>NC_135538.1:146425510-147666973 GCF_045843805.1 Urocitellus parryii | reverse complement strand
TTTTTATGATTTACAGAGTTGATTCATTTGCTTATAGTACAATCATGCCACAAAGTGTTAAAGCGCAAGATATGAATTATTCCTTCAGCATCTGCATATTTCAAGTTTTATACTCTTCTACATCCACAGTATGTCCGCAGTTCTTGGATACTTAAAAAAATAATACCTGAATGAGACTCTTCCAAAAATGCAGATGTCCATAACGACAATGGTACTAAATGGGAAGAAGACAATGAGGCAATGAAGAAAGCAAACGTTCCATGTGGTTCAAGTCTTTGGATTTAAACACAAGTGCCCCCCAGAGAAGCTGGCCGGCATGGAATTTCCAGAAAACCTCCTTTGCCCCGCAAAATGGACCTGAAAATCCTCAATCCAAACTTTTCAAAAGTATAGTTATGAGATGCCATAAATGCCAGTCAGAGGGAGAAGGATGAATGTGTCTTCCATTTAGCCATGAGTTGTAGCAGAGCCTCCTTGGCTGTTGGTGGATCAGTCAAAAGCACTGAAGTACCAGAAGTGCTTTGGAGCACAGGGTAAAAGTACGGAGCACATTATCTGTCTAAATCAGTAACAGGACTTCATGGCTAGGAAAATTTTCTAAAGAGTAAGATGACTCCAGAATAGATGGATCTCTCTTCAACACTAAGTGTAGCAGAATTAACAAAAAGGAAAAAAAAAAAAAAGATTTGCAAGTAGATATAGAGATAACAGAAAAATACAAGGCAAAGAACACAAAAAGATGAGGTCAATGCTACAGGTTCAACAGTATTTCATGAGGCTAAAAAAAAAAAAAATCTGTTAACTTTGAAAGCCCTAGCAAAATATCACTCTTGTTTATCAATCACTTATTTATCATTTGACCACATGTTGAAACCTTTTCTATCTACATACTGAAGAATCCTACAGTCAGCCTTTAAACACTCTGCATTTCTTTGCCAAACTTGTAGCTGAGTATCTTGTTCCAGTCGATTTGGGGGCGGGTAACTGGAAGCTGCCAGCGCAAGGCCTTGAATGTGGTGTCTGACATTGTTTGGTGGTTTTTACTAACTGCAGTCTCATATTCATTTTCTGAACTCTATGATTTTGATAAACTCCTTGGCAGTTTGGACTTCATTCGAAACAGTTACTAAATCTTGTACAACTTTAAGATTAACCAACTGAACATGGCCATCTTCATAATAGTGAACCTGAATCTTGAGCATTCCAACCACCTGGGCTGTAGATGGTGTAATAGTGAACTTCCACTCTGATCTCCAACGACCATTCCAGAAGTTTTTAGGCTGAAACTGGAGGCTTTTAATGCATGCAATAATAGTCTGTTGCCCATCTATAGTTTTAGCATAAACAGTACAGAAGCCGTTGGAATCATGATCTTTCACATAGGCTCTTAAAGCACTGTCACAGGATTCTCTCCAAGACTTCAAACCTCCATCTACTTCTTCTGGTTGAGGGTCACTTGCTTCTTTCTGTAAGTGATCAAACTTAAAGGAAATTTTGTTTCTTGGATCTAAAAATTGGCTATTCCCCAGGTCACCATGCTCTGTAATCAAGACCTGTTCTTCATATCCTTCTGTCTTCACAGGTGTGAACTGGTCCATGTTATACTGGGCAAATGCATGTGCTGCTCCTTCCCTGAGGAGACTGTCATTGTTAAGTAGTAGCCGGACATCATGGACTACTTCACTGAACTCCCCTGGGGGTGCATGAGTGGTGAATTTAGCAGCTATGCATACTTTCTCCTCACCTGACATCCGATCCTCCTCCAAGTGGGCCATCTTGGGCTGCTCTGAATCTGCCTCTTTTATCTCTCACATGTTCAACAGATATTTAACAAGCACCCAGTAGGCACCGCACACTGACGTAGGAAGTGAGTACAAAATGAAGGCGAGAGAAATTCTTCCTCTTGCAGAGTGTGCAGGCTGGTGCAGGCAGGGAGAAGGTCGCGCGCGCACAGGGGCCTGTGTATTACAAGGAGATCTATAGATCAATATCGGCCAATAGACGATAAAGATAAAGGCTGTAAATGGATAAAAAATTACAGATAGACATAAAGAGATTTTGAGAAATAGAGATCTAGAGATGAAAGATGACGGAGGAGTATTGGGAATAATTGCAATGACGGGGGCGGGGAGCGAAGAGGTGGTATTGAGAGAGCTTGGGGAGGGGTGGAAATTGACATCAGTCGGCAAGGAATAGCTTGGCTCACGCAGTGCCCCTCCTCGGAGACCTCAGTGTGTATTTCACAGGAGGCCTCATACCAGGAGCGGGTGCGATGCCTGCCCTGAGAAGAGCCCCCATGCCTTCCTTGACTGATCCTGGAGTGCACTGGCACAGGAATTTCGTCCTGCCAGACTCTGTCCAACACACAACAGCAGGAGTTTCTCTGGGAGCCAACTCCAAGCCTGGATCCTCTGCAGGAAAGAGCTTTACTGAGCAGCGCTGTCGGGCGGGGCAGCAGCATCAGGAGGAGGGGCATGCTGACTTCGGGGTCACTGAGGCTCTGGAGCTAGGATGGCCCTACAGGGGCCAGCAGGACAGATCCTTGAACTCTTGCATCGAGTCACTGGACGCTGGTTGTCCCCAAACCTGGAGTGGCTGCTCGCTTCCGAGGCGGGTGACGACAGCGAAGGGCTAGGATGTGTACCTGACCGCCAACGCTGCCGGCTACTGCGGACAAGAGTGCCTGGACAGAAGGAGCGGCCACCACACTGCCTTTGTCTAGGTCAGAGCTGCCTGGTTTTTGGTGCAAAGCTCCTCTCCACTCATTGTCAATCATACTGGTCTCCTTGAATGTAAAGTTAGACAATCGTGCTATTTCCTATGGTGGGCCTGAATATTGGATGAATTGGCACATGTAAAAATGCACGCAGCTTATCATGGTGGTCATCCAACAAATTATAGGTAGGATATGAATCTTATTTTTGCTCTCAGAACACCACCTATACATTTTACTGTTTCTACCTTAACAAATGAGATTCGGATTATTCACCAAAGGTGCCCTTGTGCACAGGCTGCCCACCCTCCCTTTCTCCCAGTGTGTGTGGTTTAGATGATGCAGCCCCACTCTTCCGGCTCCAGGCTGGAAGAGTGACTCAGGCCTGGCCAATCAGAGCAGCATATTCCACCGCAGATCTTGGAGTAACCATCTGAAAGGACTTAGCCAATGAAACCTTTACTTGGGGCTTCTGCTGGACTATCATAAAAGTTTGCTCTTTTACCCTGAAAATCCTATAACTCTAAGGATCACATAAAGATTCTGAAGTGCCAAGGAATCCTCTTTTCTAAAATTTGTAGAGAACACACCTAAAAATAAAGCCAACCCCAAAGAAACAGAGCCACTCTAGGAGACAGATTCTGAAGGACTGTGATTGAGTTCCTGCTGTGCCTGAAACCCACCTCCTAGGTTTGATGGTAACATGAATCAAGAAATTCCTTGTTTGAGCGGAGTTTGAACTGGGTTTTCTCTATGGCAACTTTGCAGGGACCAGCACAGCACAGCCAGCCCACACTCCACTCTGACCTCTGGGGAAGTGAAGGTAGCCCTGGAGAATCGGAGACTGTGATCCTGATATACGAGAGTGGCCAGATAACAGCCAACCACAACCACAGCCCATCACAGCCCTTCAGGATAACCGCTAACATGACGTGATGAGAGGGCACTTCACCTCCGAGGTCTTCCTCCCCCAAACCCATAACCACAGTCTAACCAGGAGAAAAATATCCAATTTCAAAAAAGGGGAAGTCCACAGAATACCTACTCAGACTCTCCCAAAGTGTCAAGGTCATCAAAAACCAGGAGAGTCTAAGCAGTCACAGCTGAGAGGAGTCTAAGGAGACACGGTGACCAAGTGGATAAGTATACAGTTGGTCATGCATCACTTGAGGACAGAGTCACGTTCTGAGAAATGCGTCACTGGGAGAGTCTGGGCCGGTGCAAACATCACAGAGTGTCCTTCACAATAGGGGCTACAACGTCACCGGGAGCTAGGATCTTGTAGGGCTACAGTCAATTGCTTACCAAAGGGTGGTTTTGCTGCACACGATCGTATTACAGAAAAGCTAAGAAAACTGGAATTTAAAAAAGAGGTTTTTGTTTGGGTTTCGTTGGTTCTTTTTTTAAGGGCGAGAAGGGTAGTCTCCACATTCCCTTCCCGTGAGTCTTTGCTCTGAGAGTTGGGTGCCTGATGACCACAGGCATAACTCCCTCCACTCTAGAAATGCGAGCTAGTTTGCATCTCACTGGATTCCATCCCTCAGGACAAAGCCTCTTCCATTCATTCCAGCACACAGGGTCCTTGGTTAGGTACTGAGGCTAGGTACTGTCCACTACCCCTTGCACTCAAGTACTTTTCAAACTGGGGAGGAGTGGACAAGAAGGTGGGGTGCTCCTCCCGGTCATAACTTTCAGAGAGTTCACCTTCCCAGCAGTTATCCTCAGGGCTAAGTCATGCTTAGCCGGGAGGATCCCATGCTTCAGTAAGCTCAGCCATCACAGGGCAGAGCAGGAGGGTGGGAATGAAGGTAGCCCTGGAGAATCAAAGACTGTTTTCCTGATATAAAGAGAGTGGCCAGAGAACAGCCATCCGCAACCAGAGGCTCTGAAACATCCAAGCCCAGAGTTCCTTATTTTAAATCCTTAGATTTAATTTAGATTTTTTTTAGAATTTTAGATGAAAATTACTAAAAGCTCTGGCAGAATCCAAAACCACACCCCATAATTAAGTGTGTTAGTATTATCAAAGCCAACAATAATACTCACCCTAAGTGGGATAAACAACACAGTCTCATGTGAACTCCAGTCCCATTTCACCAAAAATGAGTTTTGGTGCCAAACTTACAATAAAGTTAATGGTTTTCAGAGTTTCTGTGATATTGGCATTTGGGATAACAGAGTCTACACCTGGTTATTATCCTTTCAGCTTCGACCCCAAAAGAAAATCAGTAGAGGTTGAGCATCTCCAGTCTGGAAATCCAAAGTCCAAAATGCCCCCAAATCTGAGACTTTTGAAGACTGGCACAGGCCACAGTTGAACTCCACACCTGACCTCTCAAGCAGGTCACCGTCAAAACCCACCTGCACAAAAATATTGTATGAAGTTACCTTTGAGCTCCGTGTAGAAGGAATATGCGAAGCACACATGAATCTCAACGTGTATTTGCAAATATTCCAAAATTGAAAAAAAAATTGAAACCTGAAACATTTCAGATAAGGGATACTGAGCCTGTGTAATCTCTCTGTCCATCCCCAGTCTCCCAGAGCTGTGTTTGCCTCACTTCTTAAGTGTGAAGATTACTCCTTAATGTCCCCTTCAAACTTCCCTCAGCCACATCATAATGTGGGGGAAGCCAGGGCTTGGCCTGGGTTGGCTGCTGTCCACTACCCCTATAGTTCCCTGACCTCACCCCTGTGTCACTTTCGATGGTTCTCAGCCTTGAGCTCACATCAGTCACCTGCCCGATGAATGCAACCCCAGAAGTTCTGATTCAGGAGTCTGGGGCAGGGACTGAAGTCTGCATTTCTAGCAAGCTCTCAAGTGCTGCCCACCTGCTGTTGCCAGGACCACACTCTCAGGGCCCACTGCATGACATCTCACACTGAAATGAAATTCAATAAACACTCAAATGCATTTTTAATCTCTATGAAGATTATCTCTCAATGACCCTGTGTGCATTTGATGACTCACAGCTGCCTGCTGCTTCCACACAGAGATGGAAAGCCAGTTGGGTATGTGTCCTGCTGGGAAAGGCTCAGTTGCCATGGAATTTTATGGGATACCACCCTGGGATGCCCAGGTTAGGGTATAAGAATCAAAACAACAACAACTTTAAAGGAAATTAGGAAGGAAGACTGAATTTTGATTTTAAATAAAATTCCTGAATTGATATTCCTTTCCCAACCCACTGTAATATGTTTGGGGGTGGGCAGCAAAAAACCTTTGCAAATGATTTTTAAGTCATTAAACATGCAAAGTGCTAATCTCCTTTTAAAATGCATGTCAGTCAACGTGGAAACCCCAGTGGATGCAGTTTCTCCTCCTTTGGGAATCAGAGGAACTGTGCACACTCTCATGAGTTGATTTCTTAATTTGCTACTTTCTTACCAATCATCTACTTACAGCCCAGGTTATCTTCTCTGCACACATGAACATATTTATTCCCAATTCTATTGCTTCCATCTTCATCTTCCAGATCTCACCCGTGAAGCCCAGGAAAATCTCTCCTTATTCCTGCTTGTTTCCATTTTGGCAGGAGAACTGGCCAACTGGTAAACACAAGCTAGTATAGATCCACTCACAGGAAAGCTACATGTTTTTAGATTGAATTAGAGTCAGGAATCAGTGCAATTAACTCAAACTGTAGTCCTTCAAGGTTGACAGAAGTCTCTTCTTTATGTTGCATTTCCTAAAACATCTTAGTGATAACTAAAAATAGATTCCTATTGGCTGTTTTATAATTTTGAATATTCGATCAGTGTTCTTATTTACTTCCATTATACAGTTTGTTATTTTATCTACATGGTAGATTTAACTGATTTTGGAGGGTTGATCTGTAAACCTAGTCATGATTTATAATTTTGTAAACAAAGAACATGTATTTTTGCATCAGAATAAAGACTTAACAATCTTTTGGTTTCTTTGTATTGTGTTTGCTTTTGTTTACTTGTTTGGTTCTGGGGCTTGATTTTGATTTTGAGAGGTGCTAACTAAGCACACGTTATGCCCTTGAGATACACCACCCACCCCAGCCAATCCATTTCTAAGGCCAGGACTAAATGTGCTTCTGAAATCCTCAAACATATGGCATGTATTTAACAACAGAAATCCTAAATAAATATGTCCTAGCTAACTTACAGATTATCAGTTGAACAGTGTAGTAATTAATTTACTTTGCAAAATGGTTCTTTGCTTTTCAAAAGAGTCAACTATAGTTTCCTTTAAGCAGTCACATGGAAAAGCATTTTTCTACTCACATAGATGTTGCTAAAAGTAAGCATAAAAATAAAGTAGGAATAAAGTGTTATGCTTGAATTCGGGACCCCCAAAAGACCACCAGAGACCCAAGATGGATGTAAGCAGCAAAGAGGTGTTTATTGTGAGCTAGCTCGGTCCTCCATGCGCACACACAGCAACTGGTGACGCTGAGAGGCCCCGAGCCCAGGGTTTGCAGCAGTTTTATACATTCTTTGGAGAAGGCAGGGACCCCCACAGACATCATAGCATCTCTTAGCAAATCATCACACACCGTGGGAAAATCAAATAACAACTCTAAAACATGATTAGTACATTCACTGGCAGGAACAAGTTGGGTAGGGGTGATTGGTTACTATAAGAGGGGGATTCATTTGAACTGATTGGTTTAAGCCCCAAGGGGTGTACGTGCTGAACTACATGGTTTCCCAACATGTTATCAACCACCATAAACCACTGGGAGGGTCATCTGGCATCCCAGGTATTTCCCTGTCTCATGCTCATTGGTGGCTGCTAGGGGGTTGCTATGGGTCCCCACCTAGCCTGACTGAGTCAGGGACACCTGGGGCAGCAGATCTCTCCTGTTATTTGTAGATAAACAACTCAGCAGGGTGGGAATGTGCCTAGGAGTGCTCTGTGGGTCTTTCCAAGGACAAGGGTCATGTCCCTTCCTTGGACAGGCTTTGCTCTGAGGTAGAGGCTGGTTTTTCATTCCCCCCTTTGTCTGGAAACTTGGGAACCAATCATGGTTCCCTCAGTTGGGGGCCTATTTGGGCAGGCTCTACATCTTGGTAAACAGTAATACTCAAGGGGCAGTCTTCAACTTCCCAGACTCACTCAAAATGGGCTTCCTATATCCATCCAACCTGACTCGATATACCTAACTACACTGCCTATCCATTTCTGGCTTCATTCCCCCCTAATTTTAGGAACTCTTTATTGCTGTAAGGAGAAGGGGCGACGGCTCGTTCTGGCTGCTTCAGAGCTGAAAGGGGTGTCGAACATGAGGGGGCCCGAAGACATGGGGGACGAGGTGGGGGACATGAGTTCCCTTTTAGAAGTCAGTTCAGTTTGAGGTCTGGTTGGGGAAGAACAGGTTGTCATCTGGGGATGGGTGCTTCTGTGACAGAAACAAAATCCATGAGTACTGAATAAGTTTTGCAGCAGCTGGAACATGTCACTGTACAGAAGTTCCCTCACCAGGCTTTAACATCCCCAGTTATCAGGACTGTAAGCATAACATTTAACTTTTAGGGTTACAGATGTCCTTCCCCTTAAGATACAGTTTAATAATTTAATGTCATCTGATCTTGCAAAATCCTTTTACTAGTATGAGCTCTGTGTCTAATAGAGAAATCTTTAATTCTGTTACTTAGGGCTGGATCACCATACTAGCAAACACCAAGCCTACCTGTGTAGGTTAGAAATAGCTGCAGGCTTTAAACTGAAAACTACTCTGGCTTTGCTCTGAGGTAGGAGCTGGTTTTTCAAAAGGGGAACATCATTACTCTTATTTGGGGCTGTAGACTCTGCCTCACTGGACTGCCGCTCATGTCCCAGCAGGAAGGCTCACAAGGCATGCCCTCCTGTGTGGCTGCGGCATGGAACCCAGCAGAGGGTGCCCTCTCCACAGCCCACACAGCGGGCCAGGTGAAACCCAGCGTTAGGGAGGTTGGGGAGGCCTGAAGGGATGCCAAGAGCAAGAATAAACTGTCCAAGGACAAACTACTGTTTCCAGATATCCCTTGCATAGCTCATGCTTAGAGGCAAGAGAGGGATCTCAGGAATCTGCCCAGTGGAAGTTATTCTAAAACCAGGACCCCTTCCCTCCAGTTCCTCAACTCGCCTTGCTGTCTCTGGTCCCCATTCTGGAAGCTAAGGAGGAAGCCCACAAAAAGGTTTCCTAACCTTCTCCAGTTTATGCCACGAAGGCGCTCACCTCTCCATATTGCAGAACAAAACCCAGCCCTTGTCTCTAGGAAAGGACCAGGTTGGTATTAGGCCCCAGAGGATGTATGTCCCTGGACCCAGGCTGCCTGCATCCGTGGAAATAGGAGAAGAACCCACCCCTGACCGACCCCCTGAGAAGACTGCTGAGCAGGGCCGGTCTCCTGTTCCTCCGCCAGGTGCCACCGTGCCTGAAACTGTGAGGCGGGTGTTGGGCGGAAAGGACATTTATTGGCCCTACTGTGTGGCAGGTGTGGTCTAGATGAATGGCATTAGCCAAGCTGTCCCTGCGCTCTAGTGGCCTGGAGTCAGCGGAGGGGTCCCTCCTGTGGGGTCTTCATGGCCCTCCGCACACGCAGCTACTTAGGGGCATAATCAGTAACTCCGCGCTCTGGGTTTGTACCCCAGCTCTCACCTCCCAGTCCTAAAGGATCCGTGGGAGAAGATGGTTTGCAAAGAAAGTCCTCAGCCCCCCACCGAATAAGTACAACCACCCACAGACCCCGGTTAGTGAAAAACGGCTTTTCAAAAGTATCAACTATAGTTTCCTTTAAGCAGTCACATGGAAAAGTAAAAAAAAAAAAAAAAAAAAAAAAAAAATTAAAAAAAAAACCTCGCTTGGCACAAGCGTCGCCCCAGAGCGCAGCGTCACCTGCCGGCACTCGGACGAGACGCGAGGTGGCGCCCGTCTGCCGCACGGGGCGAGGGCGGGCGCGGTGCGGCTCCGGGGCGCCCTTCCCCTCCGGGCCTTAGCTCACGCTCGCTGCCTCCAGGATGCCCTCGTGGGTGACGTCTCCCTCCAGACCGCAGAAGTCAAAATAAACCGATATTCCGACAGGCGACGCCGCCGTCGTCGGGGTCAGTAGTCTGATCTTGGGGCTCCAGAAGCCCTCCGGTGGGTTCTCCGCACCTGCTCGCCCTCCCCGGGCTCCTGAAACGGATGGGGGAGGCTTCTGTGACTTGTGACAGGTGACTTAGTCATTGCCGGGAGCACAGGTTTCCCGGGCAGCGGGAGGTGCTCAATCCGGGAATGCGGGCGCTGGGCCACCAAGGAAACCGAAGCCCGTGTCACATCCCAGAGCTGCACCTCCCAGGTCCCCAATGGCTGCGCCTCCCAGGTCCCCGGTTAACCAACCACCCCTGGCTCCATCCCGGCAGGCGCCCAGGGCTCTCTTGTCTGTCCTCCCAGCAAAAGCCCAGCGCCACGGAGACCTGGGCCAGGCGGGGGGTCCCTGCAGCCCCTCTTCCTCCACACCCTGGTTCACCTCTCTGCCATCACTCCTCCCAGGCTCTCCATCTCGGTCAGGAAGCAACAGGAGGGAGAGACACTGAAGTTGCCACCCCTGCGGAAGCGTCTGTATTTGTAAATGGTGGGGAAAGAACAGTGCTGGGTCCAAAGGACAATATCTAAGGGTCAGGTTTGAGTCGCCACCGGAGGGAGGTTTTGAAGTGACCATCTCCCCTCTCCAGAAAAGTCACCCCTTGGGCGTTAACATGAGGCCTCATGCACCTGACTCCACTCTGTGAAATGGATCCACTTTGCTCTTTGCTCCCCTTCTCACCCCTCAACAACCACACTTGTACATTTCCTGACGCTTAGTGGTGCAGTTGGTCCCCTCCCAGGACACCTACAGGCTCAACAGGAACCAAGCTAACTACCCGCCAAGGACCAGAACCTAATAGCACTTTAGTTCCCTCCTGCTTCTTTAGGAGTAATTGACAGTGTGTCCATTCAGCAGGTAGAAGGAGGGCCAAGGTGTGCAGCCGATGGCCTGGGGTCCTGTTTCCCAGCACTCTGAGGGCTGTTCCCTGCTGACACTAAGGGCCATCTGAAAGCTGTGGGAGAAGAACAGCATGGTACCACCAGGGAGACACCACGGTACTCCACCCCACCCACCCCCAGCCCTGTGCAGGCCACAGACTGCCCGGGAGACCTCCAGAGGATCATCTCTAGAGCCAGCGTTGGGACCTTGCTAGTGGGAGTCGGAAAGGGGAACCAGGACAAAGTCCAACCCCAGCCCCCCACTACTGCTCTCTCTTGTTGTCCTTAGATGCTTATCACAAGTTGCCCCCGAGTTGAAGGAGCCTCTGAATAACCTTTCCATATCCAGGACCTTGGAACACCTTGGAAAACCCTGAGATCAGGGAGGAAAGGAGAGCTCCCGGAAGCAGATCAGGGCCTAGAACCACGTTCTCGATTCCAGAGTCCCCAGTCCTCCTTGAGCTCTGTGGCAAGGCATGTTCTAGAAGAGCCACCACACACACCTAGGTTTTGACAGAAACCCTCTATTGTGACTTAACAGTGCCTCTGCCAACACTGATTCGTCCCCATAAACTGCTCTTACAGGACAGAGTCACCAGGAGATTTTAAAGGGCAGCCTTGGGCCTAGAGGGCTTGGGAGGACACGGCCTCACTCGGGGTACCTCAGGGTACCAGGAGATTACATACAGCTGTGTGTGCGAGTCCCATTTATATAATCTGAAGTCTCCAAGCCTACCAGAGGTCACCTTCTGCTGCTACCTACCACCAGTGTATGCACCATCTCCCAGTGCCTAGGGCATGCCGGAGGCCTGTCCCCTGGTCGGTCCCACTCGGAGTTTCTCAGACGTCCTTCCTGAGTGCTTCCTGCAGGTGCTCTTTCTCCGTCCTGCGCTCACCTCTTCTTTTCAACACCCAAAGTGACATGATCACCACTGCTTCATGGAGGAACTCAGGCCTAGTAGAAGAGACCTGCAGCTCCGGAGTCAAAACTTACCATTGAGTTTCAGGCATCATTATTCTTGAAGTTTCTCAGCCCCGACCCAGAATATCCCCACTGGCTCCCTTCTTTTCCTTGTCCTCAACAATTTTTATGTGGTGGTATCCAACTAGACTTTTCTCCCCATGCCCCTGCCCCCCACCCTTTTTTTCCGATGCTTGCACATGCTGGGCACACGTTCTACCCCTGAGCTACATCCCTGACCCGCACCAGACTTTCTACTGTTCTTCTTTCTCATAGTCCCAGGGTCCTTACCACCTTTCCACCAAGCTACAACCCAAGAAAGCTTACTTCCCTCTGTGTACTGTGCAAAGCAAGCTGTCACTGCAGGATCCATCTTCTCCCTTAGATCCTACCAGAAGGTATGACCTTTGTGCCAAAATGGCCTATTCAGTGTTTTCCTGAACCAAAAAAATTCTATTACCCTTAACGTCTAACAGAAGATTCGAGGTCACTACCTTTCTTTGGCTTGTCACAGACTAAGTTTATGACTGTGATCTCTCCGCAACCTGCGTGAGTGTGTGTGTGTGTGTGTGTGCATACACACACCTGTTATTAGAGGCAGGAAATCAGCAGCTGTGGTGTGGAAGAGTGGTTTGCACACTAAGCAAACAGAGCCCACACGAGGCCAAATTTCAGAGCCTCGGGAAGGGAGAGGCAGCTCTAGATGTGAGGAAGCAGCCTGAGTGTATTAGAGATTCCCAAGTGGCAGCCGAGAAAGGGCTGATTTGGGCACCACAAGTGCCGTGGTTAAGCACTGTGGCCTCAGAGTGTGCCAAGGCCAGATTCTTTTAAGGAACCCTAAGGTCTTCCTTTGAACAATCAACAATATTCTCCAGGAGCCCTCTATGACCTCCCCTGGTGAGAGGTCCTGGGACTGAGGGATGCATGCTCCATGGCAGGTCTGCAAGGTCAGAGGCAGCACTGAGGGCTAGCAACACACCTGCCTTCAAGATAGGAGATAAAAGAACTATTTGGGCAGGATGACTTCAGGATACCCCCACTCCCAAATTGCAAAGTCTCTTCAAGCAGCTTCTGGTAGCAGAAGCAAAGCTGCCTCGTATAGTGATCTTCAGGGCGTTAACTAGCAAAGCCAGACCCTTGGGCTTGGCAGATGACACAACCAATCAGAATGATTTTAGGAACAGAGACGATCAAGAATTTTGGAGCCAAAAAAGAATCCAAGTCATCTAATTCATTACCTTATGACACTGATAAGGAAACAGGGACCCAAAGGGTAGACTTCATCCCCTGTCAGACGCTCTTGACTTGGTGGCACAGTTGAGGGTACATGGTCTCCTGAGTCCTGTCGAAGGAGCTTCTGTGAATGCAAATCCGCTTCTCTCTTTCTCCCTCATGCCAAACCCTCCTCTCCCACCATGCATCACAATGCTGAGGACAGCCTCTCTTTATACACTTGCTCATGGAAGCTGTTTAAAGAAGGGCAATGTTGCAGGCTGACCCCAGCGTGAGTTCATGGCATAATGCAGAGTCTGAACAAAACACAGCCTGGGTTTTGTTGACTTAAGAGATTTTTATCCCAGCACATTTTCTAAGCTTTATTTATCACCTCTAGATCTGCTCCCAGCTCCTCTAAAGATGTGAAATCAATGCCAACCCAGCCTACTAAACCATGAGGTTATCAAACTCCCAGCATTTTGCTAAAATGCCAGACAATTCTCAAAGGAAGCCTGTCTCAACCACAAAAAAAAAAAAAAAAAAAGATTTTCAAGCTTAGGCATAGTAAACAGAACCATAAATTGTATAAGCGTCAGGAAAGCCTGATATAGGCTCAGGTTTTCTTTGCTGACTGGTGAAAGACACCACCCACTGCGTCTTGCTTTCCTCACCCCAAATCAAGAAGGTTGAACTAGCTGCTCCAATGGTCCTTCCATCCACCAGTGCCTGTGACCCTGTGTGATCCCACAGATATCCTCAGGGATACTCAGGTGGTGAGATTGGACTGGTTCATCCAGAAAGGACAGACAGGCTGTCAGGGGCCTCCTGGGCAAATGACTTGAAGAAGATGTTGCTAAGGAAAAATTGATGTTGAAGAAATGGAGCAACCCAGCTGAGATTTTCCCAGTTACCTGCCTTACTTGGAGGAAGAACCTCAGAGCTCAGTGGCCAATGGGCTACTCTTGAAGTCACAGGGTTCTGTCCCGGTAGCCCAAGTTCCTCTGTGCCAGCACCACACCAAGGGCCCCTCCTGAGTCTGACTCAGAGGCCACTCACCCTGTCCAAACCCCACATTGTTTCCCTTGGAATATTATCTGCCAACGTTGAACTGCAGCCCAGCCCTGCTTATCTTAAATGAAATGTACCAAGTCTCGGTCCTCCTGATCCAGAGGCAGAAACACAAGCCAAACTACTCCCTGCTACTTGATGTCTTCCTGAGCAAGGAAGGAAGAGGCAGAGGTGAAGGTCAAGTAGGAGGAAGACGACATGGTGTGCTGGTCAGCTTCCGCGACTGTAGCAAACACCTGACAGAATCAACTTGGAAAGAGGAGAGGTTCGACTCACAATTTTGGAGGTCTTAGGCTATAATTGGTTGGCCCCATTGCTTTGGGGCCTGTGTCAGGAGAGCACACGCGTCTCACATACAGGACTCCGGGAGGCTTGAGTCCCCTGCACATGAATTGGGGGGCATGCTCTAGGGCAGCCTTCTGATCGAAAAGTCAGAGCCTTCGTCTCAGATATGACAAAGGTGTTGAGAGAGGAGTGTGGCCCTGAAGGCTGAACCATGGGAGAGGATGTGAGATGCCTTCTCCCTGCCCAGAGCTCCAGGGCACTGAGGGAGTGGAAGTCCCCTGGGCTTCATACTGTCCCCTTGCATCATTTACCTTGAGCCTCCCGAGTGTTGGTCTCCCCCCAAGTCCCTGAGTTGAAGCCTGAGCCCCCACTGTGGCGCTCTTTGGGAGCAGGGTCCTGTGGACAGTTTAGATGGGAACATGAGCATGGGGTCCCCGTGATGGGGCTCTCTCCTAGTCACCAGGTGAACACAGAGCGAGGCAACAGCATCCTGTTAGCCCAGAGAAGAGGCCTCGGAATGAAACCTGCTTAGCTGAGGCCTGGATCTTGGATTTCCCCACCTCCAGAACTGGGAGAAATCAACTCTGTTGTTTCAGCCATGTGGTTATGGCAGACCAAGTAGGAAAAGACGCAGAGATGCAGACGTCAGGGGCCTGGAGTGGAGCTCCTTACCAAGCCATGAGACAGGATGTCCGGAGCCCCCAAGGTCCATCAGCACCACAAGGAAGTTCAAATAAATCTCCAGGGCCCCAAGTTACTGAGTTTTTCGGACACACAGTCCCCTGCGGCTTCCTCATGCCTCTCTCTGATTTTCAACAGGGACATTTCTCGTTGGTCCATGAGGTGGGTCTGGGTTTCTCTGACCAGCCTAATCCTTGGGCTTTTCTCTCATGACCGGCAGTCATCACTTAGCACCAGACTACCTGCCACTGTAGAACGGCCACTTGTTTTTCATTTCTCTTCTCCCTGAAGATCAAGTATCAGCACACACGGTGCAGAGAACCTATCTCATGTGTTCCAGCCTCCACAAAAGCCGGGCAAATACTTGTATCTAACAGGCAATCAATATTGGCCAAATAAGGAGCACCAATTTTTGTGGCCAGGTGAAGGGCAGCGGTTGGTTACAGTCCCCATTCCGGTCTGGGAGAGGCCGCCATCTTTCCCAGCCAGAACAGGGAGCTCTTCCTGTGCTCAGCTGCATGTCCGATGGCAATCAGTGCTCACGTCTGTCCAGCGCTCCAGAGCACACAGACGGGTTTCAAAACGACTGTTCTGCAGGGTTCCTCCCACAAGTCCGGGGAGCATGATCTTCAGATAAGAGTCTCTGAGAGTCAGTGGAACCACCACGTGGATGGCGACAGAGACCGCCAGCCCTAGCAGAAGTTTCAGAGGACAAAGTAAAAGAATGCTGCTTTCAAAGCTCTGTTTACTCCAAGAGAAGAATCATAAAGAAAATCTCTACGCCTGATCTGGACCAAGGGCAAATTTTTACAAAGCAGATATGATCAAGTTCCTCAAATTCAAATCCATAACCACCTCTCCATTAGAGCCAGGCTGGGGCCCTCCGTCAGTGGGAAG
This sequence comes from Urocitellus parryii, assembly GCF_045843805.1. Classification (NCBI taxonomy): domain Eukaryota; kingdom Metazoa; phylum Chordata; class Mammalia; order Rodentia; family Sciuridae; genus Urocitellus; species Urocitellus parryii. The sequence continues at coordinate 147,651,189 of NC_135538.1, read as the reverse complement.
GTTCAGACTATACCTGGGGTATCACCCTACACACAGCAGAGTGTAAGGCTCTTGGTGAATCATCTAGTGGGAACCCAATGGCCCTTATGGGAAAAAAAGGTCATTATAAAAGGTACTATGGGGTCCTTAGCCAGTGGGGTATACACAAAGGAAGAGAAGTTGTCCAAATTTCTTTGTTCAAAGCTACAAATAAATCCCCCAATTTATTGCACCCCAAGCATGCTTCCACTGGGCAGATCAACTTGCAAGGTTGGGGCCAGCACTCTTTTCATTGAACCAATAAACAAATGATGTCAATAGAAGTGTAGGGTACTTACCACTTAATACCCGTTAAGGATTGCTTCCTAAAAACTTTTGAGATTTTATGTATAAATCTGTGCCAGGTCTTCCTATAAAATGTATTTCTTACTACTTTTGGGGTCAAAAAAATTTTTAAAGTTTTGTCCCAGCAGCAGCAGGGGTGCTGGGGGTGGAGGTAGTACTGTTTGCACCTTCCCCCTTCCTGGTATCAGCACAATGAAAGAACAGCAGTGTTTGTTTACTGATGGGGTGGCACGGGCCCAGGAGCAGCTGAGCAGGGTGGAGTGAGTCCTGCGTTCTGGTCTGTGAATCATAGCTACCTCATGGCTAAGTTGGTGAGCCTGGGGCGAGTTACCTAACCTCTCAGAGTTTCGATCCCCTCATCCTTAGATAGGAATACCACCTATTACATTCAAGATATCTGCAAGATTACTAAGATATGACGTATAAGGTACCTAGCGTGGTGCCCAGTGGATAAAGTGATTCCATAAATACAACTTCCTGCCACATCCATCCTCCCTACCCCCTGCCACGCCTTCTCTAAGCTCTGGAAGATCACCTCTGCCTTTCACTACAGCTTTCTGGAGGAGTTTTGTTGATCCTAACCATGCAACGCACCAACCAAGTCAATCCTAAAAGCACCAACTCAAAATGAGCTGAGTGTATAACTTACTCAAATGGAAAGAAAATGCAGGTCTTCAAATATCTGAATCAAGAGCCCATGCAGGACTTTCCTTCATCAAGGCTTACACAGAACTGCAGATGCAGAAAAATGCTTTGATAGGTGAACGGTCTCAACCTTTGGCATCTCTGAAAAGCATCAGTTTTGTATTTTAAGCAATATAAACAATGTCTGTACCAGACTGCACATTCCTGCCATCAGGGGCTTTCCACAATGCCCAGGAAGGACTCAATAAATATTAACCAGGAGAGACAGAGCAAGAAAAAATCCAATCTTCTCCTCTGATGGCTGTGGGAGCCATTCTCACACGTGACTGGGCGACTCCCGGTTTGGGTCTGAGGCGTTCTGGCTGTGTCGGGGCTTTCTCTCCTGATGAGAGAACCCGTCTGTGTGGGGGTGTGACTGACCACTGACCCCGGGGACCCAATCACTGACCCTGACCTTGGAGTGCGGCCCCCCTCAACCTTCATTGGATGGAATTCTCCCCTGAATTTCTTGTTCCCCAATAAAAGGCTGCTCCCTGGCGTGCTCTCTCTCTCTCTCTCCTGCTAGCCCTGAGTCATCCTTGCTGCCCTACTGGGTGGTTTGAGGTGGGAGCCAGAGAGGTGAGCCGTCTCAGACCTGGTCATAGAAAAAGGTAACGGAGTCTGTGTGTTTTATTTCGATCTCTGCTAGCTAACTTTTATGCCAAGAACCTCATTAATGAAACCATTGTGCTGGCCGCCTGGTGGAGATGGCTGAGTCATTTAACTGCATTTCCTTCCAGTCCCGTCTACCCCTCGGTCACCACCTTCTGTGGCTCTTCCTGCCCTCGCTGTCCACCCCTGGTCAGAACACTTCCTCTTGTCTTTCTGTCTGGTTCCTACCTTTCCTGGAGCACTTGCAGAGTCTGACCTGTGTGAGGACTACTTTGAAAGAAGCCTGTCCTGCCCTCCTGACCCTGGGCACTGGAGAGCCTGGGCTGAGTCTTTGGGTTCACCTTTCCCTGCACCTCCATCCCTACCACACCGCAGGGCCCAGGGTGAACAGACAGCGGAGGGGACTGGATTGGGTCGTGACAAATTCTCACCACTTCCTTTGCTCCTTTTCACCTAAAGCCCAGTGCACAGGTCTCTTTCTTTGCCATAATATCAGGAAAGGGCATTTCAACGGACAGGAAAGAAGCAGATTGATCCAGACCCATGTGAAAACCCTCTTCTCTGCCATTCACTGTTCCAGACCTCTCTGTGCCACACCCATCCGCCTGCCCGAGGCTGCGCTGCCTGTTCAGCTGGGTCTGGGAACTGGCTTTACCTGAAAAGTAGCTCGCCCTGGCTGAGGCCGACTGAAGCTTCCTGGATCTCTAAGCTTTGGAAGATCACCAGAACTACAGGATGCTGCATTTCAACTTCGAATCCTTTTTACCACCGTCTCTAAGCGTTTCGAAACTAAAGAACCCATCTACTGTCCAATACCCAAACCTAGAAATAAGTTCTATACAACAGCTCAGGGACTGGAGTTCACCATAAACTGTTCTAGGCATTGTAAATAGTGACAAGAGAGGAGCTCAAGACATCCACCTCCAAAAACAAAACGGTGATGAGGAAATGGAGATGCCAATTGCCCTGATTCCATCAGCACACATTGTTTGCTTGTATTGAATGTATACACTGAGCCCCATAATGTACAATTATTTTGTGTCAATCAAAAATAGTTACAAATGTTGAAAGAAATGGAAAGGCTAGCCATTCTGATTTGATCATTACATACTGTGGACACGTATTGGATTATCACATGGTGTCCCATAAATATGCAGAATTAAAAAATAACCTATATGCCCTTATTTTTTAAATCGTCTGTTCAGTTCACCTCCCACCCACTCAGGTCTTTGAAGGCCCACTGAGCTGAGACCCTGCAGAGGGGGACCATGTCCACCCTTCCCTGGTCACCCTCAGGCTGAACCAGCAGCTACGACTGTTCCCTACTTAATACAAGATGGGAAGCAGTGCCAGGAGCCCTTTGGCAGGGACGATAACAATATTCCTGACATATGTTCCCACTGCTAGAACAATGGAGAAGGCCTTCCAGTTCTCTTTACCACCCCTCTACCACCCCCAGACCCTGGCGGGTTTGGCAAATCCTCTTTGTGGGACCTGGCTGAGACACAGAGGGACATGGTGCCCTGTGCCCTCAGGGCCAAGATGCCTAAGGCATTCGCATATTATGACCCCCCCCCCACCCCAGGATTCTTGCAAAAGCAAAAGAGAAGCATCTTCTCTCCTCCAGGGCTGTTTCAGAACATCTTCCATTAGCCAGAGGAGCAAAAGGAAATTAGACCTAGAAGACAGTGTCCCTCCAATATGGTTTCCACCCAGTGGATTGGAAAAGGCTGGGTAGCCCAGGGGCTCTGTGGGTCCAGCTGAATTCCATCAGGCAATGGGACCCAGGGTGTAAACTAGTTACAGACCTTTGTGTAGACTCCACCCTGAATTGAGCAACTGGAACACTGTCTGGGGACTGTCACTTCTATTTGCCTTCTCCTCATCCATGCATCTCGAAAAGTGCAGAAGATTCAGCAGCAGAGTCCATGTAGATGGCTCAAAAGTAAACTCAGGGTTCTGTCTGTGTGTCCATCAGGTTGAGAGATGGACGCGCTGCTGAAGCCCTGAGTCCTCCTGGCTGCCTGGCTTCTCTCCACATCTGGGGTTTACTCCACTCAACAGCTCCTCTACTCCTTCCCCTCTCCTCACCTCCCGCCACTCTCCGGCCTCTACTATTGCATCAGGTTCATTACCTCCCCCAATCTCCTTCCCTAAAGCATTCAGCAAAATTTTTCTGATATTTACATCTGATATCATCACTTCCTTGGTCAAAATTCTCCTGCCATACATCATTCCTCCCGGAGTTCACAGCTGACTCCCTTGAGCGATCTCAGGACTTGGTCCTTCTCTGAGTGCCCAACCCCTCCCAATCGGAAATGCCAGGCCCTGGCACACCTCCAAGGCACAGCTCTCCCTAGACTGTGCCTACCCTCTTGCTTGTTCTGGGTTTTCAGAACTACCAAATCTTCATTTGACTTGCTAATTTCATCCTGCTTCCTCATCTCCAGGAGAGAGGTTGAGAGAGACGCAGTCCAATTTCTGTGCATGTGTGGCCCTGGAGACAGAATCCAGGGCTCACACATGCTCAGCAGGTGCCAGACGGACCATTGACCTAACTCCCCAACCCTCGCCATTCTCATCTCTGCTCCGTTCTCCCATCAGTCAATGTCAGCCTGGGTTTGAAGAAGAGTTCATTTTCCATACTCCACCATCCCCAAGCCAGAAAAACTTCAAGGTCGTCCAGCAAGGTATTCAAGTGGCAGAGAGAACAAGACTAACTGGGTCCTCTGTCACTTTAAGTGAAGCCTCCTCTACAGCTAGACTTTTCCTTTTTCTCATCAGTTAACAAATTTCCTGTATTGTTTGAATTGTTTTCTGATGCAACAGAGAATCTTATCTGCTTTTTTTTTTCTTGGTACTAGAAATTGAACCCAAGGTCTCCCATATGCTAGGCAAGTGCTCCACCACTGAACCACATCCCGCCCCTTTTTTGCTTTACTTTAAGATAGTGTCTTACTAAGTTGCTGATGCTGGCCTTGAACTTGCAATCCTCCTCCTCCTTCAGTCTCCCACCAGAGGCATGTGCACTGTACCCAGCCAGAGAACTTTATCTGGCACAAGATATATTGATATCATTCTCTTTGAAAGAAGCAGCTTCCCCTAGAATAAGTGATAAAGTCATTTAAACCAAGGAAGCTTAGTAAACACAGCATGGAGTAGAATCAGTAAGTTTGAATTCAACGTAGAAATCTGCCTGTGACTTCTTGGGGCCCAAGTTTTTCACTTTCTTCTATGTATAAATTGAGTCTATTCCAACTTGATTCTTCATTTATAACATAGTTTATTGTTGTTGCTGTTGTTGTTTTGCAATATTCTGGAAAGTGCTCTGCTATTCCTGCATATATGTATTCAGTCATTTAAAAACATACTGAAGGGGGTGGGGTTGTAGCTCAGTAGCAAAGCACTTGTCTCCAATGTGTAAGGCACTGGGTTCAATCCTTAGTACCACATAAAGATTAATAAATAAAATGAAGGTATTGTGCCCATCTACAACTAAAACAACAACAACAACAAGATTTTTTAAACATACTGAACACCTACTATGTGCTTGGCTATAGGTGTCATACACATGGAAAAACACAGCACATCTCTAGGCTAGGGTATGTCAAGCCTCACATTCACAGGCTAAATCAAATCTGGCCCTCAATAAAATAAAGTTTTATTGGAACTAAAACCACACCCATTCATTTACACATTGCCTGTGTCTGCTTTCATAGGGCACAGCAAAGCAGAGTAGTTCCACAGAGACCATGTGGCCCCAAAAGGCCTAAAATATTCATTATTTAACATTTAAGAAAAGGTGTGCCAACCTCTGCTCTAAGCCATGCACCACAGCTGAAAGTTCTGGTAAGAATAAACCTCCCTTCTCTGAAGGGTGGGGCTCCCGCAGACTCCACTGAATATCAGACTCCATCCAAATAGTACATCCTTAGAAAATAGGCACCACGGGTAGAAAGAACAAAATCAAATGTAAATTCAAATAAATGCATTGTGAATTTCTAGAATTCATTGGTACCACATGTGAGTACCAATGAATCATGGTCCCCAAGAATCATTGTCCAGATCCTCTTTGAAAGATGGGCGAACCCCACTCCCCACGCCCACTGGTGTCAATGACAATCCAAGGGCAGACATGGTGCCTGGAACAAAGAGGTGAGGTTTGTTTCTCTTCTTTTCTCAGTCCCTTCCCCCAGGCAGGCTCCTTCCCAGAGCACAGCTCGATTTCAAGAGACCAGAGCCCAGGAGTAAGATTTTAAAACAAGCCCACTTCTGAATATTAATGCAAAGATTGACATCTAGAAATGAGGTCCCCTGCTGTTTTCCTCCGGTGACTCTCAGGTAAGCTTCTAGTGTGAATAAATTGTGCACTCAAGGTTTCCCTGACTCCCTGATGGCACCAGAGGAATTAACACTGTAGTCACTAACATTATTGTTCAGTGCCCTACAAACAGCACAGGCTGTTGGAGCCCACAGAGCCTGCTAGCATTCACACACGGACAGTGAGCACGCTACAGAAGCAGGTAAAAACATCTAACACAGCTGTGTAACCAAAAGCTCGGTCCCTGTCCCCAATGCCAATCAATGACAATTTTATAATGAGGACACGGTTTTTGAGAAAATGGAAAAAGAAGGTTTATTGCTTTGCTAGCAAAGGAGAAACACAGGGGACTGTGACTGTGACTCTCCCCATCTGGAGGGTCAGGGGGGCAGGGTTTAAAGGAAGTCTTCCAGGTTTACTTTGCAGGTGAGCTCTGGTAGGGGGCCCCAGGGCACCCTGGTGGTGTGTTAGGATTCACTTGTTAATTTGGGAGGTATTCACTTCCAGATCCTCAGCAGGCATCTCCTTCCTATGGTGGGTGTGTTCCAGAGCAATTAACTAGGGGAAGAAAAAAATAACACTGTCTCCCTAATCTTGTTAAGGAGGGTGGGGGGATAAGGGAGAAAAAAACAGTTTGTTTGTTTTTTTTTAAAAATAAGCCTTAGAGCAATGGGGGCTATATTCAGAAGGTGAGGAACCCCTGTTCCAGTGGCAGGTACAGAACTGTTTTCCATAAATGGGGCTGTAAGGGTCCGGCGGAGCGTCGGAGCGAGAGACCACACAAGAGACCAGCCTCATGCAATTGCAGGGGGGGAAGTTTTATTGAACCAGCATGCTGGGGCTCAAGGCTCACTCAGGAAGGGAGAGCAGCCCAGAGCCCAGAGCAGAGGTCAAGCAGAGCTTAAGTACACTTTTTGGAGAGGGTGGGGGGCTTTGCATACATCAGAACAAATCATCTTTAGGCGCGGGAAAATTGAACAACAACCCTGAGCCATGATTAGTGCATACATTGGCGGGAACAGATTGGACAGGGGTGATTGGTGCTCCTAAGTGGGGTACACATTCAAACTGATTGGTTTAGGTCCTGCAATGCCTACGTCTGAGCTATTTGGAGCCCTTAGCTAATAAACAACCAGGGAATCAATGGAAATATTTACTGGGCAGTTCAGGTATTGTTCTAACAGCTACAGAGATTACAGGTTCCGGGGGTAGCAGAGGAATTTTAACAATACCTGGCCTATTATTATTATTTTTAGCCCAAGCCTTTCAATTTAGAAACCTTACAATCCCCAGTCTTTTACACTTTAACTCAGACTCTTGCAGCTTAGAATCAGCTTAGAAATTTTACCTTTACATTCCCCACTCCTTTTTCTGACTACTTTTAATCTTAAAAGTACTGAATCATAATTATTGAAGGGTATTACATTACATGAGTTGTCCTGTGTTTCCTAGAATGAAATTTTACCTTTACAGGGCTTTCTGTTCTTTTCTTTCTTCCTTCTCTACCGAGCACAAGTCCCAGCTGGAACCAGAGAATCCAACCTCCTAACACTCAGAGTCTCTCCTAGGTGAAAAAGAAAACAAAAATTGAGATGAGAAGAGATATATGATTGTGTTGGGGAATTTCTCCTCTCATTTACCTCAACCCCCCAGCCCAGGATGAAAGAAGAGAGTACTTTTCCATTTCTAAATGAACGGAATGCAAGAGGCCTGGGTCCGTAGGAGCCACTACTGGAAACTTGGCCACTGGGACTTTTTCTGAGCCTCTCTGACACATTTGGATCTAACTGGCACTCTGCTTTAGAGAAGCCAAAAAACACACTGTCATACACCGCACAGATCAAAGCAGAGGCAAACTGGTAGCAGCCTCGGGCTTTGATTGCCATAATTAGGCAGGCAGGTCTGGGAAGATTTTCAGAGGCAGGTAAATGCTTACTAAACGTGTTCAGAGAAAACCTCTAGAAGACTCTGATTTACCTGGTTTGAATCCAAACATGAACAAACAAGAAAAAGCATTCAGGTAGCTGGCAGGTTAGGCGGTCAGAGAGACCACTTATTTCCATTTTGCCTCCAAGTAAATTGGAAATGAATTAATATTCTCTTTGGGTTTCCATGCAATGAGTGACTTGGGCTTTTTAGTAAGAGATAAATGTCCCAGGACTCAGCTCGCACATGTTAACTGCACCTGAAAATACATTTAAATCCATTATTTTTAGGAGAGAATGAAATTTGTCCCTTTATTCACCAACCAAAAGCATACTTCTAATTTCAACTTTACATAAAAACAGTTATGAACCAGAATGTATAAGTTTTCCTGTTGAACACTGTTAATCTTTTTATGGACCTTCTCCCCAGGAAAAAAACATACATACATAATACAACTTTGCATGCATTTTTAATATAGACAGATTTCCTGTGGACCTCACACAGACCCCTTTGAACTCTACTTCCTGTGTTCAAGATTCCTTCATTAAACCTGTTAAATGAAAGGATAACACCCTTAACCAAATACAGTTTACCTCCATAGGTCTGCCATTACTTTACATCACTTATGCCAGCCTATATAGCCAAGTGCCCACTAATACAAGGACCTCCAGCTCACTAAAAATGACCAGTTCACCTAATATCCCCCCACTCTCAGACCCCCTTTGGAATATCTGCTATACAGAAACCAGGAAGGCCACCGCCCAAATCCTTAATTAATCCTAACATGAAATAATAAAAAGAAGATAGTGGATAGCATTCAAATATGAAAATCATTCATTCACTCACATATTTATTAAGCATCTATTATGCACATTACCAGCTGAAAAAGGCAGCTGTGATATCTGCCTCCACGGACCTCAACCCAGGTTCCAATCTGGGCCCTGTACTTGCCCTCAAGTTATCAGAACTTTGGGAGATTCGGTTGTCTCATAAAAAAATGATAATGTATACCTTGCCATGGAGATCAATACTGTTTTAAATGACAACGCCAAAGTCCACGGTGGACATCCAAATATTATCCCTTCGTAGCAGTAATGAAGCCGGATTTAAAGTTAGGCAGTCAGTACAGTTAGGTCAATGGGTCTAATATGGAGTGAGATCTGAAATGGAGGACATGCTGAGAGTGAATTTCCGGAAAAGCTGAAGCCCGGGGAAACAGCCCCAGCAGATTTGAAGACAGCCCATCCCAAAGAAATGTTAATGAAGCCCAGGACACAGCCCCCAACAGATTTGGAGGTAGCCCATCCCAGAGAAAGTTAATGAACCGCAAACTTGACTCGGAAATGCCCAGATGACTTCTTTGGCCCACCTGTGTCCCAACCCTTCCCACCTACATTCCATCACCAAAAACTATAAAAAGGGGAACACATTGGCCCTTCCCCGGATTCCACCTCTTGGGTCCCCTTCTCCCTCCGGGGGAAGTCTTTTCTGCTGTCCTTTAATAAACTTCTACCTTCCACTCTGACCTGGCCTCCGCGTGCTTCTCTGGTGTTATTTATTCTTCAACATCGGGGAAGCGAGGACTCGTCACCGCCAACAGCGGTGACAGTATTAGTACCAGTACCATGGGGAGAATGGGGTTCTGAGGCAAGCAGGAGTGTTTTTTGTTTTGTTTTGTTTTTTGGTACCGGAGATTGACCTCAGGGGCACTCGACCACTGAGCCACACCCCAGCCCTAGTTTGTGTTTTATTTAGAGACAGGGTCTCACTGAGTTGCTGAGTGCCTCGCTGTTGCTGAGGCTGGCGTTGAACTCACCATCCTCCTGTCTCAGCCTCCCAAGCACCTGGGATGACAGGCGTGCACCCCTGCCCTCGGCAAGCAGGAGTTATTGAGATGACATATCACTTGTAAAAGATCCCATGAAATCCCTCTTCTTGCCCGGTACGTACCCACTGTCGGAGAATTCCAGGGACACTGGGAGAATGCCAAGGGGCGGTCTGGGTTCTCTTCTAAGGTGCTGCCAGCCTTGACTGGGGTTTCTAGAATGTTCCTTCAGGGTCAGCCATCGGTGGCGTTGCTCCTGGACAGTGATGGTTCTTTGTGCCTGCCACTGTTTCTTCATAAGGGCTACCCTTCTCCCTCTTTCAAAACATCAATGTCTCAGCCCCTGTTTGTTAAAAGGAAGGCCCTTTTTGTAAAGCTGTGAGCTGCAGATGCTGGGCCTCCATCTTCAGACACTGAATCCTCCACATCACACCGAAGCCTTCAACCCAAAAATAACTCCAACACATCTCACCTGCCCAACCTCCCCAAATCAAGAACCAGAACACCCATAGAGCCCCAAGACCCGAGAGCCACCTGCCAGGAAATAAAAAAAAATCTCTTGAAGCCAGGACGTTTGTCTGATACCGATATTTTGCCAGGCATCCGCTGAGAAGAGTTCTGTTCTGGGACACTCAGGGGGTTTGGAACTAATTCCCACTGCCGGCCCGCAGAGATCCCCAGCTCTGTGGACCGTGAGACATCATGGCCACAGCACTTCCCGAGAAGGCAGGGACCAGAGAGATAATGAGGACAGAGCTGCCCTGGAAGGATTTCGTGGGAGGTTAGATTAGCTCCCCAAGGAACCCCAAATCTAGGATTTGTAAATGGAAAACCACAAAATCCCATTGTTGTACCAAAGGCAGAGAAAGAGCACCTTGAAGTCAGTCATGTTTCGGAATCTTCATGCTCAAGGAAAATGCTGCAGGGGAAATATCACAAGCTCCCTACATAAGCTGGACCGGTGACCCACACCAGGAGGCCAAGGCAGGAGGATTAAAAGTCAGAGACCAGCTGCAGCCACTTAGCAAGATCTTGTCTCAGATTATAAAGTAAAAAGGGCTGGGGACGTAGCTCCATGGAAAAGCACCCCTAGGTACAAAAAAAAAAAAAAATTCTATACAAACATTGCAAAATCAATAGATGATCTGAACTCAAGGAATGAATATTGAATATGATGTGAATTTTCAAAGAGCTGATCCACCACAGAGAAAGAGCCACGAAAATGAAGAAATAAAACCCCTGATGGACAGGTGCCACGGAGCAGAGTGGCCATGGCACACACACATACAAAGGCACAGGGGCGATGGCAGGGGTTAACGGGACAGCGCGGGAGGCTGGGAGTGAGGCCAGGACCTGAGGCCGGGGTCTGGCTGAAGGGCACAGAAGGCAGGCGCCCTCTCCCCTCCCCTCTTCCCTCGCAGAAGCTGAACCGGGGGCAAAAATAAATAAATAATCTTCAAAAGAAAGTCACGAAAAGATCAAGGTCAGTTAGCAAGAGCCCTGTCACCTTACAGGGGAAATCATGGCCTTGAGAGGCTGCAGCTTGAGGACCCATTCTCTGGTGGCTCAGCTCAGGAGAAGCTGCGGGTTAAGGAAAACAGCCCAGTCCCCAGGGTGGCCGACTGTTCAATTCCCTCATCCTAAAAATGAACCCACAACCCAAGATGTCAACATCTGAGAGAAGCCTGCAACGTCAAAAGAAAGAACCTGTGCAGAGCTTTCTTAAAAAATCAAGAACTCTAGCCGGCATCCTCAGAGAGCCTGCAGGTGGCTTTTGAAACAGGTGTCGTGGAGAGGAGCGGAGAGACATCAGAGGATGCTTTTGCAGACTAGGAACAGATGATGGCTCGGACACTCAGGTCAACAGAGGGCAAGAAAGGCCACAGAAGAGGTGACAGAGCTGGAAGGCAGGGGAGACAACAGGGAGGGTCCACTCAAAGTCTCAGAAAAGGAACATGGAGGGGGAATAACAGAAGGAAATTGTCCAGGACCCAAAAAGGAAATACGTCTTCAAATTGAAATTTTTACCAGCTAATGAGACGGTTCAAGTTGGGGGGACTCCTGGCTGTACCTGTGAAAGGTAACAAGAGAGAAAAAGAAATCTCCAGAAAACCAACCAGGCACCGAGAGATACAAAATCAGAGTGTTTAGATGTCCCGGGAAAGTGACTCACAACCCAGAACTCCAAGTAGGCCACACTCTCAATTCAATGTGAGAGAAGACCCCCCAAAACTCAAACCAGCAAAAACTCAGAAAATGTGCCCCCCCCCCCAACGAACACATTTTAGTTGAGAAATTGCTCCTGCAAAGATAGGGGCTAGGCAGGGGGAAAGAAGGTGTGGAGCCGGGAAGGTCCACCCGGCCAGGAGCAGGAGAGCCGGGGAGCCCAGAGAGGAACAGGGGGAGGCAGGACCAAGAGGGTCTGGGGGGCAGGTCACGGGGAGGGGAGTGCCATCTATGGTGATATCACAAGAGTGATTAAAACAAGAGGTTTCAACGATTAGAATCAATCTACTGATGGTGATAGCACAGAAGGACAAATTATATTACAAAATAGAAAATAAATATAATGTACCTTGAGAGGTGTTGATGATCTTCAAAAGAACAACTTTTAATGAGCAATTACTGTGTCCCAGAGGCTGAAATGAGAAGCAGCCCATTCCCACTTTACAGACAGGAAAAGCTCAAGGAGGTTACGTAACTGACACCGAGAGTGACAGGCAGGTCCAAGTCAGGAGGACTTGGCTCTAGGGACAGAGTTCTTGGCTACAACTGAAAGGAAGGCACAGAGGCTTCCTGAATGCTCCTGCCCTCACACGTGCACAGCCCACACGGTTATCAACACGGTGCACCAGAGTGCTGCGTTTATGACAATTCAAAGTCCACGGTCTACATCACAGCTCCTCCTTGATGCTCCTCATGCTGTGGGGCTGGACAAATGCGGGATCATATCACTCCACCCTTACACTGCCCTGCAGAGCATTTTCGCAGCCCTGTTGGTGATAACAGAACACCACCAACCACAAACCTTTAATGAGCATTCACTACGCACGACTCCCTATTGTTCTTTTTTGCAAAAAAAAAAAAAAAAAAAAAAAAATTAAAGTATGATTAACTGATAGTTTTATGAACTAAAATGAGGAAAGGATGGGACAGGAGGTAGAAGGAAGGACAGGGATGCTAACAGCTAAGTTTGGGGGAGTCAAAGGATATGTCTTCTATCATCCATGGAAAGACCAGAAAGGAACGAAAGGAACAAGGGGACATCATTGGGAGGAGGAGGGGAGGGCAGGGGAGGGACTGCAGGGGGAGCTCAGTTCACAGGACTAACGGCTGCCAATCAGGTGACACTGTGCTGATACCAAAATGAGCTTCCCCAACAAGAATGGGGCCCCTGGGTGCTATTTAGACCCACAGAGGAACCACCAGAGGAACTCAGAGCCCAAACGATCAAGTGAGTTTCCTGAGCCTCAGCGACAGAGAGGAGAGGTCAGAGAGGAGAGGTCACGATCTCGTTGGAGTCCAGTAAGCATGTTCTCTGAAGAACGTTGGACCCTTAAAAAGAAAGAAAACCTTGCTTCTCAATTCTATCGGGTAACTCTACTTTATCACCCAAATTCATACAAACAGAATATATTAACAACGTGTTATGATGTCGATCTTATTTTGATTAAAATAACTTTAAACCACATAATATGAGATACTAGAAATTCAGAGAAATTGATAAAATGGGGAGCAGAGGGGTAGATAAACAACTTTCTAAGAAAAAGAACCTTCTTTCCATGCAGATAAAGTAATACACAAAGATGGACTAGAAGGAGCTTTAATAAGCCACATTTATTTTTTATCTATCAAAATGTCTACCCCTCAGAGAAAATACTTATGAAATATTTTCTGTTTTTCTCTACGAATAAGTTTTCAGTAAATTCCCCAAAAGTAAAGCTTATACAAACAATGTGACCCCAAGGCAAAAACAAATAAACTTTGAAATCTGCCATATTTTTAAAGAAATAAAAATATGCTTGGAAACCAAAGCTTGTGTAACCAAAACTATTATTGAGTAAAAATAGACACGAATACAATGATTGCCTGTTTTGTAGAAAATACAGCAATAACATTATTTATTAAAATTTACAGGAGGCTAACAAAGTTATATTGGAAGGAGATGTTATAGTTTTAAATGCTTTTATTTATTTTTATTCATTTATTTTTGGTTCCAGGGATTGCACTCTGGGCACTCAACCACTGAGCCACATCCCCAGCCCTATTTGTAGTTTAATTAGAGACAGGGTCTCACTGAGCTGCTTAGTGCTTGGCTCTTGCTGAGGCTGACATTGAACTCTCAGTCCTCCTGTCTCAGCCTCCCAAGCCACTAGATTACAGGTGTGCGCCACTGTGCCCGGCTTCAAATGCTTTTATAATTAAATGAGGAATAATGAAGATAAGTGATGCGTACAACCCAAGTGGGGGGGGGGAAGCAATTTTTTAAAAACTGTAAAAAGCAGAAGGAAAAAAATCTAATAAAGATTAATTTCAAATTAATGAATTAGAAAACAAAAATCATTTCAAAAGCTCATTGTTTGAAAAGGCTAAGAAGTAAGCACACAGCTGGCTATTAAAAAAATTACTTAAAGGAAACCAGATCAGAACCTCTTTTTGACGGGACGCAGTGGCGCACACCTGTAATCCCAGCGGCTCTGGAGGCTGAGACAGGAGGATCACAGGTTCAAAGCCAGGCAGCAAGGTGCTAAGCAACTCAGTGAGACCCTGTCTCTAAATAAAATACAAAGGAGGGCTGGGGATGTGGCTCAGTGGTCGAGTGCCCCTGAGTTCAATATCTTGTACCCTCCCCCCAAAAAGCCTCCTTTTGAGATGGGGGATTGTTTTTCATTATAAAAGAGTTCTCCACAGGACTCATCTCTTGACACGTTGGAACTCTTGGTACAACAGAGGCATTGATGGAATTGACAGAGGAACATTTGCAGATACCGTCTCTAAGGAGCAAAGAGGTAGTGCCACCCTTGCCAGGAGCGGCTTCTCCTCCTGAAGCATCAACTGATCTGAGCTCTCCTCCTAGAGTGGGTGAGTGCGGAGGCCATGTGGGTTTCTGATCCTAAGCTGGCTTCTCTTTCTCTTTTTTCTTTTCTCCCCCCTCCCTCCTGATGGTATTGATTAACCAAGGCCATTCTGGGCGGGATGCAGTGTTCCTAGGCTCTTGCCCTTGGTCCTGTCAAGCAGGGCTCCAGCAGCTACCTCGTCAGATACACAAATGGGTTCCCTGGGCCAGGGCAAAAGAATATTCTTCTAAGGATGGCCTCGTCACCAATGAGCTCAGGATTGTGCCAGCTTCCGTCCTCCCGCCCAAGAAGGGAGTTCATAACATCAGAGGGCACCAGTTCATCATCTGAGCGGACAGCGCAGCGGCTCAGAGGAAAGACACACCCCACGTAGTGTCCCAGGGAATTCCTTTCCAAGTCAGTGAAAACAACAAGGGCCATTTTCAGAACTCAGCTCCGTTTCCCGTCTTTGTGCAGCTAGTTCTAGACTTCAGTGCCCCTGGGTCTTCCCAGAAGAGGAGAAAGTAGTTGGGTTGAAACCGTTTCTTGAACAAAAATGAGTTCATTAATATAAGAACCTCTCCTGCGTCCCCTGCTTTCATAATTAACTGAAATCACAAAACCAAGTACAAATCCATCTCCCACGCAGGCTTTACACTCTCAGCTGCTCCTTCATCATGTCCTGTGAGCAATTTTATTTATTCCCTGCTTTGTTCCAAAAATGGTTTCAGGGTGAGTCCTATGAGTAAGCCTCATCTTATCAAAACCCATTCTAAGCTGGCTTGGATTAAGATGGACAGCTATTGTGTGGAGGTTTTAAGATTCAATAATACAGTCATGTGCTCGAGGAAGAAAACAATATCACAGAAAACTTCTTAAAGCAGAAATTCTGTGGATGATAGGATTACCCCAATGCGAAATTCGATTGGTTTGTGGTTTTGTCTTGTATAAAATTTTTCTTTTCTTTTGCTTTTGTTTTTTTCTTTTTCATTTCCTGTGGACACTCCTCTGTAGACACTTGTCCTCTGGATGAAGTACTCCATTAAAAGATGCCTGGATGTGTGCAGTAGTACCTTAACTGGCCGCGCTACTGGAAGTCTTCCCCCTTACAACTTAGCTGACACACTGCTGTCAGATCAACTTGCTAAAATGTGGCTTTCGTATATCACCTCCCAAGCTCGGAACCCTTAAAAGAATCTCCATTACAAAAACAAAACAAAACACCAACTCAGCACCCTGGCATTTAAGGCTGCCTCTTCCTTCATCCCTCACTCTCCTCCGCCCCACAGTGCTCTGTTCTGGTTTATTTCAGCTAAATGTGCATAGTCACAAGCCATCTTCCTCTTCTTATATCTCCTCTACGATGCCCTGGCTGATCGCAGTCCTAATAATCGTCCAAGGACTTGATGCAGCACTGCTTCCCTAAAGAAAAGTCCGCCCTCCTCTTCATTCCATCTAGGTCCCTCACCTGTCTGGGCCACCTGTCTATGCCACCACTGACCAGGCAGGACCCATGCACTCACCTTTCAGTAGTCCTTTCTCCAAACCTGACTGCGCCTCTCGGCAGCTAAATGCCACCCATTTTTGTCTATAAAGAAGGTGCTCTGTGTGCTAAACAGGTGGATGGCCACCTTGAGGATGCACCTTCATGGCCAGCCATAGCCTTCTGCCTCTCAAACACATGGCTGTGGACCCACGGCTGTACCAGGGCTGGGAGGATACCAGGTTGAAGACGAAACATCTTTACAAAGTTGCTTTTACTTCAATAACTTAGAATATCATCTTGAAAATGAAATCAAAATAATAAGCAGATGGTCACTTTCAAATGAATTTTAAAAACAATGAAATTGAAAGCTAAGACCGGAGATGTCAAACCAGTAGCTATCCCTGAGCCATCATGGGACAAGGCTTGTGGGTCATCTTTTGTCCCTTCTGGTGATAAATACAAGTTCTTACTCCCATTGAGGACATTTTTGTGGCAATGTTTGGGAAATGCCTTACAGACATGAGGAATGAGGAAAAGACACAATCATTTCCATTTTCTCATCCTTTCATTTTAAGTTGCAATCAATACACATTTCTGTTTTCATCAAAGCGGTAACAAATGAAACCAGAAGATTTTCTTTCAAGTCTTGGTTTTACTTGTTTGGTTATGAAACATTTGTAACATTAGCTATTAACATGAAGCCTGGGCCTCTAGTATGACTACTCTTAAAACGACTCTGCTGTTAAAAAGCCCAAGTGGGAACACTTTGTCACCAGTGAGCACACTCATCTCTGGGAGCAGCTTATTATAGGTTTCAAGCAATATCCAAAAATAAGCCCTTGTCAATTCAAAAATCAAGATGTTTCCAAAAGCATTCTTTTTGTTTTTAACTCTTATTTCTTAACTCAGTGTTTTTGAAATCCAAAATTCATTTTGTATTCTATTTTTGAATGTGAAATTTATTTAGGCCTGAATAAAAATTTCTTTGTATCTGAATAAATGTGCCTATACATCCACCAGCCTCCCTTCCATTGATTCACAGGCACGCACACATACTCTTGTACATACACACATTTTGTATCTATATTATATACATATGTGTGTGTGTGTGTGTGTGTGTGTGTGTGTGTGTGTGTGTATATATATATATATATATATATATATATACTATTCATTAATACATGTATATATATACCATAAATTTAAAATAGAAATATAGAGAAAAGGTGATCAGCCACAAGCAACCGAGACTGAATAGTCTGTGATGTGTTCCAAATAAGAACACTGAGGTCTGGTATTTTTAATACAGTTACTAGCAGAAATATATCTTGGAAATTCCCCAAGCAACTTTTTTTGGTCTTTTCAACCTCCATGAGCTGTGGACAAACCATGAATTTCAACCATTGTTCTTTGAATTTGTTCATTTTAAGTAAATTGGTAATATATTTCACCTTCTCGAGTTAGTCATAATTTAGTTCCTTGTTTAATAAGGAGAATTTCCCTTGTGCTACCACCTGCTTGCATGCAGATGGTAGGGCTCACAGTAGGGACTGGAGAGTCTGGGGTCCATCTTAGTCAAAATGTTAGATTTGTACTGAACCTAGATAATAATTCCTAATTTTCTAGATGAAGAAACTGAAGTCAAGAGGAATTGTAAATTGTCCAAGGCTACAAAGGACGAGCGAAGTTTTTGCCCTTTGTTCCCTGCATTGTCTATTCCAAATCAGAAAAATGGTTCTTCTGGCTCAAAACATCTGAAGTACCTGTCCAGAGTTTATATTCCTGCCCTGGCGGACAAGGGAGAAAGAGGTGATGACCTTGACTTTGGGCCAAGGCAGTGACTGATTAACCCAAATCTGTCTACTTTATTGGTGGGATTGAGTGGAAAGGCCGTCCTGTACCCTGGAGGGTCAGCTTGGGAAAGAACTTGTCCTTCCTGAATCCAGCACCAGATTCTAACCAGTCCTGAGTCTTCTAAAGTTTTGTTAGGGAGATGCAACCAGGTTTTCTAAATCCATTTGGGAAAATCCATCCCACTCAAGACAGAAAGACAGGCGGACTTCCCAGTGTTACCGCTGTTGACCGGTGACGAGTTCTTGCTCCCCGATGTTGAAGAATAACACCAAAGAAGCACGCCGAGGCAAGGTCAGAGTAGAAATTAGAAGTTTATTAAAGGACAGCAGAAAAGACTTCTCCCGGAGGAAGAAGGGGACCCAAAGGGTGGAATCCGTGGAAGTGCAGTTGTCTCCCCTTTTTATAGTTCTTTCAGTGATGGAATGTAGGTTGGAAGGCCTGAGGGGTGGGACACAGGTGGGCCAAAGAAGTGGTCTGAGCAGGAAGGACTTCATTATCACTTCTTGGTGATGGACTATCTCCAAATCTGCTGGGGGCTATTCATTAATACTTCTTCCAGGTGGACTTTGGCCTAGGGCCTCTTTGGGACTTCATTAACATTCCATGAGTTGTCCTGTTTTCCCTGAGTCATTCCCAGCACGGCCTCCATTTTAGATTTCACTCGGTATTAGACCCGATTTACCTAACTACACTGACTACCTAACTTTAAATCTGGCTTCACCAGGGCTGCTGACGCCTTGGCTGCTCCAGGCTCAACAGTGACTTTAAATCAAAAGTTCCTTGTCAGGTTCTTCCGAGTTTGTGACTTTTGTCAAGCGGACTGTGTGCCTTCACAGGGCAGGGAAACTCTTAAAACGCCTTTAGAAAACAAGAAAAGTAAGTGTGCTCTCCTAGCCATCGAAAAACGTGAAATGATGAGGGTCAGGGGTGTGTCAGAAGAGGAAGTCACTTGGTGAGCCTGGCGGGCCTCAAGATGGAGGGGCCACGTGGAAGGAAGCCACCAGGAAGAACTGAATTCTCCCAGTGTGAGCTGAGAGAGGCCCCAAGGCCCTGAGGAGACCATGGCCCCAGGCAACACCTTGATCTTCAACTCCAGGATCTTGCTCAGGGAGACTCCCAGCAGAGAACCCAGTTACACCCAGCAGATTCCTGACCTAGAGAAATTGAAGTCAACAATGGCACTGTTTTAAGTTGCTTTTAAAATTTTTAAACAATACTAAGAGGTCCTGGGCTGGCTTTTTCAAGATGTAAGGTCAAGTTCTAGCTTTGGCACCGACCTGCTCTATGACCTTGTGCCACATCACCTAAGCCCTGAGTCTCCTCTCCCATCTGTGAATTAGGGGCAGGGGCAGGTATATTAATATCTACCTTTTAGAGTAACCAGAAGAGCAAAAGGAGACAAGTTTGAAAGTACTTTGCACAGCACGAGGCACTGTGTAAATGCAAGCTTTCACAACAAATAAACTTTCCCTCCAAAGATCATTGTGTTGATATCAATTCTATATTTTTTTCCACATATCTGCTTCATTTTAATCAAGCATAAAATTAGAGAGCTTTATTTTGTGAAATATTTCTTTGTGGAAAAAAATACACGAAGGAATTTTTGTACAAAGACAAAACATTTACTTGAGGGTGTTGTTCCTCCCTCCACGAACATTCTTAAGCTTGAGCAGTATTTCAATCCCCCAGTTTCCACCTCTCGGCTCCTTTGGGGACACTGGCTAGAAACTCGCCACACTGGCAGCCACAAGTCCACGAGACACAAAGGCTCCTGCTCCTCTCATCTCCCTAACAAACACTTGGACACACTTTGACACTCGGGATTTCATCCAGACTTCCTGACTTGACCTGAAGGAGGGATGAAATCTCACTATGGAAAATGACTGGACCACACCCCAGCCAAGAACTGAGCCGGGCCTGGATCAGAAACCAGCCCACTGCAAGTCCGGGCATCTGCTTCCAACTCTGCACCCCCTGGAGTGGCAGAGGACAGGGAGGTCAGAAGACAACCCTGCACCCTTGTTCTGTACCTGAGGTGACTCCAGATTTGCCAGCCCTCTCCCAACACCTGTTCACGTGCCGCTGTGGTGCTGAAGTCCCAGGACCAGGCTGGAACTCAGGGTACACAAGGCAGAGCTGTGTGTGAATTTTTAAATTTATTTGCTTTTTAGTTAAACAAATTGGCCTGGGTTCAAAATGTAAGCACTGGCTAATCCAGAGTCAAAAATCTCATAATTTACTTCCAGAAAACCAAAATTAGATACCTGCACCAGGCCCTGGATTCAATCCTCAGTACCAGGAAGGGGCATGGGGGAAGAAAATCCATCTGTCCATTTTATTCGAACATGTCCAATAGTATCAATGTTAACCACCTGTCCACTCAGCCCCCAGAGAAAATACACCACCTCAAATCATGCCAGGTCATTAAGGAAGTACAAGATAAAGGTCTAATATGAGGCTGATTTCCTCCTCATCAAAAGCCTGGATTCTGGCTCTAGCATTCGAAAAAGACAAAAGAGAATAAATGGGATCCTGATAAAATTGAGAGTCACAAAGGCAGAAAATGGAATTCAAAGCACAGCTTGTTCACACACATCATAAATGCATCCAGCAAGTTCATTATCCAGAGCCCCATCTCTAGCTTTCAAAACAGCCCGTTGATTTATTTAATGATAGGCCACAAGTACATGTTTGAGTCCAGATGGAGAAGTTACTAGGACAGGCTTTGGACCTGGTCGACAATGGCTTTGAGTCTGGATTGGAAACATCAAAAGGCACCGTGGGAACACACTCCACTGGGGAAAGATGGGCACGTTGCCTTCTGAAGTTCACGGATTCACCGGCTGTTGTGCTTCTGATATTGGGAAGTCAGACGTGCAGGGCCTTGTTATTTCTCTAGTGAATCCTCCTCATCCCCTAGCCGAGCCCCAGGGGGTCCTGTCTGCCCTGGCATACTGTCACACACCCCCAAACACACACTCTCAATGATGATTTGAAATAGAAAGGATTCCTACCTCTATCTCCATTGGGGCAGATAATTGAGGGGGGTGTACAGAACTCACAGACCTGAGTGTGGAGACAGACTTGACATTACTGATAGGTGATGGGCACTGTATGACCCTTGGCAAAACGTTAATCCCTGAACCATCGCTTTCTCTGCGCAATGGATCTAACCTCTGCTTCCTTATCTGACAGGATCATTCTCAAAAATTCTTTAAATAGTTTATATAAATAAAGCATTATAATTGCTATTTACAAATTATTTGAAGAAATGCATTTCTTTCTCATGCTGTAGAGTTGGGTATAATCTTTAGGGTCTAAAGAAAAAAAACAGATTTTTTATCTAACAAATTAAAATAATTGAATTACAGAAAAACCTAATTATAATTCTCCTCCAGATTCGCTAGATTCATAATTTACGTTGCAAATGAGTTTGCTGGTTAGGGCATTGATTAAAATCACTGCTATATAAAATAGTTCATTCAATATTTCTTTGGGAATGCAAATTCAGGCTCGGCAAACAGTAAGCACACTTTGAAAATGAAATACTGTTGACATTCTAGGAGATGATTAAGAAAATTAAGAAACCATGACCCAAAAGTGTTTTTTATATGATCTTATTGATTTCTCCAAAACAATGACAATGAAATCTGAATTATGAGTCAACAGTAGACCCTTGAGCTCAGATACCCTTTGAGGGCACTCTTCTATCCAATGAAAAGGCAATCACCCCAGCACAGTGAGCTTTCAGTTTGAGAGAAACCCAAGTTCTAGCTGTTCCCCAGCTTCTGGCACTCAACCCAAGACCAGGTCTGCCTTGAATACTGATCCCAGGGAAGTGGCCCTCCCACACTCATGTTAAGTCCTTCCTCTAAAACTCTTAACAAGGAAACACAGGCTTCTGACAGGCTTTCGGAAGGATGGAACTCATCTTAACCTTAGCCCAACCCTAAGTTATTTGTAAGACCAGTGACTTTGACACCAGGCAGCATTTTATTTTGAATCAGAATGATTAAAGGCATATACTGTTAGTTCTATTTCTAAATAACGATCAATTCCTGTGCACTGGAAGTGTGGCACCCCTTCCCTCCCCGAATAAGAAAGTCTGCAACAAGTGAAGCCATTACCTCGCCTCCCTTTCTTTTAAGCAGCAAAGTGGCAAGGCTCATTCCCATGGATGGGGTTGCACATTCTGGTACTTCTTGCAAATTCTGAACCTAGGTTTGACAGTGATTTGGTTGGTTCTCAGAGGATAAAACTGAACGTCTAGAATCATCCAGCACCACACAGGTTAACACACTTGATTTCCTGCTCACATTTATTGGGGTCAGAGAAACTAAAACAGTTATTTTCCTCCCAAAGAATTAGAAAAATCTAATACAATTTTTAAAGCACATAACAAACTTTCTGGGTCTGGAATCGACAGGAGATATAATAGCCTAGAGGTATCAATTCTGGCGGCTTTATCAAATGTCAGTCACCTAAGGCATTTCTGAAATTGTCCTTCAAGCTGCACACAGACACGGATTCTATGCACATAAAGGCATCTATTCATGAACAGAAAGAGAGGTCATTCAGGAGCACTGAGTTGGGAAGGATAAGGAAATACATATTTAGATTCTGAATAATTTTCAGAGAAAACTTAGGGTTCCCCTCGATTTACATTGAAATAAACACACTGTAGATTTTCAAACCTGGATAGATAAGATTTGTGTGATGCAGGCTCCAAGAAAACTCACACTGTGAATTATTTGTTTTTCAAAGGCTGCTTTCAGAGTACAGATTTCAAGTCCAAAGCAAATACCTGGGGCATGAACAAATAGGATGCCTAAGATTCTAACACTGGCTCTCAGTCAGCTTTCCTCCTCCTCCCTACCCAATAACATGAAAAAAGATTCCTAGAAGGGGCCACAACAGCTAGATGGTGTGTCGCAAGAGCTGGTGGCATTTCTGGATGGGGGCTTATTACACCAGATTGCAATTTGGTGGAGGGTTTTTGAATTCTATTTCAAATGGACTGCACTACTCCAGACACAAGGAGATCTTTGTCACAACATCCAAACAGTCTTAGGTAGATGCAGGCGTTTTTCCTAAAACAGAATCACCAGGGCAAGTAAGACAGAGCTGAAAGAAGGGGACAAGCTGTACATACTCCGTCCCTGGCCGATTACCGGACAGGATGGCATCAGCCTCCCACACCCAGGCCACCAGCTCTCTCCTGTGTAAACGAGGTCTCTGGCTTGGCTGGCTCTGTGCCCCTGGTCGCACCAGAGACACATGTGGGTTCAAACTCCCCACCTGTTCCTGTGGATTCTGGCGACTCACACGCATTTTCAGTCACCATTTTTTTTTTCAGGCACTTTACAACATTAAAAAATATTAAATCCATTTATTTAAAATCAGTTTAACAAACACCCCCCGCCCCCCTTGCCTAGCCCTGGCAAAGGAAAAAAAAAAAAAGTAGCTAATTCTGTTATAAAATGTCTGTGAGAAGACAAATCCCTTTAATTTTGCCAAGGAAACAGCATAGACATTTTCTTCTACCTTTACTACAAGTTCATAAGAACACAGCACTCGGGTTACTTGAAATCTGCCCCTGTTCGGAGAACCTCTGTGAACCAAGCTCAGAGAGGTTACTAACAGAGGTGTGCCTTGCCACAACTGGTACAAACTTGGTATAACTTGGTACAAAAATCCAGTTTCAGTTGGGTTCCTATGATCCCCTGAGCAGTTACGAATGCCCTTTACCTATAATGAGGAAGTAGTCTAGGTGTAAAACAAGGCAAATAACCATTCAAATATATGTACATTTATATTTATAGCAACGTGAGATACACTGATGGAGTTCATGTTGTTGTTGTTTTTTTTTTCCTGAAGTATTAAAAGATTCAAAGTCACTTACTATTGAGAAATTTCTGATTAATGATCAAAAATTATTTGGGGTGGCTGCCATTCAAAAGTTTTCCCAGAGTTCAAACTATAAATGAAAAAGTACAAGACAAATGATCAAACTATGTGAATGCCTATGCAAACATGATACGACGGAACCCACTATTCTGTATAATTAGTATACACTAATAAGAAAGGACATGACCCATCAATGTGCTCTATGTATATCAGTTATCCATATGTCTGTGTGACTTAAAATTCCTTAAATATATACATCCCCACTTAGGATACGTTCCATCACATAGAAAAAGCATCAACTTTAATCAGGGGTCCAGGATAGCAGCAATGTAATAACCTAGTTACCTCAGAAAATCTGACGGGTCCTGATTTTTCCCAGTGTGGGGTCCCTGGCTTTGGGGAGAGGTCTCAGTGAACATTTAGCACAGCTCTTGTGAGCCACCAGGCTGCGCTGCTGATGGCAATAATATCATCCTGTCACTGGAGAGAATGTTTTTGTCTTTCCAGGCCCATTTATGCAAGTCTGACTAATGGTGTAATGGGAAAAGTAAGTCACAATGAGGTGATCTAAATCTCTTTCAGATATATATATATAATAGCGTTCCCATTTTGTTTCTTACGTATCTTGTTGTTGTCTTATCGGTGCCTTGTACACACAGAGAGCATTCAGATGTCTTAACAGCTGCAGACAGAGAAATACTAAATTATTCAGAGAGCTGCTCTGAATGGTTGGAAGATAGGTCCATCTCTTGGTTATCAATGCATGGTTTTATAGACATGGTATGATTTGAACTGAGTACTGTGTTAAAAAAGAGTCATCTTTCTGGGTCTATCCCCTTGGGTAAGTCATGAACTTGCAACCCACATCTACATATATACTGTGCAAAAATTCTTTAGGTTGATGGATAATGAGCCATTTTAATTCTAGGACGAGAGAATGGCTTTTAGGGAAATATTTGTTTCTACTATCAAGCATATAAGGTGTGCCCAGTGGGTAGACATTCCAGATAGGCTGCAAGCCACGGGGCTTCTAAGAGGTGGACATATGGACTCTGTCGTGGACTGTCAGACCCAAGCCCAGGTCTGTTGGGTGTGTGAACACAGAGCCCAGGGAAGGTCCTTGTCATCTGTGATGAATGTTCTGAGCCTCTACCACTCTACCCCTGTTTCATATGAACCAATCCCTCAGGCCACCGCTACTGGCTGTGAGAGACAAGCTGGTCACCTTAGAAAAGTAACCTTTGCCAAAGGAGAGACACCTAAATTAGACCGCGTTGTTTTCGGGCTGCAGAACTTTCACTGGGAAGGGCCCACTCCCTCTGCACAGCAGTCTCCGCTGCTTGAAGCTGAGATCACAGGAAGAGAAACCCATTGTGTTTGTGCCAAGTCACTGTGGGAACGTTGGGAACAGCACACCCAGTAACGGGCAGAGGCACAACTATCAGCTGCTCAGATAAGCAGCCTGCTTTGCAGCTCTTAGGAGCATTTCTCACACGCAGTCTCAGCCTTCCCCTCCTACAGCGGGTTTCCCCGGTTCTCATGGTGCTCAAATCAAACAGAGCAGACTCCTCTTCTCAGTTAGCGTGAATGTTGCCAACCGCGACAACACGTTTATTATATGAAACGTTCGCTCAGCCTCCTTGGATTTGGCTGGAAGATGAACAGTCCAGTGGGATCGTCCAGATGATAGAATGGTTGGTTAGTTCCTCCCGAGCAACCCCAACGCTCCCCACGTGCTCCGCGGGCACAGCCTGGGGCGGCGGTGGCAGCTCTGGTGACACTGGAACACTGGCACCCAGGACTGACTCAGCCTCTTCTGATGCTGAGGCTGGAAGGCAAGTTCAAAGTCTGGACACAGAGGCACTTCCAAAGTTTGGCAAGGGGAAGGAGGCAAGATCACTAAGTGGGGCTTTAGCGCTGTGCTGTCTCAGGTAACCCAGACGTTTGTGGCACGTGCACGCAGAGATCATCTTAGGTTGTAGACGGGTCGTGCTTTTTCTTCTTGCCCCGACAGGACTTGCAGACACAGCAGATTATGCACGGGGAGGCCAGAAGTAACAATGGCGACGTCACCAAGGCGATGATGCCCAATCCCACCAGAATTCCCACCACCTGGAAGTTGAAAAGAAAGCTGACATCAGCACTTCAACTGCACCATTTCCTATGGACTGAAAGCTTGTGTCCCCCCAACGACAGATCTGTACGTTGATACTCTAATCCCCAGGGTGATAATACTTGGTGATGGGGCTTCTGGGTGTCATTTAGGTGGAACTCTCGTGATGGGATTAGTGTCCTTATAAGAAGAGAGACCACAGAACTTGCTTCTTCTTATCTCCCTCTCTGTGTGTGTCACATGAGGACATGGCAAGAATGTGGCCCTCTGTGAGTCAGGAAGAGAACCCTCACCAGAATCTGACCATGTTGGCACCAAGAGCTTAGACTTCCCAGACTCCAAAACTGTGAGAAGTAAATTTTTGTTTAAGTCACCCAGCTTATGAACATATGTTATAGTAGCCCGAAAGACTAAGATATCATCTCAGGCACAAGAGATAGTTACATTTATGGGAACTTCAGCCAGTGTTCAGCAATGGTCTGAGCTGGACATAAACTAAAAAAATAAAATGGACTAAGTCCAGGGTGAGGACCAACCCTTGAGTGCTAACCAGAGTTAACTGCAAGCTCAACAGAACTGTGAACTGTAGGCATCAGCTTGTTCTCCACCTGAGTTTCCTCCAGGGTCTCATAGTGGAGTTAATAATGATCAGCAGGATGTTAGCATCAACTCCACCAAAAGGAGCAAAGACTTTGATAAATATAAAAGCTATGAAAATGAACCATGGCTCCCTGGGAACCTCCACTGAACACACGGTGGCCTGCACAGAAGGACCTCAGTCCTAGCAGGGCTAGCACGACTTTAGAGCGTGGCCTTTGATAGCTAATGTGCCCACAGGGTCTGAGGAAAGACCTCTCCCGTGTTCCAGAACACCCACCGCGTTCTGTGGGGCTCTGGGACTGTGTGACTCTCTGGTGCCTCGGCCCCTTCACGGGTCCTCGCGGAGCCTGTCTGGCTCATGACTTATCCTCAGGCAGCTGCCCCCACCTCTGGCCTCTCCCTGCCCCAGAACCCCCCAGCCCCTCCCGGGCCAGCATGGGTAAGGAAGGAATAGCGTAGGGGACAAAGAGGCCGGCCCCCTAAGCCTTCACCAGCCTGGTTTCTGTCACTTCCTTCCAAGGTCAGACTACCTGTGTGCGGTTCCACATCACTGAGGCTCTCGAGTGGCCCAGCTTATTCCTGCATGGTCCTTTGTCATAGTGTCTGAGGAAAATGTCATTCTGGAAAACAAAGGGAGGGTTTCAGGAACACGCAGTTCAAATTGAGAGAGAGGAGGACAGAAACCACACCAGTCACCGGGTGACACGAAGACCCTCCTCTAGGAACTCCCAGCCTGCCATCTTTCACTCATCAAGGTAGTTTTATAAATCGCCCAGGGAAAAGAGATCCTAGTCAATGAGACTCTTGACTGGCTCTACAAAAAAAGGGGGATGAGTTGGTCAATGACTTGGGAAGGTCATCGAGAGCATTAGCAGAGGTGGAGAGGGAAATGCCCTGGAGAAGGCCAGACGGAGAAAGGTCTCAACTAGAGGGGGCAGCAGGAGACACAGCCACAGAGAAGGGGTTGAAGAAGACATGAAATGTGACAACGCAGAGATGCTCTGGGGGAAAGACGATGATCATGGTTTGCAAGTGATGCTGAACCTGCAGACAGGGGAGACATCCGGGCAGTACTGTCCAAAGGGCAGCTCAGTCCAGAGATCTGGCTTGGGCAGGGGGACCTGGGCATCCGAGTACATGGGGTGGAAGGAATCACGGATGTGAATGAGCGTGCCCAGGGAGAGCACCGCTGACAGCAAGACGCTGCCCATCACACCCTTAACAGTGGATCAAGGAAGAGCCTGGAAGGGGACCAGGACTCGGCCAGAAGAGGAGGAGGGAGCCAGTGGGGATGGTAGCTGCAGCGGAGGCGGCCTAGTATTGAATGTGCAAATCTTAAGTCTCCACTGGGCTCTACCAAGAAGAAGTCACTCAGAACCCTGGAAAGAACACAGTGTGAGCACACTGCCCTGCACGCTGCCCTGCCTGGGGTGAGTAAGGCCAGCAGCAAGGGGCGACCAGGCTGGAGAGAAGCAGAGGGCAGGCTGGAGGGAAGGCTGGTTTTGACACGGTGCAGGGTGGCACAGCTGGACATGGAAAGAGTAGAGAGAGGAAGTTCAAGACCCAGCACAGAGGAGAGATAACCAAAGGGGGAGTCTCTGAGGCCACCCATGGGAACAGGATTCCCAAGCAGACTGTTATCATTTCAGCTCGGCGCAGAGCCAAACGCCTGCAATCTCAGCGGCTGGAAAGGCTGAGGCAGGAGGAGCGTGAGTTCAAAGCCAGCCTCAGCAGCAGCGAGGCACTAAGCAGCTCAGTGAGACTCTGTCTCCAAATAAAATACAAAGTAGGGCTGGGGATGTGGCTCAGTGGTCAATGCCCCTGAGTTCAATCCCTGGAGCAAAACCCCCCACCCCCCAAAAAATAACATTTCAGCCTCTGAAACTGCAGGGATGAAGGTCAAGGCAGGAACAAACTCAGTGCCTGCCCCAGTTCACTCAAAATCTCTGGGGCAGACAGACTCAGGGCCCCTTCTCCCGGCCCCAGCCTCTCAACTTTCACACACACAGACATCAACACCGTCATGTGACCCACAAGAGTTGCCTGGAGAAAACACGGTCACTGACCAGCCAATGCCTTGGGCCAAAACAGAGCAAATGGATCTCAGAACTCAGAGACAAAAAAGATGCTTCAACACTTAAAATCTGTGTGCTCAGCCATTTCACATCTGTCCCATTTCATCTCGAGGAGGACCAGCGGCATCGTGACAGAACACAGTGTTCTCCACAGCCTCCCACAGAGTCTCTCGGCCTCGGGACAGAGATCCGGAGCACTCATTTAGTTCCTGAGAGTCTTGACTCCTGAAGAGAGTCTCCCGGGCCCAGCTGCCTTGGGGACTGAACCCAGCCACACTGTGGCTAAACACCCACACACTGCGGCCCTCTTACCTGCACTCTCACTCACAGAGAGAAATTGCCTGTTGAATTAAAGCAAACCAAGCAACAAAACCGAGAGCTGAGAAAGAATGGCCACCCAGCCATGATGGAGGGCTTGTACTGATTTGGTCTCATATTATAGGTCCAAACTGCCCACGGAGGGAAAATCTACAGACATTCTCTGCTGCCCCGACTCTGAAAGACTAGAATCAGAGTAAGACTGTCAACCCTGAGGTGACCGGGCACCTTGGCACAAGGCTGAAGGCACTGCAGCTGGAGCTGAGAAGACAGGCCACATGAATGGCATGAGGAAACCGTGACGAGGCAAGTCCCCAGAGCCAGAAAGGAACGGGGACAAAACACAACCAATACTGCTGCCGTGCCGCTGAACAAGAGCTCCTTAAGAGGAGCCACTGATCTGGACTCTTGTTTTCCTTAAATTCAAACAGAGGAAAATCATCTAATTACAGTAGACAGAACAAGTGTCCCCAAAGACCTGCATAGCCCAAGCCATAGCATCTGTGAATATGTTATCATAAATGGCTCACAGGCCTTGGCAAGTGTGATTCAATCAAGGACCTTGAGGTGGAGGAGATGATCCAGAGTAATACAAATGAGCCCAATCTAATCACATAGGTCTTTAAAGGCAGAGAATCGCCCAGCTGTGGTCAGAGGGCACAGCAACTATGGAATGAGGAGCAGAGAGATGTGCTGTCACTGGCTTTGAAGATGGAGAAAGGGGGTCATCGACCTTGCAATGTACGCATCCTCTAGAAGGTAGAAAGTGAAAGGAAACGATTCTCCTCTGCGACCTTGATTATAACCCAATAAGATCTGAGCTGGACTTCTAATGTACAGAAATACAAAATAATGCACTTGTGTTGTCCTGAGCCACTAAATTTATGATGATTTGTGATTATCTGTTACAACAGCAATACAAAGCTAATACACTAATAGGCCCCACAAACTAGAGTGAGAAAATGGTCAGAAAGCAAGAAAGAAATGCCACTAAAACAGAAGCTTTTTTTTTTTTAAAGCTACGGTAGCTAAAGAAGGGTTTACAGTAATCTCAGGTAGGAGGGGAGTGGCCTGTATAGCTTAAGGGCCTGAGTTTGATCCCCAGCACAGCCAAAAAAACAAAAAAAGAAAGAAGAAGAAAAATAATGTGGCAGGCTAGGAAGTCTCATTAAGAAAAATAAAGACCTTTTTCAGGACAACATAGGCTCAACATTCAACCTTTTAAAGGCGCAGCTGTGGACAGATGCTGTGGCGCAGACACAGTGCAGGGAAGACCACACTGGCCTCTTCAGATGGAAACTTACGTCCAGGTTCTGCAGGCAGTACCAGCAAAACGTGTGCTTGCAGTTCTTGCACATCATCTGGGCACAGCCTTCGTTGCGTTCGATATAAACTCGGCACACTGGGCACTGCTTAATGGGGGCTTCTGCATCTGTCCCAAAGAGGGCCCTAGAAACAAAATAGAGGGAAAGCTGAATTCAACTGATGGCCATCGACTGATTTCCCAGCTCTCAGTTACCTGTGCTTAAAATCCACTTTCAAAAACAAAACAAAACAAAAAATGGTGGGGATAAAAATAGGAGAAACAGATTATTAGTTGTTCAGATAACTCAAAATAAGAAAGAATATTTACTTTGGCTTTCAGTCAATTATGTAATTACACTTTCCACAGCTGATTTAACTCATTGCTTTGTCCAATTAATATTTCATTTCCTGAGCGCACTGAATAATAAATAGGAGGAGTGAGCTACAGCAGAGAGAAACTGGCTCAGGGTCCAAATGGGGCGTGCATTGTCCATCTAGTGATCTGCTCATTCGATAAATGGAGGAGTGGGGTTCAATAATCAATACCGTAAGATATTAGATGAATAGGCCAGTACGGGCTCACAGCCTAAGGGGCACAGAAAACAAGAAGTGGAACCAACTGGTGGGAGGGAGGGGCCAGAGCTCCAGGTTACATTTTGGTCTTGTTTTTCAAGACCACCTCCCTGCCCAGGGGCATCTCGGTCACAGAGTGCTGCCCACTCTATGACCAGATTTGGCACCTGCAAGAGCCTTACAGAGGGGTGTGGGGGACAGTTTCTATTCTCATACCTGTTTTGCTAGTGGAGAAAGAGACTCAGGAAGAGTGTCTGTGTAAGGACACTCAGATGCCAAGTGACACTGTCAGAACTCAGGCATCCTCTCCTGCAGTTCTTCACGTTGCCTGGGAGGCCAGGGCCCTGAACCTGGATAAGGAGCTGGTGCCTGCTGTGTGTGTAGGTCTGTTTTCCCCTCGTCTGCACCTCCAGGCAGCATTACCCTTCCTGAAGACTGGTCTGCACGCTCGGAGGGCCCGGGGTGACGATGCCAACTGGCCCAGAACACTGGCATTTTGTTCTTGCCAATGCAGAGCAGCCACAGCCTCAAGCCAAGCAAGGATCCAACATAAAGGTCTCTCACTCAGGATCCTGCTGCTGCCACAAAGAACCTTCCAAACGAAAAGGTGCTGATTTCACAGCTTCTCGTCATAACAAAATCTTCATCTCGGCTCCATCTTTTCAGAGAATAAAGAGCTAGGAGAAGCTCTCTTCCTACATTTCCCAAGAATTCAGGACTGGTACTGTACTGCTAGGCTCTCTCTGCTCTGATGGGCACACCTCAGGAGCTGGCGACTTCATCAGGTCAGAAAATAATCTGTCTCATTCTGCACATAGAAAGAACAAGCTACCCCAACGAGCAGGCAGATGTGGCACCCAAGCAGATGGCTGTGGACAAGTCACACCTTCTACTGAGAACCCTGGAGCATGGAGCCTCTCTACCCAAGAGAAAGCTAAATTGACACAAGCTCTAGTCTCACCATATCTGGAAGATTCTTTTGGGACAAGTAACTAAAATCCCTTTTAGAAATGCTTTTGTCGTTATTCTATGTTACCGATTTACCAACTCTGACACACTGCTCAGGGATATTGTATAAGAAAATAACAAGTCTCTGAATGCCATTATGATCACCCCTGCTCCCAGGGAACCCATATTGGATAATCTCAGACAGTCCCTTCCTTACCCGTGCTCGGCTGGCAGGACGATGGGCTGGCTGTCCCTGCAGGAGACCCCGGCGTGCCACGCATCCTTGCAACATGAGCAGAATTTCAGGTGGCAGGAAGGGCATTCCACCAGCACCGGCTGTCCTGGGTCACTTGCTGCAACGGGGCACACTGTCTGACAGTCTGCAACAGGACACCACGTTCGGTGGGGGTCCAGGTGAACTTCTAAAACATAAAGAAAGAAACACCTGTTGCTTCTGCCTGTCCCTGATCCCAGATGGAGGCTCTCTACCCTTCGCTTACCCTCTTTTACAGACCAACACCCACGGAAGTATAATAGAACCAGAGGGGACGACTTCCATGGTCAGTCTTCATAATGGGTCTAAACTTACCTCCACGAGGTTGCCCACGTTTCTCAAGGTAGGTACTGATGGAATAGGGTACCACTGCCTCCACGAACAAATCAAGGGTCTTCTCTCTAACCAGTGTTTGCAACCCTAGAGTATTTCTTCCCTCATCTGCTGCGGCCTAGCCAGGAAGTCAGGTTTCCTGACAGTTGGGCCTTCTGCTGTTCTACCAACGTGCTCATAGGGGACAATGTGTAAAGGACCCACAAGTTCCAGGAGGCAGGAACTTTTACAGACCATAGATGGTAGCCCATCCTGTAACACTGGCTAGGAATGGTACCCTATTCCACAGGAGGAAAGATGGGTGGGAGATGAACAACCATCCATTAAGTGTCTACAAAACTTGCTAAGTTTTTCCTTTCTTTCAATCACAGACTCCACGTTCTCCTTGTATGATACGACCTTTTAGGAAACAGACCATGCGGAAAACGAGGCCACTTGAGAGACAGCACAGCCCTTTTTCCTCTGAACCAACACCTTTGGTAGACTCAAACTGATGAGATTCTAGTTTAAAACTCCTAAGGCTTGTGATTCCTAGAAATCTATATACATGAGACAAAGAAATCCAGAGGGTGGTGCAGAAAGAAAACGAAGGCATTAAAAGTAGGAGTTTAGTTTTTAAAGTTAATAATTTCACAAATTCAACATTGGGGAAGATGGAAAATGTGAAATATTCCAATAAACATTGTCTCCATTGATGTCTTACCTAGAAAATGAAATAATTCAATCTATTGTTATTACAAGTTTTCATTTCAAAATAACATCCTTAAATAGAGAGGTTCATCTGATCATTCTGGGGGATGGTACTGGTGAATGATGGACCCTCGACACAAATATCATCAGAAGGAGGGATCCCACTATTCAAAGACTCTCAGACTCCAGGAGAGACGGACCCTCTAATACCCCCAAACTTCAGGAAGCCAAGGGAGGAGTGACATACATGGGATCCAAGGTCATGGCCTTTGCTTCCAAACTGTTCTATAATTGCTTTACTGACACTAAGCCCAAGGAGCGGAAGGTGGAGTGGGACCTAGAGGTAAGGACTTCCACATCACAGATCTACTTGTCATTCATCAAAGGTTTTGTTTATTTGTTTTGTTTGGTGTTTGTGGTGCTAAGAATTGAACCAGGGTCTCACCACATATACTAGGCAAGTACTTTACCACCGAGTAACATCCCAGCCCTGTCAGAGGAAAAGAAGGGATAAAGGAAAGTTGAGTCGTGGACAGAATGACACAGGATGTCAGGACGGATGGCACCTCTAGCGATCACTTCAACAGATGCAAGGGTGCGGTTCAGCCTCGAAAAGCCAATTAATGATAGTTACTGGGCAGAGGTTCCCCTGGCTGCTCTCAGCCTAGCATTCAGGTACCCGGGGTGGCACAAGAGAAGCACAAACAATAAAGGGGCCATCACAGACTTTGATGAGTTGCCATGAAGGATGTGTCCCGTGCAAAGCAAGGGAGACCCAGAGCCATTGAAAAGAGTGATCTTCTGTATTTTCCCTGCTGACAACGATACATAAAGGTCTGTGCAAAGGTGGGTAGAGGGTGGGGGAAGGGAACA
The DNA here is from genome assembly GCF_045843805.1 of Urocitellus parryii. Classification (NCBI taxonomy): domain Eukaryota; kingdom Metazoa; phylum Chordata; class Mammalia; order Rodentia; family Sciuridae; genus Urocitellus; species Urocitellus parryii. Next base: position 147,617,091 of record NC_135538.1, on the reverse strand, counting down.
CGACAGGCTTCCTCACGGAGTCGTGCATAACTTAATGACAAGGAGACACCTTGAGGTGCATTTTTTTAAAAATTTTTTGGTACTGGTACATAGAGTGAAAAAATAAGATAAATCAATATGACAATACAGAAAGACCTCTAAGATACATTTAGTGAAAACAAAGCAGACTGCAGAATATAAATGAGCCATATTGATAAAATATGTATATAGTGAAATATTTCCATAAGAATGTTGAAGAAACATATTAGCAGTTACCCTCAAATAAAGGTCAGGAATACAGAGAAGAGGTAATCCTTTACTCTGTTTATTAACCTGAAAAAATATTAAAGATACTAACATTACTTATATACTTTTGAAAAAACTGATTTTATAAAACCATTTTCAATATGGCATATGGGCAATGAACTCATAAATAATCCTGGAATTCAGCTATCCCCTAGGAATATATTTACCTTATTTTTGTTTTGGTGGTACTGGGGATTGACCCCAGGGACTTGTGCCTGCAAGGCAAGCACTCTAACAACTGAGCCAGCTATATCCCCAGCCCCATATCACCTTTTATAACACAAATCTCCCCTGTGTCTCACATTCTTCTCTACATACACAATTCTTATTCTGTGCTTTTCCTCTCCACTAAAAAGCCCCTTTCTTCTTTATCAAGTCTTAAATTTGTTCTTAAAGAACCTACTTCTATTATGTGCTGCCTTGATTTGGGGTCACAGATCCGCATCTTGTTAATTGCTATTCTCCAGTCACTTCTCGGAGATGGCCTTTCTCTCTTTAGTTAGTAGCAAGAGCTGTTTCTTATTTTATTTGTGGGCTCCAGTTGCTGACATGGTAATGGACTGCTACCTATTGATTTAAAACGGTAGCTTCTGGTGGTTTTAAGAGCATGGACATACTCTGCAAACGGCTGGCTATAACAATACACTCACATCATCCTGAATTGCCTCGCAGTAGGACTTATTTTTCCACACCCCCCCCCCCCCCGCCCCAGTGCTCTCATCCACGATGGCCAAAGCACACTACAGCTGCCCAACAGCAGTCCTGGTGTTAGGAGTATGCTACGACGCGTCGGGGACCATGGACTTCTACCCACTTTGACTAGGGCTCTCACATTTGGAAAGACATCAACTTAGCAAAACATGAAACTTTACATGAAGCACTTCAACACGCAACCTCTTTATCCCTCTGCCCTGCTTCCTTCGCTCCAGTGCGTGGACGGGATCCAAGACTTAGTCCCAGGTTCTGCCACGTTTTCCTTACAGGACTCACGCCATCACTGGGCTCAACTCTCACTTTAACTTGGATTATTCCTAATGTCTTCTTCAGGCATGACCTCTTGGGATTATATGACCGAAAACTGACGTGCCTCGTTTTCACTGTTCCTTCAACAAGTGACTGATTAAAAAACCCTGGACATATGAAATAGAAAAACAGCGACTTCCCTCCTCAGACGCGTCACAGTGTGAAAAGGGAAAGAGCTGTTCAAAACACGTACAATGCCAAAAAAGAAAAAGAAAGGGAAGAAAGAAAAAAAGGAAAGGAAAACAAGTGATTCAAATACATGCAGTGCATCCCACAAGACGATGACAAAAATGAAATCATTAACAAGTAGCTGTGAGCAGCTCCGGGTGGAGATGAGGACTATTTCGTAGTTACGTACAGGAAATCTTGAATCCAAGCATCCACAATGAACTTTCCCCATTTCACCAACTTTGAAATCGGAGAGTAGGATGAGTCCCTCTTAATCACTGAACGAAGCAGATGGCGCAAGCCAAGGTGGAGCACAGAGACTGGCTGCCTTATCTGAAGCACCATAGAAACAGAGATTTTAAAGAAAAGCCCTGAGGAAGCAGCCTGGGGCGGCCACACAGAGGAAACAGAGCGAGGACGCCAGCTGTCCCCTCCTGAGGAAGGCTCCAGGCAGCTCACAGAGGCCACCCGGCTCTCCCCACCTCCACCTTCCGTCACAGCACAGCACACTGGCAGCTGGAGGTCCGCCGCAGTGGCAGCATTTACACCCTAGGAAGTGGCACGCATGACAACTCAGAGCTGGCTTTCCCCTCCCAGAAAGACTGTCCACCACGGAACGCAGGCCAAGTTAAGAGCGAACACAATGTAAAACCTAGACCCAGCACAGAACAGCACGGCGCACAGAGAGGGAAAGTGAAGAGCAGAAAACACACCCCAAAAGGACGAGGAGCCCCAGAGGGGACCGTGACAGTTCTTTTAGCTATGTCTGCTGACCACCACTTCCATTTCCTGACCATCCTGCATATAGGATGCCTACACATCTCCTGAAAAGCAGACTGCTTCTGGTCTCATATCCCAACCCGTTATTAACTGCTTCTAGTACGTCCGTCTGGAGTCTTGGACTCAGCAACGCTCCATTGAAGTGCTCGGTGGAGTACAGGCTGTTCCTCCCGCAGAGTCAGAGAGGGGCAAAAAGAGGTGCTTCTGGCTGGGAGAGTGGCACACTCCTACGCATGTGTGAAGCCCTGGGTTCCACGCCCAGGATCAAAAAGAGAGAGAGAGTGAGACACAGAGAGAGAGGTTCCTGGATCTCCCTACCAGGCTCTCAAGTACCCTCCAACCCACCGATCAGATGAGACACACTCAGAGGATCAACACCGGCCGGCTTCTACACACAGAGGGTCAGGGGAGAAGACAAAGACCAGTTATCTATGAATTCAAAGTAATCACTGCTCTGAGAGCCCCCTCCTACCATGAAGCCCACTTTCTAAATGAATATGAAAGAAAAGCCCGCCAGTTGGAATCTGGCAGGTCACCACCTAGAGGACGCCCACCCACCCAGCGCAGCACCCTTGGGCACCGTGCAGCAGCACCTGCCTATGGGAGGTTTGCTTCTGGGCAAAGTCCTTGCTTTCTCATATGGGTGCCTGAGCTTCTCCGGTGGCTTTTAAACACCACTCTGGTTACGCAGAACACTCAGGCCAAAGGAGTTGTGGCATCTCTTTGTGATCAGCCTTTAAAAGTAGAGTAAATATCCTGGGGAAACACAAACCTGGTCAAATTCCTGGAAGTCCTCCTAGTTGAGCAGGTTAGGAGGAGTGGATACTCAAAGGACTAAATGACTCAATTTCTCTTCCTGGAATATAGGGACAGGACTCAAGAGATTTATTCCTTGCAACTGAATAGCCACTCACAGGTCTTTTGGTAGAAGGAGCATTTTGAAGAAAAGGTACACTGTGTCTCTGGGCCTGAGGGCACAAAGAACACTTATGTAATTTGTTTTTCTACCTGCCTTCTCTACTGTTGATTCATGGCAGAGACCCCTCAGCTGGAATGCACACTTTCTGCTCTTTCAATTGGGGAATTGCTAATTTGATTAGAATTGCCGGAGAGAAATCTTTGAGATTGTCACATCTGTGACAGCCAGATGACACTGAGTCAACAGTACTGCTTTTGAAGCTTATTTATAACTGCATATTTTTAGCAGCCACATTTAAGCCTATAGATTAGAACCACAAATAAGCAACTGATCTGATAGATATCCAAATTTCATCCAAATAAAGCAAAAGTAGAGATTTGCCCATGTAATACAGCAGTCTGGTTTCACAAAAGCAAAACAAACCAAAAAATTCCAGAGTGGAAACAGACCTTAGTTTTCACTGCACTCAGCCAGGGCTATCGCAAAGAAGAGAAAAGAGAAAGCATGGTTTTACCACTTCCAAGAGCAATGATTTAACCCAGAATGTCCCTTATATAAAATAGGAGAGTCAAGGTTAAAGACACTGTCTATCACATACTGAACACAGTGCCCAGCATATAGCAGGGTCTGCACAAGAATTAGTGAAATTCTTCCCATTTCTTCCCTAATCTTCAACTTTAATGTGATTTTAAACCCTTTGAAAGGGGACCCACAAATCTATATTCTTTCTCATGGTGCTTTTTTCAAACAAGGGGTTGAGGAATCAATTGAGCTGAAAGTAGCAATTTTTTAAAAATGAAAGATTAGAAAAGAAAGCACATTTTGCATCAATAAGTTTTGTCGGTTCTATCTTGGGGCATGTATGTGCACTGGTTTCCAGGTACAGCAGCGCCTTGGTATCCTGGGTTGGTTCCTGGAATACCCTTCCCCTGCCAGACACCAAAATCTACAGATGTTCAAGTCCCATATATTAAAATAGCAGAGCGTTTGCAAAGATCCTAGGCACATCTTCCCATGTACCTTAAGTCATCCCCAGATTACCTCATAAAACATCTCCAGGTTGCTTATAATGCTTGATACTATGAAATGCTACATAAATAACTGATATAGTATATTAATCAGAAAATGATGAAAAGGAAAACAGGTCTCCACACATTCAATACAGACACAATTTTTTAAAAATATTTTTTCAATCGAGGGCTGGTTGAATCTGCAGAGGTAGAACTCAGAGATAGAGAGGACCAAGAAGAAAATCTATTTCTTTTACTGGGTTACAGATACTTTGAAAAAGCACAGCAACTTGCACAGAGTTGGGGCTCCAGGAACACCTGGTGGGAGGTTTCTGAACTTGTTCGACTTGGGAGGTATTTGTAAAGACCAAGTCCAATATCCCCAGGTTTACCCTACTTTCCTATTACATAAAGCTCCTCCTCTTACCCACACTCGAGATCCACTCGCAATCCACTCGCCCACTGCCCCACGCTCACCTTCTTTCCACTGCCCTCCTGAGAGAGAGGAGAACTGTCTGCCCCTAGCAAGCCCAACCCTGCATCTGCACCTTAAGGACCTGGCTCCTGCCGCTTTCCTCCCTCCTGTACCAACCCTCTCTGCTGGATCAGCGATTCTCTAAACAACAAAACACCCCTTCAAAGAGCTATCCACTGGCCCTTCTCATCTCATAACATGGTAAGCCCTCTCCAAGCAGGTTCTTCCCCACCTCCTACCTCCAAAACCTCCAGTGCCCCTGACACCACTTCTTCATCCACACTGTGTTCCCCGACAAGTCAGTGTTCTGGCTATCAACCTGACCTCTGCTCTGTCGACTCCAAAACTCATGTTGCTAGTCCTAACCTCTCCACTTCCCCTCCACCCTCTCTCTCTACTAGGGAAAGCTTGGGACAGGTCTACCTTCCAAATATACTCCAAAGTGGGGGCTGGGGTGGCTCAGTGGTAGAGTGCTTGCCTAGCATGTGTGAGGCACTGGGTTTGATTCTCAGCACCACATATAAATAAATAAAGGTCCAGTGGCAACTAAAAATACTTTAAAAATAAATAAATAAATTTATGTATGCGCGCGCACACACACGTGTATATATATTCCAAAGTGGACAATGTTCAGTGCCTCCTCTTGTGAGGAGGCGAGCTGTTCCCCTCTAGGGGCCTTTGCATTTACTCTGCATCTGCCTGAGAGGTAACTCCCACGGGTGGTCATGTGGCTTGTGCACTTCAAATCAAGTCTCCACTCAGATATCACCTCCTCAGAGAGGTGTCCCATAAAAATCCTATCTAAAATATCCTACCCACCCATCTCCTTCCCTTGACCTTTCTTTATTTATATAAATGGTACATATTATTTATTATCTAGTCCCCCCCCCATGCACATCAGAATCCTTTAGGGTAAGAAATACTGCGTTGCTAATCACTGTTTCCACCTCGTCTGGGACAGGGCTTCTTAACAGCAGCAGCACTGGCAGAGAATTCTTAGTGGCAGAGGATGTCCTTGTATTAGATGGACCTCTGACCTCGATCCACCAGATGCCAGCAGCATTCCACTCCCCATCATAACAAGCAAAATGTCTTCAGATGTCACTAAATGCCCTGCAGAAGACAAATGCAGCCCTAGCTGAGAACCTCTAGCTTAGCCAGATGCCTGGGACATTATTTCCTGAATAAATGATGAAGCACTATAAGAGAAGTGTAAGAAAGAGGATCATAGAGCAATTCCTGTGGGAACCAAAGGTAACGGCAGCTTGGACATCAAAGTTCCACGCTGTTTAGTCCTGCAGACAGATGTTTCTGGAAAACAGAGCCATCACCCAGGGAGAGAGGGGCCACTCTTGGAGAAGAGTCTCCCCAAAGGAACAGGAACCCGGAATACTCCACACCTATATTCCATAGAAAAGGAATCTGGGCCTGGCAAGGTACCTGTCCTTCAGATATCTTATAGCTCAGCTAAAAGCAAAAGTCAACAGAAAGTAAAAGAGCTTTTTTTTTCTTTTAAATTTTTATTTTAATTCCAACATGCCATTAAGAGCATATTTGCTTGATATATACTTAATCATCCCTCTGCATACTGAGCTGTTGGTTCCAGGACCTCTGCAGATAACAAAATTGTGCTCAAGTCCCTTATATAAAATGGCACAGTACTGCGTACACCCTATGAATTCCCTGCTACATACTTTAAGTTGTCTCCAGATTACTTATAACCCCTAACACAAAGTAAATGCTATGTAAGTTGTCGTTACACTGTGTCATTTAGGAAATAATGATAAGAAGACAAGTCTGTACGGGGTAAGTCTCTTAGAAAATATTTTCAATCCACAGTAGGTTGGATCCCTGGGTGTGGAGCGCACGCATGCAGAGGGCCTACATCATCTCCTGCAGCAGAGCATATGCAAGCGTGAGGCCCAGAGGCCAGATTAGTGACAAAGAAAAAAGTGTGGCTTTGGCAGCCCTGGCCTCTGGCTGGACTGCCGGGGACTTAAGCCAAAAAGGAGCAAACTGACACATACCAGGTGGTGGTCAAACCACGGTCACCAAGGAAGACCTGCAGCTTCCTCCTCTCTCCTGACCGATGACCTGACAGGGAAGTGACATTAAGAGAGCCCAAGGGAGAAGTTCTTTACTATTCGGCCATTCCATTCTACCTTCTGGATTTTAGCTAAGGAAACACGATAATTATGTAAACCAAATGCACAATGATCCCAACAGCTGAAGATTTAGTCTCTTACTCCTTCTAATTTTTAACCTAAAGTTAACTTTAACCTAAAGTTAGAAGAAAGTGAACTGATACATATTCAATCATGGGGCTTTGAGAGGGGGAGAAATTTTTAAAAAATCCAGAAAATGAGAATCCAGATACCTGAAAAGCAGCTCCCCAAAACAGAGACCCTTGAAATTTTAATGTGAACCATGATTTAGAAGTGATTAACTGTGACATAATTATATCAGAGACAGACAAATTCACAGACTTGAACTGCAGTTTACTTACAGAAAGGAGAATTGATTACTGAGGTAAAGACCCAGGGCTATTCGATCTTAAGACTGTGCTTATTCATGTAAATTATGCAAAAGGCTGGAGATGCTATTTAAAACTGTTTTCTACTTCTGTGTTCTGACAATTATCAGGAAACAGAAACATTCTGGGAGATTAAAACTGTCAGGGGACTAACAACCATGTCTGACCCAAATGATTGTTTTCAATTTTCAAAAACTGAATCCAAGACCCTTGGTTTTCCCAGCTGGCACAAAATAACTTTAGACACATGCAATATGCTTTTATTTTTATTCTGTTGTCTATTCTCTCAACTAACAAAAGAGGTTTTCCTGCCATCCTCCACCATAATGAGTCTTGCCAAAAAAGACAACACATGAATTTTTATTATTGTGGAAAACATCATACACCCAAGCTAATTTAATTATCAGTTGAAATCAATCAAACTGCTTTAACTTTTATGACCCACTGCATTTTTAATTATGCCAAAGTTAATTTGCTTTCTGTTATCTCAAAGAACAAAGGTCTTCTGCAGATAGTTAAAATGCAATTAAACTAAACTGATCAAAATTAACATCTGCTATAGTAAATATATTCGAATAGTGGTGACCATCATCAGAGGTCTCAAGATCGTTGCTCTCAAGATATTTGAGAAGAACTACAGATTTTCAAACTTGGAAACAAATTTTTTTTTAATATTTATTCTTTTGTTGTAGTTGGACAAAATACCTTTATTTTACTCACTTATTTTTATGTGGTGCTGAGGATCGAATCCAGGGCCTCATATGAACTAGGTGAGTGCTCTACCACTGAGCCACAACCCCAGCCGTCCCCCTCCAAACAAACTTTAATGTTATCTAGTCTACTACTGTTGTAGTAAGACCTTCAGAAATTAGGCGTTTGTATAACTCAGGTTTAGTGAGTGAGCATATGATCAGACAGTGTTTGTTTCTACTCCTAGAATACCACTGTCTATGCAAAAAAAAAAAAATCTCATTATTAAATAAGCTTTCAGTTCTATCACTATAGGAACTTTTTCTTTTAAAGTGGCCATGTTAGATGCCTATCTCAGCAAGTCATGACACCCTTGCAAGTGGTTAGAGATGGTGGGATTCATGCTTAGAGAGAGGTTAACTCACCTTAAAGAAAACTGGTAAGACAGGTGACTTATGGAATCGTTACTCATTGTCAAGTTTCCTCACAACCCTAGAATTCAGGGCACTGAGGATAAAAACATGCTAAAAAAGATAACAGAAGGAGTGACATTATTGTGCTATATGCTCAGTCCAAGGTGTAGCCTGGATTCTGGAAAATGCTTTCTTAGTTCAGTGTGAAAAACTGGGAAAGATATCTGGTAGCAAAAACCATGAATAAAGTATGGTTTGGCTATGAGGTATGCCCCCAGAAAAGCTCCCAGGCAATGGGACAATGTTCAGAGGTGAAAGGATTAGAGCAAGATACTATGACTTAATCACTGGATTAATCCATTTGATGGGTTAATAATTTCAATGGATTACTGAGTGGTAACTGTAGGCAGGGGAGACATAGTTGCAGGAAGTAGGTCAGTGGAGACGTGCCCTTGGGATTATCTTTTGTCCCTGCTTTCGCCTGCCCTTGCCATGAGCTGACAGCTTTCCTGTGTCACACCCTTCCACAATGTCCTGCTTCACCTCAGCCAGGCAATGGAGTCGGCCTACCATGGACTGAACTTCTGAAGCCATGATCCCCAAATGACCTCGATCTCCTCTAAGTTGTTCTTGTCATGTATTTTGGTCACGCCAATGAAAAGCTGACACAAATAATAAAAAATAATAACAACTAATGGCAATGCTAATTTATTGCATCCTGTGACAGACCAACTTATTTTCTTCAACAACCCTAGGATAGTTCCACATTATCCCCAATACTAGAAGATAGAAATCCACACAGGGAGCAGCAAAGTCAACACATGCCTCTCCTTCAAGTCATGTTTAAAAACTGCACCCTGCCTGCTGGGAGTGTCCGTCTGGAGCATGCCTTCCTTTTCAGAAGGAGGCTGAAATATTGAGAGGGTGCCGGTTTAGACTTAAAACCAATCAACAAGAAAGAACCAGCGGAGACACCCAAAGCCGAGGAGAAAGTTATCATCTGAAAGCACAGAGCCCTATAGGAAGGAAGCTCTGTACTGAGTCACCCGTTTACCACAAAAGACCAGAAGTGTGGGATCAACACACACACACACACACACACACACACACACACAGCCGCTAGGAATGGGCTTGTGAATACAGACTATGAAAAGGAAGGTGACTAATGAGAAATGGGAGGTGTGAGCACATAAAACTGGCAGATGATAAAGTCATTAAGTTTCACAGTCTTAAAAAGAGGAAAAAACACTAAAAAGGAACCAAACAACTGCTTAGGGAGTTCTGATGAGATAAACCCTAGTGATCAGATACAAAAGATGGGGAGGAAGATTTCACCAAAGATAAATACAAAAGGGTGGATGGAACTGGAAAAGCAACATCATAAATAGGAAAACTCAAAATGAAGGCTTGCAGAGAATGCATTGAACAAGAAAGAGGGCTTTCTAAAAAGATGGACCATAGCTTCCAGAAGCTTCTGGAACTGTGCCTGGCACAGGACAGAGTATACAAATATGCACAAATTGAATGCATGAGTGCATATGGCGGGATTAATAAACAACAACAGGAAAACACATTCCTGTTTTGCTTCATTTCTTTATGGAAGAGAACAATACGGCACTCCATCCTGTTTACAGTGCTCCTGCTCACTCTATGGGAGTACAACAGATGTCCAAGGACAGACACCTTGACTTATTGAGTGACTAAAGCACCTTGTAGTTACATAAAGCTAAACAAGGTTCTCCAAAATAAGAGAGTGCATATGAACTATATATGGAAAATCTTTTTTTTTTTTTAAATTGGTACTGGGAATTGAACCCACTGTCTTGTGCCTGCTAGGCAAGCACTCTATCACCCACGCTTTTTTTTAAATTTTACTTTGAGACAGGGTCTCACCAAGTTGTCCAGACTGGCCTCCTGGGGATCCTCCTCTTGTGATCCTCCTGCCTTAGTCTCCCAGGTAGCTGGGATTATAGGTGTTTGCCAGCCTGTTCAGCTTAGAGATTAATAATCTTCACCCAATTTGCTGAGGGCTGGGGGGGTGGAAACTACTTTTAAAAAAGCACATGCTATAAACAAGAGAAAAACACAATTCTAACGTTAATCAATAGGCATGTGCTTTGAGAACCAAAGAAAACCGTGATGGTTAACACATGCAGAAATTACCATCCTCTGTCCTCTGTTAATACTGAAAGACTGACACAGAAAAGGAATCGGTAGCCAATGGAAAACTTGCAGTTGAATGGAAAATGAAGAGAACAACCAACGAACGTCAGTGGGTGCTTCTCTGTTTTATGTAAGCAGTGGTGGAATTTTTCCTGAAAAAGTTCTTCTTTTCCTATTCAATATACTTTTTCTCCATGGAGACTTACATAAAGACAAAGACATAAAAGGCAAGTTAATCAAACATGTAACAGAGCAGAGGAAAATATACACATGGGACAACAAACCAATAACTGAGAAAAGAACTTGGTAGGCAACAGGAGTTGGACAAAACTAAGAATAATTTTTATAACTAAGAAACAGGACTTCATTTAATCTGATTTTACATTTTTCCACAGTAATAATTTCTTCAATTCTGCCTCACACAGCCAATGAAATTTAAGATTTGAGAACCAAAGAAAATACTGATTAACCATCAACTGCATATTTAATGCATCCCAAGATCCCCTTAGAAACAATTCCATGATACCTTCATGAAATAGACCATGAAGTTACTCAGCTGATAAAGGGTTTGCTTTTATATCCTGCTACTTTGTTGAATTCATTTATTAGTTCTGGAAGTCCTCTGGTGGAATTTTTTTGAGTTTCTAAATTTAGAACCATGACAATAGTAATAGTTTGAGTTCTTCTTTTCCTATACATATCCCTTTAATTTCTTTCATCTGTCTGGTTGCTCTGACTAGAATTTCAAGGACTATGTTAAATAGAAATGGTGAAAGAGGGCATCCCTGTCTTGTTCCGGTTTTGGGAGGGAATGCTTCCAATTTTTCTCCATTTAGAATGATGCTGGCCTTGGGCTTAGCATTGATAGCTTTTACATTGTTGACGTATGATCCTACTATTCCTAGTTTTTCTAGTGTTTTGAACATGAAGAGGTGCTGTATTTTATCAAATGCTTTTTCATCATTTATTAAGATAATCATATGATTCTTGTATTTAAGTCTATCGATATATTACATTAATTGATTTCTATATGTTGAACCAACCTTGTATCCCTGGGATGAACCCCACTTGATCAGAGTGCACTATCTTTTTTTTAATATGTTTTTATAATGTGATTGGCCTGGATTTTATTGAGAATTTTTGCATCTATGTCCATCAGGTATATTGGTCTGAAGTTTTCTTTCCTTGATGTGTCTTTGTCTGGTTTTGGTATCAGGGTGATGCTAGCCTCATAGAATGAGTTTGGAAGGGTTCTCTCCTTTTCTACTTCATGGAATAATTTAGTGTAAAATTATTGGTGTTAAATGAATTCAGCAAAGTGTCAGGATATAAAATCAATACCCATAAGTCAAATGCATTTCTATACATAAATGAGATCATTGAAAAAGAAATTAGGAAAATTTCCCCATTCAAAATAGCCTCAAAAAATATAGAGCACTTGGGAATCAACCTAACAAAAGAGGTGAAAGATCTCTACAATAAAAACTACAGAACACTACAGAAGGAAACTGAAGAAGACCTTAGAAAATGGAAAGATCTCCCATGCTCTTGGAATAGATAGACTTAATATTGTCAAAATGGCCATACTAACAAAACTGTTATACAGATTTAATGCAATTCCTATTAAAATCTCAATGACACTCTTTATAGAACTAGAAAAAACAACCACAAAATTCATTTGGAAAAATAAGAGAACCAGAATAGCCAAAGCAATCCTTGGCAAGAAAAGTGAAGCAGGAGGCCTCAAACTATACCAGACCTTAAACTATACTATAGAGCAATAGTAACAAAAGCAGCATGGTATTGAAAGCAAAATAGACATGTAGACCAGTGGTACAGACTAGAGGTTCACAGAGACAAACCCACATGAATATAGTTATTGCATACTAGACAAAGGCACCAAAAACATACATTGGAGAAAGGATAGCTTTTTCAACAAATGGTGTTGGGAAAACTGGAAATCCATATGTAGCAAAATGAAATTAAACCTCTATCTCTCACCATGCACAAAACTCAACTCAAAGTGGATCAAGGACCTAGGAATTAAACCAAAGGCCCTGCACCAAATAGAAGAAAAAGCAGGCCCCAATCTTCCTTATGTTGGATTAGGCCTTGACTTCCTTAACAAGACTCCTAAAGTGCATGAAATACAATTAAGAATCAATAAATGAAATGGATTCAAATTAAAAAGATTCTTCTCAGCAAAAAAAAAAAAAAAAAAAATCATTGAGGTGAAGAGGGAGCATACAGTATGGGAGCAAATTTTTACCACACACACATCAGATAGAGCACTAATCTCTAGGATATATAAAGAACTCAAAAAACTTAACACCCTAAAAAAAATCAATAAGTGGGCTAAGGAACTGAACAAACACTTCTCAGAAGAAAATATATAAGCAATCAACAAATATATGAAAAAGTGTTCAATATCTTTAGTAATTAGAGAAATGCAAATCAAAACTACTCTAAGATGTCATCTCACTCCAGTCAGAATGACAGCTCTCAAGAATACAAGCAATAATAAATGTTGGAGGGGATGTGGGTAAAAGAGTATACTCCTACACTGCTGGTGGGACTGCAAATTGGTGCAAACACTTTGGAAAGCAGTATGGAGACTCCTTGGAAAACTTGGAATGGAACCACCATTTGAACCAGCTATCCCATTCCTTGATCCATACCCAAAAGTCTTAAAATTAGCATACTATAGTGACATAGCCACACCAATGTTTATAGCAGCTGAATTCACAGTAGCTAAATTGTGGAACCAATCTAGATGCCCATCAATAGATGAATCAATAAAGAAACTATGGTATGTGTATATGTGTATATATATATATATATATATATATATATATATATATATACACAATGTAATATTACTCACCATTAAAAGAGAGTAAATTTATGACAACTGCAGGTAGATGGATAGAGTTGGAGAATATTAGGCTAAGCAAAGTAAGCAAATCCCAAAAAATTAAAGGCTGAATGTTTTCTCTGATTAGTGGATGCTGATCTATGATGGGGGCGGGAAGCAAGGGAAGAATGGAGGAACTTTGGATTGGGCAAAGGGTAGGGTGGGGAGGGGTTATGAGGGTAGGAAAGATGGTGGAATGAGATGGACATCATTACCCTAGGTACATATATAATTGCACAAATGGTGCATCTCTTCACTGTGTACCACCAGAGAATTGAAATGTTGTGCTCCATTTGTGTAGGATGAATTGAAATGCATTGTGTTGTCATGTACAACTAAAGAGAACAAATAAAAATAAATAAATAAAATGTAATACCTCAAAAAAAAGGGGAGGGGGTGGAATTGGAGATTGACAGGAAATCCGTTAGGTAAAAGTTAGGTATATAATTTAGATAAAGATTATCCCATCAAGTGAATTTCATATGTAGCAGTTCATTATATTAAACATATTCTTACTTGGAATTCCTATTTTCCAATAGAAATTATTTGTAATGGGTGATAATGAATTATTACATGATTACAAAATGACTTCTAAAATCATCTAAGAGTACAATGTTTCTGGGTCTCAATTTCCTTTTATTATAAAATGAAGTGTTGAATCAAATTTTCCATACTTTAATACTTTAAAATAGCATGCTTATATTAAACTTATATTTGTATGGTTTTACACTTTGGTAGTTCCTCAAAAACTAAACACAGAATTACCATATAATTCAACATATCATTCCTAGGTAACACCCAAAAGATTTGAAAATAGGAACTAGAGCAGATACTTATCCACCAATGTTTATAATAGTATGATTCACAATAGCCAAAGGTAGAAATAACTCCATTGTCTATCAATGAATAAATGAATAAACAAAATGTGGTATAAACATACAATAGAATATTAATTCAGCCATAGACTGATGGGACAGCTTCGTCCCTTAAACCTATAATTCATTCTTGTTCAGATTTCATGTGCAACAACGTTCTGTTTCCTGGCTTCCCACTGACTCTTTAGAGTAAAAATGTACCTACCATGCTGGCTGAACTTCAAACCATCTAGTTTAAGATATTTTTTGTAAATTCAGCTTTAATGAATCAGCTCTATGAGTTACGTGATCCACACCAGAGGCCAGAAAATCAGAAGAGGAAACTAAGGTGTAGAAGTAACTTTAAGTACCCTGCCCATAAGCAGAAAAGCTGATGAGCAGAGAAGCCTGCAACTGTATTCAGGTCTTAGCCAGTATTTTTTAAATCAATCAAAACTTTACACTCTTCAGTGAGAACAAACCCCAGAAAGTTTTAATTCAGATATTCTTAGAGTTTGTCTAATTACAAAAAAAAAAAAAAGGCATCTGAGCTCACAGACAAGTCCCCTCACATGTAAACAATCAGGAATAAGGCCTGCTGTGGACTGCTGAGGCAGTGGGTGGTCCTGGGAGAGGAGAGGGACTGCTACAAACAGACCACACCAGGTCCCAGAGACAACGGAGAGGCTGCAAAGACACGTCTCACCACGAAGGAACAGCCGGAGAATCCAGCCCAACTCTCACCCTTCTGCAGGTAGGAGCCCTCGCACCATGGAGAGGTAGGACAGGTAAGCTCCATGCCAGAGGTATTTTCAGGAAGAAGGCTTATTGATTGCAGGGTCCAGAGGGGTTATCGCCTAAAAGTTCTTTGGACCACAAGTCTGGAAATTCTTTGAACTTTATACCTAGTAAGAGGAGGGGTTTGAAGGTTTACATGACAAGTGCTTTTTGTTCCATTTTTTAGACTACACAGAAGTTTCATATATATATAATTTTCTTTCTTTTTTTTTTTTCAAACCTGGCATTTACCAAAAAAGAGGAAGCTATAAACCTGTTATGTTTTAGATGTGCTGTCCCCTAAAAGCTCATGTGTGAGCCAATGCAAGAAGGTTTGGAAGAGAAGTGATTGGATTGTAGCCTTGACCTAATCAGTGAGTCAATCCCTGATGGGGCTCGGTGGTAACTGTGGGCAGGTGGGTGTGCTGGAGGAAATGGTTCACTGGGGGCATGGCTGGGGGTATATATTTTGTACCTGGAGGGTCTCTCTCTCTCTGCTTTCTGCTCATCATCTGTGCTGCTTCCCTCCACCACATTCTTCTGCCATGATGTTTGGCCTCACCTCAAGCCCTGAAGAATGGAGCCGGCCTTCTGTGGACTCAGACCTGCGAAACCATGAGCCCCTAAATAGACATTTTCTCTCTACAGTTGTTCTGGGTAGGTTCTTTATTCACAGCAGCGAAAACGCTGACTAAAACAAAAACAAACCACAATGCCCTCTGCAGAAGTTTCTGCTGATATCCTGTGAAAAAATCTTTCTGACAGGAAGAGAAGATCAATTGTGTGGGGGGGTCTCTGGTAGGGGTACCTGGTCTGCTTCAGTGGCACCTACCACCCCCCACAGTCATCCACAGAACAAGCAAGTGTGAGAGTAGTAGGGCACACATTTGGGGACCTTATGATCCTCAACTGTCACACCCAAAAAGTAAGTATCTGGGGTAACGATGCCCAATCTGATCAGCACGTGTGGGGGTACAAACTACTCCCAGTGGTAAATGCTCCGGTGAACTCGGAATCCACATAGACCCATGGGACAGCTTCCTCCCTTAAACCTACAATTCATTCTTGTCTGGATTTCATGTGCAACAACGTTCTGTTTCCTGGCTTCCCACTGACTCTTCAGAGTAACAATGTACCTGCCATGCTGGCTGAGCTTCAAACCATCTAGTTTAAGATATTTTTTGCAAATTCAGCTTTAATGTATCAGCTATATGAGTTACGTGATCCACCCACAGAGATACATCTGTTATTAGCTTGCTAAAAATAAATAAATAAATAAATAAATAAATAAATAAATAACCCAGTGTTCTCAGTCCCTAAGACCAAGCCAGATCTTGGTCCAAGGCAGTGAATGCCATCTTCCCAGAACCCCCTGCAAGTCTGCCTTCAGTAGCCCACTCTGTCTGGTTTTCTTTCTCCTCCTCCTGCAAGAATTATCTTCCATGTATAAATATACCATAATGAATTCCACCTTTATACATATCTATAAAGCACCAATTAAAAATAAATAAGTAAAGGAGTTGAAGGAAGACCAGCAGAATACAAGAAAGGGAATAGGAGGAGGGGGGAGGGGGAAAGTGAAGTGGAGTGAATTCCATGCATGGACGATTCTGTCCAAATGAACCCAACTATTGCCTAGAACTACAATGCACTAATAAAGCATAAGAAGAATTACCTGCAAGATAGTTATAAAAGTTGAATGAGATAAAAGTAATTGTGTTGATCAAACCTATTGCAAATGACAGATACATGTACATTTTCCCCCACCCTCATCTCTAGATTTTATTAATACTGATTAAAAAGTTAGAATCAGAAAACTTCTATTCATACTAGATTACAGAAATTTTTTTATATACTCCGTGAAACCATACCAGTCCTGTGAGTGCTGAGAGAAACAATTTTTCTCCAAATTCTCAGATACTAAAAAATAGGCCCTTGGGCTGGGGATGTGGCTCAAGCGGTAGCGCGCTCGCCTGGCATGCGTGTGGCCCGGGTTTGATCCTCAGCACCACATACCAACAAAGATGTTGTGTCCGCCGATAACTAAAAATAAATATTAAAATTCTCTCTTTCTCTTTAAAAAAAAATAGGCCCTTTAGTTCAAGACTATTTTAGGGTGTAGCAAAGGGAATGGGCTCCTAAAAAATACCTATCAGAGGCCAAAAGGAGCAAAAATAGAATTCGTACCAATAAAATGAGGCCATATAAGTAAAAAAACAAAACAAAACAAAAAAACCCTGTATAAACTACCCCAGACCCAAATAAATGAAAGAAAATTAGTCCAATATTGTAAATTGCGTTAGGAAGATACAACCAAACTCTCTCTTAGTTTCACTATGATTACAAAAGTAATATCAAAAGAATAACCAATGACTATTATAAGGAGCAATAAAAATGTTTGGGCTGGCTGGGCGTGGTGGTACACACCTGTATTCCAGCAGCTCAGGAGGCTAAGGCAGGAGGATTGAAAATTCAAGATCAGCCTCAACAATTTAGTGAGGCCCTAAGCAACTTCTGAGACCCTGTCTCGAAATAAAATATACAAATGGGCTGGAAATGTAGCTCCATGGTTAAGGCTCCCCCCCCCCCCCCGCCCCTTTAATCCTTGATACCAAAAAAAAAAAGGTCTGGCTGACTAGCGTTCTGAAGTGATCTCTGAGAGCAGGAAACTGATGAGACAATCCATCTTGAGAGTTGCTTCACTTGTATTACCACTGTTATGAAATGATTCAACTTTTGCAACACCTTTCTCACATGAGCCAAATTGAAAATACAAAACAACCAACATATGGAAAGTTCTATTTTCTGCTCGTCTGCATTTGTTTTCCCCTGACTGTGGCTGAGAGCTGAGATTTTATGTTGCAATGACAGTTTTCCCCTTTCGGAGCCCTTGGCAGCTTTAATCTTCCACAGTGGAGGGCGTTAAAAAAAAAATGACACAATGGAAAGCTACATTCCCCATCAGGATAAGGAGAAGAATGCATACCTCGTTCAAATTTTAACCTCTGATAAAGCTGAAACTGATCCACAGGTACCAAACAGGCAATCTGAAAACAGAGATATGGGAGAGGTGAGATTGAATCACTGCAGGCCCTGGAGTTAGCAGCCATTTATGATTTCTCTTCCTGGCTTTGCCTACGATTTTCTCCCTGTACCAGTGTTTGCAAACTTCTTTTTCTTGACACTATTCATGCAGAAACACCTGCAGCAATTCTCAAATAATCCTCGTCTCCTAGCACAGCTAGGACACACTGTCAAGTCTTCAATTATGAAATGAAACAACTTTCTTCCATTCTTGAGCAGCACAACTAAGAGCAGACAACCAAAATTTATTTGGACTTCCCAAATTATTTGTCTATATATATGAATGCTGCTGCTTTCTTTCTATATTCAGTTTCAAAAATTCAAAAAGATTATAGTTTTAGACCAGTGGTGCTGAGGAAACGGGAGGGGGAGGGGAAGGGGAAGGTACTGGGGGAAGGAAATGGATCCAACCATGTTACGTACATGTATGAATACTTCACAATGAATCCCCACCATTATGTAGAACCATAATGTACCTTTAAAAAAAAAAATACTGGTTCTAGCTTTGGACTCTTAAAAGCTAAGGTCAGGTAGACAGTGCCTCAGGAATTATAAAAACAGCATTTGTCACCTAGGAAACAGTATCTTCCAAACAACAACAAAAAATTATTCCTGACAAAAATCACTCATGGAGCCCTTAGTCACCACACACTGATATCCCAGACCCTGGAGACAAAGAAATGCCTCAGGTACTGCTTATGGCTAGATGTCTATTTCCATTTCAGATGTACAGTGAACCAAATGTTTACCAGTGAACAATGATTCATACCTAACCAAGTGACATTTCAGATTAATTATTTTAAATTGTATTTCAAAGGCCTATGCAGGAAAAGCTAACCACTCTTAGAGTGGCATTCTAAAAATATTAATTCCATTGACATCAAGATACAAGTACACTAACGTTTCTTAAAAGATTTATAGCTGAGAAAATAAAAGAATTTGCTATTAGCCTTCCAGACATCAGCAATACAGGATAGTCTTGACGATTCCTCTAAACCATACACAAATATATACATACACATACACATGCACATATACACACACACATGCCATGTATGCACACACATTTTTATAAGTGTTTTTGATATAAAATGTATCTGGATGGAAATTCTTGCAACTAACTAAAGGAAATCAGCTTTGAGAAAACCAGAGTAAGATAATACAGCCAAAATTACATCTAAAAACATATAATACATTTAGAAATGCATTAGAAATCTAATTATTCCCCTCACAAAAATAATTTCAATTTGTCTATTTTGCAAATGAACAAAATAAGTTTCTAATTAAAACGTGTGAAGAACCACAACTCAGTTCTATCTCTACTATTCCAAGTGAAGTAGGGTAAAACAAATTTAATTAATTATGAACATTTTTTTCCTAATTTTTCTTTCTCCAACTGGGGACAAAGTATGATATATTCCCATTTGGTACCTTAAACAAACACTCCTTAGAAATCCTTGTAAAAATGTTAGGGTGAATTTTATGTTATATCTATTTTGCCACAGTTCTTTTTAATTAAAAAGTATGATTAGACTTTCATTATGTTGAAAACCACTTTTGTTCATTTGTTATAATACTACCCAAAAATCCTTCCTGAAAGATGAAAGTTCTCAAATAAAACTTGGAATTGGAGATAGAAGGTGCAGCAAGTGAAATGGTAGGAGACATTAAAGAACTGGAGTCCACTTTCTGACTTTGTCATTGATCTTTGTGTAAAGAACCAATTGCTACTTACTTTAACTTTTGTACCAAGTTGTTTTGAGGATGGTATCAAATGGGTCCAAGAGACCTCTGTCACATTCCATGATCAACAAGCCTCAGCTATTTGAAGCCATTGATTCTATGGACAGTCCTATTCCCCACCCACCTCCATCTAAAGTAGTTTGTGAACTGGTAAAGAACTTCCTTAAGTCCTTCAAAGTCAACCCCTAAAAATCTTCATTTTTCAATGATGAGCAACTTAGATAACAGTTGGGTCAAATACAGTTTATGAGAGACAGGCAAATTGAAGATATTTTATATGGTTTGACTGTGAGGTGTCCCCCAAAGGCTCATGTGTGAGACAATGCAAGAAGGTTTAGAGGAGAGATCCTTGGTCTATGACAGTCTTAACCCTATTAGTGAATTAATCCCCTCATGGGACTAACTGAGTGGTAGCTGAGGCAGATGAGGTGTGGCTGGAGGAGGTGGGCCATTGGGGACGTGCCTTTGGGGTACATATTCTGTATCTGGCAAGTGGAGACCTTGCTCTGCTTCCTGATCATCACATGAGCCGCTTCCCTCTGCCCCACTGTCCCGCCACGATGCTCTGCTGTACCTGGAGCCCCGAGGAATGGAGCCAGCTCTCTATGGGCTGAGACCTCTGAAACTGTAAGCCTTCAAATAAACTTTTCCTTCTCCACAATTGTTCTTGTTGGATTATTTAGTCACAGCAGTGAAAAAGCTAACTAAAAAAAATGTTTTAGACACAAATGAAATGCCAATGAGAAAAACAACAGAAATTAATGCAGTAAAAAAATCACCAGCAGTAGGAATGGATGTTTACAAACATAAATTTCATCAAAGTTCCTATTCCTGCCAATGGGAAAGTCTCTAATTTTTTGGCCTCTTCCTCTACTTTGAATCTCCTTTATTATTTCCTAACTCATAGGTTCATATGGAATAAAACCTTAATAAGGTAAATCAATTTTTCCATTACAATCTGTGATCATGAAAAGTTATTTCTAGCATGGCTCTCTATTTCATCCTTTGGGAATAATGGTAATGCCCAGAACACACCCTTCTCTCTGTTGTGTAAACTTGCATCTTCTCCATACGCTAGGTGATGGTCTGCTATAGGCAAAACACTACATGATGCCTGGCCATGCCAAAGAGAAGAGGTTGTGCTTAAGGAACCGAAATTGCCCACACACAGGATGGAGAAAGAATTTATACTGGGATCTTGTCATCAGTTGGATTTTTCAGATTAGGACTGATTTTCTAAAATACTTCTATCACACTTGTGGCTTTAGATAAGGAAAAGCTGGAGCTATTTAAAGATAGCAGATGATGCAAAGTATTGAATTCATAGTTCCACTGCCATTTGAAGCTAAGTCACCATTGTTCAAAGTCTCCGTTTCTACAATTATAAGGTTGAAATAACCCTATTAGAATGATATTGGAAGACTCAATCACGCTGCAGGTAAAGGGTTAGGATCAATTTTTTGAGGGTATTCACAAATACTCTAAAATCATCAGACTAGATGAGACTAGAGAATAATAATAAGATTATAAAAAAGTGTCTTGTAGGGATAGAGATATAGCTCGGTTGGTAGAGTGCTTTTGCATGCAAAAGGTCCTGAGTTCAATCCCCGGCACCACACACACACAAAAAAAAGTGTACCTTATAGTATACCTTTATCCTGTTTCTACCAACAAAGAAAGACCAAATCATCCAAAATCACACTAGGACATCTTTTTTTTTTTAACTTTTTATTTTGAAATAATTTTAGATTCATAAAAAGTTGCAAAATTTGTAGAATACCTAAATGTCATTCCAACTTCCCCTAGAGAGCACACCTTATAAAACCATACTTACGGAAATAATAAAATTTACATTGATATGTACAATTAACGTCTTTTTTTCAGTCCAGGATCCAATCCAGGCTACTACCTTGTACCTAAGTGCAGTATCTCCCTTGCCTTCTGTGACACCTCTTTAGTTTCTGAAGATCTTGACATGTCCGAAAAGCCCAGGTCAGTTATTTGTATGATATTCTTCCATTTGGACTTGTCTGATGCTTTCTCATGATTAAAGGAGTTGTGTATTTCTACAAGAATGCCAAGTATGATCTTGGAGCCATCAGGAGGCACATGAGGACATGGTTCAGGACTGTGATGTCAACTTCCTAACTAGGTTGAGGCAAGGAGTGCCAGGTTTCTCCACCCTTTGTAATTATAAGTATCCTGTAGGGGATGTTTTAACTTAAGATCTTTAAGATATAAGGACAGACACCAGATGGAGATAGGTTATTACTTATAGGTCCTGGGTGGTGAGGGACACAAGCATGATGGGAAGATACACACGGAGGACAGGGAGAGAGAAGGACCCATGGGAGAACACCTTAACTGGGGCCAGGGCATTATCAAAACAGGTTTCACATGAAGAATTTTGACTGGTGGGTTTAAATAAAGCAGGCAGAGCCAGGTGCAGCGGTGCATGCCTGTAATCCCAGCAACTCAAGAGGCTGGGGCAGAGTTCAAAGCCAGCCTCAGCAGATTAGAAAGGCACTCAGCAACTCAGTGAGACCCTTTCTCTAAATAAAATACACAAAAGGACTGGGGATGTAGCTCAGTGGTTAACCTTTGGGTTCCACCCCTGGTACACTCTCCCCCCCCCCAACAAAAAGAAAGCAGGCAGAGTTCTAGGCTCTGACTGAGAAGTGGTTACTATGGAGTATCTGCAAGTTCATGTGGGATGTGAGGGTAACTATGGCTATTCAAATAGGCTGCATCTAGCTGTCCCACAGGGAGGTGGTTATCAGAAGGAAGTTGTATACAGGAGATTTCTGGAAGGACCACATTGAGGAACTGAGAGAAGATGTAGAGCTAGAATCCTATTGTGTCAGGGTGACTAAGCCCTCTTTCTGGTATGAGAAAGTCCAACTTGTATTCACGATGGATGCTAAGGCAACATGAAATCATAATAATAATTTACTGCGGGGGGATACTTGATTCAAATTCTGTTTCTCATCACAAGTTTGCCTGCTGATGTTAGTCTCTAGTGGCAATTTATTCTCCAAAAACGTTAATGTGGTATTTGCTTAATGATGATTTTTCAATTTCCATCATTCATTCAATATTTGGTGATTAGAATTCTGCTGTCGGGTTAGATAGGAGCAAAAAGGTCTGGTATGCTATGGCACCAGTTAAAAATAAATTTAACTTATTGGAATGGAACCACCATTTGACCCAGATATCCTACTCCGTGGTTGATACCCAAAGGACTTTAAAACATCATACTACAGGGACGCAGCCATATCAATATTTATAGCAGCACAATTCACAATAGCTAAATTATGGAACCAATCTAGATGCCCTTCAGTAGATGAATGGATAGGAAAACTTTGGTATATATACACAATGGAACATTACTCAGCATTAAAAGAGAATAAAATCATGACATTTGTAGGTAAATGGATGAAGTTGGAGAATATAATGCTAAGTGAAGTTAGCCAATCCCCCAAAACCAAAGACCGAATGTTTTCTTTGATATGAGGATCCTGACTCATAGTGGCAATGGTGGGGGACATGGGAGGAATGGAGGAACTTTAAATGGGGCAAAGGGGTAGGAATCATCGTGGAATGAGTTAGACATCATGACCCTAAGTACATGTATGAAGACATGAATGGTGTGAAAATACTTTGTGTACAACCAGTGACTTGAACAATTGTGCTCTATATGTGTAATATGAAATGAATTGCATTCTGCCATCATATAGAACAAATTAGAATAAATAAATAATTTAATAATAAATAAAATTTAACATCAATTTTAAAAGATTCCACTTTAGGAAAAGCTGTATCTTCTCCTCCATTTATTTGCTTGTAAATTTTTAAGTCAACATATGCTTTATTGAGACCTATTTTATTCAGTGGATTCTAATCCATTACTAACCAGACCTGTAGTTTAGCAGAAGTAGCAAAGAGAAGTGTCCTCTGAGCTATCAAGAGACCACCTCCCTCAGATCAACTACTAAAAGGTCCTTAATTGGATTTAAAATTATTTTTTGCTACTCTTTTGAAATTTGTGCTAATATAACTATTAAACAAATTATCTCCCTTATCCAAGTGTAGAAAACATTTCACCTCCTCATCATGGTCCTAGAAATTCTTCCAAAAAGAAAAAAAAAAAAAACTTTAATTCAAAGAGAAAATAACTTCAGATTCATTTTAAGAAAACAAGGGCAATACTATTAGAACAGAAACAACAAAAAGCTTTTAACTGCCTGTATTCTTTGTTGGTGAGGGGTTTTTTGTTTTGTTTTGTTTAAATTTTCCTGGTAAAAAATAACCTGGGGACATTTTATTAAACACCCTGTCTCTACTCGGCTGAGTTTTTGCTTCTTCATTCCACTCAGAGCAGACCATATTCTGTGGAGACGGTGTAGGTCTCTGCACAGGTGTGTGTGTGTGTGTGTGTGTGTGTGTGTGTGCGCGCGCGCGTGCTGTATCCACCAGACATACGCTGACTGGTATCTCTAACAGCCACAACTGGGAAGAAATGAGAAGCAAGGCACACTCTTCCTTATTAGTGTTATTAACTACAACCATAACCTCTGAATGAACACCACCTACTGCAACACACACACACACACACACACACACACACATGAAAAGAAGAGGGAGGGAAAGGGGGACAGACAGTGGAGCCTGCTCTCCTCAGGTGCAGTCGAGCTGAAAACAGGGCATGACCCCAGAAGAAATGTATGTTGCTTTTTATGGGGGACACCGATTCTCAGTTAAGGGGATGAAATGATTAAAATAGAAGTTAGGGATAGGGATACCAGAGTGTGTAAAGTCAAGAGAGAAGGTAAAAGAAGCCAAGATGTTCCTTAGGTTTGGCCCTTTAAATTATTCTTCCGCTACAGTTGCTTTTGAAAGATTAAAACAAAACAAAACAAAACAAAAAAACACCATGTTGAACGTAGACCACGATAAAGGTGCATCTGGAGATGAACTTCACCACTAGCAGATGGTTACGTCCCGCCAACTTTGGGCAACTCTTGAGTTACTATAACCCACAAAAATAAAGGCAGGTGAAACGGGACTTGCCTTAGGGGCCAGTGTCTAACACCCTAGGGCAGAAACTAGGAGTACCTCCTATCTCAACCCAGAAATAAAACTGTTCCTCCTAACATAGAAGAAAAATGGTACATTCACCCAAATAAAACTCACCTAATACTAGAAATGACACCCTGATTGGAAAGAGGGTGCCAAGCCCACTGCGGAGGGAAAGACAGGAGAGAACTGGAGTCCAGGGCCAGGGATCAGCACAGAGTTTCACGTCACCCAGCGTCACCGGTCCCCACCACCTCCTGCTCTCCCCCTTCACTCACCTACGGGACACACTGTAGCTCCACAGGACACACTCAACCTGTCACTGCTAAGTGTTCCTATAGAGTATACTGCCTTTAGTTTTCGAAGAATCTTAGAAACCTTATTCTCCACTTACATGCAGTTTTAAATACATCTCAAAACGGAGTCTTCCATATGTTCTTTAAGATATTTAGCTGGGAATCTCAACAAATGTCCCTGAACTCTAGTTTGGCAGATTCCTTTGTCTCCTGCCACCCCCAAAGTTGAACTTTTCTTCAGCCTTCACGTCTTATGGCACGCCATAAAGGTTATTCTAGACACACTCGATTCCTTCCTAGATTCAGATCCTCAAACCACAGTAACAGGAATATTCTCGCTCACCTGGCTCCTCCCCGGCCCCTGCTCCAGCCTCCCACCATGATAAGGGGAGGAAGGAGAACTAAAGGCGGCTGGCCAGAGCAGGCCGTGCTGGGGGTCTTGGGGGGACACTTGGATCCTGTAACCCTCGCAGCCTTTTCAGTCACCTTGAATAAATGTGCATTCTAAGAAAAAAAACGACTTATTTTGCAAATGTAGCTTCCAGTTCCTTAGCTCTCCACTCCTCCTCCTCCTCAGGCCTCCAGGGTGCCACCCTCTAAATCCCTTTCTATAGAAATCCTAAGCCTGTTCTTGGCCAGGGCAGCTGTCTCCACCCTTCCTCTGGTGCAGGCGGTGGCGTGGGCAGTAAAAGGCAGGCTGGTTGCTCAGGGCCCCAGGACTTGGAGGGGGATCGGTGAGCGAGAAGCTCTTCCTGCCCTCCAGGCCAGCTGGCAATTGGAAGGAGTTCAATTTCTCAGGCCACAGAACGGTAGGCACCATTCCGACAGGTTAGGTACTCGCCACTCTGACTTCACACCGCCTGGGCTCTCCAGCAAGAGAGGGTGTGCGACTTGCATGACACAGTCAGGAAACCGCTCAAATCGGATGCTGCCTTTTTTTTAACAGGGCTGCTAACTTCAAGCAAGAGCTCTGCTTGAAGTACTGCTATCAGAACAGACAATCTGTGTCCTGCCTTCCTAATTCCATGTTGGACAAGGTTCTTGGATGAAGTACATTGGAAAAGCCCTGCAGAGCAACAGCTGAAAATATCCGATGATGCAATGAAGGAAAGTTTTACTTTTCTCTGGCTCCCAGAGGGTTCACCTCTAGCCACAAGTCATCCTGAGTCACTATCTCTCAGCAGCTTGCAGGACATGGAGAGGGAAGGCATGGCGAGGAAGCTGCCATTTTCCACCGTTTCCTGCATGAACAGGGTGTGAACTGGACATTAAATGCTTCACTAGTGGGGTTATTCCTGAGAGAGAAATACAAAGACGCAGAGCCAATTTGGAAGGCAGGCACAGGGATTAAAGCCAAGGAGGGTAACTAGATCTGGGTAGGAAAGCGTGCAGAGCAAAGAGCTTCAATTCCTAGTGTCCTTTCAAGGTGGAGAGATGTCACACTTAAGCACCTTTTATAAGACAACGAATAATGAGGAATCTTATACCATAATATAAATGGCAGACAAGACAAAGGGAACCCGCTTTAACCAGAAATATTTTTAACCAGCAAAGTCTATGTGTTGCCTGTATAAAATAAACGTGTTTTTTTTTTTTTTTTAAGTGGAGGGAAGTAGTAGTCATGGAGACGAAACTCAGCCAACCATCATATGAATGAGCCCCATTGTGATATACTCAAAAATGCATAGGTTAGAGGTATGCTTCATCATAATGACTCATGAGTCTTGAAGTCAAGCAAATTAGAAAGAAGGTAGCACCATCCAGCTCACCTGTGTGGGGTACCTTTTTTTTTTTTTTAAATAGAGAGAAGAGAGAGAGAATTTTTTAATATTTATTTTTCAGTTTTTCGGTGGACACAACATCTTTATTTTATTTTTATGTGGTGCTGAGGATCGAACCCAGTGCCCCATGCATGCCAGGCGAGCGCGCTAACCGCTTGAGCCACATCCCCAGCCCTGTGTGGGGTATTTTTATGTGTGTGGTATTTACTTTCAAAGGAGTCCATGTAAGCTAATAAAGCTACTCAGATCTCCACTATTATTCTCTGTTCAATTCTCAATTCACAGTGAAAACAATCCCCATCACCACCACACCAATTTATCACTCTGGGCAAAAAAAAAAGTAGCAAATTGGTAAAGAACATTAGACGATTGTACAGGGATGCTCATTTCTGACCAGGCTCTTAGCAGGACCAGTGAGAATAGAAATGGCTTGCTGATGCCCTGGAGTGTCTTATTACTCATCTAATGAGAAAAACACTTTGAAGAATTTAAAATTAGTTTAGTTTGGAATATGATTTTGTTCTTTTGTTTTTCAAATAATTTTTAATTTATGGGTTTGTTTGGTTTTAATGCAGCCTAAAAGCAAAATTGCTTTTACAGTAAAACTGAATAAACAGAAGTATAAGCAGGAAAGTGTGAGTGAGAATGTACACAGTGGGAAAAGGACACAGGGAACAAAGGGGAAGGGGATTTAAAGAGAAAATGTCTATGCAAAGAAAATCAGAAGAGTAGACTCTGTTCTAGAGAACTGTGGAAAGCACAGCTTGCCTTCACCCACTCATCTGGACACATTAGCCCTAACTCCCAATATTGAAAGTGTCAAAGGTCAGTGCTTACTATCTAAGGAGAGTCTAGGACATCACTATGCAACTAAGCCCCCTCTGCAGTGACAAAAGTGTTCAATTCCATTCAATGCTATGCTGTCCCACGAAGCAGCCATGAGCCACAGAGGCTACTGAGCACTTAACCAGTTACGGACTAGCCCAGTTGAAAAACTGACTTTTTAACTTTGTTTAATTTTAACTAAAGTTAAATAGCCACAGGTGGCTAGGGGCTACTGGTTTTGACAGCACAGGCCTATGATTGATCTCATAGGCTTGTTTTGAAACTTCACCAAACTACTCATTTACCTTTAATAGATCTTACGTACAGGAATTAGGTAAGTGTGATACCAGACCCAGCTCTTGCTGTGTGCCCCATCTCTCGCGTTTCACTTTAACTATCTGACGTTATCTGTTTAGCATCTCTATGCTAATCAGAAGCTCCACCAGGGCAGTGCCAGGCCTGCCCGTCCTCGCTCCATCCCAGCTTGGCATCCGGCCCACACACAGCACACTTGTGACCTCTGTCAGACCCCAGAGAAGCAAAGCAGAAAGGAAGTTCTGTCCTGCTCGGATTATGCATGGACAGGAGCTCCCAAATACTTGAGTCTCGTTTTAAGGGCAATTCTAAATTACAAAGATCAACAGTGTTCTTGGTAGTTAGCCTAAATTTCCCTCACATTGATTTCCTCCTATTCATTACCCTCACAAAAGTAAACACTAGTCCTCATGGAAGGATTTACATGTTCAAAATTAACTTTTCATCAAAACTTTATTATTTCATTATTTTCTTAAAATGAATCACTTCTAAATCATTATGGATTCTTTTTATGCTTCCCTGAAAAATAATTTTAACTCACTTGTACCACTCAGCTGATACAGTTCAGAAGCTAAACACAGAATAATCCCTGTGTTAGGTTAGAAATTGTCTATACCATCTTTCTGACTACTTTGCTTACAAAACAAAGCCGATCTCTAAGTAAAAGCACACACATTCATAAAACATGTATATATACATACAGACATCCTTCACATGAACACATTTACATCTGCACACATACATACACACTATTGGCCTTCTAATTATCAAGTCCTTTATTGCCTACACCTAGTTCTACTCTTAAAGCCATGCAATCACTGTGGTCAAAAAGAACTGGACTGGAATTCTAGCTCTTCTACTTTCTAGATAGGCATTTTTTGGTAAATTACTTAAGCCCCCTGGACCTCAGTTTCTGTACCTGAAAAAACAAAACAAAACAATATCCAATTCCATGAAGTCTGTTGAGACAATTAAATATACACTGACCACAAAAGCAACCAGAAGAGTGCTGGGTGCAAAGCAGGTGTCTGTTTACTGAATGGACGTTCATCGGCTTCTTGAACCCCTTTCAGAGGCTGACAAACTCCCTAAGAATGGGCGAGAGTTCCTTATGCTCCAATCTAACGTGAACAGGGACCAAAGATTAAAAGGCAGATTTAAGGGCAGGCTGAGATCAGAAATTGAACAAACAACAGAATGAGATAAATCACCATCTTAGGAAAACAGGGTAACTCATTGTAAAAGAAAGACATTTCTGATGCCTGATACAGATAGATTAAAAGGCCTCTCTCTGCTCTTTGGAAAGAGTTCAACTCAAGTTACCATTGTAGAATCAAAATAGTTTATATATTCCCTAACTATGGCTAATCTATGGCCTACGAGTCCTTAAAGTATTCGAGATCACAAGACCACTCGTGATTCAGCCTCCGCACCTCACGTTTGGTCAGTCTGATCTCTAGTGCCTTCACCTATTTTAGAACTTTTTCAACACACAAGACAGCAGACATAAATAGACCCAAGCTACATGGCAGCTTTAACAGTTTGTATAAGGAATCCAACAGTATGTAGCAATAAAGTCCTCCTTTAAAAATCAACCTCTGTATTTCATTGCTAGCCTCCCTAGTAGGGAGGTGGGTGGAGTCAAGATCCTAACAAATCACGTCAACAGGAAAGAAGGGAAGGTTGCGGCAGACGCCCCATACCTCAGCTTCCTGCAGGGTCCCATGGTGTAGGCACAACATGTCAGGGCAAGTGATGGGAGACCCGCATCCTTCTCGGATTGCCAGCTGCATGTACTGTTTCAGGCACTGGAGTTGAAAAGAAAAAAGACAGCAGTTACCCCCCATTCCAGTAGCACCAAGGCTGCATGACAGACCCACCACTGGCTCTTCCTTAATTGGCTGTCCTGGATTCTCGTACTCAGGAAACGTAAGTTACCACAAGTGTGAATACTAAGAGCCATCACTGTGGAAAGAATGCAGAGATAGGCAGTTAATTATGCATGATTTCATCCTGAGTTTATTCAAGTCAAGGGCTTGCTTATTCAAGTATGCTCCCACATCCCATCCACCATCAGCTGGGAGGACAAGAAACACTTGTGCACACACGGCAAAGGCTTTCTTCTTATTTTATTTTATTTTTTAACTTGTGTGACTTCCGAATTCCATTTTTATCTAGAGGCCCCCTCCTTCCAAGCTGAATGGAATTCTGTGACCCTGCCACCGGCTACTGGAGCAGAATCAAAGTAAGACTAAGGCCATGACACATCTAGGAACAGGCTTAACAAGACAAGATAGTGTCGACTTTGAGAAAGTCAGGGGGATTTCTGTTGAATGGAGACAGCAAAGAATTTGGGGAAATGAGAACCTCCCCAAACAGAGGCCTTGGTGGAGAATTGACGGAGGGGGACTGAGTAGGAAAAAGACAGTGGCAAACTGAATAAAGAAGAAACTGAATTTTAAAATGGAAACCCCAGAGGGAAAGAGGGAGAGCTCAAGCACAGACTGCTGCTCCTCATTGCTTCTTGTGCCTGGACCTTGGGCTGTTGGTGAAGACACGAGACTAACCAGGAATGTGGGAGAACCAACACTGTCACGGAGACCTCCAGCATCTCCTCTCTGCCTCCCAAGCCAGCCTCACATCCCACAAGAAACTGGAGGCTCTAGAGTAGGCCCCTTCTATCCAAGGGCTCCACACATTCCAACTCAACTAAACTTGGTCAAAAATATCCAGAAAAAAAAAAGTCACTGACATGTATTAAACAAGTTAGAACTTTGATGGTGGGGATTATATTGGATCTATACACAGAGCTCTTACTCTTGTCATTATTCCCTAAACAATACAGTATAACAACTATTTATGCAATATTTACATTATATATCCATAGGATGTGTGTATGTTATAAGCAAATACTGTGTCATTTTGTACAAGGGACTTGAGTATCTGTGGCTTTTGATATCCACAGAAAGTCCTGGAACCAAACCCTGCAGATACTGAGGGGCCATATAGTTCCGGCAAATAAAATCAGGAAATCTGAAAACTGGCTCCTCACTTTCTACCTATTTGCTCATGATTGATGAGCCTTTTTCTATTTGCAAGACAAAAATAAAAAAGTTAAGCTCAAATGTTTGAGGAGTGCATTGCCCAAAAAATACATGAGCTCCTCAACAAAGTCATGACTCTTACAAAATGATCTGTTTTTCAAATTTAAACATTTCTGTGTCAGCCTGCTAGGTTAAAATTTTTTTTCCATGCACCATTCGGCAAATCATGACATGAAAGTCTATGCTCAGAATATTTCTGACACGATGGTGACATCTATGCCTTTCATTGACCTTTTTCACTCATTTTCTCCATTTGAAAAGTAAACTAACATCACAATCATATTATTTAAAAAAAAATATGTATTCATCTGAAGTGACTCTACGGGTCCTGATGAATCAGCAACCATGGCCAACCTTTTAAGGCAGACTTGTTTTCCTGCCGGTGTGAACGGCTCCCTTCTCCAAGGAGTTGATTTTTTCTATCACAGCAACAACTAGAAAGTAACCTCACTGTCTAACACAGAACACTGAAACGAATTTTGGTAAATGGGATGGGGCAGAATCATGAAAAACATTTTCAAGTGGTGTTTAAAGGCATGGGGAAACATCTATGATTCTAGTATAGAGAATAAGCGATACCTGGGAGCAGGGGCAGTCTTCAGTCGCTTTTCCCTTGTGACGGACCTCAAGAGAGACACTAGATTTTTCACTTTCACTTTCTTCTTCAAGAGAAGGGTAAACAAGTGCTTGCTGTAAGAGTCACTGTGCCAGGCATGCTCTCCGGCTCCAGGGCCAGCTCCCCTCTGCCAGGAGACCACAGGAAAATGACTCTGCCTTTGACCCAGACCTACATCCCTTAAATCTTTAAAATGAGAACAATAATACCTGTTACAACTACCTCTCAGGGTTTAAAACACTCCCCCTACCACCACCACACACACATACTCACCCCTGAAATTTTATCTATCCAGCCCCTTCTAAATTTACAAACTGCAGAATATTAGGTCATTTTTTTTTTTTTTTTTTTTTTTTTTTACTGTCTTCACTTGGACTTAGACTTTCTATCAAAAACATTGTGGGGAACTGTTAATCCCTTGGCCTTCTGAGCTAGCCTTTCTCTACTCCCTGCAGGGAGCCAGTTAAACCACTTAGGATGGAGCTGCGGGGATAGAACAGAGGTTCCATCAGAACTCCCCACACACCCCTAGGCAAGCTTCTCCTTAGAACTATTTTGGTCTATAAAATAGTTGAGTGTCAAATAGGAACCAGAGACACCAAGTAAGTCTTTATAAACCAAATATAGATATATAAAATAAAATCATTTAAACTTATACTCAAATTTGTAAAGTTGAAATATAAACCTTCCCCAAGAGCTTATAATGGAGGTTTCATTTGCTAATGCAATGTTCTTAGGTACACTGCAAATCGTGATTCATCCACCTAATGAATTCTGAAGCTTCCCACAAGCACACTCTTGGCTGCAAATAACACTGTGTGACCTATGATTTTAGGAGAGAAAATGGAGCTTAAACACTGACTACAGGGTTTAAATACATATCCTCTGGTTTTTATTCTAAGAAACACTTGTTCAAGATAGAGATCTGCAAGTGCACGATGTTCAGTAATCTTCATGCACGGGCACTTGACACGCCATCACGGCATGCATTTGGAAAACATTTAGTCCCAGTTATTGTTTCTCCCTGAATTTTCAAGTATCCCAGGTTCACTGTGTGTCTTCCATTTGCTTGCGCTGAAAAACTTAGTCTCAAACCCTCCCTCTCCTCGTCCATACCTCTGACTAATAAAGCACAAAAGAACTGAAAACACTTGAAAGAAACCCTGTGCATGTCACACAAAGCAGGTAATTGGCTACCAATTGTGGAGAAAAAACTGGTGTCTAGCCTGTAAGTAAAGGTAGGGAAATAGAAAAAGAAATTCCCATCAATCATATTGTGTAGACTGCATTTCATTAAACAATAGCATTACGCAGATATCTAAAATACAATTTTTTTTTAACAGCTAACAAACTCCAAGGGAAATGTTTCAAACAATAGATTTCAAAAATCCAGATGACCCAAGAAAGAAACAACTTTTTTCTTTTGAAAAGACAACATTTTACTTAAATGTACTTTAAAGACCAGAAGGGTCACGTGTAATAACAAAGATTCTTCATGACCCTCAAGGATGTAGATACCCAGCAACTGTTGATTCAGATGCCTCCTATGGAATTCCTCAGTGGAATTTTTCAAGGATGGAGTTTCTTCTAGAGCCATTTTGAGGTGAGAGTTTCCAGTGTATCATGGCCTTCTTCATAAACTATTCTTATGTATTATGGTGGGCCTGGTAAATGGTCACAAAGTTAGGACAAAGCTTCTATGTTCCCACCCCAGAATAAACATGGGGTGGGGAGATATATATATATATACACACACACACACACATTAATTTGCTCTACTGTTCCTCATTCTCTATCCCTAGATTATTCCTTTCTTAAGATTTTTTAAGAAAAAAAAAAGTATTACAATGAACAGTGAATGGAAATGGGTGCCCACAATTGCCTCTACATGTTGGGCAAGACGTCAACCTCTCTAGCTACAATGCTCCTAGTTTTCATTATGGGACCAACCACCTGCCTCGCCTGCTCACAGGGAAATGGGGAGTCCCCCATGAACGTGCATACATGAAAATACTCTGAAAAGCGAAAGAGATCTGCAAAGACAACGTGATTGGAGGATGCAATCGAGGCTTCTGAAAGGGGGACAGGCAGGCCAGCAGAAACGAAGGTCCCCAGATAGACGGGACCCTGGGAGATTGGCCCAGGAGAGGTGTCGTTGGAGGGTGGGGCTCAGAAAGGAGGTAATGGTGCTAACGGTTGTCAGTTTAAGCGGTCCCTGCAACAGGGTCTTGGCAGCTTCTGGATGCAGAATCCTGGGGTCAAAGGACTGGCAGACCTCCTGAATTGAGGCCGAGTTGTGAACTGCTACTCTCTCAGTGTCTCATGACTAACTCAGCAGAGACGGGGAGGGAAGGTGATGAGACAAAGAACCTGCAGGCCCAAACCCATACAGACCTTGAATATCTGTCTTGCTTTTTATCATTCCAGGTACAATGTGTACATTAAAGTGGATGTTCCAAGAAAATGCAGATGGACATTTCTCTGCCCCAGTACATAATGTCATCACCGTACCTCCAGCGTGTTCTACAGAACATCTCAGATTGAGGCCGATCAGTAGTCTGTTTATTCCAGTTGGAATTATAATCGTCACACATGATCCGAGAACAAAGCCTTCTTTGTGGGATACTGTTAAGTTCAATTATTAGTACAACTCACGATGGCATTTCTCCCAATTCAAACGTCTATTGACGCGCCAAAAGCAAGTCAACAATGTATAGCTAAGCAGGAAGCTGTTACCAGGTTTAGTCTGATCCTGGAACTTTCTCAGAGACCTTGGATTCTAACCAGAATGATATCATTGATGAAGATCAACTTCCTCATCCTAAGTGTTTACCAACCATATGGGACATCAAGGGGTAGATAGGAAAACCTGGCACCAAATCACTAAAAAGAAGCCCTCAATCAAACAAGGAGCCATAAATACAGTTAAAACGAGACCTTTGTTTCCTAGTTCTCATCTGTCAGCTTCTCTCAGTCCAGAAATCTTCCCTGCCTCACCCCATAGTCTGGTAGGACACCCAGCCCATATGCTCTCCTCCTAGCACCCTGAGCCCAGCTAGTACTGAACTTTTCAAATTGGGTACAAGAATGTATTGGGGGGAGTTCATGAGCTCTTCATAGCAAGATTTCCTCATTTGGATTTCTCAACAATCTTGTGAAAGCATCTCTGGACGATCTCAGGAAACTCCCTACGTTCACCCACGAAGCTCACACCTGTGTTTGTGGTGCCTGCTCAGCGAGGTAGGAATGCTTTCATTGTCACAAGCAGGTGAAGGAAGGGTGGAAGAATCCAGACCCCGTGATGGCCATACAAGTCAGGACGGCTAGGGATTCAGAGGAAAGTGCCAGGATCCCTGAATTACCAGGACTCACTGGAACACCCCCAACGCAGAGCCTACCTGTAAACAGTGATTTGGCTGAAGCAAAACATCGCCCATCACATTAATGCGCTTGAGTTTCACGGGTCTGTAATTTTAGTCAATATTCAGTCTGTACATGCATTCTGGCATTCTGGTTACTTAAGATGTACACCTAAATGGGTTTATACCTTGTATTTATGTTTGTGTAAGGTTTTTTTTTTTTTTTTTTTTTTTTAAGAGAGAGAGAGAAGAGAGAGAGAATTTTTTTTAATATTTATTTTTCAGTTTTCGGCGGACACAACATTTGTATTTTATTTTTATGTGGTGCTGAGGATCGAACCCAGGGCCCTGCACATGCCAGGCGAATGGGTTACTGCTTGAGCCACATCCCCAGCCCATGTGTAAGTTTTAATAAGACTCTAATAAAACTAATTTTAAAATAGCTCAGTATTGGGGTTCTAATTTATTTTACTCTTCAAAAGGAAGCCACATAAACCCATCAAAAGGAGGGCGGGCACGGTGATTCTCAATGGCCAAGGGGTTGGTGGCACTGCATTTCCACTGAGGACACATCGGGATATCAGATTCTACAGGGGGTTTCCTAAATTGTACAGCACCCCTGCCCAACTCCCCAGAAGATGTGGTTTCTCCCCCTATTTCCCGCCTCCCCAGGCCACCTTAGTGACAGCAGATGTTGACCACTGGAGTATGTTGCACCTGTGAGCCGCACAGCCTTAGCACCTGCGTGGCAAGGACCGTGAACCTGCCTGTCTCTCAAACAGCCCGGGAGTTCCTCCAGGTCTGGATCACATCCACTCCTCCTCGTGTCCCTGGAAGCACCTATCACACGATCTGGCGCGTGTTAGATAGACTCTCAGGCTTCTGAAGGAGCTGGAAGCCTGAATCGACTACTTACCAGCTTCGGGGCGAGACTCCTTCAGCCCCATCAATGAAAAACTACGCCCACCCTGGTACGCACCTCCCAGCCTCCTTCCTTGATGCATATGTCTGTAGTTCCCATTCCTCCTGATTATCCACTTTCTCCCCTATGTTTTGGATGTTTTTCTACCTATCAGGTCCTTCTTCTGCAATTAAACATACTCAAAAGTATCCTAATCAAAGAAAAATAATAGAAAACATCTCTGTCTACTGCCCATCTGGGTGAACACTGCCTTCTACCTCCCTCTCCTTTTCACAGCTTAAATGAGCTGTCTGTCCTTCACCAACCCCATCCCAGTTCCTCCAGAGCTACCGCTTCACTGAATTGGCTGTCCAACGTCACCAGGGACCTGCATGTCACTGAACCCAGTCCACGGGTTCTGCCTTCCTGACCTCAGCAGCATCAGGCAGAGTTCCCCCTCCCACCTCTGGACACCTTCTCTTCCTTGTGTCGGGACTCCACCTGCTCTTGACTGTGGCTCTTCCTCTTACACGTTCCTTCTCCCATCTCTCCCATTTTCTTCCATTCAATTTTTATTTGCTGGAACTTTATTTCCCCAAGATGGATCACAGGAACTTCAAACTCAACAAACCCAAAGCTGAATTCATGATCTTCCCCCTCAATCTAGGCCTCATGTCCTGTTTTGACCTCTCTGAATGGCCTTTCCATCCACCTAGCCTCCTGACCCGGGAGCCAGCCGAGGGCCCCTCCCTTCTCTCTTACCCTCTTCCCAGCCAATGCCACTGGAGAGCTTCACCCACTGACTGGACAGAGCTTTGGACACTCTATCCAACAGACCTGCATATACTTCCCCATTTGTCCTGTTACAGCTTGGATGCTGAGTGTCCCCCAAAGACTCATGTGTTCTAGAGCTTGGTCCCCAGGATGACACTATAGGGAGGTGGCTGGACCTTTAGAAAGTAGAGCCTCGTGGGTGCTTCATAGGTCATCAAGGATCTTAAATCCCCTTAGAGGGTTGTTAATCCCCTTAAAGGGGATTGGGGGACCCTGGTCTCTTGTTTCCCTGCTTCCTGTCTTACTCATAATGTCAGCAGTTTGCTCCTCCACACACTCTACACCATTGTTTTTCAACCCTTTCCAGAGATCCAAAGCATGGAACCACCTGATCTTGGACTAGAATAGTAAAAAAAAAAAAAAAAAAAAAAAAAATGTGAGCTACTGGCGCATGCCTGCAATCCCAGCACTCGGGAGGCTGAGGTAGGTGGATCATGAATTCGAAGCCAGCCTCAGCAACAGTGAGGAGCTAAGCAACTCAGTGAGACTCTGTCTCTAAATAAAATACAAAACAGGGCTGAGGATAGGGCTCAGTGGTCGAGTGCCCCAGAGTTTAATCCCCAGTACCCTCATCCCTGCAAAAAAATCCATGAGCTAAGTAACCTTTTTCTCTTTGTAAGTATTTGACTCAGGTAATTTATGATAATAACAGAATGCTAACACCTGCCTCCCAGTCCTCCACACCGGATCCCTAAGCAAACATCAAACTAATATCTATACCTATAAATTTGTCTTGTCTGAACATTTCCTATAAATTGAGGTCCATTGTGACTGGTTTCTTTCACTAAGTAGAATGTTTGTAAAGTTCATACACATATTGCAGCAGGTATCAGTACAGTGTTTACGTTTATTGTTGAATAGTATTCCATTATATGGATATAATGTTTATAAAATTCATACACATACTGCAGCAGGCATCAGTACTGCATTTATGCTTATTGTTGAATAGTATTTCATTGTATGAAGATGCTATATTTTATTTTTTATCCATTCAGACCAGTTGATGGGCGATGGGTTATTTCCATTTTGGAACAATGATAAATAGTGCTGCTGTGAACAAGTTTTCATGCAGACATGTTTTCATCTCCCCTGAGTGTCGCCTAGGAGCATTTGTGTTACATGGTAACTCCAGGTCTGCTTACATTTTGGGGAAATGTCAGGCATTTTTCAAAGCAGCTGCACCATTTGACATTCCAACCACCACATATGAGGGTCACAATTTCTTCAAATCCTCGTCAGCATTTGTTATTTTCTGACTTACTACAACCATCTTAATATGTGTGGTTTTGATTTGCATTGCCCTGTATTTGCTAATGATTCTGGGCACTTTTATGTGCCTATTGGTACTTTGCACATCTTTGGAGAAACATCTATGCAGTTATTTATTCCTTTGCCCATTTTTAACTGGGTTATTTGTGGTGTTATTTTATTGAGTTACAAAAGTTCTTTACATATTCTATGTATGTCCCTTGTAAGATGACTTGCATCATTGTTTTTTACCATTCTGTAGGTTATCTTAACTTTCATGATGTTGTCCGTAGAAGAATAAAGATTTTTAAATTTTGATGAAATTCAATTTATCTATTTTTTTTTCTTTTGGTGTCATGTCTAAGAATATCTCACCTAATCCAAATATGACTTTATTTTTCTATTTTCCTATATGTTCTTCTACAAGTTTTATGGTTTTAACTCTTATATTGAGGTCCATGGTCCATTGTGAGTGTTAATGTTGATTTCTTTACCCCTTGAATTGTCTTGGTAACCTTGTTGAAAACCAACTCACAATAAATGTGAGGATTTATTTCTGGACTCCCAATTCTATTTCATCAGTCTATCATCATGACATGTGGATTATTGTAGTTTCCATAGTAAGTTTAAAAATCAGAAATTGAGTTCTCCAACTTTGTTCTTCTTTTTCAAAATTGTTTTCACTAATTTTTAAAAATATGTATTCTTTTTAGTTTCAGGTGGACACCATATCTTTATTTTACAGTTATGTGGTGCTGAAGATCGAACCCAGTGCCTCGTGCATGCTAGGCGAGCGCTCTATCACTGAGCCACAACCCCAGTCCCTGTTTTCACTATTTTAAGTCCCTTAAATTTCATATAAAGCTTAAGATCAGCTTGTAAATTTCTACAGACAGGTGGAACTTTTGAGTCTGTAGAACCATTTGGAAAATACTAGCAGCTTAACAATATTAACTATCCCACTGCATAAACTGGGAGTGCCTTTAATTTTCTTTCAATAATATTTCATAGTTTTTAGAACATAAGTTTTGCAGTTTTTGTGAAATTCATTAGTCTTTTATTCCCTTTGATGCTATTATAACTGAAATGGCTTTTTAATTCCATGATCACATGAGTCTTTGCTGGTGTATGGAAATACTATGGTTTCTTGTATATTGATCTTACATTCTGCAACCTTGCTGAACTAGCATCAATATTTTTTTAACTATTGAAGTGATTACATGTGCAACCAAGACTGAGAACCCTAGGTCAGAACCATCTATGCCTTCAGTCCAATCAGAGAAGATACTTTTATGTCCATCATTAGCTGCTTATAAGTCATTTAATAATGGTAACCCACATGAACTCCAGAGAAAAGAAGGGGTCTTTTCTAACCATCATCCCCCAAAAGAATACAGGCATTCAGGTAGTTCCAGAAGAAAGTAAAGGGCACTTAAGGGGGAAATTGTATATGCAAAATTTAAAACTCTGAAGAGTTTTTAAGTACTTGAACCCAAAATAGTGCTGTTACTTTTTCTGGAAAAGGGTACAAAGTTCCACCTGGCATAAGTTTGAGAACATTCAATACAGGAGATTAAAGCTGGGCTCCAATCAATAGTAACTCCAGTTCCCACCAAGCAAGAGTGATCAAATACTTCTATCCTGATTTCAAGTGATCATGAAATTTCTAAATTAAGAAACACACGGACAGAAGTAGCTCTGAGGAGAAATTCACTGGAAATGCTGCAGCCTGGTCCAGTCCTCAAAATGAAGCAATTAAATCTGCTAAACTGGAAGAACTTTCCAAGCAGAGCCGTGAACAGGCACTAGCAGGGAGAGATCTGTTTCCACGTGAGTCGTTCAGTTACTCCTCCGCTGGCCTTGCCGAGGTTCTTCCTTGTGTCCCCCCTGGGCGGGCTGCCTCTCTTGAGAGGGAGACGACAATTCCTACACCAGTCCCCAAAAGAACCATCTGGGCCAGGTGCTGCCTTATGACACAGTGAATCCAGAACAGCAACCAATGGCTCCAAGAGAAAGAAAACACAGTGATTTGCCAAGTGCACATCCTTCCATTTCCTCCAGAGAAACATCAGGCCTCAGAACTGTAGGCCCGGAGCTCGAGCCCGCTGGCCCTGCTCAGGCGGTGAGAGTGAGCCCAGCCAAGGCAGACTGCACTTCGTTCCTTGGTCTCTCTCCCCCTCCGTCTATCAGAGCACCTCTTAATAGCTCAGAATGCCCAGAGGTCCTGCCAGCACAGCAGGAAACAGAGCCAAATTAGAAAAGGGTCAAGAGATCCCTTGACCCATGATATACGCTTATGCAAGTTATGAATAAAATATGACCATTCAACCCAATCTTGGCCCACAGCTTGAGTACTTAGATTCTACTGGAGAATTCGGAGTGAGTTCTAAAACCAAGTCACACAAAGGATAGCAGGATAAATGGAAAGACAGACAGCCCATCAAGCAAGTAAACAGATAACATTAGACTCTGCTGTGGTTTGAATGATGATGTCCCCTCCAGAATCATGTTTAACCCTAATCCCCAATACAACTGTATTAAGAGGTGTCACTCTGGGGGGTGATTAAGTCATGAGGGCTGTACCCTGGTGAATGGCTTTAGCACTCTAATGAAAGGGCTTAAAGCTGAAAGAGAAGTTCTCTGCCCTGCTTTGCGGTCCACCTTGGGAGGACAAAGTCTCCTCCACCTCTGAAGTAAGCAGAGAGCAGCCCTCACCAGACACCCATCCTGCTGGCACCTTGATCTTGGGACTTCTCAGAACCTAGATCTGCAAGAATGGATTTCAGTCCTTTTATCAATTTCCCAGCCTCGAGTATTTTGAAATAGCAACATGAATGGAATAAGACAGAATCTAAGAGATGGTGGGTATATAGGTATTCATGGTAAAATTCTTTTGCCTTTTTCATATATTTGAAAAGTTTCACAACCAACTGTTATGCCATTTTTTGAAACTAAAAAGAAAAAGAAAACGTTTGCACCACTCATCAAATCTCAAATTTTAATGTTCCTTATAGCATAAGTTGTATTCTAAATAAAATTATATTTTAGATAAAAGTCCAATATCTATTTCAATATGTAAACCAGAATTTGAATAAACTACAGTGAACTATCGTCTTACAGTGATACAGTAATCAAAATTAATGGCAGTAATAATCATTAACAACTCTAAATTTTTGAAGTATTATACTGTATAAAAGAACCATGCTAAATCATCATTAAAGATCTCTTTTTCTTATAGGATAGAACCTAAAAATTCAGCTTGCAAAATAGGTCATATCTATGGCCCAGAAGTAATGCTGTTATTAGACAACATTGTCTCTCTACCTGGAATGATAGTTAGGATAGTTTGGAAACTAAGGACATCAGTTTAGGATACACCTGAGCCTTAGGCAAACTTCCTCCTTGGCTATGGTACAAAACAGAATCTACCAGATATAAGAAATGTGAACTCTGGAAAAGAGAAAAAGGCTGAACAATGACTGGACAGGTTATTAGGAAGCTTACTGTATTCAAAGTTCATTTTAAATAATTTTACTAAATTATTCCACAGCAAAATCCCAATGTCTAATTATAATTAGACTGCATCAAAACTACAACTAAACTGAAAGTGATTTCTGTGCATGTATTCGTATATCAAGATGAAACCAACTACTATGTATAGCCATAAAGCTCTTATCAAAAAAAAAAGTGCAACTATTCCTTACCTTATAATATCTATCCAAGAGTTTCTTCTGAAAAACCCTAAGTTTTTTTTTTTAACATTTTCTTGAAAGCAAGTTTCTAGAAATCAAAGGACTTTACATTTGGTGTTATTCTTTTTTTTATTATTTTAATTACCATAATTTGTAGCTGTCTTTTAGTAAATCGATCTGCCTACAGATCTGAGGTTAGTTTTGACTTTGCTAAAACCTAACCTGGTTGCTAATCTAGAACTGCCACTTTCAAAATGTTTTGAGTGAGCACCATATTCTAGCATGTGAGGTCATCAAGGCAGAGGTCATAGGTCAAAGTCACCTGGCCAGGTATTGCAGAAGACCCATCAGAGCTCACGGAAGAGATGAACTAGGTACTCCACAGCACACGGCAATGGGCGGCTGATGGGAGC
This sequence comes from Urocitellus parryii, assembly GCF_045843805.1. Classification (NCBI taxonomy): domain Eukaryota; kingdom Metazoa; phylum Chordata; class Mammalia; order Rodentia; family Sciuridae; genus Urocitellus; species Urocitellus parryii. Next base: position 147,574,800 of record NC_135538.1, on the reverse strand, counting down.
TTTACCAACAAAGTGCTCTGCAAATGCCCAGTGTCAGTGTACCCCCTGGAGGACCATCTGAGACACAGATTGCCAGGCCCCCTCCCCAGAGCTTCCGCTGCAGGGGGTCTAAGGTGGAGCTTAAGAACTTACCTAACTAACAGGTCACAGGTGGGTGCTGCTGGTGTGAGCTCTATGCTCTGAGAGCCAGTGACCTGGATCTACCATATTGACTACAGGAGAGGCAGGAGAAGGGAGAGATGAGGGGAACAAGAACGTCTGCCAACCTCCTGTGAGGCTATGGTGGGACTACAGTCTAGATCGCCTGGAGCGCTCCCCAAGGCCCTGTGTTAAAGGCTTGTCCCCCGGCTTGGCACTACTGGGAGGTGGAGGGACATTCAGGACCTGGGGCCCAGTGGGAGGCCTTCAGATCATGAGGTCATGCCCTTGAAGGGGATTGTGGGACTCCAGTCTCTTCCTCCTTCTCTCTCTTTTTGCTTCCTTGGCCACGAGGTGAGTGGATTTGCTCTTCCGAGTGCTTCTGCCACTACCCAACTGCCTCAGCACAGACCAATGAGACCCACCAATCATCTGGAAACTTCTAGAACTGACACCAAAATAAGCCTTTTCTTGTCTAAGCTGATTATCTCAGGTATTTGTGACAGTGGAAAGGAAGTGATATAGAGCACATCAGGAAAAAAAAATCTCACTTAACCTTTATAGTAACCGGTGCTATCCCCACGTCTCATAAAGCAGTTGAGTGGGCGACTTATCCTCACTTCACAAGACTAATAAATACAGGAGTTAAGACTTAAACCAAGGTCTAATTGAGACTGAGCCCTTGCTTTTTCTTCCCACAACATTATTAGTACTAAAAATAAAAATGAGAAAATAGTGGAACCTTTACAACTTTAAAGCACGATTATCTCTCTAAAGTTATCGATATCATAAAGCATAAGATAATCAAAGACCAGTCACCATTTCATATTAAAACAACCTACAGCCAACACTGTGACTGCCTAGGAAAAGAGATGTTACAGCTGTATTTTTTTTTTTTCCAATTGCAGAAATAGTCTCTATGCTTTGGAGTTACCCATGCATCAGTCACCTCAGCAGACAGGAATCATTGGAAACGAGCACAAGATTGAGGTCCTCTTGGGAACACAGTAACACCGTCACACCAGGTGTGTGTGTGCGGTGGGAGACACCAGTCTGGAGCTGCACCTTGACTCCAAATTCAACACCTGAAAATACACTCAGTGCCCTGGGAGCGTCTGATGTGTAAGCCAGACCTCTCCATCTCTCAGACTCAGTGTCCCCAAATAATGGGCCCAAAGTCACATAGGTGAGAGTTCGTAGCACACTGTACAATCGCTTTCCTCGGCACCCGTGGCCACCATTGCATTGAAACTGTGTACTCTCTGTCCTGGGGAAAGCCCCTTGGATTATATATATATTTTTATCAGTTACTCCTTATATCAACTTGTACTAAGCTTTCATGAATATTAAAATCACTAACCATCTGTCAGTTTTGCATTGTAGAGGGCATTCTGAAACTTCAGAAACTTCAGGTATGATCCTTAAAATCTAAAGTGAGGTGGCACATGCCTATAATCCCAGCGGCTCAGGAGGCTGAGGCAGGAGGGTTGAGAGTTCAAAGCCAGCCTCAGCAACTTATGGAGGCACATAGCAACTCAGCAGGACCCTGTCTCTAAACAAACTATTTAAAAAGAGCTGGGGATGTGGCTCAGTGATTAAATGTTCCTGATTTCCATTCCCGGTACCAAAAAAAAAAAAAAACTAATGTGGGCCTTCATCCACTGTTCATGCTAACAAGTAAAACCTAGGGAGCACATCCCCAGTGCCAGTCAGTACAGTTAGGTCTTTACACAGTGGTTCTTACTTCATCCAGACACTGTGAAAAGGAATTAAGAGCCCGGATCTTAGGCAAGGTACTTAACACTGCACTGATTTCCTTATCTCTAAACTGAAGGGTAAAAGCAAATGAAAAATAAAAATAAGAATAGTGCCCTTGCATAGTACCTCTGACAGGACAGACATTCCAGTGCCCTTGCTTTCCGTCTTCCTTGATTTCATTTTTACAGGTGAATAAAGTGAAGTTCAAACAGACTGAGTAAACACCCGAGGTTCACGTGGTAAATAACACATACGCTTTTCAGAAGAGTCAAGCCAAAACCAACTACTACCCACTGGGTCTGGGAAGTGAGTCCAAACCACGAGGCCCTCCTCAGTTAGCACAAAGCTACCTATTTCTCTGTCTCACCTAACTCCAACAGGTAAGTCCCCTTTCTGAGATCCACACACAGGTCTTCCACAACCAATCCATGATGAACTGAAATGTTCAGAAAATGGAAGTTTAGAATTTAGTTAGTTAACTCACAATCCTTTTCAGCTTTAACTTACCTAAATTTTTAAAATTTCCATTTCCACTTAGTAACATCTTGTCACTAAACACAAACACGTTTTGTGACAAAGCACCTCCTCTACCTCAGAACCACTATTATAAATATCAATTTTTCACTGATTCATGTCTTGTCCATATATATTTTTTCAAGATATAGCTCACTTTTTTAATAACTTGACCATATTGTAAAGACCAAAGTGTCAAATCAGCCCAAACTCTATTGGCCCTGAATAGACTGTACACATTTTTTAAAGATAGGTTCATGGGAGGAACTTATTTTCTTTCAACTAGCTTCCTCTTTAAAAGAGGAAGCACGGGTGAAAAAATGAGATGTGCTCTTTTCACATATAAGATTAGAGAAGGTGATAAGTTTGAAAATACCCAGCGAGTCAAAGGAAGGGGCTTTCCTATACTGTTGGAGGGACAGCTAAAGAGGTACAGAAGTAGGGAAGGTCATTCAGCCACACAGATTGATTTAAAATATTCACATCTTTCAAGGAGGCAAATCCACTTTTAAAACCTTATCCTAAGGAGAGAGATTTTCACATTTCTGTAAGTACATGAATTTTCATTTATGATAGTAAAAATTGAAACCAACCTTAAAATCCATGATTAGGAGGGACTTAGTTAAATACATTTGACACAGTCACATCAGAGGCCAGCACACAACATTTTAAGAGAAAAGTAGGTCTGCATATTTTTACACAGAAACATTCACCATACAATAAATGTAAGTTAACGCATCTCTAAAGATCTCGTTTCTCTGCTAAGTGACATGTACAAACACCTCTCCAGGGGTGGATTTATATGTTGGTTTCCATGCAGGGAAGGAGCCTGGAATGGGTACAGGTGAACGATTCATACACTCCACACTTTTTGAAACCCCGTTGTATATTTATAATTAAAAACCGTTTTCCAATGTAAAAAGAAGAGAGCAAGGAAAGGGGATAGAAGGAAGAGAAACAGGCACCTGAGGTTTCACTATATTGGTGACATGAAATTGGTCACCAGAAGCTTTGCCTTAGCTGAAGCCCTGGTCCAGGGCTGAAAGCAATTCTGTGCTGGGGGCAGGAGGCAGAGAACTCGGGCAGGCAGCCTCTCCTGTGGATCCTTCTGTTGGGAGCCCTTTTCACACCCGTAGGCCTCCTAGTTCCAAAAAGAAAGAGAGGAACTAAAATCCTTCATAAATCACTGCAAACTCTCTAGTCGAGACTAGCTAGCATAGCTGGCAGGTGATGGCTCAGGCAGGCTGCCTGCCTCAAAGGCTTCTAGAAAGTGGCAATTAGGCGGACGATCTGCGTGAGCTGGCTGAGTAGACTTCAAACCATGCTTGCACAAATCCAAAAAACTGGTACACTAGGGAGCAGTTGCTACTGCATATCAGTTTCATGACTGTGAAAATAGAGGTCATTTCTTAATACCCAATCTGGTCATCATGTGAACAAAATGAATTAAAGTAGTGCAAACAATGCCTTGCGCTGAATAAGTGTTCAACAAATGCTAGCTGCTATTACCGTGACCATAATGACGACTAGTGATGTCTAACTGCCTTCCTGGGGCTTTGCTCTCAGTGAAACTCGATTCTAAGTGGAAAGGTAGGATGGACCCAGGTCAAATAACTAGAACATAAGGCAATGAGGATGGATAGCAATGAAATCTGTTTAATTCCATTTTAAATGCTAAATAACTTCAGAGAAGGGATGGCCATCTTACCTGATCAGGAACCACACTTGACATTTTCATCAACAAATCCTCCACCACCTAGTGCCCTGCTTGTCAAAGTAAGTCTTTGTTGACTAACGGATGCAGGCGTGCCTTGGCCAGGCAATGAAAATCATTAGAATCCAGCTGGTGGAGTAAAAAGGAAGGGAAGAGGAGTGTTCCAGAAAGACACAGTGGCATGAGTCACCTCGATTAAGAGATGGCAGCCAGTGATCGGGACAGGCACTGTGCGACAGCTAAGGGAGGGACTGAGAGCCAGTATGAGGACACACAATGCAAATAGAAGCCCATACATCCTTGATGATGGCAGCAGGATCTGAATAGCAACCTTTTGAGAAATCTGACATTAGTAGAGTAGGCAGGAAAAAAGAGAAATCGGAGCTCCAGGCTCATGCCCACACATTCCCACGTGGCCAACCACGTACTGCAGGAACCTCTCTGAGCCGTGCTGGCTGAAGCTGGCCCTTCTTCCCTGGAGCACCCTCCCCACCCACGATCCCCAGCTCCACCCTCCAGCAACCTCCTGCTCACTTTTCGGTCTCAGCCCCTCAGGAAACCTTTGCCGGCCTCCTTGGTTTACTTGGGTTGAGCTCCACCAGGCGTCTGCTGCCGCCGCTGCCTTCTGCTCCAGTGGGCACAGTGCCTGGCACCGAAGCACCAGCGGATGGGCAGAATCTGGACTGGGACGGGAACAGGCTTGGAAGAAACTGGAAGTGGGGTCCAGCTTCAAAAGCACACATAGAAGGACTCTGGTGACCGAGTCGGGAGAAGTCCTCTCGTGTGCCCATGTGAGGCTGCTGTCTCTGGTGGTGTGCAGGTTTGGCCTGTCTACCCCAAGAGAACGTGCAGGCTGAAGATTGATGCTTGGGAGGAGGGTGCCTTAAAGAAGAGTCTCTATGGTGTTGTTTATGGATCACCAACCGCCAACTGTTTCATAACTTTGTGAAAAAGAAAGAAAATGTTGTCCCTTATTAGAACTCTATCCCCAACCCTATACGATATGCTTTTCTCAGACAACACAGAAAAGCCCGAAGCACATGTTCAGCCCCTGATCAAAGTCAAGAATGTTGTGCAGGTGATGCTTATTTCAAAAGAACTCTGTCAATGCGGCTGGGAGGCATACAGTACCGTTTGTTAATATACCCACTCCACGGGCCAGGGTACATTCAAAGGGCTCCTCCCCCCCGGGGGGGGGGAAGTACCTTCCTGTTTCTACAGAATTATACAAATACACTAACAAAGCAGGAACACACCACACTCTAGGATTTCCCCCACGCTTCGTTAATTTAGAGGTAATGGGAAGAAAAAACCATGTGACAATCATGAGATGCTCATTTAAATAGTTGAGAGAGAGAGAGAGAGAGAGAGAGAGAGAGAGAGAGAGAGAGACGCCTTCCTGGGCTTGAGAGAGAGGAACTCTGAGAAAAATAATAGCAAAGGGATTTATGGATTTGGGTCTTCAATTGTCACAGTCTGGATCTGACACATCCCCCAAAGGCTCATGTGTTGACAGCTTTATCATCAATACGATGTTCGGAGGTAGGGGTTTGGGGGTGACTGGATCCTGAGGGCTCTGACCTTATCACTGAATTCATCCACCTGAGGATTCACAACTGAATGCACTAGTGAGAGGTGGTGAGACTGTACAAGGTGGGACCTCGTTGGAGGGAGTGGGTCCTTGTGTTGTACTCTTGGGTACTTGTCCCCAGCTCCTTCTCATTTCTCCCTCCCTCTGCCCCACGTCTCTCTCAGCCACCACACACATGCACCCTGATGTTCTGGCCTCACCACAGGCCCAGAAACTACGGAGCTGACTGACCACAAACTGACGCCATGAGCCAAAAATAAATCTTCCCTCCTTTAAGTTGATGTTTCTCAGGTATTTTGTCACAGCAACAAGAGGCTAACTAATACAGCTATATTCCCTAGAAATTGATTCTGAGGTGGAGGATTTCATGCTGAAGACTTACTGGGTGAACCTTCACCAAATGCTCATGAGTGAGAAAGGTAGGATTGGCAGAAGGTGATCTCAATATTTGCACTACCATTGTAGCCAGGACCTGAGTCAGGCCTATAAATCCAGCCAGGTGTCTTATGGGGAGAATAATCCTCCTCCAAAGTTGCTATTCATTAAACCAATGGGGGTCAAACATTTACATCTCTGCAATCAGTCATTGGTCTGCAGGCCAGTCCCTGGGAAATGGAGAAGGGGACACCACTTGAAGAGGGATTTGGGAGACTATGACAGTTTTGTTTCTATCGCAAATGGGATAGGATCTTGCTCACTTGATTATGGGATCCAATATAAAAGATGGGTGCACACTGAAACAGGAACTGGTAAGTTGAATCACGTACATCCCTCGGCAAACTGAAATCGTCCATAGGAGAATGATGTGGCTGGCTGCAGTAACTGAGGATTCTCAGATTTAAAAAAGTGAGAACTGTGAGGAAAACGTCTCCCGGGTTGTTTTAGCAATTTTCCAAATCCAGCTGTCATTTGAGGAAAGTCTGGAGAAATGATTTGCTCGGAGCTCTAGAGTAACAGACAGAATTAGAACCAGCGCCAGGGGTGACTCATGGTCAGGACGAACCCAGCCTCTCTCCCTACTTCCCACACCAGAACGGCGCGGAAGAGAGTTTTGACAAGTCATCGAACCCTTGCTCCTAACAAAAAGATAATGGTTCCCATAACACAAAGCCAGTGAGGGGAGTGAGAGCCCAAGGAGTAACAGGAAAGAAGACATCAACCAGAGCTTTTCTAGAGAGCAAAACCAGCACTGGAGGGGTTTAAATAGAAACAGGTTTCCACTGAATGTGGGAGGGAGTTCCAAATGAGTTAGCATCACCTAACAATCGAGTAGCCAGGGCGATGGTCTGTCCCTATCCTGGACGTTGTCCAGTAACACTAAAACTTTAGAGCTACACATGCTAGCTACAGTCCAGAGCTGTACTAAGTGCTTTATCCAGATTATCTACTGTGATATTCTCCATAATCTCATGAGATGATTTATTGTAATGCCCATAGTATATAAAAGAAAATGAAGATTTGGACAGCCCAAAGACCCTACCAGCCACCACCTGGGGGGCCAAGGCATCAGCATTTCTACCTTAGATTACTTATCTAAGTGCTTTCCCACTAGTCATCTTATTTTTGTCCTGGCACCTGGAATTTATTCTCCACACAGCAGCAACAGTGATTGTGATGGTAATGTTGTGCGTCCACCTGACGAAGACACAGGACTCCCAGATATTTAGTTAAACTTTATTTTCTGGAAGTTTTAGAATGAAATTGGCATTTGAATCAGCAGATTTGGTAAAGCAGATTGCCCTCCCTAATGTGGATGGGCTTCAACCAATCACTGAGGGCCTGAGCAGAACAAAAACATGGAAGAAGGCAGGGTTCACCCTCTGCCTGACTACTGAAGCTGGGAGGCAATGTCTTCTCCTGGCCTCACACTGGGGTGCATAAGATCATCTCTCCTGGTGGGACTTGGATTGGAACTTAAACCACCAATTCTCCTGAGCCTCTGGCTTGCAGATTGCAAATGGTGGGAGTAAGCCTCCCTACCTGCAGGGACCCATTCCTTATAATAAATCTAAACATATGTGTGTAGTCTCCTATTGGTTCTTTCCATTTGGAAAACTCCTACTAATACGCTGATCCATTGACAACACTGCCAGATCATGTCATTCTGTGAGTCAGAAGTCTCCAGAGACTTCTGTTCTCAAATCAGACTGAAGCCAAAATCTTGTCCACAGCCTGCAAAGTCCTATAGGTTCTACGGTGCAGACCAGCCAAACAGCACCGCCCTCACTCCACCTCCCACTGACCACACGCATGTGCATGCACACCCCTCCAGGCACACTGTCTCTACTGTATCAGAACACAACTCCACACTGCTTCCCTCTGCCTAAAATCCTTTCCCCCAGGTACTTACATGGTTGATCCTCATTTCCTTCAGGTCTCTGCTCAAATAATGCCTTATCAATGAGACGTCCTGACTGTCTAACATCAAGCAGAAAGCCCAGCCCCAAAGCACTCACTGCCTCCCCCTCCTGCTTCACGTTCTGTGAACACAGATCACCATCTGACTTCTGTATTAACTTATTAGTATCTGCATCATGCATTAAAAGTCACACCATTTTTAAAAATCTGGCCTTGATTGAATTGTGCACCATTATATTCCAACCATCAGAATGGTACATGACACAGTAAAGATTAGTTGAATGAATGAAGACCAGGCAACTGAACTTGAGGCCCATTCTTTTAAATTCCAAATTATGGGTAACTAGCATCTAGTAAAAAGGACTTCCTTGATTGGGGTTGTGGTTAGGAACAAGAAGATCTAAGGTTCCTTCCAATTCTGGGACTGTGATGCTATGGTGAGGTCATTAGGACCTTGATAGTGCAGTTTCCTCTTGCTGCTCTTGAATAAGCAAGGGGTGCGCTTAGGCGTGGATGAGATCACAGGTTCAGGAAGCCACTCCTCCTTGAGTCACCTAACCCATTTCTCATGCTGCTACTGTTTGCTCTTATTCCTCAGATGACATCTGGTCCTGTAGCAGTTCCGTTGTCAATGGGAAAGCACAAAATCGAAATTGTCATTTCAAGCTGGTGACTTATCTGATAAATACAAAAGTTATTATGTGTGTGTGTGTGTGTGTGTGTGTGTGTGTGTGTGTGTGTATATAAACTTTTTTCTTTCAGTACTGGGGATTGAACCCACTTAACCACTGAGTCCTTTTTGTTTTGAGACAGGGTGTTGCTAACTTGCTTAGGGCCTGGCTAAATTGCTGAGGCTGGCTTTGAACTTTGATCCTCCTGCCTCCCTCTCCCAAATTGCTGGGATTACAAGTGTGTGCCACCATTCCTGGCTCATTAAAACTTTTAACAGATATAAACAAGAGTGAGTGTATTGAAGTCATTTTACAAAGATAAATTGACTGATTTATTATTGACCACTCAAAAGTTAGGGAAAACATAAATCTAACCTTGAAAGCTAATATACTGTAAGCCAAAGACATACAGAATAGATGCTTTGAACAGGCAGAGTTTACTTTTTCTTTCTTTCTTTCTTTTTTAGTTTGTTCTAATTAGTTAAACATGACAGTAGAAATGCACGGCATGGCAATCTGAGAGCTGGAGGATTTCAAAGCTTCAGACTGGCAGGTCACATGGTCAGAAAACAGCCTGGAATAAGATGCCTCACTGTTTCTAGCAGTTCCAGAGAGTTCTCAATAAGAGACTCCTAATATTATTCCTGACTAACTTATCAAGCCAATAAATGATTAAATTCTTCTTGGGAGTAAGTTCCTTAAACAAACAGCAGCTTGAGACACTTTCCCATTTGAATGCTTTACATTCGTCAGAAATGTCCCTGTTGATTCACTTTTAAAGTGGTATTTGTTTTATTTTGTTCTTCCCCACCAACATTTTGGAATTTCAGTTTAAAACTCCAGATGTAAGCCACACTTTGGACAAACCCAGAAGAGAAATATTCCTTTTTCTTTCTCTCCCCACCCCCTCATCTCCTAATTGCTAGTCTGTGGGTGTCTCGGAATAGTTGTGAGGTTGAAATCACCTACATATAACCACCATTTTATAAAAGGCTAAAGAGGAAGCTAGTCACATCTTTATAGGCTTTCCTTTCTCTAAACCATTGTGAAAAAGCAGCTGTTATACAATGGAACTTAGCAAGGAAAAGACAAACAACAATGTCAACTTACTCCTCGGGTTTGGCACGTAGTTTGGCTAGAAGATTCCCTGGAATTCTCATCTGATGCTCCCTATCATCCCCCAAGATAGGCACTTTCAACCCCTCCCTCCCCCATCTCACTGGTGAGGGCGCTAAGAATTAAAAAAGCCAAAGAATTAAAGAACCCAAATCAAGCACCGCTGTTTAAATGGCAAAGCCTGAACTTGAGTTTGGGCTTCTTTCTATCTGCACTCTTAACCACTGCACTATACTGCAAGGAGGAAAGGAAGGGACGAGGAATAGAGCATTCCTTTCTCCTGCCGCAGAGGTGAGAGAGAACCCAGAAAAGAAGCACAGCAGGCTCTTTGCTTCCTTTCCAAGTTACCAACCCAAGTCATACGTGCTGGTCCACACACGTACACACACGCACACGTGGTCCAAAGCTTCCCAACTGTAGATGTCTCAGGCCATCTGTGGGCTTTTCTTAAAGGTCACCCAACAAGCCCCTAGGGAAAGTAGGGCTTGGTCTAAAAAGTTTTATATTTCCTCTCACTTTTTAAACATTGGAAAATCCATTCGACCGAGAGAAATGAATAGTAAAAGGAGCTCTAACTGCCCAGAGCCAATAAAATGTAATGGAAAAAGGCAAGAATATGGCTGGACTTTATTTTCTTTTTGCTCAGCACATCCTGTCTGTAATCTGAAAGGTAAATAGGCCATGCCCAACATACCAGCTCTTTTCAGGTGAAATTATCTGGGTTATAAAAACAAGTAACAACTGTGTTTTCATTATTCCTTAATTCATGGCTGACAGAAATAGCATCCAAAATAAATCAGAGACAAATCTTGCCCATGAGAGATGAAACCCATGGATTTTCACTACTTTGATAGCTGACTTTTATGAACATTTTTTTTCTTTCACTTGAATTAAAATTGTGTAATATTACCTGAAAGAGTGAGTTGCAAAAGTCAGAAAGTGAATTTTCATATTTGGATTATTTAAAACAAGAGGTGATAAAAACAGAAACAGATGCTCTTTCCATATCATTAGTGGACTAACATCCCTGTGGACCTAACTTTCAGAACAGGACAACCAATCATGCAGCACCTCTCTCTCCAACCCCAAAACATCAACTTCTTGGGCTCTTTAATGCTCCAAATAACTTCCATCACGCCAGTGAGAGTTATGCCTATTTTGTCGTATATATTAAATTTCTCTTACGTTATCCTTTCTTCTGTGTATTAAAGCTGAGAAGACAGTCTAACAGAAGCTATCTTCACACACAGAATATCCTTTAACAAGAAACTAGATACATCAATAGTTTGTTTGAACCAATTTCCATCACATTTCTTTCTCTGGATGCCCTGTAAATCAAGAATTGCCTATGAGACACATTATTATTGGTTCCTTTTAGTTACACATAACATTAGGGTTCATCTTGACACAATTATAAAAGCATGGAATATAATTTTCTCTAATTCAGTCTCCAGCACTCCCCTCTCCCCCTTCTTCTACCCTTCCCTTTACTCTAATGATCTTTCTACTATTTATTTATAGTTTTTTTCATTATTAGTGTCTTCTGGATGTGCATGATGGTGAGATTCACTGAGATAAATTCACATATGTACATGGGAAAGTTAGGTCAGATTAATTCCACTGTTCTTCCCCATACAGCCCCTTCTCGCCTCCCAATCCCCTTCTCTACTCTACTTGATCTTTTTTCTATTTTGATGAAATCCCTCCACCTTTTTTCTTTTCTTTCTTCTTCCCCACCCCCTTATTTTGGACTAACTTCCACATATCAGAGAAACAACTGACCTTTGACTTTCTTTCTTTCTTTTTTTTTATAATTTAGTTGAATATTTTCTAATGGCATTAAAGTTTTATATATACTAGTCTCCAGTTCCATTCATTTATTAGGAATTTCATTCTTCTTTATGACTAATATTAATTAATATTTTCTTTATCCATTCACCTGTTGAGAGGTACCCAGGTTGTTTCCAGAGCTTGGCTATTGTGAATTTTGCTACTGTGAACATCAATATGGCTGCATCACTGTAGTATGTTGATTTTAGATCTTTTGGATGTATACCAAGGAATGGGATAGCTGGGTGACGTGGTGGTTCCATTCCTAGGTTTTTTGTCTTTTGCTTTTGGGACTGGGGATTGAAACGGGGGTGTTTAACCATTTAGCCACATCCCAAGCCCTATTTATTTATTTATTTATATTTTGAGACAGGGTCTCATTAAGTTGCTTAATCAAGAATTACCTATGAGACACATTATTATTGTGGACCTCATTAAGTTACTGAGGCTGGCTTTGAATCTGTGACCCTCCTGTCTCAGCCTCCCAAGTTGCTGGGACCATTCCTAGTTTTCTAAGGAATCTCCATACTGCTTTCCAGAATGGATACTCGAATTTGTAGTCCCACCAACAATATATGAGCATATCTTTCCCCTACATTCTCTGAAACACTTATCATTTGTATTCTTTATAATTGCCATCCTGACTAGAGTGAGATGAAGTCTCAAGGTAGTTTTGATTTGCATTTCCCTAATTGCTAGAGATGTTGAACATTTTTTCCATATATTTGTGGGCCTTTTGTATTTCTTCTTTTGAAAAGTGTCTATTTAGTTCTTTTGCCCATTTATTGATTGGATTATTCGATGGGGGGTGTGTGTGTGTGTGTGCGCGCGCACACACACACGCATGCACAGCTTTTTGAGTTCTTTACCTATCCTGCATATTAATGCCCTATCTGAGGAACAGGTGGCAAAGATCTTCTCCCATTCTCTAGGCTCTCTCTGCACATTCTTAACTGTTGCCTTTGCTGTGCAGAAGATTTTAATCTGATGCTGTCCCACTTACTAACTTTTGGTTTTACTTCTTGCCCTTTAGGAGTCTTGTTAAGGAAGCCGGTTCCTGTGCTAACATGCTGGAGTGCTGGCCTTACATTTTCTTCCAGCAATTGCAGAGTTTCCAGGACGATTCTTAGGCCTGTGATCTACTTTGGGCTGACTTTCATGACAGTGAGAAATGTGGGTCAAGTTTCATTCTCCTATATGGAGATCCGGGTTTTCCAGCAGCATCATTTCTCCAACATGTGCTTCAGGCACCTGTGTCTAGTATCAGGTAATTGTACTTCTGTGGGTTTATCTCTGTGTCTTCTCGTCCATTGGCCTCCCTGTCTTTTTTGGCACCAGTATTATGTTGTTTTTGTTACTAAAGCCCCGTAGTATAATTTGAGGTCCTGTATTATTGAGGCCACCAGCAGCAGTCTTTTTGTTCAGAACTGCTTTGGCTATTCTGGCTCTTTTATTTTTCCAAATGAATTTTAGAACGGCCTTTTCTAGTTCTGTGAAGAATGTCATTGGTATTTTCCTTGGGATAGCATTGATTCTACGTAATGCCTTTGGTAGTGTGGCCATTTTGACCATATTAATTCTGCCTATCCAAAAACATGGGAGGTCTTTTCATCTTCTAACACCTTCTTCGATTTCTTTATTCTTCAGTATTCTATAGTCTTCATTGTAGAGGGCCTTCACCTCTTTCATTAGATTAATTCCCATGTGTATGTGTGTGTGTGTGTGTGTGTGTGTGCACGTGTGTGTGTGTGTGTGTGTGTGTGTGTGTTTAAGGTTATTGTGAATGGGATAGTTTTCCTAATTTCTTTTTCAGCAGGCTCATTGTTGGAGTATAAGAAAGTGATGTATGTTGATCTTACATCCTGTTACTTTTCTAAATTTGTTTATGGCACTAGAAGTTACATGACATAATTTAAAGCCATGTTCTTCAAAGCACCGGTTGCGGACAAGTCAGTAGGTGGCAAGGTGCAACAGAAGCCCTTCATCAGAAGTTAAATGGGGGTGGCACTCCAGTGGCACAATTGATTCTCACAAGGTACTTATAAGAAGTGACACAGGGTCCCCCTGCTTTCCTTTCACCCTAAGTTCTCACAGAGCCTCCAAAGTACAACTTTGCATTACTTTCCTCCAAGAAAAAACATAGCAGTTTCCAAACTAATCCAACTGTGGAATGTTTTATTAAAGAATCATCTTGGCCTCACAGAGCTGCCAGTCCATGGAACACACTGGCATGGAGAGAAGCCAGTTCTCCCTAAAGATAGGAAATGAGTGGGCGAACATGGACTAGTCAAGACAGCGCCACATCCACTCATTCTGCACTCCCAGAATGCAATGCCCCCCACAGCTGGAGCACCTCTATTTTACAACTGAGAAACAGGGAGATTGGTCATGGGCCCATTCACACAGATGAGTTAAGACAGAGCTAGCACTGGAGCACAGTGACCTTAGAAGCAAAAAGAATTTAAGCTCCCAGCAAAATGGCCAGAGGTTCCTCTTAGGAAGAACAGCCAAAAATAGAACATTTAAAAACTTCATTAAATCCATGAAAACATAGTGGTACACCACCAAATTTAGCAGGTAGACCATTACATTTGGCTATTCCTCAGGGGAAAGGGAGGGCGAGGGGAATTCTTAGCAAAACCAGTAAAGCTGTATTTAAAATATGGTACACACAAGAAGTCTTTCCCAGTCAAACACTGGGAGATGTCATCATCCGATTAAAGTGGAAATTGGGAGAATGTAGCATATGAAAAAATGTTACAAATTTCTTTTCATCCTTGAAAACAAAAGATATGTGATATCTTTAATTTGAATGAAAATTTAAGTGTGGAGCTATTAGACACATTTTAAAATATTTTTGTGAAAAAACAAGAAGTAAATCTATAACTAAAACAAAGTGTTAACATAGTATTTCAGACAAGTCTGATTCTAATCACAAATGTCCAGACACTAATGTGATCACACACACACAACTTCCTATTTTAGTAGATCACTGGGTTAATAGGAGACCAGGGAAGATTGATGCCTACAGATATAAAAGTTCCTAAAGAGGGAGGGCACTGAAAATATTAAGCCATTTGATTTCTGCTTTTGGGCACTCCCTAACACTGAGGAGGGATGAATCTCAATGACAGAATAATCTAATTGTACTGACTCCTACTCCCAAATTGCTGAAGGAGAAATGAGAAGTAGTTGTGCTGCTTTTAATTAGGAACTAAAATCTATTGAAACAATAATATGTCAGCAATGGTTATTTACAAATAAGAAGTATAAGCTTTGCCTGGTATTCTTCACCCAATGCTGACGCACAAACTTAAATTCTGCCCTGAAACCTCACAGCAAAAACTCAATTCCATATCCTGCTTGCAAACACCAGTTACCCTCTGAGAAAATTTCCATCATGAATTCTCACCAAATGTTGCTTCTGACTCATTGTTTCAAGGATTAGCAAGGGTCAGAAACATGTGCGAGAAAGAGAAATAATAGTTTCTGAAGGACAGTAGTCCGAAACAAAGCAAGACCAAAGGAAACGGAAGTTGCTCTAGATACTTGGTCATTTCCTCACTTCCTACAAAGCAACACACACAGGCAAGATGAGGAAGGAGAAGCAATGTCAATACAAGTTTCGGTGAAGCCTGCTCCTGACCACCCGACTGGAAACCACCATATGCCCTCAGACCACACACGCTTGCCAGACTCTACATTTTCCCGAAATCTTTTTTCCTCAATACTAGATAACTTACCTACTTATTATGATATTTGTTCGTAGTATAACTTTCTTTGATAGACTATAAGCTCCTAAGAACAAAAATCCATTCCAGGTTTTGTTTCTCTAATAAAATCCTGGCCCCTGAAAAATAGTTCCTGGGACACAGTTACTTTTCAACAGAATTGTGCTGAATGAACAAACAGTGTAACAATATTCTCTGCCATCTTTGTATTCTGCAGGAACTCAGCAGTCTGTCTCCTATCTTTATACCTTAACCAACTGACCTTCAAGGAAACTTGTAATAAGGATCACAGGCATTAATACCTGGTGTCACCTAAAAGAGAGAAGCTCACCCCAGGAAGATTTCTGGGGTTCTCTCCTGTGGAACAAGAAGATTCAGAATACCATAGAAAGAAAGGAAAGATGACAAAGTAAAATAATAGTATATCATGTCTTTGTAGGAGGTGAGCAAGGCTATGAAAGAAAATTTGGTAAATTGCTACCTGATTTTCTATCATTCAAAACCTAGTGAGCTTCTTAGAGATATTAAGTGTTTTCTATTTTGTTCCTTAACTAGTATCTTAAGAACACACTGTACTTATTCAATCAATAATTAAATTTCATATATACATCATATTTACTAAAAAAAAAAACCATTAAACATTGGATTTACCATGTGAGCTCCTATTTGGAAAGCGAAGCAAATGTGACGTTGTTTTCCAAAGCAAGATCAGATTGGAGCAAGCTTTGGCTTCTCAAAGAGCCACAGAAATGTATCCTACTCTCACAATTTTTCCCTTTGTCCTTTTTCTCATAATGAAAGCATCAAGGAAAGCTTACAGCTGTGCAAAAGATGCACTGGCACTCCTGGAGTGTGGTCGTCTTGTCCAGAGGCTGTTCGCACAAGCAGAGCTTGCAAGTGACGAGGGGGGCCGGAGCGAGGTCTCCAGGTGTGGGGTTTTCGGCAGTCATGGTGAGGTAGTGGAGCCTACCAACTGAGCCCATCAGCCTGTCTTCAGCCTTCTTCTGTCTCCTCAATCCCTGCAGAGAGGTCCAAAGCAGAAAACATTATATCCATTGATACCGCTATTGTTTCACCAACACATGTGGGGACCAGCTGAGCACATGCTCATCCTCCATGATCTCTAAGGGTACAGCTAATACATTTCTGAGAAGCCTGGGCTGGAGAGCTTGCTATCTTGGCAAGGTATTTATTCCTGGAGTCCTGAAATTTAAGCTGACCTCACCTCACTGTCCCAACGCACAGCATGCCAGCTTTGGGAATTAAAAAGGCCACTGTGGCAGGGGCCTGGGGCGATGGTGGGCAAGGGCACCAAGTTTGAGCTGGAAAGCATGAATAAGTTTTGGAGATCTACTGTACAGTCTGGGGATTATAGTTAACAATAATGTATCATATACTTTAAAATTGCTGAGTAGAATTAAATGTTCTTATATGTGAGGCAATGATATGCTAATTACCTTTTTTTTAAATTTGTTTTTATGTAGTGCTGAGGATCGAACCCAGTGCCTCTCACATGCTAGGCAAGGGCACAACCACTGAGCTACAACCCCAGCCCAACACAATGCTAATGATCTTGATTCACTCATTTCACATGTATACACGGTATATCAGAATACCACACTGTCCACTACAAAGGGACCCCATTTATATTTGTCACATAGAGCCTAATAAAGCTGGAGGGGAGGGAGGGAAGTGCCACCATTAGTAAACATGCCATTTAGGAGTTGCATCACTGCAACCAGTTCAACAGGTTCACAAAAACACTCAAAATAGGTGTTGCTCAAAAAAGTTAAAGAATTACCATAATATCCAGCAAGTTTACTTCTTGGTCTATACCCAAAAGGACAGAAAGCCAGGTCTCAAAGAGATATTTGTACATCTATTCTATTATTCACAACAGCCAAAAGGGTAAACCAACTCCAGTGTCCATCAATGGATAAGTGAACAAAATATGGTATTTACATACAAAGAAATATTATTCTACCTTAAAAAGAGATGGATTTCTAACATGCTATTATATGGGTGAACCTTGAAGATATTACGCTAAGTGAAATAAGCCAAACAGAAAATGGTAAATGCTTTCATTGCACTTAAAAGCAGTACCTAAAGTTGTCAAAGTCATAGCGATAAAAAAAAAAGTAACTGGAGTTACCAGGTGGTGAGAGGGGGAAATGAAGAATTATTGTTTAATGGGTGCAGAGTTTCTGCATGGGATGCTGAAAAGGTTCTAGAAGTGGATAGTGGTAATAGCTACACAACCCTTAAGGGATTTAGCACCACTGAATTTAGATTTAAAATGATTGAAATGTTAAGTTTTTATTATGATAAAGATGTTATAAACATTTGTACACCAAAAAAAAGTTTTACAGATAATTTCAAAATGTTTAGATATTTTCAAACTGTTCATTGTATGCCTTCACATATATTATTTCATTTAATCTCTTACAACCAGGATGATAATTTTATTCATTTTATAGATGAATTGAGACATTGAAAAGTTATCAGCCAAAGTTCTCAGAGCTTATACATGGCAGAGCAACTGTGCCAATCAAGGCTGTCTGAAATACAAACACGTTTCTTGTCACATATGTAAGATATTACTCCTTAGTTCGTGAGTTACATGCCCAGAGGTTGTGAAATCAAAGTTACAAAACATGTAAAAACAAATATGTGGAGGTGTCTTGGTACTGGGAATGGAACCCAGGGCCTTGCACATGCTAAGCACATGCTCTACCACTGAGCTACACCCCCACCCCTGAAAATATGTTTATGACACAAAAACCTTTTCTGTAGCAAAAACTCGTTTTGTTTTTGTTTTTTAAAAAAGGAATTCTAAGCATTTCAATAGGATGAAATGTGACCCATTCAATTGTGACCCAATGAGATACAGGAAAGAAGACACACATTTCATTTCTTTTGAGATATGAAAATCCAAAATGATTGTTCAAAAAAGAAACAATTTATTTTCCGGGGATAATAACATCAATTCCCTAATGTGATGGTTTTGAAACATTTTTCAATCAATGGAATTTTATAAAAACAAAAATCTTCACCAAGCTACCACTGTATAATAGAGATTAAGTAGTGCTGGTTCACAGTGGGAGACCCAGGGCCAGTCCCCTGGACCCTCTCACAGCCTCTGTGGTGCCATTATACAGACCTAAGACCACACCATGCACAGTCAGAAAAACGGCACTTTGGGTTTTTCACATTGGGCAAACTCAACAGTGAATGTTTTAAAAAAATGAATGACACATAGCCGGCATGTCATTTTTAAAAAAAGAATACTGAACAAAAAATCATTTCACCATTGATTCAAGCTCTTCACACAGTAAACAGGAGAATCCAAAGTCCTCCCAGTGAATTTCCCCACAGCTGTGAACAGTTACGGAGTTTCCTCTTGTTTCCCATTTATGTCTTAAGATTCACCAGTCTCCTGTAACCCCAGCTATTTGGGAGGCTGGAGCAGGAGAATTTCCAAGTTCATTGCCAGCCTAAGCGACTTAGAGAGACCCTGTCTCAAAAGAAGAAGAAAAATATTATAAAGGAGACTGGCATGGTGGTGACCCCTATAATCCAGCGACCCAGGAGGCTGAGGCAGGATGATGGCAAGTTCAAGGTCAGCCTCAGCAATTTATTTGTTTTTTAAAAATATTTTTTTAGTTGTAGATGGACTCAATACCTTGATTTTATTTGTATGTGGTGCTGAAGATCAAACCCGGTACTGAGGATCGAACCTGAGGCAAGCGCTCTACCACTGAGCTACAACCCCTGCCCAGCCTCAGCAATTTAGCAAGGCCCTACCCAATTTAGAAAGATCCTGTCTCAAAATAAAAAAATAAAAAGGCCTGGGGTTGTGGCTGATTACGTGATTAAGCAACCCTGGTTTCAATTCCTGGCACCAAAAAAAAAAAAAATTTTTAAAAAGTTTTGAGGGTGTAGCTCAGTGGTGGAGCACCCCTGGGTTTATTTCCCAGAACTTGGGAAAAAAAAAAAAAAAAAGTCCACCAGTCTCACCCTCACAACCCAAACTGCCTCATAAATGACACAAAGCCCAGTGCGTGTGTCCACAGGAGCACTGAGGACACACGCAAAGCTTTACCTGCCCCTTTGCCCCTGTCACCAGCCGCACCTCGATGGAGCATGGGCAGCTCACTCCCATCCCTCTCCATGTTTTCAGAAAAGTCTTCCAGAGATGCCAACTCACTCCCTGGTCTACTGGCTTGCTCCACTTGTTCTTCCTCATACCCCACATTTTTATCTAAGAAAGTGATTTGAGTTACACACCTACCACTTGGATTTAAAAGGTAACAATTATAATCCTTTTTACAGGTGTTACAGATGTAACTGTGATTCTCATTGGGTGTTCAGAACCCCCTGGGTAAAGAATTTTGGCAGAGAATGTAGGGGCGTGTTGGAAAGAAGAGAAATCTGGCAGCTGCCTGTAGGTTTAAACTTTCTAAGATCGGTGGCAGTTTTCAGTGGCTTACATATCCCCAGCCATATAGCAGGACAGATTGGCCAGGCCACCTGAGAAAGGAAGCCACCCAAACCATCTGATCTCACGCTAAACTACCAGGAAAAGAGAACCGGCAACTCTACCTGCTCCAAGGGGGTCTTGCTCTAGATAAAGTGTTCATCATGAGAAGCAAGTGCCATCAGATAGGAAAAGAGCAGGAAAGTCACTTTCCCCCTCACGTGTTTTCATTAGAATCATCAAAGAAAGGACGGCTTCAGAAGCCATGTAGGAAGCACAGGATGGATGAGGAATTTTCATCTCTGCGGCCAGCCTGAAAAAGCAATCTGTTCCCCAAAGGCAGAGGGTGAGGAGCCAGCGTCCAGGGTATTTTTAACTAGTGTAATTTATGCCCGTTTTACTACCCAGAATCAAAACATTATCCCTTGGCACAAAAAAAAAAAAAAAAAAAGATAATGTAACCGGAAAGGACAGTGTTTTATCAGAATGCTAATCTAGTTATTTAGAAATATTTACACCACTCTGCAAAACCCTGAAAACTTGGATTAAACTCACAAAGCACAAACAGACTAAGAGAAATAGAAAACCATTGGAATGAATCAACTAAACACTACTGATCGGGGCTGGGGATGTGGCTCAAGCGGTAGCGCGCTCGCCTGGCATGCGTGCGGCCCGGGTTCGATCCTCAGCACCACGTACCAACAAGGATGTTGTGTCCACCGAGAACTAAAATAAATAAATAAATAAATTCTCTCTCTCTCTCTCTCTCTCTCTCTCTCTCTCTCTCTCTCTCCCCCCCCCCTCTCTCTTAAAAAAAAAAAAAAAAAAAACACTACTGATGTAAGAGAATGTACGCAAAAGTCCACTGATCCACGCACAGGCCCTAATTCCAGACCATACTCTGAAAGTCTAAGGGTGACTTGAGAACAAGGAACAAGAAGGAATAGGAGACACCTGAATATTCTCAAATGTTTATATGCCCTTACAAGACCCTGAGTTGTCCTATGAAGTAGCTGGGAGAGCAGATGTGGATGCAGACCCTCGGAAGGGGCCGGCAGAGGGGAGGGATTCCAGGAAGGGTAGGTGGTGGGAGGTAAGGCTGAGGGCCACCTGTGTCACAGGGAGATTCTCAGGAAGTCAGTGCTCTAGTGGAAAAGGAAGAGGTAGCAATCCAAAGACCCATCACTGCCTTGTTCAGAAAGCTCTCCCAACTCCAGCTAAGAATCGCGCTCCAGACAGCAGCTACCATGCAACACAATCTGAAAATCGGTACAGTAGCCCCTTTGTATCCTTGGGACATCAGTTCCAGGAACCCCTTCAGATGCCAAAAGCCACAGATGCTCAACTTCCTGACATGAAGTAGCATAGTATTTGCATATAACCTCCAAGCATTCTCCCATGTAGTTTAAGTCATCTCTAGAGTACGTATCAATATGAGGGAAATGCTGTATAAGATGTTAATTGTTGAGAAAATAATTACAAGAAAAATATCTGTATGTGCTCAGTACAGACTCAATTTTTTTTCCTGAATATCTCTGATCCACAACTGGGTGCATCCTCAGATTGAACAGGTTCGGAACGTGCGGATACAGAGATCAAGTGTGCTGCATTGACCTTGGCACTTCTACCCAATAGAGAGCTTTATTTAGCCACTGGTTCATGTTCTTAGCAGAAGCTATTGGGAACTGAAATGGTACTGGCTGTTAGTGAAGGGCTGACCAGCATCAGTCATTAGCCGTTTGCTGGAATTCCACCCCAATACATCCTGCGGTGCAAAGAGGACCCCTGGCTAGAAGCAGAAGCAAGGCAAGAAGGTGATGAGGACAGAGCTGAGGATCAGGGACCCAGAGCAACACTCCAACTGGCTCAGTGTCGTGAGCACTGATTATGTCTTTGGCCAGTGCTCCCGTCATTCAGGGACAAAAAGAACCAGTGCATATCAGCAAAATCAGAAAGCTCTCATGTGCCCCAGGAGCACAGGAACCAGTGGAGCACCAGCAGACTTGCTCCAGAGAAATGCATGCTCTGAATCCATGGAATGTTTGACAGAACAATGCTCAAGGCCAGTGCGTTGGTGGACATGCGCGGCCACATGGAGCATGCCCTGTCGTTATTTTAATAATAACATAGATCAGAAAATATTCTCTGACAGAAGCAAACCCAAGAAAAACTTGGCTCATAGATGTGATAGAAGTAAATATCCCCTACTCAGGATGTGTAGGGTGGCAGCATGATAAAACACGGCTCCTCATGGTACCTTGCGAGGTAGGATGGGGAACTTCGGTCCCTTCCCGTTTCACAGCTTCATTTGGAGGTGAAAAGGCATTTCAGTCCACAACTCCTGTTTAGCATCTTCCTCTCAAGATTCCAGGATGACAATGAGATCACAACTTTGTAATCTGCAGGCCATTATCTTCTAAATATGGAACTGATCTGCAAATACAGCTAAGCATCCCCCGAGGACAGGGACATGTCACTGTGTGAATATGGCAGAGGGCACTGCAGATGGCAGAAGCCAACTCTTGTGATGTGACCATCAGACACGGTGAACAGAAGGCATGAGAAGCAGTGGCCAGGTGACACTTCGAGGGGCTTCACAGTGGACTTTGTTTTTATAATAAGTAAGAGTAACCTTCCAGTACCAATGAAAAGCATGATATAGTAAATACGTAAACCAATAACGTAATTGTGTATATCAAGAATTACATATTGCACATAATTTCATGTTATTGTCTTTGTACACCTGGCAGTGCCGAAGAGTGTTTACGACAGGATCACCACAAGCATGTGAGGAATGCCTTCTACCACCAGATGGCTGTGACATCACTAGGTGACAAGAACTTTTTAGCTCCACTGGAATCTGTGGGACCACCATCATATATACGGTCCGCCATTGGTTGAGGCGTTATAAGGCACATGACTGGGTATCCTCTTTCACCATTTTTTTTTTTGGGGGGGGCGAGGGTAATACCAAGAATTAAACTGGAGGCACTCAACCACTGAGCCACATCCCCAGCCCTATTTTGTATCTTATTTAGAGACAGGGTCTCACTGAGTTGCTTAGGGCCTCGCTTTTGCTGAGGCTGGCTCTGAACTCACAATCCCCCCTGCCTCGGCACCCTCAGCTGCTGGGATTTACAGGTGTGCACCACCGTGCCCGGCCTCATTAACCATTTTTGTGGGTGGAAAGAGCAAGGAGGAGCACATTCAATACCAACAAGAATTGTTTTCTAAAGCATCTCTTTGCTGTTTAAAAGTATGTCACAAATAAGATTCATTCTTGACTACTGTTTTAATGAGATCTAATTTTAAAGTTTTTTTCCTACAAAATAGCTATGGAGGGAGATTTGAGAACATGGCCAACAGAGCACATGACTCTTTCTTTGAGTCTTCTTGGCATGTTCTCATTACACTACAGGGTAAAACCCAAGAGGTGGCAATCCATTCGGACTCTGCTAACAATGCAGACTTATCAAAGAAGGTAGGAGTGGATGGGAGACAGGGAGAGGCTCCAGATTTGGGGCACTGCAACTTCACACCGTCCTGGAAGCTCCCTCCTGAACACCACCCGGCCCTGCCCACTCTTTTTTAATCAGTGGTTCCCCTGCCTCCCACACCTATTTACACAGCCCTGCTGAATACTTTTCTTCCCTGCCTGGCATAACAACAAAGCTCACAGGCAGGAAGGAAGGCCACTGACTGGCAGGTCAGACAATGAGGCAATGAGCACATCAAGGAGAAGTGGTATTCAGAAAGCCCCACAGAGCAAGACTCTCATTTCTTGGGGTCAGGATATGAACATCTAAATCAAAAATTGTTCTACAAATGTATAAAAGCCTGACTAAATAGTACCCTTCCTATAAAGGCTGAAAACTTCATATAGAATTTTTAGTTAGAAACAAGTTTAAAACCAATTTGGAAGCGGAGTCTCCTCCCTCCCATGCTGAGGAAGGTTTGGGGTGTTTATTTGCAATGTCTTTGCCAAATAAGGTTCTTGCGGCTGGAACCCATAGTGCAGGAAACAAAGTCAACCCACAAGGAACCAAATTCCACATGTCAGGTGGTAGGGATGGAAAGGTGATTGAGCCCAGTCCCTACGTACAAAGGGGAAACTAGTTGGGGAGGTTGTCAACAGATGATTTCAAATAGCCATAGAGAAGAATCCGTGGGTTCATGGTTTCAGCCACAAGCCCATCAAAGAGAAATGAGTTATCTTATTCTGTCTTCCAAGAAAAACAACAGGTTGACTAAAGGTTAGGACTCAAACTCATGACTTCAGAGAGATCAGTGAGGTCTGGGTCTTGAAATATGCTTTTTAAAAAATATTTCTTTTTAGTTGTAGACAGACACAATACCTTTATTTATTTATTTATTTATTTACTTACTTACTTATTTTTAGATGGTGCTGAAGATCGAACCCAACGCCTCACACGTGCTAGGCAAGTGCTCTACCACTGAACCACAATCCCAGCCCTCAAAATAGCTCTTAATTGATACTCAAGCCATGCCATCAAAAGTCTCTCTTGCTATGAATAAGGGAATTGTGTTTCACTTAAGTTGTGTTTCCTATCAACAAAGGGAGCTTATCCCAGAAGGGAACTTTCTTGTTCCAGGTTGGAAAAGCATTGGTTACCTTTACTCTCTACAATGTGTCATTTTCCATTTTTAAATAACTAGTACAGTATGATACATTGGGTTAAGAAGTGCTCAACAACCAAGTATGTACCAAATGCCAAGTTAATACAAATAAAATATTTCTCCAAAACCTCCTCTATATGCTTAAAGGTCGAAAAATAAAATTGAGACATTGACTAACTGAACTTAGGTGCTGTTATTGCCTCTTGGAGTTACTTAAGGCTCAAATGACATCAGAGAAACATTACCCAAACAAACCAAAAACAACAACAAAACCACACACAGAGGAAAAACACATGATCAGGATGAAAAACATCAAAGTAGTTTTCACACTCTGGTAAAACAACCTGAGTTAAGAATGACCACCCAAGTCCAAAGCCACTGCCAAGATTATCAGAATCTTTACAGACAAGAGACCACAACTCACATCCTTTAAGTCCCCAGCATCCAGCATAGTGCCTGGCAAACAGTCGTCACCCAACAGTAGAGTGTTGCTTGTACATGGAGGAGAAGAAATATTCAAGACCTGGTTCTCACCTGTACTCACTTTCAATAATTCAAAACTTAAAATATTGATAAACAAGGTATAACTAAGGAGCTTCTATAAGTTAATGCAGAAATCCCTGAAAAAAAAATGTCTGGTATTCTGAAGCAATCACTGCAAATACCCACTCCTCAAAGTGGAAAGCATGATTGAGTGGCAGCTTGGCCCCTTTCCCACATTCCAAATAATCAGTTGCACAAAGTAGGTTCAGTCCCAAAACTGCTTGGACTTTGTTCTTCCAGTCAACATCTGGGTTCAGCCTGATTCCTGACCTCTACCTCCAACTGGAGACGGCAAACACGAAGAACCTCACTCAACAAGAAAGTAATGTCACATCAAGGGCAGGGGAAACACAGAAGCCACTCTGCAGAGATAGAAGTGTTCTAAACACCTGAAATACTGAAACAACCTTTTAAGAAGGGAAGTTGAATACCTTTTCTGATGAAAAGGACTCATAATTTTGGAGAGAAAGATATCTTCTGGGAAGCTAGATGGTCTTACTAGGTAGATAAAACAAACTTTTTCTTTCTAGAAAGAGCATACTTTTCTCTTTGCTGTAGAATATGGCTGCAAAAGCCTGGTTCATAATCTGAGACCCAAAAGCTGATTATTTTTACAAGACAGGTCTTAAACTGACCTAGTTTAGAAACCTGAATGCCTTTAAATTGCAAGTGAACTGAAACCATTCATGAGAATGGAGCTTTTGAATGCTGAGAATGTTCTTCGGGGCTCAGCACAAAGATATTTGGCATAATGACTGTAAATATTTGTAAAACTCTGGGTAAATTGACAGTGTCTGACCACACTCAGACCTTCCTTCCATCGCAGTAGTACAAGAGCAAGTTATCTAGGGTGATTGGTTTGGAGCTCTTTTTTTTTTTTTTTTTTTGGTTGAGTTTTTTGGTTTGTGTGAGATTAAAAGCCAAGCAACCCAATTCTGCCCCTTGACTTTTTTTTTCATATTCACTATACATGTTTAATTTTCTTTTAAGCCATCAAGATAGTCAGAGTACTTTTGAAACGGGCATTTTTCTAAGTTGATGCCCACCACAAAGAATAAAACACCCTGCTAAAGGCGTGGAAGGGCAGGGCAGACATTAGGTGAAATCACAGCCTTGAATTTCATAATACAATTATCTCCAAGTAGCTTTGTGCATCTGCTAGAGATTTCTCTTTTTCTCTCCTCCTCCTCAAGATAGTTTTAGAAATACTTAAGGAACTGCTACCCATGAAAAGGACCAATGTTCAGAAGGAAGGGCACAGCAAGGAGGGGAGAGAGTCAGAGAGGAGTGAACCGTTGAAGAAGGGACCAGAGCCCTGGAAGCTCAGCAGCTCAGGGGAAGCTGCAGCCGATGCTTTAATTAGCCAGCAACTCAGTGAAGACCGGCTGGGTTCCTTTTGCCTCATCCACACCCTGAAAACTGAGTCATCACAAAGTTCATTTATTTTGCTTCTGGGTATAGACACCCCTAATCTCCTGCTTCAGAAATGTTAAATGCATTATCCTGTAATTCATACCTCTCGATGTTCAAATAAACACCCAGAAATGGCAAACCAGAAGAACACTGATAGTCCTCATAAGGCTCCCCAGCCTATGTTTTGATAAGATATGTGGGACAGAAAGCAATAAGAAACTGACAGTCTATAGTGGAAACATTTATTCAGAGAGAGGAATTCACCCTGAGAAATCTGTATGTAAGAAGTGCATGCTTCAGGAGCAGATTCACAGCAGAATCCCTGAAACTAATGAGAAAAGCAAAAGGTATCCTGGAAGGGGTAAGCAAAGGATGCCTTTTTCCTGTTAAAACAGAAATCGGTTTCCTTTTAACTTAAACTTGAGGCTAGGATCAGAGTTTGATTCTATTTGATAGAAATTGTCAGAATAACCACAGTGATGTCTGGCCAAGATTCCAGGACTAACCCAACACTGTACTCATAGCTCTGTGTCAACATATTGCCATGCATTTCCAAATAACAGAAGGTAGACATCCAAGATCCTGCCAACTTTTGTTCTCCCCTAAAGATCCAGGGAGACTTGATCTAATCTTCAATTTTATGATGCATTTGTTACAAATGAAGCTAATGTATTTTTACCTTTACGAAGACATCTATTTTTAAAAGTTAACAGGTGTTTAAGGCATTCAGAATGCATGCAGTGCTGTATGGTTTCAGCACTAGAAACAGAAAATGAAGCCAAGCGCCAAGGTGTCACCGTTGCCTCGCTTCTCTCGCCCTTCTCGGTCCCTTTTCGTGGATGAACGCGGTTCCAGGCTTGCACCGCCTGCAGCCCCGGAGCCGCGCTCCGCACCTACCTGGCAGGAGGGCAGTGTCCCGCTGGCCGCAGCTCCTCAGCGGCCGGTCCTGCGCGCACGGCCAGCCCGAGCTGCGCGGCCGGCGCCGGGGAGGAGGAGCTCTTCCATTCCTCCCTGCCCTGGGCGCTCTGCGGCTGACAGCTCCTCACTTGGCAGGATCGCCAGCGGTCGCGCGCCCGGACCTATCGGCGGGGAAGAGGAGGAGTCCCCGCGCGCCTCCCGGCCTGGCGACGCTGGGGACCGTGCCGGGCGGCGTGGGGCGCAGCTCGCGGCGGCGGCGGCGCTGGGAGCCGCGTTTATTTATACAGGAAGCTCAGGCGCCGCACTTCCTTTTCCCATCTGGGTCGCACTTCAAGGCAGGTGATGGCTTAACCCTGTCCGAGCCCGGCTGCCGCGCCCAGCTCGCCGCTCCTGCAGCCGCCCGGGGGCCAGGACCTGGCGCGTTCGCCCGCCGGCCGCGGGAACCCCGAGTCCGTGTCGCACCGCAGTCCCGCGCCCTGCACCCGGCTCGCCCTGCACCCGGCTCGCCCCGCCTCGGCGCTTGCGCCTCTCCCTCTGCGCACAACCGCACAGGCCAGCTCCCCGGCTGCCCAGCTCCCTCCGCTCTCCTCCAGCGGCCCACACCGGCCTGCCCACCTCCCTGTTTCCGTACAGCACCTCCCGAGCTCCTCACGACAGCTGGCACCTGACCTGTCCTTTTGCGCACAACGACAGAATTAGACTGTGGGGACATCAAGGCAGCGAACAGTGTCAGCTCGCCTCCTAAACCGCAGGCACGGGCCTTGAGGAAACAGTGGTCTGCGAGGGTGTCATGGAGGGGCTCTGTCAACAAGTTATTCAAGAAACACGCGGGAACTTATCCAGCTGTACCCTTAGGTAAAGCTGCATTCCACGACGTGCCTTCCTCACTCCAAAACTCTGGACATTTGTGTGACATACATTGTGGGTGACACACCTCCTGGCTTTCCACACCCGCAAAGGTCACCACCACAGGAACATTGTAAGTTGCAACAGTCCTTCCCCCTTCATGGTGTCTTTTTGTGCTCACTCAGCAACCTCATTCTACTTTTGTAACCACTGTCAGGACACTTCTTCCTGAAAGGAACTCCCAAGTCTTAGGGGAAGGGATGTGCAGTTCAGTGACCCTGCACAGCAGGCTCCGCTCCAAAGGCCAGGAGCCACCTGCTTCTCAGCTCACGTGGAAGCAAACTTCCAGGTCAAAGCCAAGTGCTGAAGAACCCAGCTTAACTACTGTGATGCTAGGACCTGCAGCAGCTCCAGCCCACTGGTGCGGGAGAAGGAACAGAAGACTGGGCAGAGGAGACGGCAGGAGAACACTCCCAGGGGCCAGGGGCCGAGGGGCTGGCAGCAAGCAATGTCATCAAAGCATATTTGAGCCTGCAAAGTCCTTCGAGCTATTTTAATCCAAACACCTCATTTTAAAGACAAGAAAACTGATGCCCAGGGCGAGTTAAGTGGTCAGCCAAACCAGACCAGAGCTGACCCAAGACCTAAATCTTTATTGCATGAGAAAAGTTGCATATTAGTGAAAACCACCCCCAAAGGATATCTAATTTCCGATTTAGCAGTGGCTTAGGTTCTAGATCGCTTCCTCAAGAAATTCTCTTGCTATAGTTACCATTGTTGATGGACAGCAAACAGGAAAGATAAGGTCCCCTAAGAGGCGGCTTACTCGTTAGTGTTGATGCACATCTTCTGAGCCTTGAACCAAAGTTCAACAGAGTCCACTTTTTAAATTACCACCCAATTAAGTCATCATCTCTTATCAGTAGAATAAAGGTACGAAGTGGCTGCCAATATGAATAAAAATGTAGGTTTGACAGTAATCACACTGGCTGTCATCTCAAAAATTCTGTATAATTGGATAACTTCACCACAAATTATTTCAACCATGAAAATTTATAAAAATTGCAGTCAGAATTTAATAAAACTAAATGAACACATCCAACACTGCAATATAATGCAAACAACTCTTTCAGATCTGCCTAAGACATCCACGATGTGACTGAAATATCATTCCCTTGAGCACTTATTGATCTCCTCCCAGACAAGCTGCTAGCGGGGAGGCAGATACAGGTAAGTCAAACATGGTCCCCATCCT
Organism: Urocitellus parryii; assembly: GCF_045843805.1. Lineage (NCBI taxonomy): Eukaryota > Metazoa > Chordata > Mammalia > Rodentia > Sciuridae > Urocitellus > Urocitellus parryii. Next base: position 147,545,290 of record NC_135538.1, on the reverse strand, counting down.
CAAAGACTTCTCAATCCAAGGTAGGAATCAGACAAGCAAATCCATTATCAGAATGCTGTGAGGAGGGATGTGATGGATGGACTTAAGCTCTGAGTGCCACGGGAGCAGAGAAGAATAATTAATGGAAGGGGGTTGATGAAAGGATCAAAGAAGGCTTCTAGGACAAGGTGACTGAAACCCGGAGTCCTTGGGCAGTTGAGTGGGGAAGGCAGACAGGGTGAAGGCAGGCAGAGCAAATGGTCAGTGCAAAGGCCTAGACAGATTTTAGGTACAGCTTTTCCTAGATTAGGAAGAGCAGTTGCATTCAGAATAGAAGAACAAAGACCTGAATGAATGCAGGGACAATTTTGGTTTGAAAAGGAACAATCGAGAATTCAGAGGCAGAACTGGTAAGATGTGGCATTAATTGGATATGACTGGGGAGAGAGAGAGGCAGAAAAGAGCCCAGATTGCGACTTCACCAGAGTGGGAATTAAGGAGATGCAATGAGCAGGACGATGAGGCTTCACTTTACATCCTGCAGAATCTCAGGGGTCTCTGGAGCACAGGAGAATTCTCCAGCAGACCACCAAAGAGAGACCTGGTGGAGTGCCTTATGGAAAGTGCCATCATTGAGGTGGTGGCCATGGATGAAATTACTTAGAGGATAAGTCACCCACAAAACGGAGCATCCTGTAGAGGGAAGCAGAGGCTTTGGACCTAGACAAACTCTACTGCCCACTGGTTATTATATAACCTTCAGTCAACTGTTAACATAAACTCGTTTTTTTTCTTCTTCTTTAAAGTAAGAAGAATGGTTTTCATCTTATAGGTTATTGTTAAAGTATATGAGAGTTTGTAAAGTAGCTAGCACAGTCCAGATGGGACAGAAATACCTGTATTGTACAAGTATTGGAAGTGGAGCAAAAAATGTCACATCCTGGGGTTGTGCTGTACACAACCTGCTCAGCTGTACACTGTGGTCCTAGCCTGATACACAATAGAACTCAATCAATCATATTCTGTTGAACCAGAACTTTGGAGTTCTGGTTCCGGGTTCCGGGAGAATTGGCCAACGGAGCCCAGGGGAGGGAGTGTGTTCCTGGGAAGTGTGTGTAGAGTGCCGGTGAGAGTCCGGGAATAAAGAGTTGCTGTTTGAACCTACAAGGCTGTGTGGTGGCTCGGTTATTTTGTGCCCAGCCAGACTGCGGCAATATTCCTCTAAAAAGGGAAAAGAAATAGAAAGATAAAAGAAAGGAGCCAGTAAAGAGAGCCCAGATGAACCCCAGTATTTAAAGAATTGGTAAAAGAGGATAAGCCTGAGAAAGAATTGTTTCTTTTAGGCTAAAAAAAAAAAAAATACATTTGATATCTCAGACCACAAAAAAACATACAGACACTACAAACAACAAAAATCTTTTTGAGTAAGAATATATTACAAATTGTTCAGCAGAAAATATAATCATGTTGATAATCATCATAATAATCATTTCCTCATGTAAGTCACAGGCCTTCCTAAAGAAAAGGCATACAAATTCTTGACATTAATAGCAAGCAATCCAAATTATATTGATTTCAATATATCTTAAGTCATTTAAAATAAATTTAAATCATAAAGTTTTTCCTGCACATGAGGTATATATACATAAATACACACACGTGTGTATATATATGTTCACGTATATAATTACTATATGTGTAACAATCTTAAGTGTATAAGATGCTTAATGTATAAGATACTTAAATAATATGTATCATATTATATATGATGAAACGTAGTACATAATAGGCATATATTATGGAAGCACTATAAATCTATATAAGAAAAGACAACTCTAATTTCTTCTTTGGAAAATTCTCCTTAATTAATATAAGCACAATGAAGTATTATTCAGTCATAAGGAAGAATGAAAGCCTGTCATTTGTAGCAAGATGGATGGAACTGTAGGTTATGTTGAGTAAAATAAGCCAGAGTTAAGAAGGTAAGTACCCCATGGTCTCTCTCATATGTGGAAGCTAAAAAGGTTGACCTGAAAGTAGACGAGTGATTACTAGAGCCAGGGGAGGGGGAGGAGGGTAGAAAAAGGGAGGGCAGATTTCTGTACATGTATGGAAATAGCACACTGAATCCCCCTATGAATATGTAATATTGATGTGTTAATTAAAAAATTTAAAAAGAAAGTGCTCCAATATTGATCTAGAAAGGAAAAGAAAAATCAAGATTCATTCTTGAATCTACTCTTCTGTTCTTCCTTAGCATGAAGTTAGTAACATGCAGCTTAGGTTTGACATTTTAATTATATCCTGTGTTCTAAAAAATTTTTTTGAATGGTTCATTCAGAAGAAAGAACACAAGCATTGGGTCACCCGCTTCTGCGATGGGCACATTTCTCTCTCCATGGGAAAGGATCTCAGGCCCAGGCCTTGGTGTCTGCCTCCGACTGGTCATTTCTCATTTCCAAATGGCTGCCATTTCATTTCCATTCATCGCTTGTATCTAATGAAGTTCGTTTTCTTCATTTTTTTTTCAACATTTACCAAGCACTGGGTATAAAACTAACAATAAGGCACCATGCAAACAAATAATGATGGAAATGACTCTAGAGATACATTCGGGGTAAAGACGGGACGTGGAGCACCGCGGAACTCACCGTGCAGTTACCACAGCTTGGAAACACCATTTTTAAAAGCTGGAGATGTGTCAGTTGGGTTCTGTTTCACACAGAAGAACCTCAATGCCTCACAGAGCCAGCCACAACTGACTGGGCCCCAACAGAAAAACGTGACCGGACTGTCCCAATCTGCCACTGTCACTGTGCCACAGGGGAATCCAGGACGACTCAGGGTGGAAAGCAAAACTCCACAGGATTCCACGGCCCAGATCTCTGACATCCCACGTGACATGGCCAGCGGACTGCGCCTGGGCACCAGTGGGAGAATGGAGTTGGCACCTAACTCTCTCTAGAAAAACGCCTCTGCACGAGCCCTGAGTTAGAATTCCCTGCTGGAAAGTCAGCACGTTAGCCAGGTGCAGGGGAGCACGCCTAGGATCCCAGAGGCCCAGAGGCCAAAGTAGGAGAACTGCAAGTTCAAAGCCAACATGGACGACCGACCAGGAACCTGACTCAACTAAAAAGGGCTGGAGATGAAGCTCAGTGGTAGAGGCGTCATCAGGAACCCCTTGGCTCAAGACCCAGCAGCACCCCCCCACCCCACCCCACACCACGAAAGTCAGAGGAAATCATCTCAACCATCTTCCCATTTCTTAGATGCAAAATATGTATTAATCCCCCAATTCCTGAAAAAAAGGACGATCGATGAAAAAAATAAAATCCCCAGTGTTCCAAGAGTCATCCCAGTCAATGAACAAACTGGTTTATAGGAAATGAACCACTTGATGCCTCGCACCCAACATGATACTAGGGACTCCGCTGAATTAAGTCAAAATAGGACCAGGCGCGTAAGTAGTCACAGGAAGTCCTCCCTCCACAGCCTCCACAGCAGAGGTCTCCAGGGAGCAGGCTGCTGTTTTAATGCGTCTTCCAGGCACACGTCATAGTAGGGCCCTCATAAGGAGCACCTTGGGGACTTTTCCAGTGTAGCGACAACCACCAACTGCATGTGACAATGTTCACATTCCCAGCAAAATCGGGATCACAAAGAGAAGTCTGTCTTACAAGCCAGGTTCCAGACGCAGGTCCTCCTCAGTTCCCTGGAGGTGAATCCTGTTCAGATCACACACAGGGTGGCCTGCTCAAAGAAGCAGTCACCACCAGAGGCAATGTGTCTTTGCAAGGAGCGTTCTTCCAAGGGCCTCACAACAACTCCTAAACTCTGATTGTGCCCAACCACCAGAACTATACTCACGCCTCATGAAAGCCACTATGTCCCTCGTTGCAAGTAACGATCTCATAAGGAGGGAAGTAAATAACTCACTGTCTAGGGCCTTCTCTAGTCAGACCACAGGCCTGAGGAGCTCCTTCTCTGTTCCTCAACTGTAGCACTCGTGGGTATTCTCATGATTAATTCCTGTATCTCTTTCAGTCATCTTTGAAAAGGGGGTTGGAATTGTCTGGTTAACTTTCTACTAACACCAGCCCCTCACTCACTGCTGTACCAAAGTTATCAGCCCCTGGTGTCTACTAAACGTTTTCCTTTGGGCTCATTTAATCATATATCGTGCACACAGACACACATGCACACCCTCACGCACACCCTCATGCACACACACAGCATCTTAGCTTAACTCTGTGAATCGCCTATTCTTCTTCTTTGTCCAAATTTTGCTTTAAAATAGTTGATATTTTTCTCATCAGTTCATAAGAGCTTTTAGTTATTAACACTTTTCTTGCAATGTATTTTACAAATACTTTTTCCGAAATAGCTGATTTATATTGATTTGTGTTACTTTTCCATGCAATGGTTTTTTGATTACATAAGCAAGGATACAGGGTTTTCAATATGTTTTAAAAATATCCTTCAGGATACATTTCATAGTTAATAAATTTGAAATTGGTGACACTTGACTCTTTTCTGTAGACCATAATAATTTTAATTAAGAAAATACTTTCTTCAGTGCTCCAATACCTACCAGATTCAGGAAAAATTCCAAGTGAAATATAGTCTTCATTTTCCTGTTTTGATATTACAGTATGTAAAGTTATTTTCAAAAATATTATCTTTTGCTTATGATACCTTTTCTTGAAGAAAAATTATGACAACGAAACTCATCAAACAAATTGTGTCTATTTATAGTTCTGGTTACTGTTTAACCAAATTTAGATACCTAGAAATCACAGGCCTTCTAAAGTTCAGTATACTTTGAATTCTGCTAAAAATTATACATAGATCCTGTAAAAACAGTAGTTTCATGAAAAGATTCTTACATACAATTATAAAACTTCCAAATGAAAGCCTGTGTGCTGTGTTTGAGTTCTTATTATCTAATCTGCTCAGGTTCTATATTGTATTTATAAGGATAAACTCTGGCTGGGGATATAGCTCAGTTGGTAGAGTGCTTGCCTTGCATACATAAGGCCATGGGTTCAATCCCCAGCACCAAAATAATGATCAGTAAGGATAAGTTCTAGTGCCCTCCTGTTTGCAAGCTTAATTTTCCATTAGTGAAATTTGTAAAATTTCAAAAGGTGACTATTTTGTCTACTTGTCTTAATTAAAAATTTCCAACAAAATACAACCAAAACTTTCTTTGCAAAAAGAAAAAATCCATATTATAGTAGGCACAGACTTACACAGTAGCTCTTCAAAGATTCAAAACATTCCTAAAATCAGATTGATAATGGTCTGCAAAGAGGAAAAAACATGTATCACCTCCTGAAGGATGCTTTATATGCAACATTGGTTTCGTCACAAAAAAAAAAATTGTAATTCAACTACTTAGCGTATACAGAAAAATACTGATGAATTTTGGCAACTATTTCTATTACAGTAGAACATTTCTATTGCAATGGGTTACATATGTCATTTTCTGCTCCATGGATTTCTTTCATAAGCAATTCCATTGTTTATATTCTGACACAAAATACTTATTTGCATGTTCACAGAAAAAAAAATTATTTTCAGTGATTGCCTGAGGCTGGATGGAAAGGTGGGTGTTGACTGCAAAGGGACAGCAGATCACATGCAGGGAAACACAGTGTTCTACCCTGCATGGTAGAGAGGGTGACCCAGCTGCATAACCACGAACGCCCGACAAGCTATAAACTTAAAATGGGTGACATTTCTGATATGCAAATTTTACCTTCATGAAGCTGTTTAAAAAATAAATTTTAGTTTTGATGATAAACTTTGAGACCAAATTTGCATTCGAATTCACAGTGATGTCAGTATTTAAACTGCAGTAGAATGATTTTTCTAAACACCTAACTTTGTTCAATTAGATGAAAATCAACCTTTCAAGTAATAGACCAGTCTTCTATTTGAAGCATCTGGTAATCTGAGTGTCAAACAGCGTGATTTAAAACTGTATATAAATTGCTCTTCTACTAGTGGAGTCATCCACATTAACTTTAAATTCACTTTTCATACATGCATAAGAAAACATAATACTGATGATGGGTGAAATAGATTTAGGAAAGGCATTTGATCCAAATGAAGAGTCCTGCTTCCCAGAGTGGAACATGTGACGGCACCTCCTGTGCCTGCCTGTGTTGAATCTCTGTCTTTGGACAAACTGTTCTTAAGATAATTACACACAGGGCCGGGGCTGGGGCTCATGGTAGAGCACTCACCTTGCACGAGTGAGGCACTGGGTTCGATCCCCAGGACCACATTTTTAAAAAATAAATAAAGATATGGTGTTCACCTACCAATAAAATATATATTAAAAAAATAATTACACACTGAAGTACACGCATTGATGCTGTTTCCAGAGATTCACATGTAATCCATGTGAATTACATATTCACTACCACCTTCTTTGAGAAAAATGAATTTGGCATTTAATTCTTCATTTAAATTGCACTTTTTAAGCACATTCTCTCTGCTGAAAGGGATTACTCCAAAATAATTTCTAAAGTTATGAACCAGTAAATGGATAGTGACAGATTTAGGCCATACAAAAAAGGCAAAGGCACTGCCCCAAGAACATTCAGGCTTCCCGCGCTTCCAAATGACCTCAGCAGGGTCAGCCTGGCAGCTTCCTCCTGTCCCATAACTGGAATGGGTCTGTGCTCCTGGGCACCACAGTAGGAAGGCATTTCACTTTTCAGCAAGCACCTTGCATTTACAGAAGGGTGTCAGTTCACTGGTATTGGGAAAGAACTGGGGGGAAACCTGGGCTATTCTCGTCCTCTTTCAAGTTTAAGCACAAGAAAAATGCACATTTCCAAGAAATGCTCCCTGAAATGTCTCAGAGTGATGCGCCCCAGCTAACCTGCCCTACCCTGCCACAGAAGAAATCACAGTAACAATTGCTCATGCTTCATTGTCTTATTGCAAAATGCATTCTTACCTGCAAATCTGGAACCATTACGCCTCTAGGTAGAAAACAAGGCAATTAATTATTTTAATAGTCAGATGATTATATCATCTTGGAATTTAATCAAAACACACTAAAGGCACATGATATTCCTAAATTATGCCCACCAAAAACCAGGTTTCAGTTGTTTAGTACAGCGTCCCGATTCCTCCTCCTCATTAGCAACTTGGGCAAACCTGCTGCCCACCACGAACACGGAGGAAAGCCTTTGCCTGACATGTCAAGAAGGCCTTGTCGGGATTCCCTGAAACTTTCCGGTAAGCGGAACCAGAACTATCTGAAATACAGGTAACTGCTGAGATGCACAGGGGCTGGAAGATTCTGTCCTCCCATCAGATCACCTTGATGGTCTGAGACTCACACAGGAAGCACGTCTGAGACGGGAGGTCTTGCCTAAAACCACCAAGGAAAGTCCAGAGTCTTGGGAAAGAGTGGACATGTCAACAGTGGGACATTTGGAGGCAGGGACTTGTCTCCTCAAAGTTTCTTCTGAAAGTTGATAATCACCAAGTGGAGGCTTCCTCAGCTCTGGTGTGACTACAGAGCTGTTGAGTCCTCACAGGGTGCCAGGCCTGGTGCCTGGGACTAAGTATTTTTTTTAATCCACCACAAGTCCCCTTTTTTTAACTTAATTTTATTTTTTTAGTTGTTGATAGAATTTTATTTTTGTTTATTTATAAGTGGTGCTGAGAATCGAACCCAGGGCCTCACACACACTAGGCAAGTGCTCTACCACTGAGCCACACCCCCAAGCCCCTTAGGGCTAAGCATTTTATAGATATCAAGTCCTTTGATCTTCGTGAAGTCAGCGTTAGAGAAAGTAATCTAGGCTTATCTACTTATGAACTATGAGTATCCCATCTTTAAATGGTTAGCAACTGATGGACCAGGAATGCTTCATTAAAACACAGCTTCAGCTATAAAGTTGTCCCCTGACATGAGACCTGGATAATCACTTAGGTTAAATTGAGATTCCAGTATTTTTGTCTCTAAGTCAGGAATAATGTCCTTGAACCTTTTAATATTTTAGTTTTTGATTTTAGCAAACATTTGTTTCATACAAAGACTGATACACCCATCCATTTCCTTTGAAGTAATTATTACATAAAAATAAATATTTAAGTTCTTCTAATCAAATGATCTCATGAAATCTAGTCTCACACCTGGCTTTTTTTACTACTGATCAGTGCAGAACAGAGGTAAATTCTGGCTAATAACCTAAATAATTATTTTTACTGGCACAAAATTCAAATTAACATAGAACCTGCCTTCCTTTTTAGAGCCATTTTTTCAGACTTTTCCACTTTGCATTGAAGTTCCAGTCATACTTCACTATTTATAAGTACCTGAAATTCCTTATTCACAATTCCTCTGATTTTCCATTTACCAAGGTCATTCTTCCCACCCCTCTTATCTGGCTAATAGCTCCTCCTCCAAGAAAACGTCATTCCAGGCCTATCTTTTCTGGGGTACTTCCACCACCTCCCTTTCCCTCCCCCATATAGTTAGATACCCTCTCTTAGTGCAGCGCGCTTATCCTCATTGCTTCATTTGAAAAACATTTATGAAGCTCCTATTATCTACCAGGTCCTCTATCAGGTGCTACAAACACAAAGATAAACAAAACAGAACTTTCAGGTGTTGGAGGGAAAGACACAGGTTGGACAGGTAACTGGGCAGAGCACGCCATGTCCCTCTGGGATCCAGGAAGAGAGGCAGCTTTTTGAGCCCAGCCCTCCAGAATCTGGAGAATTTAACAGAGCATGGGAAGACAAGGGGCGGGAGGAAGAGAGTTTTCTGGGCAAAAGAAATCGAAAGCAAAGTCAGCAATGGCAGAAAGAACTGAGGGAAAAAACATGATGAAATTTTAGAACTACCAATTTTAAGCTTTTCAAGCTCTAATAAAAGCAAAAAAGCAAACAAGGAAAGTCAACCCTAACTTTATTCCTACATGTATATCAATACCCTATGCTTTCCCCGGGCACAGTCGAACTCGCCTGTAATCCCAGCAGCTCGGGAGCCTAAGACAGGAGGACCGTGAGTTCAAAGCCAAACTCAGCAAAAGCAAGGTGCTAAGAAACTCAGTGAGACTCTGTCTCTAAATAAAATACAAAATAGGGCTGGGAATGTGGCTCAGTGGTCAAGTGCCCCTGGGTTCAATCCCCAGTACCTCACCCCCCCCAAAAAAAAAAATCCAATGCTTTCTTAAACCCAAGGGGGATCATTAGGTGATTCATTAACACTATATACAACTGTCAACTTTTATCTAGAGACCAGACAGATATTTTACAACTCCTCTGAAAAGCATTGTGAATGCACAGTTCAGTCATGTCAGACATTAACACAGCCAACAGAGAAGAGGCTTGAGAGGAAAGACTTGTTCACCACCCCAGGTGAGGGTGAATAAGTCCAAGCAAATGACAGAAACTTTGGTGCAAACCTCCCAGACAATTCTGTTGGGATTCGGAGAGGCTCGTCAAACCTCTTTCTTCCTTCCATGTGACCCAAGGCACACACAAAGGCTGAAGCTCTCTCCCCGTGGTTACTTTGAAAATCATCATCCCAAATGTTATCCTCTTTTGGTGGAAGTAATCCATGTGTTGAGGAACAGAGATAAAATTTTCCAAAGTCAGCAATGTCATTACAAAGTGTTACTTAATCCTGAAAAAAATAAGTTCCAATCTTTGGCTCCTAAAATTTTTACACATATTTGTATAAGACCTTGGTCAACCGAGGTCACGGGACTTACCTAAAACTATCAAAATTGGGAAGAGAGAGAGAAATAGAAATCAGATACCATCATCATGGAGTAACTTTGGATGGCCATCTGCCAATTTATGTAGACTGTTCCATAGCTCAGAATACTCCTGATGTTCCTGCTTCCATTTCTTAACAGAAAGCCTGACAGCAAAAAATACCTCCAAATGAGCAGGATGAGACACAAGTGACCCCACAACATGCCCTGAATTGGACTATAGTGCATCTCATGCTCTATTAAAAGATCAAATGGAGGGGCCAGGAGCATGGCCTGATGGTAGAGTGTGTGCTTTGCAGGCACAAGGCCCTGGGTTCAATCCCTAGCATCACATTAAAAAGAAAAAGTCATCTGAGTGACCCAAGAAAAAAATAAAAGGAAAAAAAAAAGAAAAAAATCAAATCAAATCAAATGGAGGATGTAATCACAAAGAAGAGAACACAATAAGCCCTTTGCAGCAAGGATCAAATAAAAGGCATTTGAGCACAATACATATGGTTCAGAATAAGTAAATCCTTAAGTAGATTAATTGCTTCTTGCTCATCAACTATTTTGCTGTAGAAGAAGAATAGCTCTAATCTATGGAAATTACTAGAAATCTATGTAAATCTAGTCACATGTGTTGAGGTTTTAGCGTCTCACTTGACAGGTAGGAAAGAAAGCACAGAAAGACACGGTGACTATCTGGGGCTCACACACGGTCATCAGCACATAACAAGCACCAAGGACCAAGTCAATGGTTTCTAGCCAGAGCACCTTCAGTTCCCAAAACATGTCACAGGTGACATCAAAAACTCACACTTCCCTTTTTAATGTCAGGAGTTTTGTTGTTGTTTTGAAAGAGGACAAAAATAGGCAGTAGATAGAAAACTTTTAATTATAAATTCTATTTTTAAACACCTACTGAGGGCAAAAGACCAGGTGTTCTGCCAAAACAAATTAGACAATATTCTTTTTTTTTTTTTGGCAGTGCTGGGGATTAACCCAGGGCCTCACTCATGTGGTAGACAAGTGCTCTATCACCGAGCTGTATCTCAGTCCTAGACAAATTCTTATATTAGCAGAGTGCCAACCTTGACCCAGAAGAAAAAATGAAACATAGGTTGAGAGGAGAGGCCAGCAATCCTGAGGACAGTGAATTTCCAGCATTGTCCTCCTGTAAGAGAGAGAGGCGAGTGCCCGTGTGAGGGAACAGTCAGAGGATGACTCAAGGACTATTTCAGTACCAGATCCTCTTCCAACCTTGTTGTCCATCTGCTTGCTGAGAATGTGAAACTGTCTGGTTCCAAGTCGGAGAAGGAGAGGAAATCATCTGCTAAAGCCACAGGCGTAGGACCCGCAAAGGCACGCTGCCATCACCACGTGCAGTAGGAACCTGGCTCACACCTTGCGGCTGCCTGGCTGGACTTCACGCAGTCATGGTGAGCCCCAGGGGTGAGTTCAGGGACCCAGCAAGACAAAGGAGAAATGCTGTCAGTTCGTTCTTCCTGTACTTACTGCAGGCTAATGGAGGAGAAAGAACAGCTCAAAGAACCACAGACAAGAAAGAAGAGTCAATAGGTATTTTAGAGGCAGACGTTGGCTAATTAATGACAACACCTACTTGTCCAGAAGTGCAGCCAGCCAGCCCTTCCTCCCTACTCCTCTTCCCTAGCCTGGTCTGCCCTTCCCACAGGAATCACTGAGGACACCAAAGGCTCCTCCTTCCACTGGACCTACCCTTCTTTTATACCACCCTGCACCTTTCAATACCCACACCCACCATCCCCACATACCTGCATGGTTTCCCCTGCCTCCTTAAGGAGGCAGAAAATTGAGATTCCAGAAGCACTAAACTTCAGAGAAGCTCCGGTGAACAAGGATTCAGGAAGCTAATGAGTTCAGAGCCACGGACAAGAAGAGTTCTAACTCTACATTTAAGGGTAAGAAAAACCTCAAGGCCATAATTAACATTTCAGCCATGTTATAGGCCAAATGATCATTCATGGTTTGGCTAGAAACTTAACCAGCAAGGATAATGTTGTTTCCATAGCAAGATGAATTCCATGTTCTAAACAACGGTCTGCAAACAAACTTCTGGAACACTAAATATTCATAAATTTGGGCCACCAATAAAACATGTAACAACATATTTTTCACCTCTGAGTTTCTTCTCCCTAACAGCTGAAGAAGAAAATAGAAAGTACCCATGTATGCAACAGGGCACTAAGGTCTAATCTCCTTCCCCAGGAGCTACTTCGGTTGACAGTGAAGTTGGTGACTACCACTTGCTCCTAAGGGTGAATTTATTCTTCCCAATGTGTCCAAAACGAGTAACTGGACCCACTTCTGGATAAAGGGGAAAGGCCTTTAAACATTATAAGGAGGCAGAAGAGACAACAGGTGTGGGAGGGTTTAATTCACTTTCTGTTGGCCAAGAAAGTAAGTAGAGCTATTGCTACTGCAGCTCAAGAGATAAGTCAAGCTCCAAAGGAAGTTGGTGATTTCTTCTGAACAGGTTCTCTAACTGTACTCATGTGTCAGCACATGTGTGCACACACAAGTGCATGAACAGAGACACTTGGGATAAGGAATGAGTTAGAAGAAAAACGATAATGCCCTTCAAAAGAGGAAAATCACTAACACAATAACCTATTGGCCAAGCCTGTCCTAGTATTATTTTCTCTTCAAAGAATTATAAGAAGCCGGGCACAGTGGTGCACCCCTATAATCCCAGTATCCCGGGAGGCCGAGGCAGGAGGATCACAAGTTCAAAGCCAGTCTCAGCAAAAGTGAGATGCTAAGCAACTCAGTGAGACCCCGTCTCTAAACAAAATAAAAAATAAGGGCTGGGGTTGTGGCTCAGTGCTTGAGTGGCCCTGGGTTTAATCCCCAGTACAAAAAAAAAAGAAGGGTCAGACCCGGAGGGAAACTTGGACTTCTCTGTGGAACAGTACCCAAAGTGGTGGCAGCCAAACTAGATGAGCGAGCAAAGGCCAAAGTCAGACCAGGAAAGAAAGGTGCCTCAAATCCCGTGGCGGCTGCACCTGGGTGAGGTCATCCATCCCCTTGGCTGCAGCTGACTGCACCAGGATGAACGTCTGTCTGAAGCAGAGCCCGTCGATTTTCTCCATCAGGAGTTTGGCATTGGGATTTGGGGACGGCTAACACGTGGGCCTGGTCAGAGCTGCGCAGCAGCCACGTTGCATAACCTACAGAAGCCAAAGAGGGAACAAGAACAGATGTGCAAGGAGGAGGTGCGATAAGAGAGAATGAGGATTACGGCTTTCCCATTCTCAGTTCCAGTTCCTTCGGGAAGCCATCTGCATTCTGCATTTCAAGACATCCCCGCTCCTTACAATATATTTTCTTTTTTGTCAAAGCTAGCCTGAATTTAATTTAGTTATGTAAGACTAGAAGCTCTTTTATTAAACCATATTACCATAAAGTAAGTCACTCTAGGAAACTCTATGAAAGTGAACTGTATGAAAAGAGTATAGGGCCGGGGGTGTAGCTCAGTTGGTAAAGAGCTTGCCTTGCACTCACAAAGCCCTGGGTTCAATCCCCAGCACCACAAAAAGTAAAGAGTATAGACTTTTTTTAAACATATTTTCAGTTATAGATGGACACAATACTTTTAATTTATTTATTTTACTTTTATGTGGTGTCGAGGATTGAACCCAGTGCTTCACACGGGCTAGGCAAGTGCCCAACCACTGAGCTATAAACCCAGCCTGAGCATAGACTTTTGACTCAACCAGGTTCAAATTGTGATGCCCTGAATATAAGCCATCTAGTCTAGAGGAAGCTTTCTAGGCTACCTGAACCTTAGTGTCTTCACCTAGAAAATGAATGCAGTTAACTGTCCCATCTAATTGTGAAAACCAGTACGCAGGAAGCACAAATTATAACTTCTAGTAGAATTCAGAGGAATAGTACTATGTAAATATGAAATTTTGCACATTTTCTGACATATGGTCCTGCTGAACCTCATGCATAGAACCTAAAGGACTGAAAAATCTTCCAATTCTGCATGTCTCAGAATGTGTCCCTAGGTACAACCATAGACAAGAGATGACCCATCCCTGCTATTACCACTTGCTATAACACAACATGAAGGTCCAACTAATCTTGGAGAAACACTTAATCCAGCTCCTCAAGAGGAAGAACTCACTCACTTGAGAAAGGTATGAAGCCCTCTTTTTTTCCTTTTTAAGGACCCCTAGAAGTCCTCATACTGTGTGTGTGTGTGTGTGTGCGCACGCGCGCGTGCACACGGGAGCATGTGCACACGTGCTTTCTTTCTTGTTAATTATTAATTTATTTGCAGTACCAGGGACTGAGCCCCAGGATGCTCTATCAAGGAGCTGTATCCCTGGCCATCCTTTTTTTTTTATTTTTGAGACAGGATCTTTCTAAGCTTCCCAGGCTGGCCTCAAACTTGTTATCCTTCTGCCTCAGCCTCCCCAAGTCTAGGATTTCAAGCGTGCAACACTGCATGTGGCCACAAATCCCTCTTAAGACAGAATCACTTCTTAAGGACACCACTCCCAACTCTGTCACAATGGCAATCAAATTTCACTGTGGGTTTTGGAGGGGACAAGCCATAAACAAGCACAAGCAGCATTTACTCTATTAGATTTTAATCACTGAGCTCCTTGAATTTCTCCCTCGGTGAGCTGTGCAGGAGGGCAGAAATTGGGTCTGTCATTCGAAGGATTATCTTCCCATGGGAGTATTCAGAAATGGCAAGTTAAAAAGCATGTAGTTTTTATAATGATAAACTGTAATTTATGGTAATATTTGCTCAAGAAATAAAAAAAATATGATTTGAGATCTACTTCAGAATCGCCACCAATGTAATTAAGTCCAGGGCTGAAGGAATGGAGTTTCTGCTTGGTCAGTTCTAAAGAACTAAACGTTTGGCAATGGAGCACTGTACAATGCACAGCTTGAGGTCTTCTTTGATTGTCTTCTACTCTGATATTTCAAAAGAACACACCACCTAACCCATAAACATGGAAGTATACACCTGTACACACCGAGAATAAGGGCCCGATCTCCATGGGCTTGTCTTGTACCACAATCAGTCAAAAATGCCCACACGTTGCTGCTCCCATGTGTTGAGGGTACTGGTGAGCTTGAGGGGACCTGGGTGCAGCAGCACCTCAAGACACGTTCAGCACGCTCAGTAAGACTCCGAGTGAGCAAACCACAATCCACCAAGTTACACATCGTAGATCCGTAGGCAGCGTCTAGTCTCACTTCTGCATTAGTGCTGCCTTAACTGACCTGTGGACAATCTGGACACTACATTCTTACCCAAACTGGAATTTTTATTCATCTCTCCAGCGTTAGTATTGAATAAATCCTTATTATGTGTCAGGCACGGGGCTGGACCTGTGAGGGATACAACGGTTAACCAGAAGGCCAGTGTGCCTGACCTCACGAGAAAAGGACTGTCCTTCCTTTCTAGCAAGAAAAACAGTTTTTTAAAGCAGTTATCCTGAAGTGTGATGAGTACTGTGCCCAGCAAGGCCTGTGCCGTGGAAGCACTTCCCTGGGACCTAGAATGAGCCTCATCTGGAGCAATGCTCTCAAGGTGAGGTCCCTGGTCCAGCAGTGTGGACACTGCTGGGTGACTAGTTTTAACAACCCCTCCAGGGGAGGCTGATTCAAACCCCCTCTCAGAGCAGTTCATCTGGATCACTTTTAAAGTTTCCCCAGCTAATTATAAATTAGTACAACTGCTATGGAAACCAGTATAAAGGCCTGGGACCACCATGTGACCACCAAGTGACTTCTGGGTATTTATCTTGAAGAATCAACGTCATCATACTGTAGCGACACATGCACACCCATGTTGTAGCAGTGCAATGCACATCAGCCTAACTATGTAACCAGCCTGGTGTCTTATCAACAGATAAACGAATCAAGAAAATGTGATATATATACACAGTGGAGTTTTATTCAGCCATAAAGAAAAATGAAATTATGACACTTGCAGGAAAATAGATGGAACTAAAGACCATTATGTTAATCGAGGTAAGCCAAACTCAGAAGGTCAAGGGTCATGTTTTCTCATAGGTAGAATATGCTAGAGAGCAAAACTAAAAAGAAAAGTGGGGTGGGGTCTCGTGGAAATCAAAAGGACATCAGTAGAGGAAAGAGACCAGGAGGTGGGGGCGGGGAGGAAGGGGGTGAGTGCTGGGGAGTGATACTGGCAAATTACATTGGCATATTGTGTGCATGTACGAGTATGTCGCAAATCCCATTGTTATGTACAACTACAATGCACCAATAAAAATGTGGAAAGAAAAAAAATTAAAAATAAAATTCCCCCAGCTAATTCTAATGTCAAGTGAAGCGTTGAGAATTACTGGTCTATCACAGAGGTAGGAAAGACCTCCCCAGGGAACTGACATCTAAGCTGAGACAGGAGAGGAGTAGGAGTCAGAAAATAAATATGGAAAAAGTGCCCAGACAGTGAAAACTGTGTGTTTCAAGGGCAGAGGGCAGAAAAACACGATGCATGTGAGGAATTTAGAGAATTCAGTAGGGCTGGAGTGTAGAAAGGTTGAAATGCACTCTAGAATTCGGGTGGAGGGGTTAGCCAGGTGAGAGAGAAGGAATCTGTAAGTTTAAAAGCTGAACTAACAGACCATAGGAAGCCTCTTTAAGCGACTTCATCTTACCAGATCTGTATTCTTTAAGTGATCCCTTTGGCTACACTATAGAAATAGATCCAGGGGAGCGAAATTGCATGCAGGCATTTCTAGGTAAGGGTACTGCAGCACAGGGTTAGAGACGATGCTGACAGTGGCCAAAAACTGCTGGGACTAGGGACCAGGGAGGATGTGGGCAATACAGGAGTTCAATATCCCAAGGTTGACTTCCATGTTTCTGATAACAGCAATTGGATGGGCGACCGTGGAGGAAAACACATGTTGATTTCAAGGTGAACTATAGAGTGACATGCCTTGGGCTCTATGACAACAGGTCTGTGAAAACACGGATCCAGGAGAAGTCTGCTTACTTAGTTATCGAATAGAAACCAGGGATTTTGACTTCACCTACAGTCATACAAGTTTGAGGTGAAGAAAGCTTAGAACCTAAACCTCTTTGGATCACTCACAAATAGAGATATCAAAGGTTCCAAACAGGAATGACCAGAGCAGTAGGACCAAGTGAGTGGACTCCACAAGAGCCAAGGGACTAGAAAGTTCTGTGAAGAAGAGACTGCAGAATCTAAAGGCACTGAAAACTCAAGCAAGGTAAAGACCCAAAGGGCCCACTGGACCGGCGATCCTGGAGGTCAACACTGACTCCGCAACAGGAGACCCAGGAGTAGGGAGATGGGGTGTGAACTGCAAGTAGAAACAAAGATGGCAGTGGGCAGCATGGTCAAGAAAGACGAGGCAGTGGGCACCGTGGCACACGCCTGTCCTCCCAACAGCTCCAGAGGCTGTGGCAGGAGAATTCCAAGTTCAGAGCAAGGCTTAGCAACTTAGCAAGACCCTGTCTCAAAATAAAAAATAAAAAAGGGCTGGGGATGTGGCTCAGTGTAAAGCACCCCTGGGTTCAACCCCCAGTAGCTGGATAGACCATGAAGAATAAGGTCCATGAGATGCACACTCGGGGAGAGTGATTCAGCATTTTCATTAAGCAACATACTCTAGGTACATGTCTAAGTTGAGGCTCCCCATAAACCAGAGCTCCATGAAGGTGAAGAAGAGGCAGAACATTGTAAATAAGAGAGCCGGGTTAAATTGATGCAGTTCAACTAAAAATAAACCAAAACAAGATGCTTTCACAAACATAAATTGCTAAATGATAATCGAAGCAAATTTGGCCACAGACTCTCAATAGAAGAAAATATTATGTTCAAGAAGTTAGTGCTCTTCAGAAGTTTAAAACCTTTTAGAAATAACTGTTAGCATAAAATGTTAATGAAGAGAGTCCCCCTCTCTTTTTCCATATATATTCCACAAGCTTATACACAATATCGACAGTTGGTTTGAGTTAGGGTGGTCTTATAGGAAACCATGCCAACGTATCAATGATATGAAGCAAAGGCTGAGTATCCACACTGCTGGGAAGACAGCATAAGGCTTCAGAGCCTCGACCACTCCCAAGTTCTTCAGAATCCGAACCACGGGCCCTACCACAACCCCCCTCTAGCTGCAGTCATTTCATCTGCCTTGCTCCATTTATGTGTGTGCTGGGACTATGCACGTGTAACTATGTACATGACACGTATTATGTATTATCATGCACGTAAATTATGCACTACACTAATATAAGCATGCATGAAGTTATTAATATTATACAATACTAATGCCTAATCATATGTACTCTAATTACAACCATGAATTGTGAGTGTGTGTGTGTGTGTGTGTGTGTGTGTGTGTGTGTATTCTGGGGATTGAGGGCCCTGCACGTATTATGCAAGCACTCTACCACTAAGCTACATCCACAACCCTTTCTATTGTATTTGAGACAGGGTCTTGCTAAATTGCCCAGGCTGGCCGCCAACTTGGGATCCTCTGCCTCAGCCTCCTGAGTAGCTGAGATTACAAGCGTGCACCACCCTGCCCAGCTTCCCATGAATATTCTTCACTAGAGGTAGTGACCTGGCCAACAGAGACCTAACGTTACAGGCATCACTGGTGAGGCTGGCCCTAACATGGCCCCTCTCCAGCAAGGAGAAAGGGGTGACTTTGTTGAATAAGTCTGTCAGAGCATTTCCACTCCCGCTACTAGTATGTCATTTAGTAAAAGATGGGGACACCAATCTGACCAATGAACTTCCAGGGGAAGCCGGATCCAGTGGTTATTGAGAAGTCTATTCTTGACAGGCACATAGGGGAAAGGCATGTGACCACTTCCATTTTTCTGCCATTGGTAAATGCAGGTGTGATGCTTGGGTCTGCTGCAGCCCTTCTGTCAGATAACCACAAGTCATCGGCTGCCACACTGAGGGTGACAACGGAAGATTAAAAACAGCCAGTCCATGAGGACCCCGTTGAACTGCTAAATCAGTCACTTCTGAAACGTCTTATACCCGTGCTTCTGATTATGTAGACTTATAAATTTTCCTTTCTGCATAAACCAGTTTTACCCAAGCTTCTAGTACTTTCAGCCAACAGTTGCTCATTATTTCTAACATATGCATATTTCCAAAACACATCTCTAACATATTGATTATCTCTAATGTAATAATATGTCTGTATCAATTAAAGCTAATTGTTTTTAAACACTAAGCTGCTTACATGAAAACTTCTGCAGAAAGACCAAAACACAATATGGCAATTTTCCTCATTATTTGCAATCAAATTGATTACATGCACCTTCATTATTTCTCCCCACTCATGATTTCTCACAGAAAACTCTGTAGCAAACAACCTAAAAGAAACCGGAGAAGGGGGAGGTTTGACATCATGTTCATATCTCAAACTCTTACTGTATGACAAGTATCTATCTTGCTGTTGACAAACACAAAGTTGTGAATATCAGACTAAAAATCCAAAAATCACAATCTTTATAGTGTGAATGCCAAAATGAATTTAGGGGTTAGCATCTTAAGATTTTTAAAAAGTACTGGAAATAAAAGAACACTCTAGGGAAGAGAGAAATCACTGTCCAACTAATATAACAGATGGCCTCAGAACTGAACTTCTCTTCCCCATTGATTGTCCTCGCAGACCCGAATGTTAACTGTAGCCATGAAAAAATAATTTAAAGCTACCCTTGTTCCCCCTCCATACAGCTAACTACCACTTGGCTTTAGAGGCACACTTATTTCCATACTTTCTAGCCCTATTGTTTTGGTAACTCCTTTGTACTTGGTGGAGGGAAGGGAAGTGTGGAGGACTGGAGTTTCACTTATTTCTTCCAAGTAAAGTTCCATGACACAATTTTCATCATTGTTTCAGTGCTGTCTGGGTCTCGGAATCTGCTCATATCCATACTACCATTCAAATTCCAAAAACTATTTTCAATAGTTAAAACATACATTGTTTCAATTTGGTTCTCTTATTTATGTCCCTAGTACTCTTCCCTTCCCTAACAGTACAGAAGTAAAACAAGGGCCACAGAGGTGGGAGAAGGCAGGATTATTCAAGCAGAATAGTTACTAGAAGGACACAGAGTATCAGTGAGGACACTGGTTCTCTGCCCTGATACTACACTAGAATCACTGGGGGTGCATTTTAAGAATGACACTTGGGGCTGGGGCTGTAGCTCAGGGGTGGAGCGCTTCCCTAGCATGTGTGAGGTACTGGTTCGACCCTCAGAACCACATATAAATAAATAAATTAAAGGTATAAAAAATACAACATTTCTTTTAAATGACACTTGGCTGGTTTCAATGCTAAATCGGTAAAACCAGAAGCTCTGGAAACAGGGTCCTGGAAGTTATATTTTTAAATAGATTCCCCACATGATTTTAATGTGTACCTAGAGTTCACTAAGAATTAGATTTGTTTGCTTATAACAGGGGTTGGGGGGAGGGAATGTCTTAAGATAAAAGCTTTTTCTTCCTTTCATATAAAAAAAGTTTCTTTCTGCACATAATTGTGCCTATAAAGCTGCTGAGTTATTTAGGACCTGAGCTTATTCTGTTTTCTGCTCACAGTCCTTGTGTCAGTCTTGTATTTGCAAGATTACTTCATGGGCCAAGATGCCTGCTGAAATTCCAGCCATCACATCCAACAACAGAGGAAAGAAGAAAAGAGAAAGGAGCAGAAGAATGTGTATCTCTTCTAGAAGGACCCACTCTAACAGCCTAACTGGAATTTCCCACTGCCTTTCTACTTACATCTTATTATCTGAAGCTCAACTGTGGGACGACATTTGGTTGCAATGGAGACTGAGGTATACAGCCTTTTAACTTGGCTCATGCTCTGTTACTGAAGGAGAAGTTGCAAGAGGGATTTGGAGAGGCAACCAGCAGGTTCTGCCTCAGTTAAGGAAATCTGCAGCATAGCTTAGGCTCTTTCCTTTCAAATGTGCTCTTTTTTGTTTAAATCAACCTCATTTTTATTTTTTATTTTTTATTAATATGTATTAATTGCACATATTCGTGGGGTCAAGTTTGATATTCCAGCACGTACACCCAACACATATGGATCAAATCGGGAATTTGCACCACCCTCTCCGCATCATTTCTTCCCTGCCGGAGCCTCTGAGCACCCTGTCCACATCTTCTTAAGATATATAACAGGATGTTTTGAATGACAGCCATCCCTCTGTGCTGGGGAACATCAGTGCTTACTGTTATCCACCTGTGTTGTGTACCCTTTACCCACCCCTGCCCGGGCCCTTCCCAACCTCTAGTAATCACTACTCTACATTCAGGCCCATTTTCCCAAGTTTTAACCAGCCTTAGAAGACACTTATGTGACATGAAACACAAAGTACGAAAACTCAACACCATTACCTTCTGCCATGGTTAAATAAGCTCAAGACACAGAACCACATTCACCAGCAGGATCTGTTGTCCATAAGGTCACAGTGACCTTATAATAAGCTTCAAACACTGGGCGTAGGATCAAGGATATGTGTGCATTGCACAAGAGCCGTACCCATTCTGGGCAAGGTGCGCAAGGAGCCAGGAGGTCTTTTGTAACATAACCCTGAGCTAAGAATAGAGACAGACTCTTCTCTGCCACACTGAGCAGCAGGTACACCAAGAGATACTCACCCCTGTGCTGCCAATCGCCCAGTTTCATACATACATTTGACCCTGAGCTCTTTCTTATAGATTCTGTGTGTGATGGAGCAAGGAGAGTAAGATGCTTCTCAATGTGGGCAGATGCATCTTGCACAGAAAGTGTGGGACTACCCACTTCCAACTCGGTGCCACTCCCTGCAGCTCCTCTCCCTTCCTCACACCCACTGGGCCTCCAGTGGTCTCATGGTGGCCACAGCAGAGGCCTCTATCACAGCATTGCCATTAACAGATTCCAAATCCCCACCCCAGTGACCTGGGTCTTAAACTGCCTAAGAGCAGGAACACCACTGCTTCCCGGCAGTGAGGGTGGTGCCGATCAGGTAAATGAAAGAACATAACCAACGAGCCGCCTTTCTAGTTAGTGCTTGGCAAAATGTGTGCTGACACAAGGTACCTTTAAGGAGCCTTCGGGCCTGAACAGCCGCCAAAATTCTCATGTCCTAACCTCCAGGACTTCAGAATACGACCATATTTAAGGATATCGTCTCTAGAGAGGTAACTGGGTTAAAATGAAGTCACTGGGGGTGGGACCTGATCCAACATAACTGGTGTCCTTATAAGAAGATATAATGTCACCAGCACATAGAAGGAAGACCGTGTGGGGACACAGGGAGAAGACTCCATCTGCAAGCCAAAGAGGGGGACCTCAGGATAAACCAAACCTGCTGACGTTTTGATCTTGGATAAACTACCAGTCCGTGGTGCTTCCTTGCAGCAGGCTCCCAAACTAATGGAAGGAGCAGCAACCTCAAACAGCACTGGTGTTAGCCTGGTGGTAAAGACCCTGAGATCACACAGTTAGGTGCTCACCTCTTTTACCTAACTACAGGCAGGTCTAGACCAAATCAAAGTCTAAAGTCCCAGTTTTGTTTTTTTTTTTTTTTTTAATGAACACAAAGAAAGAAAAAGAGAGAGAGAGAGAGAGAGAAAGGGAGGGAAAGAGGAGACAAAAACCCAGACAGGCATGGTAACACACACCAATAATCCCAGACAATCTGGGAGCTTAAGGCAGGAAGATTGCAAGTCCAAGGTCAGCCTCAGCAATTTAGCAAGACCATGTGTCAAAATAAAAAATAAGGGCTGGGATACGGCTCAGTGGTAAAGTACCCCTGGCTTCAATCTCACCAGTATCAAATAACCCAAAAACAAACAAACAAACAAAAAGCCCTATAATTTGAACAACAAAATAAAGTGGGATTAAATTATAGCACAAAACATAAAATTAAATATTCATATATCCATATGACTTGAATAGATGAGTGAGAAGAGGACAATCTCCCATGTGGAAAAATTCCAATTAATTTGTACATGTAGATACTCTCCCTCAAGGAGGTGGCGCATAGCACTCCACTTCTTACGTGACTTCCTTCTACTGAGTTCTGGAGGAAAAAGGAGGGTGGGGACGAAGCTTTGCAGTGGAAAACCCCGACCAGGAGCTCCAGGCTCATATCAGTGTGACAAGTCATGCTGACAGCCTGTCCCCCAATGAGGTGAAGCGAAGGGGGTGCGCTGCTTCCTAAGAACCCACACCCAAGCCTGATCATGAGGAAATCACCAGCAAAACCCAACTTCCCACTGAGGAACAGTCTGAAAATACTCTTCAAAACTGCGAAGGTCATCAAAGACCTTGTGAGAGAGAGACGTGCTGGGAGAAGCCTAAGGAGAGATGGTGACCACATGTAACTGGTGGCCTGGGTGGGTCCTGGGACAGAAGAGGATCCCTGGGAAAACACCGAGGCAGTGGGAATAAAGTACAGGCTGCAGTTAATTAAAAAACGGTAAATGGACCCCCGATGGGGGGTTGCTAAGGTGGGAGGTGGGTACTCCGATGTGTCTGTCCCTTCCTCTCAAAGTGGCCGGGAACCCAAAGCTGCTCTCCAGGAGCAGTCTGTAAAATGGGAGTGCTCCTAACACTCATGGGCAGGGCACCCTGCAGAATTTCAGGAGGGCTCTTTCTTTACCATCTGCAGGACTCCCCAGAAGAACCTGCGGGTGCTGGAGGAGGGAGCCCTGGGCCGGAAAGGGCTGCCCAGCCACATGGCCTCCGGTGCCCAGCCTCATGGAAGCAAGCCCAGTTCAGTTACCTGGGCAGCAGGGGTGGGTTCTCGGAGGGAAGTCAAAGGGTACCACACGAGAAGTGGAAAGGTGACCTAAGGAAGGACGCCGGCCACCAGCTCTGTGGCATTCTCTTAATGAACTCCCCAACCTGCTGACAGCCTCCCAGGCTCAGCAGTTAGTTCCTCAGTATCTTCAAGTCCATCAAACCACCGACGGTGACTCACACCAAGAGAAATCAGGTAGAAAAACAGGCACCACCGTGGCAGGCAGCCCCCCCGCCCCACACTGGACTTGGTCAGCAGGGTCTCAGAGTGAGCAGGGGCCACAACAGCAAGGGCCTCAACCAGCTTCCTGGGAAACCCAGGAACCAGCTTCATCCGCTCACGGGAAAGGCTGGCCATGGAGGAGCCTCCTGCAGGCTTGGCTGCCCGATGCCCCCATCTCCATGATCAACAGCAACCCACCACTAGCACTTGGTGGCTTCAGACCTGGGACTAGGAGGCAGCCACCTGCGGAATACAACCTGCTCCACCAGTCAGCTGTGTCCGCAGCAGGTTTGCCTGATTTCATCATCTGACCCTGTTATTCATGTGGCCATGGGAAAAACCACAAGGAACTCCCATAAGTGTTTTCCAGGGCAAACCAAAGCATGATAAAGAAAGGAGGGGGGTGGGAGCGAGAAAGTCAACTATCTATAAGCACTATCCCAAGCAAAGGAGAACAAAATAAGTTTACCTACAGTACGTAGCTACAGAATGACTTCACCTACAGTAGATTTACCTACTGAAACTGTCAACATGCTACAGAATAAATTTACCTCTATTACATGAATAAACATATTTCTGGGGCTGGGGTTGTGGCTCAGTGGTAGAGCGCTCCGCCTAGAATGCATGAGGTGCTGGGTTCAATCCTCAGCACCACATAAAAATAAAATAAAGATTGTGTCCACCTAAAACTAAAAAATAAACATTTTTTAAAATTAAAAAAAAAATAAACATTTCTAACAGGTTGGTCTCAATGGGAGGGAAATAGAGATTTGTTGTCATTCATTCATTCAGCCCTTTGCACGTGCCTACCAAGTGGAAACACTGGTCAGCACCCTGATCCCAAAGTCCAGCATGCACAAATACCATATGAAAAGTCTGTTTTTTGAATGCAAATTCCAGGGCCTCCCTCCCCAGCTCGCATCCTCACCCTACCATGAAAACATCCAGTCCAATTCAGCGGCAGGAGTGGGAGCTTCTAAATACATATTTTAAACACAGACCTCAACTAATTCTGGGGGAAAAAAAAAAAACTGATTTAAGTCTCATTCCCATTTGTAGTGGTTTTTAATCCTGGCTCACATTAGAAATCTCTGAAAAGATTGACGGAAGAAGAGGGCAAAGCCCTTACACATAAATACCCAAACCCCTAAACAAGCCGATCAGAACATCAGCATGTGAGACTCAGGAATGTGTTTTTTAAGCTCCCCAGGTGACTTGGCATTTGGTGTCTCCAGGTGGTATTATCTGTCTGGGTTGCTGTGCATCAGATTCCAAGCCCCTCCCTGAAGATTCTGATTCAGGTCTGGGTAAGGCCCCTGTTTGTCTAGGTAGCACCCCAGGGATTCTCATGATGGGGTTTGAGTAACCTGTCTTTTACTTAACTGAGTCAAAAACTAGAGTCCCCAGCAAGGCTACTAGGGATTATTTAGCCCTGTTTTGGAGTCTTCCCTGCACCTGCCACACCAAGCTCCAATCCGAGCTAAGAAAGAAGGAGCTCATCTTACTTAACACTGAACAGAAATGAAAACCTGATGCTTTATACCACCCAGACCTCTGAAGCCCCACATTTACTATTAATACAATTGCGTACGTCTGCAAGATTTAAATACTGTAGTGAACACTCCACACTATGTACCAGGCGAATGTCTTATGCCCACCTATTAACAAGTGTTCACAACAATGTTAAGAATCAGAGCTCTTCTAAATGCTAACTCCACAGATAAGGAAACTGAGGCACAAAGGTTAAGCAAATGGACTCAGTTACCTGGAGTCACCTAGAGGATGAATTTGAACTTGAAACGTAAAGGATCAGGGTCTGCTGTCTTAACCTTAACACAGTAATACTGCTCAGCAAGTGAAAGTTAAAAAGCCCACCCACACGTTACCTGTTGCCAGGAAAGAAAAAAAAAAATCAGAAGAGATCAAGCAAGCTAATGTTTACTGCATCCCCACCAGGTACCAAGCACGGGGCTCCAGGTGCGATGTATTTTATCTCACTTAACTCATTGCAAAGCACGATGCAAAATAAATAAATAAATAAATAGCCAGTGAAAGCTTCCAAGTGGACTTGGCAGGCTGGAGGCCAGAGAATGAGCCAGTTGGGGGTGCCCTTCGGGGCCAGAGGAGTCTGGACCACGTGTGACTGAGCTGGCTGTGGAAGGAGTTTTGGAAGAGGGGGAACTGTGGAGCTCTGTGACTCAAAGTCAGGCCTCACTGAGGTCTGGAAGGGGACAGGAGCTTCATTCAGACATGCTGCCTCCCAGGGCAAATCGTAACAAGTCAGGCAGATGGCTGAGGTCCGCCCACTTGGAGGACTGACAAGACACGATGTTGCCTTTAAAGAAAACCCACAAGACCAACCCCCTCATCATGCCTTCGGTTTCCTCGGGAGTAGGGGCACGGGAGGGAGAAAAGGATGCAAACCTGAGGCCTTAGAGAACATCTGGCCAGTGGCCTGGAGAGAACTGCCTGAGTCCTCAGGGGAAGCAATGGTGAGTGGCTGCTGACTGCCAACCTCTCCCTATCTAGCTGCTTGTGACATTATATGATGACAATCCCTAACGGCACCTCTAGTCAAGAAGAGCCATGCTAAAGATCAGCCTCCAGGAAACCTGCCTGCCTCCAGCATTCCTGAGGCCCAGGGCTCTGCCTCTGCCAGGCCACAGGGCACACACACAGTGAGGCCTTCACAGCACTGGAACCCTGTGCCCGACAGCTGAACAGGAAGGTTTAAGGGAACTGGGAGCAGATGCACAAAGACAAGCCCTAGAGAGGTAGGGAAAGGAGTGTCTTAGTCCACATGGGCCGCTGCAGCAGGATACCATCAGCTGGTATAGTTTATAAACAACTGAAACCCTATTCCCCACAGTTCTGGAAGCTGGACAGTCCAAGACCAAGACACACTCGGTGTCTGATGAGGGCCTCCTTCCTAGTGTATGGAAAGCCACCTTGTCCCTGTCACCCCACATGGTGGAAGCAGCAGGGGTCTCTCAGACCTCTTTCATAAGGGCACTAATCCCATTCACAAGGGCCCTGCCCCCATGACCAAGTGGCCTTCCTCAGGCCCCAGATTCCTAATACCATCACCATGGGGGGGTCAGCCAAGAGTTCAACAACATGGATTTCTGGGACAACAACATTCAGATCATAGCAGGGAAATCTAGAAGTCTGGCAAAGAACCCCACCGCAGCAGCAGCAAGAACATTTTGGCTGCTACAGACCAGATCCAAGAATATGAGCCATTGGGTCCCTTCAGGTGGGCTATGGGAAGCTCTGGGCCCAAACTCATGAATTGGAACGGAAAGGCAGGCACAGTGCTGCAGGTAAATCCCACCCATAACTGAGGCAGGGGTAGAGACGTGAGTCTTCCTACCAGACATGCATTCACTTACAAGATCAAGGGCAAGTGAGAGTGACAGTTTCACAGACGTGGGGAAACAGATAAGATGTACAAACCTTCCTGAGAGAAGGTCCAGTGAACAAACAGAAACAGGCAGTGGCTCTCTCCGATGGCCATGAATAATAAGCAAATATGTTAAATTATCCTATACTTCCTTCTCTTTTTAACTGAGCTCCTACTATGGTTTATTTAGAAATTGACAAAGCCAAACATGACCAAAAAAAAAAAAAAAGCCTGATTGAAGTTGATTGAAGAGTTTATTATTTTCCAAACCTTCTATTATATGTTTTATTCCTCTGGGCATGTAGGGCTGAGTAGACCATTTATGCCAGACAAATCAGAATTAATGGTTCAAGATTTTTTTACTTCCTCCATACAAGAAATAATAGCTGGCAGCATTTATAATTTATCATTGCTTCAAGGCAGACTGCACTCACATTTCCCACCTTTCGTACAATCCACTTAAAATCCATACCTACTGTCTTCCCTCTGTGCATTATGAAGTCCTAATCTCCTTTGTGTGCTATACCAATAGTGACTTCTCCGTTGGCAAACAGTGCAATGCCTGCTTGCAACCCACTGAACCTTCAAAGCAAGCAGTAATACCAAATATTTAGAACATTCGCAGGCATACCAAATGAAAACAAGTCTACTGTTCCCAAGAATTATTTGATGTACATCCATGAGCAATAAACCTGGTGAATTCTCCAAAGGGGGAAAAAATGAAAGAAAGCAATGTTTTGGAAATTTTCCTTTCCTCAACTTGGACAAACCTCTATGGGAGCAAATATGACCTGGTATTTTAAAGATGTATGTGACTAAATCTCTCACTCAACAGTAACCATTGTGGGAGGGGGCCGTCTAGTTCTTCCACTATTTCGTGAATGTGCTGCATCAAGCATAGCAAATGCTCAAGGGACATCTTTGGAAAGAAAAGGTGTTGCCTAAGGCTAAAAACAAAACTAACTTAGAAATATCCTTGGCTGAAGCCATTAAAAATAAATGAGAGGAATCTGATTAGGCTTCCAAGCAAACACCTCGCTGTCATCGTCATTTACATTCATCTGCCATTTATACAGCTTGCGTAGTAAAAGGAAGACACCTGAGAGCCATCGCAACAACATTCACAGAAGAAACCCAGGCTGTGGGACTGGAGTTACCACCAAGCACCACGGGGCCATCGCCTGCCAGCCCCGGCTTCCTACGAGAGCTCTTGACCTTTCGAAGACACTCTCCTCCTGGGTACAGTAGGGCACCACAAAAGCTTCCAGAGAGAATTAAGTCTGCTCATAACAGCAAACAACTCCTGGGTATTTATCATCTGCTAGAAATGATGTAAATTCTTTACATTTTTATACTATTTTATACAAAGAAAATCTCATTTACTCCTCAGGTTAAACCAAATATTATTTTCTCCATTCCGTAGACGAGAAATTGGAAGCATTTAGACCTTCAGCTGCTTGCCCAAGGTCAGACACGGTGAGCACCAAAACCAGGGCAGAGACACAGTACGTGGCCTCGAAAGCTGGTGCCACAACCTCTAGGCCACACGGGCATCCAGATGTCTAGCCTTTCCTTGGGCACAGAAGAAAGGAGGGAGGGACCGCTTTGCCTCCCCAGGGAAGAACTGGGTATCTGAGGTACTAGAGGGACCCTTTAAACTCATACACCACTATGTATTCCTTACACTTAGTACATGTACTGACTCTTCAGAAAAATAATACTCTGCCCTGGGGACGTAGCTCAGTGGCAGTGCATTTGCCTAATGTGTGTGTATGAGGCCCTTGGTTCCCTCCTCAGTGCGCGAGCACACACACACACACACACACACTCACAAAAAAAAATCAAACAATAATATACTAAAAAAGGACTTAAATGAAATTGCTACAAGCGTTAGCAAAACTGACAATAATACTATCCTCGTATGTAAAGATTTGGGGAAAGACATCACTTCCACCACTTAGCACTAAAAGCCTTGGGAAATCACACAAAAACCCATCCAGCCACCGTTGAATACATGCTGAAGTTCCTAATATAACTGCTGCACGACTCTGCGGGCTCTGTTTCTCCTTTTATGGAGGTTTCACTGGCACCAGGACAGCAGCGTCCTCCTCAGGCCTTTGGCTCTTGTTTCCCTGCCGGAGTCTACCTCTCCACTTACCCAGGCTCCTCCCTCACCTGCCCCTTTCAGGTGTAAATGACATAAACACCATCTTGTCAATCACACTCCTTACAATTGTAGGGGGAACAATCCCTGTTCCCCCTACAGTGAGTACCACCATCAGATGGTATGTGGTATATTTTGCTGACTTGTTGATTTCCTGTCTCCCCACCCCATTCCTTAGAAGGTCAGCTTCATGACGGCTGGAATTTTTGTCTCTTCCTCTTCGCTGCCATTTCTGCAATCCTTGAAAGAGTGGAGCCTCGCTTAATTGTTGAATGACTTAATTCATTGTTGCCTATGGAATCCTCCTGCATTGAGCATTTTGAAACTCTTCCTTTATAAAATGGATCATATTCTTTTTCTGGCACAGGGGAGTAAGGGGATTGAACTCAGGGCACTTAACCACTGAGCTACATCCTTTTTATTTTGAGTCAGAGTCTTGCTAAGTTGCTCAGAGCCTTGCTGAATTTTTGAAGCTGGGTTTGACCTCATGATCCTCCTGCCTCAGCCTCCCAAGCCACTGGGATTACAGACATGCACCACTGAAGCTAAAATGGATTATAGTGTTTTTCAGGCCAACTTGAGCTAAGGATAAGGTGGGGCCTACATAGTATTTTAAGAAATAGAGAAATCCTGTCCCAAGTTGCACAATAAGTAAAATTCCCTTACACTGCAAAAAGGGGCATGTTACAGCATGCTTGCTGATTTGAACTGAGCTAGTAATATGCAAATATCACAGAAGTTGAATTCGGGCCTGGATTTTCCTCTAACATGCCCAGCAAGTTACTCGGTCTTCCTGTATCTCAGCTGCCTGATCTATAAAAAGTGATAATTATAACAATGCTCAACTTTATAAAACATGACGTGAGACTTCAATTGATTTAAGTGACAATGAAATGGGTTTAAGTATGAACAAAGCACTTGGAAAACTGTAGCAATGTGACATACTTGTTAACTTACTCTAAGCCCTGGGGAGGGGTATCATGTTTTTAACATATTTTAAACAAGATATATAGAAAACATGTGAAATTTAAGGTAGAAAAGACAAAGTTCAAATTTGATAGATGGTAAGTATGTCACTTAAATTTTTACCTGAGCTTTGTTTTCTTAAGCTTTGCATTTGTATTGAGACTTCCAGAAAACAGGGTATTGTGGTGTGCTGCCAGTGGGCACAGGTTAAGAATCCCGGTGGGAGGAGGACAAGGTTTTTTTGTTTGTTTTTTAATGTTTTTTAGTTGTAGAAGGACAAAATGTCTTTGTTTATTAATTTATTTTTTATGTGGTGCTAAGGATCGAACCAGTGCCTCCCACATGCTAGGCAAGCACTCTGCCACTGAACCCATCCCCAGGCCTCCCCAGGCCGAAGACAAGGTGCTAACACAGCACTGCTATCAGAGCAAAGCTCACAGCTCTGCAGTCACCTGGGAAAACTCAAGGGAAGCAAACGTTTATTTAACTTCAACGAAGGAGCAATGACTTGCTGATTGTTAAGGGGGGAAATAAAAAATAGAAAATAGAAAATCAAAATTCCCTTGCCACTTTTTTGACCCCCAATTATAAAAGTTTAAACGACATCTTCCCTTCAAATATTAGGAGTGCACAGTCTTTGGGGGCCCAGGCAACCCTCATGTGAAGGGTATGGCATGACCAGCAGATGTTCATCGGCCATTGGGACCTGCTGATTTGCATTCTAATCAGAGACTGTGGGGGCAGAAAAGGTCTGGGTGCCTTTCCAGCTCCATCATTTTACAGAGAAAGAAACTGACATATTCAACGGCTTTTGTCAACTCTCATTCATTCATTAAAACTAGAAATTTTATTTAATATGGAAATTAAGGGAAAAGTTATTTTTCTCCTTAGCCCAAAAGAATTAAATACCCTGGATCCGTATAGGTCGAATAACCAGTCCGGATCACCTCCTCAGGAGCTTCCTCAGAGAACTGTCACGTCCCTTAACAGTCCAACGGGGGTTTTCGCATAAGGGAAAGTCACGGCCATTTTCCCCTCCAAGACGGAAACACTGAGGTTTATCCTTTTCAGCGAAGCTCAAGTTATGATTGCTTGTCTTTCTTGGGGTAGTCACTAGACCCTGCACCTATAAATGTAAGAGACTCATCAAAGTATCCTCTTACTCTCATTGTGATCACACACAGAACCACCCCCATAACGAAGAGGTAAATACTGACCCTCTTTCAGGAAAAGTCCCTCCCTCCAGTTAAACACATCACCCCTGCATCCTTCAAACTGCTCTGTGATCAGCATCACCTATGCTGGAAGAGACGCCAATAAACCCAAAGGGAGATGATTTAAGAATAATAAAACAACTGACATAAAGCAAATAATAAAACCAACATCCAGACTAATAATCCCCAAGTGTTTGGGCACTATTTCCAGCTGATAGAATTTTCCTATTAACTCCAAAGAAAAAAACTAGTGTTCTCTATCAGCTGGCCAGGCAGAAACTCCTGGAGGATATGACCTCAGAGGACCCTAAAGTGGTACTAAATACCACAATTATACCTGCCAGTGACTACAAGCTATAATATGCTGGGCATTCTACCAGCTGTACTCCACTTAATCCAAACAACCTGGCGGCTGGAATTATCATTTCTGTTTCTCAGATAAGGAAACTGAGTCTCATAGAGGTCAATCATTTGCCCAAAATCTCACAGCTCATAAACTTAATGAGGCAGGACTTATACTCTAATTTTCCTAAGGCCAAAGCCAAAATTCTTGCTCAAAGAACACTGTTCACTTTCCCCACCATTAGACTAAAAATGACACCATTATTTGCTCTATTTGAAGGTCTTCAGAAAATATTTTGTTTTATGTGCAGCATTGACACTTGGACTAATGCATCTGTTCAGGTGAACACTCTGGATTAACTCTTGCTCTCATCATCCAGCAGACACGGGGAAGAGGTCAATGGACTAAGGCGTTTGGCCCGTGCAAAACAAACAGAGAACTTGGAAGGTTGCCCGTGTGGGGATCAGGCTGGCCTGTGACAGCATATGACAGTGCAATCCACGTAGACAGCCATCCATCACAGGTGTCTTTCTAATTCTGAACTAACAGAAGGAATTCTAGAGAAGTTCTATCCAAGTTCTTCTGAAAATACCTGTGGGGAAATTCACCAGGGAATGTGGGAATATTTCCAAGCCAGTGGAAAAGAAGGGGCTTCAAGGGGCTGGGCTGTGGCTCAGTGGCAGAGCACTCACCTAGCACATGTGAGGCCCTGGGTTCGATCCTCAGCACCATGTAAAAATAAATAAATAAAATAAAGGTGTTGGGTCAACTACAACTAAAAAATATTTAAAAATAAAAAGAAGAAGAAGAAGAAGGGGCTTTAAGAACTTGATGCTTCTCCTAAAAACCCAGCTAAAGTTCATTCAGAAATTCTTGGCTGCTTTTTAACAGTTAGACTGAGTAGCTCACATACTTGTGCCTGCTCCTAGGTGGGATTCCTACCTACCACGTCCCTGGGCCACGTAGAGCAGTCCTGTCTTCCCTGTTAGGCTGGGTGGTTCCTGAACCGTCTCTGGCAGGGAACGTTTTGCTCGTTTCATTCTAGGAGGGTAGAAGCAAGCGGAACGTGGGAAGCAGAAACAAGTGCCAGATCTATGTTAGCCTGGCATCTTCCAAAACTGACCTGGACCCACCAGTGCCAGGGAATGATAATCCCAGCCGCCAAGGTGTTTGGATTAAGTGGAGCCAGCATATTATCGGCTGTATTCACTGGTGGGTATGTATAGGACCAAAGAGGACCCATGAGTCTGGGACAGTCATTTCAGTGCAAAATGGAGTTATGGCTCTCTTAATCAGGGCAAAAGAGTAGAAGGTAAATGGGGTGAAAAGAAAATGAGCCAGTGCAATGGCCCACACCTGTAATCCCAGTGGCTTGGGAGGCTGAGGTAGGAGGATCACGAGTTCAAAGCCAGCCTCAGCAAAAGCGAGGTTCTGAGCAACTCAGTGAGACCCTGTCTCTATATAAAATAAAAATAGGGCTGGGATATGGCTGAGTGGTTGAGGGCTCCTGAGTTTAATCCCTGGTATCCCCCCAAAAGAGAAAATGAGCAACTATACAAGTTCAAAAAATATATTTTAAAGCTCTGTTTTCCAAAGATTCTGATTATATATGGGCTTTCCAGGAACTTGTTACACAAAAGCAGGATATGCTTACTTGACTAAGTACAGTAGCACAAGGAAAGTTAGCAGAGGTGGTCAAGTTCATGTGGAAAAATATCCCTGAAGCAGCGACATACCCAACAAATTTGACCTGGAAAAAAATCAATTTTTAATATTACCCTTCTCTATTTGACAAAATTATTTTAGTTGTAACTGTAAAAAGAAACAAATGATTACAATAATGGTAAAAAAAAATCCTGGACAGAATTTTTATTTATTTTATTTATTTATTTTATAGTACTGGGGATTGAACCCATTCCCCGTCCTTTTATTTTTTTATTTTTTAATTTTGAGACAGGATCTAACTGTCTTGAACTTGCAATCCTCCTGTCTCAGCCTCCTGAGTTGCTGGGTTTACAGATCTGCACCATCTTGCTGGGCTAAAAAATTATTCTTAAATTACAACAAACTCCAAGACAATACTTCATTGTAGATGTTACAGCTGGTCAGACTTCAGATGCTTAAACAGGAATGGAATCAGGGTTGTGGTCGCCTCAAGCACAAGAAAAAAGAGAAAATAGGGCTGAAGTTGTGGCTCAGTGGTAGAGCACTCAACTAGCATGCGTGAGGTATTGGGTTTGAACCTCAACACCACATAAAGATAAAATAAAGGTATTGTGTCCACTAAAAAAAATATATTAAATATATATTAATTAATACATTAATAAATCATATATTATTTAATTAAATAAATAAATATATTTTAAAACTAAAAAATATTTTAAAAAACAATAATATATATATATTAAAAAAGAAAAGAAGAATCACTACTTATAAAAAGAGAAAAAGTAATGGATTGATACCTTTAATTAATATATCTTTGGAATAAAGAGAGGAAAAGTTTTATGCACTGGCCTATTTGAATAATGAATATGGATTTGCCTATCTATATTTAACAAATAACATTATAATAACTGAATAAGTAAATTTTAATAAGAATAAAATTAAAAAATTTATAGTTTGGGTAACTATTAAATCATACTAATGTAATTATAAATATTTTATTCCTTCTTTTGTTTTAAAACAAACAAACATTTTAAAAGAAAAAATAATTTTCATCTTAAAGATGCTACTCAAATTCAATAAAATGTCATGTGAACTAAAATTTGCACTTACTAACAGAAACTGTATGGATAGAAATTTATATCATCTTGCATTTTACACACAAATTTAAAGTTCCAGATGGTCACAAGGAGTGACATAACTGCAGTAAGTGAAGGTGGCTTCTTCACCTGTCCAATACATGCTCTGTCATTGCTTATCTCAAGTCTGTGGTTTAATTACAGACGTGTGCAGCGCTGCCCAAACCATTTTGACCATTAGAAACTTATGCTTAAAATGAAGGCACTTGGATCACTTACTTTGGGGGAAGCCAGGGGCTGTGATGAACAGCCCCTAGGAGATACCCAAGTGGCCAGGAACCACAGCCTCCCCTCCCCAGCCAAGGAGGAACTGAAGACCTAGACAAGCCTCTGGAAACTGCAACCAACAGCCTTCAAATGAGCTGCCCCAGCCTGCGTCCTCATAGCCAAAAGACAAAAGACCCTAAATCCGAGCCACACACCTAGGCCACCTGCAGATTCCCAGTCCTTAGAAACCATGTAAGACAAAAAAAAAGTGAGAAGTCCTTTAAACAGTCTAGGGAGCAAGCCCAAGAGAAAAGGATGATAAGGCTTTCAGACAGAAACGCACAGAAGGGAAGAAACTAACAGCAAAGGCCGAGGGGAAGGGGCCTGGCCACAGGTGGAATTTAGAACGTCTACATAAAGTAAGCTGTTCTTGTGCTGGAGGCGACCACGACCCTGATTCCATTCCTGTTTAAGCATCTGAAGTCTGACCAGCTGTAACATCTACAATGAAGTATTGTCTTGGAGTTTGTTGTAATTTAAGAATAATTTTTTAGCCCAGCAAGATGGTGCAGACCTGTAAACCTAGCAACTCAGGAGGCTGAGACAGGAGGATTGCAAGATCAAGACAGTTAGATCCTGTCTCAAAATTTAAAAAAATAAAAATAAAAGGACAGGGGATGTAGCCCAGTGCCACAGGGTTTAATCACCAGTACTGCAAAATAAATAAATAAAATACTTTTGTTTCATATTTTGTAAATAAGTAGAGCTCTTACAATCAACTTCTACACAGAAATATTTATTAAAGAATAATAAAGGGCTGGGGATGTGGCTCAAGCGGTAGCGCGCTCGCCTGGCATGCCTGCGGCCCAGGTTCGATCCTCAGCACCACATACCAACAAAGATGTTGTGTCCGCTGAAAACTAAAAAATAAATATTAAAAAATTCTCTCTCTCTCTCTCTCTCTCTTTAAAAAAATAAATAAATAAAATAAAGAATAATAAAAATGTGCCCATTTATTCGATCAATAGATAATGTTGGAGAATCCCCTAAATTGTGGTTTCTTAAGATATTTCATATCTCTTTGCTCAATTATTTATTGCTTAAGCTAATTAACAGTATACAAAGTAATTTTAAAATAAGTGGGAGAAATTATGGTAACTTTAAGATTTACATATTTCCCAGAAATTTGGGAGTAACAGGACTGGAAAAGCATGCGGAACTTTAAATTAAAATTATATTTTCTTGTCAAAAAAAAATGCCCATTTTCAGATTATGTGTTTTATTAGAACTCAACAGTAACCACAACAATTGTTAAGAGTTTAGGCCAACCAAAGAGATTTTTCAGGAAAGAGAATTTTATCACTGACATTTGTTTAGAATAACTAGCACATGGTGGTATTAAAAAGTAGACTCGTTGTTAGTTAGTTTTATTATTTTTTTTTCCAACCCACCTTTGGTGGATCATGGGCAATAAAAGAATGTGAAATCAATTCTGGAATAAGAAATAAAGACTCAAAGAAAGGAAAGCAGAGAATTACAAAAGATAAGAGGACACATATTAAAATTTTACCTCCCTCTCAAGAATGTCAACATCCTGCAAAAAAGTCTACATTTCAGCTATAATTTAAGTAAAAGATGTGGCAACTGTATTAAACTAAATTGTGAATAAAAATGGCACATGGGTTTTAAAATAATATTTGAAGATAACACTACTATTTTTGATTGACCCCTAAGTAGAATAATTTATTCCTATTTTCTTAAAAATGATTCCAAAGAACACAAAAATTCTTTAATAGGGGCTACAAATAAAGAGATCCTCTTATTGACAAAGAAGTAAACCCATTTGAACACTGCCAGGAAACCCAGGCGATCCGATCTGAGCGTAGTTCCCGGGTTCTACCTGACCTCCTCCTCCCTGTGGTCAGCTGGCAATCTTTTCTTAATTCCAGAAGACTGACCCACACAGCCACTCATGTCTCAGAGAACAAATAGCAAATCCAGCTGTGAAGCCACGGGAAACCTGACATCTGCTGGCTCTGAATGACACAGAACGCTGTTTGTCTGCAACAATAGAGTCCCGAATGACATTGAATGGGATGTGCAATCTTTTCCTAAACCTAGTCTGGAGGTTCGGATCAAAAACAAATCTGTAAAATGAGTCAGGGGTCTTGCAAGCCCCAAATATTTTGCACAGTCCTATTTCCAAGGCAGATATTTGATTCAACTAAATTTAATTCATTTCAATCCACCTAGTGGTGACCTCCATGCCAGGTCCTGTGCTGGACAGTAGGAGGAGGGAGAGGGACTATAAATAAAATAATCCCTATATCAAATGCAAACAGTCCAGAAGGGGAGACTACAGACACTCTGTACTAAATAGTGCCCAGGAATACAAAAGAAACACAGAGGAAAGTCAAGACCAACAATCATCTGGAAGATCAGGCAAAATGAGAAAGAACAGGGCTTAAAATACAAATAGCAGTTCACCAGGCAGGAGACGGTATTATCAATACCACTGAATATCATGTCAAGTTACCTTATTCATGAGGACATTTCATATCAAAAACAATATCCATCATTTTTGTTTCAATGAGACAGACCCTAAGAAATTCATAATATTCATTTCTTTGTACACACAGTAAAACATGTATGAATAAATGCATTTATAAACAAATGGCCCATTTACTGAGGAATCACTTTGTCCTAGACATCACAATGGGTGTGCTAGCCTTATAATATACACTAAATATTATATATTATCTTTACAATGAAAAACTCTTAGATCAAGGTGGCCTGGCTCATCAATTTGAGACAGGAGAAGAGGGCTAGAATTTAAATTGGTGACAGAAAAGCACTACACGCTTTCTGCTCAGGCTGATGGGTAAAAAAGGCCTCCCCAAGATCAAAACCATCAAAACCAATGCAAGCAGGGCTGAACAAAACTCGGTGATGGAGACTAACTGGGACCTTCATTTAAATGCATTTTTTCCATGTTGAAAAACATACCCAGAGGAGAGACCTAACACACTTTTAGACACATCTTTGACCCTGGGCAACATGGCAGTGCACAAAGAGACTTCAACAGAATCATGAATAATGCTATGTAACATAAATACGAAAATTCCTGATGCACAACTGTAAATGGTGTTCACATTCGAGCTTGGCCGCTGTCTGTGGAGTGGTCGTTTTGCCTGCCTACTTTGCCAGGCTCCTCTGCCTATAGGCAAACCGCCTTACTATATTAATCAATGCAACAACTGATTCTTTCCAACTCTTTCTGTTAGTGGTATTTGGTTTCTATCCTGTGGGAGCTAATGGATCAGCTGAACCAGCAACAAATGGTTCAGCCAGTTTCCAAACAAGGTTTGGCTAATGCCAAAGGTCCTAGTCTTAATCACCACGGCAAATTTCCTCTTTCATAAGTCACCTATCTACACCAATCTCTTGTTTGTCTACTTAATAAAAATCTTCAGGTTACAGAGTCACGTCCATGCTGTGCTGTGCATTTGAGCTAAGTTCCTTCTCATCATTGCTTAAACCAGGGCCCCTCCTCCCAGCATTCACCAAATCATAAAGAAAATGTGTGAGTTACATGGGGAAGTGGGAAGATGTTTGGTTTGCAGGACTTGGATTTCCAGTAGAGCTTCTGTGGTCTGGGGATTCCCTGCTTCCAAAGACCTCAATTTCCTACTTAGCCAAAGGAAGAGAAACTACCGCTGAAATGACTCAAGAAACTTAAGATAATTTAATACTTTTTGTGCTTCATCCCACTTAAGATTTTTCTGATGAATGTACAGGAGAACTAAATGCTCTCCATGGACGGAACCCAGAGAAAATGCCTTTCCAAAGCTCAGAGGGCATCCAAATATTAGCACATTCAAAAAAATGCTTGTATGAAAAATTAAAAAAAGGAAGGAAATGAGGTAGCAGGGGTTGAGGGGACCCATGTGAAAACAAAGCCCCACTGAAATGCTGAGGTCAAAGACGGGGAAGGAATCCCAATCTTGCCAATTCTTCCTGCTGAGCTGATTGACTGTCCCCACTTTCTCCAGCCCCTGGTTTCTCCCCATTGCTCAAAAGAAAATGGTGGTCCACCTAATTTCCCCATCATCAAAAACAGCCCCTAAACAGCCAGACTAGGATCTCCAAATGTGGCAATTTTCTTGCCTTCTAAGGAAATTATATCAAATTGTAGTTGGAGGGAAAAAAAAAAAAAAAAACTGGCTACGCATCCTTTTAAAAGTTCAGAACAAAATTATGGGTTTGGACGCACAGGAAGAAGGAACTTGTTTTAATGTGACTTTAAACTAGTTGAGGCTGCTGCAAAACTGCTGCGTTACTAGAACAGTCTACTCATTAGCACAGTCACAACAGCAAAGGAACAGATGCCCAAAATAGTTTCTCCCTGCTTTCTCAATGAAAGTTATTTTTCTCTTTAGTAATAGGAAAAGGAAGCAAAAAAAGAAAAAAGAAAAAAAAAACTATGCCTGCATATGTAATGTGCAAAAATGGTGACATTAATTTTAATTTTTTTTTCCTTTAAACACAGGGATTCTCTCCCACTGAACTTCATCCCCAGCCCTTTTTATTTTTTTATTTTGAAACAGAGTCTTCCTAAATTGCACATGCTGGCCTTGAACTTGTGATCCTCCTGCCTCCTCAGCCTCTCAAGTAGCTGGGATTACAGGTGTGCACCATCATGTGCAGGCCAAATTATTCTAGGAAATGAGGGAGCAGTAATTGTTACTTAAAAGATTACTGAATGAGGGCTGGGGTTGTGGCTCAGCGGCAGAGCGCTCGTCTAGCACATGGGTAGGCTCTGGGTTGGATCCTCAGCACCACATAAAAATAAATAAATAAATAAAGGTATTGTGTCCAACTACTTCTGAAAAATAAATGTTTTTAAAAAAGATTACTGAATGAACTTATTTACATTTAACATAGTTTTCACACACACATCAATGATACTGAAAGAACCTATAATAGGAGGGCTTAATATTTCCATGGGAATAACTCCTTTTGGAATGTCCTCATCTTTTTTTTTTATTTTTTATTTTTTTGGTGCTGGGGATTGAACCCAAGACCTTATGCATGCACGACAAGCACTCTACCAACTGAACTGTGTCCCCAGTCCTTCATTTTTAAAAAATAATATTCAAGCAATGATGTCTTGTTTATTTTAACATTTTAATTTTCTATTTAACATTTTATTTTTTTATTTCACATTTTATTTTTATTTTGTGATACTGGGGATTGAACCCAGGAGTGCTTTGCCAATAAGCTACATTCCCAGCCCTTTGTATTTTTAAAAATTTATTATTGATTTATTGATTTATTTGGTACCAGGGATTGGACCCAGAAGCCGTTAAACACTGACTCACATCCTGGCCCTTTTATTTATTCATTTATTTTTATTTTCTGACAGGGTCTTGCTAAGTTGCTGAGGCTGGCCTTTCGATCCTCCTGCCTCAGCCTCCCAACAGCTGTCACTATGGGTTGTGCCACCATGCCCCACTTATTTAACATTTGTTTGTAAAAGCCATGCTTAATCTAGTAACTATTCCACTTAATTTTTAGGCTTGAAAAGAATCTCAACGTTTACTGAAAAGCAGAGAGATGATACAAAGTCCAGTTTCCCAAAAGAGTCTTTTCATTATGTTGTACCAGCAGATATCAGGCACAGTTGAACAATTTTTAGGAACAAATCATGGGTTTTAAATTAGAACAAATACCCCAAGACACACAAAAACCACAAGACACACAAATACTCCAGTTTCAAACTGTAAAGAGAATATATTTTTTTAAAGCATTTTTTTTCATTGAAATTGAATTACAAAAAACAAAGTCAGTAACCACAGTACATGGTGAATGTAACACTAGAAAACAAGTAAATTGCTGGTTTAACAGGGAGCTAGTTTTCAGGGTGGGTGAAAAGCCAGGTCTGGTGACTCACAGTTAATCACCCAATAACGAAGGTGATTAAAGCAAAAAGATTCCATTGGTGCATTAAACATTGAAATGCAACACAGCCCCTCCGAGTCCCTGACAACAAATATCAACCTATTCCCCACGCAAATCATGCGCAAGAGCAGGGTGTTTGTTATGCCAGCAGCAACGCTGCTGTTGAAATAATAAGCAGGCGATTGTTTCTTCTGGGCTAGAAGAATGAAAATAGCTCCAGGAGTGAATTTTCAAGTGCACGTACAATGTGGTGAGGAACTGGAAGTTGGGACATGGAAAAGTTGAAAGTGGTGAAGGCAATTCACTTACCAGAAAAGAGTATAAAAATAATCAGCTCATTCAGTGAAAACATCATCCAGAATTAGGTCAGCACCACAGACCTAGAAACCTCCTTCCTGTCTCCCACTTCTCTCCGTCCAGGCTGACAGCTCCCCTCCAGCCAACCCACTGTTGGGAAGCCAGGAAAGAACAGCATCCAGGTGAGAGAGGCCCTCCCCCTGTGAGCGTTCACTCTTGTCAGCCTGCCCAGCAGCCTTCCACGTCCTGGCCCTAGTAATTTCCAACTGAAAAGAGGGCAAACTGTATACACAAAGAAAGTCTGTTTTGCAAGGCTTGACCCAGAGTAGGCCTTGGAAACTCCCTCCTCTCCATTGCCAGAGAATCCGCGAGGAGGGAGGGGAGACTGCAGGATCTAGCTCTGCCCGTCCCCTTCAAAACTCCAGCGGGCTGGGGACTTTACGTGCATTAAATGGCAGCTGCGGGCTAGGTGAAGGGGCCTGCCCCATCTGGTCCTGCTCAAGACTGGCAAGAGCAGAGCCGGCCCCTGCCCTTCTCTCCTGCTCTCCTCAGTTCCTCTTCTCTCCCAGTTTCCCCAGATGCCTGAGGCTCAGGCGATGTCTGCACAAGCCTGCTATGTGTGAGCATCCCACTGCACCTTCCCTCTGCACTCCAAATCCATAATCCTACTTCCGAGGTCCAGTTGGCCCAGGGCCAGGAGCGGAAGATGATCTGATTATTCCAATTCACAATCAAGTGCAAATAATTGACAGCATCCTCTCCCAACCTCAACTCCCCATTCTCCCTTCAAACCAATCTCCAAGTCTCTGTATTTTAGGCAGCACAGAGAAGAGATCTGGGGATAGGTTTGGGGGGGCAAGGAGGGGAAGGATTGCCCTTATGTTACCTGATCAATCACACTACCTGCAAAGCTTGGAAGGAAGCAGCAAACCAAACAAGCAACTTTTGTCCAAAAAAATAGCAGGATGGGGCTGGGGATATAGCTCAGTTGGTAGAGAGCTTGCCTTGCATGCATAAGGCCCTGGGTTCAATCCCCAGAAACATACACACACTAAATACATACATACATACATACATACATACATACATACTACAGGGGGATGGGATGCAAGAAGTTTCCCCCCCTACAGTTTATCATCATTTCTATTACAGTGCCAAAGTGACCATCGGTCAGCCATCTGGCACACACCAGCAAGTTCTCTTTCACTAGAATACTCAATATACTTAAAAACAGAAAAAAGGAACGTGGGATCCCAAACTATAGGCAGACATGGGGAACAGGGCTGAGGGGCCAAGGGGGAGAGGGGACTTTGGCATCACTGGAACCTCTAGTCCACCTGCCTCTACCTCATTGACTTGCCAATTTATTTGAGCCCACAAATTCCCTCGTTTGCCTGCCCCATTGCAGGAACTCCTGGGGCTTGCGAGGCAATCCTCTTAGCATCTACTTTTATAATGGTTGGTTTACACGTCCATTTTACCCACCCATCCTTCAGTGCTTGAA
Organism: Urocitellus parryii; assembly: GCF_045843805.1. Classification (NCBI taxonomy): domain Eukaryota; kingdom Metazoa; phylum Chordata; class Mammalia; order Rodentia; family Sciuridae; genus Urocitellus; species Urocitellus parryii. Next base: position 147,502,659 of record NC_135538.1, on the reverse strand, counting down.
GGAAGAAACTTCCATGTTCATTTCACTGACTGCAGCACCTGGCACGAAGTAGGCTTGCCACACAGGGTTGATGAACAGATGGGCTGACTCCCCTGGCACTGACTCCCGGGACCCACAGCCTTCTCCTTCTCCACCCACTGCCAGGTCCCTGGAGTGAGACCATCGGGATCACCTGCTCTGTTGGTCCATCCTACATGGCTTCCTCTCTTCGTCTGCCCTTTCCTGCTTCTCTCAAGGCTCGGTTCTGACACGATGAGTCATGAAGAAATGACTCCTTACTTCTGACGTCTCCTTCACAGGTGGGAAACCTGTAGAATGTGGAGAAACTTTCAAGATGTAAAATGAGTTACCACCTAAGAGTTACCATGGGTGACGGTACACTGACCCGTGAGCACCCAGAGACACACCTGCAGGCACAAGACACACAGACACCTACACACAGAGGCACACACTGAGATCTGCAAGAGGTTACTGGAAAAGTTAACAAATTTAGAAACTTACTAAGAAATTATTCTATGATGCCTACATAATAAAGGGGCACACAACTCCACTGACCAAATTGTTTTCTTTCCAACAGACATAAATATTGCCCGCATTTCTTTCTCCACACCATTTAACAAGATATTTGTTTCAGAAGTAGAACTCAGTCAAGAATATCAGAGCACTCTTCAGGAGTAATATTCAATGAATAGTCTATCTATATTCAATGAAGCCCCAGATCACTGAAATCTTACCTCACTGGCATGAGAACACATAGGGTCTGTAAAGATCTGGCAAATGTTTGTCCTGGATGTTTTGCTAGCATCAAGATAAACTCATGAGAATTCATTTAAAAGCTCAAATAATTTTGACTTCTTTCTCTTTATCTAATCTGGATCTAATCACTGAAATATAAACTCCTCACTATCATTTTTGCTTCAAAGCAAGTCTAAGATTGGTAGCGGTGCTTATATAAATGTTTTCTGGCAGTTGACAAAGAGTTGTCTGTTTTTAATGTAAAGTGAGCCATTTTAAAGAACTTGACCAGGGGCCCAGACGGAACCACCTTCATCCCCACTTCGTCCCGAATCAGGCTTTCACAGGGTGGCACCAGACCTCCCAATTTGAGTTTGAAGGAAACTTCTCAATGTGACACCTAATGCTAACATACATTGAAAATGAATCAAAAGTAAGCATAAAAGTCGGAATTACAGGATTTCAGACTAGTGTAAGACTTAGGAGACATTTAATTAAAACTCATCACTTAATACTAACAATAATCCCAGCGAGATTATGATTTGCCAAAAGTCACAGAGGTGGGGACAGAACCACAAGCTCCAGACCAGACATACTGTCAAAGGCGGCTTTCTTCCAGTGTCACACTGCTACCTGAAGACTAATATACCTGCCTCAGGAATCAGCCCTCGCCTACCAATACTTAGAAGAAAATGAACCTTACATGTACCTAAAACATTATCCCTGGGCTAATCTCTACAGAAGGACAATGCCACAGTTACTTTAGTTGGCTAAACACACACACACACACACACACACACACACACACACAATCTCAATTAGCAGAAACAGATTGCAACCCTACCTTTATCTAACCTTCTGTCATTTTGAAAATAAATCTGAAGTAAAGCAGAAATATAACGTCCCCTCCAGCAGGGTGGGACAAAAGAGAAAGGACACCAGAACACTTGTTTTGAAATTTGCTTGAATGCTAGATAAAACAACTTGATGTGGATTCACCTAAGCTTTTAAACAACATTCACTATTGAAATTTGTAACAGCAATCCCTTACAGTGTGCTCATGTAAATCAAAGCAGAATTATTAATTATAGTCTGAAGCGCCCTCTGGTGTTCCTGCACCATAACTTCTTTTCAGATAATTACTATCCTTGTAACTAGGGTCTTTTTTTGTCCTGAATAGTCTTAGGAAACCTGTTGTCCTTCCTTTTCACCCGGTTTTCAACATTTCCCTGGATCTTTTTCTCCTTATTGGGGAATTGTCATTCATAGCAGCACTAAAATAAGCTGGGATTGGTTTAGTATTTCCAGGCTCCACCATGGTCTTCTCTAGTATTAAGACATGTGACTGGTAAGCAAAGGTATCACTTCAACATGAGGATAAAATCTCATAGATGAACAACAGTTACCCATCTCTACTTTCTCCTTCCCACACACAGTAGAACTAACACATCTCCATTTCAAGGGCACTTGCTTGCAAAACAAACCTCAAATAAGGGCTTCCAATTCTACGTCTAAGGACAACTCTGCTGGTGGTGAGAGAACTCTCTGACAGCGGCCACTCTGCATCCTTCGGATTTACCAGCTAGGTGTGCCACGGCCCAGGCTCGGGCCCACAAGAGACAAAACTGCCAAGGCAGGGGAGATCAGTAGGAAATGGGTTAATTATGGGTTAGGGTTATGTGAGATATATATAGCAGAGAAGAGAGATACCAGTCTAGATGCCTGCTGTAGTTTGGATTTTTAACATCCCCCAAGGGCCCTGGTGTTAAAGGCTTGGTTGCAAGCCTGTGCACAATTGGCAGGTGGTGAAACCTTGAGGGAGTGGGGCCTGGCCAAAGGAAGTTAGGCGGAGATGCCCTTGGAGGGGATAGTTGGACCCCAGCTCCTCCCACCCCCCTTTCAGACTTCCATGAGGTGAGTAATGTCCTCCACCTTGCACTCCCACCATGATATTCTGCAAAGTCAACAGGGTCAAGTAACCATAGAATCCTCTGAATCTGTGAACAAAATAAACCTTTCCTCTTCATAAGTTGATTTATCTTGGATACTTGTAACAGTAAAGGAAAGCTGGCTAACAACATCTGTGCCATGATAATTTGGCCATTTTTCTCTATTATGTGCATCCACAAATGTTAAGTTCTTGTTTGGTGATGCTTTTGTATTTTGCAATAAATCCTTTCAACAGCAATGAACTAAAAAATGAAAAAACATACTTAGTAAAAATGTATTAAATACTAAATTTCTGACTCAAACAAGTTAACGATGAATGTTAAATTGCACAAAATGAGGGGCTGGGGTTGTGGCTCACTGGTAGAGCACTCGCCTAGCACATATGAGGCCCTGGGTTCGATCCTCAGCACTACATAAAAAAATGAAAAGACAAATAAAAGTTTTTTAAAAAGTTGCACAAAATGACATCATTTGTCACCCATCTCACCCCTACAGCCACTGGGGACAAAGTAATATCAATTACCAAGTGAAAAACCCAAGAACACAAATTTGCTGAAGAAGCATTATAATCCACATCAAAAATCAGTCACTATTTTGAGAACCCTGTCCTTGTAGTTTATGATTTATCACATGCAGCTGCAGAAGGTGCTTACATAACATTCAGAATGGTATTCTAAATTGACTGCCAATTTTTTATTTCAAGTTTTTGTGTTCCTGTACCAAAAACTGGAGCAAACATTAACAATGTGTTGGTACTAAAAGCAGAAGAATTTTATAAACAGTTTGCTGTTGCTAATTTTGTAGCAGTGCTATCAAGGCTTCTAGAAAGATCAATTAATTCCAATAGTGATCTGATGTTTTCAATCTAATTTGTGAAATTAAAGCAATGTGTTTTTTTTGGATAATTGGTTCATTTGAGATGAAACATCTGACATTACTCTGAATCTGATAAGAGTTCAACATTTAAGGGCTACAGTCTAACTCGGTGGTACAGTGTTTGCCTGGAATGCAGGAGAGCCTAGGTTCAACCCCTAGCACCTGGGCAGGGGTGGGGGTGGGGGGGGAACTTGGTGGAACATGGTGTCCACACACAAAAAAAATAACATCTCACTAAATTTAGATTTCTGGGGGCTGGAGTTGCAGCTCAGTGGTAGAGTGCTTGCCCCTCACGCGTGAGGCCCTGGGTTCGGTCCTCAGCACCACATAAAAAAAATAAACAAAAATAAAAATATTTTTAAAAATAAACAAACTTAGATTTCTAATTTCTGAATTAAGATATGAAGCAGAAGTATAATTGGAATTAGAGTACAAACAAGTCATAATTTAATTAAAGGAAACTGAAATAGAGTACCAACTGCAATCATTATAAGCTGTACTTGTTAACATTTAAAAATTCTGAATACACTAGATGATATTACTATAAAATTTATGTGATAAAGTTGATGTTGAACTTAGAAAGATAAGTAAACTGTAGTCTTCAGAAACTTCTCTGTTGCCCATCATCAACTGGAACTACTCAGCACATCCGCCTGTCTATTGATGATCCTTAACATTCCTATTAATGAGTCCTTTAGATTTGAGATGCATTATGACCAATATAAATTAGAGATTTTAATCAAAGAATTCACAGAGCCTGGAAAAACACTTCTGCTTTTGAGGCTTTCTGGAGAACTGTAGTTAGGGAAAACAAAACTTGCAAAGAAGAAGGCACTGAAACTTCCCAGCCATGGTAAAGGAAGAAGTGAAAGTCTGAATCACAAACATTCAAATCGCGTCCAAGATTAATTTTTTTTTCTTCTTTTTTTTGGTACCAGGGATTGATTTGACCACTGAGCCACATCCCCGGCCCTATTTTGTACTTTATTTAGAAACAGGATCTTACTGAGTTGCTTAGCACCTTGCTTTTGCTGAGGTTAGCTTTGAACTCGAGACCCTCCTGCCTCAGCCTCCCCAGCTCTGGAATTACAGCCACACGAGGCTCCAAGATTAAAACTGGAAATTCTGTAATTGCTCTTTGGAACGTATCTACTGGTGGGAAAACCTTTTTTTATTTTTTGGTGTATAAAAATAATACAGAATAGTGAAATTTCATTCACAGAGTACAACTTCAAAAAAGATTCCAAGCATTATGATAAATTAAAAATCAGTTCATCGCTTCTCGGCCTTTTGGCTAAGATCAAGTGTAAAAATCAGTTCATGTTAGAAAATTTTATTATATGAAAAGGGCATGAATTGAGGCAGATATGACTAACCTCAGCATGTGACCAACAAAAATAGTCACTCCACTGTATGTGGTTTTCATTATTCTGATAAGACAATATGAGGGTTTGAATTTTATTGTAATGTATGTGGATATTTCTATTTATTTCTATTTTGAGGGAAAAAATTTGATATTTCTAATTTGAGGAAAAAAATTTCATTTTCAAAAGTTTTTAAATGGAACTATTTTTTAGGCCTAGCCATATAATAAAACTAATTTGTACATCAAAATGTAATTTAGAAATCATAGTAAAACAAATAAACTCTAGCTATTTTTTTCTTTGTTTTGGTTTTGGTTTTGGTTTTTGCACTGTTGGAGATTAAATCCAGGGCCATACACGTACTAAGCACAGGTCCTACCGCTGAGCTCACTCCTGGCTCCTGTATGTATTATTGCCACACCAATCTTCATGTTTTAAAGTGTACTGGTTTGGACAATCAGTGGCCCTAACAACAGCACCACCTACCAGGAGCACACTGTTTAACAGGTACTATGCTCGAATCACTTTATCAACTTACTACTTGGTGTCACTAAAATTACAAATTCTGTGTAAGTCTCTGATATCCTCTAATATAGGAGATATTATGAAAAGCAATGATAAACATAAAAGTTCAGTCAGTAAATTTAGCATTTGGTACCTATGTCTTCTGCTCGGCTCTGCCTGTAAGCATCACTATCAAGATTGGGAATCAATATGATTGGGTTTAACCTATGTATTTATTCTTCTGATACTTTCATTGTATTTTCATTGTTTCAATCTTGTTTCAGATGTATGAAAGCTTTCCCTTTAAAACATAAATAAAAAAGACATTATCTAGTAGACAATTAGCAATACGTGCTACCAGATAGTGAAAAATACATAAAGGGCATGATAGATAGTAGATTAAGCCAAAAAAATTAATTTATCTACCTACTCAGGATGACAGAGTAAAATGTTGCCTGAAGGTAAAAAATTTATTTTAGATTAGGGAGCCACCAAAGCCACCAAATCTTGATTTGAGATCAAATATTTATTGTAATGGGGGTGGGCAGGAAATGGAAGACTGTTGATAAAGACGGTATTGGTAACCTATTGAGCTGAACCTAACTGAACCTAACTCCAGCAGGACACTGAGGACAAACAGGCCCCACCATCACTTTGTCCAAGGGAGGGAACCCAGCGTCATCTTACTTCTGCTCCCATCAGCCACTGGTGGGGGACTTCTGGGGGCCGGGTCGATGCCCCCGCATTTCCAGATGCTAGTCATTAGAAGTGTGAATCACAATGAGGCCTGAAAAGAAGAAGGCAGGGCACGGACAGCATCTGCTACATCCTTCCAAGCCTAAAACATATTCTTACATCGTGTAATTATGCAAATGCTAACATGCTAACTGCATGGCCAACGCCACACATCAAAACCAACAGACAATGTCGCAGTCTTGTGGTGATGTCGTTTTAAGTATTTATAGCCATGAAAAGTCATTCTAATTTTAAACATCCTTTCCCAAATGCAAAATTCCTAGAACATAAAATAATTTATTATATGAAAAGGACAGATATTAATATCTCATTTTGTATTAGGATTTGAACTGAATATTTTTTCCTTGTTTGGTTATTTGTTTTGATCTTTTTTAATATTATTTTTCAAATTGGGATTTGAACCTAGGGATGCTCTACCACTGAGTTACCTCCCAGCCCTTTATATTTTTTTTTTATTTTGAGACAGGGTTTCTGCTAAGTTGTCCAGGCTGGCCTCAAAACTTGTGATCCTCTTGTCTCAGCCTCCCAAGTCACTGAGAGTACAGACACACCACAGTACCTGACTTGAACTGAAAATTGTTTTGAGAAAATCCATGAAATTGAGCCTATCAAAATGCAATAAGGATTTCTGGACCTAGTAGGATCACCAAACAGTGCCAGTGTTTATTGGTGGGTTCTCAGTACACAGAAACAACCAGAAAGAAGGTTCATCTGTGAGTTACAACACTTCAAGGAAGGGAGAGATTTGCCCATTTCCTCTTAACTGATCCACATTTTCTGTCTTCCTTTTTTTAAATATTTTTTCAGTTGTAGATGGACACAATATCTTTATGTATATTTATGTGGTGCTGAGGATCGAACCCAGCACCTCACAGGTGCGAGGCAGGTGCTCTACACTGAGCCACAGACCCAGCCTCACATTTTCTTTTTTTAAGGGAAAAGCTGAGGGTTTTCGTCTGGATGTGGTTTGCTGGTTGGTTAGTATTTGCGCGCCTTGGTGCAGTGAGGTGCCCGTGTGTATACATAAGCACATGGGGGTACATATGTATATACAAGTGTGGAATTTGCTTGCTTATCTGTTCTGGAAACACACTGATATTACTTGAATGTCCCAGACACTTTGTAGGGCTGTCCCAAGATCAGGCAGACTAGCATTCTAAGAGCTTCTCAAAGGAATGCAGTTTTCTCTAGATATCAAATGGCAAGCCCACAATCTGTTGAAGAATTTCTCACCTAGTTCTCACCTCTGCATATCACTCACCAATTTAAAAAAGAAAGAAAGAAATGACAAGCATTTCCATGGTCACATCCTGGGTGGATCTTAGAGTCGTGGAAATAGCACATGCAGCTGTTAGCCTCTCTAAATACACAATCGGAGGCATTTAGACGCCCATTCTGCAGTGCTGGCAGTGACAGACAAGAATAACAGTTACTTTTTATACCGAAGATAAATGCTGGATTATGCCTGGGAAAGGCAGGGTGGGCCTAACCCCTAGGCAGAGAAGAACAGTTCTGATGTCAATGGAAGGCAAAACTCTGGGCAGGCTACACAGCCTCCATTGATTGAAGGCCTTTTTAGGGAAAAGCAACTTGGTTTTGTTAAATTTTGGAAAGAAAAATATTGCTTTCAACTGCTTTTTAAAATTAAAAACAAGATTTCACAACTCTCCAATGAAGACAATGAGTAATTACTTGTTTTAGACCCACATTTATGAGCTGTTATTGAAAGGGAATGAATGTGACAAAAGAAGGAGAATATAATGGTCCATGTGTGTTACTAAGTGGAAAAAGAAGCTCAAACGAGCACAGGAGTCAGAACCCATCTCACATTTTTCATCTGCACTGAAAAGCTTTAGAAGCATATGGAATAAAATATTAATGTATGCTACGTTACAGTAAGATGCTCCATTGCTACTCCACAGTAGCGTGACTGTAGGTAACAATTATGTGCTATCTGTCTCAAGAAGCTAGAAGAAAGGACACTTAATGGTTTTTACCATGAAGAAATGACAGATGACTGAGGAGATATATTTAACCTAATTTAAACATTATACAATGTATGCATATGTTGAAACATCTGATGTACCACCTTGTTACATATAATTTTTTTAAGAGAGAGAAGTTTTTAATATTTATTTTTCAGTTTTCAGTGGACACACATCTTTATTTTTTTTTTATTTTTATGTGGTGCTGAGGATTGAACCCAGTGCCCCGCGGATGCCAGGCAAGCGCGCTACCGCTTGAGCCACATCCCCAGCCCTACATATAATTTTTTTATGCTTTTATGTATCTGTTTTTTAAAAGAAAAATGTGAGTTCTAGTTTTTCTCTGGGTGATGGACTTTCAAAGGTCTTCACTTTCTTCCTTACATTCTCAAGTGTTACTTTTTGGGCATAGGTAGGTGCTGCTTTTATAATCAGAAATTTATATAAGGTATGACTTTAAATAAATGAGAGAAAGACAAAATAATAAGTACAGGAAAGATAGAAAAAGGAGAGAAAAGGGGAAAAAGAACATCAACTCTTCATATGTTAGTCATTTGACAAAGGATCCTCTGCTCAGACACTGGAGGGCATGACAATTCTAGCTCGTGGTGGGGGAGAAGGTCACTAAGCAGACAGCACTGTAGACAGGGTGTGGAGAAACCCTGTCTGAAGCCAAGCTAAGATCCCACAGAACAGAGAGCACCTGTGGAGGATGGTGGAGAGACAGCCATGCCCCTTGGTGGCCCCAAGCTGCCCACCGTGGCTGGAGAGGAAGAGGTGGTGGAACAGAGGGGTAGGGGGATTAGAGAGTAAAGCAAGTGCCAATTCCTTCAGGGACATAAAAGCCAATGATAAGGAATTTGTAATCTCAATACAAGGAAAGCCGTTAAAGAATTTGATGGGGAGAAAGAAGTCATCTGATTAACATTTTAAGTTGACCACTCTCACTGCTGCTGATTCAAGGGAGAGACAAATTAAAGAGGTTGTCCTTGTCTTGATGTCCTTATCATCCGCTCCTCCTCCACCTTCACCCCTGCGTTTGCTGACTGCTAAGATCTCTGCAGCCTTAGATCCTGCCACATAGCATCTCCCATGAGAGAAAAAGGTCTAATAACCTTCATCACTTAGTTCCCCAGGATCCTGCACCTTCCACCCCACAGCTGTGGGCCCTTATAAACTCATGCCTCACTTCCCACGGGTCCTGCCAGATGGACCCCAGTCACCTCTTGTCCTACAGCTTCTACCATCACTTCTCTGGGAGCACCAACCCCTGCTAATCCACCATCACTGTCTCCTCCACTCCTCGGCTTACCTCCTAGTCCAAACCCGTGCACCTTCTCTGCCCCTGGTATTAGATGTCACGGTATTTTCTTTGCCAATGATATTAATCCATGGGATTGTAAAGCACCTTGCATTGAAAGGGACTTTGGAGAAGTTTTGGTTCCACCTGCAGGTTTTTATGGAGAGGAAACAGGTCTGGCATGGTGAGAGGTTTTCCTCAGGTCTCAGGGGGAGGGAGTAGCAAAGCAGGACAGCTATGGTGGGGATAGCTGTCCCCCAAAGGCCCACATGGTAAAGGCTTGGTCCTCAGGGGGGTGCTGCTGGTGGGGGGGGGGTGGAACCTTTAAGAGGTGGGGCCTAGGGAAGGCCTCTAGGCACTGGGGTGTCTTCAGGAGTATGATTGGGTCCTGGTCACTCCCTGTTCTCTTTTGCTCCCTGGCCATGAGATGAACAGCTCAGTTCACCCCATGTGCTGCCGTGATGTGCAGCCCAAAGGCAATGGGGCCAAGTGATAATGGACTGAAAGCTCCAAATCTGTGAGACAAAATCAACATTTTCTCTTCATACGTTGATTCTCTCGGGTATTTGTTATAATAATAGAGAGCTGACCCACACAGACTGAACACAGGCTTCTGACTTCCTATTTAGAGTTCCCTGCATGATTGTTTAAAAATATTTTTTAGTGGTAGATAGACACAATATCTCTATTTTATTTATTTATTTTTATGTGGTGCCGAGGGTCGAACCCAGTGCTTCACACATGCAAGGCAAGCGCTCTACCACTGAGCTACAACCCCAGCCATCCCTGCGTGATTTTAAAGCAATGCTTATCAACCCCTGAGTTAGGGAGCTTTGTGCTTTACAGAACTCTTCTGTGTGCACCATCTCTTGGGCTCGTGGCTGCCCCCAAGCAATAGATACAAAGTGAAGCTTAGAAAGATGGAATGCTGGGAATGTAACTGAGCCAGAACCGAGACCCAGATCACGGGGCTCCAAGTCCTGCTGAAACTAGGAAACTTCCTCTTGTCAGATGAAATCAGTCCAGGAACAAAGTTAGAGGTTCCTATGACTGCTTCTTATTAGTTATTGATTAATTAGACAAACATGCATCCTTTTAGAATCTTTTTGAAGATCAGGGGTTTTTTTTTTGTTTGTTTGTTTGTTTGTTTTTCACATTGTTAAAGAGGGAGTTTGTCCAACCCAGGGAATTTATTAAAATGATGGCAAGAGCTTTGGAGCAGTAGAGAAAACTTAAAGAAGAAAGAAAATGAAGAAAAGAGATGCAAACTTTACCAAGTTCATGATTTGATCAAGGACCAGACGTGGCTCCAGATACAATGCCATTATGACAAACACCATCATTGGAAATGTGTTCTAAAATTGGTTGACTTATTGTAAATATAAGTTAATATCGCACAATTCCACTGGAATAAAGAATGTAAGTGGTCTCATGGAGTTCACTATTAAACTATTTGAATTATATACAGATCTAATTTTTTGAACTATATTTTTTTTCAGCACATTTGAAGTGTAGAGTTTCAAATCCAACGTCAAAAATATTCTAAGTGACAAAAATTATGTCCTTTTCGGTTATTTTTCAGGATGTGAAAGAGATTACTGTTTCAGAGTAAATATATTTTGGAATGCATTGCATCCTGATGCTACAATTAGTTCTATTCTTGCTCTGAAAATGGAAAAGGGTCAGGGACCCTGCATAACTGACACTTAGTGGCAGCAGCTGATGCTGGCTGGCACCCCACACTAAGTCAGGAAATGTGGCTCACTCTTGCCCTTGGAGCCCAACACAGATGAGTTCCTAGGACACTTATGCAAGAAAAATATTTTCCTTGTTTTTTGATTTGCTTTCACTTTGATGAGCTCAAACAATTTTTTCCCCAAATATCAGACCTATTATTGTCAACATTTCCCTGGGGCATGCTAGGTACAGTTACTTAAATATGCTGTAAAACCTCCAAAGTGTGAATGAGAAAGGTTTACACTTATCTCAAACGCTAAGTACCATGAGAACAGCGTTCATTCTCTTTGTGAATAGTTGATGAGGTAAGAGAAAACTTATAGCTGTAGCAACGGAATGCTTAATGTAATTATTAGGATTTTCTTAACATTATTGTCGGTTGGACTTTGATAAATGGCTATGATAGCAAAATACTACTTGTTTTTAGAAGGCTAAGAAAGAATATCTAGAATAGCAAGTGTTCCACTAAAAATAATCCTGTGAAATGCACATATCTCTCATCCCATCAATCCTGAGCATGTTCAGAACATTCTCTGTTACTGCATCCCACCCATTCACCTTCCTTAGGAATTAAGCCACCCAAGTAGCAACATGTGGATTCTGGGTTAGCTCGGCTGAGTGCTGTGAGCTTGCTGGCATAAAAGGAGTCAGTAACACTTCTCACCCCTACCCAGAGACCCCAGGAGTGTGGTTCACAAATAGACAGAAGACTTACAGTGCATTACCTTGGCCTCGGGAGCTAGTGCATTCCTGAGTGTCAACTGAAATCTGGGGACACTGAATCACCTTCTCCAACACTGCTCCACACTATAGTAGCCAATGTTCAAGGTCAGGCAGGATGACTAGCCAAAGAGGCTATGATTTTCAGCTCTAAGATCACCACTACCAGCTTTTTAAGGTATTGAATGGCACTTTTGTACACGGGTCTTGAAGTTCAGTAAGAAGCGTGACTAAATAATGTTTGTATTCATTCTAGGTTATTTTTATTTCTTGGGATAACTGCACTGAAACTCTTTATATATAAGATTCAGATGAAGGCAGAAAATGAAAATATTTTAGGAATGCAAAATAGGTAACACCAGTCAAAATGTCACACCTCTACTTTCTTAAAAATTCATTTTACATAAAGAGCATTTTATTTGCCTTGAATTAAAACAAAGTGCTCAGTATACTTGAGTAGATTTATATTTTAAGGCAGTTTCTGATTCTATGAAAGTTTATTTTACAACCAAGGAGATCAAGGAGAATGGCAATCAGTATGAGTAACGTTCTCTATCAGCTAACAACTCCATCAGATAGAGGATTATGCTGACCATGTTAGTACAGAGAGTTAAGTGTGAAAAAAAACAAAGAATTCAGCACAGTGTCCACTGGACAAAAAAGCAAACACTGGACTGGCTTTTACAGATCATTTAGCAGATTTACCAATCATTTTAGGATAGAAATGAAATTTTTATTTGTTTGTTTATTTGTTTGTTTGTTTTTGGTTGCTGGGAACTGAACCCAAAGGCATCCTACACTGAGCCACATCCCCAGCACCCCCCACCTTTTTTTTTTTTACTTTGAGATATAAATCTTGCTAAGTTGTTGAGGTTGGCCTCAAACTTGCAATCCTCTGCCTCAGCCTCCTAAATCATTGGGATTATAGGAGTTGGCCATCATACCTGGAAAAATTAATATCATTTAGACATATACCTCTGGCTATTGGCTTTGAGACTCCAATAGCCAGTTTGTTTTTGGCTCTGAGAAAACAGAAATAAAATCAGCATACTATAGTGACACTGCCACATCAGTTTATAGCAGCTCAATTCACAATAGCTAGATGATGGAACCAACCTAGGTATCCCTCAATAGATGAATGGATAAAAGAAATTGTGGTATTATATACTCAATGGAATATTACTCAGCTTTAAAGAAGAGTAAAATTATGAAATTTGCCAGTAAATGGTTGGAGTTGGAAAATATCATGCTAAGCAAAATAAGCCAATCCCACAAAACCAAAGGCCGAATGTTTTCTCTAATATGCAGATATTAGTTCACAATAAGGTGGGGGGCACTACGGAAGAATAGCATTACCTTAGATTAGGTACAGGGAAGGGAAGGAAGAGGAGGGGAGGGGATATGGGGATAGGGAAGATAGTAGAATGAAACAGACATTATTACTGTATGTATATATGTGACTGCATGACCAATGTGATTATGCAACATGTGCACTCAGAAAAATGAGAAATTATATCCCATCTATGTATGATATATCAAAGTGCGTAAATGCATTCTACTGTCATGTCTAACTAATTAAAATAAATAATAAAATTTTTTTTTAAAAAGCCAAAGCAAAAACCCAGTGACACCACTTCCACCATTAGGGCTTTGTTCCTGAGCCTTCCTTCCAAAGTTGACTGCAAACAAAGCATTCTAACAGATCTGAGAGCTGAACTGTGAATGCAGCCATGGTTGTACTTCCATCAAAAAGAGAAGCTAGTGCCGAGCTGCCAATGTTTTCTAAGGTCTTAGAACTCAGGGAGATGAAGTCGACAAATGTCATGAAAAACCAGGAAGATCTTGCCATTCACACCACTGTAAGAAACCATGGTTAGACTGAAAAAACAAGCCAAACACAATAGAGGCACAGTTCCACTACACCCCTGGGAAACACTTCTTGAATGTTAGAGAAGAAAAAATTTCATAAACATAAGGCAAATGCATCTAAATATCAGAAAAACCTCATATATATATTTTTAAGAATTACAAAAGAAATAGCACTAAAAGTACAACATATCATTTCTCTGGACAGTTCAAGTTTTGCATGATTTAATCATCAGCTATTCCTTGAGTTGCTGCACCAAGATATATTTAGGTCTAGTTCTTATACTTTAAAATTGTGTTTAAGATCCCTGACTCGGGGGTTCGGGTACAGCTTAGTTGTAGAGTGTGTACTTACCATGCCTGAGGCCCAGGGTTCAATGCCTAGGACCAGAAATAAGAAAAAAGAAAGAATTCCCTGCTTCAAAACAACTAGAAGCACATTGCTCTGATTTCCTGGAATTATAGATTAACAGAGCTAGAAAGATATACAGATGATCTGTTTCAACACCTATTTATAGACAAGTGAGTGTCCTGAGACCCAACCAGGTTGAAGGTCATGCAGTGACAAGAAGAAAACCAAGACCCGGATTCCTTGACTCTTCAATTTATTAACTGAATTATAACTATAACTTAAAATAACAATAGTTCAAATCTTTTTGAGATTGGTCATAACAGTCATTCCTTGCATAGTTTTTTTTTAAACACAGGTGATCATTTTTAAAGAGTGAAGAATCAAGATAATAATACAGAAATGTAACACCAAAATAAGAAAAAAAATTACTCTTCAGCTCTAAAATGCCAAATGTGTTGCCTAGACTCTTCATTACCCTTTAAGACTATAGCTTAAATTAGAAGCATTTTCATTCTTTCAAGAAAACACTATTTGGCAGGTTTGTAATCAGGGGTTACAAACAACCCCCAGAGAGTCTCCCAGCATGAATTAAGAATTCCTGCTCATTAGGCATGTTAATAAGCCTGACTCAGCCATTCCACAGTGCACACAGATATCAAACATCACATGGAGCTGGATGCGGTGGGTGCGCCTGTCGTCCCAGCAGCTCAGGAGGCTGCAGCAGGAAGATCTCTGGAGCACGCGACTTCAGGGCCAGCCTGGGCAATGTAATGAGATGGAAGGAGGGAGGGAGGGAGGGAGCAAGGGAGGAAAGAAGGAAGGAAGGGAGGAAGGAAGGAAGCAAGCAAGCCAGCCAGCCAACTGAACTGGGGTTAAAATTAACTGCCTTCTTTTTTCTTACACAGATGGTGGACTTCTCTGTGGGATTTCCTCCTACCGTTCAACACAAGAGAAGGGCACGCTTGCTTTCCAATTGTCTGCAGAGGCTTCTTTACCATCTGAGAAAGTACTTTATATTTGTGTGCACCTCAAGATTTGTCAAAAAGAGAAACATCACATTGTACATAAGTAAATCCATAAGTAGATCCAATTTTTGCAAATTAAAAATCTAAAAGACTCCTATTCAGAAGTGGCACCATTCTCCTTGCAAAAATCGTTGGTCACACTAGTCATAGGGGGTCAGGAAATGTGCCGTCAGAAAGCCAGGAATACTTGAAAAACAGCAGACATGACTACTGCACCATGTATGTCTGAAACACGAAAAATTGAATACCAACGGTCTCTGAACACACAGCAGTTAATTAAGTACCCATTTTCTTTAATCCTATAGCATGAGAAACTTTGCTGGACTAAGAACCCAACGTCCAGCAAAGGCTTGGTTTAGCCACCATCTAACTGGTGGCCCCAGTGAGTCCTGTATAGTTTCTTCATTTGCAAAGTCATGGATGAGTCTAGATGGCTTCTGAGGTCCTGTCTAGTCTTTTATTTATTTATTTTTTTTTGCGGAGGGGTGCAGTGGAAGGAGTACCAGAGATTAAACTCAGGGACACTCGACCACTGAGCCCTATTTTGTTTTTCACTTAGAGACAGGGTTTCACTGAGTTGCTTAGCACCTTGCTTTTGCTGAGGCTGGTTTTGAACTCACAATCCTCCTGCCTCAAACTCCCTAGCCACTGGGATTACGGCATGTGCCACCACACCCAGCCTGTCTAGTTTTATAAGAGCTGTAACCCTAACTGACATAAATTTAAGAGTATATACAGAAAAAAATTTCACTAGTTGCATTATCAATACTAAAATAAAAATATTTTCTCTTAAAAATGAAATATTCAGCCTGGCACAGTGACACAGACCTGTGGTTCCAGTGATTAGGGAGGTGAGACAGGAGGATCTCAAGTTCAAGGCCAGCCCTCAGCAACTTATGGAGGCCCTAAGCAACTTAATGAGACCTTGTATCTAAATCAAAAATAGAAAGAGTTGAGGATGCGGCTCAGTGGTAAAGCATTCTGGGTTCAACCCCCAGTAAAAAAAAAAAAAAAAAAAGGCAACATTCAAATATAAAAAAATGTAGTTTCAAAAAACCCTACCCACCAAAATGATAACGATGATCTGTTGATTGCAGGGGTTTGCTTTTGTGTTCCTTTATTTTTTTGTTGCTGCTGCTGTTTAAGAGTCACAGAAGCGAGCATCTCTACTAGTTCAAGGAAGCACAGCATGGTGCCTGCGTAAAGCTTACTCCAGAGACTCTCAGTCAACATCTAGAAGTAGTTTCCCCAGTCAAGGCAAAAGTCCTAGGTTCACTCTGGACATGACTCTGTATTATTATGTTTAGGTGCATAACCTTTTGGTTATTTTTTTCTCTCTCTGCTTTTCTTTGTCCCCTTTCTTCCAGGACCTAGAGAATACTACATTCTACCAGACAGTAATGCAGCCTTGTACCTTTTCCTTACAAAAATCAGTGCATAACACCCACCTCACCTGGACAGAGGTCTTTCTGTTCAATCAGCTGAGACATGGGCGCACTCATACTTACTCCTAATCACTCAGACGTTTTTTTGTTTTTTGTTTTTTGGTATTAGGAATTGAACCCAGGGGGGCTTAACCACTGAGCCACATCCTCAACCATTTTTTATATTTTATTTAAGGACAGGGTCCCTCTAAGGGCTCTAGGGCCTTGCTAAATTGCTGAAGCTGCCTTTGAACTCATGATCCTCCTGCCTCAGCCTCCTGGGCAGCTGGGATCACAGACATGACCTACCACCCTGGGAATTCAGATTGATTTTTTTTAACATTTTATTTTTTAGTTGTAGTTGGTCACAATGCCTTTATTTTTATTTATTTATTTTATGTGGTGCTGAGGATCAAACCCAGGGCCTCGCATGGGCTCAGCGAGCACTCTACCACTCAGCAACAACCCAGCCCCAGACTAATCTTTATAGGAAAAAATGGTTTTGTTTTTATGTAATATGGAAATAGAATGGTATATATTCCTCTTTGAGAAAGGAACACGTGAAATTAGAAATATGGCTCTCTTTAA
Organism: Urocitellus parryii; assembly: GCF_045843805.1. Taxonomy (NCBI): domain Eukaryota; kingdom Metazoa; phylum Chordata; class Mammalia; order Rodentia; family Sciuridae; genus Urocitellus; species Urocitellus parryii. The sequence continues at coordinate 147,485,477 of NC_135538.1, read as the reverse complement.
AGGAAGTCTCCCTTTACCTCCTAATAAAAGGAAGATTATGAAGCAAGTCACCTAAACCTAAAATACTTTATTCAGATCCCATATTACTAAATATCTTAACCTGTGCTGTGAATGAAGCTGAATTGGGGACCTAATGAGTAGGGGGAAAAAAAGAGTGTTGGTTAGTTACTACTCAACTAGGGTAGATAGTCGGAACTAAGTTTAAAATCAACTACTTTCCTTCCTCTTACACAAATGACAGACTTCTCTGTGAAAGAACACTCTTGCTTTGCAGTTGCCCACAGAAGCCTGCTTTACCCATCTGAAAAAGTCAACTTTATATTAATTAACAAATAGATGAAACAATGTTCAGCATCTCTAGCAATTAGAGAAATGCACAACAAAACCACATTGAGATTCTATCTAACTCCAGTCAGAATGGCAATCGTCAAGAATACAAGCAAGAATAAATGTGGACAAGGATGTGGGGAAAGGTACACTCATACATTGCTGGTGGAACTGCAAATTGGTGCAACCACTCTGGAAAGCAGTATGGAAAGTCTTTAGAAAACTTGGAATGGAACCACCATTTGACCCAGTCATTCCACTCCTAGGTTTATACCCAAAGGACTTAAAATCAGCATATTACAGTGACACAGCCACATCAATGTTTATAGCAGCTCAATTCACAATAGCTAAACTATGGAACCAACCTAGGTGCCCTTCAACAGATGAATGAATAAAGAAACTGTGATACACACACACTCACACACACAGGAATATTACTCAGCCTTAAAGAAGAATGAAATTAAAGCATTTGCCAATAAATGGATGGAACTAGAGAATATTATGCCATGCGAAATAAACCAATCCCAAAGAACCAAAAGCCAAATGTTTTCTTTGATATGCAGATGCTACTTCACAATGTGGGGGTATGGGGGATGAAAAATAGTGGTATTTTGGACTAAACAGAGGGGAGTGAAAGCTGGGAGAGGGTATGAGGGCAGGAATGATAGTAGAATGAATCAGACATTATTACCCTATGTGCATATATGATTACATGACCTGTGTAACTGATATCATATACAATCAGACGAGTGAGAAGTCATTCTTTGTTTATGTATGTTGTGTCAAAATGCATTCTACTGCCATGTATAACTAATTAGAACAAATATAAATAAATAAATAAATACAAAAGAAGAAGAAGAAGACGAGGAGGAAGAGGAGGAGGAGGAGGAGGAGGAGGAGGAGGAGGAGGAGGAGGAGGAGGAGGAATTAAATATGTCCAGGGCAGGGCTGGGGTTGTGGCTCAGCGGTAGAGCACTTACCTAGAACTTGTGAGACCCTGGGTTTGATCCTCAGCACTACATGAAAGTAAATAAAAATAAGGATATTATGTCCATCTACAACTAAAAAATAAATATTTTTTAAAAAAATGTCCGAGGCAGGAAATGACACCAGGTCATGAATTATATATGCTGTTCATTTTTTTTCGACATTTTTTTTTTGACATAAAACAAACTTGGTGGGTCTTTAAAAATCGTTTTCCTGGCTAGGGCTGAGTCTTTGTCCCATGGATACCGTACAAACTTCAGTGTGGTGTTCAGCTTTAGGCCCAGCAGCTCTGTCGCTGCCCCCTGGCTGCAAATGTTTACAACAGCCTGGATCATTATAATCAAAGAGCTTCTCACAATTTCTGAACCCAAAACACAGTGTAGAGTATTGTTCATTCATCAACATTAAAGAAAAACAGAGATTTGTTTTGAAAATAAAGGTCTACCTAAAGCCCCAAGTCATTAAGTCAAAAACTAAATTACAACTTGATGGTGGTGAAATATGAGCTCAGAAAGAACTGGGGAAATGGAATCATTAAGACTTCAATTTGCTAACTACCTATGTTAACCAAGGCAATCTTAAATTAGAAGCAGTTTTCTTTCTTCCAAGAAAACTCTCTCATCTATACAATTAAAGGGTTAGACTAAAGAAATGATTCCTAACCAGAAGAGTACATCAGATTACCCAGAGAATTTTGCCAAACATACATACCCGTCCGCATCCCAGACCTACTAAATTAGAAGGTTTCACGAGCATTTTGAAAATGTTCCACAAAAGGAATTGACACACACCTTTAGTTTGTAACTTCTAAATCTCTAAAGTCCTTTCCAGTTAGTGTTCTACATTAATAAATGGAGCCAATGAGCAGAGATCTATGCCTTTCAATCAATAAGACTCTGCAAGCAATAGTGATTTACTGCTTCGCCAGTGGCACTGTGGTGAAAGAAGCAGTACACGTGGTCTCCATCTGTCCAGCTGCTGATCAGGTTTTCATGTTAGATTTGTACTTCACAGAGAGTCTCGTAGAGAAGGGAGTGGGCTCTGGCCGGAGCGTCCACCCCGTCCTCTGAGTGCTCGTTGGGAATTTACTTTCTGGTGTGTCTGAGTTGACTCCTACCACACCCCAGTGATGAGGATCACCTGGCTCCCTGGTGTTCTTTGCCTCAAGCTGAGCTCCCCCGTCCAGTGACAGACCCAGGTCTGCTGAGTTCCACCATGTCTTTCCTTCAGATTCTGATTTGACAAATTCTGATTCCAGCATGCATCAAGTAATGGAAACCTATGTATTAATTTAGTTTACTGGCCTGTTACTCTTTTCTATTTGACTTGTTTCAAAAAAGTTTTACTTTATGTACATATTTGGTAACTTTAATAAATATATATTATAAATTCATGAGCAATATACTGAGACTAATAAGTGAAATAAATAATAAATGAAGCCAGGTGTAGTGGTAAGCAATCCCTATACATGGAAGGCTGAGGCAGAAGGATAGCAAATTTGAGGTCAGCCTTAGCTGAGGCCTTAACCAACTTAACAAGACCATGTCTCAAAGAATAAAAAATGAAAAGGGATGAAGATGCAGTTCAGTGGTAAAGTACCCCTGGGTTCAATCCCCAGTACCAAAAAATAAAAAATAAATTTAAAGTAATAATAAAAATAAATGAATAAATGAAACAAATAATAAATTATCCAGTAAGTTTGTCACTTTATATTTTCCAGGCAATTAAGTTAAATAATAGTAATTAAATAGCAAATTAAAACTATTTTAATTTGCTCATGGCTATTCAATAAGCCAGGAATAATATTTAGGAATAAGGGCTAGGTGAGGTGGTGCACATCCATAGTCCCTGTAGCCTGGGAGGTTGAGGCAGGAGGATCATAACTTCAAAGGCAACCTTAGCAACTTAGCAAGAGCCTAAGCAACTTGATGAGACCCTGTCTCTAAATAAAATATTAAAAAGGGATGGAGATGTGGCTCAGTGGTTAAGCCTGCCTGAGTTCAATCCCCTGTACCTAAATAAATAAATAAGAATAAGATATAAAACCTGGGAAATAAATCTAGCATAAAGTATATACTATCTTTTAACTGCAAAATTGCAGTAGGATATTAAAAAGATGGTGAAATATATACCAGATTCATAGATACAAAACTCAATATTTCACATATGTAAATTCCCTCCAAATTAACCTATAATTCCAATGAATTCCAATAATAATTAAAATGGGATTGGCGGGGGGAGGTCAATGAATTTAAGGACTTCTAGTCAGTAAGGCATGCTGAGCTGGGAACATTCCTACTCCACTCGATACCCTTTTCTGCTATTATATATAAGCTCTGAATGAAATATCTCTAAATATTTTTAAATGCATAGCTGTGCAAAAAGCCAGAAAGGAAAATCCCCCACACACACAAAACAAAAAAGAAACCCCAAACCTATAATGTTGATTTGGAATTGGAGACAGCAGAAATAGGAAGATGAGGGGTCCCCTCTGGGTCTAGGGCCTGCCTATCACGTGCAGGTGGCAGCAAGCACCTCCTGTCAAGTCAGGAGGGAGGAGCACTGAACAACTCCTGCCTCTCAAAAGAGAAAGTGTGCAGAAGCATGCCCCTCGCCCTGGGCTACAAAAGGAAAAAGAATCACTCAGGAGAAATTGGAGACTTAAGCTCAAGGAACCCGGAAGGCGTGCAAGTGAACACCAACTACACAGGATTGGAAACCAGAGCCAAACTAAGCATACGGCCTTGATGAACAAGATGGGCAACCGCCAAAGAGGAACACCTCTACAAACGGGACGCGGAGTTCCCATGTTGATGAACCAGCCCAGATAGCAAGGCCCGCGGGCCAATGACCCACCCTGAGACAGATTTATACGCAGATGAAACAAATGAGAAATGACTCCACAGAAACCCCTGTACTTTAGCTCTAGTGTTTTTTAAACGTTTGACAAGATAAGGGATGGAATAGAATCTATAGGAATAAGCCATTATGAAATAAAAGAACAAGGAGATTTCAAAAACAACCAAATAGAGACCTAGAATAAATAGGTCTAGAATAAATAGACCTAGAATAAATATCACTGATGAAAAAGAAATAGCCATCATGATAGATGGTACTATTGTTCAAACATATCTCTCTCCCCTTCTCTTGGGAAGGACGTAGTTCTCCATCTCACCGATGCTGGCTTGGCTACTGTCTTGGGTTAGCCATCATAAGCAGAGGCCACAGGAAGCTTTGCCAGCCTCTGTGCACCACAAGAAACTCCCATCCTAACAGGGGCCCTGTCGTGAGAAGGTGCACAGGATCAACTGGACTTGATCCACATTTGGAGCAGATACACTGCACTCAACCTGCAGCCACTGATAGTGCAATCTGGAGTGAGAAATAAGTTTTGTTATAAGCCACTGGTGTTTCAAGGTTATTTAGAACATTTTTTATCAAAGCAGAAGCTGATCGATATTGTCAGCTGAAGAGAGAATTCACAAAATTAATGATAAACCTAAAGAAACCCAGGGCACAATGCAGAGGAATAAAATTTATGGAAAATACAAGAAGTTAAGAGTCACAAGGACAGAATGAGAATTTCCAGGATATGCTAATGATGACTCTGAGAATATGGGCTGGAGAAAAAGGGGACGGATTAGTTTCTATATCGTGAAACAACTCACCACAAATTTAGTGGCTGCCCTAAAGTCCTAGTCTCTGGGCTCTCCCACGACATCTTGCTTCCTCCAAATCAGCAGGAGAATCTCTTTCCAATTGGCTTTAACAGAGCTGATGAAACACAACACCAGAATAGCCATTCCACCATCGTCACCAGTGTCACCCTCACTCCAGGGGACCCACTGTTACAGCACACCAGCAGGTAAGACTGTTTGGGAGACCACAGAATTGGGCTACAGGGAAACAGCAATAGTAAATGACGATTCCAAGGTCACAGCCTTCCTGGTAGTCCACTTCCAGCACTCTTGCTTCTACCTACACCATGGAACTGCACACCGCATTTAAAAGAGCAATACAGCAACACAGCATCACCCTGGGGGTCCTGAGGCACAGCAAGGACCGCAGAGGACTGGGCCAGTCTCCATGCCAACTCATCCATCCTTTCAGGCCAATCCCATGTCCTACCTCTGGGTCCAAAATTCTACTTTCATGGACTAAGTTGTTTTTGTTCTCTGTCATTGTAAATGTTTCATGTGTGACTCACATGTACTTTTCAAGTAGTCTTTTCAAATTTTAGGAACACAGTAATAAAAATGTTATTTGTTTTATTTTTGCCTATGATCACACACACACACACACCCCACACACACTATATATATATTTTTTGAAGAAATGTTAATTGGATTGTCCCCTTTTCACTCTTTTACCATTAAAAGACTTTGATTGAATAACATTACAGATTCTTGGAAGATAATCTGGAAGCTAAAAGTTTGAAGCCCTTTTAAAATTCCCAAATGCTGAAAAGATAAATCCATCAGCATTCTTGTTTGTTCTAGAGTTTATTGGCTTATGGTCATCATCTTTATTTTTTTACAGGAACACTTTTTTTTAATTGATCAGTGACAGAATATAAATATGAACAATTAATCTTAGCCATTTATTGCTTCTGTGCTTCTCTGAAAGCAGGAGTAAAATGTCTTGTGTGCTTATTACACACGGGCAATATCTCAGATCATTTCCCCAGCTGTGGAACAGATTGTAAACCTCATTTTAAAATTACCTAATGTATATTTAAATTGATTAATTAATATGCTCCTAGCATCATTTTATGAAACACAAATAGCTACTGTGACATTTCGGTGAAATAAATTTAATTCTTACAATAATCACCTCTGTACTTCCCTTCTCTCTTTTCCTCAGTTACATATCATTGAAAACCATAGATGATTTGACATCCATGACCATAATAATGAACAAGCAGGACTCGTGCGTGGGGCATCATCAAAAAATTACTTCATCTGCTTTCTCCTTTGCTTCTTTGTGATGATCACTTCTATGTGTCGACTTGCCTGGACTAAAGAAGACCCAGACTGCCGTAAAACATTATCTCTGGGCATGTCTATGAGGGTGTCTCTAGAAGAGATGAGCATTTGACTCAGTACTCTGAATAAAGGAGGTCCACCCTCACCAAAGCAAAGGGGCATCATCTAATCCGTGAGAGGGCTCTAGAGAAGAAAAAAGCAGTAGAAGGGCGAATTCTTCTTCTTAAGCTAAGACACCCACCCTCTCCTGCCCTCAGATATTGGAGTTGTTGGGTCTTCAAACTTGAACAAAATTAAAACCACTGGCTTTTCTGGTTCTCTAACTTGTAGTCAGATCAGGGGACTTTTCAGCATCCATGATAAATCCCCTCATGTACAGCAAGATATATAGTATTTGTTCAGTTTCTCTGAAGAACCCTATTGCACTCTTTAAGTTTATTATGTGGGGCTGGATATTTCCTTGTCTTTGATTTAAATTCAGGACACTTGTCATGACCTTTCTAGTTGCCAAAGACTCTCAAGGACTCACAGTCTAAACATCAATCACAGTTCTGTTATCAGTGTGTCCAACCTAACGAAGCCCTCAAACTATTCCCATTTCATGTGAAGTTAAACTTCTTCCTCTTTCAGCTGTAGCCTGTTGAACACTGGCCACTTGTACAGGAAAGATGGACATGGAAAGAACTGCTCTCTCCATATTGTTAATTTAGGTGACCCCAATTTCTGATACCAGCCCCCCATTCTGGGATAAGGTGAGAAAGGAAGAGGCAGTGGGAAAATTCTCCCTTGACCAAGACAGACATGACAATCTAAGAAAGGCTGGCATGGTGGGCACTTAAAGCTGACTTTTTCTCTTGACTTTGGAATGTGGCCTCTATTGTCTTCAGCCACAGCTAACAGGGAAATTGAAAAGGTTCCATTCTAACATCCTATTACATGTATATTCATATTTCTAATAATTGGTTCATCTTCATTTTTTTCAGTAAATATTTATATATTTACACACATATATATCCATCCATACATATGTATGTGTGTAGGTATATGTATGTACATATGTAAGTGTGTGTATGTGTGTGTGTGTGTATGTGTGTGTATGTGTATGTGTGTGTATGTATATATATATATATATACATACACAGATTCTCTTGACTTGCAAACTCCTAGAAGCAACTTCCAACAGTTATACAGGCTGAGCATCCCTAATCCAAAAAGCTTCAAAATGAGAAGCTTTTGAGTACTGGTAGGACACCACAAGTGGAGAATTCTACACCTGACCTCATGGGTTGTAGTCAAACACCAGTGCACTAAACTGTTACATAAAATTAATTTTACATTATGTGTGTATAAGGTGTACACGAAACATAAGCAACTCTTATGTTTAGACTTGGATCCCATCCCCAAGTTACCTCATTACGCATATCAAAATATTTTAGAATCAAAATTTGAAACAGTTCTGGCCTTAAGCAATTCTGTTAAGCAACACTGAACCTGCAACTACAGAAAATAAGTCTCAGTGTCAACTCTGAGGAAGAGTAATGTCAATGGGTTAGGGATATTGTCCCATGCCCACGGATGCTGCTTTCATTCAAGTTCTCACTCATTTTGACCCAGGATTTTCTAAGATAGGGAACTGGACTGTGCTCACAACCTAATGATAGAGAAGGCATGGAAAATATTTGAGAGAAAAGACAATTGATGAAGCCAGAACCTTAAAAAAAAGAAGGAGATGGAACTTGGAACCCAGGGAAAAAGACGATTCTTAAGAAAAACTTTACAATCTGAGATACTATTTTTTTCATAAGCTTAATTTATTCAACTTTTCAATATTAATATTGTCTTTTCTAAGATGATATTAGTTGATTGCTTTTAATACCATTAAATGAAAAAAAAAAAATTGAAACCAGCTCTCCAACTTGTTTTTGAAACTTTGAATCCCTGCCCACCCAAATCTGAATACCCTGATTTGAGTATCTCTTAGCTGCTGACCTCTCTCTCCTTTCTCCACCTTTCCCTTCACTCCTGAAGGATAAACACTTTTTAAAATTTTTTATTGGCTGCTCATGCTCTGCCGCAGTCTGGCTGGGCACAAAGCACCGAGCCGCCACAAAGCGCCTGTATGTTCAAACAGGAAACTTTATTGCCCGAACTCCAACAGCACTCCATGCACCCTCCCCGGGAACTCCCTCACCCTCCACGGGCTCCGGGTGCCTCCCGGCCCTCAACAATGCTCTCCAATCCTACACTCATTAATCATCCCACTGGTCTTCTTTTTACCTGTATCTCTACTGAAATTACCTTTGGCTAAGGTCACACTGAATTACAGATCTACACAGAGATGGTGATAATGGCTGTCTCTTAGGCCGATGAAGACATTTTCTTAATGTATGTGAAGTATCTCAGTACATGGTAGCAAACTGTGGTAGAAGCAAGAATACTTCTCTACATCATGTATGATGTCTAGAGGTTGAATTCAATCTGCCTTGTGCCTATATATGAGCATAAAGTTTTCATAATGGTAAAGAAAATATTCCTAGGAAAAAATGTTCTTAGGAGTATTTTTATGTTCTTAGGAAGATAGATCTTCTTAGGAAGACAGAAGATCTTGAAAGACAGAAGCATCAAGAAGTTGGACTTACAAAAGGGGAAGGTACAGTTTTAAGAGCAAAATTTTCCAATGATTATTCTTATTATTTCAGCTTAAAATTTGGGGCAGATCTGAAAGCTAACCATTCCTGAATGTTGCTGATTCAGTAAGCCGTGCTCTCCACATACCGGTACCCACACTCCTTCCTTCTTTTTACACTCATATGTCTTAGTGCACCCCTATTCTTCTGTCAGCCAATTGAAGTGGTCTGCATCCAGTATAATGAAAAATTCAGAATGTTAGAGTTTACCACCTTTGTAAATGACCTACATTGCCTGTAATGCTACATTTCGAGTTTCGGTGAAAATCTAACTGAAATTTGCAACATACTTTGCTGCCATCACCACATTATTGAACTCATATATAAATTCATTTCAAGTGAACAAAATACTCATTACTACAAGAACTGGAAAGATATAAAATTTAATGTCCATTCTCAGAGTTTGGATTATGGCAATGAGCACTTCAATATTCATGTGTAGAAAGAAATGATTAACATCTAGATGACTTGTAAAATGCCTTCCAATTTTAATGCTCAATGACAATCTTATTTCTGCACCATTGAATCACTGGGAAATTAACACAGCACAATAAAATAAGACAATTCATGATGCAGGCTACACGGAGACTTCTCTCTTTGTGGCCAAAGATATTTCTTTGACTACTAAGCTAAAAATGTAACTGCATTCTGCAGCCTATGCATACATGTCCTAATTGATGGGAGGGGAAAAATTCAGTCCAAAGTGCCAGCAATTCCTCTGTGAGCTAGTATGGCAGGGAGAGTGTGGTGGGGTCAGTGAAGCATCAAGTTACAGACTAAATTAAAGGTCTGCACAAGAGTGGCAGGGTCTAATCATCTGCCCTCTGAGGCTGCCAGAACTGGATCCACCACCCTTACTCACAAAGGAGTATTCCACATAGGCTAAGCATTCAGCAGACCAAGGGCTTCAGACAGCTTAAAAAAAAAAAAAAAAAAACAACTTCTTTTTCCAAATAGATGTTTGTGGAATCGTTTCCTTGAAGCTCTTAGTTCTGTCACATTAAAATTTCCATGAAAAAAGTAATCAAAACCTAATGCTTACAATGTTTCACCACAGAGAAAAATATTGTGGGTTTTTGTTCCTATTAAAAACATGTGTTACATATATATAATTATGCTAAGCCCCAGATCCAGTGTACACACATATACACAAAAACCTTAGGAAAATAATAATAGTTTTGCCTAAACCAATAAAATTTATAACATAATATTGTGCTCTGTCCATAACTACTCTCATTAAACCAACATTTTGCAAAAGTCAGCAAGCAATGAGTATTTCTGCATGTTTTGTGGCAGAGGCTGCAAATATCAGATCTATAGGGATGAATTAAGGTCACTTTTAAAAATTCAAACGCAGTGTTTTCTAGCTTTGGTTGGGCTGAATCATGTACATCTGCACTATTTTTCCTGGGGGAAAGTTAATTTTAGAAAGGAGAAAAAGTTTGCCAGGAAAACAATCACATTGGCTCAATAACTAGACAGCGAGTCTTTTCTTAAAAGTTCAAAAGGCTTTATAGTCTCCAACTTGTCCTTAACATTCTTGAAAGCAAGGACTGAATATCATCCTATCATCATAACGGACATTTCATTTCATAAAAAGAAATACATGATTTAATATTATAACTATTACACCTATCTCGAAGGATTTTAAAATATCATTCTTTCACCTCAGTTTACCAAAAGACAAACAGCAATACTTATTTCCCCTAGGAGTCACCTTCTGGTGGTTTGATAGGTACTTAAAATGGCTCAGGTACATACATAGACAAAACAAAAAGCAGCAGATACATATACATGCAAAGCGAAAGATGGAGAAACATCAGCACTTGTGTAAATATAATGTAATTTGAAGACTCAGATTCAAGTTAGAAGAGTTTGTTGCAAATAATCATTCCTCCCCCGGTGCCTAGAAATAATAAGTCCATTTGAGTCTTTTGCCTTAAAGTAAGCAACAGGTAAAAACCACCAATGGCCTGTATTCTGAAACTGACAAGAAGGCAAGGGAGTGGTGAATGATGACATGAAGACTTTTTTTTTCCTTCTCTGTGTGTGTGGGGTGTGGGGTGGGGTGGGGTGAGTACTGGGGATGGAACCTGTGCCTCATACATACATGCTCAAGCCTTTTCACTGAGCTACATCCTGATATCTCTCTGTCTCTCTCTCTCTTAATCAGTGTTTCACTCCGTTGCCCAGGCTGGCCTCAGATTTGCCATCCTCCTGCCTCAGCCTCTGGAGTAGCTGAAATTACAGGCATGTGCCACCATACCCTGCCAGGCCTCAGCCAGGAGAGTGTAGCTCAGTGGCAGAATGCTTGCCTAGCAGGCACCACCACTGAAGATTTTTAAATCAATATTTTAAAGTTACTTCTATTATGTATAATTATATGCATCAATAAAAATATCTTTGAAGTAAAATGTAAAAGCTTACTCTATAAACAGGTCTCTTAGAAGTATGTCATTTCTCCCTACCCTGTATCTGAGTTTCAAATGACTATTAACCCTCCTTTCCCAAAATTGTCCTCTCTGAACGACTCACACTGCATCAAATTCTTCAACCAGAGGTTCTGGCTAGCCCGTTCCCATTCCTGCTCACACTAACATTTCCAGATGAGGCTTGGCCACACTGGGTTCTCCTTCTCTCCCCGATGCGGGCCTCACGGACTCTTTCAAGTGGATATGGGGGGAGGGGGGCGTTGTTGCCGTCATTTGAGGTGCTTTTTAAATATGACACAGACGGGCACACACACCTCAGGGTGTGTGTGGAATCAGGACCTCAGGGTGGGGTCAAGGGTCTCCCAGGCCAAGTAAGAGCTGTAGACCGTGATGAAGTTCAAGCGCTGCTGCCATTCAGTAAACCTTGTGAACCTTGTGAACGTATCATAGTATTTTAGGGTGGGGGACCCAATCCACTGTTAGGTGCAGATAAGGCGGTGCATTCACCTTACTCAAGAGTCCATATGCTTCCCAAAGTTAGGGCAGCGTCGGTAGACGGGTGTGTTCTGGAGGAAGGGGGGAAATCGGCGTGTCGGTGTTGGCCCCGCACCTGGGCAAGGCGGAGGACCTCCCGCCTCCCGGAGCCCGGCCCGCCGCCCAGAGCCCGGAGCCCGGGGGCGCGCCGTTTCTGGAGCCACCCGGGAAGGGGAGAAAGCGACGGGTGCAGCGTGGAGCGGCGGCGGAGGTCCCGTGGGCGGCGAGAAACAACGTCGGGCGCCGAGGGGTCCCGGGAGCCGGCGAGGTGACAGCCCAGGGAGGCGGAATGTGCACCTGGCACGGCGCGTCCCGGCCGCGCGGGGCGGCACCCGCGCTCCTTACCTGCAGCCCGAGGTCCGCTCGCAGCGGGAAGGCGGAGGCGCCGGGCTCCGGCTGGGGTGCGTGCGCCCGCCGGCTCGCCGGCTGCTGACTCTGGCCGCGGCTCCGGGCGGCGCTGGCGGTCGCTCTCCAGCGTCGCGGCCCCCCCTGCGGGCCTCCCCCGCCCGCCGGCCCACCGCCCGCTCGCTCCTCCCGCGGGCGCCGGCCGAGCCTCCCCGGCGCTTTCTGGCGCGGGTCGCTGCCCCTCTCCCGCCTCCGCTGCGCGGCGCGCACCTCCCCCAGAATCGCACGCACTTTAGGAAAGAGGCAGCGCAAGTGCGCTTGGAAATTCGGACGCTGGGCAACTTCAGGAAACCCGTTTGAAACCTTTGATCTGTTCGCTGAAGTTCAAGGCAGCTCTCACGTTCATCCCCCGCCCTCTCTCTCTCTCAATGCTAGGGATTCCTGTAAAGATCGCGTTGAGATTCTCCTACCAGTCATTTAAATTTTTCCAAAGTAAACATTTGACTTTATTATTTTAAATATCCCCACTATTTAAATTTGGCTCGCCAGGACCTTACGTTGGCCCCGGGAGGGATTGTTCAACTGCTCAATTCAGGGCAGGTTTCCTTTGCAGCACTGCTGATGCTTGACTCCGGTCCCCACCGGGAGTCCAGGGAGGAGCCCTGGATTACACTTTGGTTTGGATTACTGAGCCTTCCCCGAAACTCCTCTCACTTAGGAGAGACCCACTTCTGAGGCTCAGTTCCAGGAAGGAGCAGGAGGATGTGTTCAAAGAAGAGGGGACCTAATGAACAGCGAACCAGCCACGAGCAGAGCTTACTGAATAATAGAGAAGAGTGGAAAGGATGGGAAGAGAGCCAGGAACATCACCTACCGCTAACGTGAGGAGCTGGGAGAGACATGAGCCCCATGGGGAACGTGGAAGGTGCGTTGTCAAATGGCAACCTACTTATTCATTCATTCACCTATCAATATAATATATACTTATGGGAGAGATTAAAGCAGTATAACATTATTCAGTCATGTTATAACTTATAGGCTGATAGGAATTAACTTCTTAGTTTATAACAGAGCCTCCATGTAATCACCTTTCCTGAATTTATTAAATAACTTTCTAACCTCAGGGCTCTAAATGTGGGGTGGGGGCACTTCCTAATAACTGTCAGATTTCTCTACTGAGCAAGAAGTGAACGTTGGAAGATAAACTCACTAAAGTTACTATAACTAGGTGTTGGGGATATAAAAGATAACAGGTCGACATCCCTGCCCCCTGCCCTCCTGAAACTGAGCCAGGGGACAGACACACAAACTTAGGTGCCAAAAGCAGATGCTTTGGTGGAGGGTGCATGCACAGAAGGCACGATCCAGGAGAACTAATGGGTGAGTGTAATTTGGCCTGGAGTACAGGAATGGGAGGAGAAAGAGTTTTGTAGTAGAGAGAAAAACATGAAGAGAATACCAAAGAATCTGGCAATTCAAAGAATTTAAGGAAATTCATTATGGCTGGAGGACCATCTGTGGGTGGGGTGGGGGAGGGGACCTGTGGGGGAGTGATTGGGAAGAAGAGTAGAGGTGCAAGGCTAGCCAGTTCAGTAGAGGCCACACCAGGTAGTGTTTTCTAGGCCACATTTTAAAAACTGCACTTTATTCCACAGACAAGAGAGAAGCACTGAAATGTTACTGGCAAAGTAATACGAGAGATCAATTTTTATTTGAGAAAGACTACTGGCTACAGGCAGGGAATAAATGACAATAGGAGGCAGCATGAAAGTAAAGAGGACACACAGGGAGGAGGACTTAAGAGAGACATTTGAATCAGTGAGTGTCAACATATATATCCTCACGCCTGTGTGGAATCTAAGTTCAGTCCTAGGACAAGTGTCCAGAGAGACAAGCCTTCTTGGAAGGAAGGGGTGGCGCAGGGAGGGCCAGTAGTAATAAACAACTGAGAAACAAGAGGTAAACTGAAAGTAGAAATAGATAAAATGGCTTTTTAAACTCGACATTTTATTTATATAGTGACTATCTCATACAGCCCAAGGATAAAAAGAACACTGATTTGTAACAGAGTAGTAGAATAAAGAGAAATTTGACACATGGGAGCCTCGTTGGTATATACGATATGCAGTCATCCCTCAGTGTCCATGTGAGATTGGTTCCGGGACCCCACAAAGACACCAAAATCCGAGGTGCTCAATACCTTATGTAAAATGGCACAGCAGTTGCCTATAATCAGCACACCCCCTCCCCTACGCTGTACATCATCTCTGTGACTTGAAATACCTAATGCAATGGAAAAGCTATGTACATAGTTGCTGTACCATATTATTTAGGGGATAATTACAAAACAAAAATACCATACATGCTCAGTACACATGCAGCTTTGACACGTCTGACCACCAGTCTGAAGAGCTGAAAATCAGAAACACTGAAGCAGAAGACCAGTACCCCAGCTCAGTCACAAAGAGCCAATTCAGCCTTCCTCTGCCTTTTTACACTACTCAGGCCCTCAACCATAGTAGGATGCCACCCACATCCGGGAAGCCTCTATGATGGTTAATCTTGATTGTCAACTTGATTGGATTAAAAGACAATTAGAAAACTGGTAAAGCACATTTCTGGGTGTTTCTGTGAGGGTGTTTCCAGAGATGAGAAGCATGTGGAAGAGCAAACTGCCTGGAGAAACCCACCCTGAGTGTGGGGGCACTGTCCAATAGGCTGAGCGCCCAAAGGATAAAAAGAAAACAAAAGGCAGAAGGAGGAGCCTGCCAGCGTGGGCTAGCTCCATTCTTCATGATGCCGCCGCAGCTACCTGTGGGCCTGAGCTCCAGCTCTCCAGCCCCTCAAGGTGGGCTCACGCCGACTCTCCAGGGGCTTCCCGCCTTCAGCCTTGGACTGCACCACATTGCTGATCCATCTTGTTCTGAGGCTCCAGCTTCTTGGACTGTCCATCTACTGGTTTCTCTGTCTCTTCAGCCTGCAGATGACCCTTGTGGAACTCTACAACCTCTGAGCATGTAAGCCAACCTGATAAATGTCTTCTAGTTCTATATTATTACATATATTACATTATATATGTGTGTATATAGTATCATTGTGTGTGTGTATATGAATATATATGAATGATTCTGATCCTCTAGAGAACCATGGCTAACACAGTCCCCCAACTCAAACACTAACCTCTTGATCTCTTTTAGAAACACCCTCCTCACAGACATAGAAATGTTGTTTCATAGCTGCCCAGGCATTCTGTGGCCTGTGGAGTTGATGTATAGAGTTAACCATCTCATTGCCTGACCTCAATGCTCTTTCATCTTCATTCTTCTCCCTTCCCTGTTCACACAGCAGAAAAATTTCCCAACAGTCCCTAACTTTATGTGTTGTAAATCCAACTACCAAATAGAATCAATATTTTTCTCTCTCAGATCCTAATTCCCAGAGAGGGGCCTAGCTGGCCTTACTGAGATAAGAATCATGATGTAAAAACATGCCTACAGGGGGCTGGGGTTGTGGCTCAATGGTAGAGCACTTGCCTAGCATGTGTGAGGCACTGGGTTTGACTCTCAGCGCCACATATAGAATAAAATGAGTAAAATAAAGGTCCATCAACAACTAAACTAAAAAAAATTTAAAAAAAAATAACACGCCTACAAGAATTCTTCATCTATCTGTATGGAGGGTGGATACTGGATTGGGAATGGGGACGGAAGAGTATTTCAGGAGGCCAAGGGGAAGGACAGCTCTTCAGAAACTGCACTTCAGCAAGACAACTCAGTATCTGTTTGCTCTAAGGGCAGACATGCAATTAGCACCACAGTAAAGACATGAGCAGAGCACTAAGGGGCACAGTGAAGGGAGGGACCAGTGTCTCGGCTTCAGAGACAGGAGGAAGGCTCCATTCAAAACAGTGTTTAAGAAGAGAAGGAAAAAAAGAAAAAGAAAATAGAAGACAATGTTTTGAATCTTCCTAGATTAATCTGCTTGCCTGTCATACAGCTAGTCTATAGGATTTTTTTCCTTGTTTGGTAGACTAGTTTTTTGGTAAGAAAAGGGAAAGCAGAGACTTCAGGGAAAGAGCAGTAGGAGACTATTCAGTTCAATCGAGAGCTGATATGGCCTGAAATAAAATGGGGTGGATATGAGAGATATTTAGGGGTGTAGAATCCAGATTTCTTGATGTGAGGAGTTGAAAACAAGGAGATGTCAGAGATGACTTCAAATTGTTAAGCTCAAACTACAAGGTAGACAATAACGAGATTAAATAAAATCAGTAAAAGGGAAGATATTTACTACAGAATAAATTAAGTTTTTTATAATGTAGACTTTCAAATATTGTTGAGATATTGAGTGAAAGTATTCAATAAGCGTTTGTTATTAGTGTGATGCTCAAAGAAAGAGTATTTTGTTGAATGTATTGACTTGTTTTTTATAAATCCAGGCCCATTGATATCGTGAGTATGATGAGATCAGCCGTGGAAATCAGGTATAAGGAAAGAGCTAAGGGCTCTTCATGATGAGAGCACGCCAGACAGGAGAGCTAGCAAAGGAGGAGAAGCAAGAGAGAGCAATGTCCTGGAAGTCAAGAGAAAGTAACTGTTTGCAAGAAGGAGAGGGAAACAGCGTGAAATGCTGTGTGGACCTGATATCAGAGGAGAATTCAAGAGGCCTTCAAAGCACCTGTAATCCCAGCGACTTGGGAGGCTGAGGTAGGAGGACTGCAAGATCAAAGCCAGGCTCGGCAACTTAGCCAAGCCCTAAGCAACATGGCCAAGCCCTAACTCAGTGATACCCAGTCTCAAAATATAAAGCGAGGCCCTCGGGAACTTATTGAGACCCTTTCTCAAAATATAAAATAAAAATGACTGGGGATGATGTGGCTCAGTAGTTATGCATCCTAGTACAAAAAAAAAAAAAAAAAAAAAATGGACCAGGGATGTAGCTCAGTGCAAAAATACCCCTGGGTTCAATCCCTAGTTCAAAAAGAAAAAGAATAAAAGCCTTTCACTTTGACTATTGGAGGTCTTTGTTCATCTCTGAGAGCATTTTTACTGGAATGGTGGGCAATGACAGTGCATCACTGCAGATGAAAGCTTCTCACTCTTAGCACTACTGAGTTTGGTACCAGGTGATTCCTTGCTGTGTGGGGCTGCCCTGGGCTTGTTAACAGCACCCATGGCCTCTACTCACTAATGTCAGTAACACCTCTCCCCAGTTTTGTTTTCTTTTGTGGTGCTGGGGACAGTACCACAGCCGCGCACCCGCAGCACTAGGCAAGCACTCTGTCACTGAGCTGTAGTGACAGAGTTCACTATGGGGGAAGGGTGCCCCTACACACCTCAGACCCACTGTACTATACTGGATCCTGGGTGTCTCACACAGGCCCACAAGTTCGAGGATTGGTCCCCAGCTTGGGGATGAGAACTTCTAGGGGTGGGGCCTAGCAGGAGGCCTTCATTGCCGGTGTGCCCTTAAAGGAGACTGTGGGACACTGATCTCTCTTTCCTTTCTCTGCTATGAGGTAAGTGGTTCGGCTGTGCCATAATGCCATGCCTCACCACAGACCCCAAAGCAACAGGGACGATCCACCACGAACGGAAACCTCCAAAAGTGTGATCCAAAATGAAACTGTCCTGAGTTGATTATCTCAGGTATTTGTTACAGTGACAGTTCACTAACACAGACATGCATAGGAGAGAGATACAATAAGTATATTTCTCAAAAAATATTTTAGGAGGTGGCATCATCTTTTTTTTTTCTTTTTGTAATTTGAAAATATCTCCTTACTCTAAATTTAATTTCTTAAACCCAAGTTGCCTGTGGGACATGTACATACTCAAACCCTCCATAGTTCCCTTAAAGAATAAATTACAATATTTTATTTATAAAAGTCTAGATTCAAAATAAACTTATAAGACTATCTTAGAGTTAGACATATCTATTTTCTAAGATAATACTTCATTTTGAGTCCGGTAACTGTTGAGGACATCTAGCCCACTTTAGTGGTATGATCTAGCCACCATGATGACATTAAATACACCATATGCAGAAAAGCCCCTCCTGCTGAGATGATCTCTTTATTTTACAGCAAATAAACACCTACCAAAGCTTCTCTGTTTGGTTTCATTACATGGAACAGCTGATAAGATATATTAATGAAATGTGTTACAAATGATACCTATAAAGTTTAGAGTGAAATTGACTAATTTCACTAGGGCAGAAGCTGGGTAACCACTCATCCTTTGTTCTCCAAGTTTTCTAGTCTCACTACCATTTCCCTCCTCTTCTCTAGCTGCTTACTTGGCCATTTTCAGGCAAGCGTATCCAGTTTATCATCAACCAACTGGTCACTGTTGCATTCAGATATTCTCAAGCCTAATCTCAAATTACCAAACTATGTACTTGGGCTAACTCTTTCTACCAAAATAGAGTATGATATCTTGTTTTTAGAAGAACCAAATGTCACTGTATTTATAAGTGTCACTGTATTTATAATTATGACCTGGTTTAAAAAAGTTCTGGCCATCAGCTTATTCAAGCCACATTAATTTACTGAGTGGATATTGCTAGATAGTCTCTAAATAGCATGTAGACAACAGATGCATACCACTGTCTAAGAACCAAAACAGGGTGCATTTCAATTAGACCAATATTTTTAGAGCGTTTACTATATGTCAGGCACTGTGCCAAGCATTGGGAGAGCATAATGAAACCCTTCATGAAGCTCACAGCCTGGAATAGATAGATATGTTCATACAAGAGCTAGATATGTGTGTGAGAAAGATTGGCAGGTGCATGCAATGAATGTAAAAACTTTTCAAAGGCAAAATGAGAGAAATTTTAAGAACTGGTGTTTTAATGATTACTAAAATAAAGCCAACAGGTATTTTCAGGCACATCCTTTGTTCATTCCAATTGGTCCAGACAAGGTTGCAATTACTGGCTCCTTCCACAGCAGGGGCAGCAGTACTCATTACGGATTCCCTCTGCGCCCTCAGGGGGAATCCTCTGCCTGATCTGGCCATTGACCACTGGAAAGACTAATAGAAGGGCCTTGGGTGTGAGTTCTCCTGCTCTCTTCCTCACCACCATGAACATGAAGGACTGTGTTGAGGTGATAGGTTCTCAGGATCAAAGTGGCCTGGAGCAATGAGTAAACCGAGTGAATGGAAGGAAGCTGGGGAAGAGCTGCCTGAACTGACCAGAGAGCTTCATAGAGCAAAAATGTATAACTGACTTTTAAGCCACTGAAATAGGCTATCTATCCTAATACACTTTCTGATCACATTAATAAGAAAATGCTGGATCTTCATAATAAGAGTTTATTTTGGCTTGCATTCATTCATTAGGCAAATAATTACTGACCCCTACTCTGAATTAGGCACTGCCTTTGGCACTGAGAATAGAGTGATGACCAAGAAAAAGGAAGCCTGCTGCCTCGGGAGCTTGTTTTAGTGGGGAGCTTCAGGTAGTGATAAATGCAGCAAAGGGGAAAAGACCTTACTTGGTAATCCTGCCCCCTCTGACTAAGCTTGTCCTTCTCATGTCCCTTCTTCCCTCCTTACTCAGCAGACTCCATGGTCTGTCACTATATTCACTGTTACCCTTCTCTCCTTTAAACCCCTGCCTGCTTGCCGGCCTTTTCCATTTTGCACCTACTCCCAGGCAGCTGAACGTGGCTGGAGAAAACACTAATGCTAACTGGTCTCAGTTTGAGGCACAAACCTCAATGGGTCCTCGCAGCTGCCTGGCAGCCCTACTCCTCTGTCTCCCATTCACTCCCAGCTGCCTGGCAACACTACTCCTGTATCTCCCTCATTCAGCTCACATTTTCTCTTTCTTGAAACCTCTAATAGTCTTCTTCCATACTCACAGTCAATGGTTTTGCTCCTGATTCCAATGAGAAATTTAAAGGAATAAGAACTAGTAAAATTCCCACTATCTCTGCCAACCTCCACCCCACATATGCATTCGTATGTTGTCTTCCCTCCCATTAATCTGTTGCTATGTTTGAATATGTCCCCAAACTTCACATGTTGGAAACTTAATCCCCAAATTCATATGCTGTTGGTATTTGGGGATGAGGCCTTTAAGGATGTAATTAGGGTTCGGTAATATGGTAGGCATGAGGCTCCCAGGATGGAATTGGTAGCTATCTAAGTAGAGGAGGCCAGACCTGAGCTGGCCCAAGTTTGCTCTGTCTCAGCACCTGAGGCCCTCTATTAGCATGCAGCAGGAAGGCCCTCCCCAGGGACTCAGCAGATCTTGGCACCATGCCCTTGGACTTCCCAGCCTCCAGAACAGCTATGCAAACTCTACAACTCTCCTCTATTCCTTTAAATTACCACGTCTTTGGTATTTTTGTTATAACAAGAGAAAACAGATTAAGAGATGTGAAGAAACCGTTCACTGCCCAATGAAGGACAATTCCCCCTGTGCACTAGATCCCATCTCCTGTCCCCCAGATCCTTCCTCCACAGCCTGCAGTAGGCAGACAGCCCCCACTGTCAGCTCCTTCCGGATCTGCCAAAGCTGCGGTCCCTTCAAGGAGGTCACGCTGTTCCTGGGCAGCCTACATGCAGTGCCTGCACAGTGTGGGGAATAAAAGCCCAGTCATTCAGGACACATAGAAGCAGTGCTCGCTGCACAGCTCCCCAGGGGTTGGCTGAGTGTTGTCAGGTCAGCTTTGCAGTCTGACCTATTCCTCTGCCCCGTCTCATTTCCTCTCCTTTCCTCTCAGTGCAGAGCATTGTTCATTCAGCAACAATACAGAAAACACTTGGTACCCCAAATTCTTCTTCAGCATCTGCTTACAGAAAACCCAACCTGACATACCTACTTTAAGTTGGCTCCTGCTTATGACCCCTGCCTCTCTCCCATCACCGAATTTTCTCTCTTTTGCAATACTTGGAATTGAACCTGGGGTGATTTACCATGAGGTACATCTTCAGCACTTTTTATTTTATTTTTTAAATTCTGAGACTGAGCTAGCTGGGCACAGTGGTTCATGCCTGTAATCCCAGTGGCTAGGTAGGCTGAGACAGGAGGATCATGAGTTCAAAGCCAGCCTTAGCAATTTAGTGAGGCCCTCAGAAACTTAGTGAGACCCTGTCTCAAAATAAAAAAAAAATAAAAAGGTTAGGGATTATGGCTCAGTAGTTAAGCACCCCTTGTTTCAATCTCTTGATACCAAATAAAATAAAATTCTGGAGCTGGGACTCACTAAATTGCCTCCAAGTTGCTGGGATGACAAGTGTGAACCAGCACACCTGGCTTCTGTAAGATACCCTTTTTGTGTGTGTCTGTGATACTATGGACTGAACCCAGGCATGCTCTACCACTTAGCTACATCCTCCCCCCATTTTTATGTGTTGTTTTGAGACAGCATCTCACAAAGTTGGCCAGGTTTGCCTGCAACTTGCAATCTTCCTGCCCTAGCCTCCTGAGTGGCTGGCATCATAGGCTGCACCTCGGTGCCCAGTTCTGAACTTTCCCCTTTCTCCTGATTCATTTCCATCATCATACAAATACACAGTAACATCTCCCTTCCTAAAAAAAAGAACTAAACTTGCTTTGCCCTACAATTTGTCTCTTTCCTGTTAACCAAATTCCCAGATAGAGTGTCCACATGCATTCCTTGCACCCCATACCTAGCACCTCACACTGACCACCCCACAGAGACAGCTCATCTGCGTCGCTGACAACACAACACTGTTGTATCCAATGCTCACTCCCAGTTCACATCTCATCTGACCTAGAGCAGCACCTGACCCAGTCAATCACCCTCCCCTCAGAAGACACTCCTTTGTCACTTGGCTTCTGGGACACAGCTTCTATTTGAGCCTCCCCCGACTTCACTGGTTTAGTTGATCTTCTCATCTCCTTTTTTGGCTCCTCTCTCTCCAGAAGCTGCAAACACTGCAGGACTCGGGGTACAATCTTGAACCTCTCTCCTCACTGGCCACCTGTATTCACTGTCCATGATCTCATCTAGTCTCAGAGCTACTACGTTTACATCTTGAGCTAGAGCCGTGTCCTTGAATGCCAGGCTCTTATATCCAACTGCCTATTCAGAATTTCCATTTATATGCTCACCAAAATCTCAAACCTAACATGCTTAAGACAACACAACTGGTTCCCACAGGTCCCTCCCCTGAAGAAAAAAAAGAAAGCCCTGCATGGGTGACTTGGCCCTGATTCTAACCCCCACATACAATATGTTAGAGAATTCTTCAGACGGTGTCTAGTCTCTCTCCACTACTCTCATTTTCTTAAGTTCTCTTTTCAAATGTCATCTTCCTTAATGCAAGGATTAAGATCTTCATTAATCATCAAATATATAAAATAAAATATAATCCACCTTAATGTTACCTCTTATCTCCTTTAATCTGATTTTTATAACTATTTGTCACAAAATATATTCGCTGAGTTGTTCACTGTCTCCACAATAATGTCAGCTTCTAGACGGCAGGTACTTCGTATCGCTCTAACCAGGGGGCGCTCTACCAATGAGCTGCATCCTTTGTTTTTTATTTTGAGACAGGGTCTAGGCGAAGTTGCTCAGGCTGGCCTCAAATTTAGAATTGTCCTGCCTCAGCCTCCCAGGCAGCTGGGATTACAGGCATGAGCCACCTTGCCTGGCTCAATTAATATTCTTGAATGAATGAGAAGAAAGGGTAAGGAACTATTGGTGGGTCTTGGATGGAAAATGACTCGAGTAAAGAGCTAAATGGGAAGGAGGCAGTCATCTGAGAACTCAAAGAGCAAAGCAGTCCTAGCAAACACAAAACAAAACAAAAAACTAGCAAGTGTAAGGCCCCAAAGTGAAAATGAACTTGGCCTCATGGAGCATTAAAAAAAAAAAAAAAAAAAAAAAAAGGCTTATGTGGCTTTGCAACATCCAACCTTGTCAGAGACCAGAGGAGAGAGGTCGTCGGCAACCGAATTACACAGAGTTTTATCAACCAGGACAAGAATTCTGCATTTTATTCCAAGTATGATGGGGATCCACTGGAGAGTTTTCCAGCAAGAGAGTACCTAATTTGAAAATTTTTTAGAAAGCTCACTTTGGCTGTTGCGTGAGTAGGGGGGGGGATTAGGCGTCAGCCATAGGAAGGTGCGATTTAGTGACAGGCTTCCCAGCAGAAGAGAGTGCACAGGATTCGAGCCCAGACCGTCGAGAGGGAAATGAAATTCGCGAGTAGGAAGGACAGGATTTGCGTGTGTCCGGGATAGCTGCACAAAAGGACAAGAAAGGAGCCAAGGAAGATGTCTAATTTCTGCCCCGATTAAAGCCATCGAGTAAAGGAATCCTTGGGCAGCTATTGGCTGGGGAGCTGGGAGAAAACGGTGGCCATCACCAACGGAAGGGGGCCACTGGAAGGGGAGACACTGCATGGCTTTTGGAGCACGGCGTTTAGGTGCCTGCGGAGGTGCGCCGGGGCTCGGCTGCAGGAACTCGGGGCTTCCTCGGTGACTGGAGGGAGGGAGGGCCCGCCACCTGGACCGGCTGCAATCCACTCGAGTGGCGGGTGCAGGGAACCCCTAAGGGCGCGGGATCTTTTTCCTGACAGTGCACGTACCAGTGACGGGACCCTCGGAGGCAGACCCGGGAGTCCTTCCCCGACCGGGTCCGGAAGTCGCCCTGGAGTGACCCGCCTCGGGGAAGGGCTGCCGAGGGCGACTTCGGGGATTCGCGAACTTCTCTGCCCCCGCCCCCCCGCCGCCCCCGCCCCGGCCCGGGACCGCTCATCCTCTTTTCCGGGAACCCACCGTGGCGAGGACCAGCACGCAGGCCCCCTAGCGTCCTTCCGTCCGCTCTGCGCGCCGGGCCGGCTCGCCGCCCGCTCCGCCCGCCGCTCGGGGCGCGCCCCACCCGCGCCCCCGGCGCCGCCCCCTCCGCCCGCGGCCGGGAGACCCCTCGCGCCCCGCCCGTGCGCCCCGCGGCCAGCGGAAGCCCGCCGCCCCGCCCCGCCCCGCGCCCGCCAACTCGCAGCCCGCGGCTCTGATTGGCCGCCGCCTTCCCGCTCTCCTTCCCGAACCGCCATTTTGAAAATCTTGTTGATTCTGTGGAGCGGCGCGCGCGGCGCGAGCGTCACGCCAGACAGCGACCCGCGCGCCTTCCCGTCGGCGTCGGCCCCGCCGCCTTCTGCCGCCGCCTCGTGCTCTCGCGCTCCAGGCCTGCGGCGGCCGCGACCTGCGGTGAGGGCTGCGGCGGGCCGCGGGAGGCCGGGCCGGGGTGCTGCGGCCGGAGGGGGAGGGACGCGGCCATTTGGACGGCGGCCTGCGCGGGGGAGGGGACGCGGGCGCCCGGGGCCGGGAGGGCGGCGGCGGCGGCGGCGGCGGCGGGGAGCGCGCGGCCGCCCCGTCCTGGAGCGAGCGTCCGAGGCGCCCGGCTTTCTCCCCGCCCGCAGGTCCAGCATGTCCGCCTCGGCCTCTGCCGCGGACGGAGACGGCGCCCCCGCCCAGCCCGAGTCCGAGAAGGAGCCCGACCTGCCCGACCCCAGAGCGGAGAGCGAGGAGGAGGAGGAGGACGACGACGACGACGAGGACGAGGAGGAGAAAGGTGGGAGCCGCGCGGACCCGCAGGCGCCCCACGGCGCTGCGGGCGGGACCGGGCGGGCTGCGGTGCGGCGGCCCCGGGGCTGCGGTGCGGCGGCCCCGCCGTCGGCGCCCCGCGGGTCTCCGGGCGCATCTCTGCGGCGCGAAGTTGTGGTCGCGGCTCGCGTCGTCGGCGACAGTCCCGAGGTGCCGTCGCGCCCGCAGACCGGCCGTGCATTGGCTGAGCGCGAGCGGAGGCCCTCCCCCGCCGAGCGGCGCCTGGCCCCCGAGAGCTGTCGCTGCCGGAGAAAGTGGCTCCAGCGAAAGGGCGCCGCGAAAGTTCCGTGCAGCGGGGCCGCGGCCAGCCGCAGCCCGGGGAGGTGGCCCGCTCCCGGGGACGCTCCGGCGGGACTCCGAGGCCCGGCCCCGCAGCCTTTGCCGGGAGCCCTGTCCAGCTTCCTCTCTACCTGGAGTCCCTGGGAGGGCACCCAAGTTTGAAGCTTTGCAAACAAACCCGTATTTGACCGTTTCTGTAAGTCTGAATCCGCCACGGCCAGCATTTTATAACGCCTGGTGGTTGAGGATTGTGAGCCTTTTTTATGCCCCAGGGTAGGGGTGTGTTTGTATTTAACCACAGTCTGCATTTGATTATGAGTTTTAACATGAATTATTGCTGAATAGTTTTGTTATTTGTGATAAGCGACACTGGGCTGTGATACATCTGTTAACCAAAACTTTCTTGGCATTTTTTCCTCTGATCTTTTGTTTATTTTTCAGTCTTTCTAGAGTGGCTGGGTTGACATACCACAGAAATGGTCGTTTGTTTTGGTCAAGAAAAAAGAATTACAGAACTTATATAAATATACTGTGAATGGCCAAAATAGTGGTGCTTGGAAGGCTGGTGATAGTTCAGAAAAATGCCAGATTTTGTTCTAAAGAAATAGTTGGGTTTTAATGTTTTGTTGTTGTTTGGGGGTTTTTGTTTGTTTTAGGTACTGGGATTAAAGTGGGAGGGCACTCAACCACTGAGCCACATCCCCAGCCCTTTTTTGTATTTTACTTAGAGACAAGATCTCAGTGAACTGCTTAGCTCCTCAATAAGTTTCTGAGGCTGGCTTTGATACTCCTGCCTCAGTCCCAGCTGCTGGGATTACAAGCATGCCCCATGGAGGAAAGCTTAATATAGTTTATGTTTATGGCGCTGGAGCTTGAACCCAGGGCCCTGCTCATGCTAAACAAGCATCTGTCACTGAGCTCTTGTGACTTTTTTTTTTTTTAAGAACATAGTTTAGTATAAAGTTTATCTCCTAACAATTTTATGATATTCTGAGTAGTACCTTTTTACTCATTTGTAATGTTTCTGGAACACCTGTATGTACCCCTGAATACTTTAGTACAGAGTCATCTTGGAAGCAAGGCATTGAAATTGATGAAGTGTGTGTCAAATAAGGGGTTAGACTAGCCCAAAATGTCAATGACTTAGGGAGAAAAATGAGTGAGTTGACTGGTAGAAAGATGACTTGTAGTTTGCTTTCTTTGGCAAATAGGTATTTTCTGAAAAAATTTGCAGAGGTCAGCAAGTTTGGAGATGATTATGACTTACATTTTGGATGTATTGAGTCCCAGTACCCATAGGACGTGAAGTAGAGCTATGGTAGCTAGGTGTGTATTAGTTGATCTGAATCTCAGAAGAACACTCTGCCTAGAGTTACACTGGGTAGATGATAATCAGAAGCAAATGGTGTAAGTCACCAGGTATGAGACAGTCTGTTGATAATAGGGTGGCTTCATAGCCCTGGTTCCAGAATACCTGCTAGCATCCCTTTCTGATGCTTTATGTGCAAATTTTTATATCCCTAAATTTTATTTATCCTTCAGAGCCAGCACTAATGTTCGATCTTGTTTTCTTAGTCAAAAAAATAATACCTTCTTTACTCAAATAACTTATTTGTATCTTTTTAAAGGTGTTTTATCATCTTCTGCATTACAGCATGATATGGTAGACATGATCTCTTTCAAAAAAATGTTCAGTGTCTTCATCATCTGTTCATCCCCTTAGTATCATGTGCAGTGTTGCACAAAATAGGCATTTATTCCAATGAAAGAATCTTCAACAATATGCAGTTTTTAAAAATTTCCTTCTATTTTAACCAGTGGTTAATAGTTTTAGATAAGTAGCGTTTTAAACACGATTTTAAATAATGTTTTTGTATATATTATGTATTTCCTGTTTGGAGTGTGGTATGGAACTACTCTGAGCTACATTCTCCAACCCTTTTTTATTTTTTATTTTGAGACAGAGTCTTACCAAGTTGCCCAGGTGAAGTCCAACTTGTGATTCTCCTGCCTTATCCTCTGGAGTAGCTGAGATTATAGGTGTACACTACTGTGCCCAGCCAAATTTTTCTTCTTCTTTTTAAAGACAGTCTCGACTAAATAGAACTCATTTTTTTTTTTTTTTCAGAGTGATTTACGGGCCATCATTATGAACATTATTTATATCACATCACGTTAAGGGTTGGCCAGTCGATTGTATATTTAAACTTACATTATCTGACAACAGGTAACAGGCACCAAAATATAGTTAAGTCTACAGCAGTTTGTAACAAGGTATTGTGTATTTTATGAAGAATAAGAAGAGAGAAGTTCAATGGCCCCAAACGCAAAGAAATGATGAAATGAAAATAGTAATAATTATAATTAGATCATTACACATTGTATGTGCATATTGAATTATCACAGTACACCTTGGAAATAAGTACAATTATGAAAAGAAAAATTAAAAATAAGCTTAAAATTGCTGGGCGCATGCCTGTAATCCCAGCAGCTTGGAAGGCTGAGGCAAGAGGATCGTGAGTTCAAAGCCAGCCTTGGCAAAAGCGAAGTAAAAAATTTCTGTGATGTTTCATCTTTTATGTCATTTACTTCTCAAAATTAATTTTCTATCTAGAAAAAAGTCTCATTGTGGAAGGCAAGAGGGAAAAGAAAAAAGTAGAGAGGCTGACAATGCAAGTGTCTTCCTTACAAAGAGAGCCATTTACAATTGCACAAGGTGAGTTTATTATTTTTTTCATTTTATGGTGAAAATGCCCAAATATGCAAAAATATGGTTAGCCTTGCTTGTTATTAGCAGGGTATTTAGCCTTAAGTAAATAGTAATATATTCTTGACTTAATTTTATTTGCCTCATTAAAGCAAAGTTATATGTAAATTATGCTGTAAAATAATTGTCAATAAAACAATTTTATAAATGTATTAATTAAGGGGTATTTATGTGTTTTTTGTTGGTTTGCTGTTTTATTTTGTTTTAAGGAAAGGGGCAGAAACTTTGTGAAATTGAAAGGATACATTTCTTTCTGAGCAAGAAAAAAACGGACGAACTTAGAAATCTACACAAACTGCTTTACAACAGACCAGGCACTGTAAGACCTTTTTAAAAATAACCTTTAATCTGTTTTCTCTTTTGTGTATTAAAATGCTTTAATGATAGGACCATAATTTTAGTTTTGCAAAACTGGTTGATAATTTCATTTCTGTACAGTTGAGCACACTGACACACATACTTGCTATTACTTGTCACAGGTCACATAGTTGGATAGTAACAATTAGGACTATAATATTCAGGGCTCTTTGTGGTTGTTTCTTATTCCTAACTGAAATTTTAAAGTATGATTATTTTAGTAATCTTTAAATATATTACATTAGGGTTGTAATATATTTAAAGATAATCTTTAAATATATTACAACCCTAATGTAATATATTTAAAGATTTTTGTTTTTTTTTTTGAAGTACTAGGGATTGAATCCAGGGGTGCTCAATCACTGAGCTACATTATTATCCCTTGTTATTTTGATATAGGGTCTCACTAAGTTGCAAAGGGTGGCCTCAAACTTGGGATCCTCCTGCCTCACTCTGAGTGGCTAGGATTACAGGTGTGTGCTACCATGCCTGGTCAGAAATTTTATTTTTTGGATATTCTGGCCTTTGAGAATAAATAATTCAGTATAATTGTATCTCATTTTGTACAAATACCTGATAGCAATGTGGGTGGTACTTCTTTGCCAAAGAAACTTAATACTATATACAACTCAGTGTTCTATACAATTAAGGCAACTTTATTTTGTGTTGTACATGGGGAAAGTAAAAGTTTGGTGTTATTAGAATAGAATGTCTGAAGCCTGACATAATTTATTTCCTCATGTGTTAATCTCTTTTAATCATCACAACAATATTAATTTACACAATTCTCATAACTAGTAAATGGTATTAACTTTGGAATACCAAAGAGTAGCTTTACTTTTCAAAGAGTAAAGTCCTTGACTTCTGATTTGGAAAATAAGAATTATGAGTAGTAACTTGTATTGCTTATGGAAAGGACATCTGTATGTGTGTTACTGAGGTTAACCCAGGGGCTTGTGTGTATTAGGCAAGCAAGCACTCTTACCACTGGGCTTCTTTCCTAGCCCTTAAAAAAAAAAAATATTTTGAGACAGTATCTATAAATTGTCCAACTTGGCCTTGAAAATACAGTCTTCCTGCCTCAACCTCCTGAGTAGCTGGGATTATAGGTGTGTGCAACCACACCTGACAGAACAGATGCCCATTTATTTATTTATTGGTACCTGGGATTGAACTCAGGGGCTTTCTTTCTTTCTTTATTGGTACCGGGGATTGAACCCAGGGGCATTCAACCACCCAGCCTCATTGTTGCTGAGGCTGGCTTTGAACTTGTGATCCTCTTGTCTCAGCCTCCTGAGACACTGGGATTACAGGCATGTACCACCATGCCCAGCAACAGATGTCTTTTTAATCAGTAAATTTCCAAATTTCCTGGGACTATTAGATAACAGTTTTGTTAAAAGTCCCCAAATGAAAAGTAATTGTTATAATGGTAACATTAGTAATATTTTTCAATTTTGAATATATTGTAACTTAAAGACAGGAAAATTAAGATGTTGGCTTTGAATTTTTTTTGTACATTGCTAGATAATAAATATCAATAATAAGAACATTTTCAGGTGTCCTCATTAAAGAAGAATGTGGGGCAGTTCAGTGGATTTCCATTTGAAAAAGGGAGTATCCAATACAAAAAGAAAGAAGAAATGTTGAAAAAGTAAGTCATTTTTGTAAATAATCATGTTTTAATCACTGTACTTTCTTGTTTTAATATTTAATTATAATACTTATGTAAATATACTTAAACATGAACACTTAAACATGTTTAGGTGCTATGATTTAACTTATTTTCATGGTGCTAACTTGGGATGTTTGTTAGTTTCTAGTGAATAGGAATTATCAAGATTATTGAAAAGCCTTAAATTTTTATTTCTAGAAGAAATGATACAGATTGATTATTCAGAGGGTCCAAAACTCTAAAGGAAATGTAGTGAAAAAAATCTTTCCAGTTCCTATCCTTGTCAGCTACTTTGTTTCTTTTAAACCATTTAAACTATTTTGAAGATGATCACTTCATAGAAACAGTGTTCTTCATAATGAAATAAGTTGATGTGCTTTCAGAGTTTTTGTTTTTTTAAATGCCTGTAGTTTAAATAATTAATAAAAATGATTACTGAGTTCTTCTTTGAAACATTGTCATAGTCTAAATGCCGAAGGAGAAGTATAAATTTAATTACTAGCCAGAAGAATTATCAAATTCTTTAATTTTATAGGTGAGAATCTTTTACATAATTTTCCAGTAAGTTTACTTAATTTATTCTTTTATGCCTTTAAACTTAACTGGTAAATGGCAGTTTCAGTGTTCTAATGCTCATGTGGTTCTACACTAGCTAAAAGTATTAAGAGTAAGATTCAGAGAAACATTGGCTGTTTGTTTTTCAATGTATCTGACAACCAGTTCTGTTGGCTGTTGCCATTGTATTGTGGGGAATGTTTATAAACTCCTATATAATCACCTTGGTTTTTCCCATTTTCTGTTTCAGATTTAGAAATGCCATGTTAAAGAGCATCTGTGAAGTTCTTGATTTGGAGAGATCTGGTGTAAATAGTGAACTAGTGAAGAGGATCTTGAATTTCCTAATGCATCCAAAGCCTTCTGGCAAAGTGAGGATCAGTTTTTACTATTTTAATGGTCTTTCTTTACTTTCTCTTTTCTATGAAACAGTATAATTGAACAGTAGTTTTGCACTTGGCATTCAGTAATAGTTGCTTTTATAAAGAATATACCTTCCATTGATAAAACTGCAACACTTCAAGATAGAACTAATATGGAAGGAATAGGAATATGTGCACTGGTGTCAATTATGACGGGTGTAAGATTAAGAAAAGTATATGTTAGATAGGACAAAAAATACAAAACTAGGGTTGTGTGTCTAGAAGGTCCTTGAAGAACAGAAACAGGTTGAGTATGAGGTGTTGCATCGGGCCAGGGATGGGAGTATAATCTTGTACTAAGGATAGAAAGGATGAGATGAACTGGTTGTTTTCTAGATCCTGGAATAAAGTTATGAGAAAGTGACAAAAAAGCTGAAAAACAAGTTTCCTGGATTGAGTTTCTAGAATCATCAGAGCTCTAGGAGCTGGGTAGGGAAGTAAAACAACCATGTAATTTTCCCATACTTCTTAAATTTTAAGTTTACCTTAATTATTCAACAGTAATCAATGACATTGGTGACTCAAAATGTCTGTTGAAATGTTACTTATATGATCTTGCATTTTCAGCTTGTTTTAGGTCTGTTGGCCAGTGTTCCATATTCCTTTCTCATTTCCATAGGAAAAGAAGTGTAAAGAGGTCTAGCAGGCCTGTAAAGGAGTTCACAGGGGGTGGGGGGGTGTGGAGAGCATGAAGAATCAAAATTAAGAATAACAGCTCTGGAGCTTTGGTTTGCCTGCTCTTGATCCCACTCTCCATTAGCTGTACAGGGACAGATAAAGGATAGTCAAGCTGCTACTTCAATTAAGCAGCTACTAACCCAAGGGGTATGATTTTTTTTGTTACATTAGTTTGGCTTACTTGAAGACAGATTTTATTTTCTAATTTTATACCTATACTTGTGTTTCTTAAGGATTTTGTATGGCAGGTTGATCCCAGAAGCAATTACTAACTAACTTTTATGTGGTGCTGAGGATTGAACCCAGTGCCTCCCATGTGCATGGCAAGTGCTGTACCACTGAGCCACAACCCCAGCCCATTCTTTGAAAATTAATGAGACAACTCAAGAGCTTTGGTTTATGAACAGTTTAATTTTCAAGTAATATTAACAAATATTTTGTGCAAAACATTTTCAAAAGAATTAGAAGAGTGGCATTATCTTGTTTTTGTGCCATCTAGTTAATATTGGCTTAAGAGAAAACAGCTCAATTCTCTTTTGCTTCTCATTCAGTCTCTTACAATTTACTGTTTTGCTTGAAATATACAAAGAAAATTCAGCCTCACACATGTATGTAGTTAGGACAAGAAATATTTTTTAAAATCCTCTTAGATGATGGTGGGTATTTTCTTTTGATAACAACAAAAAAAATCTGCAGTTGGTAGTTTCTTGGAGATTAGTTGTAATTTTTAATGTAGATCTGGAGACATGTGAATGAGCATGGGTCTTTTACCCATGTATGTTTTTGTAACATCATGCCTTTACCATTTGGGAAATAATACTTTCCTGGCTTACATAATGCAGATCTTCCAAATACTGACACATTTCATGAAGTATGTCAAAAGTCACGTTTGTCAATATATACACTATTTTGTCAGAAAAATCTTTAGATACTAGGAAATTACCGCATTCACAGTAGTAGAAGTGTTTTTTCCAAATTGCAATTTCTGCTTAGTTTTGTAAAATTTATTGGCAGTAAATACTGTCAGTTGTTTTCCTTGAAGTAACAGTTTTACCTGCTTGCTTTTGAAAACATGTCTATCAAATACCTAAATTCTGAATGTCTGTGTTTGTCAGTTCTTTTAAAAATTATGTTCCAGAGCTTGGGGTGTCGTTGTGGGTAGAGTGCTTGCCTAGCATGTGCAAGGCCCGGGATTTGATTCCCAGCATTGCCAAAAATAAAAATGATGTTCCATGAAAAAACCAGCTAGTTTAGCTCACATCTCAAAGAATTGCACAAATACTTTCCTGGAGAAAACCATTGAATGTCAATGTGAAGCCAGAGTGTTTTATGTGGTGTATTTCCCATTTTGTCACAGATATTAAAAGGACAATGCAAGTAATATTATGGTTTCATCAAGGACATTCTTAGTAGAGCAATTTTTCCTTTTTTTTTTTTCTATTGATATGTAGTTGTGAGGGATACAGTGACTGCTAGTATATTTTGTTGCATTGATTGATATGAAGGTGTCTTGGTTAATACCCACCTATGCTTTGTGAAAATTTCTTTCTTTTTTAAATATTTTTTGTAGTGGACACAACACCTTTATTTATTTATTTATTTATTTATTTATTTATTTATTTATTTATTTATTTGTGGTGTTGAGGATTGAACCTAGAGCCTCACATGTGCTAGGCAAGCATTCTACCACTGATCCATAACCCCAGCCCTCAGTGCAAATGTCAACACCATAAAAAGAACAAATAAGTAATATGTTAATATTATTGTGAAAATAGTTGACTGTATAGAGTCTTAAAATGGTCTCAGGGAACCCCAGAATCCATGAGCCACATTTTGAGAGAATTTTGGTACTAGAGATTTAACTCAGGGTGGCTTTACTAACACTGAGCTGAGTCCACAGTCCTTTTTGCTTAAGTAATTTTAAAAAAATTTTGAGAAGGATCTTACTAAGTTGTTTAAGGCTTTGCTAAGTTGCTAAGGCTGGACTTGAACTTGGGATCCTCTTGGCTCAGCCTCCTGAGTCCTTGAGATTACAAAGTACTACTGTGGTGCTGAGAATCGAACCCAGTGCCTCATGCATGCTAGGCGAGCACTCTACCACTTGAGCCACATCCCCAGCCCCTCTTTCACTTTTCTTTATAGATTTATCCAGCACCCATTCTTTTCCCATTGCTATTAATTCTGTGTAGAGAATACTACCTGAATCTGGTTCCTGAGCTGAGATAGTAAAGGATGTCACATTATTCTAATACATTTGAGACTTGGCATTCATATAGTGAACAGTAGAAGTTTGGACAATGAGTGTCACTTTTTCTCTAAATAGTGCTATCAAAGAATTAATGTAAATGGGAATTGGGTCTTGTTGGTAGTAGTTCACATAACAAGGATCAAGGATACCTGTATATGTTAAAGGATTTTTTTTTTTTTGAGTACTAGGGATTAAACCTGGGGCTTTGTACATACATACTCTGGCTCTGAGCTACAGTCCCAGTCCTTTTTGAGATAGTCTCCCTGAGATGCCCTGGCTGGCCTCCAATTTGGGGTCCTCTTGCCTCAGCTTCCCAGGTAGCTGGGATTTCAGGTGTGTGCCACCATGTTCAACCTCAAGGAAGGTTTTTTGTTAGTTTGTTTTTTGCTTTTTTAATAGAGAATCATCTCTGAGAAATGTTTTTGATTGAGCCACTTTCTGGAGTGATCTAAGTTGTGTTTCCCAGTCTGCCTTTAGAATCACACCCAGCTCAAGTGTGTGCCTGCATTTTGACTGTGCCATGTATCACATGAGTCCACATGTGGATTTTCCCATTTGTGGTAAATGTCAGCTCTAGATTTTGAAGAATAGGGATGCTCAACCCAT
The DNA here is from genome assembly GCF_045843805.1 of Urocitellus parryii. Lineage (NCBI taxonomy): Eukaryota > Metazoa > Chordata > Mammalia > Rodentia > Sciuridae > Urocitellus > Urocitellus parryii. The sequence goes on along the minus strand of NC_135538.1, from coordinate 147,450,999 downwards.
ACTTTGCATTATTGTATTTTACCCTAGTGTTTTTGCTTATTGCCGAATATAATGTAACACGGGCAAAAATAAAAGAATATAAAAGATAATTGTATGGTTTAATTGAATATTAGAGTGATTGTAGTGCACCTATTTTGTGGTTCTTAATTAGTTTTGTAATTAACGTACCCAGTGTTTATTGCATATTCAGAAGCATCAGCCAAAATATGATCCTGGCATTATTGAAAATAGAGCCTAAAGGCAATATGATAGTTCATTCAAAAATTCGAGATGTATAATTGATGATAAGGTTTTATGTTCTTTTTTAATAGTGCCTCCCATTCCTTTTGATTCATGAGCCCTCTAAAAGCAAGGACTCCTAGCAGCAACAATTTTAATGCTTATAAAAATGAAATAAAATTTCTTAAAACAATTATGATAAAGTATCAACTGTCTGCATGCACTGCATTTCTGGTTCCATATCATAACCTAGAATACATCTCTCTCAACTTTTGGGAAGTCTTTTTAGGTGTTTAGAATATGAATAGAGTATTGGTAATACAGTTTTAGGTTCACCTGACTCAATTAAAAAAAAAAAGCCACAAAGCTTGTATTTTTTGAGAGATGAAATTGAGAAGTAGTTATCAGAAACAGTTGGTTGACTTGGAAATCTAATTCCTTATTGGTGTTATTATTATGAATGTTTTATACAGCCATTGCCAAAATCTAAAAAAACTTCTAGCAAAGGCAGTAAAAAAGAACGGAATAGTTCTGGAATGGCAAGGAAGGCAAAGCGAACCAAATGTCCTGAAATTCTGTCAGATGAATCTAGTAGTGATGAAGATGAAAAGAAAAACAAGGAAGAGTCTTCTGATGAAGAAGATAAAGAAAGTGAAGAGGAGGTAAAGTGTTCTGTTTTTTAAATTAAGTATAAACCTATTTCTTTCCCTTATAGAGCATCTAGTTTTATTGCCAACCCAGAGTATAAAAGTTGGAATATAATAGTCTGAATGTCCTGAATTTGAAATGTTTACTTGAGTCTAGAATAGGTAAATGGTCCGAGAAGCTGGAAGGATGCTTATCCTGAAAAGGAGCACATTGGAGCAGATTCTCCGAGATTTTGTTTCATGGTATATCATTAACTTGAGCCAATTAGTGCAAAAAGTAAGGTGTTTAAGGGTCATCATTTGTGTGTGTGTGTTGGGCATTATTTAATGAGGATGACATTGTTTGAAGTTTGGTGAGTAAGTTTTATAGGAATTAGAAATGTCTGTCATTTTTTACTTGGGAGTATTTGTAAAACATTGAGAATACTTATCTTCCAACCTGAGGCTTCAGGAAGGAGGTAAACTGATGAAGTTACAAGATTAAACTTTTGATATACATCCTCAGTCAGGTAGATAAGGGAGAACAGGTACAGAAGATGTATCTGTACATTCCTGTTGTTAATGATGTTCAGGTAGAGAGTATTTAATTTTGTTTTGGTGTTTTCCTTTAGCAGTCAGAACTTGCTTTATAAATTGTGTGTAAATTCCCCTGTCTTAGGGACTTAGTTAATGCTGGGTTGACATTTTGGGCTAGATAATTCTTTTTGTGGTGCACTTCTAGTTCCTAGTTGTGATAACTGGAAATATCTTCAGACATTGCCAGGTGTTCCCTGGGGAGAGGAGATTGAGCACTACAGAATTAGAGGGATTAAAAAGTAGTAAACTATTTTTTGTGTGTGTTTAGTGTTTATTAGTCTTGAGGTATTTAAAATTCATCCTTGGTTTAATGTCAAATGAAGTATGAACTGCTTTATAATTTTAAAAGATGGTTGGTTACATCCGTCTAGCAGGTGCTTCACAAATATCTTAAGGGTTTTTGTTTTGTTTTGACAAAAAGGAAGATGAATAATCTGAGCTTTAACATTTCTATGGATTGGACATCTGAGAGGAAAACATGAGACAGGTTTTCTTGTTCCTTTATTGAACCCAAGGGTGCTTAACAACTGAGCCATATCTTGGTCCTCACCCCCTGCAAAGACAAGGTCTTCCTAAGTTGCTAACCTTGGACTTGGGATCCTCCTGCCTCAGCCTCCTAAGTTGTTGCTATGACAGGTGTAGGCCACTGCATCTGGCTAATTGTGACTTTTAAATTTTATTCTGCATTCAGATTTCTGGTCATCTATGGTGTTCTGTTTACTGTATCCTAAGCTGTTGTATTTTTTAATAAATATTTATTTTTAATTGTAGTTGGATATAATACTTTTATTTATTTTTAGTTGTTGACAGGCCTTTATTTATTTATATGCAGTGCTAAGAATCTAACCCAGTGCCTCACAAGCCAGGCAAGTGCATTACCACTGAGCTACAGCCCAACCCCTATTTTATCTATTTTTATGTGGTGCTGAGGATAGAATTCAGTGCCTCGCATATGGTAGGCAAGTGCTGTACCACTGAGCCACAACCCCAGTGCCCCTAAACTCTTGTCATAGAATGTTAACATTTCATTTTTTCATGGAGACAAACCATGGGCCTTAGAAACTGGGTTTATTTGTTTTCCAGATTGTTCTAAGTAGTTGAACTCTATATTCGTAATTATATTTATTCTTGGATAATGATCACGTGTGGAAATATCCCACTACAAATCAAAGCTTTACAGTGACATAAACCAAGATCTGTTGCTAGAAACCCTGGTCAAATGGTGGATATCCACAAGGATGGGAGATAATGCTTTTACAAACATAAGCTGTATAAGAACCACAAGATAAAATCTATATTACATTTTATTAGAGGGACTTTTCCTGCTTGGATTGGTCCTGACAGATTTCATAAGATACGATTCCATAAAGTCTAGATTAAGAACACTCCTCAACCCCCTGCCAAACTTTGCTCCAACAAGGCTTGGTAAAAATTTAGGACTGGTCTCAAAAACTATTGCTAATTTGAGTTTATGTGAAAGGGTCTGGTGGCCTTTGAAAGTAAGTTCTAGTGGGAGGAATGATATTTCTTTGGCCACTTTGTTTTCTTTATTTCACGGCGTCTTGGTAAAGTGGAAACTGTGTTAGGTACTTCATAAATGAAAGTATTTTGGGTCATTACTGCAAAAGGACCTCTTTTATAAAAGGCCATTAAGAAAAAAGTTGCAGGTTAATCAGGAAAGTTATGGATTGCCTATGTTTTCTTTTTTGTACCAGGGATTGAACCCAGAGGGGCTTAACCGCAGGACCACATTCCCAGCCTTTTTGTATTTTGTTTTGAAACACAGTCTTGCTAAGTTGCATAGAGCCTCCCTAAGTGATCCCACTCCCTCACCCCTCCCTGTAAATCACTGAGGCTGGCTTTGAGCTTCAATTCTCCCACCTCAGCCTCCTAAATTGTTGGGATGATAGGCATGTGCTACTGCGCCAATTTTGCTTATACATTTTTTAAAATAGAAAATTACTAAATTAGTTTTGATTATTTCCTGAAATGTTTCTTTTCATTAGGATTAACTTCATTTAAATTAGCCAAGAAGCTAATTTAAAATTTCTATTTTAATATCTTAGAATAAACTGTGAACTTAGGGAGATTAATTTTATCTTAACCAGTTTCCTCTGTAAATTTGGTAATTTGACTACAATCAAAATTTAATCTGTATGATAACATTAGAAGTTTTAGATAGAAGTCTAATTCAAATTATAGTTCTCCAGCAGATTATGTGAGGTTGAATATTATTCACTTGCTGATTTTCATATTTATCTGTGCAAGAGAATCAGGAAGCCACTGAAATCTAAACAGCTAACAATTGACAGCTTATAAAGTCTTCTTTTAAAAAAAAACAGATGTAAGCTTTAGCATATGGACTGATACTTGCTAAAGCGTTTGTTTGAAGTTTTCTATTCTGTACCTGTTTCTATGATATACAGTGAATAATTCACAAAAGTTTTATAATCCTCATCAAGAGGATGCTTATTAAGAGTAGCTTTGGTAATTAATGCCTTTATAAAAGAACTTCACTGGATTTGCCTATTAGTTTGGCTCTTGACATTGACTTTTTTTTTTTTTTGATGAGTGTCATATATTTATTATAGACCTCTTTCATCACGGTTTCTACTTTGGTTTTGGGTGCAATTATTTTTTTAAAATTTATTCTAGTTATACATGACAGTATAATGCATTTTGACACATTGTACATAAATGGAGCCCAATTTCTCATTGCTCTGACTGTACATGGTGCTGAGTCACAGTAGTGTAATCATTTATGTTTTCAGGGTAATAATGTCTGTCTTATTCTACTGTCCTTCCCATCCCTACCACCCATCCCCTCCCCTCACTCTCTTCTGCACAATCCAGAGTTCCTTCATTCTTCCCTACTTACCTCCTCCCCACTATGGATCAGCACATCCACTTATCAGAAAATGTTAAGCCTTTGGGTTTTTTTTTGGAATTAGCATATTTTACTTTGCATAATATTCTCTAGTTCCATCCATTTACGGGCAAATGCCATCATTTTATTCTTTAAGGCTGAGTAAGATTCCATTGTATATATACATTTTCTTTATCCATTCATCTGTTGAATGTTGGTTCCATAGTTTAGCTTTTGTGAATTGAGCTTCTATAAACATTGATGTAGCTGCATCACTGTAGTATGCTGATTTTAAGTCCATTGAGTATAAATCAAGGAGTGGGATTGCTGGGTCAAAGGGTGGTTCCATTTCAAGTTTTCTGAGAAATCTCCATACTCCTTTCCATAGTAGTAGCACCAATTTGCAGTCCCACCAGCAATGTATGAATGAACATTTTCCCCCACATCCTTCTTATTATTATTTGTACTCTTGATAATTGCCATTCTGACTAGAGTGGGAAGAAATCTTAGTTTTGATTTGCATTTCTCTAATTGCTAGAGATGGTGAGAATTTTTTCATGTTTCTTGATTGATTATATTTCTTCTGTGAAGTGTGTGTTCAGTTCTGTTGCTCACTTATTGATCGGTTTATTTGTGTTTTTTGGTGTTCAGTTTTTTTAGTTCTTTATATATCCTTGAGACTATCTGAGGTGTGTGTGGTATAAAGACTTTTTCCCATTCTGTAGACTCTCTCTTCACATTGTTGATTGTTTCCTTTGCTGAGAAAGCAGCTTTTTAGTTTGACTCCATTTCATTTATTGATTCTTAATTTTACTTCTGGTGCTTTAGGAGTCTTGTTAAGGAAGTCAGGTCCTAAGCTAGCATGTTGTGAAGATTTGGGCCTAGTTTTTCCTTTATTAAGTGCAGGGTCTCTATTCTAGTCCTAAGTCTTTGCTCCACTTTGATTTTTGTGCAGGGTGAGAGATAGGGGTTCAATTTCACTTTGTTACATATGGATTTCTAATTTTCCCAGCACCGGTTGTTGAATAGGCTGTCATTTCCCCAGTGTATGTTTTCAGCGCCTTTTCTAGTATGAAATAACTGTATTTATGTGGGTTTGTCCCTGTGTCTTCTGTTTTGTATCATTGGTCTACATTTCTGTTTTGGGGCCAGTACCATGCTGTTTTTGTTACTGTTGCTCTGTAGTGTAGTTTAAGGTCTGATATTGTGATGCCCCCTCTGTCACTCTTCTTGCTAAGAATTGCTTTGGCTATTTTGGGGTAAAAGCAATTTTATCATTGCTTTTTCTATTTCTATGAAGAATGTCATTGGGATTTTTAATAGAAATTGCATTAAATCTATATAACAGTTTTGTTAGTATGGCAATTTTGACAGTATTAATTCTTCCTATCCAAGAGCATGGCAGATCTTTTCTTCTTCTAAGGTCTTCTTCAGTTTCTTTCTTTAATGTTCTGTAGTTTTCATTGTAGAGGTCTTTCACCTCTTTTGTTAGATTGATTACCAAGCCTTTTTTTTTTTTTTTTAAAGGCTATTTTGAAAAGGGTAGTTTTTCTAATTTCTCTTTTAGTGGCTTGATCACTTATGTATAGAAATACATTTGATTTATAAGTGCTGATTTTGTATACTGCTACTTTGCTGAATTCATTTTTTAGTTCTAAAAGTTTTCTGGTGGAATTTTTTGGATCTTCTAAATATAGAATCCTGTCATCAGCAAATGGTGATAGTTTGAGTCCTTCTTTGCCTATTCGTATCCCTTTGATTTCTTTCTTGACATTGACTTTTTAGGACAACAAGATGAACAATTGGAAACAATGAAGAAACTGGTAGGTGAAGTTTCTTCAAAATGAGAAAATGTGAATATCAACAAGTTGTTATTTTCTATAAACTGATTTTGAAAACCATCTGATTCCCATATTGGATTGGTATCTTTAGGGGAAGATTGCTTAAATGAGCAAGTAAGATTAAATCATACTCTTTTCTGCTACTTGCATGTATTAACAGGATCAGAGACATTGTTGTTATAAAGAAAAAGGGGGAAACATTGCCCATGGGGGGGTAGTCTTTACACCTTAAAAATATACTTTGTTTCTTTTTCAATTTATCCTAGTAACTTTTTCTTTACTTTTTGTTTCCTAGTATTTATCTGACTCTTCCCTATGTGTCAGGAATATTTTCAGCTGAGATAATTAACAACCTTACCAATGTCCAAAACAGGACTTCATTTACCTTTCATGATAAAAAAGTGCACAGATAGGTAGTTCTGGGCCAGTAGGGCAACTCAGGAAAGAATTTGAATGCCTTCTCTTCCTGAGCTAGTATATAGCATTTAACATGATCCACAGGGTTGTTTTAGCTTTAGACATTGTATTCATATTCCAGACAAGAAAGAGCAAAGGACATTTTCCCATTGATGTCATTCCCCCCCCCCCACTCCCCCATGATGCCTTTTATCAGATATCTCCATGTACATGACTTTGGCCAGAACTATGTCACGTGGCTGCTTAGCTGCAAGAAAGCTGTGAGATCCAGATATTAGCTTTCTTGACTTCATAGGAAGACTGCAGATCAAAAGCAGGTTGTTGAGTGAGCCATCCTACAAATCATAGAAACTCAGTTATTGGAAGGCTTATCTATTTGGGCTATTGAAGGAATTTTTTTGGTAGTAATAGGAGGGTGAATATGAACATTTTGTTCTTAATGTTTTTTTGTTTTGTTTTGTTTTTTGCTTTGGGTACAGGGGATTTAACCAAGGGGTGCTTAATCATGAGCCACAACCCCAGGCCTTTTCTATATTTTACTTAGTGAGGCCCTGAGTTGCTTTGGGCCTCACTAAAATTGCTGAGGCTGGCTTTGAACTCTCAGTCCTCTTGCCTCAGCCTCCCAAGGGATTACAGGCATGTGCAACTGTACCTGGCTTCGTTATATTTTTTTTAAAACTGAGAAATCTCATCATTTGTTCGGAGGAAGGCAAAGTTCATTGATCACCATAATGATCAATTATGTTGGAAGGCAAAGTTCATTGATCACCATAATAAAATCCATCTTGACTTAAACTTGCTTTTATTATCTTTTGTGAAATACAACTATACTGGCACATTCTTTTCTCTTGGCATTCTGGATTTTTTCAGCCAAGTTATTAAAAGAATAGTGTATTTTAAGCTAATGTTTATTTTGTTCATCTATTTACCCAGTCCAACCTTTCTCCGTGAGGACAGAATTCTGGCTCTGACAGGCTTCTTTTTTGGTGACCCTCCTTCAAGAGCCCTGCTGCCTATAAAAGATAGGTAAGCCTAAATCTCCCAAGTTTGCCTTCAAAAAGTGTCTTGTTCCTCTGATTCTGAACCTTCATGGTAATCAGACATGGAAAATCTTTAAATTTTTGTATACAACTAATCTTTAAAAATTTAAACTATAATACATTGTACTATCTGAAATTAATGGTGGTCATCAATTTTATCTGTTCCCCTAGATGGTCCTGATTGAACCACAAGCATATATTCAGAGAGAACATTCAGAGAGAACAAACCAAAATCTTTGAAAATAAATCCTGACAATTTGGGAAACGAGTTTTTTCTTTATTCTTTTTTATCCAAACTTGTTACCTAATGTTTTCCCCCATAAATAATGTTTTTACTATAATTACTAGTTTTTAGAATATTTTAAAAGAGACTTGAAGGGCCAATATATAATTTCTAATATAACCACATTTTGATTGATTCAATAAATTGGGGATATACTAAGTGCCATTGGAATTACAGAAGATACTTTCTACCCATATGCCATTTGATACTTAATACTTTATCTGAGAGAAGGCTTAAGGGAGATACAGAAGAAGCAACCAATTCAAGTTGACATTGGTAAAATAGGGGAAAGTTGGATGTGTGAACAAAAGTAGGGAACAGAGCAGGAGTGCTTTTTTTGTGCCACAGAAGTAGGGCAGTGAGGCAAAGTTGGAGTGGTGAAGGTGAACTTGGGCACCATTGTGACTAATGCAATCTTGAGATAGATTTATCACTTTTATTTATTGAAAATGATTGTCTTTATACTTAAGCATTTTGCTAAGTTTGGGGGGGGGAGACTTCTACCTAGGTAGAAATAGTACTCATTCAGTATGCATTTATTGATACAGAAATGGAACCTACTATGTTCTGTGTGCATCTTATATCTCATTTATTTTTTACTCATGAGAGAGAGCGCCTCACTTTTGTACTTAAAGCTATGATAAATATATAATGACCTTTTTAAGTGCTTTTTTTATTTTTCTAGAGTTTCTAATTTATTTATTTTTGTATTGAGTAAGAGAACAGAATCTAATTCTCAAAACTTAAAACTCTAAAGGCTGTTAACATAAATGTTGTAACTTAAGAAATTATCCTTTTGAATGTCTTATCTGGTTCCTTCCTTATATGTATAAATCTCTAATAATTCGAAATCTAGTCTTGGAATCAAAAAACTCTGACCTGTACACCAAATTGAGCCCGTGCTTGTTTTATATAGCCCATAAGCTGAATGTGTTTTTTTCCATTTTAAAATGATTATTTAAAAAATTAAGAGTATGCAACAGAGATTGTATGTAGTTGGCAAAGTCTGAAATATTTACTATTTGGCACTTTATGGAGAAAACTTGGTGACATGGCTATACTATAAATATATTTCTCATTTTATATGGTATAGCTAGATAAGTCAGCTGTGGGACTTAAAAATAATATATAGTTATGCTAGGCATTGTGGCACCCACCTGTAATCCCAGAGGCTCAGGAAGCTGAGGCAGGAGGATTACAAGTTCAAAGCAAGCCTCATCGACTTAGTAAGGCCTTAAGCAACTTGATGAGACCCTGTCTCTAAATAAAATATAATGGGCTAGGGTTGTGGCTCAATGGTTAAGTGCCCCTGGGTTCAATCCCTGGTGACCAAAATGTGTGTGTGTGTGTAGGTGCAGGTGCCCTTAATCTTGATGGTCTGATCTAATGGTCTTCCCCCCCACTTTCAAATGTACAACCTATATAGGTAAATTGTGTCAGAGAGTGCCATTATTAAAAATCAAGAGGTTTGGTTGCTGTTGATGGGATATATCTTTGTCTTGGCATCAGGATAATTTTAATAAAGTAGAACTTCAGGGTTGAAAGAGATCTTTAAACGTTATCTTGTCCCCAAGTATTTTTTCCATTTCAGTTTTCCAAATAATCATTAGTGCTACATATGAATAAATAATGAACAAGGTCTTTATCCTTATGCATTTCAGTTGAGTAGATGGGAGGAGAGAGGTCAAAGATTCGGGGGGTGGGGGTGGGGGAGAATTGCAGTAGAACATAAGAGCTGTAAAACAGAGAGAAAGAATCCTGGAGCCAGTACAAAGTTTGGACTGTAAGGGCCAGAGATGGCCCTTATGCAGAATTTGTTTTCCCTTGTTGCCATTCTGTATTTTTAGCCAACATTTTAAATTTGGGGTTATCATCTGTAATATTTGTATGCAATGGGGGAAAAATTAGCATGTGATAAATATGTTGTATCAGTTGGCTTAGTCTGTTGTTGTTTTGTTTTTTTTAAGCTGATGACATTATGTGTGAGTGCTGTACTACAAGTGTGATTGTAAACAACACTTTTTTAGGTGCTTAGGGAATGATAGTGCTAAATAAAGGTAATCCGTGTCTATTCTTGTGGAGATAGTCAGATCTCCCTTTAAGCTTAAAGTGTAGTGGAGAAATAGGAAAATAACTATTGTTAAACAAATATTAAATACCTATTTTCTTTGCTACCATGTGTTGGATTAACTCATCCTCAGAATTTCTTAGATATGACCATAGTTAATCAAATCCATGATGCCTGTAAGAAATTGTTATGTAGATTGTAAAGTGTACCCCAATGTCAGAGAGATGAAAATGATAAGAGGTGGTGCCATTATTATTTCCATGTTCACAGATAAGGAAACATGCAGATAAAGGGTGATTTGCCTGGGAATACAAAATTAGTGGTGGAGTCAGGGTTTGGACCAGATGATTTGATTGTAAACCCATATTCTTATTCACTGCTTGAGGATACTTTCCACATAGTTGGGATTAATGAATTTAAGCCAGGTATGTTGGGAATGTGGTGTAGTTACATTGATGGTATTGTGAAAGATTTAAAGAGATAATTTCTCAGCTGGATTTAGAAGTATGAGCAAGATTTTACTAAGTAGAGGAAAGGAACGAAAGTAGTACTTTGGAAAGTTTATGTAAAATTAAAGCGGACATGGTTTAACTTGCCTTCTCAATTTTCCCAGTTTTTTTTTTTTTTTAAACTTCTAAATAATGAGATCCATGTTTGCCTTAACTGCAAAAACCTGTCCACTGTGTCCCAATACTGAGGTATGTTCTTTGAAATGTCTCCATTTTCCAAGTTATCCATACCTAATAGCTTATCTTCAGGGTAGGAGAAGGGATTCTAAACACCCACAGGACTTCGGCCACAATAAGAATTCATCAGCTATCCTACTACTCTGCCTAAGATACTACATCCAAGGTTTAGTTGTTTCGCTCTTTCTCAAGTTAACACAAATCAACCTAAAAATATACTGAATTCCTACTTGAAGTTTGTCACAGAAAATTGGGTGAATGGTTATTGAAGATAAATGAAATCCAGTATGAATAACAATGAGATTCTGGTATTTTGGGGTCAGGTTATATCTACCATAATATATGAAAAGAGTATGATATATTGTGGTTAGTTAATACAAGTGTTCTTGAGAATGTCTGGGTGCTTTTTAAATTTTTATTCTGTAATCTGCCCTGCTTTTAAAGAACACTTAAAAACTTGAAGTTATTAGAAAAAAATACATTTGCATAATGAAAGAATTTCTCACTACAAAAGAAACCACTCATAAAAGTAATAATAACTAATTTGAGTGTTTCCTGTGTGCCGGGCACAATTAAGAATACTTTCCTGCATTAATGCATTTATCATTCATAAGACCATAGGTAATCTTGCTCTCTGAGTATATAAGGAAAATAGGGCCCAGAGATATACTGGGGCTTGCAATTTGAAAGCAGGCCAGCTTGCCTCAAGAGCCCACACTATGAACTGTGTTTTGTATCTTTTTCTATGGTGATTGTATGTTTTTTAGAAATTTTGTTACTAGGTAATAGGCTAGTTGTCGCTTAGACTGTAGAACATTGTTCTTTCTAAAAGATGGTGTTAAATATAGAAAGATGTAAAGGTTTATGTGTTTGTCGGTAAAATGTTATGTAGATCACTGCAAATGTTTATTGCTTTGTGAAATTATTAACCATTATGAATTTATAGGTTTAAAAATGGCACCATATTATTTGTGACTGCTAAAATTTAAATGATAAAAGGCTCTGGATGTTTTTTTTGGTTGGTTGGTTGGTCTTGTTTTTTGGTGCCAGGGATTGAACCCAAGGATGCTTAACCACGGAGCCACATCCCCAGCCCTTTTTATATTATATTTAGAGATGGGGTCTCAATAAATTGCTGAGGCTGGCTCTGAACTCACGATCCTCCTGCCTCAGCTGGGATTACAGGCATGCATCATTGTGCCCAGCCTCTGGATGTATTTTAATGGGATGTAATTTGAATGGGGCTCAAGTATCATTTGTTGCTCATCTTCCCCAAGTCTTTGAATGATAATTTAGTTTCTTTTACCTACCGTCCAGATTTTATTAGCCCTTGACTAAATAGTGATATAGTGATTATTTTATTCTGTGTATTAAGTGTGTCAACAGAATTTATGGACTTTTAGTATTTCCTCATGGAGCCTGATGTAGCTTGTGTGAACTAGGCGGACTCCTAATAAAACTTTAAGATAATTATAGGAAAGATAAAACCATTAATTCTTGTCCCACAGTCCCTACTATTTGGAACATCAGAATTAGGAAGTAACAATGGCTTCTGAAGAGCAAAAATTCATGGTAAAGCTCATGTACTTGGAGAAGGATGTCAGCACCTTGATCTTGAGTGGATTTTTTAGTAGCAACCAAACTAGATGTGTTAGCTAGTTCCTAGCCAAGGGTACATCACTTAAGTAGTAGTGCAGGTAATATTAAGCTTATATAGATATGTACAATGATAGTATTGTAATTTGTTACAATAGACACTGTTACTTGTAAATGTGTAAACTTTTCTTTTAATATTTCTTGTAAACTTTGTTACAAGAAATAGACACTAAAATCCAATGAACTGCACTTAGAAATAGTCTGAGCTCAGACTAATTTTTCTGGAATAAATTGTTCTGTACACTTAAATCTGAAGGATGCACAGTGTTTGTATTTTTTAAAGGAAAAGATGATGTATAATTTAACTTGAGAATAAATATTTGAGGAACATTCTTCAAGTTATTGAAAATTATGTAGTATGTAGAGGTGATTTTAATTTATCTTAGGGCATTAGTTTATAGGAATGCTCTGCCTTTGAGAATGTTAACTAAATGAAGAATTAATGTTTTCTAATTTCAGAGAAGCTGGTTGAGGCAAAATAACGATAAACTATAATTTTGTCATTTTAGTCTCTTTAGATATGCATTTTACTTCTGTTTAATCAGATACGGATATTTGAAAACACTTTGAAATCAGATCTATATTTGAATCTTGGCTCTTTATTAATGTGACAGTAGACAAGATAACCTCACACTGAGCCTGTAGTTTTCTCATACAGTCATAAATGTTTATTGAGCAGTTACTACTATATAGCAGGCACTATTTTAGGAATTAGAAATATATTGGTAGACAGAGGGAGGGGGGCCTTTTCATGGAACTTATAGTTGGAAGAAAGAGAAAGTAAATAAGAGACGATACTATATATTTTAGGATTTGAATTTTTTTCCCCAGGATTAAATAGGGGTTTTCTACCCATCCAGCAGAATAAATGTGGGCATCTTTTATTTTTTGTAACTGTTTTTTTATTTATACTTAGACTTATATTGGGATATAATTGTGTTCAGTGTATTAGTCATCTCTCAAAAATTGATAATTAATAATTTGATGTAACCTAATGTTAATGTTTTCTAATATTGAGAGGCATAGAGGAATAGTAGTGAATCACATCAGTATATATACTTTGCTTTCCTTTCCAACAGCCACCAAAAAAGACTTCTAAAAAAGAAAAAGCGAAACAGAAAGCTACTCCTAAAAATAAAAAGTCTGTAAAGAGTGCAAATGTTAAGAAGGCAGATAGTAGTACCACCAAGAAGAATCAAAACAGTTCTAAAAAAGGTAAGTTAGAAATGACATTATTAGCAATTTTAAAGGTACAAAATATATTTTGTGCATAATATTTAAATGTGTGTGGAAAACAAGTAAACTGCAAAGAGGTTTTTTAAAACTTAAAAAAAATTCAAAATCAACATGAAATTTTAATGCATGTTTTATAAGTAGCTTATTGTGATAAATTGTAATTTTTATTAAAAATTAAAATTTTAAGTTGGTGATTTATAATTTGGGGGTCCAGTACTCCCTTGCAAATTCTGAAAGCTTATAAAATTCTTCCAGCCTTGCCTTAAATATTAAATTACTTTTCAATTCATATTTAATTATCTTACATTTAGAAAGTGAATCTGAGGATAGTTCAGATGATGAACCTTTAATTAAAAAGTTGAAGAAACCACCTACAGATGAAGAGATAAAAGAAACAGTGAAGAAATTATTGGCCAATGCCAACTTGGAGGAAGTCACAATGAAGCAGATTTGCAAAGAGGTAATTAGACAAATGTTTTAATCCTTTTTTTTTTTTTTTTTTGCCTTAAAATTTTCTTTCACCTATTCCTTAATCTGAAGCTACATTCCTTTGTGCATTTATTCTTTGGATAAGTATTTAAAGTCAGTAAACGAAATTTGGATGATTTGTTTCAAACTGCATAGGAAACTTTCCAGATTTGGAAATTGCCAGTATATTCTTAGATTGTGTTAGCTTAGATTGTGTTAGTTTTAAAAAACAATCTACTGGGCACCTTATTCCCTTGATAGTATGGTAAATGAGCTGTTAAAGATTAGGTTCTTACACTTCTGTGAAGTTCTTCTAAGATTTCACAGAAAATAAACATTGTAGCCTTGAGTGTGATTTCATAGGAATTCCATATCCTAGATCTAAATTGGGAGACTTTATAGTCGATGTTTTTGTGGCAATATGAAATCCAAACTTTGAAATGTACCAAAGGTAAAATATCCCATACTTTTTAAGAAAACAGATTATTGGTGTATTCCTATTGAACCATTCAACATATCAGGCACAACGCTAGATGTTACAGATGGAGTAGAGAAGCCATTATTTGCCTTTAAATAGTGCTTGTGGTTCGGTGGGATAGACAAGTATTCCAGTAAGAGTGCTGTATGTGAGGGCCATGTTAAAACAGTACTGAAAAAGCTGCAGCACCACAGAACCAACTTACTACTTAGGATTGAGGGAAGGAGTTTGGAAGAGTCTAAAAAAGCATCTGGAAGAATTTTTAACTAAGTTCTTTGTAGTGTATCAGCTTTTCCATACAGTTGAGGAACAACGACTAAAACACTCTGGCAGATCTTATATATGCCTTATTACTAAATTTGGGGGGTTTTGTTTGGTGGTGGGGGGAGTGTTGTGTTTTTGGTCTGGGTTTTTTTTTTTTTTTTTTTCCTCACCCCAGGGATTAAACCCAGGGGTGCTAAGACACATCCCCAACTCCCCCCATTATTTAAATTAAAAAAAAAATTAGACAGGGTCTCACTAACTTGCTTAATGCCTCAATGTATTGCTGAGATTGGCTTTGAACTTGGCAATCCTCCTGCCTCAGTTTTCTGAGCTGCTGGGATTATAGGGTTGTGCCACCACTTGAAACTAGTGGGGAATCAGGATGCTGGATAGATAGAAATATTTGTCAAGAGCATAAAGAAATCATTTTATTTTTTAAAGTTATCCCAAGGAAATCATGAAGGAAGCCTGACAAAGGATGAGACAGTCAGGAAACCCAGTTTTATATCACAACCAGAACAACAGGTGTTGTCACTGGTAGCTTGCCTAGCATGCTCAAGGCCTTGGATTTGATCTGTAGTGCTACAACAAATCAACAGGGTTGCTATAATCCAGGTCAGAAGAGAGCCTCATCAGAGGTTGCTTCATTGGGGTATAAGAGCTTAGACAGCATTCTCAGAATAGAAAATAGAACAGGAAGAATATTCTAGGAGAATATGTGGGGGTTTTTGTTTTTAGATATTTTGAGTTGGAGTGCTTAGCATAACTAAGTGTACAAAATTAAGAATGTTGTGATTCTCCATTTTAGGAAAGAAATCTAGACCAGGATATTGCTAAGAGTTAACCAGGAATATAAATAAAGTAGCCAAGGGAAGATAAAGGGTAAGAAAAGTAAAACAGTCCTAACAACCACCAACACAGAGTTGAGAAGTAATTTCTATAAAATATAAGAAAATAGAGTAGAAGAAGAAAGGTCAGGGGAACGGGGCTAGGAAAGTCAAGAGACGGAGTTTCAAGAAAGAGGTAGCACCAAGGAAAAAAAACAGAATAGATTTGCAAATATACAAAAGCATTTATCCTTCTACTCAGGGAAATAAAAATTGGAAAGGAAATATTTTTACTTATTAGATTGAAGAAAATTAGTTTTCACTGTAACAACTTTTTTAGAAGACACTTAGGTAGCATCTTAAAATTTAAATTGCAAATCCCCTTTAACCCAGCAATTTCATTCCTAGGTCTGTGTCCTAAAGACATAGTTACATCTGTACAAAAATGTTTACAATAATGTTAATTGTATTTATTAATGCCTATAATACTGAAAAATCAGAAATGGCCATCAGTAGAGAAATGTTTAAACTGGTACATTCATATTGTTTGGACTACTGTGTAGCAGTTCAGAATAACATGGAAGAATCTTCCAAGTAATGTTAAATTTTTTTAAATATAGAATACCATACAGAAAAACTATATTGCTATTTATATGTGTTTGAGTGTCCCAAACTAAATGAGGGCAGAGTGCAGAAGAATTTGAAGAGAGATTAGATAGGCCATTTGAAGGATTTCTGTCAATTTGTGCATTTTTTAAAAGGCATTAATAACAAGGAGAGGTTGGGAAAGAAAGACTTGGTATTTTTTTTTCAGACAGTAATTAGGAAATGATCATATAATAGTAAATTTGAGGGTTAATAAAACGAATTTCATCATCTCAAGAATTAATTGGGAGGAACATGAATGAATTAAATGTTGTTTCAAGCAGCTTCAAGTTGGTGAGAAAATATTTCTAAAGGGACCAGAGAAGAGCCAGGGGGCAAGTGCAGGGAAAAGAGAAGGTGGAGCTACAGGGGAGCTGAGGGATAGATCCCCGTGGAGGTAAAGGAAATGGGAATCATTAAGAATGCAGGTAAAATGGAGGGAAAATGGATATGTCAGAAAGTTGACACGATAATAGCTTCTTGAGTAAAAGCAGTAAGGAGATGAAACTGCCAGTGCAGAGAATACAAGGGAGAACCTGACCTGAGACTAGCAGTTGCTAGAAGGCTAAGGCAGCCAGTCACTTCAAAGTTGTTAATAATTTTCCAAAGTAACCTCTGGCCTCAGCCTAACCATAGAGAAATGGGTAATTAGACCAATTCAGAGTTGTGGCTTACAGGGGAAGAACAAGGGACATGAGGGTAACTTAAATGATGGACTATATTTGCAAAGGTTGGTCAGCTACAACCTATGAACTAAATCCATCATACCACTTGGTTTTCTTAATAGTTGGAGAGAGCTGAAACTATTTACATTATAATACTTTACCAAAAAAAAGTTTCTGGCCCTGAACTGTAATAGAAATTAAGCAGAAGGATGCTTATAAGATTGTGAGAAATTGGTGTTGGGCTTAGAAGTCAAGTAGCAGGTATAATGGGACTGAGAAAGAAACTTGACAAATGAGATTGAAATTTAGTCATTTTTAGGGGTTGAGGACTGCTGAGACCTCTTGAATGTTAGTGAATTTACCAGGGAGAGGATTCAATGGATTAGAGAGGCTGAAGCTCAAATTGTGGAATTACAGATAAAATGTTGGCTGATGTTAACAGAGAAGAAAGGATATATCAAAAGATGGTTCACAGAGCCAGGCACTGTGATACACACCTGTAATCCCAGTTACTTGGGAGGCTAAGGCAGGAAACTCACAAGTTCAAGGCCAGCTTTAGCAGCTTATGAAGCCCTGTCTCAAAAAAATTTTAAAAAGATGAAGATCCGAGGAGGTAAACCAATGGTAAACCACCCCTAGGTTTAGTCCCCTGTACAGAAAAAAGAAAAAAGCAATATTACAGATGATTAGTTAAAGAAGTTAACAGAAATGTTTTCTTAACCCATATTTAATGCCCATACTGCCAGTTTATAAAGCACTGAGAATGTCTGCATGTTCATTTTCTTTGTGTACCATGTTCCAAAAGTGCTTATTTGCAATACAAATGAGTACTCTTCAAATATACATGCAGCTGTTTGTGCATATTCAGAGACAGAATCTTGGATTTAAAATTCTTTAAATGTTTTTTTCCTTTTTGCTATAGGTATATGAAAATTATCCTGCTTATGATTTAACTGAGAGAAAAGACTTCATAAAAACAACTGTAAAAGAGGTAAATATTTTAGTCTTTTCATAGTTTGATCATTTGGGACATAGAAGACAAAATAAATATTAATTTGTATATTTTTCTAGCATATTTTTATCATTAAATATCACATTTGATCCTCATTTATTCAGAATAGATGGGAATATATATTTAATAAAGTTTGAACAATTAGTGATAGAATCTGAACTCAGATTAGATGTGAATTCACAGTGTACCTAGTAGTGAGGCATCTCAAGAGTTGCTCAAAAAATGTCAGGGCAAATTCTTCTGGCTAGTACAAGGTAGGGGAGATCCATAGTAGTTGCAGTTTTATGTTGACCCACCTGATTTTCCAAGGTCACAGTAATAAAACATGTTAAAAACAAAAATGGGGTCAAGTTTTATAATTTATGTATACTTAATTTCTGTGTTGGACAAGGTAAAATAATGTTTTTCTTTCATTACAGCTAATTTCTTGAGATACAGGACAGAGACAGATGACTTGTTCCCATAGATTTGAAGATCTGATTTATACCATTATACCAGCAAAGAGAATGTATTTCCTTTTCTAAATTCTCGTTAAGGATTGTGTTGGTAGGACTTACTGCTGACCTTTTTTTTATCTTGAGTGTTACATAAATCAGTTTGCCGCTTTAAATTGCATTTCTATGCAGTTTTAGTTTAAAATCTTGCATGGCAGTAATTGTTCCTTGCTTTTATAGTTGTACTTTGTACATTTTGGATTTCTTTATATAAGGTCATAGATTCCTGAACTGTTGTGGGTTTTAGTGCACTTAACATTAGACTGCTTAAGACATATTTTAATCAAGTAGAACAAAACTATTATAGCCAGCATTTATACATGCAGAGACTTGCAGTATTTACTATATATTTTGAATACACATTTTCTTCTGTCAGTGTGAAAACTCAATGGCGGTGTGCTCATCTTTAACAAGCTACAGCTAGCCAAGTGACTAAATTGGAACTTTCTTCTGCATGTGTATATATGTCAAATTGTCAGCATGACAGAAATGACAGATGTTATTTTTGTATTTTTAAAAAACCAATTTGTTGTACATAAAGTTTTTTTTATTTCTTTTGTGCAGATCAGTTTTTAAATTCAACATAGGTAGGGACCTTTATTTACACTTGTAAACTATGAAATATCAGTGTTTGGCGAGATGGACTGACAGAGCAGGGGAAGTCAGAATCCAGTGATGGGAACGCTGAAGGAACTGTCTAGTTCTGCTATGCCTCCAAAGTGTCATCCATCTATAGTTTGTGTTAACTCTGCAAAAGTGTCTGTGGATGCATTTTATATTAAGGACAGACCAAAATCAACACATCAAAACTTCAAAAACTTTGGGAAAGGGTGGGTTTGAGTACAAGGACATTTGGCTTATAGTAAATGAACTGATTTTATTAACTGATTTTGACCATATAAAATGCTGATATTTACAGAAAATGGCCACCTCCATAATTATGACAAAAGTACAAGGTGTAATGCCAGAAGATAATGTGTAGGTAATAGCAGATACCTGACAATTTCTCAATATTTTTAACATTAAAGAAATTTAATGTGGAATCAGGGCTCTTGGGTTTTAAATTTTGGCCAATCAAGATTCAAAGTGATCAACATGTGGACCACTCCTGGTCATATCCATGTCTCCCCCCCCCCCCCAAACCACCCTGTACTGGGGATGGAACCCAGGGGTGCTCCAACACTGAGTTATATCCTCAGCCCTTTTTGAGACAGGATGTTACCAAGTTGCCTAGATTGGTCTCAAACTTGTGATCCTCCTGCCTCAGCCTCCTAGTAGCTGGGATTATAGGCTTTCATCACTGTACTCAACCCACTCCTGAATTATAAGACTAAATTGTCTTTTAAATTAATGGTCTTAATCAGTTTAAACGTGCTGCCTATGACAGATATTTGATGTACCAATTGAAGTGTTTAAAAATCTTTGCATCATAGAAATGTATATAAGTGATTTAACAGGTATTTTCACAGGTTAGTTTCTTAATAAAGTTAGGACATTAGGGGAAAGGATACTTAATACGAGTGAATGGAATAAGCAACAAAGACCTAAAAATTGACCTTTGATTTTAAATATCTGTTCTTACAAACCTTGTCAATAAAAATAGTGATGTTTTAAGTCTCTTGAATTTGATGTTTTAACTTATGTGTTTACGTGTCGTTTCCCCCTTATAGTAAGTTTTTAAATGGATTTAGCCCCATAACATAATTTGATGAGCACTACAGTTAACTATTTCATAACCCATTACTATAAAGGGGATAAGAATGTGTGCGCGCAGGTGAGGGGACTGAGGTGGGTGTGAGTTCTTGGTGATGAAATGCCCAGTTAGAGCATTTACCACTGCAGCACAGACACAGAGCATATTTGAAAAAGTCTAGTTTTTATTAAGCAGTTTTACACAACCAGCTATTCGTGATCAGCAAGTTAAATTACTGTAAAAGTGTGTATTCGCTGCTACTCAATTACAAAATCTTGGGACAACACTGAAAAACATTCAAAGTAACTCAATTTAAGAAAAGTACCATATCTTCTTAAAGAACAAAATGTCAAAATATAGGTCATTTAAGACAAAGTTATTTTAAATACACATTTACCATCTTTTAAGTAGGGTTTTTCCTACTTGTAGCACAGTAGCCTTAAGTGCTCAGAAACTAAAGTAATAATTTACTGTGAACCATTTCCAACATTTTGCATTTATCATCACTTAACATAATGCATGCCGTTTAAACATTTAAAACATAATACTTTAAAGCAGAATACCTCCTAATCAGTACCAATGAGTCTCAAACATCAATGTTTCCTAATTTTTGAAACATATAGCTCTTGGCTTTGTTTGTATCATACTTTGAGGAGGGGGTGGTGTGTATGTGTGTGTCTGAAGTTCACTGTACACTGTTTGAATGATATTCTTTGTTCTTACAAAGTGATTTTAAATTTGAAAAGTTCCTAGTTTTTTTAAAAGTGGCTTTAAAAGCAGACCAATATAATTCAAAGAGTTGTTCAAAAACTTTTAAATAAGCTTATTTTCAACCTGTAAACTAAAGTTTCTTGACAAAATAGGTATCTTGAAGACCTTAAAACCCATGTTTATTTATCAATTTAAGTGGAAAAAGTAAATACTTACCGTGTTGTAGGCTTTTATAAATGTAATATTTACCAGGATAACTCACATTTTTTGCAGTTTTCCAATGGACCTGCCTATGGAAAACTAAACATAATTATACAAAAATTATGAATCTGTTTTATGATTCCTGAATCATAATACTGAATAATAGTGATTGCCAAAATTAAGGATACTCCAGATTTGAATGTGTAGCACTTTAAGAAAAATAGCTATATCCTGTGTCATGGTGTGAAGATCACACACTACACCCCATTCTAAACGGGGGGGGGGGGTGCTATTCTAAGGGATTAAGATTTTTGTTTTGCCAATGATTATGCAAATCTCTAAGATATCTCCAAAGATAAACTGAATTTTTCTTTTGAATTTTCAAATGGGGAGAAATGTTATAAAATAGAAGCTTCATTTAACTTTAACTGGAAATTAATGTATCAAAAAAAGTTTAAGTTCAATATTGGATCCATATAAAAATATTAAGGCTCATTGGTAAAGATACTGATAAATTTTCACAGAAGACAGACACATGGTTTTATCTAGTATGTTGTTTTTCCTGCTTGTTTAACTTGGTTTCACAATGTATGAAAACTGATCAGCCAAAAAAACTTGTCAAATCTGAAGGGAACCTCCAATCATGGAAGAACCACACTCTAGGTATCAACTTAAGGTTATATTCTGCCTTACTCTGAAACCCAGAAGACACAGCACTATTTGGACCTACAGAAGATGCAATTAAATGTAAGTGCTCATAAGGATTTGGGGGGAGCTCATGCTTTCAGAGTGGTGGCATGGGTTTGCACCTATCAAGAGCTCCCCCTTATAAAATTGAGGTTGAACATATGTTTCAAACTTTCCCACTTGGGATACAGAAAGAAAAGCAGGGTCCAAACAAATTCTCTTCAAAAGGCTGCAATCTTGCTTGCTTCTCGAACACCACTCAAATATGCCCCTGTAACAGTTTGTGGAAAATGCCTGTTTGTCGCCTATTAAAAAAAAAAAAAAATTTCATGCACGAGTTCAAATTACTATGTAGAGTTCAATATAAGCTTATACTTTCTCTGATCTTCCTAAAGTAAGACTCCTGTCCCAGTCTGTGTGCTCACAATAACACTTCTCACCCATCACAGCATTTGAACTTCTTTGGTTATCTTGCCATGCTTTGCCAAACTTGCTAATTCTACAACATTCTGTCCTGTGTGGCATTCATTAAAATATTAGGTATCTGTGTGAGGTACTGGATTGAAAACAATGAATACTGGTGGGGGGTAGCAACACAGGCCTTAGGGAAATGGGTTTTTAGTGGGTGAGTTATGATAGTCATCAAAGGAAAGCTAGAACAGCCTAAATCCTGCTTGTGACCCTTAAATATACCTTACCCTAAAATAGCCATGTCTTGCAAATGGCTGACCATTGTCTGTGTGCAGCCGCGGGCTCCTCAGAGGCCCAAGAGTAGTCAATCCGTCTGGGTTTAAGATGACATTCTTTTATAATTACCCAAAAATCACAGGAAAAAAACACCATCAACTGTTTTCTAAAATAAACAGGGAGACATGTAACCCTAAACTGTAATATAATAAATGTAATGACTGCAAAATGGTTCCTCAAAGAAACCCAAGAAAACCTCAGCTGTTAGGGGGCATGAGGAACCATGGAGGCAGAGAGTAGTTTGAGAGGAAAACAGGATTGGTGTAAAGACTGGCAAAAGCCCCTCACAAGACCACTCTTCAAGAGACCCCTTATGTCACTTGGAAACTGGCATAACCTAAGAGGTTCCTGCTTCCACCACACAAACTAAATGTCCCAAGGCACTGATGTGGAGTCCAACCACCAGTTGATGAGCTTGCTGAAGCTATCAAATCTAAGCTTAAAGTCAAGGGTGGGGCACTTGGACACACAGCAGGTAGACTACAGCACACAGAATAGAAAGTCTGAGGAAACTCCAGGAAGAAGTCAAAAACCAAGTCTTAATAACCTTAGTTAAGAAACAAGCTATGGAGCAAGAAGAGGGCACTGAGAACAAGAAAGCACTCAGTGAAATATAAGAGCCAATTTAACAGCAGGTTGATACCATCACACCCACACTCCCCTCCAAAATTCCCCAAAGCAGAAAAGAAACGAAGAACAATAAAGAGAAATATCAGTTAAATCTGAGTTCCAGGACACCAGATCTAATAGTAAAAGTAAAAACTGGAGAGAGAATGATCAGAAATAAAATGAGGATTGAAAGACAAGTGTTTCTAGATTACAAGAAATGAAAAAAAGACAGGACCAGAATCAGAAAAGCAGATCTTGGAGCAAAAGCCCAACACAGAGTGGTTAAAAGACTCAGCAGGCCCTACAGCAAGCCCCCAGACTGGAACCAGGAAGGACTGCGGGAGGGGGAGGTCAGAGGCTGAAGTAACAGGCCAGCTCAGATTGGACTGAAATCAGATGTGTGAAGGGGACAGGGACCAAAACAGGATAATGACCAAAGACACCCTGGCTCAGCAGCACACATTTGCATAGAAACATGCACCAATCTAACTGAAGTGGTGCAGACTAAATGTGTTGAATCTTTAATCTGACAGCTAGTCAATAAACACTTCTGTCTAATGTTAAATCAGAAGACAGCGATATAAACATAATTTTAACATAGGAAGGAAAGTCCTGGAAAAATGGCTAGAAGAGTTTAAAATGACTGCCTCTGGGAGTGTGATAAGGCTTCCATTTGTTGTCTTTAAGATGCTGAACAGTATTTGACATAATAGTCTTTAAACTCTGGTCGGCTATTGTTTTAATTCTAATAAAAATCAAAATATAACTGAATTTTGAATTGAGACACACACCTCACCCGCAAAAAAGACAGTTCCTTGTATATCTTCAGCAATGATATCATAGGCCTCACCACTTCCAAAGGTCTTCACAAAACTGTATGCCATCTGGATCCATGGCTCTGTGCTCCACCGAGTGACAAAATACTTTGTGGGCTCTGGGACCTCCTATGTCCAACAGAAAGGAATCATAAAACAGGATCAAGGAAGAACTTGGGCACAGTGTACCCCCAATTATAAAAGGACATTTCTCCCTCAGGGTGTGGCCTGCCTTCATCCTCTAGCACTATGAACATCCATGTTCCTCCTACCCCATAAACGTATTCCCTGCCCAGCCACACACAACTCCCTTGCTTCCACACTTCACCCTGCCAGAGACGACATCTGCCTACCTTCTGGGTGCTAGCACCAGTGGTCAAGAGTTCAAGTCACCCTGGGCCAATGCTTGGCACATGTGGGGAGCCACAATGAGTTACCGGGCCTTCCAGTCAAGACACACCACGGGGATCTGAAAGATCCTTACCCCCGCTCGGATAGCAAGGCCAGTCTTCTGAGTCGGCATACTCTGGGGTTCAGCTACACTCACCTATTCTCTTGTAATCCTACCCCTTCCCCCTGTTTGGGATAGAATGTTCCATGGAAACTCCCTTCTCTCGCTCTGCCTTTGGGTGTGGCCTTCTTAGATGTCAGTTAATCTGTTGACAGCAGACATGACCCTAGATTCAACCTTCTGAAACCTGACCCCTTGCCTCATTTGAATGGCTTCTCTCCAGTAAAAGGGTTCAGCACGTGCTCGCCCTCTCTATCCAGGGACCCTTGAGGTCAAAGGAGGTGTCACAGGACCCAGGGAAAAAGGTATTTCTGTCTCTTGTGTGATTATTTGGACAGTGTGACTCTATTTGGAAACTGGGTCTTTAATGAGAAGTTAAAATGAGGTTGTTGTTGTGGGCCTAATCCAGTGTAACTGGTGTATGTCCTTATAAAAAGGGGAGATGACAACACATACTACAGAGGGAAGAGCACAACAGGACCCAGCGAGTGGATGGCCATCAGCAAGCCTCGGAAAAAGGCATCTAAAGCCCAAGTCTGCTGTCACCTTGATCTTGGATTTCCAGTCTCCAGAACTGTACAAGTAACTTTCTGTTGCTAAGCCACGGTCCTGTGATTTCCTGTTAGGTCAGTCCTGGCAAACTCACCCAGGCACTTAAGTGGAGAAAGAATGGGGCCCCCTGCCTGGGTTCCCTGCATCCTTAGCTATTCAACAGCACTGGGTCCCTCCCACTAGGAAAAGCAGGTCCTTCTTCAAGAAGGCTTCTCTGACCTGCTCCTTGAACAGCTCCCGGAGGGTGGCCATGCACTGCTGCAGCACCTGCTTGTCATCCAGGGTCCTCACGGATGCTACTGCCTCTCCTGCGATCACTGACATCAGCACGCTTTGCTGCTTCTGGAGGCAGGAAGGAACAGCAGTTGAAGTGTTTTGCTTCTGGTACAAATGTTTAAGGCTCAGTTCCAGACAAGGGCCTCATCCTCCAAGCTCAATTTTATAACTTCAACTGTCCCTTATCCTCCCTCCAATCTCCTATCCATTCTCCTCAAACATATGCTACTCATCCACCTGTTCCACTGTTCCCTGGTGGGACAGGAAATACTGTAAAAATAACATTTAGGGTTCCTTTTGCTGTTCACATACAAAACCTTGCTTCAGAAGGAGTAGGAAGAGATTGAGGGGAAATTACAAAACAATGAGAAGAAAACAAGTGGTAATAGAAGCTTGCCCTTGGCTCCCACGTGAAACCTTAAGAGAAAGTCTCTTGGAACTGAGAGAACAGGAAATGACAGCTGTGACCAGTGTGTGGCAGCTGCAAGGGAGTCCAGCAACTGCTCACTCCAGGTGTGCCCCCCCCACCCCCAACAGACCAACCACCTCCTGCCCTCTGTACCCACCGCAAGACCCTTAGGAAGGGTCAAGTTCACTCTTGACTATGCTGCCACCAACTTTACCTAGAGGATGTCCCCCTGAGCCTGCAGTGCTCGTTTCTACAAGCAACAACTCATGCCCAAAAAAGCAACATTAGTCCTTCAGAAAACAGCAAATATCAGGGTTCCTTTCCACTGGAAAATGTCCCAGGCCAGGTGACCTCCCAGAAAGGAACTATCAAGAATCTCCGCAATGTTCGTTCATTCCTGAGCCTGACACGTGAATAATTAATTACCACATTCTAAACCTGGAGATTTTGAACCACACTTCACACATGATTTTTACCTGGGGATCCATGTCATAGTATACAGCAAAGAGCCCTCGCTGGCTGGCACTGGGAGGAACATGACCAAAAAAGTCAGCCCCTTGAACTTTACTGTCCCAAAATCTATATGGAAATTGCAAGGCGATCTGGAAAGCAAGCAGAGGAGAGATGAAGTGCTTCCTGCACCCAAATCACATGCAGCCTCCAAGCCACCTGCAGCTCATGCCAAAACACACCCTGGTCAACACCCTCTCCACTCCTCTCACCTGTGAGCTTCCTGCCTTCTGCCACCCGGTTCTACACTCCCCTGGATAAAGTTGCCTGCCTGCTAATCCACAGGCTAATCTAAAGATGCACAGCCCTCCTGATGGGGGTCTTAAGGCAGCATGTCACGATCACCCACTCCTCCTGTGTGCAGAGATCCACTGCAGCCCTGGCAGCCTTCTACAGGGGATTCTAAGGGAGAGGAAGTAGACCACAGTCCTCTTTGGGACAAATGAGTGGGGGGTGGAACATGAAAGCAGAAAATATAAGAATTGCTCATAGCAAATCCAAATTTTGAAGAACAAGATTCATTCTCCTAAAAGTCAAAACTGAGGCTTCAGATAGCCTTTTGTTTTGTTAATGTTCCTTTTATTCTTCATGAACAACTATTCAAATAAAAAGGAAATCTCTGAGTTGTATTTGGATTAAAACATGACCCACTACTTCTCCATATCATTTGACATAAATTGCTTGAGCTCTGAGGATAAATAAGTTAGGTCTCGTCACCTTTTCAATGATGCCTGCCCCCAAGCTATTGATAGCCTTCATCTTCTTCTCTGACAACGGTGGATTAAACTGAATGGCACCTTTCTGCAGTATGGCCAGTGGTACAGTGACTAATACCTGTGGGAAATAATTAATGGTAAACACACAGCAACTGAACTAACACAACTACTCAGTGGGTTTATTTCCTAGAAGATCAACACTTGAACATTCTCCCCATTTCCAATCAAAAGATCATCAGTATCCCATCTTGTTATGAAAATAAGGGCTGCCATGTGTGATTGTGCAGTTTGTTCACTACAAGGATACTTGGCAGAGAAGGGAGATCCACATGGAGGAATTTGCATAAAGGTCCTGAAAACTTACAATAATCCTGGGTCAGAAGAGATGGCAGATCCCAGCCCTGAAAAGTAATGCTATAAAAGAACATTGTCCAAAATATGGGGCCGGGAGAACTTTTTCTATTGTTTCTGATAAATTCTAATGTGTGGTCAAGCTCTGTCACTCATCTCGACCAGGCATCTATAAAATGAAGAAAATACCTGCCCTATTAATGTCAGGACCACTTGATGCTCAAGATTAAAAATAAGATATGTTAATATGCTTCATAAATGATGGAGCACATTACAAATGTCAGGGATTAGAGTGATAGTATTGTGTAAAGCCATGTTTTTGTTAGTTTTGGTTTTTGGTACTAGGAATTGAACCCAGGGGCGCTTAACCTCTGAGCCACATCCCCAGCCCTTCTTTGTATAAAATATGGGACAGGGTCTCCCTGAGTTGCTTGGGGCCTTGCTAAATTGCTGCGGCTGGCTTTGAACTCATGATCCTCCTGCCTCAGCCTTCCAAGTTGCTGGGATTCCACTCATGCACCAGCCTACCCGGTCACAATGAAATTTTTTTTAAGCTGAAAGTAAAAAGTCTCATATGGTTCTAAAAAAATCATTTAGAAGGGTTGGTGAAACAGATGCTAAGCTGAGCCTCCAAGAACAATTCTCAAGGCCACATCACAAAATCCAGCCATCAAAGGTGATGCCTCGCCATACCTCAGGCAGTTCTGGCTCCAGAACCACGCTGCTACGAGGAAGCTGCCGCTGCTGCAGCCAGATCCAGAACCCAGCCCACCCAGAACCGCCCCGCCACCACACACAGCCCCAGGACCTCTGCTCTGTGCTCCAGAAACAAAACACTGACCACTTGTCAGCAGAGGAGGTGCCAAGGAAGCCATAGCCTCCAGACCCCATGCAGGGCATGTGGCTGGCCAGGCTGACCTCAGCCACAGGGGGCCCGGGAAGAGGGTGTGTGTTCCTAACCCCGCAGCCAGCACCACACGAAGGAAAGCCGGTGGAGCTGAGCAGCAAGCACCCCACCCACCCACCCACCCCAGAGCTCCTGTGCTAACGCAGCTGAACCCTCAACTCAGGACCACAAATCTCACAGTTATTCCTGTGATTTTTTTTTTCTGCATGAAAATTTTATAAAACATGTCCTTCTCATCCTTAAGAAGTTCAGTCTGTTTATAAATAACAGCTACCATGTGACTAAAACCATCAAGCAGAAATTAGCCACTGAGCTATGAATAAGAACTGAAAGGAAATGAAGTCTAGATGTCTTCTTACTGAGAAAAGTTTCCCAAAGCATAAGAACTTGGGTAAACAAATGACACAGACACACCCTGGCTGAGAACTGCCACTCAGACACAGTGGAAGCGGCCTGGATTGAGTTAGTTGGTTAAAGGCTGCGGGTCTATGGTGTTGGGCTGGAAAGCTTTCCCTCACGCATCCAGGGAGACTTCAAACTGCAGTGAGTGCTAGCTACAGAAAAATGAAATATTTGCTTTAAACATTTCAAAACGCAGCCTACAGCTCTGCCTTAACTTCTCTGGAAGGCCAGAAGATGAAGACAGGATGGTGCATGTGCCCAGTCAGGTCAGGGGAGGGTGACTAGGCAGGGTCAGCACAGCAAGGGTGTGGTCCTGGACAAAAAGAGGCAGAGCGCAGAATGCCAAAGCCTGAACCATCAGCTGACTTGAAATTTTAGAAGATGATTTTTGTTTTTTAAAAAAAAAAACACTAGGAAAAGCCTTAGACATTAAGCTTAGACACCGCAGCCCAGTGGTTCCCAGCCAGGCTGCAACCCTGGAATCACCTGGGAGGCTTGGAAACCACGACTCTCTTGGGAGGGAGGTTTTGTACCTTTCTTCAAAAGCACTTCCCAGGTGATTCTGACCTGCAGCCGAGACTGAGAAGCACTGCTAGTCCAGTCTCCCAGCTAGTTAGTGGCAACAGCAGTATTACCCCACCTCATCTCTGGGCCCTTTCTTCCCAAGCGACACACAAGCCTTTATATCTGTATGACACCAAAGACTGGGACTGATGTGAGATCACTGCAGAGTAGAAAGCACAGCTATCTGGGAACCAGTGGCTGTTAGACCATGATATTTTCTGGTATCACTTGAGGCATGACTGAACTTCCATTATTTATAATCCCCTCCACCCCAAGCATGGGCCCTTGTTTTCCAGGACTAGGGACATCTCAGTGTGACTCCAGGTTGTCTTTGAGTTATGTACAAGTATTTAAGTTATAGAAAAGTAGCTTCAGGATGAAAACAGAATTTTATCTGAAAAAGGTTCCATAGTAAAAAGCACAAAATTAAGTAAAACGGATTTCTTCAATGCAGGACTTTCCAGAACCTCTACTATGCTCTTCTCAGCCCAAAGAGTGTCCCAAGGACAGGGGCCTACCTCAAAGGTACAGCTCTTGCCTAGCATGTGCAAGGCTCTCGGTTCAACCCCAGCACAATCTGGGAACGTAAACACACACGTGCACACTTCCTGCTCCCAGGACCACGGTGCCACAGAACCCACCTGAGGAACACTGGTCAGAACTGCATCCACCCTGCATCTAGATGGGCATCCACCAAGCAGAACAGATTCGCACATCTACAGACAACCAAGTGGACAGACCTAATTCATGAGAAGTCCAACGAGGCCCTGGACAGACTGCCAAAGGCAAACGACATGATAGAAAAAGCCCTTGACTCCTCCCCTCAGGCCTGGCGCAGGCCTGACACTTACCTTCTGTGCAGAGAACCCAGTGCCGTCTGTCGTCCTGATCTGCACGTCATCACCAGTGTAATCAATGCTTTGCACCTGGCTCAGGACAAGCAATTACGGAAAGAAAATGAGACCTGGAACCTCAGTCTTTTCCAATTCTCCTACCAGGTGAGCTCACTTCTCTAAGGCCAGGGGAAACCATTTCCTGGCATTCAGAGCTAAATAGCTACAGCTGAACTCAGAATTGAACTTTATAAACTTGTTAGAATACGGAAAATCTTCATAATGATAATATATGTTTCACTTTATGCTTCATTATGAAGATATGCTTCATCTCTGTTTTTACAATGTACAATATAAACCTGTTGGGATAAAGATTGAAGGGAAACTTAAGGTGAAAATAACTGCACTGAGCTGGAGGGGCAAGCAGCCTGACCACTTTGATTAACACACACGGCTGCTACCATTTGCAACAGCAAGCGCCCAACGTGGTAATGCCACCACCCCACAGAGTTGGGAGACAGCAACCACACCTGTCCCCTGAGGGCCCATGCCCCAAACTTCATACTCTCGTAAAACAAGGCAGAACTAGAGTCCCCACTCTGGCCCATACTCACTGGAGAGTTGAGCCGGATGTCTAGCCCTTCAGCCAGCTTGTCAATGATTGCAGAGTACCCAGGACTCAGGAGAGTGTGGTCACCAGCAAATTGGGCAAAGAACTCATTGTGGTCCCAGGAGCGAGCAGACACCTGGGAAATATAAGGGGATGCTGGGAACCTGGCAATGTAAATCCTTAAGCCTACACCTACGCAAAGCGAGGTGGGAGGGCAGGCTACCAGCCCACCGCAAACATCAAGGAAGAGGACAATCTGACCAGCCAGGGAGATGCCACCACCAGAGAAGATCTCCCTCCAGAGTGCAGAGGAAAGCCTTCCACAGAACAAAAGGCCTACACAACGTGGGCATGGGGACCATTCTTAAGATAATAAAAGTTGATTTTATACATAGACAACTCTGGCAAAGAAGAATTCCCTGGGCGTGAAACTGCTTCTGATGAGCTCTACATATATGCCTGCAAGTTTCCTCAACATAAAACTCTACAGAGACTGAACTCAGCATGGAATTCAATTGTACTGCAGCACTGAACGGGAAAGGAGCCCCCAGGAGAGCAGACCAAACCATCTATGGGTTTCCTTTCAAAATGTGCAACACTGGAGTGTTAGGTTCACAGCTGGTTCGATGAGCAAGGAAATCTTAAATTTATTTTTACAAGATAAATGGGCCAAAATTGCAAGGATGCTTTATTTTGGTTTCTTGAGAAAGGCCCTTTGAGATTCCACTCTCTCCAAAGGTGACTCAGGAGTTTCTGCAGAGGGCAAGGCTCCTGGCCCCCTGAATCAGAATTCAGCCTGCCATGCTCCTTTCTGGGGTTTTATAGATTGGCCTCATGGGCATTAACTGAATTGGGGTTTCTCTTGCTTTTCTAAATCACTGTAGGGTTCATATGGTCTGAAATCTGGTTGTCAATCTTCTGGGTAACTCAGCCATTCTTCCCTGCTCATCCAAACCAGCCTGAGTGGATGTTTAAACATAAGACGCCCCCCGCCCCCCATGACAGCATTTCCAAGCCCGTTCCCAAGGCCAGGCGCACCTGGTGGAGGGTGCTGCCACATGCGTACTCCAGGTTGCCCAGGTGGAACTGCAGCACCTGCCCTTCCAGCTCGCTGAACTGGATCCCGGACTCCTTAACGAAAGCTTTGTAGATCTCATCTATCTTCTCTGTGATAATGGATCAAAGCAGAAAAAAACAGCATTTACATGATTCTGTCTAGTTCCTTATCCTTTGCTCTCAATCTTCTTCACCTGGCAAAACCCAAAACTTCTCAAGTCTCTCCCTAAGTAATCTTGGGGAGGGATTTCTCAGGTTGATTTTTCTTAGGAGGCAAAAGCTTATCTTAATGGAAACAAAGCTATGGGATTTGATACCTTCAAAATGTTTCATTAATGCTGAGTTAAGAAATCATTTCTTCCTATGCCCAAGATGCAGAAAAAAGTACCCCTCCCTCCAATACACACACACACACACACACACACACATGTAAGTACACACAAAAAGAAGAGTACTTCTCTGGTCCTACTGCCAATGCCTTAAAGTCAAGTTCTCTTAACATCTCACTTCAAGTAAGACACCACAGAAGACTAACCATTGGCAACATTCTCTCCCAAACAAGAACAGTCCACTAAGTCCTTTTGTCACGTCACCCTTCTGTTTCAGTATCTTTAATTACTGGCTCCTGTTGGATACTAAATTCCAAAAGCCACAGCTAGCATGTTAGCTTTTTTTAAGGTAGCAACTGCTGCCTGTCCATTTACAGGTGTGGCCTTGCTGCTTCTGACACTTTTCCTGGTGGAGTCCAGCCCTGCAGGGCCCACACCCACTCTCCCTCATGGGACTGTCCTCCCCACCCATGACTTAACAGCCCAGCATCACCCAGCCACTCCAAGGCCCCGCAGCTCTCTGTTCTCGCCCCCAGCACTCATCTACCCCGTTCACCTGGAGTCTAACCCTGCAGACACAGCCCTATGAAACAATCCCCGGAGGACCCACAGGGAGGCATGTGACCACATGTCTAATTTCAAGCACCCACTGTGAACTACAGCTGCCCAACAGGTACATCACAGACCCCAAGCATCCAGTAAACACTGTGTCCTTGCCTTGCTAGAATCAACTAAGGAGCAGCTAACTTCCAATCAAGGTTCTCATTAGAATTTATTCTCACACAAGACTGTAACATGGGGATGTCCAAAGGACCTCTGGATTTATGCTAGGTTTTCAACCCTTGGCTTTCTGCCATTGCCAGTGCCCTCCTGGTAGTCCCAGGCCCCTGCTGATACCAGTTCTACTTTCCTGTTTTGTGGAGAAAGAATCATGGTTTTTAGAATACAAAATTAAGAATGAATAGACTAGGAAAGGCCTTACTGCAATTTTCTTGTGATATTTAAAAGCTTCAGTCTACATGCTTTGTGAAATGAATTCCAGCTTCTCAGTATGTATATTTGTTTTTTCCAGCTATGCGCTACACTACGGTGAGATCTCAGCTGAGATCCAGAAACGCAGAAAGTATCTATAACCTTATACAGAGGTGTGTGTACTATTAAGGAATTTTCTAATTAAATATAAAGATGAAAAATGACTTATACAGTATCACTAGGCCTTTTTGTTTCTTCTTCTTCTTCTTCTTCTTTTTTTTTTTTTTTTTTTGCAGTGCTGGGATGAAACCCAGGGTCAGGCATGTGCTAGGCAACTGCCCTACCACTGAGTCAGTCACACCCCAGCCTTCAATGACTTTTTAAAAATAAGGCCAAGACAAAGCAATCTTTTTTTTTTTTTTTGTAACTCTGAAAGAAGTGTAAAGAAAACCCCAGCCAGCAACTACCCCACAGATGCAGAACACTAACCAAATCCTGAGACTACCCTGCAAGTGAGACTAATAGTTTTCAACCCCAGAAAATTTAATAACCCACCACCTGCTCTACACACAAGACGGGATGAAACGGTCCCTGCTCACTGGAGTCTATCTCTGTAACATGTTCTGCTATGGTCTGTCAGTCAACCCTTTCCAAGGGTGATCAGAGTGGGTCCATCTCTTAGAGGTAGTGGAGAAGGAGAAAAAGACTGTTTCTGCCCAACAGCCCAAGCAGATGAAGCGCTATCCCGCCTGAAGAACTGAGAACCCATGCACAGACACGCACAGCTGGAGAAAATTAATGTCTTACAAACTGAGTACAAACATTCACACTTCAAGAAATACAGACATGCCTCCAAGGTCATAAGATTGTAGGATACATAAATATCAATTTAAGAAGCAGTGCAGGAAATCTCGGCCAGCCCCCTCATGGAAATGAGTCACTACAGGCAGTCAGGCATGCTACAGAGTTGTGGTTAAACTACTTATTTAAGTACCAAAGCTGAAGGATTCTGAGTTAAAATTCTTAAATTATAACATTCCTAAGCAAAATACACTGAAAAAAAAAAAGAAAAAAAGAAACCTTAAATATACTGCCTAAAGAAATCCTGGTATACGGAAACATTCATCTAGACATTACGGGCTGAGGATTTAACAACACAGGGCTTACCAGAGGTTTCCTTAAAAGAAAGCTCCCCTGGGAAATTAAAAATTGAACATTTAGGTAACTTCGTAAAACACCAGCTATCATGAAAAATAAGGTCCCTATGCACATATGCACACGAGCATGGACAGGACCCCCAAGGAAACTCTGCCCCCTCCGAGGACCAGTCTGCAGAGTCCACTAATCCCCAGGAAACATGCATAAGCTCTGCCCCTACCATGGACGCGGAGCCTGCCGAGTGAACGCTGCTCCTGCTAAGGTCAGAGTGACAGAAGATGGAACAATCAGAATGCCATTCTCCCCATACCTCCTAAAGGGACATCTTGGAGCTGAGTCTTATCCTTCCTCCACTCAGAGACAACATCCAAGAGAGCATTAAAATGAAAATCCATGCGCTTGTCAATAGTGGGGTCAGTTATTCTTCCACCTTCCTGAATTAAGTCACATCTTTCTCCAAACTTATGCATGCTGATGCCAAGCTTCAAAATAATAAGAATAAGAAGGTGAAAATCTTCCCTGGAAAAAATATTTACAGGTTCTAAGCTGAAATCAGACAGACCTCTCATGGAGAAGAGGGTCTAAAGGCAAAAATAAAGCTGGGCGTGCTTAACACACAATGGCAGCAAAGTGACGTAGCGAGAAAACAGCGTGAACTGGAGAATGCCTTAATTTTAGGAGAATGTGAGGGGGACAGCAATAGTTTCTGCGCTGTGAACTCTAACCCCTGCCACTCTTTGAGATGCTGTGGACTCCTGTCCTCATCGACCCTTCTGCCCCCCTTTGGACCCTCATGTAAATGAACACAACACACACAAACACTCATAGAAGCTGAAACTGAGTGTACTGTCAATCAATGTTGGAGGACCTAAATTCCTCAATTCCTCTAACTCAGTGGCAGAGTACTTGCCTAGCATGCGTGAGGCCCTAGGTTCTATCCTCAGCACCCCCCATCCCCCCAAAAAAGTTTCAGATAAATTCTTGGGCCTCGCAAGTTACCGGATAATAAATAGAATGCCCCAGTAATTGACTTCCAGATAAATAACAAACTTTTTAAAGAATTAAGTATGCTCAAACATGACAAAATATTCCATGTAATATGAGACACATCTACACTAAAAAATGACTGCTTATCTGAAAGTCAAATAAGAGGGGCTTGGGTTGTGGCTCAGCAGTAGAGCACTTGCCTGGCATATGTGAAGCCCTGGGTTCAAATCTCAGCACCATATATAAATAAGTAAATAAAATAAAGATATATTAACAACTTAAAAAAATCATTCTTTAAAAAAAAATTTTTAAATAAGAATCCTGTATTCTTAACTGCTGATCAGCTGCCCTAAGATTATGAACAAGTAGCCTGCAAATAACATACAAAATTAAAGATCTGGGAAAAAGAAAAAAAAAAAAAAACCTTTTTAAATACCTTCTTGGGAAGACAGAAGGGTAACTGTTTTATTTACCTTGCAAAAGGGATGAGGAGACTGTTGAATATTACTTACTTTAGAAGCATATTAACACTATTTTTTTTTTTCAGTTTGGGAATCAAACCCAGGACCTCAAACATGCTAGACAAGTCCTCTACCACTGAGCTACACCCCAGCCACATTAATACTATCAATAAGGAAATGAAACATTTTTCTTTACTTTGTTCACAATACAGATCTCAAAGAAACTCACTTGCTCACACATTAGTGCTACTGGGTTATTAATACAGCCATTGACAATCTGAGGTCCTCTTCCCACTGTGACACCTTTAAAAGATTTATCATCCCATACCCGGCCTCCAATTCTGTCTTTGGCTTCCAGAACAGTCACCTAAAAAGACAACCAGGGAATCTAAACAGGACAGAATAGTCATATCAGACAATATTTTAAAAATACAGAATGATACTGATAAAGAATCTCCATATTTCATTTATTATATACTTTTAAAGAAACAACTTCAGTTGAGGGTGAACAGAAGGCAAAGCAGATGTTCAAACAACCCAAATATCCGAGAAGAGCGATCTGAGTGATCTGCTAAAGGGATCTCACTGTTTCCTCTCAAATCAGATAATAAGATTTGATAAGTTAGTACGTGAGATGTACTTTGAAAGCTATCACTAAGTAGTTCCATAACCTATATTTAAAATTAGGATAAAAAGTTGATTTTCCTATGAAATGTCTATATGTATAGCAAAATCCCTTTAGCACTACAAATAGGCCTTAACTTTTCCCTAAGACAAGAATCAGTTTTCTAACCTCAAGGGGAATGGATGGTCTCCTGGCTGTCTCCTTCATCACTTGGGAAGAATTAGAGGAAAGTGGCAGGGGACCCCAGACCTAAATTCCTCAATTCCTCTAACCAGGAAGGCTACACTGTGTGGCTCCATGCTACTCACCATCTTCCTCCGACTTTAACACTTTAGTTTCTTTTTAATGTAAGAGGAAGGCTGAATATTAAAGACAGCCCCTCCCTAGACTTTGGATATTAATAACCTTCTCTGAAATATAATCTGTAGGTTTCCCAAGTAAAACACAAACAAAAAAGCTGGCTCTAATACCCAATGCTGAAATAATCAATTAAAATACTTTCTAGTATACTACCACACAGAAAATATTTCAAAATGCAAGCACATGTCCTATAAATCCATCTCAGAATCTTCTGTTTTGCCAACTATATAATGATCCATGACATGGGTCTTCCATCCAACCAGGAAGAAAATCTTTTAGGCACAGCTTTTGAAAAATTTTCTCTGAAACTCTGGAACTTCTAAAAATCATCCCAGAGAAGATATTGAAAAAAAAAAAAAAAGTCACTTCTTTTAGCCAAGTAGAGAAGAGTAAAAAGGCTAATTTAATTCTACAAATTTCTCATTTTTCACTAAAACCAATTTAATGGAATCGGACAATGAATCACACAGATGTTTTTGTCAGTCTCTATTATGGCTCAATATGAACTGGTTTAAGGCAAGAGTCTGGCAACAGCACGTGGCCCACCCCTCCTCAGGGGAGCAAGCCCCCTTACATACCTGCAGGACTATGGAAATCACACAGTTCTACCTCAAGCAATCAATCAATTTAGTCTTCCTTCCAAAAGCAAAGGTTTGTGTTTTTGAATAAGATCCAAAGAGTGCCTTTGATTTATTTGCCTAAGAAAATCTACATGAGTATTTCAGGAACTTCCAAGAAACGAATTGCAGGGCTGTCCTTTGTCGTCTCAAACTATCAACAGAAGCAAGGGCTTCCCCTTGGCCTCTGTGCGAAGGAAATCTATCAAGAGCTTCTATTTTAACTCCAAGTTAGAGTTTCTCCTGACTTGCTCAATGGGGTCTGAAACTCCCTCCAAAGCTGGGAGGATTTCTACCTTTCTCCACCCTTCTTTTATTGAATCAATGTCAAATGCTATGACTATTCTAGGATCTAGTGTAAAGAGGTAACACATTTAGATTCTCTACTAAAATTAGAACTGGTTTCTATGTCTTAGAAAATTTAGACCAAAGAAGCAGATAACCATCTGTTTCCACCTACATATCCCAGAAATCTTACCTTAATTCCAAAGTTATGCAATTGCCTAGCAGCTGCTAATCCTGCTGGACCAGCCCCAACAATGGCGACGGATTTCTTTAACAAAACAAAACAAAACTCAAATTAGAGCAACGGCAACAATGCATGTTCCACTTTTCTGACTTCACCTACTGTTTTTTTTTAATTCTCTTAGAAAATTATTTTCCTCAAGCACATGGTGCTACTTGTCTGAAGCAATCCCTCCCCTCTTCCTCAGTGTGGGGACAGCTGGGCACCCTCCTCGTGGGGGGAACACTCCACACAGTCCTCAAGTGAGTTCTATGGTGAT
The DNA here is from genome assembly GCF_045843805.1 of Urocitellus parryii. Lineage (NCBI taxonomy): Eukaryota > Metazoa > Chordata > Mammalia > Rodentia > Sciuridae > Urocitellus > Urocitellus parryii. The sequence goes on along the minus strand of NC_135538.1, from coordinate 147,413,157 downwards.
GCCATGGTCTGCTGGGTATCCCCACAGAGACACACGGGCTCCACAGCACAGGGCAGAGCGGCACCTACGTTGTGGTAGTCTTTAGGAAGCAGGTACTGGTCAGCTGCCACTGTGAGAACGCCTGTGTTGATGAGACCTTTCCTCGTCATGAAATAAAGTATCCTCTCCACTTCCTGAACGCACCGGATGCGGACGAGACCCCGGACGATGATGTGAGGAATGCATTTCTGAGGAGTAAGAGCTTCCTGTGTTTGGAAATGAGACCAAGTGTTAAGAAAAACCTCAAGGAACTCAAAATGAATGAATAGCAAGAAACAATCCAATTTAAAAATGGACAAAATAGCAGCTGGGGATGTGGCTCAGTGGTAAAGCACTTTGGCTAATATGTGCACGGCCCTGTTCCTTTCTCGGCACCAGAAAAAATGAGAAAATGACCTAACGGGACATTTCTCAAAAGATGTACCAGTGGCCAACGGGTACATGATAAAATGCTCAAGCTCATTAATCACCAGGGAGACACAAATTCAAACTATAATGCGGTATATCACCTCATCCAGCTAACAGCCTTTACCAAAGGGCATAAGTAAGAGGGACAAGAGGCGGAGGAAAGGGAGCTCTGCACACTGTGGGTGGGAATGGAAATCAACACAGCCATCCTGCAAAATGATATAGTTCTTCCTTAAGAATTAAAAACAGACTATCATGCCATCTAGCAATCCCACCACTGGGTCAGTTTCCAAAAGGAATGAAATCAGTGTCAAGGTCTATGCTCCCACGTTCAGTGCAGCACCTTTCACAAGAGCTGAGAAATGTGACAACAGATGAATAGACAGCAAAGCGGCACAATCTCACCTACGTGTATGTGAAATCTGAAAGAGCTGAACTCGAGAGAGTGTAGAAGGGACCAGGGACTAGTGGGGTGGGGTGGGGTGGGGAGACACTGGCCAAAGTGTTCTCACCACAAAAAAAAAATTTGCAGATATTAATTAGCTTGGTTTAGCCATTCCAAAAGTACACACATTTCTTTTTTTTTTAACTCCTTTTTAGTTGCTAATGGATTTTTATTTATTTAAATGCAGTGCTGAGGATCAAACCCAGTGTCTCACACATACTAGGCAAGTGCTCTACCACCCCAGCCCCTTTAAGTACACATTTTTCAAAACATTGTATTATATATCATAAGCAGATACAATTTTTGTCAATTTAAAAATAAGTTTTAAATCTTTTGATTTCTCAAAGAGTTAAGCAGAAAATCATCATATGACCCAGCATTACATGACCTAGAATTAAAAACATGTTTAGATACAATGTTCATAGCAGAAGTATTCAAAGAGCCAAGCAGTGAAAACCAATGTCCATCAATGGATAAATAAACATATCCATTCATATTTGTCTACATATCTACATCTATAGATACACACATATGTATATCCTCAAACAATGAACTATTCTTCCACTATAAAATGGAATGAAGTTCTGATACATGCAACAATATTGGTGAATCTTGAAAATAACCATGCTAAGTGAAAGCCAGTCACAAAAGGCCACATATTACATGATTCCATTTATAAGCAACATCCAGAACAGGCAAATCCACAAAGACAGAAAGTAAATTAGCAATTACTGAGGGCTGGTGGGGGACAGGAAAGAGTGACCAGGTATGGGGCTTCTTCTTGGGATACTGAGAAAGTTCTGGAACTCGACGGTGGTGATGAACTGTACATTCCACAATGACTAAAATGGTAAACATGGTAAATTATGTTTATTTTATCATAATGAAGAAAAGCCTCTAGGGATAATTTGCATCCACCATTTATCAGCAAGACAGGAAGGACAGAAGGGGTATGCTGGAGGGAATAAGAGGAGGAAGGGAGAGAGGACTCAGCAGTTTATACTTGAGCATCCACGTTTCTTCTCACTGAGAAGGACTGCTACGAGGGAATGTGGTGGCATAACACATTACCCTTCTGACTCAAGAGGACCTTACAGAAACCCGGGCTGCAATTGGTACCAGCAGCAAAAGCTGGCTCATGAGTGATGTCATGAACTTATAAGGAAAAAAAAAAAAGACACTAGCTTTCCTTGGTCCACTTCCCGAGCCCAGGACAGGAAGCTGAGGACAGGATCCTCTACTTGTCACCAACATCTGGCTCCACTATCAATCAGACTGGGATGACAGTGTGGCTGGAAGACTCAAACAACATGCAGCACGCTGCTGGGGCTGCTGAAGAGAGACATTTGTGCTCATAAAGTTTAGAAAAAGCACTGCAAAGTCTTCAATTCTTTTAAATTTGTTTTAACCAAATTATTTCCTATATAAATAATAAATACTCTTATTAGAACCTAAACTACAGAACCAGATACAGCGGCACACACCTGTAATCCCAGTGGTTCAGGAGGTGGAGGCAGGAGGATCTTGAGTTCAAAGCCAGCCTCAGCAACTTAGCAAAGGTCTAAGCAACCTAACAAGACCCTGTCTCTAAATAAAATATAAAAATGGCTCAAATGTAGCTCAGTGGTTAAATGCCCCTGGGTTCAATCCCAGTATCCCTTCCTAATAAAAACCCATAAACTACATACAAATACCAAGGACTTTTATTAAATTCTTCCCCTCTACCAAATTTTCGGGGTTTTTGTTACCAGGGATAGAACCCAGGGGCACTTAACTACTAAGTTACATCCCTAGCCCTTTTTATTTTTTGAGAAATGTCTCGCTAAGTTGCTTAGGGCTTTGCCAAGATGCTGAGGCTGGCCTTGAACTTGTGATCTTCCTGCCCCAGCCTCTGGGGCCACTGGGATTACAGATGTGCACCACCGTGCCCAGCCCTATCAAATTTCAAAATCAAAGAAATGTAACAAACAATAAATCCAAGGTTGTTTCTGAAATGTATATTACTTATTTACAGAAAATTCTGACCACAACTTTATATAATTTAGTGAATGTCTACCTTGCCCAGCATACTCACCTGGGTGTAATTCATATAAACTGTATTAATCCAGAATTTAACTGGGTCAACTCATTTCACACTAGATTCTAATCCAGTGAAAGATCAGAGTGAAGTCAGAATATCTTTCTTTAATCAAGACCACTGTGGCAGTCTCCCACAACATTCTGTATCTAACAGTGACTCAAATAAGTGCTGAAGAAATAATAAATCAGAAAAATACTAGGGCCAAGAGAGTTTGTCTTTGTTAAAAACAAAAACAAAACTACTGGCATTCTTACTCCCCCTACCCCCAGCTTATGTTCACGCCTTTCAAGGTGGTCCTGTGTGGTGCTCCCAACGTTTATTCAGTTCCATCAGAGCGAAAATCACCATCTTGGTTGGTTGAAAACACTGAGGTAAGGAGACCTGCTCTCTTATAATCCAATCTTTGATTTGTTTTTATCTCCCTCCTGGCAGTGCTGCCGGAACTCTTTGGACCAAGTCTTGCACCTCATTCCCATTCCTAGACTGAGCACTCTAATGTACATATGGTCTAAGTGGTGGTTCTATTCCCTTTTGGAAATGTCCAGAAACATACAGGCTGAGCATCTATAATTCAAGAATCCGAAATGCTTCAAAATCTGAGTGTTAATACAGTGCTCAAAGAATTTTGGAGCATTCCTAACTTTTGGATCAGAGAGTTTGACCGATAAAGTTTCAAGTAAATATCCTAATATCTGAAAAGAACCCAAACTGGAAACATATCTGGTCCCAAGCATTTTGGATAAGGGATCCTCAGTGTGTATCTGGCTGTCATGACTGGGAAGTGTTGCTGACAGAGTGGGCAGAGGCCAGGGCTGTTGTTCAGAATCCTGCAGCACATAGGATGGACCCCCTGGCACCCAAATGGCGGCATGCCCAAGACGCCACAGTGCTGAGGCTGAGAAGCCCTGGTCTGAGGCTTCCATCCCCACAGAGGGCCTCACTCTCCTGCAAGGAGGTCCTCTGTCCCCTTGCTGCTAGCTGGCCATGCTTACTTACTTTGCAATTCGTATACCACAGGGCAAGGATGAGGTTTCTCAAAGCCAGGTACATTGTGGGGTCCCGGGAGTACTCTGGAAACTCATAAAGCTCGTCCAGCTCCATCACATCAGGCCTCACACAGAGGGCTTTGCCACATTCATTGGGCTGGTAGAAAGGCTGGAAGTACCGGTTCATGCCTGGAACTGACAGGTGACACAAACAGGCAACTCCTGCAGGCTGTCACTTCCAAATCCAGAAGAATTAAAGAGCAAAAACAAACCCAAAAGCACAACCTGGGAGAGCCCCACAGTCTATCCCGCACAACTTCTGCTTCTTGCACCCAATGGATAAAATGTCCATGAACTAAACAGTTTCCCACTCTTACTTCACAAGTTATTCACAACCCTAGTGTCTGTGGCATGAAAATTTTGATTTTTTAAAAAACACTGTTGTGCAACAGAGCTACGAGACTTTCTCATCTTGCAAGACTGAAGCTCTATACCCATAAAACAACTCCTCATAAAGATATATATATATATATTAGTTGTACCTAGACACAATATCTTAATTTTATTTATTTTTATGTGGTGCTGAGGATTGAACCCAGGGCCTCGCATGTGCTAGGCAAGCACTCTACCACTGAGCCACAGCCTCAGCCTCAAGATATGTTTTTTGGCACACACACAAAAAAATAGAATAATCACTAACCCTTGTTGGTGTCCTAGTGGTGGGGTTACATTGAGGGGCATGCTCTATTATTCTGCTTTGACAAATGAGGAATATTAATATAACAGATACTTCTTTTGTTACAAAGCTGGGGAAAATGCTAGAGGTGCTATTTTCTAATTTGCTTTTTAGAATTTAGAATATTATGAACACTTTTTCATGTCATTACACATGACTTCAATGGTTATATATTTTCCTATTACTTAGCCATTCCCCTATTCTGAGCATTTAAATTTCATTCAATTTTTCACTGTTGTACACAATTCCAAAACAAATTCCTTTCTGTATATATCTTTGGACTTACTCATACAATAGGTATTCAGAAAAAAGTCCTAGAAATGGCACTGCTGCATTTAAGGGTACCTGTTTTAAGATTTTTGATGCACACTGCCAACATGTCCTTCACAAATGTACCCTCCAACAGGATTTGAGCACCTATTTCATGACACCTTCATTAACACTGGGAATTACCACTTTAGGTTTGATCTCCGTCATATCTACATTTTAAGAGGGATCAGTGTTATTAGTTAAAAACTTATGGAAAAATAAAAATAAAAACTTATGGAAAAATAAAAACAATGTAAACATCTATTTGCACCATAAAATATGCAGTTTGTCTGTGTGCACAGACAGTAAAAGATGGAGAATCTTGAAGATTCTTTCTAGTCGGTAGTCAGTAACATGCCTACCCTGAGGCTCTACACCTTTCTGAGAGTGGATCACCCATGGCATCATTAGAGGAGAAAGATAGAAACGAGAAAAAGGTACTGCTCACAGAGTTCAGAGCTTTCTTCTGGTAGTTCAGAGTGCATGTCCTCCACACACTATCCAATGTTCAGATTAATGTGAAGGGTTCCCAAATTACTGAGGGAAAAGTTAACTGTACACTGTAAACTAATGGTGTGACAGGTCCACAGTACAGTTATCCCTCAACATCCTCAGGGTATTAGTTCCAAGCCCTACCCCACCCCAGGACACCTAAATCTATGCACACTTAAGTCCCTTCGCCAAGATGGTGTAATATTTACATATAATCCACATACACCCTCCTGTGTGCTCTAAATCACCTCTAGGTGACTTACACTCCCCCCCAAAATGCAAATGCTATGTAAATAGCTGTTCTATATTGTTTAGGGAATAAGGACAAGAATTAAAGGTCTATACATACTCAACACAATTTTTTTTCCCCAAATGTTTTCTAACCATGGTTAGTTGGATTTGTGGATCCAGGACTGTGGATGTGGAGGGCTGACTATATAACCAGATGCATGAATAATTATGTGCCCTGTATCATGCCTCCTTATGTTTTCTAAGAATTCTTTTGCATTTTGCTCACCCCTACTTTTCTTCGGGGGCAGCGGTAAGGGTTGGAAAGGAGGGAGTAGCAGGACCAGCTCTTACCAAGTGCAGAGGGAGCCACCTTGGAGGCCTCCAGCTTCCCAGGGCTGGTATCCCCAGCAGTGGCAGCACGATTCGTGCTGGTACAGGAAGGGCTCATGCCAACGCAGTCAGGGTAGTAGGCAGACAGCAGGGGTGCTGCTACGCTGTCTTTCAGCAAAGGAGGTAGGATGAGCATGGAGTACCACCACTGGTTGGAAACTTCTGACACTCTCTGAAATGTACCAGCAGAGAAAGAGAGAACAGCAGAGAGAAACGGACATGCGGGTGGTGCCAAGGACAGAGGGCCATCTTCATTTCATTCATCCTTAGCCCTTTATTCTACCCCCCCACACTAGACTTAACAATTCTATACCAGAGTTCTGCACACACAAATTTAAAAACAGAAATGGATTATGATACACACAATGCTTCGTAAGGCAAAATATAGCCTTAATGTACAGTGACAGTCTCCCCCCTCCAAAGTCCCACCAATGCCAGGTAAATCTTTAGAGCGCCACCCACTTACTACCCTGCAAGCCTGGCTTTAAGTTTCAAAAGGGAAATTTATTTCTGCTCCATAGTTATCTATCATCCAGCTCCCTTTTACTTAAGATTTTGAAAGAGTTAAAATTGGACATAAAAAAATAATTCTCCAAGTACTAGTCTATCATTACTGCTTTTAGCCAAAGACTACTTTAAAAAAAAAACTTTTGGAAGGTAAATGTACACTAGTACCATCAAATAAGATGCCAAACGTAGACCTGAACAAGAGGCTATCTGGAACATTTTTCACTGTCTACGAGCCCCAACATTCCCAACAGTATACTCCACTGCTTCAGTCACCTTCTATGCCCAGCCCCTGAAGCCACATGCACCTGCAACCTCTGCTCTCAGCGCCTGCTTTAGGTTTACCTATCCTTGACAGGCCCACGCTGTACCAAAACCAGGGGCACTCCAGCTCCTTTCCCAGCACACCAGCCTGTCTCTAGCAGCCACCTTCCTGGCCCGATCCTGAAGCAAGAGCAAATGGAGATTCAGCTCTTGGCACTCAAGCTGGACTATGCAGAGGGTGGAATGCAGTGCCTTGGAAAACATGAACCCAGGCTGCTCCAATTCTCTTCTGTTCCCTGGGTCATGCAGCTCAGTGGGCAAAATGAGTCAGGACCACTAGAGGCCTTGGCATCTTGCTCTAGTCCCCCAGCTATTATTTCCCTAGAAACCCATCTGAAGACACACCAACCCGAACTCTGCTGGTGTAGGAGCAATGGGACTCGTACTTAGTACATGCTCTGGCTAGTCGCCAACCCTGGAACCCTATAATTTTGTAAACAAACCAACAAACATCCCTCCCTCACTTTAATACACATACCACTGAAGAACCCGTACTTGATAATATAGTCAATCTATTAGCATATTCAATCATCAAATACTCACTGTGCTAGGTTAGTGTTCCCCAAAATTTTATGTCCACCCGGAACCTTACAACATGACCTTATTTGGAAACAGGGTCTTTATAGATGTACTTAGTTATGATGAGTTCATACTGGCATAGTGGAGCCCCAAATTCACCATGACTAGAGTCCTTAGTGGAAGCCAGAAACAGAGAAGAAAGAGCCGGGGGAAGGGGTGGTGATGATGCAAGCAGGGATGAGAGCAGTGTGCCACATGCCAAGGAATGCTAACAACTTCTGGCAACCTCCAAGAGGACCCTCCCCCTTGAGCCTGCAAAGGGAGCACGGCTTGGCTGACGCCCAGATTCGGACTTCTAGCTCCAGAACTGTGGAAGAACACGCTCGACTGTCTAAGCCTTCCAGCGAATCCTGGTAACTTGCTACAGAAGCTCCAGGTACCTAAGATACTTACTGAAAACTTAGAAACTGCTGTGACCCTAGAATCCCAGGAACATTAAAAATGTAAGGCAGATGACCATCACTACCAACCTCGACCTGACTCTCTCAACTGAACACAAAAACCAGCAGATCAATTTCCAAGAATTCTTCCATTTTTTTTTTACATACTTATATCTCATAAACAGCTTCTATCTTAAGAGTTCAGATTTTTCTGGTTGCAAAATAGTCTCAATGTTACGGGACAGATGGATAAACAATTATATAATATTTAAAGTTATTTTTCCTTTCTTTCTATAATCTCATACTGTCTATACCTCAAATCCAGAAATCATATGGTCCACTGCCATACCAAGGGAATATATGAGGGTCCAGCCTATTAAAAATATGTATGTATATATGTGTATGTCTACATACACACACACATACACCCCACTCCTCAAGTAACAGAATGGATTTAAAGTAGATTAGCTAGATGTCAGTTTCTCCCTTTGCTAAAAATTCCATTTTGGTCCCTGTATTTCAGATACCTGGAACAACCTCAAATTAATCCTGAATTACTAAAAATCAGAATGACTCAGAATTCTCAGAATTTGAGAACTCAGAAGCCCAGAATTTTGAAACATCATTTTAAACTGGATCTGGTTGCACGGATCTTGCCAACTCAGGGAGCTAAGCTTCAAGAAGACACCCGAAATGTGGCCAGTCCTTGCCAGCTAGACATACTACTCCCCTTTCCACATTTAGTCATGGACAGGACAAAGCTGTCACATTGAAGTCAAAATGCATGGGACACTCCTGCTGCTGAATCCAGGCCAAGAAAATCAAATTATGGCCCTCCTGTTCTTTTCTGGGAAGGATTCAAGTGGAGAAAGGGTCATAAAGTCATCCCTGAAACACAAGTTCAGTAATTCTGAGCCCTATGGCAAGGCAAGGGAGCCTTTACTTCCTTTTAATATAAAGCAGTATACATTTTTAAGTTGGGAGTGGGTCACATATAACACCACTGATGACATTTTCATAACACAGTTACCAAGCTACATCAGAAAGGCTTTGATCAGCAAGCAAATGAAGACGAGAAACTCATGAAACGTTGCTGTCATTTACTTATCATCAAAAGCACATTAACTCTGATCCAGGATACTCAGAAATACTCACTAGATCTTCAGGGAGGGAACAATGATCTGAGGTCTCAGGCTGCAAAAGAAACCCAAGTTTTAATTAAGTTTACTTATAAAACATAGCCTTAATTGTCTATTTATCTTCAATACCTCTTTTTCACCGATTAAACGAACAAAAAAGTTTGCTAAGACCCTGCATGAGCGAGGGTGTCAGAAGACAGTACGTTCATGAGGATGTCCTAGTAAAAACATGCAGGAATACCACTGTGGAGAGCAATTTGACAAAATATGGAGATTTTAAATGCATAGTAACTTGACTTCATAACTGAGGATACCACCAGCAATTCATTAGAGTATAAAGAGGATACACCCAGCAATTCTAACCTATATATATTTTCTAGAGAGAATCTTGTAACATGTGCACTAACAGATAGATTAAAAAATATACAAAGGAGTGCTGGGGATATAGCTCAGTTAGGGGAGTGCTTCCCTGGCGTGCACAAGTTCCTGGGTTCAATCCCCAGCACCTCCAAAAAAAAAAAAAAAAAAAAAAAGTACAAAGGAGCATGGTTTGTTAATAGGAAAAATGATAAAGACAACCCAAAATTTCTCAGTAGTGGAATGGACAAATAGACCATATTATATTTAAACAATGACAAGCTACACAACAATGGGCGTGAACTACAACCACAGGCTACTACACGTCTGTGAGATGTATTCATGTTGTACACACAACATACACATCTGTGAGATGTATTCATGTTGTACACACAACATAATGTTGAGCAGAACGAGCCGCACCCATCAGACCATATGATTCCACTTATATAAAGCTCAAACAAGGAAAAAAATCTACAATCTTGCAAATTAGAATAATAAGTAGACAGGGAAGAAAGGTTGGAGGCCGTGACAGACAGGGAGTACCAGATGGATTCTGAGGGGCTATTCAATTTCTATACTAAGAGCCAGATAAATGTGCAGTTTATGAGAATTCATTGAGCTATGCATCCTGAAGTTACCTAACTAAAGACTAACATATCACATGGCCTGGCAAGCCTAGTCTTTGGAATATATTCCAAAGAAACTTGCACGTGTGTGTTCAAATACACCTAGCAATACCAGGCAAGAATGCGCCACAAAGCACTGCATGTACCAGCCAAAAATTAGAAACAACCCTCATATCCACCAACAGGAACACAGAAATGCTGGGACAGACTCACATAAGGTAATACTGCCCAGGAGAGAAAACGAGTACACCAGAGTTTAGGTATCAACATAGATACACATCAGAAACCTCAATGTCAAGTGGAAAGAGCAAGTTGCAGCAGAACACAAGCAAGATGAGATAAAAATATGCAAAACACTGTTACTGAAATGTTCTGCAACAGGTTAGTTAATAAAACAAAAAGCAATGAAATTCAAAAGAGCATTTGCCCTTACAGAGAAAGGAAAAGGAGATGCGCTGCAGGAGCACCCAGGACGTGGGAAGCCACTGCTCTACTTCGTAAACTGGGCGGGGACGGTTTAATGCTTTACATACAATTATAAATCCTCTTCTGCACTTTTAAATTATATCATATTGAAACTGAACATACACTCTGATACCAAAATTTCATTTAAAATAACTGATGCTACAAAAATACTCAAAAATGGCATCAATAGAAAGCTATTTGCTACAGTACTGACAAAAACAATAACATCTACAAATAACCTAACTGCCCCTTAAGTCCCGAATTTAGCATGGTACATTTGTTCTGTGGACTAAACATCAGAGTCACCTAAGAAAGTTCTTTATGTACCGAGATGGAAGCCTCCTGAAAAAGGAAACGACAAAAACACGTGGAATTTGCTGCCTTTCTTCTTACTGCTGTTCCACAAATAAACCCTCAACGTGGTCCTTGATAGTGTTACCAGGCTAAATACCAAGATGACTCAGTAAACATTGTTTAAATAAACATTTCCATGGTTCAGGTTATGGATGGCAATCAAGTAGACAGGAACAATAGGATGGCAGGTATCAAAGGAGAGTGACTGAGGAGGTAAGGGACCCTAAGGAGATGAAAAAGGCTTCCATTGTAGGGCAAGGTTAAGAGTAAAAGCAAGCAAGTTTTCCAAAACATAAGGGATCCAACACCTCTGAGACCCTCCTGGAAAAAAGTCCTCGATGTTAAGATACATCCAACCAGGTAACAAACCATAGTGCAGAACCTGGAAGGGAAGGCACTACAGTAGAAGAAACCACAGGGAACGGGGGATCCACAGAACTACAGCAGTGAGAGAGAAAGGCAGAGGGCACGTGGTTATGGGGGAGAATGATATTTAAAAAACTTGAAAGAAGGGGGAAAAGGAGGTCGACTGAAGTGTGATATGATCTGAATTACTTTTACTGATTTCAGAGCATGGTGTTGATTAGTATCTTCTAATAGAACTATGAATTTTTTTTTAAGGTTAGAGTGATTTTAACTCAATAGTCACATAATGTATTTTTCAATTTTTAGGGAGTTTTTAGAAACCACTATTTCTTTGGGTGGGGAAATAATTACTCCATGCTCAGCAATTTCTTATTTCAGCCTGGCTTCTTTTTCTTATTTCAAATGCATGTTACAAAAACCATGTTGGTGGGCTGGGGATGTGGCTCAGTGGTCAAGCACCTCTGGGTTCAATCCCCAGTACTCCCCTCTCCCCGTCAAAAAAAGAAAGAAAGAAAGAAAAATCTTGTTGGCACTATTCCTTAACAGGAAGTTGCATTTTCTTGGCTAGCATCTCTGTTCTTTTCTATATTTCTTTTGAAGTTTTCAATGATGGACACATATCATTTGTCTACAAAAAAAGTCATTCCAAAGAAAACCCTATAGTTTTCAAAAACTAAGTTTGTTAGAGAAGCTGAAAATGACAACTGCCACCCAAGGGGGGAAAAATACTGACGCACCCAAACACTGTAAGCAATTAGCAGGGATGAATTTGAAGTCGTACATTCAATTATGAGAGAGCAATAGAGGAGCAATTATGGATGGCTCCAAATTATTCTTTAGTCAAAGCATAGAAAGAAATGTAAAAATCACACCTCGTATTTAATAACCTACTATTAAATGATTCACCCAAAATCTTTTTAAATGAACTGTTCAACCTTAAAACACTACCTACATAAATCATGTGAAAATGGTTCAAACACCAGACTCTAATGAAGCAGTCTTCTATTGTTGACTGCTGATCGGCTGCAGTCCCCTCTCAATGTTACAATGAAATGCCTGCCTCTTGTTCACTTGAGAAGTCACCTGGGGCATGGTGCTGGTTAATTCAGTGCAACCAAGGCACTGTTCCCCTGGGCCAGACAAGCTTCCCCTGCCCCACAATCTCACACTGCATTCCTCAGCCCCCTCCCACTTTTTTCTCTTCTACTCTAAAGCAGAGGTTGAGGATCTTGAAGATGAAAGACAGTATATTCTAAATGTTCTCTCCATAAAAAAATCAATATATAAGGTAAAATATAAATTAATTAGCTTGATTTAGCCACTCCACAATGCACATGCATTTCAAAATAACATCTTACATACAACAAACATATATTTTTCATTTGTCAATTAAAATTAAATGACTTTTTGAAAAGAATAATTAAGGGCTAAATTAAAAGATTTTAGAACAAGTCATCGATTCCAGGAACCTGGTACTAGGCCCAGATCTGATCTTTCCATTCCTCACTCCCAAATTACCAACAAGAACAGAAGAGAGAATACCACAGAGGCCACCGACATTAACAGAAGAAGAGTGAACAATATAAACAACTTCAACAAATTTGACAGCGTAGATGAAAAGCACATGGGCCCTGAAGCATCTCCAAACCACCTCCAAGTCACAAACCACCCGAATCATAACACATCTGTTAAAGAAATCGAATTAAAACATACTGGCCCAAACTCCTGGACTAGAAGAGTCAACCAAACACTAAAAAAAGGACTAATACCGACTTTATGCACCCTGTTTAACAAAATACAAAGCATGGCATATTCTCCATTTGCTTCTTGGGGAACTAGCATAGCTCTGACAGCAGAACCTGACAAGGATGCTGTAAGAGTTGTGACAGCATCACTATGAACACAGATGCCAGAATCCTTAACAAAACATAATAAAACCCAGCAATACATTAAAAGCATAGTACACTAGAAAAAAAGGGAGAAATTTTTCCAATTGTTTCAACATTTCAAAATCAGTGTGATTCATCCCATTAACAGATTAAAGGACAAAAAACCCACATGTTCACCGTAATAGATGAAGAAAATATATTTGGCAAAAGTCAACCAAAATTTCGAATAAAAGTTCTTAGCAAAGCAGGAGAAGAAAGGACCTTCTTCCTCACCCTGACAAAGGGGCATCTACAAGAAGCTATATCAATAAGCAGAGTACTCCAGTCAGATTGAGGCCAGGAGTAAGACAAGGAGGCTTGGCTTTCACCACCTCTGTATGGTATGTCAATGGTGGTCCTGCCCAAATCAATAAGGCAAGAAAAAGAGAAAAAGAAAGAATATCAGGGGCTGGGGATGTGGCTCAAGCGGTAGCGTGCTCGCCTGGCATGCGGGCGGCCCGGGTTCGATCCTCAGCACCACATACAAAGATGTTGTGTCCGCCAAAAACTAAAAAAAAATAAAATAGAATAAATATTTTTAAAAAAGAATATCAGTTGATATGATTAGTTTGTAGACAACCTAAAGGAATCTACAAAAGGATTTATAAAAGTTAATAAGGAAAGCCAAAAAAGTCTCTGGGTATAAAGTCAGCACATATAAGTCAACTATATTCCTATACAAATGCTACAAACAACTTGAAAATTAAAAGACAAAATTCTCCTTACAATTACAGGGAAAAAAAAATCAAGAAACAAATTTGACAAAAAAATCCTCAGTGAAAACTAGAAAACACTGCTGGGAGAAATTAAGGAATCCTGGGAAATGATTTCTGCAAAGACTAGACAGTAAATATTTTAGGCTCTGTGGATCATGCAGTCTCCATCGTGACTCCCATAATTAAAGTGCATGCTGTGCACCAATAAAACTTTCTTTATAGCTGAAAGATTAGTAGAGGAGAGGGAAAGGAACAGAGGGAGGGAGATAGGTAGGAAAAGGACCTCCTGGGGTCTGAATTAGAGCAAATCATATTCCATGCTTTTATAACTATGTCAAAATGAATCCTAATGTTATATATAACTAAAACAAACCACCACCACCAACAAAAAACATTATTTATAAAAACAGGCAAAGGGCCAGATTTGACTCATGAGCCATTACTTGCAGTAACTGGATTAGAAAACTGAAAAATGTCCATTATCCTCCAAAAGATACACAGAGTCAACACATTCCAATCAAAATCCTGGAGGGTAGATACGGACAAGCTTATGGAAAACATACATGGAAACATAACGGTCCTAGAATACGTAATCTTAAAAAAGAAAAGGTTAGAAGAACTTACCACTAACTAATTTTAAGACTTAAAAAAGATACAATTATCAAGACAAGACCATTTTGGTCAAGGATAAACAATGGGAACTATGGAATGTGGTACACACTGCATGTACAGTCAACTGATTTTTTTAAAAAATGATATCAAGTTAGTTCAATGAAAAAAAGAATAATCTTTTCAACAAATAGTACTGAAAAACTAAGTACCTATATGGAAAAAATTGAATTTTGTCCTATTCCTCATATCAAAAGCCTTTAACTTGATAAAAGATATTGTATCCATGTTCAACTAAAAATTTAAAAATTAGGGAAAAAAAGGTGCTCAGCCTCACCAGTTAACAGGGGAATGCAAACCAACGCCTCCATGAGATGCCAAAACATACCCACTATACCAACAAAACCAAAAAGAAAACACCACCAAATGTTGGAACATGGCACAAGAATCATGGAACACCATTTGGCAGTTTCTTAACATTAAACAACTACTACGTGACTCAGCAGTGTCACTCTTGTGTATTTGCCTGTAAGAAATGAAAAGGCCCACAGAACACTTACACAGAATGCTCACTACAGCTTTTCTCACACAGCAAAAACACAGGGACAATGGTTAAACAAACTGCAGGGCATACCTACAATGCAATTTTACTTGACAATTAAAAGAAACTACTGATCACGACAGTGATGAGGTGATTCTCAAATCCTACTTAGTGAAAAAAAGCAAACACTACACTACACAATATATATGGCTGATTTCATTTTTTGGTGGAACTGGGGACTGAACTAAGGGCCTTGTGCATGTGAGGCAAGCACTGTACCAACTGAGCTATATCCCCAGCACTCATTTTTTTATATATTTTTACATGGTGCTGATGATTGAACCCAGTGCCTCACACGTAGAACGCACATTATACCAATGATGGCTAATTCCTAACAGCCACACATCTGTCCCTCCTCTCATAGTTTCACTGAGACACAGCCCCAGCCCCTGATTTCATTTTTTACAAAGTTCAAGAACAAGGAAAATTAAGCTATGATGATAGACACCAGAAATCCCTCTGGGGGAGAGGAGAAATAACCAGAATTTTTTAGAGTGATGGAAATATTGTATATCTTTATTGGCATAATGAATTCATTCTGTAGACATCTTCTGAAACTCAATGAAATTCACTTAGGAGCTATTCCTATAACTATAGTATGTAATCACAGCTCAAAAACAAAAATAAGATGCAACTTTATATCAATTAAAAATACCACCAGTTGATGCAGATAATATTTTGATATAATGATGACTCTGAGTTGGGGTCTTTGGATCTTTAAAATGCAATTTGCATATTCATATCAATAGTCTTAAATAATGTGCCCTCATAAATACATTCAAAGGCATTTCTAAAAAGCTGGGGGGGACTAAAAATGTGACTCAGTCTTAGAGTGCTTGCCAAGCACATACCAACCTAGACTTCAATTCCCAGCACTACCAAAAAAACAGTAGGATAAATGAATCATTAACAGCTTAACTAACAGCTTACTCATCAAAACAGGAAAGAGATAAGAAAAACTTTCATTTTTTAGTTGTATACTATATATGTACATACGTATTTTCAATTAACTTTATCCTAAGAGTAAATTCTTTTTTTTTTTTATTTTTTTTAGTTGTAGTTGGGCACAATACCTTCATTTATTTTTATGTGGTGCTGAGGATAAAACCCAGCACCTTAGCACACGCTAGGCGTGTGCTTTGCTGCTGAGCCCCAGCCCCAAGAGTAAATTCTTACGTAAAACTTATTTATGAAAAAATAAAAACTCTAACTCCTAAATGTTCATACTCTTTCTCATTTTGTCACTTGCAAAAATCTTCCAATGTTTTTTGGTGGTGTGGAGGACTAAATCAGGGCTTCAATCATGTTAGGCAAGGCCTCTACCACTGACCTACGGCTCCAGACATCAAATTGATATTTTGAAATAATTATGTGTTGCTTTAACAATATTTTTATGTTAATCCAAGGTTTTTAAAACTTGACTATAAACTTTATAAAACTTTCCATTCGTTCTTTAAAAGAAGAATATTTAAGTGTTTTGCTGGAAATAATTGCATATTTTTGTGAGTATACTACAAACTACTGTATTATATTATTTAAAAGGTAAATTTTAAATAATATGCAAATCATTTCTGAATTTTTTGAAAAAGATAGTATTTTCAATCTGGAATTTGATTCCTAAAATTGTTTTGTTTTAAGTACAGGAACTGAACCCAGAGGGACTTTACTACTGAGCTACATCCCCAGCTCTATTTTGAGACGGGACCTGAGTTACTGAGGTGCCTGGAGCTTGTGATCCTTCTACCTCAGCCTCCTGAGTCACTGGGGTTACAGGGGTGAACCACTATGACAGAATGACTTTTAACATTATTTAACTTATTTAAAGCATTAGTGACATTTGTATGGATTAATTCCTTTAACACGTTAAAGAATTACACATTTTTAAACCTTAATTGCCAAATTTCAAAGAAGGCACATTATACCAATGATGGCTAATTCCTAACAGCCACACATCTGTCCCTCCTTACTGGTGAGATCCTGCTTTCGTTTGGAGTTGCAACATGCTCAGTTGTAAAAACATTTTCTTCCTTTGTCTTCAGTGCAATCCAGAGTAGCTGCATGATTCTGTTCCAGCCAATAAGATACAAACAGATATCTATCCTGTTTCCCAATAACAGGATAGAGTCAGCTGTTGCACCTCTCGCACCCTTTGCCCTTTCTCTGGTAGAATTTAGACACAGTGGCTGGCGGTACAGCAACCACCTGATGAACTTGAGGATGGAGGACAAACTAAGGATAGACTAGACGCACTGGAAAGAAGATGACCAACTCTGGACAGCCTATTTCCAAACCACTTTTAACGAGAGAAAAGTGAAATTCTTAATTAGTACACCACCTGCAGCTGGGGTTGTCACATGCATTCACACAACCCAGATAAAACGAAAAATACATACCCTTACTATTTACTGACAACTAAATTAATGTTATCCATTACTTCAAAAGGAACACCAACAGAAATCATACCTTAACAGCAGTATTTGGTTTCATACCACATCGATACGTCTTTGCTACCTGTGGAGTGAGCTGGATTTCCTTGGTAAGCTGCCGCCACTTACCACACTCTGGTTTGGTACACTGAACCTAGGGAAAGAAGAGAGGTCAAGATCAATAGGTGGGCTAATCTTGAGCTACTTTTCCACCCTCCACCACTTATCCTGTGTCACCATTCCCCACATAATCCACTTCTATCCCATTAGGCTAATTTCTGATTCAGTACTAGCTCAGGCAACAACAAAGAGCACAGAGGAGCTAAGAACTGTTGTCAGAAAGATTTTCCAGCTCAGACTAAGGAAATAATCAGAGATGAATTTTGTTATCACTGGTCCAAAAAGTCAGTACACTCAATGCAAATAATGTGATATCCTGGGCTGGATCCCAGAACAGTAAACCGACTCGATGAAAAAACAGATGAAATCTAAACAAAATCTGTAATGTCATTATTTACACTTGCCAATGTTAATTTCTCAGTCTGACAAATAATCATGGTACATAAGATGATTACATTAAGCAAACTGGGTGAAAGATATATGAGAAATCTCTATGCTATCTCTGCAACCTTCTGTACATGTTAAATTATTCTAAAATAAGTTATTTTTAAAAAGTGTGGAGAGGGCTGGGTTGTGGCTCAGTGGTAGAGTGCTCGCCTAGCACGTGCGAGGCCCTGGGTTCAATCCTCAGCACCACATAAAAATAAAGGTATTGTGTCCAACTACAACTAAAATAAATTTTTTTTTTTAAAAAGTGTGGATAGGGGCTGGGGATGTGGCTCAAATGGTAGTGCGCTCGCCTGGCATGCGTGCGTCCCGGGTTCGATCCTCCGCACCACATACCAACAAAGATGTTGTGTCCGCCGAGAACTAAAAAATAAATATTAAAAATTCTCTCTCTCTCTCTCTCTCCTCTCTCACTCTCTCTTTAAAAAATAAATAAATAAATAAAAATAAAAAAAATAAAAAAGTGTGGAGATATCCACATGCAGAAGAATGAAGTCAGATTCAACTTCACACATAAAATTTAACTCAAAATGGATTAAACAACTAAATGTAATTGCTAATTCAATAAAATACTTAGAAGAAAACAGGGCATTATGTATACACACACTGAATGGAATCCTAATTGGAAGGGGTTTTATTCCATGTATGTATGTCAAAATATAGTCTAGGGTCATGTTAATAAAAAAAAAAAAAAAAAAAAAAAAAGTACAAGCCAAAAAGAAAAAAAAAAAAAAAACACACAGGGATTAATCTTTATGACCTCAAATTTGGCAGTGAATTCTTAGGTGTGATACCAAAACCACAAACAAGAAAAAAGTAGACAAACTGAACTTTATAAAACTGAAAACTTTCATGCATCAAAGGACACTAGCAAAGTGAAAAGACAACATACAGGAAAAAAAAATCTGCAAATCCAAGATCTGATAAGGGCTTAGTTTATATAATGTATAAAGAATTCCTACAACTCAAAAATAAAAAGACAAACAACTCAACTTAAAAACAGGTAAACCATTTGAATAGACACTTCTCCAAAGAAGATGTGCAAACGGCCATTAGTTACAGAAACGAAAATCAAAACCACAGCGAGGGGCTGGGCTGTGGCTCCTGGTAGAGCGCTTGCCTAGCATGTATGAGTTACTGGGTTCAATTCTCAGCACTGCATTTAAATAAATAAAATAAAGGTCCACTGACAAACTACAGTTATAGGTAATTTAAAAAAAAAAAAAACCCACAATGAGATACCACTTCACACCCACTTAGATTGCCAGTAGATAAAAAATACAACAAAATGAAAGTTGGGGAGGGCATTGAGAATCTGAGCCCCTACACACAGAAATGAAAAATGGTGGGGCAGCTATGGAAAAGAGTGTGAAGGTTCCTCAAAAAATCAAATACAGAATTACCATATGGCCCTCCAATTCTATTCCTTAGGAATAGCCCTAAAGTAACTATAAACAGATATTCAAACAAATATTTATAAAAGAGTGTTTATAGCCACACTATTCACAATAGCTAAAGGTTTAAAACAACCTAAGTGTCCATCAAAAGATGAAAGGATAATTAGGCTATCATGCAGTAGGATTCCATTTATAGGAAACACCCTAGCTGGATAAATCCATAAAGATGGAAAGCAGATTAGCAGTTTCCAGGGACTGAAAAGTGGGAGAACTAGAGGGTGACTGCCTAATGTACAAGGTTTCCTTTGTGGGTGATGAAAGCAAGTTGGAATAATACAGAGGTGGCAGTTGCACAACACTGTTAATATGCTAAATGCCACTGAATTGTATGCCTTAAATAGTTAATGTTAGATCTCAGGGTTTGGCTTAGGGGAAGAGCATGTATTTAGCATGTTGAGATCAAGACTGAATCCCCAGGATGGGGTTGTAGCTCAGTGGTAGAGCATGTGTAAGACCCTGGTTGGGTTGGATCCCCAGCGTCACATAAAACTAAATAAACAAAATAAAGGTGTTGTTCCATCTACAACTAAAAATATTTTTTAAAAAATTGAATCCCCCACCACCCCCTCCAAAAAAAAAACTCATTAGACAACATTAAAATAGTTAATTTTGTTGTTTGACTTTCTACTTCAATAAAAAGTGTAAGTGTGTACAAGGCAGCTCAGAATTACTTGTATTAAAAAAAAAAAGCAAATCATTTATTAAGTGGTGATTTATGATATATACAATCACTAAAATATATTTTCAAAGAACGGCTAAATGGAAAAAGGATCATAAAAAGTAAGATTTAAAAAAACCAGTTAGAGCCAGGTGCAGTGGTGCACACCTATAATCCCAGCAACTCGGGAGGCTGAGGCTCTAGGCATCTTAGTGAGACCCTTTCTCAAAACAAACAAAAGTGGGGGTGGGAAGGGGGCTGGAATATGGCTTAGTGGTTAAGCAACCATGAGTTCAATCCCTCGTACCAAAAATTTAAAACGAGTTGTAAAAAAAATCCAAATTTTTTTAACCTAATTAAGATTTGTATATAAAGCACAAGAGTATGTTTAAACAAACTCAAAAATATGAATAAAATAAAGACTAGAAGGATATATACCAAACTTAGCAATAGCTATCACCAGCAGGTGTGAGGCGTTAGTTTCCTCCCATATTATATTATCTTCCTATAAAAAATAAAAAATTTTATTTGCCATAATAATCAGAAAGAACTGAGAGTCATGGTGGAGTGCACCTGTAATCCCAACCACTTTTGAGGCAGGAGGATCACCAAGTTCTCTATAATCAGCCTGAGCAATTAGTAAGTCCCTAAACAACTTAGGGAGACCCCATCTCAAAATAAAAATTAAAAAGGGCTGGGGATTTGGCTCAGTGGTTAAGCTCCCCAGTACCCACCCCCCAAAATAAATCAGAACAACAGAAGTAATAAAAGAAAGATTTTTTAAAAGTCAGGTGTTTCATCCATTGCTCTTCCTTTTAGCTCAATAAATGCATTTTCTTACCCAGTAGGGGAGCTGCTGGTCTGCCATGAATGCTTTGGGGCTAGGTTCAGTTTTGCCATTGCTGGTCCATATTTTTTTCCAGGAGGTATACTTATCATATCCATCTTTATGGCTGCAAACAATAAATATACCAAGCTACATGTCAAAACACAAGTCAGTTCAGTAAATCTTACATGAAGGACTAACCCAGTCTTTCACACAGAGGTAAGTTACTATGGCACCCATACAGCATGTGGTCAGGAGGGGTGTTCTCTATTCCACGTTTGTACGATGACGATAGCATAACAAATTCTGTGGACGTATGTAACCAAAAAGAACCAACTAAAAAAAAAAAGTTAATCTAATAAGGGAAAAGTATTCTCTAAAGGAGAAATTAGGATATTTTAAAATATAAGAACTGGGGGTACAGCTCAGTGGTTGAGCACTTACATGGCCAAGACCCCGAGTTCTATACCCAGAACCACCAAAAAAAAAAAAAAGATTATTTTCAAATGTACACAGTAAATCTTAGGGTGGCCACTTAAAAATTACATCACTAGATTAAGTAACATAATCAAAAAATGTGCAATTAAAATCAGAGAAGGCAAAAGAGAGAACCAAGATAAAGAAAACAACCAGCAATTAATGTATTTCAATCCAACTATGTCAATAATTTCTTAAAATGTGAATAATACATACACATAAATTAAAAGCAGTTGAAAATTAAATCAGTTATTTATTTCGGTGCTGGAGCCTTGTACGTAAATAATCTTGGATCAAAGAGAAATACTCAAGGGAAATTTAAAAATACTTTGAACTAAATGAATGAAAATTATTGAGATTTGTGGAAGAAAATCATTTGGAGGGAAATTTATGGCATTAAATGCATTTCTTAGAAGAAAGACCTAAAATTAATAACCTTAAAGCTTCCAACTTAGGAAACTAGATAAAGAAAAAATTAAACCTAAATCAACTAGAATAATAAAAATGAGAGCACAAAAAAATTGAAAATAAAAACAAAGAATCAGTTCTTTGAGTAAAACTCCTATGCCACCAACCACATTAACAGAGGAGAAAAGGGAAAAAAAAAAAAAAACACAATAAAATTAGTAAAAAGGAATGGCTGGCTGTCCAGTGCACTCTGCCCGTCAGCATCCCTCTCCCCTACTTCTGCACCCCACCCTCTGCATATTATGACAGAATAGCAGAGCGGCTCTGAGAGCTTTCAGAATGTGCAGATCAGTGGCAGATATTTTTTGAGCCCTGAGTGTGTGCACATATAAAAAACATACATACAAACTGGCACATCAAAGTCCTGGTCAAGTAAAAGTGGTCACAGGTGTGACCAAAACAGTCCAACAATTCAGTGAGCCCAGGGAGTAAGCCTTAACCCTGATCCCCTCCCTTGCCCTTGCCACCGTCTCACCCACCATGGACAGTTCAATTAGCAAACAAACCTTCTGTAATAATGGTCAAAGCATTCATTACAGAAATGCTCCCCACAGGAAAGGTGATACCATCGGGATGTGTAGCCATTTTTGGCACATCTGAAAACAGCAAAAACATGTAACTTTGGTAAAAAATAAACATTTATTTTCCCTTTAAAAAAAAAATTCAACAAGGGTATCCTACTGACATTATTTCCACATAAGACTCCTAATGGCCATAAGCCAACAACAGGGGAAACTGGAATGCAGGAGTATATAAAGTGAACCAAGTCAAGTATTCCTTATCTGAAATGCTTCAGACCAGAAGTTGAAGAATTTCAGAATTTGATTTTAGAATCTTGGCATACATATAAAACATTTTGGGGATGGAACTCAAACTTAAGTATAAATTTATTTGTTTCATATGTACTTTATACACATATCTTGAAGGTAATTTCATACAAAATTTTAATAGCATTTGCATTTTGACTGAGGCCATCACATGAGGTCAGGTGTAGAATCATGTTGGCACTCAGAAAGTTTCAGATTTTAAAGCATTTTGGCTTTCAGATTAGAGATGCTCTATCTGCAGTACACAGCAGGGACACAAGGCCTTAGACCAGTGGTCCCATGCCTAGCTGGCAGACGGGGCCAACCCGGAGCACGGATGCTTATGCCATGACGCATCCATGCCACTGCACTTGATTTGCTAGTGCAGAGGACTCCAGGAGCCCATCTGGCCCAATCCGGAACAGGGACGGATCCGGCCAGCTGTAATCTGAATATCAAGCAGGCTATCTGGCCACGTAACTTGCCAAAGAGATGATAATACAGCAACAGAACCAGAACGAGGAATCCTGCCACTGGGAGCACATCCCCCACCACCTCTGCATGTTTCAAAATAAGCAGGATGTGTTTTCCAGATTTTATTGAATCTTAAGCCTTAACTAAAGATTTTCCTCTGGAAATGTCACGACTGCAGTTAACTACGTAGTTTCTGTGAGACTTTTACATAGATGTGTGAAGAGGTGGCATGTTACACAAGGGAGAAAAATCAGTGACCAGTGATCACTCGCTGGTCTCCTCTGGAAGGTCAAGGATCTTCCCCACTGTGTCGCCAGCCGCTATGATTGGTGGCATATGAGGGCACTGTACTTCGGAGCTGGCATGGGTGTGCTCTCTCCCATTAGTCCAGGAGTGCCAAGGAGCTCTGTGGAGATGTGGAGTGTAGAGAATGAGCAATGTCTCTCTCTCGTTAGGTGATTTTCAGGACCGGCATCTGTCTTTGGGAAAACTACCTTCTAGGAAGATGTCCCCACAAAGCACACTGCTCTCATGGGCAGCAACTCAAGGCCAGATGCGCCTTCCAAACAGACCTTTCAGAGGCACTTGCAAAGCACACAGGACAGGTGGCCGTACAGCCCGCCTTTTCGCACTTCCTGTACTTCTTCTCTGATACGCCATCCTCGTCCTCATCTGCTGTCTCTGTTGCCTTCTTCTTTGCCTGTGGGAGAGTCAGCTGAGGTGAGGATCACTGGGCTGACCAGGGTGATGGGGTGGAAGGTGTGTTACTACTGAAACCATATGCGTTACGAGTTCCAAGTGTGAAGGTCAACAACATCCTGGCAGTGGCCCAGAGGCTGAGCCACAGGAACCACTGCCTCATGACTCACTGCACACACAGTTCACTGGCTGGCTAGAGATACAGAACCAGCACTTTAATAGTAGGCACCTAGGAACTCAAATTCACCTGAGCCTTTCTCAGGAAAAAGTGACACCGCTCAGAATAAACACAAGTCATTCTCAAAATTAAGACGTTTTTTCTTAGAAGACTTAAACCCTTACAGTATTACAGACTTTTGTTTTTTAAAAAAATCAGGAAAATTCTAGAGAGATAATTCTATCAATTTTTTTCATGAAAAAGAAAAGCACTACCAAAAAAAAGCAATACCTGACTATAAGCAGAAGTCCAAATTCCTCTGAATGACATCCAAGCCGTGCATAATGCGGCCAGAGCCCCATCACGTAGTGCAATTCTCTGATGCCCATCTGCACGCCATGCCTTTATCCTTGCAGTTCCCCCAACCAGAGATGCAGTATTTCTACATCCTCTCCCTTTATCATGCTGTACCACGACTACTGTGATTTTCTCCACAGTAGGACTAGAGGTGTGTCTTCCCACTTTTAATTTTCCAGTCCCAACCGTAATATTCCTGTATGCTCAAAGAGGTTGAGTGAACAAATGAACATACCTGCCTGCCAGAGCTCCTCAAAGGAAGGCTATCTGAACCATCATAAGCTGTTCTTTTCTTTGACCTTCCCCGGGGGGTTGCCATTATATTAAAAAATCTGCCAAAAAAATAAATTAAGCCACTCAATATTAGCATCTGCTATTATTTTCAACTGTGTGGAGTAAAGTTATTATGTAGTTAGTATCTATGAAGGCATACTAGACTGCTTGGGTGTAAAGCCATCACTTCGGAATTACTTAACCTCCCCAAGTGTCCTCAGATAAAATGAGCATGGTAAAGGTGTACCACATCGGTGGCATGAAAATTAAACAAGATAATTTAGAGCACCAGTCACTGGCAGAAGTACTCAATAAATACTACCCATTAGTACTATGTACACTTTTAAAATGAGAAACATATCACATGAATGATCAATATTCAAATTACACTACTGTTTGTAACATTCAGTAGGGAAATATACCTAGTTTTTGTTGTGTTCCCCTTTTTCCATCTCACTGTGTCTTCTTAGCAGTTCCTGAATTCTGATGCCTTTAAAAACTTACTCATTCCTTCTTAGTAAACTCAATAGATGAGTATCAGGCACAATGTGTAGTAACTACTGAACACAGGAATCTGGATTACATAGAAGCACTGGTATCTTCTACTAGATCAATTTTAAGCATTCTCAAACTATTAATAACAACAACATGATTAAACAAACAATAAGAACTAAAGACTACAAGATAAATAATGAATAGTAATATGAAAAACTGAAAGCTATTAGAATTTTTTCAATTAAGGATAGAAAAATACTTAGCATAAGTAATTAATAATATATGGAGTCTGTAATTGTCATTCATTCCCTTTCCTGATCCATTGTTTTTACTACGTGTGCACACATATATGAAATAATAAAATGAAAAATAAATAGGACATACCTATGGATAGGAATTTCAAAGTAGAAAAGTACTACCATAAAATACAAATCCCATATACACAAACGTAATCTTGGAGAAAAGCTTTGAAGATCTTGTAATTCTACTGTTTCATATTTATGAATTATAATAACATCTTTAAGAGTACTTTTCATGGATTATTAACATCATGCGGAAAAACTTTGGCATCTACCCTTATTCTGAGAAGCCTTTCTATCAACAATTTTCCTTTGACTTAGTCTTCATTTTCTTAGAAACAATATAATTTTACCTATGAACCATACATATTCTGAAGTGCACTATACTTCTTTAAGCATTAAATAACCGCTTAGGGGCCTGAGGGTGTAGCTCAGTGGTAAAACGAATGTTTTTCATGCATGAGAAGCTGGGTTCAATCCCCAGCACCAAAATAAATAAGTTGACATTTAGTTCTATAACATCCTTATACTGCTAGATAAAGTGCTGGTAATTTAATAATAGTACCTACCTAATCGTTGTTATACTCTAAGGCTTTCTGGGTCTCATTTGTGTTTTCAAAAAGTCTGACAAAACTCTCTATACATAAAAATATGAATATATAAATATGAATTCTTACACATAAATCTTCACATATTTATTTTAAAAATCTCACATTATTCATAAAAAAACAAAAAATAATGTGAAAATATATAGTTTTATGCATAATACATATTTTTTTTTTGTACAGGGACTGAACTTAGAGCCTCCTGAATCCTACCACTGAGCTACATCTCCAGCAGTACATATAGTATTGTAGCAAAATATCTGAAGGGGGGGGGGGTTCAGGAACAAAAATCAGCCAAGGTTCGTGCAACATTTGACTCTGTCACCTAGGAATGTGTTTCCTAAAAGCAGAGTTTCCAGAAATTTCAAATATTTTAATCAAATTGTCCACTGAAAACGTTCTTAATGCAATAAAAAATAATATAATTCAAGAAGTAGTTAAATACGAAATGGAAACACTAACTATAAAGGCCATTATTAAATTTGATCAAAGGTTTTTAAAATAGTACATTTCACCTTTAATTATACAATTATGTACCTCCATTCTTTTTTTAGCACTTGACATAATCCCTATTTTCACTGTTGCTGGGTCTTAAAAGAGAAAAAATAAGCGAAGTTGTAAGGACTATGTTTTTAAACACCGTCTTAGAAATACTAACCAAAGTGTCATTAAAATAAACTAGGATACTCAAAGTTTTCACATCTGGTTCTTTAAAGACACCTAAGTAAATACAATGTTTCATGTTCAATACTTTATGAGCACGTTTCTTCCTAATTTGAAATGCACAGCTTTGGTTTGCTTTTAATGTGATTAAAAGAAAAAAAGCAGGTGTTTTCTATAAACATACAAGTGGCTATATCAATACCCAGACTTCTACTTAAATAATTCCCAGGTGTTTCTGAACCACCTTATTCAGGAACTGTTTCTTAAAACATACTCACAGAATTCACAAAAATGTTAATCAAGAGGATTCCAAATTTACAGTAGAGTCAGCATAATTTCTAAAATTAGAACAAACTAATACTAGAAACTTCTTCATAGACCAAAGAAAGAATAATTTCCCTTTGGGCCACTTAAAATAAGGCAAGACTAATACCTTACTACTCCTACACTAATCAAATTCTCAGGAATACGGACCCAGAACTAGATTCAACATTGAACCACTCAGTAATGCAACACTGAATCCCCACCCGCCCGGACGTCTTTTGTTGACCACTTTCTCCGCCGGGGAGACAATTAATTATTGATGGTCATTTTCTCCGGTGCGCGCCTCCTGAAGAAACCTCCCTCCCACTCGCCTTTCTTCCACTGAAATATTTTTAAAAACAAAAACAAAACTGGCCGACCCGTGCGCCGCGAGCCTAGCGGGGAGCCGGGGGAGTCCCGCCAGCCGCGCCGAGCACCGGGCTCTCCGCGGCGGGGCCCCGGGCGCGAGCGCAGCCGCCGCGGCTCCTCGGGGCTCCGCCGGCGCCGCGCCGCGGCCCCGCTACACCTGCGCGGCCCGGGGCGAGCGAGGGCGCTCCCGCCACACCGGGTCCCGCGGCCGCCCCGGCGGGGAGCCCCGTCCCCTCCCTCGGCAGAGAAGCCGCCCCGGGCTCACCTCTGCGCTCGGAGGCGCGGCGAGCCGGGGAGGGGCACCGCCGGGGGAAGGAGACGCGGTCAGGCCCGGAGGCTCGCCGCCCCGCGCCCCGCCGCGAACCCGGTGGTCCCGACACCGCGGCCCGGAAATGCCCCCGCTCTGAGGAGACCCCCGCCCCACAAACCTTGCCCTCGGCGGCGGCGCATTCAGCTCCCGGGACGCCCCCTTGCTTCGCTCCCGGGCGGCAGGAGCCGCGCCGCGGAGGGGAGGGGAGGGCTCGCGACCCGCCCCGCCGCCGACCCGAGCTGTCACCCCGCCGCCCCCGCGCCCGCCCCCTGCCGCGAGCCCCACCTCGCAGCGGCAGCCGCGGTGCGCGCTGCCCGGCTGCCGGCACCCCTCTGAGCCGCGCGCAGGACCCAGCACCCGCGCGGCCGCACAGCTTCCGCCCCTACCGCGGCGTGACCCGGAGTGGGAGGAGCCGGAGAAACAGCGCGCGAGGCCCCGCCCTCGCCGCCGCCGCCGCCGCCGCGCGCCCCGCCCCTGCCATTTCCGCGGCTGCGCAGGCCGGGGCTCAGGAGCGGGCGGGGCGAAGTTCGGGGGAAGGAGGAGCGCCCAGAGGGGCGAGGAGTGGGCGGAGCGCCGGCAGGAGGGGCGCTCGGGGGCGGGGCGAGGGAAGACAGGGGCCCTTCAGGGGCGTGGCCTCTAGGGTGGGGCACTCGGGGACGGGGCGGTGCAGGAGGCGCGGAAGGAGGAGGGGCTATCCGGAGGGGCGGGGCCTCGGGGAGTAGGAGGGGCCCTCCCGCTGGAGGAGGGACGGGCAGACACTGGCAGCCGGGGACCCGAGAGGTGAGTCCTGGGGCGCCCTGAGCGAGCGGGGAGGAGAGTGTTGCCTGGAGTAGTGCCTGCGCCCCTGGAAGCCTTCCCGAATTCGAGAACCGGGAGCGCGGATGCTATCCTCGCCCTGAAATGGGGTCAAGGAACCTAAGCGAGAAGTAGTACTAACGAGGTCAGGTAGTGCACGGTCCTTGAATCCAAGATTTCAAGAGAACCCACGAAGCACTGTTTATATTGGTGAGTTTTAAGAAAAGAGAAAACTGCCAAAATAGTGACTTGTGCCCTTGTGGCAGGGAAAGCTGGGAGTCGTGAATATTCTAAGGCCTGCTCAGTGGTGTGTTACCTAGCGTGTGCATATGTAAAAAGTCTCACCAAGCTCTTACTCAAAATTTGTGTGACTTAGGGAAGCTACTCAATCCAACAAAATATTAAAATGTAACTAAAGTAGAAATAGGGTTTATTTTTTTAAGGTGAAGGAGGACCTGGGCGACCGATGAGCACATTTGAAATTAACTTTTATGAGAAGGGATCATTGTGAAATTTGCCTTTTCTGATTCTGGTACTTTGCGTTTACATCGTGTTGAGAAACATTATTTCTTAAGAAATGACCCAGACAAGTGAAGTACACGTTAAGAAGCTGTTAGAATTAAGAAGTGATGATATTTATGATATTAATATAGTTCAAGTCTGTGGAAAAGGAATGGAGTCTTGTAATTCCGGATTGCTCTAGTGAATGATGTAGACTGTGCTTCCCATTTAGTTTCAGTAAAGAACTTCTGTAGGAGGGATCTCTGGACTCAGGGGTCCAGTTCCTGGGAAATAGAGATGACAAAGTGCAACTCTCTTGCTTTTGTGTACCCAATATAATCCAACACTTCCCAGGGCCTCTCAGAAAACTGTCCCCTTCTGATGTCTTCAAGGCCTTGCAAAAGCCACTTGTTAACAAGTATTTGTTGAAAAGTGAATCCTGAAATATGCCTTTTCCTTTAATCCTAAGCACACTGAAGCCAAATTGTGCAACAAAAGGGGAACTTTTTCCTGAAATTCTTGCTTTTATGCAAATTTGCTATTTCATGAATAAATCATTAAGTTTGAGCTGCCAATAATAACATGCTAGTTCAATCCAAACCAAATTAGCTTCCATAATGATTTAAAGGGAATTTTGGAATTGTGGTGTTTGTCCTTAATATTGCAAAATTGAAAGGACATTTTCCTCATACATTCTGATAGACCTACAGGTATATGTTCTTTTTCTCAGTTCCCTTTGTGTGCATTTTCCCATGCAAAAAAATAAGCTAGGAGAAAAATTATTTAAAAATACAGATTATGATGAACAAATGAGATACTGAACCCCTGCATGTATTTTGCCTCCTTCTTGAAACCCCACCAATATCAGAATTTAATCCTCATATCTGATGATTAAGAGTTCAGAGTATATTGATGGGAAACCAGGACAATTGGCAGAGCTTGGAGTTGAATTAGTGAGTTCATGGAAATTTTATAAATGAGAGAAACCAGTACAGAATCAAAAGTCGTAAAGAAAAGGAAAAGTAATCATAGAATATTATATTGTTCAACTTTGAACCTACCTAGTTATAATGTACGCACCAAATATTTCAACAAAAGTATGTTGCGAGTATATTGGAAAGATAGGAAAGATGAGAAGGATGGTGTGGGGTGTGTGTGTGTGTGTGTGTGTGTGTGGGAGAATGAATATGTGCCTGGAATTTGTAAGAGAGGTAAATGCTCATCTTCTCTAGATGCTACCTAGAAATGAACAAATTAAGAAGATACAAAATGAACATGCAAATTTAAGATAGCATGACCCAGCTAAAAGAGTTAAAGATGGTTGCCTCTCATGGGGAAAGAGGACTGCTTATTTCATAGCAAATCTGTTAAACTCCTCAGGATACTGTATACTATGATACTGATGAAAACTAAAACATAAATATGAAAATTTTAAAAATTAAGATGCTAGAAAAAATTCTAAGTTTATGAATGTTACTGTGTGATGTCTGATTTTTTTTCCTACCTTTTTGAAGCTTAAATCCTGCTCTTTTACTGTAGTGTTAAGGTATAATTCAATTTATTTAAAGATCTTTCCTAATGTGTAACATGAGTTATGCCTCTACCATCAGACTCACTGAAAAGTAATTTTTTTCATGACTTTCTGTTGAATTGTGAAATATTTGTTAGAAGCCATACTCCCAAGGATACTAGGTTTTTCATTGAGTTTAGTAGTAGAATTGCAGTGTCTTTAAATGACAACATTGCACATATTTTCCATTTAGGAATTGGAGATATCTGCTTGTAGACAAAGGTGTCTATTATACACAATGAGTGATACAAGAACTTCACTTGATATTGAAGAGTACCCCGATTGGGAGGTACAGAAAAACCGAATACTGACCCTGGAAGAATGGCAAGACAAGTGGGTGACCCACAAAATTGGATTTCATCAAGAACAAGGACATCAGTAAGATATGTTTGTTCTATGAAAGAGAAATTCTGTATCACACACTGCTTTTGAAACAGAAATAATAATATCAGTTGTTAGACTGGTTTTTAAGATGCACATTTTTAGTTTGTCATACGTATCAATTCTGAAATCAGAATGCATCTATGGCATGTCATAACTGAATTGGCAATGTGTTTTCTTCCCATAGAGTACAAATAATGATGTGACTTATAACTGAAGGCATCTTAGATTTATGATATGTCTTTCTTTATAAAAATTGCTGGTAGCAAGGCTGGGGGGCTATGGCTCAGTGGTAGAGCACTCACCTGGCCCGTGTGAGGCACTGAGTTTGATCCTCAACATCCACATGAAAGTAAAATAAAGGTATTGTGTCTACCTACAACTAAAACTACATATAAAAACAAATTGCTGGTAGCATCTATCTATGGTCATGCAGGCGCATACAAAGCAGATGCTGAAGTATCATCTCTCTATACTCCAAAGTGGGGGTGTTTTGACAGATTTCCAGTCACATGTATTCTATTGTTCTTCTGTATGGTGAAGAAGAGAAAGGAAGAGAAAATATGGGAGCTAGAATATCAAGCAACTTCTTAGTAGCAGTATTTGTCTTTGTAGAAGCAATGACAAATTATGGAACCCATTTGAGTTAAGTGATCATTATAGACAATCCTTATTCTAGGTCAACACCCCACTATCCAAAAGATGTTGTTTTCATTGTCATTATTATTATCACTTTTTCACAGTGAATAGAAATTGAGGTGTCATCCCAGAACATTGTTATAGATCACCTCTGTCTTAGGGGTGGCCTTAGAAGAGCTACGTGTCCCTAGAGGAAATTAAACTGCAAGAGTTAAAGTTATTTAGAGAAATTTCCATAAAACAGATGTTGAAAACTCCACAGGTTCAGAGGCTCCCTCTCCACAACACTTTCTTTGTTAAGTATACATGTGAAGATTAATACAGAATTTTCAAAACACATTGACCAAGAAAGAAAAACATTTTTAAAAAATTTTAATTACGGATCAGGAAAACCCAGTGTGTAAGTCATTTATTACTAGAAGGATGACTAAACCAGTTACTTAACTGTCCTGTTCATTCATATGTAAAGTGAATGTTATAATAACATTACCTACTCAGTAAGACTTCAGAGAATTTTAAGTGAGGTGATGCATAAAAGGTCTTCTGTGTTGTACATCACACGCCTTTCTTCTAATTCAAATAACTGTTTTTTTTTTTTTTTTTTTTTGTCTCTCTGCAGGCTGTTAAAGAAACATTTGGATACTTTTCTTAAAGGGGAGAGTGGACTAAGAGTATTTTTTCCTCTTTGTGGAAAAGCTGTTGAGATGAAATGGTAGGAGGAGATTTCCATCAACATACTGGTCTTTCACGATAAATTCTTTGAGTGACTATTTAACACGATATAGGTTAAAGAGTGGCACATGTCTGTAATCCCAGCTACTTGGGAGACTGAGGCAGGAGGATGGTCAAGGCCAGCCTGGGCAATTTAGTGAAACCCTGTCTCAAAAAATAAAAGGGCTGGAGATGTAGCTCAGTGGGAGAGCACCCATGGGTTCAATCCCCAGTACCAAAAAAAAAAAAAAAAAATCATCATCAGGAAATGCAGAGGAATTCTTTATTTTTAGTAGACTCTTATTGATAGTTTTGTAATTAGAGGCAGTATTTTCAAGCAGTAATAAAGGAAGCAGACACAGGTGTTTTGCATTACATTTCAAAGGAAAAAAATTAGTTTGGAACCAGCAGGGGAGAAAACCCAGTATCTTTGAGCATGGTTTCATTATTGTAGGTAGTTTAGGAATTAACCTAAATTAACTTTAGGTATTTGAAATAGAGATGAACAGAAAAATTCAAAATGTCTTATAATTTTTTGGCAGGACAGTGTTTATGGTCCACTGTGCAGCTCAGCTCACCCTCTCCCTATGAGCAAATAAAAATTTTTGTAATGACA
This sequence comes from Urocitellus parryii, assembly GCF_045843805.1. Taxonomy (NCBI): domain Eukaryota; kingdom Metazoa; phylum Chordata; class Mammalia; order Rodentia; family Sciuridae; genus Urocitellus; species Urocitellus parryii. The sequence continues at coordinate 147,380,185 of NC_135538.1, read as the reverse complement.
AGGCGTGGTGGCATACACCTACAATCCAGCTACTCAGAAGGGTGAGGCAGGAAGATTGAAAGTTCGAGGCTACCCAGGGTAACTGCTTAATGAGACCCTGTCTTTAAGGAATAAAAAGGGAGAGGGGCTGAGTGTCTGATTACATGCCTGTAAATCTCAGTGGCTCCAGAGGCTGAGACAGGAGGATCACAAGTTCAAAGCCAGCTTCAGCAATAGCGAGGCGCTAAGCAACTCAGTGAGACACTATCTCTAAATAAAACACAAAATAGGGCTGGGGATGTGCCTTAATGGCCAAGTGCCCCTGAGTTCAATCCCTGGTACCACCCCACCACCAAGGAAAAAAAAAAAAAGGAAAAGATACTGGGGATGTAGCTTAAGGGTAGAGCATTTGCTTAGCCATGTATGAAGTCCTGGGGTCCAATCCTCACACCGTCCAAAAAAGAGAGTTTTTTTTTATCATGAATCATTGTTATAAAATCAGTGATGCATAAAATATTCCTTGTAAGTAATTCCTACAAAGATAAGTCACATTAATTAATAAGCCACTGTTACTGTGGGTTACCCTAAAGTCAGGAACCTGGAATTTGTTTTCTGTACAGAACTCTGTTTTAATAACACACACACACACACACACACACACACACACACACACACACAAGCTTACCTGCCAAGACAACTTCATTTTTAAGCTTAAATGTTGAGAAATTTGATCATTAAGCAGGAAAGAAAAAAGACTACTAAATGAAAAATACAGTAAAGGCAAAATAGAGTAAAAATGTTCTGTTCCCTCTATCATCAGTGACTATCCATGGAGCAAAGGTGTATTTATAGTTGGTTTTCCAATAAAGATGGCAGAATTTTGACAGCTCTCACTCTTTCAACTTATAGATAAGAGTGTATATTAAGGGCTGGGGACATACCTCAGTTGGCAGAGTGCTTGCCTCACATGAACAAGGTCCTGGGTTCAATTCCCAGCACCACAAAGGGAGGGGGAGAGAGAGAGAGAATATGTTAAATGGGTGCTGTGGCTTAAGATCTGATGTGGTCATGAACTTGAGAACATTTCCCTCTATTGTTAGACGTAGGTGTTGACCACCTCACTGAACCAGAAGACAGAGTTACTTTGGAAACTATTTGCAAATAGTTTATATTAACTCTATAAACAGATTGTCTTATTGATATTGTAATAAATGGTACAGTGTAGCTCTAGCTGGGATTTTAGGCAACATTAGGAAAACAATATGAGGAATAAACCAGTTAAAGTGTGGTTGTTGAATATTTTTTGATCCAAAGCCATTTGGAGCTGGGACTGTAGCTCAGTGGTAGAGCACTTGCTAGCATGCACAAAACCCTGGGTTCAATCCCCAGCACTGCAAAATATAATAATGATGACATATCAGAACTGAGCTACTGTGGTGACATGTAAGTTATTATATTAGAGAAATTTTCATTTATTTAACTAGTCCATGTTCGAAATCTATATAGACATTAGATGTGAATAGATCAACTTGACCATAAGCATCAAAATGAAATGTTTAAGCTATTTAGGCTTTTGTTTTTGTTTTGTTTTATTTTGTTTTGTTTTAATGCCACTCTATTGTAGAACATGCTTCATTTTTCTGTGTTGAATCAGGGGGAAAATGTAGCCAATTTGGATACTTTCAAAAAATGTATGGAAAATGAAAAAGTATTCCCTGTGTATTAGTTCACAAATTTCCTAGGAAATACAAGACAAGCAGTTAGTATGTTTCATTTTGGAACTGCAAACAGTTCATGCTCTGCCCTGGTTGAAAGGGTGTGCTTTTGTGTAGATAACAGGTAACAGTCAGTCTTGTTCTTGTTTTGAAAATGTGAATTTTGTTCTAACTCAACTGATATTCTGGGGAACAATTAGAGGACCGTATGATTTTTCCATTTGCTTTCTGGTGATTTCGTCTGCAAGAAACGTTAGGCAAAAGCAGAAGAGTGCTCCAACGTGTGCTGAGCAGATAGCACATGCCTGCGCACACACCCCAGCACCACCTGCAGCCTCAGTTTACCCCAGGTGCTATGAGCCTATGTTGTGCTCGCCAGGTGCTGCAACTTTCCATTTGGTTTCCAGTAACACTCCTCCATCACTTCACAATAATTCACCAATCGAAGCCCTGCCAATCCCACCTCTACAAGAAAACTTTAGGTCTTTTTCAAGGGGAAGTGCCATGTGGCAGTATTTATTCTTAACCATTTCACATGTGTGAACCCATTATTGTCAGGTTCCTGTCTTGTTTCTGTTTACTGTGGCACTGTACAGTTTTTAAATGTCATTCCCTAACCCCCACATTTCCATCAGCCCTGTGACTGCATGGCCTGCACAATTTTGCATACCGTAGCGATTTTTAGGAAAGCATGTGTCACACTGCAGCAGAACTGACTATTCTTATGTAATTGGACCTAACCTTATTACTGTGCCAAGGTATTCATGCTGTTGATTGTGGGAGACCAACCTCACCCATGACTGAGTCACACTCCCTGGCTGGGTGCTGAGGCGCTCAGGCACAGAAATGTGGCAGAGCTTTCCCCACCCTTCTTGGGTGCGAGGGTCCGTGTCTAGTGCATGGGTGTGTCCTGCTACAGCCCCGTGGGTGAAGCTATGCTCACCTGTTCCTTTGTTATATAACCCCTTGCCCTGTTTAGGATAGAATCTTTCTTGGAAGTGCCTTGTGTGTGTCCCCTTCTCTTACTGTGCCCTTGGGTGTGGCCTACCCAGGTGTCAGTCAACCTGCTGACAGTGGACATCATGAAGATAGACTCAGCCCCCTGAAACCTGACCCCTTGCCTCATTTGAATAGCTTCTCCTCAATAAAAGGGTCAGCACGTGCTCTCGCTGTCTCTCTTCCTGAGGACCCTTAAGGTCAGAGGAGCCGTTACAGCGACCCCAAAGAAAAAGGTATTTGTGTCTCCTGTGTGGTTATTTTGTGCAGCCCAGTCAGCCCAGTTTACCTGGAGTGACCCCTGAGCCTTTTAGTCGAGAGAACAGAAACCCGGCAGTTGATACTATTTTCTCCAGTGTCCAAGATCCCAAAACTGTGATTTCTATAATTAGCTTGCAGGAAAATGTTAGTTGCATATGCTGATAAAAAAAAAATTTAGGTGCTGGGAATGTGGCTCAGGCGGTAGCGCGCTCGCCTGGCATGCGTGCGGCCCAGGTTCCATCCTCAGCACCACACACCAACAAAGATGTTGTGTCCGCCGAGAACTAAAAATAAATAAATAAATAAATATTTTTAAAAATTTAGGATATTTGTTATAAATAAATGGAAATGAGATAATTATAGAAACGGAAACTAATGTTCTAGAGCTGTGTGCTCCAATATAGTAGCTACTCATCACAGTGGCTTTATATGTTTAAATAAAATTTAAAAATCAGTTCCCCCCAAAAAAAATTTCAGTTCCTCCTTCAGACCGATGTTCGGTAGCCAACGAGTTAATGGCCACTGCCCTGAGCCGCACAGACATAGACCTGTCCTCCACACGCAATGTTTTAATGGAAAGCATGGATTTAGGGAAAATTGAAAGCATTTCCTCCAATCAGATACATAGGTTTAAATCAATATTCAACATTCCAAATTTTATTTTTTACTAACGTCTTATAAGTCAACTTTGCAGAATTCTACTTAACAGGAGGTTTGAAAATACATAGATCCCCCTGTCTTTCAAGTCTTGTGGAACCTCATGAACCTAAATATATATATAAAATCCCTTAAAATTAAAGAAAACATGTTTATTGAAGTATTTGCCTTTATTTAGTATTTTATTTGGACTGTAAGTATAAATATGTTGTTTTTTGCAGGTTTGCTGACCGGGGACACAGTGTAGTTGGTGTGGAAATCAGTGAACTTGGGATACGGGAATTTTTTATGGAGCAAAACCTTTCTTACTCAGAAGAACCAATTGCTGAAATTCCTGGTACCAAAGTATTTAAGGTTTGTTTTGATCTTGGTAAGTAATTATATACTGTAAGGAGCTAGGGCCTCAAAATATAGATGGTAGCTAGCGAAATATATATATATAGGCATAGAGAAATACAAAAGCTGAGGTCAAAGTCTCTCTGTACTCCACTGCACTGAGCTGCACAGTTTGGTTTGGTCTGTGTGTGTGTGTGTGTGTGTGTGTGTGTGTGTGTGTGTGCGCGCGCGCGCATGCGCACATGCACATACACACTAGGTGTTGGACTGGAACACAGGGCCTCATGTATGCTAGGCAAATGCTCTACCACTGAACTATACCCCTAACCTTTTTTGTTTTTTTTTCCTATTTCTCCTTCTCCTCCTTCTTTTTGAATTAATATTCCTTTTCTGAGAATCTATTAGGTGGCAAAACCTGTATCAGACATTGAAGAAATAAAAGATGATATAGTCCCTGCCCTAAAAAAATCTCTTAGCTTAGGAGAAAAAAGAAACAGAAACGAAACTACATAATGCATGGAACAAAACTTAAAGACCTAGGGGATTAGGGGAATGACAGGGAGTGACCCAGCCCAGCTTGGGGTACACACTGACTCATGGTGACAAGCCTGGGAAAAGGCAGGGCTTGAGTCCCTGACCTCAGAAGCCCAGGAAGTCAGCACTGCTTCTGCACAGTGGGGTTTAAGTAGGATCAGGACAGGGCCAGGCTTCCACTGGAGATGGATCCCCTTTATGCCTTCATGGGAATTTACTTGAAGGGAGGTAGCCTCCCAGCAAGAGATGAGGTAGGAGGGTGTGGCAGTGGCCCAGGAAGGAGATCTCGAAAGCCTGGGGAGGAGAATGAGGCCTGGAGAGCATACAGGATGGATTAAAGCAACATCTGCAGTGTCACTGGCAGGGTTTGGAGACTGAGCGGGGATAAGGGGGTGATGGGTTCCATTTCTAGCTCAGGTAACTAGTCAGGTGGTAGAGAATAAAGCAGCAAGTTGAAGAGCAGAGAAAATGAGTTCTATTCTGGGGATGATGAGTTGAAGGATAGGAAAGGGGTGGTGTTAGGGCTGGAGACGATGGCTCTGGGGTTGTCATCACCCTGATCCAGTGGAACTCTGCCTCTAGCTTGCAGTAATAATGGAGAAATAAACAAACCCACCCAGATGACAGCAGAGGCTGATTTTAAGAGGGAGTCAGCCACTTGTGTTTAGCAGAGACTCAAAGGCTGCAGAGGAGCAGGGAAACACGATAGTGGGGGAAAGGCCTCCTGGTGTGTACTGACCGGAGGCTGTTGGCCTGGGGATGTGCGAGGTGGGTGTCTAGGATGGCCATCCTGCGTGGCTGGTTGGGGAGTGTATTTGACTTGCTGTGGTAGGTGTCAGGGAAGCTGGCAGTCATTAACCAGGTAGACCCAGGTTGTGGTTCAGAGTCATGTTGTCATAAACGGCCTGGCCATTGTCCATTGGTATACCTAGTCTCTCACAAATTCTCTTCTAAATATTGAAATTTATTGCTCAGTTCAGTACAAGACTTGATAACATTTTGCTTTAAAGTTACCCCACCTCCAACCCGTTCTCAATCATATAGGAATTCTGGGAGTTTGCTTAGTCCAAAGAAGCTAGGCCTGCTTCCAGACCCCCTCTTAGGGCAGTGCTTTCCAGCCCTGGCTGCACATTTAAAATCATCCATGAGTCTTTTAAAAATTCCAAAGTCTCACCCAAGTCAATTAAATTGGAGTCTTCTTGGGCAGGAGCGTCAATACTGGTTAAAGCTGCCCAGGGATTCCAGTCTGCAACCAAAGTAGAGATCCACTGGCTGTTTTTCCAGCCTCTAGCGTCCCCTACCCTCTGGATGACCCCCACAGAGCTTCCAAGCTGGTGTTCAAGACCTTCTCTCCTCTACTTGGGAACCTGTACTGGTGCCTGGGTTCCGATCGAATCTGGCGCATCCTGATGCACCTTTCTTACACGGCCCTCCCCCGCACTCCCAGCTCCCAGACTTCTCAGGTCTGCATTGTGTTGCTCTTCCTGGAGTGCACCCCCAGCCCCCCATTTTGATGTCAGTAGATACATCAAGACGCCATCTGAGGCTCCCTCTTGTTCAACCTGCCCCAAGGATCCCGGAAAGCCCCTTGCTCTGTCTTCTGTGTTCACATTGTCCTCGGGCACACACCATAACCAAACTGGCCATCTGTTTCTCTGTCATCCTGTTTCTCTGCAGTCGGAGACTGAGTCAAACTCACATGCATTACCTCGAGTTCAGGATAGGTCCCTGTCTGTCCCCCAAGTGCTCAGTCAGCAAGTGCTCATGTGGAGTGATTGAGAAATGGGGGAGGCAGCACAAACACACTTTTCCTGAATAACTTTTTAAATATGTATGAGTGGAGTCATCAAGAGAACAAACAATAATAAATGCACTTTCACACTGTTGGTAGGACTGTACATTAATATAACCACTGTGGAGATCAGTATTGAGGTTTCTCAAAAGGTTAGGCATGGAACTCCCATATGACCAGCTATCCCCCTCTTTGGTATTTATCCTGAAGAATCAAAATCATCATACTATTGAGGTACATGCACACCCATGTTTATAGCAGCACAATTCACAATAGCCAAACTATAGAACCAACCTACGTATTTGTCAATAGATGACTAGATAAAGAAAATGTGGTATTTATTCAGCCATAAGAAAAATGAGAGTACGTCACTGGCAGGAAAGTGAATGGAACTTGAGACCATTATGTTAAGTGAAATAAGCCAAACTCAGAAGGTCAAGGGTTGTGTTTTCTTTCATATGTGGAAGCTAGAGAGGAAAAAGAGAAAGAATGGTTGTGGTGGGGGGTGGATTTTATGAAAATCGGAGGGAGATCAGAGCAGGGAGTGGGAGAAGGGAAGGGAAGGGAGAACTGCTGGGGAGTGATATTGGCCAAATTGTACTGTTATATTAGGTGCAAGTACAAACAGGTAACTCAAATTCCATCACTGTGTACAACCATAATGCACCAATTAAAAAATCTGTCTATATCAGCAGGCCTGATGGAGCTGCAAATTTATTTGTAGCGGGGCAAAAATGTCAGGACCCTACTCAAGTAAGCATTACTAGAATTTTAACCTCAAAACATATAATACCTCAGGGCCGGGGTTGTGGCTCAGTGGTAGAGCACTCGCCTGGCATGTGTGAGGCACTGGGTTTGATCCTCAGCACAACATAAAAATAAATAAATTAAATAAAGGCATTGTGTCCATCTACAACTAAATATATATATAAATATAATACCTCACTGATCTTTAGGGTTGTACTCTATGATTTTCCTCTTTGAGTTGGTCCTAAAGAACCCAACACAGGTTTTAAAATAGTAAATAAGGTACATTAAATTAATTAATTGTAAATTAAACTACAATAAAATTGCTGTGTTTACTATGCATTTCATTCTCTGCCACCTTTGCTTTTTTTGGAACTTCTTTTTCTTCCTTGGCATTCAAATACACCTTAACTAAGTAGAAAAAATTTTTTCATTGTTTCATTACAGAGTTCTTCTGGGAATATTTCATTGTACTGTTGCAGCATTTTTGACCTTCCCAGGTAAGACTGAATTCTACATCTATGCTTTCAAAACAGTGGGTGCTGGCGGGGGACTGGGGTCTTCTTGTCACTTCTACCTGTTGGTGTAAACTCCATGAGGCACTGATTTGAATCTCTGTTCTGCAGTTATTTTTCTTATAGACTCCTTATCTGTCCATTAATATTCTCGGAGAGCTCCCAAACTAGAAGATAGCTCCCAAACCCAGGCAAATAGGAAAAGGTAGGGGGAGTGAGATAGTGTCTTCTACCCTGTTCCTGGCCTGCGCAGAAGTGAACAGCCAGGTTCACCAACAGGCAAGATCCCAGCTGAAATTTCTGATAGCTGAGCCAGAGGCTGGGAGCAGAGTTGTCAGACATTGTCCTTCATTTCTCCTTGTGTTTCTGAGTCATAAAAGAATAGGGAAACCGCTGCCACAGGCTCTTAAACTATAAGGAAATGGACAGCCCCCCACACCCGGATCAACTACCCCTGGAGTCCGTGAAGAAAAGCAGACCTGAGATCCTAATCCCTTGATGCTGGGTGAAGCACCAGCGTGCGCCGTGGGGAACTGGTACATCTTGTTCAGGATTTGACTTTTCATACATAAAATGTTGCAATTTCTCCCTCTGTCTTTCCGGTAGAGCAAATATTGGCAAATTTGACAGGATTTGGGATAGAGGATCATTAGTGGCCATTAATCCAGGTGATCGCAAACGGTAAGTGATTTGGATTTTGTTTTTTGTTTGTTTGTTTCTTTTTTTTTTTTTTTTTACAAACCCACTGAGTTTCAGGAAACTATAGGATTTCACTCTAGGAACCTAGGTATAAGGCTGTGGCTCTGTCACTTTTATGCTGTGTTGCCCTGGTCAAAGTACTCACTTCTCTTGGCCTCTGTGTTTACTCCTCTGCAAACATGGAATATCGCTGCACACCATCCTCATTGCCTCACTAACATTGCCCAGTAACACCTCTTGGACACTTGCCCTCTGTCAGGCGTTGTTTGACATATTTAATTCACCTGTATTAGCCAGGTTTCTTTTGCTAGGACAAAATGCCTGAGATAAATCAATTCAAAGGAAGAAAGATTGACTGTGGCTCACAAAGGTCTCAGTTCATGGTCACTTGGCCAGATTGCCTGTACACCTGTGGTAAGGCAAACATCATGACAAAGCATGTGGTGGAGGAAAACTGCTCACCTCCTCGAAAGCAGAGAGGACAAAGAGGCTGAGGTCAGCTCAAGGGCACACCCACAACGAACTACTTCCTCCACAGCGGCCCAACTTCCTGAAGCTCCCACCACCAGCAGTAGCCCATTAAGCTACGAATTCCTACATGATAAACCCTCCGAGGTCAGAGCCCTTGCGATCCAATCACCTCCAAAGGCCCCTCCTCCCAACATTGCCACATTGGAGCCCCAGACTCCAACACATGAGCTTTGGGGGACACTCCAGATCAAACCATGAGTCCCTCTAAAGGTCTGGGAGGGATGCGTTGTCTTTACTCCATTACAGTGATGAGGAGACCAAACTCAAAGAGACTGAATTACTCATCAGCTAGTGGAGCTGAGCTCTAACTCTCATTGTTGTGGCTTTAAAATCCACACCCTACATCCAACCACCTCAAAGTGTGGGTGTTAACGGAAATTAAATATGTAGAAAGCGCCTTATTTAACTCTTCAAAGAATATCAAATATTGGCTGATGTTTTACCAGAGCATTTGTTATTGATGTTTTGTTTCTTATCATACCTAATATTACTAGGGAAAAAAACTAAAATTTGAGAAGGCGTATGAGGAAGATGTGATCATGACTCGTACTTTCCAATGCAAATAATACCACTTATTACTTGGATAGTGAGTCAATATTGTATGGCGACAGACTCTTTGACATGTGTCCAGAAAGTTTGGGCTCCACATCAGCGAAATAAGAATTTGATTTTTAAAAACTGACCTCATGAGAAGGCTGATTGCCGAACCTGATGTTTTTATTATTTTTTTTTTTAAAGAGACAGTGAGAGAGGAGAGAGAGAGAGAGAGAGAGAGAGAGAGAGAGAGAGAATTTTTTAATATTTATTTTTTTAGTTCTCGGCGGACACAACATCTTTGTTGGTATGTGGTGCTGAGGATCGAACCCGGGACGCACGCATGCCAGGCGAGCGCGCTACCGCTGAGCCACATCCCCAGCCCACTGATGTTTTTAAATTAGAATATAAGATAGCAGAAATTTTCTTTCATGTTCTGGCTTTTCCTTCTCGGTCATCAGTCATTTCTTTTTTGGAAAGAAAAAAGACAAGTGTCTAGCAAACCAGCGTAGGCCTATTGCCACCTTCTTCCCCCAAGCCCCAACCCTTTTGGAGATGGCACCCAGGGCCCTGCACCTGCTAGGCAGGTCCTCCTCCACTGAGCCACACCCCGCCCTGCTTCCTCTCAGGTACTGACTCCTTGTGGATCAGTTCTATTACTGTCATTCATGTGTTCAATAAATGTGTGTTCAGTTCCTACTATGCTCTAAATTTATACTGTGTCCAGTGTTGGGGGAAATGAATGAATAAATGGTACCTGGCCTTTGCCCTTATGATTTTTATATTTCCAGCCCTGTTCTTTCCCCCAAATATCTACACCACAGTTCCAATGTCTGCTTTGCCTTTCACATGGGACTCAAGTGTCCTTTATCAACTCAGAGCATCACCTGAGATGCTTTCTTCTCCATAAAACACCACTCTCAGGGACTAAACTCAATTCTGATAAATGTCAAAACTTCCCACTCTGGCAGGATGTGCCTCCTCTTCTTTGAGGCATTGGTTTGCCTGGCGAAACCCACAAGGCAATGGGGAACAAACTGGATGCCAAGGGCAAGCCAAGGGCAGACCAGGTGTGGCATGTGCGGCTCTTTCCCCAGAGTGTGGCATGGTGTGATTCTTACGGTGAATAAGATTCTCTGATAAAACAGAACACTGTGCACAGCAGCACAATGCACGCTTGCCAAGCACCACCACCTAGCTTTCCTCCTCTCCTAATTCCGTTCCCAAGTGAGGCCACCTGGTTGTTCCCCTCACCATCCTGCCCCAGGCCCAGCCCTGGCTCCTGGTTCATCTACTGATGGGCCAGTTGGGGTCCTGTCCCCCGTCTGGACCAAGACATAGCTGGAAAGTGGTGTCACCTGCTCCCTGAGGCACCTACAGCAAGGACCATTCCAGTAGCACTCATGGCTTGTGTCACAGTTGGAGGACTTTAATCTCATGCCACCTTGAATGCTTTTTGGGGGGCGGGGAGTGGCGGGTACTGGGGACTGAACTCAGGGCCACTCAGCCACTGAGCCCCATCCCCAGCCCTATTTTGTGTTTCAGAGACAGGGTCTCACTGAGTTGCTCAGGGCCTCACCATTACTGAGGCTGGCTTTGCACTTGCAATCCTCCTGCCGCAGCCTCCCAAGCCCCTGGGATTTCAAGTGTGTGCCACCGTGCCCACTTTAATGTTTTTTTCTTTTTTTCTTTTGTTTTGGCAGTGCTGGGAAATCAAACCAAGGGCCTCATGCATGTGCTCTTCCCAGCCCCACCTTGAGTTTTTACCTGCATGGAGGTCTTGTCTCTCCCAGCAGATTAGAGGAAAGGGGTTGAGTTTGTATCTCCTACATATGCCCTGGAGGAGGGGCCAGGCACCCAGGACACTTGTTAAACTGCAGCACCCTCGGCCTCACAGCAAACCTGCTGAGTCAACCTGTGGACAGAGCTCAGCATCTGTCCTTTCAGTGAGTGCTGAGCCCTGACCTGGCCTGGGAGCCACCTCCTTGAGCACTGAGGCAGCGCAGTCCTTTGGAGCAGCCTGCAACTTGGCTCTTTCTCCTCGTCCACTTTAGACAGGGCCATAATTTGCTGGACCCATTTCCTGCGTTTAGAATGAGAACTAACTTGGGTGTGTTGATGGAAATGAGCACAGGCTTCCTGCCCTGCCTCAGGTCCCCAGAGGAGTGTATCCTAAACCTTTCTGTGTCCTCTTTAGCTATGTGGATGTCATGTTGTCCCTACTGAGAGAAAAGTTTCAGTACCTCCTGGCTGTTCTTTCTTATGATCCAACAAAACATGCAGGTAAAGCTGGTTTTATTTTTTCCCCCCTAATATTCTGATTTAATTCTCTGACATGAATAAGAATTTTTTGGTCTTATTTATTTCATGGGAAACGTATTACTTATATGCATGAAGATAATTCTATTTTGGGCTAATGGGAATGATGAATGTTTTCTTTCTATTCCCACACTGTACATTGCTTTTATATATTCCTTTCCCATTTTGTTTACTATTCATACTCAAACTAGGGAAAGGAAAATGGATGATCCTCGTATACAAGAGAAACCTCATACGCACTGGAAGGAAGGGGAGACCTGGTCACCCTGCCATGGATATTATATAGCCATATCATCATGGTGTAGTAGTTTGCCAGGCAGGTGCTTATGCACACACACAGGTGCCCCCTCATAGGACCAGCTGGGGAAGAAGTGATCCTAGGGGAGAGCAGGCAGGAAGAAAAATCTCAACCCAAAGTTTACAATTTATCTATTGCATCCCATTGTGGCTCCCTTTGTTTTGAATCTCTGAACGGGATGTTTTCTCCTAGACGCATTTTGTCTGGACACTGAAACTTAACATTTGTCTTGTCTGGGCTTTAATTTTCAGGGAGAAGTGAGACCAAATCCACAGGCTTTTAATTTTTAAGAATCCCCTTTTAGATTTTTAGTTGAGCTTTTTAAAAAGAGCCTTGTTATATAAATATTTGCATATGTTAGTCTTTTTTTCTGTCCTAATAAATTAGGTCTAAAAAAACTCATTAAGAGATGAGATCCAGTGCCCCTAATTAAGTCTGAGACAGTTGGATGGAAATAGAAGCTATTGGAGGCAGAAGTTAGTTCTGCTAATCTGATCTGAATTCCATTCATGAACAGAGGCCTCAGAAGGGCCCGTGGGAAGGAGACACAGCGGGCTCTGTCTGGGGGTGGAGCCTCTCTTAAAAGGCAAAGGGAAGGTTCCTAGTAAACTCTGTGCCCCACAGCGGAGAAGGAGGAGCATACAGAAAGTGAGTGGGTGCAGGAGGTAGAAAATCAGTGCCCAGAAAACAAGAAACCCCAAAGGAATTTACTAATGGACTCCACCCTGATTTCCATGTTCTCAAGATCCATGCTGGCTCAGCCTCTATTTTAAATACACTCAAATGGATGTGTAACAAGGTCATTCCCACAATAATTCAGCTTTCTTCTTTGTATGAGATATGCAAAAAAAAAAACATATAAAAAACAACAATAACAACAACAACAACAACAAAAACAGAACATGCACATCTTCGCCTATTTGGATGACGGAGTTATGTATAGAGCAGGTACAACTGGGCCACTGGGAACAGGTGGAGGTAGGCCTGGGGCGCTCATTGCTCTTCAGAGTCCTGTTTATAGGAATCGTTCTTCACCCTGTTTCTCTTTTTCCTAGGCCCACCATTTTATGTTCCAGATACTGAAATTCAAAAGTTGTTTGGTAAGTTAGGCTCTAACTTTTTAAGTCCATGGTTAACTGTTTTGAGCTGTTAGTAAACTATTAGTACGTGATTAAAGCCTATGAAATTTAAAAGACAGAGACCATTTTATTGAAAACCGTTGTCTCCTAGAAAAGGAACCAATCTCTATAACATGGCTTTTTGGCTATATGCTTGGTGTTAAAACAGTTGAACTCTTCCACAGAGATGTATGTTCACTGTTGCTCCTGGGAGTTTTGATTGATAACAATTCAGAGCCCAGAGTTTGTCCTTAGCATTTCCTATTTTGCATTAAACAGAAGAGAAAGAGCCTCAGTGCACACTCCCTTTAAAATCATGTGAAGTGTTTTTAGAAGCACCCTCATGACATTCTTCAGTTTTTCCCCACGTTTTTTTATATAGTTGTATGTAAGAGCGGGACTTGCTCTTACATATTCACACGTGTGTGTGCACACAATGTGTCAGTGTAATTTGTCCAGCGTCACTCCCCAGCATGTCCCCTTTCCTCTCCTCCTCCTTCCCCTCGGTCCCTTTCCTCTGCTGATCTCCCTTTGATTTTATGAGATCCCCCCACCACCACCTTTCTTCTCCTTTTTCCTCTCCAGCTTCCACATATGAGAAAACACGCGACCCTTGACCTTCTGAGTTTGGCTTATCTCACTTAATATAATATTCTCAGGTTCCATCCATTTCCCTGCAAATGGCGTGATTTCTCTTTTCATTATGGCCGAATAAGCTCCATGTGTGTATGTATCACAGTTTCTTCATTCATCCGTCCATTGATGGACACCTGGGCTGGTTCTATAGTTTAACTATTGCTTCACAGAATTTTGACTGTGACCCTTTCTCGTTTTAGGTACAAAATGCAATCTTCATTGCCTTGAGAAGGTGGACACTTTTGAAGAAAGACATAAAACTTGGGGAATTGACTACATCTTTGAAAAATTGTATCTACTTACCGAAAAGTAAATGAAATATAACTAAAATAAGTCATATGTTTTTGAAAATCATGCTAAGCCTTAAAAATAGATGTTTTAAAATTTTTTAAATTTCTCATAAGCCAAATCATAGATCATTGCTCTAAAAGTGCATATAAATTTTTAGAGGAAAACTCGTACTTAAATGTTAAAGTAGCTCCTTTACAGAGGAGTATATAACTGGGGGCAAAATGTTAACCTGTGAGTCTTAAAGATTTTAAGAATATTTTTTGTAGCCAGCATGTATTTCTTGTATAATTAAAAAATAAAATAAATAATGCATATAACCTACTGACAGAAAATTTTGCATTTTTATGAAATTTAGAATCATGGAAGAAATGTAATGATTTAATAGGGTTCAAAGTAGTACAAAGCTTATGCAAAAGATGAGCTTTTACTCTAAGCTCCTATCTTATCCTGAAATCCTAGAATTCACTGTAACATTTTTCTCTACATGTAACAAAATCAAGAAATAGATTTTTTTAAAAACTTAATTAAACCAACCTATATGGGACAAATGTTTTCTTTCCCCAAACTATAAAAGAGCTGGCACAGTGACACATGCCTATAATCCAGTGGCTCCAGAGGCTGAGATAGGAGGATTGCAAGTTCAAAGCCAGCCTTAGCAACTTACCGAGGCCCTAAACAACTCAGTGAAGCCCTAAGCAACTCAGTAAGACCCAGTCTCTAAGTAAAATACAAAAAGGGCTGGGGATGTGGATCACAGGTTAAGTGTCCCTGGATTCAATCCCCAGTATCAAAAAAAAAAAAAAAAAAAAAATTCTCATTTCCCCGAGCCCTGCCCCCAGGCCACAGTGTGGGCTCAGAAGCCACACATACCCACACATACCACAGCCAGTTGAGGGAAACAAGAGTGGACCACTGACCCAAGCTGGGCCAATCTGATTCTCTTTTGAGATTTTTTTGGACTTGGGGCTGAAACAGTAAGCTGAATGCAGAGAGGGTGAAACTGTAACATGGAAAAAAAAAAAAAAAAGCAGAGACGCAAATAGGAGAGAGACCACAGGTGTCTTGTGTCCCTGTTTTCACCTTCCCAGGAGGTGTGGAAGAGTGTCCTGCCATGTGATAATGCCCGCTTCTCCTGCAGGAGCTGGAGTTGGTTTCTGTAACTTGTACCCAAAGAATCTTAAATGAGATAATCTTATATAGTCAATCTTTCATGTAATATGTGTCCTCATTGGAAGAACTTTTTTAAAAGTCTCAAGATAGAAGATATAGGGTTGGGGATGTGGCTCAAGCAGAAGCGCGCTCACCTGGCATGTGCGGGGCACTGGGTTCGAGCCTCAGCACCACATAAAAATAAAATAAAGATGTTGTGTCCACTGAAAACTAAGAAATAAATATTAAAAAAATTCTCTTTCTAAAAAAAATATACATTGTTTTACAGCAATTGAATTATTCTCAGACTTTTCTAAAAATGCCTTTTATTTCATTTTGTACTTTAAATAACAGAAGATCTGAACCTTCTGCCCTGACACGGTGATTCATTAACTGCCTTGCCCTCGCCCACAAAGGGTTATGATGTCCAACATAGGTATTCAAAGTTATCATTAGCAGTCTGGAGGAAACGAGAAAAGAATATAATAGTCTGTGTGGGTGAGTGGGGAAGGAAAAGCACAAAGAGATAGGAGCAAAGCTTTCACGCTGACCTCGGTCAAGCCAGAGATTTGGCATCATGAACGGTTAATGGTCAGAGGACCACAGAAGGTAGCCTGAAAGATGTACCTGTGAGAGAGTTCCCAAATGAAGGGACTCCTGTGCAAATAGAAACCTAACCCACAGAGATGTTAGTCCAAGTAATTTACCTGTTCACAACTGTAGCTACACCTATCACTATTTTATTCTTATAAAAGGAACAATCTAGATGAATGCTCATTTGTATATGTATATAAGTATATGGCACACACTTAAAGATCTTTCAAAGAAAGATTTCTACTAAATGCTTTTTAAAACTCAAAATTGTCTTTCTGAACATGATGACACATGCCTATAATCCCAGCTATTTGGGAGGCTGAGGCAGGAGGATCACAAGTTCAAGGCCAGCCTGGGCAATTTAGAGAGACCCTGTCTCAAACTAAAAAGTATTGGCAATGTTGTTGCTTCATAGTAGAGTATTTATTTGCCTAGCATGTGCTAGGCCCTGGGTTTGATTCCCCAAATACTGCAAGGTAAACAATAATAATAGTCTTTAATCCTTATAGCTCTGACTTTTCAGCACTTTTTATCTGATGTGCTTTATTTTTTGCCAAACATTATATTACAAATTCACCAGAGTAGGGCTGGAGTTGTGGCTTAGGGGTAAAGCACTCACCTAGCAAGTGTGAGGCACATGAATTTGATCCTTAGCTCCACATAAATAAATAAAGTGTCCATCTACAACTAAAAAAATATTTTTAAAAAATTCACCAGAGTGGCAGAGTTAGATAAGATAGGATTCCATACGGGTACCTTAAGCACAGTCATTGTGCTGTGGGTGACAAATAGTCATGTTCCAGATTTCTTAATTACATGTAACTTCAGTGTTTAAATTGAAAATATGCCTGAAAATCTGTTAACCAGTGGAGTGTGTTTTCTTGTTTGTTTGTTTTTTGTTTTGTTTTTGGCACTGGGAATTGAACCCAGGGGTGCTTAACCACTAAGCCACAATAACCAGTTCAATTTGTATTTATTTGGAGACAGGTCTTACTGAGTTGCTTAGGGCCTCACTAAGTTGTTGAGACTGACTTTGAACTTGAGATCCTCTTGCCTCAGCCTTCCGAGCCACTGGGATTGCAGGCGTGAGTAACCAGCGGATATTGATAGAAATTGGTTTCACTACTGGTAAGACCTGTCGACAGAAAGTAGAGGAGAATGGTCAAGGGAAGTAGTATTTAGAAATCAGATACTAGCAATTATTTATACATAAATAATAAAAATGATACTCTGGAAATTTGGAAGATATAGGAAAGTCTAAGAAGGACAAACAAAAACAACCAAATCTTATTGCTTGAGATGATACTGAAAAGATGGAGATGTGCTTTCTTACTTTTTTGTCCACTTATATGTGTGCTTTGACAAAAAGTTTCAATCAACCTGGATACAGGTTTGTTGTTTTGTTTTTGGGATTTTGGGAATTGAACCCTGGGGCACTTAACAATACCCCCAGCCTCTTTTGAGACAGACTAGACTCCAACTTGCAGTCTTCCTGCCTAGACTAGACTAGGCTAGATTCCCACTTGCAGTCTTCCTGCCTCAGCCTCCTGAATAGCACAGTTACTAAATATTTTACCAAAAACAAAATTTGGTTTTGATGGTGCTAGAGATTGAATCTGGGGCCTCAGGCATGCTGAGCATGTGTTCTGCCCCAGCCCAACATTTTTTGACAGCTGTATTTCCCCTGTCACTGTAGTCGGCATTCATTCAGCAAATGTAAGTACAGTTACTTGGATACAGTGTTGAGCAAAATCAGGTGTGGAACTCTCTTATCTCTGCAGAGATAGGCGTGAAAGAAATGGGGAATGAAGATAAGGTGCAGTTTTAAGAGTGGATTACAAAAAAGTCTTCTGGACTCCATATCTTCAGTTAAGTAGGAATAGGAACAGTGTAAAAGGAGGGAATGCTGGCTTCTGCTGACAGGAAGTTCCCCAGATTAGAAACAGCAGCTACTCCATGGGGCATCAGCAAAGGCCAAAGATAACAGTAGCCAAGAGCACCAACCAGGATATGATGACCCTAAATCACAAAAGGACTTAATTGAGAAAACCTTAATCCCCAATCAAATGCCACAAGTTATATTCCTATATGTCAAATTTACTACTGGATCCTTGACAGTTAATTATGAGGGTAAATTGGGTGTCACAAAGCTTTCCATCATAGTTGGACTATGCTGTCCAACTAATGCAGTAGAGCAATTACTATGGACATGTTTTATTTGTTTATTTATTTATTTGGTATCAGGGATTGAACCCCAGGGTGCACTTAAACACTGAGCCACATCCCCAGCCCTTGTGAATTTTTATTTTGAAACAGTCTCACTAAGTTGCTTAGGGACTTGCAAAGTTGCTGAGGCTGGCATTGAACTTAGGATCCTCCTGCCTCAGCCTCCCCAGTCACTGGGGTTACAGGCATGCACCCCAGGGCCCAGGTCTATGGACATTATTGCAGCTTGCTCTGATTTGTCTTGTGAACATCTGCTTCTTTGTATTTCCCGGAGGCCTTGATTGGGCTGCAGCCCCAAGGGCTAACAAAGCTGGTGGTGCAGTACTATTAGTTGCCTCACGGGGGCAACAAAGGATCAAGAAGGTGGTAGGATTAGCAAGTAGTGTGCAGAGGAGTTGGACCCTCCTGCCTCTCCCTCTTGGAAGTCTGGCAGGACACTGGAAGTCTGGCAGGACAGGAAGGCTGAAGGGTGAAAGCTCAGCTATAGTCAACAATGAATTGAGATATTTGAATATTTTTTAAAGAATGTTGGAGAAGAGACAAGTTAGACTAAGTCAAGGATCCACAGAGTCAGGCTGGGAAGCATCTTGAGAAGGTAACATCTCAGCACAGACCTGGCCTGCATTTGTGCTGCTCTGAGGGTAGCAGCCAGCCTTGTGTGACTGCCACTGGCCACGTGTGACTAATGAGCACTTGAAAGGGAGCTAATCTGAACTGGAATGTGCTGTAAGTGAACAATACACACTGGATTTTACTTATGACACACAAAAGAAAGAGTATAACATCTCGTTGATATTTTTTGTAATGATTAAAAAAAAATCAAAGTGACAATATTTGTATATTTGGGGTTAAATAAAATAGACACTTAAATTAACATCACTAGATTCTTTTATAAAGTGTGGCGACAAAAAAATAGCATGATATAATGTAGCACTCATATTTCTATTAGGCAACACTGTTTCTAAAAATATTCCATTTTTTGATGTTCTGAATGGCATTTCTTCACTAAGAAATTACTTCTGGAAGAACTCTCTGTTGGGTGTGTTTTTAGTGGATAATTTAGTTGGAATGGAAATGTATTCTGAAATTACGGAACTAGTTGGTTGTGGTATTCTAATATACAATCTTTGAATCATGTAACAAGTAATAAGGAAATGTTCTTTCTTACATTAAGTTTCTCTCCCAGGGTTTTAACAGGTGATAGAACCCTGTGTTCTCAGAAGTCTAGGAAATAAAAGGGTCACTGGTTATGATTGGGATCTCTAAGTGAACAGAATGTCAAGGGCCTTGTTCGAGTAAGACATTTGGGTAAAAACATCCTGCAAATGGAAGACTGTAATAGATTTTTTTTTGCTTTCAATCCTACCTGAGATTGGAATACTGGAACCTGTTGGTATTTGATGGACTCACCATAGTGCATTGGTTCTCAGACGTGACTGTATGTTATAATCAGCTGGGGGGCCTTTACAATTCCCAGCAGCCCAGACCACACCCCAGAGCAGCTAAATCTCCGGGGATGAAGCTCAGCCACTTGCTAGCCATGTGACCCTAGACATGATATTGAACCTCTATGAACTCTATTGTAGAAAATGAGTGATGAAAATAATACACCATATAGGATTGTCATGAGGTTTAAAAGAGATAACCTATGTAAACCCTTTTTATAAAAAAGGCATGCATGGAGCAAATTTCTATAGTAATTGTTAACAGCTTTATCATTTTATATTTCTTCCTCTGGAAGGCACTCTCAGCCGTGGCTCTCCATCTGAAAGTCACAAGCTTAGTGTGTTGGAGTATTGTCCTATAACCTTCCTTCTTCCGCATGCAAATTCATTTTATAAATATTCAGGAAACATCTGCTTTACTACAAACGTCTTAAAACACACCAAAGAAGTGCGCACCCCTTCTCACTTTCTGAGAGTTTTAACCTTGACGCGTCTGTGTTCTCCCAGCCGGGTCACACCTCACATGAAGGGACCATGGGACTCCAGCGCTGGAATACTGGGTTCTACTTCCTGCTTTGTCCTTCATGGGCTGCAGAACAGGGACACCCTGTCCTCTATGGCTGTGCTTCCTCCCCTGTTAAATGCAGGGGATCCACCCACGGCTGAGGGTTACCGGTCTGCACAAAAAATGCGCACGTGAATTCGCCCCGGAAACGTCCACACAGGCAGAAACGCCGCGCGCCCACCAGGGGGCGGTAGGTCGCGGTCAGCCACCCGCGGCGCTGACGTCAGGGCGGACGCCCCGCCCAGTGGCCGTGACCGCGGGCTGCGCGGGGGCAGCGTCCAGCCGGGGACAGCGCGCCATGGGGGAGGAGGCCTCGGGCGGCGGGGGGACGCCGCGGGAGCTGGTGCGCGAGGCCGAGATCAGCCTGCTCGAGTGCAAGGTGTGCTTTGAGAGGTTCGGCCACAGCCAGCAGCGGCGCCCGCGCAACCTGGCCTGCGGCCACGTGGTCTGCCTGGCCTGCGTGGCCGCCCTGGCACACCCGCGGACCCTGGCCCTCGAGTGCCCCTTCTGCCGGCGAGCCTGCCGCGCCTGCGACACCAGCGACTGCCTGCCGGTGCTGCACCTGCTGGAGCTCCTGGGCTCCACCCTTCACCGGTCCCCAGCTGCCCCCTGCGCCGCCCCCTGCATCCCCGGGGCCCTTAGCTGCCACCACGCCTTTGGCGGGTGGGGGACCCTGGTCAACCCCACGGGTCTGGCACTTTGTCCCAAGACGGGACGGGTCGTGGTGGTGCACGACGGCAAGAGGCGGGTCAAGATCTTTGACTCAGGGGGAGGATGTGTGCATCAATTTGGAGAGAGAGGGGACGCCGCCCAAGACATTAGGTACCCACTGGACGTCACCGTCACCAATGACTGCCACGTGGTTGTCACCGATGCTGGCGACCGCTCCATCAAAGTGTTTGATTTTTTTGGCCAGATCAAGCTCGTCATCGGAGGCCAGTTCTCCTTACCTTGGGGTGTGGAGACCACCCCTCAGAATGGGGTCCTGGTAACCGATGCAGAAGGAGGGTCTCTGCACCTGCTGGAAGTCGACTTCCTGGAAGGAGCCCTTCAGAGAACAGAAAGGTTGCAAGCTCATCTGAGCAGTCCCCGAGGGGTGGCAGTGTCTTGGCTCACTGGGGCTGTGGCGGTCCTAGAGCACCCGTTGGCCCTGGGACCCGGGACCTGCAGTACCAGGGTGAAGGTGTTTAGCTCAAGTATGCAACTGATCGGCCAGGTGGATACCTTTGGGCTGAGCCTCTTCTTTCCCTCCAGAGTTACTGCTTCAGCTGTGACCTTTGATCACCAGGGGAATGTGGTCGTGACAGATACCTCAGGTCCAGCTATCCTGTGCTTAGGAAAACCTGAAGAGTTCCCAGGATTGAAGCCCATGGTCACTGAGGGCCTTTCCCATCCTGTGGCACTGACCTTCACCAAGGAGAATTCTCTTCTTGTGCTGGATACTGCATCTCATTCTGTAAAAGTCTATAAAGCTGACTGGGGGTAATGGGGTGAGGCGGGGATCCTGGGGCCTGGAGTCAGAAGACCTTGTGCTGTCACTAGCGAATTGTTTAACCCTGGATAAGTCACTTGACTCATCCATGGAAACTGCCTGGCAGAATTACAAAAGCTGGGCCAGTTATTAAAGAATAATAATTAAATCCAGCCTTATTGAATGTATACTCCCAGTCCTAAGAAATTTGCAAATATTATTTCACTTAATTCTTAATAGCCAGTGAGGTAATTTCTACTATTAGTCCCATTTTAGAGATAAGAAAACAGACCCAGAGAGCTTAAGTGGCTTCCCTAACATCACATTTACTTACAGTAATAGTCACAATATCAACTCAATTTTAACTTGACTCCAAACCCCTTGCTCTTAAATAAGATATCAAATGTGGGGAAAATATGTGAATGAGCATTGTTGCTATGGGCACTCTGTTTACAAGTAACTATTTTAGATGCACAAAGAAAAGATTTTAGAGAGTTGGGGAGAAAAAGGATTTTGTAGTGAGCCTCATTTTTCACACCTTTAATGCCACATTAGATGAAGTTACTGCTGCTCTTGAGTCACTTGAATAAGAAAATCAATTGACCTGGTGGAAAAGGTATACTTTTAGTAGCAGTGTCTCCTCATCTGTAGGCACTCAGAACATGCCTCTTGGTTGGCAGACAGAGGCCTGCAGAACACTACAAACTAGTGAGAGACAGAATGTTTCCTCTTTTATGTTAATAAGGAGACAAGTCAACATAATTTGCTTGCCACTTTATAGTAGGTGGTACCTGAAGCACTTTGTGATGTGGGTTTACTCTGTGCAATTTAAATTGGTCTCACGCGTAGCAAACACTGTGTACTCGATAACTACTTCCCTTGATTCTTTTAGAACAGTGGTAAACACTCACATACTTCTTGAATTGAAGTTTATCCCCGACCCAGATAATGCCCTAATGTTGCAATTGAGTCCATGAATGGGTGAAGTAGCTGCTCCTTTAGAATCAAATGTTTTCTTTCTTTCTGGTTTTTTTTTTTTTTTCAGCTAATACGACTATCCTAGAGTGTAGGGATATTGGAATAATACCAAATAACTGGCCCTTCAAACGCAGCAGAGAAAAACATTGTCTCATGGAAAAAATATTGCTCTTGAAAGGTCAGAGTTTGCTTTAAATAATAACAGATGATTTATCCACAAAAATAGTGTCCCATTATGCAGAGTTTTAGTAGCTAAGATGTCCCTTCTAAAGTAGCCCTGAAATTATGAGTAAGATATGTTCCAAGGGATTGTGAGCTAAAAGAGAGAGCCGGGCTCCCGAGCAGGTGCGCAAAGGCCCATTTTTGCTCTTAGTGCCCAGAATACAGCATTAAATAGTAAAGTTGAGGCTCCCTGGGCCACGTTCGTCAGTGCATTCCAAACAGGGATTCCAGGGCAATTCCCTTCTCCCCACCCTTAAATGTGTCTTCCGGGTTTGTTCTTTAAAGCAAGCTGATGGAGGAGCTTGAATCATGTCACACTGAACCCCCAGAGAGTCGAGACACTGGAGAGCTTTGCGATGGGCAGGAAGAAGTGATCCCCGCAGGAAGCCTGGGGAGCCGAGGTGATGAAGGAGAGCAGGGGTGATCAGACATGGAGGCAGAGAACTCGACCAGGAGGAAAGGGAGAAGGAGAAGACACTGGCTCTTCGGCACGTCCGCCATGACCCCCTGGTGAGTCTGGGCAGCAAACGCAGGCAGGTCGGCTCAGCACCCCCATCTGATCCAGGTGGGCCAGTTCCTGATCTTCGTTCTTGATCCCGATTTGGACCTTGCTCTGCCGCTCGCACTTAGCTTCTCCACCTTTCCCCTGACTCTGAAGACCTCAGTTCAGAGTCATAACACCTGCCCTCCAGCAAGCCTAGCTCTGGGTCCCAGGACCCAAACCATCAGCATCCACTAGGCCCTGATCCAGACCTCTCCAGGCCCCTATTAAAAAGGTCGCACCCAAAGTGAGTTGTACTCCCTTTGAGAAAGAAGCATCATCCCATACATCTCAGGAAACTGAGGAAGCCTCTGATGATAGAAAATGTTTAAAAACCTTTAAACTTGCCTCGGAAAGAAGAGAGAGAGACTGGCGGTCAGTGTTCACTAATAGTGGGGTGCAATGGTGAATCCAAGGAAGAAGTGGTTTCACTGTGTAGAAAAGTATGATTGGGAGGCTGACAAAAGTCCCCATGGCCACTGGACTGGACGGTCACATCTGCTGTGCCCACAGGTCCTGATGATGAGCTGGCCCTCAGCACACACCATCCACAGCAAGATCCCCTAGAGCAAGAGCGGATGAGACAGGGGAGCACACCTGAGCCAAGAACAGCCAACCCATCAATGGCGCCCCAACAAATGTTTTCATTCAACCAGGAAACTGGCTACAAATTGGCCTGGGATGAACAAAGAGATCCAATTCAATTCTTCTTTTTTTTTTTTTTTTTGTACTAGTGATTGAACCCAGGGGCACTTAACCACTGAGCCACATCCCCAGCCCTTTTTTATATTTTATTTAGAGACAGGGTCTCCCTGAATTACTTAGGGCCTCACTAAGTTGCTGAGGCTGGCCTTGAACTTGCAATCCTCCTGCCTCAGCCTCCTGAGTTGCTGTGTTTGCTTTCCCAGACTCACCAGGTGGTACGTGGTGGTGCTCCTTACAGCACCCAGCCCAATTCAATTTTTATCCTTGAAATTTTGAATTGAGAAATATGGAGCAAACTGGGTGGACATGAGCCAAAGGGGGGGGGGGGGCGTGCTCTAAAAGTACGCTCTGTTGCAGCAGCACAGAGAGCCCCTGAGAGCAAGCCAAGTCACAAATCAGAAGTTAGGCAGAGAAAAGATACGACTGGGAAGAATCCAGGTCAGAGTGGGGAAAGGCGTGAGGGAAGCTGATGGCTCAGAGTCCTGTCGTCTCAGGCCCCAGGTTGTGCCTCTGGAGCTCCTTGGCCCGATTTGTGTCTGCGAGGCCCAGCTGCCCTATGGTTTGTGACCTTGGAATTCCAGCACTCTGTCTCATGCCACTTGAACCTCTGTGCAGAGGGGCTTCAGCTTTTGTGGGTTTACATCCCAATAAACCCCTCCGAAGTTGAAAACATGGAAAGTCAAAAGTGCACTGGATACACCCACCTGTAGAACAGCGACCTAGAGCACCAGCTGTCCCTGGAGTGATCGCCGGCCGGCTGCCACCACCCTGCACCTCCAGAGAGGATTCTGCAGCCTGTGGCCAGCCTAGGAAAAGGTCAAAGTTCAGAACTCCAAGTGCAGATTCTTCTGAGAGCTTATTGGCATCACCATACAGCAGACAAATTGTAAGTTGAACCACCCTAATTTGGGGTCTGTCTGTACTCCATGCTCCCTTGCTTAGCCAACCTGCCCGGATCTCTGTGTTTTTGTAACAGAAAGCACCTAACAAAAAGTCCAGTTATTTTGCTGAGTTATTTGTTTGTTTTTGGAGAAAACTGGACTTAAACTGCTAATTTGGATTCCATGAGTAAGAAACTAAATCTGCAGAGAGCAACATTCTCCCACAAACACATCGACCCTTATTCTAGGCGCAGCCTGAGACCAGGGCACACGGTGGGCTCACCTGCTATGGTTCTGAAAATGGAAGTTAGAAGTCAAGCCAACGAACAAGTAAGACACATTTGAGCCTCCTCTCCAAACAGAGGCGAATACAAGTGTAAAAACAAAAACCCACTTTCGTTATGAGCTGGAAGGCCAGGTTTCATCTATTTTAGAATAGATGAAGTTTTGGCTCAATTTTGGGACAGCACATTTTTAGGAAATCATGACAATCCAGAATCTGTTTGAAAACCATGAAGAAGGTCCTAAAAAGCATGTGTGTGTGTGTGTGTGTGTGACACACACACACACACATACACGCACATATATATATATATATATATATATATATATTTTTTTTTTTTTTTTTTTTTTGGTCGGCCTCTGCCCAGATAGAATGTAAGCCTTTGAATGGTGTCTGTGTGGTTCAATGATGAACTTCTAGAGCCTAGGACAGTGCCAGGCATGTAGGTATTCAAACATAGGAATTGGATTAGTCTTTTTCTAAAGGAATGTTCCTTAACTCTGTATTTCTTTCTCTGGTAAAAGGGTAGTAGCATAGATAGTTTTGGGAAGTTGGTCTAAACTTAAAATGATTGGTGGTGGGTTTGCTGAGGGACTCACAGAGAGATACCAAGGTGTTTGGGGTGACTTTGTGGCAGCCTGGGTTGGACGTATGAAGGGCTTAGTTTCCTCAGTCACCACCCCCAATGCCAACAGTGATTTCATCTCCATCTGCAGGGACCAGGGGGAGCTCAGGGCTCCTGGGTCCCTCACCTGGTGTTGTGCCTGGGCCATTGTTAGAGTGGTCTCTGGGTTAATCGTGGTTGATCACAGACACATGAAGAGGCTTTGCCTTTTCCAGGAACAACCCACCCAGGAAGCCTGGCCACAGGTGTTTGTTGACTGACAAGGTACAAGTGTGATAGGTTGTATCCATTACGACAATTGAAGAGCAAGCAGCTCATGTTTTACAAATAAACAAAGATAAACTAGGGAGCTGATTTCCTGACAAAGAATCCTGGTCAAATCCTTAGTTGACTGACAATGTCCTAAAAGTAGCTACCATGAAAGCCACATATAAAATGATCAGATAAAACTATCTTAGACCTTAGAGATTTAGGATTAGAAGGAAACAGACACTTTCTTTGAAAATGCCCTAGAATCCCATCGGAGGCGTCCAGGAGTGGGAGGACTGGTTTAGGTCCCACACATAGCGAAGGGCAGAAGGATTCAGGACTAGGAAAGGGACCTTCCTGTGTGCCACTTTGTCCCCTCTACCACGAAAGACCAGGAAACTCAAAGGCTGAGAACCGGTGTGCACACATGCACACTCTCACACAGGTGCACACACCTGGGCGCACCTACACATGTGCTGGCACTTGATCTTTAAGTCCCTGTGGTCTTTGCACTTAGACCCTTTGCCCCAACGTCCCTCAAATCAACTTGTTATGACTTCACCGCATCTGCCCAGTTAGCTTCCCAAACAGCCTGCCCGCTGGCCCAGGGGAACGCTGCGGTGTTTCCAGATTGACCGTGTGACAAGCATGAGGCCCTTCTCTTTGGACACTGAGAAGTCAGTCCTGAGGAGTCCCCAGTGGTGCGGCGCCGCCCCTCGAGGTGCCCCCTGCCTCTTTCTTTCATGGTGATCAGATGCCTCCCAGCACTGCCAGTCCCTGTTACCAAGGGAGCCTTTGGCTGCCAGGAGATGGTGGAACTCACTTCTCCCTAATACTTGGTTTCTTTCAAAAGGCTGCTGGCTTGTTGGATCCTCACCCATCTCTCTCGATGTACACGGGCAGGTTTATTAAGGGGACTTGCCAGGGAAGAAGCTGAGACTTGCTGGGCGCTGTGGGGCACGCCTGTAATCCCAGTGGCTTGGGAGCCTGCGGCAGGAGGATCCTGAGTTCAAAGCCAGCCTCAGTAACTTAGCTAAGGCCTCAGCTACTCAGCAAGAATGCACTGTCTCTAGATAAAAAGAGCTGGGGATGTGGCTCAGTGGCTAAGTGCCCCTGGGTTCAAATCCTGGTACCAAAAAAAAAAGAAGAAGAAGAAAAAGAAGCAGAGACTCACAGAGATGGGGTGGCTTGCCCAAGATGGTATATCTGAGTCCTGGTATTTTGAGTTGAAGGAGAACAGGGTTTTTTTTGTTTGTTTTTAAATCTCCCCCAAGGTGATTCTGTATGCGGCCAACATTGGGTGTATCACTGCTCTTGAAAACTAAGAAATATCACAAACATCCCTTTGTAGTGCCACCCACTCTCCATGTGCTGTGCACGTCATTTTGCGGCAGCCCCAGGTAACGCTCTTGAGGAGAGACCCTTCTCAGGTTTCAGAGCTGATCCTGTCCATCTCTGAGAGCCACGGGCTCTGCACTGTGTTCCCCTTCTCTGAGGTGCTAGGAAGAGAGACCTGCTTACAGCAAGAGCAAGACTGTGATTGGGCCTCAGGGGAGGATTTCGTGGTGGGGGTCAAGTTCTGTTCCTTCCCTTAAACCAAATGCTTTTGTTAAAAATAAACGCACGAGTGTGCTGGTTATTTTCAAAAAGTCAGTCCATGTAAGTCTTCAGCTGTGCTTCAGAGCTTCTTATCTGGCCTCAGATGGTCTCATAGGATGGAACTCAGGTCGGTGGGATTTCAAGAGCCAGTGCTGAAGGGCAGGAGCCTGCCCAGTAAAAGGCCACCCTTTCCAGACTGGGCGGTCCCCAAGTTCTCTCCTCCTCCTCCCTCCTGTTACAGGCTCTTTCCTGTTGGTTGTTTCTTTGTCATTTTCCTCCCTTGAATTATAGAAATCAACACGTGTTCCTTGAACACTTAGAAAATGTAGATCAGTTTGAAGACATTTAATCACTTTTAATTAGCAAAAGCTACTGTTGGGTTTTTTGAATCCAGGACTGTGGAATCAGTATCCCCGAGCATTCCTTCATGCATCCTGACTTTACAAAACTATGTATCACATAAACTGCAAACGCTTCTGCCAAAATGGAAATTTGAGGGGCATTCCGCTGAAATTCAATTTGGTGATCCTAAAACGTGGGAAACAAAAGCTTGATGAGAGAGAGAGAGAGAGAGAGAGAGAGAGAGAGAGAGAGAGAGAGAGGAAAGGAAGTAAATGCCCAATATTCCATCTGCACTTCACATGCCCCAGCCCCTCTGCAGGCCAGCAGGACCAGGTGACCAATTCTTGCTGAGAACAGAACCCAAGCTGAGGACCAAGGGAGGAGAGCTCTTTGACGACGTGAAGGCAGCCATCGCTCCGTGGTGACAGGTGGGGGAGGGTCAGAGGAGCCTCCTGCTCCAATTTCTTCACATCAGCCATTTAGGTGCTTCGCCCAACCCAGCGTTCTGATGAGCAAGGTGTTCCAGAAGAGCCTTCCTTGTAGTGACCCTCCTTCCCTCCTCTGCGTTTTCTGTTTCGTTTTCCAACACCCAGGGTTGTGCCCAGAGTGACTGATGACACAGGAAGCCCAGCTCCATTCCATTTTGGAGTTAATTTCCACCAGTCGTCCCCGGCAGACACTAACATAAATCTTAGTCTTTCCTCTCTCCTGACAGATCAGTGAGAAAGACTTTATATACATTTACTGAATGTGCTAGAAGTACTGTCGGCTCCATCCCCAGCTCCAAATGCATCCTTTATCATCTGGAGTTGTCCAGCTCAATCTTTTTTGGTAATATCTTTGTCAGGTTTTAGCATCAGGGTTACACTGACCTTATAAAATGAAATAGAAGTGTTTCCTCCTTTAATTTCTGGAAAAACTTATAACATCATTATTACTTTTTCTTCAGTGATTGAATTTACCAGTGAAATCTTGTAGCTAGGTGTTTCCTTGGTTTAAAAAGATCATTTTTTAAAATAATTATTTACAAATTTAATGTAAGCCATAAAGAGCAATTCAGTGGGGTGTTTTTGTTTTGTTGTTTGATTCTTTCTTGCTATGTCAGCTTTATAAATAGTATTTTTCAAGAAATTTGTCCAGTTAATCTAAGTTGTTAAATGTGTTGCCAATAAAGTCATCTATCATATGCCCTTTTTAATCCTAAAGGACTTAAATATGTCGGTAGGATAACTAACTCGATTGGATTCAAACTTTATGTGTGCCCAAACTCTGAGGCTCGCCTTTCGGACTCTTTCTTTTTACAGTTTTTCCCACTTTCCAGCCGAGCTGTTGCCGGAAACCCTCCTTGGTGTCTTTAGACCATGAAGACTAAAGGTTTTCTGTCTTGGTTTTGGTCACCCTGAACAGCACAGACTGGGACACTGCCTAAAGCTACAAGGCATGAACGTAGGAAAAAGTACCCACGGCCGTTTTCTTCCCCCAGGCTCAGACCCTTTCCAAAGCCACTTGCCTTTGGTCACTCTGCATTGCCTGGCTTCTCTCCAGCTCCACAGAAGCCTCGTCCTTATTTTTCTCCATACGCCATTTCTAGAGCCACACATGGGCATTCGTGCCGTAGGACAGGTAGAATGACAAGACACTGAACACGGGGTGCTTTGGTCCAGGGTTTCTTGCCATCTCCGTTTAAGGACTTTTGAGAACACAATGGCAGACATCCTCCTCCCTTGAGAGATGGAGAAGTTTGCAGATTCAGCTAGTTTGCAGGGGGCCCGGGTGATGAGGCTCAGTGGTATCAGTCAGCCCAGAAAGTATCCTTCTCTCCCCTTTTTACTTATTTTATTTTTTAATTATCCAGTTGAGAAGCTCCCGGGGCATCCACAACAGACCCCTGAACAGGTTGGCCTTGCTCTCCTCCCCCCGCTATGGCAAGAATGCCCCACAGTGGGCAGCAGGTGGACACGGCTGGGGGCCAAGGCACCCTGTTCAGGGGGGCCGTGTTTCTCTCTCCTGCCACTGAGCTGGATTTGGCCACAGAACTTTCATTCGTTACCCAGCAGCAACCTCAGATGTCACCTGCTTTTGAAAAGCACAGCTGTTGGCGTTCATGGTCCACTTCAGGAAGTTTCTGAATGCCATGGCTGGTAAGGAGACCCCCAGCTTCATCTCGCCCCCTGTTTCACTGATGCTGTGACATGAAGCCAAAATACTTCCCACAGAACCTTCCACTTCCCTCCGTGTCTGGCTCTTTCCCATCATCACGGCCACCGGAGGCTTGTGAGAGGAGTCAAGTTGACATTACAAATGGTGTCCGATTCACAGACGCTTGTCATTGGAGGTTTGGGCCCTCGTATCTGACACCCTGCAACAAACAGGGGCAGGACTTTGATAGACGCTGGCTTGAGCATGTGAGTCCTCCCCTCGCCCAACTTCATGCCCAGGGGCCCTCACCCCGCACTCACCAAAGGAGCAAGTGGAGGCTGAATATTCAAGATTTCATAGTATAAGCTCTCACTTGGTTAGGAACTGCACATTGAAAGAGGTCAAAAACACTGACTCATATAGGAGAACTTAGCAGGAGCAATGTGGAGCCTTAGAATACTTTGGGGGTGTTGGGGATTGAACCCAGGGGTTTACATTCCTAGCCCTTTGTAATTTTTATTTTTGAGGTGGGAGTCTCACCAAGTTTCTGAGGCCGGCCTCTAATTTGTAATCCTCCTGCATCAGCCTCCCAAGTCAGTGGGATTGCATGTATGTGTCCCTGTGTCCAGGTTTCAAGATTATAAGAACTGGCTGTGGGGCTACATATTTATAATCCCAATGACTCAGGAGGCGGGACGATCACAAGTTCAAGGCCAGCTGCAGTAACTTAATGAGGCCCTAAGCAAATTGGTGAGACCTTGTCTCAAAATTTTAAAAAAGGGCTGGAGAGGTAGTTCAGTGGTAAAGTCCCCAATGGGTTCAATTCTTGGTACCAAAAAAAAAAAAAAAGCGTAGAATACTTTCGATTCCAGGCATCAATCCATCACTTGTCAGATCTTGTAGTCACAGCAGCAAAATCCAGAAGGATCCGGAAGAGCTTCTCCAACTCCAATGGACGCCACCCTCCCAGTGTGTTGACTTGGTGGGGTACCTCACAATGGAGAAGCATCTGTTGCCAGTGCATGTATTAAATTTTCCGTAAGATCCTATCTTTGTTGTGAAACTTGCCAGATAATTGATGAGAACCACTTAGCACCATCTCTTCATGGAATCACCATCAGGGAAGGGCTTCCTGTGGGACCTGACCTTTGCCTGGGTCCCATGCCCACGTGAACCCACTACCTCTCCCTCCTGGGGACAGTGGGCTGCCCCCCGCAGCTCTCCTGCTGGCACACTCTGAGGCTGCCTCCTGCCCCCGTGGGAGCAGTAGGAGAAGCTTCCCCTTAGAGGTTTCTCAGTGTGGGATTGGCCTTCAGGACGCAGGTCTGGTGACTGGCTCCCAGCCAGGCCAGATGGACAGTCTTGACCTAATCCCCACTCTCAGCCCCACCTTCCCCACATGGAAACCACATCTTGCTTGTGGTTTTTTCCTACATCTCCTGCGTTGAACTTCCTCTCCTACATCCACTACAATGATCTGTTGAGACTCCGTTTTATCGAATGCACGGGATGAGCTTCACTAATCCAAACTCTCCGAATCCAGGATGCTCCAAGATCCAAAATCTTTGAACTTTGACAAAAAAACCAAAGTGGAAAATTTCACACCTGACTTCAGGTGACAGATCACAGTCAAAATGTGCAAAATTATTTAAAATGTCTAGTTGGGCAGGGTGGCACCTGCCTGTAATTCTAGTGGCTCCGGAGGCTGAGGCAGGAGGACAAGTTCAAAGACAGCTTCAGCAATTTAGCCAGGCCCTAAGCAACTTAGCAAGACCCTGTCTCAACTATAAAATAAAAAGGGGGCTGGGGTTGTGGCTCAGCGGTAGAGGGCTTGCCTAGCGTGTGCGAGGCCCTGGGTTCGATCCTCAGTACCACATAAAAGATAAATAAACAAAGATTTTTTAAAAAATAAAATAAAATAAAAAGGGCTGAGATACAGCTCAGTGGTTAAGCACCTCTGGATGCAATCCCTGATGCAAAAAAAAGAAGTGTGTTACAGTCAGCGATTTTGCTGCTGTGACTAAAAGATCTGTCAAGAACAATTGTAAAGGAGGAAAAGTTTATGTGAGGGCTCATGGTTTCACAGGTCTTAGTCCTTAGGAGGCCGGCTCCATTCATCGGGGCTTGGGGCTCGAGGTGAGGCTGAACATCATGGCAGAAGAGGGTGTCGGAGGAAAGCAGCTCATGTCATGATGATCCGAAGCAGAGAGAGAGGGAGGGAGAGATTCCACTTGCCGGATACAAAATATATACCTTATAGCCACACCCCAGTGGCTTCCAGTTCCCACTAAGTTCATCCCATCAGGGATTAATTCGTGGATTGGGTTAAGACTCTCACAACCCAGTCATTTCTCCTCTGAATCTTCTTGCATTGTCCACATGTGAGCTTTTGGGGGACCCCTCATGTCCAAACCATAACAATGTGTAAAGTTACCTCCAGGCAAAGTCTATGAGGAATCATATGAAACAATGATTTTGTGTTTAGACCTGAGCCTCATCCCCAGGATAGCTCATTAGGTCATATGCAAATATTCCAAAATATAAAAGTGTTTCGGATACCTATAGTCAACCTGGGGGCACCTCACAGAAGTTATGGCGTTGAGATTTGGGGGAACATCACCGGGAAAGAAGCAGGGGATGAGAGAAGGGAAAGGGGAAGTGGTACCGAGAACTATGGCTCCCAGGCGTCAGCAGTGGTTCTGTTGGGTCCTTTCCTTCGGTGCTGGCCTACGCTTCATCTTCACGACAGCCAGGGAAACAGTCGCTGTTGGCATTTTTACAAATGAGGAAACGGAGGCACAGAGAGGTTAAATAATTCAATGAAGGTCACACAGACCATGCATGCAGCACACAAGCCACTTCACCTCCCCGAGCCTTAGTTTCTGGTCATAGAATGGAAATGTAGCAGTACCACTCCATGGAGATGGAGACCCCCAGGTGTGGGAAGAGTACCTGGCCCAGTCAGGTGCTCAGTAACCCTTAGTGATTATTATTTTTGCTTGTAATATCTGGAGCAGGCTCTGCCTCTATTCTCAAGCATGGCAGTCAAGGATCATGACTGGCACAGCCACAGGAGCCACCCTTCATTGCCTGCCTGATAGGAAACCTACAGAGCAGAAAACCGAGCTGGAGACGAGGAAGGCGACACTCAACAACATTGTTTGGGTCCCCAAGGTCTTCCTGTTCCTGAAGCTGGATGCAACCCGAGATATCATAGTTCTCTCCCACAAATTCTCTGTTCTCCTTAAATCAGCTTGAGTGGGATGCCTGTGACCTTGACGAGTTCAAGGTCAGCCTGGGCAACTTGGTGAGACCCTGTTTCAGGAAGAAATAAAACAGAGTCCAAGGTGGATAACTCCTAGAGAAGAGCATGCATTTCAAGGATTTTACTTTACACCCATCTCAAGGCAGCATGAAGCTGGTTTTCAGCATCTACTCAGAGCTCCACAATAGAAGAAAATATTCTATTGGTTCCTTCAGTTTTGAGTAGCCAAATAACTAATAAGTTTTTTGTTTTTCTTTCTTGACAAGAGTGAGAAGAGTTTCCTGATCCTAATTGAAAGTACACATTTTTTTGAGCCAGGAATGCTGGCGTAACCTGTAATCCCAGCAGATTGGGAGGCTGAGGCAGGAGGATTATAAATTCAAGGCCAGCCTCGGCAATTTTGTGAGGCCCTAAGCAACTTAGGAAGACCCTGAGTCAAACTAAAATCTAAAAAGGTTTGGGGCTGTGGCTCAGGAGTTAAGTGCCCCTGGGTTCACTCCGCAGTACCAAAAGAAAAAGATCAGTGCTCCTTTGGTACCTAAGACTTTAAGGTTTGGCAGAGTCTCTGAGATCCTGATGTCTAACTCCTCCACTTTACAAATGAGTAAGCTCAAGCCTGAGATGCTGAGTAACGTAGACCATCTAAACTACTCAGGATTCTTGGCTTTGCTGCCGTCTGAATTCTCTCTGGTGTTGGAGTCTCCGCTGTATAAGCTGCACGTTACATATTTTCTGCATGGATCCGCAGAATTGGAAGGAGGGAGAGCCGACGTCAGCTTCTGTTTGGTGTTTTTCTCATTCTATTTTGCATCTTCCTTAACACCTCTTCTGCGGCCACCATATTTATTTAACACACTCTGGGAACACGTACCAAAAGTGCAGTGTAGAACTCTAGCCCGCAGGATGTCGCTGGAAGCAGGTGATGTGGAAAGAGTTTCTTTAAATGTAGGAGTTAAACAGATTTCTCTACTGCAGCACTTCTCAGCATCATTAATAAGCCATTTTGCATTTTAAGTTCCCAGGGTGGGTGGGTTTAGGTATGGGAAATAGAGTCTTAGAAACTTATCCTACCACAGACCTCATTCTCATCATTTTCCAAGGCTGAGCAACCACCTTGCTCTATGACTCAGGGATGTCTTTTTCTCTGTTCTTCCTTTTGGATCATCTCTCTTAATTCACTTTCAGCTCTCACACTCCCATCCATCCTATTTCTCTGAATTCCTCAATTGGGTTGCTTCTCTGTGGGTTTTTTTTTTCTTTTTCCTCAATATCTGTGGGTGGCTTTTATTTTGAGGATCAAGAGAGATGGTGAGCCGGGCGCCGTAGTGCACGCCTATAATCCCTGCAGCTCAGGAGGCTGAGACAGGAGGATCACAAGTTCAAAGCCAGCCTCAGCAACAGCAAGGCACTAAGCAGATCAGTGAGACTCTTTCTCTACGTAAAAATACAACTAGGGCTGAGAATGTGGCTCAGTGGTGGAGTGCCCCTGAATTCAATCCCCCCCCCTAAAAAAATTTTTGACTTATGGTGAGACAATGTCTCTGCAGGATTGATTTTATTTTTTCACAGTGTTGAGGTCCTTGAGCATGCTATGCAAGTGCTCTACCACTGAGCTATATCCGCAGCTCTTTAAAAATTTTATTTAGAGACAGAGTCTTGCTAAATTGTGCAGTCCAGCCTCAAATTTGCGATCTTCCTGCCTCAGCCTTCCCATTCGCTTGGATTACAGGTGTGGATCACCGTGCCTGGCTTCTGGCAGGTCTTATTTAAGGAAGAAGGCCATGCTTGGACTCACTCTGAGGGGGAGGATCAGCTCTGATTTAATTATATCTCAATAGTCTCGTACCCCACAGCAAGCTGGTGGCAAAGAGACGTCTCTGACGGCCCTGAAGGGTGGAGAAAGCAGTCTTCCCCCTGTGGAACCCTCACCATCCCAGGCCTGCAGCAGATACCTCCCAAGGCACCCAAGCCTCAGGAACCCCTCTCCCCACCTCCAGCAGCCCTTAAGCAAGTCAGTTCCAACTTGGCATTTAGCTCTGCTCTTCCGGAAAACTGCACTCTGTCCAAGGTGGGACTCGTGTCTTGAGAGGATACGAATGATTGACCTTAATCCTCCTTGATCATGACAGGTTTTTTGTTTTATTTATTTATTTGTTTGTTTGTTTGTTTGTTTGTCTTTGTGGTGCTGGGAATTGAACCCAGGGCCTTGTGCATGCGAGGCAAGCACTCTACCAACCGAGCTACATCCCCAGCCTGAGTATGATAGTTTTGGTGATCAAACTCCTTTATTTTCAAGGTTCTTCACAGACCTAATGACAGAGCCGGGGGCTTCCACTCAAACCACACAGCACTGGAATTAACATTAGTGCTGATGCAATAAAATGGACACACACACACACATATTCATACACACACAGATGCACACTCATACACACACATACACAAACACACTCATACACACACCCACACGTTGTATCACAGGCCTTTACTCTTTCTTGCATTTTTCCCAACATTTTCACATTCATTGTAAAACAAAGATTCATTTCATGTAAGTCTCTCCTTTAAGGAGTTTCAGGAATCCTAACACAGGCCTCCACCTTTGTTTTGGGGACCCCAAAGTGAAATGAGCAACTTCCAGGCCAGGTAGGATTTATTGACAGGTGGCAATCTGAATAAACTTTATAAATACTCATCAGCATTCATTTCAAACCGTAGTACTATCTCCATGAATGGATCAAAAAACAGATTTCAAAAGGTCGATGGTAATGATTTTAGTATTTTCCACTCCAGTGACTCTCCCGGAGACATACATTCTCTTTCCACTATTTCATATTGAACCAAAACCTTCCTGTGGGTGGTTCTTGCCACACAGTGCTGTTAGTAAGCAGCAAAACTTTCTTTTTTTCTTGTCTTTTTTTTTTTTTTTTGGTACCAGGGATCGAACCTAGAGGTGCTTAACCATTGAGCCACATCCCCAGCCCTTTTCTTATATTTTGAGACAGGGCCTCACTGAGTTGCTGAGGCTGGCGTTGAATCCACAATTCTCCTGCCTCAGCCTCCTGAGCCACTGGGATTACAGGCATGCACCACCCTGCCCGGCTGCTCATCTCTCTCTCTTTTTTTTAGGCAGTACTCGGGTTGAACCCAGGGATGCTATACCACTGAATCACATCCGCAGTTCTTTTTAAATTTGAGGCAGGGCCTTGCTGAGTTGCCCAGGGTGGCCTCAAACTTGAGATCCTCCTGCCTCAACTTCCCGAGCAGGAGGTGTGTGTCACTGTGCCCAGGCCATTCGACATCTTCTTCATACTTGGGTTTATCTTGGGGTCTGTGGGTCCTCAAGATCTGCTGTCATGGGCACCCTGGCAGAGAACTGTGCCCAGCCGACCGGATGCCCCGCGTTGCCATGGCTAAGGAAACTGGAGTAGAGATGAAGCCTGCATGATAACGCTGGAGCTCTTCCAGGGAAGAAGGGGCCGGAGAAGTTTCCCCTTGCTGGGAACCTGAGAACCAGGTAACCTGATCAGCGCTGCCTGGCTGGCCATGAGTTTAAGTGAGTCGCTTGTCTGGGCTCAGGTATCGCACCAAGATGTTAAACTGCATATTTAAAGTCTTCCGCGGTTTGGACTCCGAATGTTCTCATGCATACTCTCTCTTTCCCTTGTCGTGTTGCATCTCAAGGCCCTACCTGACCCAGATTTCAGGACTAGGCCAGACCACAGGGCTACTTAAAGCGGTGGTGACTGCGTGTTGATACAGGACGCCCCCAGCCCTGGGTTGAAGCTCAGAGTTCCTCCGGCTGTTGTTGAGTGCACAGCCTGTCCAACTGTCCCCATTTCCTGCCTTGCCTGGCTTCTCC
This sequence comes from Urocitellus parryii, assembly GCF_045843805.1. NCBI lineage: Eukaryota > Metazoa > Chordata > Mammalia > Rodentia > Sciuridae > Urocitellus > Urocitellus parryii. Next base: position 147,343,089 of record NC_135538.1, on the reverse strand, counting down.
TCCAAGAGGCCTAAAAACCCTGGATTGTAGAGATTTGTATAGAAACATGGGTATTGAGGGTTAATTCTTACAAGATGACGTTGGGGTTCTTTCCTTCTGTTACAACAGGCAACACAGGGGCAGCCTCATGCCTTCCTGAAACCCTCTACACGACGTAGTAACTGAAGCGGGGACCCTTTCACCTGCAAGGCATGGAAGCCTAATTCCCAAGAGCTTAGGTACGAAGACCCTTACTCCCTGTCCCGAGACTTGCAGAGGCAGGACGGCCCCCAGCTGGATCACCCAGGTTCTCTTCCATCTTCCTTCGGGGACATGATGGGCCCAGGGTCTCTCACATTTGCAAATGTCCTGTCCTCAGAGTCATGTCCAGCGAAGGGGCAAATCATTTCATCCCACCCACCCACCCTGTCCCACGTCTCAGCGCAAGAACAGGCAACTTCTCCTAGAAGCTGTCACGTGGCGTCCCATGGAACCGTGTCACATGATGAGTCCCGACCCAGTCATGGGCAAGAGCACGGAGCTACCTACTGTGGTTGGTTCAGTCCCAAGTCTCCTCATCCTGACCGTATGTTTGAATATTTGGGGCTAATTGGGAAACATCTAAAAATACTGTGCCTGGGGCCACCTCTAGAAATCCAGATTGGATGGGTCTGGGGAGGAGGCCCAGACGTCCATGTTTTTTAAGTTTTGATTTTTAACTGATATGTAAAAACCACACATGTTAATGGGGCACCGTGTCACGTTTCAATACAAGCCTACATTGCATAATGTTTGAATCAGGTTGAACATGTTTAGCTTCTTAAAAATTTATTTAGTTGTGGCAAAATCATTCAAGATCACTTCTTGCAGATTTTTGAGCCGTAGAGGATCATTGTTGTCCCTGGTCACCTTACTGTACAGTGGCACCAGAATTTCTGTTCCTCAACCTTTCCCCATCCCTTTCTCTGGAATACACTGTTCTACTCTCTACTGTCAACTCTAGGCTGTCAGCTCTCTTGGGTGTGTGGTTCCGGGGATTGAACTCAGGGTCACTGTTCCTCTTAGCTACCTTCCCAACCCTTTTTATTTCTTATTTTGAGACAGGATCTTGCTAAATTTCGGAAGCTGGCCTCAAAATTATGATCCTCCTGCCTCCGCCTCTAGATCAGGCATGTGCCACCACACTTGGGGAGATCAATTTGTTTTTTTTTTTTTTTTTAGATTCCACATATGAATGAGAACAGGTGGTACCTATCTTTCAGTGCTCGGTTTATTTCACTTACCATGATGACCTCCAGTTTCATTTATGTTTCCACAAATGACAGGATTTCATTCTTTTTTATGGCTGAGTGGTATTCCACTGTGTACGTGGTTTGCACTGACTATCCTGTCCCACCCCCAGCACATGGGGTCTTGCACCACGCTGTGCTGATTGAGGCTGGGGTAATGTTGGCAAAGGCAGTCTGGAGGCCACCTAAGCTGATGCTAGCCAAGTCGTGCTGGTGCCACATGGTCACAAGGCTAGCACTGCGACTGGATGATGCAGGCTGAAACAGAAGTCTGTGGCCCAGGGTGCAGGCCTCTGCCTGGGACTGGGTTAGAGCCCCATCTGTGGCCCTGGGCTGGAGATAACTGTGCTGCCCAAGGCTGGGGGATGGGTAGTGGAGAGAGCCCTGTGACCACCAAGACTGACCCTAAGCTGGGTTGCACCTGAGTCTCAGGTGACAGGGGCCTGCATTCTCCAGTGGAGAGGGGTGCACCTGGGGTACACCCACCTGGGAATGGGTGCAAGGCTGGAACTGGGTCTGTCCCCCACACACGTCTCCTCCTGGTGCTGGGGCAGCCTAGAGGCTTCATCTGTGAGCTCTGGCCTGAGTCCCAGGTGCTGGGCCTCACCCTGGTTGGCCTGGCCCTGGGCTCCAAACCCAAACCCTCTGCTAGCTTTTGTGCCCTGCTCCCAGGAGGTAAAATCCGGCTCCCTGCTCTGTGGCTGAGGCTGGAGGTGGGCTGACGGAGGCAGCCAGCTGCCCGGCCTGTGGCGATCCCAATGGTGTGGTCCATGGGCATCAGCCTGATGGTAGGGTGGTAGAGTGGCCCAGCCCTTTGCCCACCAAGTCCAAGGCCTGGATTTCATTCTCTCTTCTCCCCCAGGTGGAAATTTCCACCTGCTCCATGTTGGAGTGGGAGGAGGGTTGCTGGAGGCTTCTCCTTCCTTGCTGCCTGTTTCAATAAGACTTTTTGTTTTGTTTTGCTTGAAGTAGGCACCGTGGCCTCTCGCCTGATTTCTTTAGCTCTTGTGAAGGTGGTCTGGTGTGCAGAGCTGTTCCACTTGGTGTGTCTGGGGATGATCCCAGGGTCAAAGCCACCATGCTGCTCCATCTCTCTGGGTATTTTTAAAAGTTACCCTTGGTGACTCTACTATGCAGCTAGAGTTGGGCACCGCTGACTTCGACTAATCCAGAACTGCCGTTGAGTCATGTCAGGGAGATAAGAAAATCAACCTTGGTCAGGAGGAGAGGAAGAAATGGCTTATGCCTATGTTACTGGAGACCCAACTCTGGGATCCAAAAAATCAGGTGTAGACAGTCACCGCAAAGCCAGTCAGAAAAGGTGACGGTGAAAAACACGAAAGGAACCTTAATCAGTGTGGCTACACATGGAGACAAGGGACCCAGGACCTGTGTCCTTCATTCTGTCCTTCAGGAGCAGAAGATGGTTTGAGGTTTTATAGGGAAGGGGAATGAGGTCAAGTGTGTGTGGGGGGGGGGTTACAGAGCTGGGGGCTTTGCACGGTGGCTGCAGCAGGTGATCTTGATCAAGGGTGATCTGCCCATCATCAGCACTGGTCCTGATAAGAAAGCTGCCGTGGTCTGGAGGAGAGCTTCCCCTCACCACCAGACAAAGATCAGATCTGTTTCAGGAATCCAAGGAGACTTGGAGCACAGCGGAAGGACGTAAATGGAGACAGAGATGCCAAGTCTTTAATCCTGTTATAGACACCCATGGACCTTGGACAGGCAAAGTAAAGAGTCCTTGCTACAGACGTGAAGTCCACAGAAAAAAAAATTAAATGCTTTTTAAATTTCCCTAAAGAATAGATACAGGGCTGGGGATGTGGCTCAAGCGGTAGCGTGCTCGCCTGGCATGCGTGTGGCCCGGGTTCGATCCTCAGCACCACATACCAACAAAGATGTTGTGTCCGCCGAGAACTAAAAAATAAATATTAAAAATTCTCTCTCTCTCTCTCTCTCTCTGTCCTCTCCTCTCTCACTCTCTCTTTAAAAAAAAAAAAAAAAAAAAGAATAGATACAGGTGCAATGGCAAATCCTATAATCCCAGTTGCCCGGGAGGTTGAAGCAAGTTCAAATTGAGCCTCAGCAACTTAGGGAGGCCCTAAGCAACTTAGTGAGGCCCTGTCTCTAAATAAAATATAAAAGGGGGCTGGGGATGTGGCTCAGGGATTAAGCGCCCCTGGGTTCAATCCCCAGTGCAAAACAAAAACAAAAATAAGAACCACACACACACGAGGAGGCGCCACCTCACATCCGCTAGGATGCCTGCTTTCAACAATGGAAGCTGGGATACCACTCAGTGGCTCAGCCCTTGCCTGGCATGTGTGGAGCCCTAGGTTCAAGAGAAGAAGAAAAAGGGAAAACAGAAACAAACAAGGGTTGGCTGGCGTGGGGAGAATTTGGAACCCGGGGGTACTGCCTGTGGGAAGGTGAAACGGTGCCACTGTCATGCAGAACAGTACCGTGGCTCCCCCAAGAGTTAAAAATAGAATCAGCACAGACCTGGCAGCTCTGCTTCTAAGTACGGAGCTTCGGTGATTGAATAAGACGGGATAGACAGGAGAACAGGCAGGCAGTGAAGGACCCCCCGCCCCAAAAAAAGAGGTTTCTCTAAATGAACAGGCCACTCCTTGAAGCTGACCTGAGGAAATGTCCCAAGCCCTCCAGCCAACGTCTTTGTCCCCGCACGGCTGGGAAAGGGAGGCAGGACAGATGTGAGTGAAGGCTCCAGCCTCCACCTCTAACTCATCAGAATGTCGCACGCTGAACCAGCAGGCTTAGCACAGACATTGACCAATGTCCCTGCCCCGTAGCTATAGAAGCCCCTGGATGACCACACGTAAATGGAACTCCTATCAGGTCCCCTCTCGCCCGGCAAGAGCTCTGTCTCTTTTCCTCTCACTTGAATAAATCCTACTCTTTTACGGTCACTCTTTCTTGTCCTCGGATTTCACTCTTCAAATTTGTGAGACAGGGCCCTGGAGGGAAGTCACTGGCCAGCAGCCCGGGTCTGCTGCAATACCACAGTAGCAGGGGCTGAAAAATTTGGTTACACGATTAAAAGCAACTTCTCAAAGAGGTATCTGCACACCCAGGTTGGTGGTAGCACTGTTCACAACAGCTGAGAGGTGAAAGCACGTCAAGGTCGGTGATGAGTGAGTGAGTGGACCAAATAGAGATGCGCATGTACCAGGGAATGTTATTCAGCCTTAGAAGGAAATTCTGACACATGACGACATGGACGAACCTTGGAAACGTGACAGTGAGTGGAACAGGCCAGTCACAGAAGGACAAACATGGTGTGATTTTGTTTGCATGAGCTACCTCAGGTGGTCAGATTCACAGTCAGAGAACGAGATGGTGGCTGCCAGGGGCTGGGGGGAGGGAGGGAGGCAGGGGGACAGAGAGACCTTCAGTGGGTAGTTTCGGTTTGGCAAGATGGAAAGATTTCTGGAGATTGGTTGCACAACAATGAATGTACTCGTTGTAAGTCAGCCTTGGTGTCACCGTGACCAAACTGCCTGACAAGGACCACGTGGAAAAGGGAAAGTTCCCTTAGGGCTCAGGGTCTGGGAGGTCTCAGTCCATCGATGGCCAACTCCATTGCTCCCAGGAGAAGGCGAGGCAGCACATCCTGGTGGGAAAGCCCAGAGGAGGAAATCACCTCGCTTCACGGTGGTCAGGAAGCAGGGGGGCTGGGGGCAGAGGGAGGAGGAGAGAGAAAGGAGCGACCAGGAAGTTGTACCCTTCCAGGGCAGGCCCCGTGACCCACCTGCCCACCGTCAACGCCCAGTCGGCCATTCAAACTAGGATGGACTGACTGGGTGACAGCTCTCAAGATCTAACCATCTCACCTCTGAATACTTCTGCAGAAACACCAGAGCATTGGTGGGGGGACATCTCATATCAAAACCGTAGCAGCACTTCACACCACTGAGTATGACACTTAAAAGTGGTCAATAGATTTTATGTTGTGTGTTTGACCACAGTTTTAAGTGGTCGTGGAACCGATGCAGAGCTGAGAACTTGTGCCAGCGCCCTCTACACCAGCAGCTAAGACAACAGGACGAGGGTGGAAAAGCAACCCCAGGAGCTCTCCGAAAGCAACAGATTGCGTTTCTTTAAAGGGTAATAATTCCAGATTCCAGTGATACTTCAAGAGAGGGGGAGGGATGGAAAACAAGGATTGCCAAGGAAATTCCAGAAATAGCCCACACCTAGTTAGTCACCACCTCCTTGGGAGCCCCTGGCAGGTGTCTTGCAAGGTGAGGCAGGATGAGGCCCCATCTATCCAGGACTCGGTGGGGCTTTTGCAAGGATCAGGCTGGCCAGCTGTCTGCTCCTCCGTTTTCCATTCTAATGGAGGCCACAGGGAGTGGGCAATCCAAAATCATTGCTAATAGCAACACGGCCAATATCTGGCTGAGGGATATATACGAGTATGATGCTGAGATCCGAATGGGCCTAGCAGGAAATTTGCAACCCTTAATGTAAGATAATAAAGCTGCAGCTCAACGTGCTGATTTGCTATAAGCTGGAAGCCCTCCAGCCTCATCTGCAACCCCACTAGCAATGCAGACCATCTGTTCCTTTTCTCCCTGTCCCCCGCTCCCCAAAAAATATGGAGGGCTTGCTCTGTGGACGGATGAAAATTGCCAACTTCCCCCATCCTCCTCTCCTCCTCCATCCCATCCTCCACCTCCTCTACCTCCTCTGTTTACTGTCTGTTTATCTCACCACCTCCCAGGGCGGGACATATCATGAAGCATTTGGCTTAAAAGGGCTTTTCTTCAGACTATGGCTGATGAAAGGAAAAGAGTCTTCATGCTAAAGAAAGACTTTGCAGTTTTCAAACTGTGTTTGCACAAGTGTGGACAGCAGTCCACCTGGCTCGGGATTACCTGGGACTCTTATTACAGATCTACCCCATCAGAATCTCTGGACTGGGAAGTAGCCGGTAAACAAGGATCCCAGGTGATTCTTAAACCAGTGAAGATTGACAGCAAGTCTTTAAGGATAAAGTGGCCAGGGATTAACTGCCAGTGAATGACCTTGAGCTGAACAAGCAGGGAAGCAAAGGAGGAGAATCATTTTTTTCTATGTGCTGGGAATTGAACCCAGGGCCTCCTGCACGCCAAGTCTGTGTCCTGCCCCTGAGCAATCCCCAGCCCCAGGGGACATGCTTTTATTATCTCCTTGAAGTACCTTGATGTAACTCATGTCATTTAAACTTGACAGCAATCCCAGCTCCTCAGGAGACTGGAGCAGGAGGATTTCAAGGTCAAGCCCACTCTGTGCAACATAGCTAGACCCTATCTCAAAACAAAATGTAAAAGCTTGACAATAATGTTACAAAATTGGGTCTGTTTTAATCTCTACTTCCCAGTCTATCAAGGGAAGATAGAGCAAGGTTAAGTGACTTGCCTAAGAACTCCAAGAAACTGGAGCTTGAATCCAGCTTTGGCTTTTGTTATTGTTGTTTTTTTTTTTTTTTTTTTTTTTTTTTTGATATCAGGGATGGAACCCAGGGGCACTGAACCACATCCCCAGCCCTTTTTAGATTTTATTTTGAGGCAAGGTCTCGCCAAGTTGCTTAGGGCATCACTAAGTTGCTGTGGCTGGCGTTGAACTCGCAATCCTCCTGCCTCAGCCTCCTGAGCTACTGAGATTACAGGTGTGCGCCACCACACCTGGCTTGAATCCAGTGTTAATTGAAAGCCCATCGCTATGTGAATTCCTAGGATCTGTCCACTCTCGAATCTGTCAATCAAGCCTAAAGGATGAGGTGTGATAAACCAAGCGGTTTTTCTCATATTCCTAGGCAGGACCTATATTCATTTAAGTCCATTATACCAAGTGATCTAAAAAGATAGCTCTCAAAAGAGGTCCAGAGACCCTCCTCGGGCACCTACTTCTTTCCTTATTTAAAATAGAAGCCCATAAAACCTCTGGCTGGACAGTGGCCCCTGACAAAAGGGAAAGGCACACCCTCAAATAAGGAAGAACTGGCCGAGCCCAAGGGCGTGTCTGATGTTAAACGTTCCCTCTCAGATCACCCGTGGGCTCTGACCAGCTGCCCCTTCCCCACCAGCAGGAGATCCACCTGAGCTCCTCATGCAGCCGCAGCCCCTCTGGGGCAGGCTTGGTGGCCAAGACCCTGTATTCTACTGGTAGTGAGCCTGTCAGACAGCGTTCCACAGGGTGCATAAGGCACAGTTATGTGCAGTGTGCGAGGTTGGAGATCAACACAGCATCACAAGGAGCCCCCGTGCCGCGGGAGAGGCAGATCAGCCGCAGCCTGTTTCCATAGTGACTGGGGAGCACCGTGGAGCGATGCTCAATCATGGCACCAGCTCAGGACTGGGAAGTCGGGGAGGGCATTGGAGGCTTCCTGGAGGAAAGCATGTCTACACAGAGGCTCCAGGGGGGGAGTAGGAGTGACCGGAGGAAGGGTCTGGTAGAGGAGACAGGCAGGAGGGAAGACAGCACTTGGCGCTGCAGACCAAAGAATAACGCTGCGTCGACCACAGAGGACCCGGCACAGTTACCATGTGACTCGACCAGCAGGCTGCTTTCCAGCAGCTCTGCCAAAGAAATGATTTCCCCAAAGGTCTTTCAGCTGCTCCTGCTTGTACTTTTCCTGACCAGTATATTAGCTCTAAAGTGAGTAGAAGTTTAAGATGCAATAGAAACTAGACGGGACCCCTAAGAAATCAGGCTGGGGGAGACTTTTGTAACAAGGTTTTCAAATAACACCTCAAACATTGAATCGATCTCTCTCTCTCTCTCTCTCTTTCTTTCTTTTATTTTATTTTTTACAAACCAAGTAAAAACAAAACAAAACAAAAACCTAGTGTCTAAAAGCATGGGTGGTTGGATGGAGACACCTGCCTTCTGGAGAGTTATTTAAATTCCTTGAGCCTCACCTTCGCTATCTGTAGCGTGGAAGCATTGATACCTACTTTGAATTGTGGCTTATAACTGGCATATATTAAGTATTCAATAAGTGGCAATTATTCTTATGCCTGCCCGTATTTGTTGTCATTAGCTGTAAATTACACAACAAGGCCAAGCGTACATAAAATAGAATTCACTTAGCACAACAATTGATTTACGTTACACAGAACAAAAATGGCATCTCAGAGTTAGAAAGATGGGTAACCATGAAGGCCAAGGGCAGGGCATGAGAATCCTGTGCATAAAATGTAGAGAGATTTAAAAATTGTTATTCATATACCCACAGGTTTTAAGAATTGTGGTAAGGGGCTGGGGCTGTAGCTCAGTGGTAGGGCACTTGCCTTGGATGTGGGAGGCACTGGGTTCGATCCTCAGCACCACATAAAAAAAATACACAAATGGAATGAAGGCATGCTGTCCATTTACAACCACAAAACAAAACAAAACAAAATATTCAAAAAAAAAAAAAAAAGAATTGCGGTAGAAGCCTAGTGCAGTAGCAGCACCTGTGATTCTGCGACTTGGGAGGCACCTTCCCAGGAAGGACCCAAGACCTGCAGAAGGGAGCCAGCCTGAGTGGGTGCTAATGAACCCCACCAAGAGTTTACTTGGAAGGATGAAGGACCTCCAATAGAGGTTGGGGCTGGGGCTTCCAAAACCCAGGAACTGAGCTGGGAGCCACAGGGAGCCAGCTGATGACAAAATTTGTCCTCGACATGGCTGGGCTGTGGGCGATGGCTGGCGAGAATTTACCAAGACAGAGAGAAGCAGTCAAGAGAGTTTATTGGAGGAAGATACACCGGGAGAGCACAGGCAGGACAGGACAGAGACATCTGCCTGTGGACTCAGAGGCTGCCTGAGTTCTGTGTTCACCTTTGGTGGGCTTTTTACTAGGAGTGGTTTATGGTGAGCGAGGGGTAGTTGACAGATTCCTGTGCCTTCCCCATAATGCCTTGCTGTAAATGTGCCAAGTGTTCATCCCCGGGTTTGACATTGGATGCAAGTAATATGTCTGAGGTCTCTGACAGGGGATTTCCCTTTTAAGGTTACTCTGGGTGGAACTTGGGTCTTTGCACATGCTCCTTGGGTGGCTGGGCAATCTTTTGAAAACAGGATCTTGCTGTTCCCACTTGGGGGAAATCTGCTCCTCCAATAACGTGACAGGTCAGGAGGAAAGGAAATCCCTTAGGCTCACTTCAGCTCTGCTAATCGAGGTGGGGTGGGGCCTGGGACAAGGGTCCCTGATCCATTCTGCCTCACAAGCTGTCCTCTCCCCATCGCCCCATCCAACATCAAGCAGCATTAATTGGTAGGACTGATATAGACTGAATCGTGTCCCCCAAATGCATATGTTGAAGCCCAAGCTGCCTATGTACTGCTATGTGGAGATGGAGCCTGGGAAGGTCACTAGTTTAGATAAAGTATTGAGGGTGGGACCTCATGAAGGGACCAATTCCCATATAGGAAGTCAGATCAGAGAGCTCTCTTTCACTCTCCCCCATCAAAGCACACAGCAGAAGGTCGTCTGCAGCCAGAAAGAGGGCCCTCACCAGACCCCCACCATGCCGCACCCTGATCCTGGACTTGCGGGCTCTAGAACGGAGAGAACACATGTCTGCGGTCTAAGCCACCCATCTATGGTTTTAACTGTGGCAGCCCTAGCTGACTAAACCAGTGACCAATGGAAGGAACTGGAAGGCATGGAATTCTGAGGCCGGATCATAAAAAAGCAGGTACCGCTAGGAAGCTATTCCAAGAACCAAGGAAAGTCCAATAAAAGGTTTGCTCTCCATCTGCTATGGGCCACCTGGTTAGTACCATTCCTGGGCACAACTCCCTGAACCAATGTTCCTTAAGGTATATTCCTGGGAACAAGGGAAGGTGTTGTTGTTCCGTAGAAAATACAGCTGAGGAAATGCTGAGCCATGTGGTCTCCTCTTGCAGAAGCCAGAGCAACGTCCCTTGGCATTCCTGGGGCCCTGTGAAGTCCTGCGGGAAAGGCAACTGCTGATCTTCATTTAAATCGACGTTTTCCAAGTTTGGGGCGGTGGAGCCCTCTCCTTGGTGATGGCAGCTCATATCCTGTGACGTCACGCTCTGTGGGAACACTTTTGAAAACACTGCTATGGACTTTGACCTATACAGTTCTGGACGAGGTGGGCAGAAGCCTGGATAAACGCCCTTTGCAAATGTTCCTACTGCTCTGTGGGGCCTGGACCCTGGGGTGGCCATGCTTCTCGTCAAGCAGATGCTTTCCAAAGCTCTTCACGGGGAACCCCTTATCCTCAGGGATGCATTATCCCCTGTGAGTGGAGGCAGGTGCCGGCAGCAGGGCCCCTCTGCTGCCTGCTTTCCATAAACACTGGTAATCATGTTGAATGAGCTGGATTTAGTGGGTCACAAGCATAAAATAAGTTTCTTCTTTCTGAGAAGAAGCCTTCGTACTGCTCCGTGCTCTGATTCCTCCTCGCCCCAGGACAGCACTGTGGGCGTGTCCCATGGCTTCTCCAACCATCTCTGAGAATCAATGAAAAGTCCTTTGTTTGGACATTAAGAAATAAAGTCTGTTTAATACTCATGTAATTCCAATCTGGTCCAGGGCAAAAATTAGAACTCCAGATTTTACCCAACAGATTTCTTTCCTTCTCTGCTTTGGACCTGGCTGAGGCTGGGGGGGGGGGGCAGAGTTGACTCAGTTTCTTTTCTCTCTGTGGTCCTCCTGCTTTCCCTTGTATGCATTGCTGTGGGTAAGTGTCCAGGGCTGGGTCCTGGGGAAAGAGGATGCAGGATAGGGACTCAGCCCCTTGCTCTTGGACAGCTGTGGCCCCTGGCCATGGCAAATGCTTTCTCTCCTGATGAGCCTTGAGAGTCACCTCAGAGATCTGCTCATCTAGTCCTTGATGGAGACAAAGACTCCCGGACCCCTCCCATGACCTCTAGCCCTTCCAAGCCTATACCCTCGGCCTGGGTCACACTGTTTCTGGACAGCCCTGCTGAGAAGAGTCACATTGAAGCAAATCCCAGGCTGGCTGCTTTGGAATCCAGAACCCAGGAAAATGCAGAAGGCTGAGAATGCAGCTCAAGCACAGAGCACCTGCTTTGCCTGAGACCCTGGTGGATCCCAGCCACACACACACACACGCACACACACACACACACAGACACACACAGACACACTCACACACACATGCACACACACAGACACACACAGACACACTCACACACACGCACACACACAGACACACACAGACACACTCACACACACACGCACACACACACACACACACACACACACACACACACACAGGAACAGGAGAGAAAAACGTGATAGCAATGCAGCTGGTCTTCACTGTGAACCAGGGGCAGGCCAGCCTTGCTCTCTGACCTCCAGATGTCCCTGGGCCCGGGTCAGAGCTCATTCTCTTGGCCCCAAACCACAAACTCCTCAAGAGTTTTTTTTTCCCAAATCCCCTTGCTCAACTTGAAGCACATGCCTTCCTACCTGTGGGGTTGGGACACCCAGCACACTGATCACTGTCACCCAAGTCACCCTCCTTCTAGGAATTATTGAAATCTGGTCTTAAGAGTAGGGGATATTTCACGAGCAACTGGCCTCTGCTCCTCTTAACGAGCCCCGTGTGACTGGGCCAAGTTCACTCGTGTCGCTGGGCACTATTATGTTGTCCTGGGCTTGGGCGAACTCCTTTGAAACCAAGCCAGAGGGTCTCGTTTCAGTGTCCTGTTATTTAAACGTTCTTCCTCCAAAAGTTTTTTTCTGAAGTTGGCAGAGTGCAGCAGGCTGCAGTTTCACGTGGGCCTAACGCACCGACAACTGGGCGTCTTGACACTTTCCCCACAACTTTCTACAGAAGCTCCTAAGGTCACGACCTCGGCAGAGCTCATGTTTTCTAACATCAAATTTCTTTAATTTTTCTCCATTGCACGCTCTGGTCCTGTATTCCTTGGTATCAGCAAGCCTTTGTGGCTGGCGATATTTCTTTTTAAACATGTATCTTTTCCTTCTGGTGAAACATAAATAGAGCTTCCATGTAAGTTCTCTGTTGCTATATAAAATGTCACCCCCAGGCCTAAGCCACAGTTCTTTTATAACCTAACATCACAGTGACTTTTCTCACTTCTGCTGTATGTCATTCCTTGAAGGTGAGTCGGTAAGTCCGTGCCACCCACAGAGGCAGGGAATAACCCAAGCTGTGAATAGGAGGCAGGGAACCCTGGGGTCTCTCTCGGGGTCTTTCCACACCTGCTTCATAATGGTGAGTTAATAAGAGCAGAAGATAATTGTATCATTGTCTCAGAATCTGCCAGCCCTATTTTTATCTACTATTGACTACAGAGAAAATTCCATCCCCCCTAAGATCACATATAGCCTTCCAAATAGAAAACTTACATAATACTGCTTTCCAAAAGAGTAAAATGTGGCAACCAGATTCTCTATGAACCTGGCCAAGTGGAGCAAGCTGTAATCACAACCACGGACTCTTTCCAAAGCTCTAGTAACACTGGGTTTGTGCTCTTCAAGGAAAATGTCTTTATGCATGTGATCTATGACCATAAAATATTTTCCCACAAGATAAACTGAGAATGTTATTACCTTAAATATCTTATCCTGCCCAGTTTACATGATTTCTACCCTACTTCTGTACAGAATTTGCGGAGGTTACAATCGTGCAGATTTGAACTTGGTCATATTATAGTGCTTTCTCATAGTTTATATCATTTTGTTTCTAAAATGACTTACAATTCATTCTTTCACCTGTGGCTTTCAGGAAAAGTCTGTGACTTGGTTGGGACAAGCGATTATTTGCACTTTAGAACTAAGAGAACAGATGTAGAGAGTGTCCCCCAGGTCACACAGCTTGTAAAGAGCAGGTCAAAGCGAGAGCCCACCTCTGTGCGCCTCCGATCCTTAGCCTGAGTCCCACTGAGCCAGGATTGAGCACGAGGGTGGTCCTTCTGGGGAGTCATTACAGAGCCTCCTACCAGCTAGTGGCTCTGTCCCTGCTACATCTCCTAGAACGAGCTCAATATCCTGCATAGAACCACCACTTGGCAGAACAACCCTCTAAGAACCTGTCGAAACAAGTTCTTATTTTAAATAAAGGAGAAGAGGCAAACTTTCCCTAGTGTTAAAAAGCACCACTTGGCCTTCGTCCCCAAACCAGGTGGCCTCCGGGCAGCACCCTCTTTCTTCCTAGACTCAGAAGAAGGCAGGTCCCTCGTGGAAAGGGCGTCTGTGGCTCCTGAGGGAAGTGCCCCTGGGCCTCCAGAATGAGGAGCTCCTTAGGATGACTCTGGAGAATAAGGAAAGGCTCCGAGAGGCCTGCTGCGCATGGAGCAGGTGTTCATTTCAAGAAGAAAAGGAGTCCAGACTGTTGCTTGCCACTTGATAAGAAAAGAAACTCAAAAATCATAAAGATGAAAGAACAAACAGCACAATCCAAAAATACGCAGTGGATGTCATTTAACCAGCAATTTTTTTTAGCTGTATGATTTATTGTGTCAAAAGCCAACAAATAAAAAGGAGAAGGAGGAGGAGGAGGAGGAGGAGGAGGAGGAGGAGGAGGAGGAGGAGGAAGAAGAGGAGAGGAAGGAAAAAGTCCATTTTAACACCAAGGAAGCTACTCTCTGATGAGGAATCCTGGGAGGTGGATATTTTCGTATGTCCCATTTTGTAGGTGACAAAACTGAGGCTCAGAGAGATCCACTTACTTGCTCAAGATCACAGACTGTCAATTCACAATAATAGCTAAGTGATGGGACCAACTTAAGTGCCCTTCAACAGACAAATGGATAGCGAAAATGAGGTGTCCTCCAAAAGCTCACGTGTGAGACTATGCAAGGAGGTTCAGAGGAGGAGTGACTGGCTTGTGAGAGTCCTAACCCAGTGGATGGGATTAACTGAGTGGTGACTGGAGGCAGGTGGAGTGTGGCTGGAGGACATGGTTAATTGGGGGTGTGACTTTGGGGTATATATTTTGTATCTGGAGAATGGAATCTCTCTCTCTCTCTCTCTTTGCTTCCTGGTGTGATGTCTTGAGCCACTTGCCTCTGCCACACTCTCCTGCCATGATGTTCAGCCTTACCTCGAGCCCCAAGGAATGAAACCAGCCTTCTATGGACTAAGACCTCTGAAATGATAAGCTTCCAAATAAACTCTTCCTCCCTTACAATTGTGCTGGTTGGGTCTTTAAGTCACTGCAGTGAAAAAGCTGACTAAGACATGTGGTGTGTATGTGTATATACACACACACACACATACATACACACACCTACACATATACACACACACAGGGGAATATTACTCAGCCATAAAGAAGGATGAAGTTATAGCTTTTGTGGGTAAATGGAAGAATCTGGAGACTATCATGCTAAGGGAAATAAGCCAATCCCCCCAAAATCAAAGGCCAAATGTTTTTTCTGATACGCGGATGTGGATGCTAACACAAAATAAGATGTAGGGAGAGAAGAACAGAAGTTCGCTGGATTAGACAAAGGAGAATGAAGGGAAGGGAGGGAAATGGGAATAGGAAAGACAGTAGGATGAATTGGAGTCACTTTCCTACATTCATATGTGAATATATGGCCAGCGTAACTCCACATCATGTTCAGCCAAAGAATGGGAAGTGAGACTCCATGTGTGTGTGATATGCCAAAATACACTCTGCTGTCGTGTATAGCTAAAAAGAACCAATAATTTTTCTTAAATTACTGAGTGTGTGACAGAGCCAGACTGAGCCTAGATGACCTGATCGTCTGTGCTTACCCACAGATCTCTCCTAACATCTGTACATACATAAAAGATAAGGCAGGGTTGGATAGATTCAGGATCAAACTATCCTGGAGGAAGAAAGAGGAACCGATGGGTCCTGGTCAGCGCGTTTCTCCCTGGGAAGGTGGGGTTTCCCAAGCCCCCCGAGCGAGCACTTCCCGGAGCCTCAGGATTCAGTCAATGGATAAAAGGAAAAGGGCCTTGTGGAAATAGAGAGGAACCTGAGCCCAGAGCAGAGGGGCGGGGCGAGGCTGGGGCTACCAGAGTTTCAGGTGCTGGGCGAGGCCGGGGCGGGGCGACATCCTGCCCGAGGGGCAATGTCACAGGAGGTAGTTTTATGTTTGGGGTCATATCTCAGAAGATTTTGGTGACTGAGCTAAAGACCTGATTCAGAATAGGAACGAAGAGGCCACTGAACCCTTCAGGCAGGGAGGGGACAATGCTGTGATTGCTTCTTCAGAGTGTGGGTGTCCTTGGGGCTCAGCTCCCCCAGTCTCTTCTACCTTGGGCTGAGGAGTAGGTGACAGGAGGAGGGGGGCGACGGCCATGTATAGGACGGTGGGCTGCTCCACCCATCGGTGACGGCAGCCTGGGGCTGAAGCAAGTTTGAGGCTAACCTCAAGAATGTAGTGAGACCCTGTTTCAAAATAAAAAAGGGTTGGGGACGTAGCTCAGTGAGGTGTCCCTGGGGTTCCATCCCCAGTCCTGCAGATTGTCCCCGCCTCAGGAATGCATTCACTGACTGCCTGTCGGTTCTGTTGGTCCAAAGTCCAGGCGCAGCAACCCATGTTCTCTGCCAGGTCCTCACAAGGCTGGACAGAGGGGTCATCCAGGCTGAATTCCCCTCAGGAGGTTTGGGTAAGGAAGAATCCACCCCACACTCACTCATGTGAGCAGAATTGGGTTCCTAGGGGCCACAGGACTGAGATCCCTCTATTATTGGTGGCTACTGACTGGGGCTGCGCCCAGAGGCTCACAGGTCAATGCCAGCAGTGGAGGTACCTCCTGGCACAAATCTTTCTCATGCTTCAAAGCTCTTCCTAGGAGCCCAGCCTCTTAACACGGTTCATCTGATTAAGCCAGGCTCACCCACACAGCCTCTTTCTTAAAGGCAGCGGTGTGGCATGACACCACCTGGTCCAGTGGCTAGAACATGAGTCTTGGGGATTATACAGTGTGTGCCTTCCGGCGGGCAAGGATCTTGAGTCACACCCTAGGACTCTGCTGTCCACAGCTTTGAAGTCCCTCAAGGGCTGGAATCGTAGAGCGAATGTCTCAGTGTGTTGAGCTGGAGAAGCAGATCACTGCCGTGGTGTTTAAAAATAGCCCCTCACCTCTGCCACTCGATGTCCACTTGACGCCCCTCACTGCCTTGGCTTCTCAGCCCTTGTCACAACCCGATGAGTTACACACACGGACTGAGGCTGCCTTATCTGAAATGCTGGGACCAGGAGGGTTTTAGATTGGGGATTATTTTTTTCTTAATTTGGGAATCTTTGCGTATGCACAGTGAGATATCCTGGGGCTGGGACCCAAGTCGACATCTGGGTTTCATTCAGGTGTCATCGACATTGAGTTTACATAGCCTGAGTTTTCAAACAACTGGGGGCATGAAACGAAGTTTCACGGTGTGGAATTTCCCACTTGCAGTAGGCGCTCAAAGAATTCCAAAATTCGGAGTATGTTGGGTAAGAGCTACTCAACCTGTGTGATGTGTTGATGTGCTATTTGTCCAGCCCCCCCCCCCACAAAGGCCTCACTGAGCCATGGGTGGTCTCTGGCTCATCCCCTCACCCTGCATCCCGCTGTTGAAACCAGCGCTTGGCACATTGTAGACTCCTAATAATGACATTAGGTTCGAAGAGGGATGGCCCCATGTTCTCAAGGTTTAAAGTCCAGACATTCAAGACAGCACCACGTCAGGAGCAGAGTTCTGAGGGGAAAGGTCCCGTGTCTCACTCCAGGGTGACTGGCCTGCCCTCGTAGCACACAAGCACCCCCTGAAGGCACTTTATGTGCCCAGCAGGAGGCTGTTGTGTTGATGCATGTTTTAGTCCATGCATCAACGCAACAGCCAGAAAAGACCTAGACCCTGGCCCTCGGGTGGCTCCCATCTCCCCCCAGGAAAAAGCAAAGGTGGTCACAGGGGTACAAGTCCCCGTGGGATCTGCTGCCTCGGGTCCCTCCCATCCCTCCCTCCGTCTTCCCTGCTCCTTTGCAGGGCAGACTTTGTTTCTGCTCCTCCTTCTCCAGGCCCCCTCGCTCCCCCCATGCTGCCTCCTCACCTTTCAGCCTGTTGCACCGTCCACCTTCTGAGCGAAGCCCTTCACGACCCTCTTCAGCATGGCAGGCACGGCCCGTCCGCCCTCTCCCAGCGCTCGCTGTGGCCTTGCCCCCATAGCCACTGAGATCTCCTGATCTGTTGTGTGAATGTCATGCGTCCTCTCGCCAGAATGGAAGGAGACCAGGAACTGGATGTGGTGGCTCACACCTGTGAGCCCTGTGACTCAGGAGGCCGAGGCAGGAGGACCACAAGTTCAAGGCCAGCCTCAGCAACTTAGCAAGACCCTACGCCATTGAGTGAAATCTTGTCTCAAAATAAAAAATTAAAAGGACTCGAGATGTAGCTCAGCGGCCGGGCACTTGCCTAGCCTGTCTGAGGCCCTGGGTTCCATCCTCCGCTCCACAAAAATAAAAAATAAAAAAAGAGCAGGGATTTTTATCTGTTTGACCCACTGCAATAACCCCAGCATTTAGAAGAGTGCCTGCCACATCGTAGGTTCTCAGTAAATATTCATTGTATCTTAGAGAGTGGACATGGAGGCAGCAACGACCCCAATGGACTTTGGTTCAGGTTTTCCCCATTAATTTTGAACAAATCAAAACTCCAGGCCCTCTGCTCCTCCCCCATTCCACACTCCTCCCCATCTCCCACACTTTGAACAAACTATTAAACCCCAAGAGAAGAGCCTCGGTATCCTCTAAGAAACCTGGTATTCTTATTCTTTTGGATAGAAAAGTGCTGAGAAACTTCTAGTAATAGCCGAGCCTTGTATCATATTTGTAGTTGGCAGGAAGAAGTGGGTTAGCGTCACTGAGCTTTTTATCTGAGCTAAGGAAAGCACTTTGGGTCATTGTTAGCCAAGGCTGGCCCTCCTTAGGAGAACTGAGGAGCAAAACTACAAATAAGGCGTCTTGGGGCTTCAAAGAGAAGGTCAGCAAAGGCTACCAGGGGACCGTGGGGTGGAGGAAGCAGGTAGTTTTAGGGGGGCCCAGGACACCTTTCAGCAGCTCTAGGTTTGGACTCTGGTGTTGTTGGGATACTGGCAGCTGGTCATCAGCTCCAGTCATCTGCCTGGTCCTTGTCTGCACTTCATTCACCTGTGCCCTGCCTTGGTGATGGTTCGAGCGTGTGCCCCCAAGGTTCACAAGCTAGGGGGCTCACTTGGTCCCCAGTGTGGCAGAATTGAGGTTTGTAGAACCTTGAAGGAGAAGGGCCTACTACAAGGTAATCAGTGCGAGGGGCCCCGCTCTAGGAAGACATCCATGGTCTTGCAAAGTGAACGAGGTTTTGAGAGAGATGTTGGTTATAAGTTGAGGCCACCCCAGGTCCTAGCCCTTTCTGCAAACAGCCATTTCCCTTTCCAGTTCTCTGCCGTTCCAGTTCACAGCCAAGGAGGCCCTCAGTAGAGGCCAACAGATGAGGCTTCCTAGTCTTGGACATTCAGTTCCTAAGCTGTGTGCTAAATACACCTCTTTTTAAAAAAGTATCAAACCTCAGGTGTTTTGTTATAGCAACAGAAAAGAGACAAATATAACTTGCAATAATAGAAACTCACATTTCACACGTTTCCCTTTTCCTTTCTCTCTCTCTCTCTCTCTTTACAGTACTGAGAATTGAACCTAGGGCCTACTACAGCCAATGTAAATTCTCTAACATTGAGCTACATGACCAGCCCTTTTCAAGTGTATTTCAAAACAGAGTCTCTGCTAAATTGCCAAGGCTGGCCTTAAACTTGAGATCCTCCTGCCTCAGCCTTCAGAATAGCTGAGATTATAGCTGTGTGCCACTGTGCCTGGCTTCACACAGCTTTTAACCTCATAGCAGCGTGCCTTTATTCTAACAAGCTAACTGCACACAGCAGATTCTAATGTATTCTAAACAATGACTGAACAGTGTCTGCAATTTTGGATTTTTCAACAAGGTTTGAGAACCAAACCAGGTTTGAAAACAGCTTGGTTTTCCGAAGTCTCTGTAATAGATTTGTAAAACAGAAGCTCGGTACATACTCACAAGGCTCGGATCCCTCCACTACATGGAGACACTGCCTGGTGCTTTCTCCAGAACTAACCCAATCAGGGCCTGCTCTGGCTAGTTTGTTTCTTGACACAGATTCAAGCCAAGACTTCTCATTTGGTAGCTAGTTGATGCTGTAAAAGGTGGGGTCATTCGGAGAGGTCAGGACATAGACCAACTAAGAAGTGTTTTTGTGTCCTAAGGAAGAAAAAGAAAAGGAATAAGAGAAGGAGACGATGTGTTGTTTAAAAAGGCAGTCTACGCCTGCGTATCTGCTAATATGACCTGTCAAAAAAGGGCAAAACCATCATGACAGAAGATATCTGAGGTTGTCTGGGTGTGAGGTGAGTGCAGAGATTGTGAGGAAATAGTCCTAAGGGAACTTTGATGTGAATATTCTAAAACCACTTACGGAGAAGAGTGCACAGCAGCATACATTTTCCGGGATTTATCAAACTTTACACCAAAAAGGAGTGGATTTTATAATGCGATTTACAATCACATCAGAAGGAATGTAACTCTTAGGAATAAATGTCACCAAGGAAGTGTCAAGCTTGTGCCTGAAAACTACAGACAATGGCCAAAAGAAATAAAAGAATACTTACCTAAATACACATCTGTGTTTGTGGATTGGAGACTGAATACTGTTAAGATGTCAAAATTACTCAAACCCTTACAGTCCATAATCCCCATCAAAATGATAATGGCCTTTTCCCCTTAGAAATTAAAAAAAAAAATTCTCAAATTCACATATGATATGCAAGGGGCTTCAAATTATTGACAGAACAGTATTGGAAAAAGAAAAACAAAGGTGAAAATAGAATTTTCTTTCTTTCCTTCTTTCTTTCTTTCTTTTTTAAAGTATTGGGGATTGAACCCAGGGGTGCTTAAACACTGAGCCACATCTTTAGATTTTTTGTTTTTATGTCCTTAGGACTTCACTAAATTGCTGAGGCTGACTCAAATTTGCCATCCTCCTGCCTCGGTTTCCTGTGTTGCTAGGAATACAGGTCGAACCAACATTCCCAGCAGAAGATAGAATTGAGCAATATGATGTCACCATTGGGAGAAACATATAGACCGTGGGGTTAAATTGAGTGTCCTGAAACAAATCCAGACATCTGTGGTCAATTTATTTTCAACAAGGATACCAAGACTTGCAATGGGGAAAGAAGAATCTCTTCAACATACAGTGCCAGTGCAGCTGGATATCCACGTGCAAAGGAGCAGAGTTGGACCCACACAATAGACAAACATTAACTCAAGGTGCTGGGGCTGGGGCTCGGGGTAGAGCACTCGCCTAGCACTTGTGAGGCACGGGGTTCCATCCTCAGCACCGCATAAAACATAAATAAAACAAAGGTATTGTGTCCATTTACAACTAAAAAAACATTTTTTTGAAATTAATTCAAATGAATGGCCTACATATAAGAGATAAAAATGTAAAACTTTTAGAACGAGACATGGAGTGAATCATCATATCCTTAGATTTGGCGATGTCTTGGATATGACATCAAAAGCACAAATAACAAAAGAAAAACAGATGAGCTGCCCTTCGTTAAAATTTAAAGTTTTCGTGTATTAAAGGACATTATCAAGAAAGTGAAAAGACAACATATGGAATGGAAGACACATGATTTCAAATTAGATGTCATTAAGTATCTAGCATCCAGACTATATAAAAAGAATTCTTACAATGTAACAACAGCAGAAACCCACCTAATAAACAAATAGGCAAAGACTTGAATAGACATTTTCCCAAAGAAATATATGACTAATAAGCACATGAAAAGATGCTCAGTGTCACCAGCTATTAGGAAAATGAAAATCAAAATAGTGAGACACCCATACCCATTAGGATTGCTATAAAGCAGAAAAAAGCAGAAAACAATTGTTGAGAATGTATGGAACTGCAGACTCTTCAACATCACTGGCAGGAATATAGAATTGTGCAGCTATTGCAGAAGTTTGGTGATTTCTTAAAACAGTAAATGAAGAATGACCAGAAGCCCTAGCAACTCTACTTCTAGGCACAGACTCAAAAGAACAGAAAACAGAAAGTCAAACAGATCTTGTAAGCCGCTATTCCTTGTAGCACTGTGCACAATCGCCAAAGAGCGTGAACAGCTCAATGTCTACCCATGAATGATTGGAAAAACCATACGTGGCACAGAGCTACAAAGGAATATTACTCAACCCTAAGAAGAAACGAAGTTCGGATGCCTGCAACAATATGGATGAACCCTGAAGACATTATGCAGAGTGAAATAAACCAGATACAAAAGGACAGATGCTGCATGATTCCACCTATGTGAAATGCCTAGACTAGGAAAATCTATAGAGATAGGAAGAAGATTACAGAGATCACCAAGGGCTGGTGAAGGGGCACAGGAGTGTTGTTTAATGATGACAGCATTTCTGCTTGGGGTCATGAAAGCAATCTGGAATCCATGTTGGTAATGGCTGCACAGCACTGTCCATATAATGAATGCTACAGAACTGTACCACTGAAGATAGCTACAATGACAAATTTTATGTTATATACCTTTTGTCAAATTTTTAAAAAAAATAACCAGGCAACTCTTGTGAAATTAAGAAACTCTAATTTAAAAAATAGGAATAAGCCAGGTGCAGTGGTGCACATCTGTAATCTCGGCGGCTCAGGAGGCAGGAGGATCAGGAGTTCAAAGCCAACCTCTGCAAAAGCAAAGCGCTAAGCAGCTCACTGAGACTCTGTCTCTAAATAAAATACAAAATAGGGTTGGGGATGTGGCTCAGTGGTCGAGTACCTCTGAGTTCAGTCCCCAGTATCCCAAAATAAATAACCAGATAGATGATAGATAGATAGATAGATAGATAGATAGATAGATAGATAGATAGATAGATAGAGGAGTAGAACCAGGAGGGATGGTATACACCTGTAGCTCCAGCAGCCCCAGCAGCTCAGGTGGCTGGAGGGTCAATTGAATCCAGGAGTTCAAGGCCAGCCTGGACAAGATAGTGGGACCCCTGTCTCTCAAATAAACAAAATAGCAGTAATAATAATAAATAATAACACATGTACTGTAGGCAAAGACTGTGTCTGCAAGCTCAGCCTCATATGGAATTTATTATACAGTGGGCATTCAGTAAGTGATGACAAACCTTTAAAAACAATGGATGATAGAAAAAACAGTTTTGAGAGGGATCACATTAGAATTTGCCAGGTAGTGTTAATGGAGAGCCATCACCCAGGCAGTTCAGTATGTCTGCAGAGTGAGAGAAGATTCCTCTCCACGGAAGCAGTCGCGGGTCTGCTTATGCTGCCAAACCCCCAGAAATTATGAAGTCGGAAGCTGGCGGAACTTTCCACAGACATGAATGCTGACAATTGTAAATAAAAGGCACCCGTTAAAGCATTTTTCCTACTAATTAAGGCAAAATATTCCTAAGACTCTGCCAACAGTATTCAGATGTCAGCCAATAAATGACAACATCACCCCATTTCTCCTGGAGTGCATTCTTCCCCCACAGCCTTCCCAACACAGGGCTGCAAGCTATGCACCTGACATCTTGGCTTCGGAGGACTGCTCCCAGTATCAGGCTCAGAGGACAGATCTCTGGCTTGCCTCATGTCCAGCATCCTCGAAATAATGCTGACCTGAGGGTCATCTGCCGTATCCAGAGAGGACACTAATGGGAACGAGCTATTAGTTTCTTGCTGCTGCCTGTGCCATAATATCCCCGTATAGTGATTTTTTTTTTTTTGGAGGGATTAGGGATGACTCAAGAAATTGGAGATTTATTTCATGTTTAAGGCATTTTTCACTACTGGGTTGGATTTATGGAATTAGAATGGAACAGGGAGAGATGAGTCACAGGTCAATTTGAGTACCTCGCCTGGTTTTATCTCCTGTAAATCAACCGAGCAGATCAACCTAGTACTTGAGAAACTGATGTCAAAAAAAAAATAAAATAAAATAAAATAAAATAAAAAAAATAAAAAAAAAATAAAGTGCTAAAAAAAAAAAAAAAGACAGTGTTAGAAGGGCATTATGGGCCCATTGTGGCCTTCCAAAATTCTTACGCTGAAGGAGGGACTACTGCTGAGGTTAAGGTTAGGTGTCCCTCTTATCAGCCTGCCCTGGGCTGACAGCCTTCGGGGGACTCCTTCCACATATTGTACTCTCGAGTTTGCACAACTACAGTCCCCACTTAAGGGCAGGATTTTATGTCCCGCTTACAATTGTCGCCCCAGCAACTATTAAAGAAACGCTGTACCTGGCGTTCCACCAATGTTTGATTAATGAATGCTTCATGGACTCCATTTTTCAAGGCCTCTTAAACCTTCCCAAGGTGTAGTTTGCTCTGAACACACCGAATAATGACCATATGCTGCTATTCTGCTGTGTGTATGGACCTCATGCAGAGAATACTGTTTTCCTAGCAGAAGTTTTGTTTTTTTTTTTCCTAAATTTGTGGGTTTGAATTGATTAGTAGAGAAACACATCACAACCACTTGGGACACCTAATAAAAATACAGGCTCTGTTATGGTGAGACTGGAGCTGAGATCACTGGGCCTGTGTGTAGGTGTGTGTACCTAGGGAGAGCCGGCTTGGGGACCACCCTGCTCAGCTTACCCCCATGACACATATTTGCCACACTAGTGGCTGAGATCAGAATATCCTGTGTTTTGTGAGACTGTGACAGAACACATGCATACGGGTAATTTATAAAGGACAGATTTTTATTTCTTGTGGTTATGGAGGTTGAGGAGTTTGCTGAGAGCCACAGCCGAGTTGGTTGAGAGGTGATGCCAGCGAGCTGTTGAGATGATGATGGTATGTTAAGCTGTGTATTCAATTGTATATTAGACCCCTGCTTCCGCCTTGGCCCTCTACTTTGGAGTTCTCCCGGGGATTCCTGGAGAGTTCGCATCGGTTGGGGAAGTGCCGGAGGAGGGATTTCCGGTTGGTGGTTCCTGGAAGGGCCGGGTGGGTGGCATTCGCCAGAGTTCGGATAATAAAGGAGTTCCTGTTTTGAACCTACAAGTGCCTCGTGGCGGCTCGGTTATTTTGTGCCCAGCCAGACTGCAGCAGAAGTTCAGGGCTGAGGGGTCCACAGTTGCCCAGAGCCTTCTTGCTGCATCACATGCAAAGCACAGCGAGGAAAGAAAGGAAGGAAAAAGGAAAGGAAAGGAAATTTAGGAACACAGTGCTTTCCAGACGTGAGCCAGCCCCCAAATCACATGGAGAATTTCCTTAAAAATCAGACTGTGGTCCCTCTTCCCTCTCCCCACCACCCAGTTCTTCCTACAAAATTTGGACTCCGTAAGTTTAGGGTGAAATTCAAGAATATGTATTTCTAACCAGGCACAGTTGCTCAGGCCTAAAATCCCAGCCACCCAGGAGGCTGAGGCAGAGGAGTGTGAGTTCAAAGCCAGCCTCAGCAACTTAGTGAGGCCCTAAGCAATTCAGCGAGACCCTGTCTCAAACTACAGAATAAAAAAATAAAAAGGGCTGGGGATGCTATTCCATGCCTCAGTTTATACCCAAAGGTCTTAAAAAGAGCACACTACAGGGACACAGCCACATCAATGTTTATAGCAGCACAATTCACAATAGGTAAACTGTGGGACCAACCTAGATGCCCTTCAATAGATGAATGGATAAAGAAACTGTGTTATATATACACAATGGAATGTTACTCAGCATTAAAAGAGAATAAAATCATGGCACTTGCAGGTAAATGGATGGAGCTGGAGACTATCATGCTAAGTGAAGTAAGCCAATCCCAAAAAACCAAAGAATGTTTTCTCTGATATGTGGATGCTGATCCATAATGGGGTAGGGGGGAGCATGGGAGGAATGGAGGAACTCTGGATAGGGCAAAGAGGAGGGAGGGTAGGGAGGGGTCAGGGGGTAGGAAAGGTAGTGGAATGAGATGGATATCATTACCCTAGGTACATGTATGAAGACCCAAATAGTGTGACTCTACTTTGTGTAGAGTCACCAAAGAAATGAAAAGCTGTGCTCTATACGTGTACTATGAATTGAGATGCATTCTGATGTCTGTATAACAAATTAGAATAAAGAAATAAAGGAGGTCACTGAGGATGTGGCTCAATCCCCAGTACCAAAAAAAATAGTGTGTTTCTAACCTATAACTATACTTTTAGGGTAAAGAAAACTTAAATAGATAAATGAATGGCTAAAAGTTATTGACTGACTTGTCTGCCTGTTTGTTCATCACACTGGGAATTGAACCCAGAGGCACTTAACCACCCAACTACGTCTCCAGTCCCTTTTTTGTTTTTGGTACCTAGGATTGAACCCAGAGGCACTTGCCTAACCCCTGAGCCACATCCCCAGCCCTTTTTTATATTTTATTTAGAGACAGGGTCTCACTGAGTTGCTTAGGGCCTCACTAAGTTGCTGAGGCTGGCTTTGAACTTGCGATCCTCCTGCTTCAGCCTCCGACCTGCTTGGATTACAGGCATGCGCTATCACGCCCGGCCAAAAATAATTTACTTAGGGATGGATGTAGTTGAGTGTTAAAGCAGGGATACTAAAATGCCAATAACAGAATCTAGAGGACAGGTACATGGAGAGTCATCATAAAATGTTTCAGTTCACCTATGTCTGACATTTTTCAGAATAAAATTTGGGGAGAGGGGTTCAGTAAGGACTGGGAGCCACAGTGGAACACTGGTAGCAATTTAGCAAGGATCGTTTTTCCCAGCATTAAAGCAACCGGCACAGTCTCGTGAGGATTAGATACATGTGCAGACTAATTCGTCTGTTTACACATCATCATTGTGTAAAGACCTAATTGAGTGCTTTCCCAACCTGACCTTTACTCATGTTTGTGGCAGGAAATTATTAAAGAGAGTGCCAACAGAAAAACTTCAGTCAATTGCTACTTAGTACAGGTTAAACCCTGTGGAGTAAAGACAAAGAGGCTCTGTATTCTGAAGTTCTGTGTGTTTTTTTCCCCCCAAGTTCAGGATGAGCACTCCCAGAAATAATATTCAGATTGTAAACCATTCAAAATTATTCAGTTATCTTATATTGCAAGTGATTTCTCTGTTCATCTATTCATTTAATTAGATAATTTTTGAATTTTTTATCTGTTCTTTTTAGTTCGACATGACAGTAGACTGTATTTTGACATATCATATACACATGGAGCATAACTTCCCATTTTTGTGGTTGTACATGATTAGATAATTTTTTGTAAAAGTGTACGGGGGCTGGGCACACGCCTGTAATCCCAGCAACTCAGGAGGCTGATGCAGAAGGATTGCAAGTTCAAGGACAGCCATAGCAATTTAATGAGGCCCTGAGCAACTGTGAGAACCTGTCTCAAAATTAAAACAAAACAAAAACAAACACGTGTGCTATGTGCTGGCACTGCATACTGAGGGTTTTTTAAAAAGCAGTGAATCAAAATGTAAGATAATACCAACCCTCATGAAGCTCACACCCCAAAGAAGAGACAAAGACTAAACAAATAAATGAAATGCAAGTCATTTGGCGGTAAAAGCCCTGGAGGAAAGGTTAGGAGTCTAACCATAGGACAAAGGAGGGTGTGCCTTTCAGGCAAGACAGGGGAAGGTAAAGCGGAAAGATGAGCAGGACTGGGGAGGACGTCAGGCAGAGGTGAGCCTGTGTGGACCAGGGAACAGGGATGGATGGAGGGCAGGATGGTGGAGGGGAGAGGAGAAGCAGGATGCCCACAGGGAGATCGTGGTGAGGTCCTGTCTAAGGCACTGTGCCTGCCGGAGGAGCCTCGACAGAAGGATGACAGGACACATCTGCTGGTGACCAGAGCTGGGAAGAAGCCACACCAGTTAGGCAGTAACCTGCCTGCGGGCCGAGCTGCTCCTGAGAGATCTAGTCCCAAAGCCACCAAGGTGGGACGTGATGAATTCCAGCCAAGGGGAAGCAGAGCCCTGGGAGGTGATCAAGGAAGGGTCCTGGGGCCGGGAGGCGACCTTGGCGAGCACTGCACAGAGAGCCCTGGAGGGAAGGGGCATGGCGGTCAGTGCCCAGAAGTGCAGGGCCAGGGGAGGCCGGGTTGGTGGGTCACTGGGGCCATTTCTAGAGGCCTACAGTGTCCCTCTAAGGAGCTTGGACTTTATACAGGGTGAAGAAAACCATCAGAATTTCATTCCGGGTTTTATTTTCATTCTTTCAATTTTTAAAATGATTAGAAAAATTTTAATTGTGATAAAAAGAAGACAACATAAAACTTGCCCTCTCACCATTGTTAAATCAGTTTCAGTCACATTCAGTACAATGGTGCACACCCATGACCCCAGAGACTCAGGAGGCTGAGGCAGGAGGATCTCAAGTTTAAGGCTAGCCTCAGTCAGCAACTTAGTGAGATCCTCAGCAACTTAGTGATGACACCCTGTCTCAAAGTTAAAAATTAAAAGGGCTGTGGATGTAGCTCGTTGAGAGAGGGCCCCTGGGTTCAATCCCCAGTACCAAAAAAAAATTAAAGAATTAAAAATTAAAAGTATAGTTACATTGTTGTACGACAGATCCCCAGAACTTTTGCACCTTGCAAAACTAAAACTTTATACCCATTGAACAACAACTGCTTGTTTCCCCACCTGACAACCAGTTCCCTAACAACCACCATTCTACCTTCTGCCTCTGAATTTGACCACTCTAGGTACCCATATAAATAGAACCACGTGGTATTGGTCTTCATGTACCTGGCTTATTTTACTAAGCATAATATCCTCAAGATTCATCCATATTGTATCATGTAACAAGATTTCCTTTATAGTTAAGGCCAAACAACATTTCATTAGACAAAAAACACATTTTGTTTATTCATTCACCTGCCAACCTGAGTTATTTCTACCTGTTATGAACATGGACATGCAAATATCTCAAATATCTGCTTCCCATTCTCTCCCTCCTTCCTTTCTTCCTCCCTCCCTCCCTTTCTTTTTTCTATTTGCTAGATTTTGGACATGGGATCTCACACATGCTAACTGTATGCTCTACCCCTGTGCTAGACCCAAGCTCCCATTCTGTGCTATACACAGACAATCTCCAACTGACCATGGTTTGACTCATGATTTTTGACTTTTCAATACTGCAATGCTTCCCAACACTTGCTGTTTTCTGTTTCTTTGTTTTGTTTGCTTTGTTTGTTTTTATAGTACCATGCTTGTAGGTGTGAGATTTTCTTTGTGGTTTTTAGTTAATTCCCTCCAATTCTCTTCACTCTTCTCATTTCCACCATCCTCATTTCTATGCCAGGGAGACAACCACTGAACACTTCTATTTCTACTTTTCTACAACTAACCATAACACATGGGAGTCCAGGCTGGAAAAATTAGGAGTGGCCAAGGCCCTTCTGTCCCCATGTGTCCTTGTACTGGTGCCAGTTCGTACACAGCCGGGAGACTGAACATAAACTTTGTTTCTTTGCTAGGTTTTGTAAACATAATGTAGTTTTTAGGGTTTTAACCACATTTAATCACAAACCAGTTCTGAAATTCAGGAAAAAGAAGAATTTCATTTGCAGTTCCCTTGAAAGTGAAAGTGGAGTCCAGGGTCCTCTGGCCCACTCTGTGGCACCTTGGCCAGAATGTTGTTTTTGGCCTCTGTAACCCTCCATACTTAAAATGCATCCCATTTTTATTGTTCAACTGTTAAGATGTGTGTCTCCAGTTGATTAGATAAGGGCTCTGATGGAGGCGGTAAGGGTGGAGGAGGAAGACGATAACATTGAAGACTTGTCTCTGATTTCTTGTTCTCTAAAGCTCTCTGCCATCCCCTGAATTTCCCTTACAGAGATCCACTTAGCAACCATGTTCTTGGCAAGTACTGACTGTTGTTTGAAAGTTTTCTGTTTTGAAGGAAAAGTCTTTGATTTTTTTTTCCTTATGTCTTTTTTTTTTTTTTAATTGCTGTAGTAACGTACCCTGGGCCAATTTCTGCCCTTAGTTACTATTTCTATGGCATCTGTACTGTACACATAAGCAAACCCTGAGGTTGAGTCCATTACGAACTTTTAACAATAACAACTTACATCTTCGTGTCGTTTTATATTGTAGAAAATGACTGCACATTCTGTGATTCATTTGATCTGCACATACACAAACACTATGCAATAGATAAAGCAGAACTA
The DNA here is from genome assembly GCF_045843805.1 of Urocitellus parryii. Taxonomy (NCBI): domain Eukaryota; kingdom Metazoa; phylum Chordata; class Mammalia; order Rodentia; family Sciuridae; genus Urocitellus; species Urocitellus parryii. The sequence continues at coordinate 147,313,639 of NC_135538.1, read as the reverse complement.
TGTAGTCCTGACTTCTAGGTGATACAGCTGAGCTCAGAAAGATTCAACAGCTAGTCCAAGGCCACACAGGCAGAGATGGGCTCCAGCCAGATCTGATTCTCAAGTCTGTGCCTCAAGGAGGGTTCTGTTTTGATTGAGTGATTAAAGAATAACACACACAAACATAAAGATAGAAAGCTATATTATTTTACTGTACAATGTATGGTGCTTCTAGAGGATTTGAAAAGTGAGGGAGAAAACATAATTAGTTGAAAGGAATCAAGTTTGTGAAATGCAGGAGGAATATGGTAGATTGCAAACCAGGAGAGGGCAGCAGCTGAGATCTGCTCCTTTGTCTTTGCAGTAATCCCCACCACTGTGTCTTGTGCTTAGTGATTACCGAATGGAGGAAAGCCTCAACACAGTCACCCAGAATCCTAGAGGAAGCCTGACCCAGGGTTTGAAAGTTCTCCCAGGAATCAAAGTCCCACCTGATGAACGGGAGCCTCCGCAGAGAGAGAAAAAGAAAGGGATGAAGAGACGGGCTCCACCTGCCGCAACTCTTATTCCATCCCCCCGAGAATCCTAGAGCTGACACCGGGTTCTACGCTGCGTGGACAACTCACACGGAGAATTTCCAGTTTTTCTAATCTGCCATCATTTTTTTGATGCATTTAGTGATGTTAATTATCCACCCATGGATCTGAATATCTTGTGGTCAGCTAGGTGGTACCTGGCCTACAGCAGGTGCTCAGGAAATGTCACAGAAGGAAAGAATGGATGTCAGGGGTCAATAAGGAGCAGACAAGACACTCTGTATAAGGAGTAGTGTTTTGCCCTCTCTTCCCCCAGCTGCTATTGAACAGTGGGACGGTGGTGTGGCAGAAGAGCACCCTGCTATGACTCAAGCTTCTAAATCAGGAAAGAAACACACACACACACACACACACACACACACACACACACACACACAATTACAAGACAACCCCCCTGGCTAGGGCTCTATGGGGCTTGTTTGCTGATGTCATCAAGAATGACATCCACTGAAAGTTATGGAATGACTTTTCCCAGTATTTCACAATTCAATTTCTGATAAGGTAAACTTACAAATGGACTCATATTTAAATGTTTACAGGTGTTCTGTAAGAGGTCTTAGGTGAAATAAAGAAGGGAGATGACTCAGGACATTGAAGAATTCTTCCATATAATGAATCATCACACCTAAATGTGCTGGTTTTCAAAGTATGTGTGTTAGTCAACTGTGCATGGCTGTGACCAAACACCTGACAAGAACAACTTAAAGGAGGACAAGTTTATTTCGGCTCATGGTTCCAGAGGTCTCAGTCCACAGCGGGCTGACTCCATAGCTCTGTGTCATGGCAGAAGGGCGACATGAAGGGAAGCTGCTCCGTTGGTGGCAGCAGTGGGGAAAGGGAGGGGGAGGGAGGGGAGCAGCCCCAGGGACCGGCCTGCCTACAGTTACCACCCAGTCCATTCAAACTCGGAGGGACTGCTGAGGCCACAGCTCTCACAGTCCAATCACTTCACCTCTGAGTGTCCCCCATTAACACGGGAGCTTTGACGGGGTCCCCTCATATTCAAACCTGAACAGTTGTGTGTCTTCAGATTTCCAATTCCGTTGAAAGTCAGGCTGACCTATATCGTGTGACTGTTAATGAGGTCTGGTGGAGGGATGACGGGATTCGGTTCAGCCCTGTCTTTCCTGTCTGCCTGCTGACGGCTGGTGTTGAAGTCTCCAACTGTAAACGTGGCTTCTTCCCTGTCTCCTGGCCGTTCTACCAGTTTTCACCTCACTTATTTGGACACTCTGTTCTTAGGTGCATATCCATCAAAGATCGCTAAGCCTTCTGAAAGAAGCAGTGCTCTGACCAACGTGTGATGCCCCTTTTTATGACAATTTTTCTTATTCTGAAGTCCACCTTGTTTGAAATGGTAACTACTCCTGCTTTGGGGGTCTTGATGTTAGCCTGGTGTATCTTTATCCCTTTACTTTTGACCTATCTCTGTCTTACGTGTGCAGTGGGTTTATTATAGACAACAGACAGTTAGGACTTTTTTATAACCCATCCAGACAGTCTCTTCTTCTTTGTATTATCTAGATGCTCCACAAATTAAGCAATTATTGAAATAATTGGAGTAATATCTACCATATTTATAACTTTTTTCTGTTTGTTGTTCTTGTTCTTTGTTTCTTTCTTATCATCTCTTTTTTTTAACCTTCTCTGATTTTAATTGAGCCTATTATATGATTCCATCTTCTCTTTCTCTTAGGAAATCAAAAACACTTCTTTAAATTTTTTTGTAATTTCCCTAGAATGTGCAATATATGTTATAATCAGTCTCATTCCACTTTCAAATAATACTGCACAGCTTCACAAGTAGTGTAGGGAGCACACTGTAACCATCCCAAACATTGCTACTATAATTATTTTGAATAGCTATTAGATTAAGAAATAAAAACAACTTATTTTACCTTCATTTACTTCTCTTCATTTTATTTAATGTGGTGCTGAGGACGGAACCCAGTGCCCCCTGCCTGCTAGGTGAGCACTCCACCACTGAGCCACAACCCCAGCATCCCACCCCCCTGCCCCCCGTAGTTCTCTTCCTTTTTGTACATAGATCCAAATTTTTGATCTATTTAATTTTCCCTCTCTCTGGAGTTCTTAACATTCTTTTACTTTTTTTTTTTTTTTTTTTTTTTTTTGCAGTGCTGGGGATTGAACCCAGGGCTGCTCTATCCCCAGCCCTTTTATTGATTGATTGATTTTTTTATTTTGAGACAGGGTCTTGCTGAGTTGCTGAGGCTGGCCTGGAACTTGTGATCCTCCTGGCTTAGCCTCTCGAGTAACTGGGATTGCAGGTGTGTCCTGCCACTCCTGGCCTCAGTTCTTGTTTGCTTGAGAAAGTCTTTATTTCCTCTTCATTTTTAAAGGATGATTTTACTGGATACAGAATTCTAGGGTGGTGGGATTTTTCCAACACTTGAGATATTTTATTTCATTCACTTTTTGCTGATGTTGCTTCTGATGAGAAATTTTAGGTAATCCTTAATTCCAATTCTTCCATAGGTTAAGTTAGTTTGTGCCTCTAGCTTCTTTCAGGATTTTTCTCTTTGTCTTTAGTTTTCTGCATTTTAAATATGATATACTTAGGTGTACATTTTAATTTTTTTGGTATTTCTCCTATTTGATGTTCTCTGAGCTTCCTGGAACTATGGTTTGGTGTCTGTCATTGATTTTGGGGAAAAAATTCAGTCATCATTTCTTCAATAGTTCATCTGTCTCTTTAGTTATTCTCCTAATATCCCAATTTCACGTATGCTATAATTTTGTGGTTTTTCTCACAATTACTGCATGCCCTGTTTTGCTTTTTAATTCATTTTTCTTTTTATATTTCATTTTGAGATAAATCCATTTGAGACTTAACTTGCTTTATTTCTACTCTTCCTTCATTTCTAAATGAAACAGTGTTTTCAATTTCTAGCATTTCCTTTTGATTTTTACTTAAAATTTCTATCTCTGATAGAAGTCCACTAGACTAGACAAAGGGAAATGAAGGGAAGGGAGGGGGGAAGGGAATAGGAAAAACAGTAGAATTCATTGGTCATGACTTTCCTAGCCTTGTATTTGTATATACTACCAGGGTAACTCCATATCATGTACCACCACAAGAGTGGGAATCTCAATAGAGTGAGTTACACTCTGTGTATGTATATTCTGCCCAAATATGTTCTACTGTCATGTTTAACTAAAAATTTAAAAATGAAAAAAAAATAAAAGCAAAACATTTTCCATCTCTGTGTGTGTGTGTGTGTGTGTGTGTGTGTTAGTATGTGTGTGTGTTGCTAGGGATTAAACCCAGGTGCACTTTACCATTGAGCTACATCCCCAGCCCTTTTTATTTTGAGACAGAGTCTTGCTAAATTGTCCAGGTGACCTTGAGCTTGCCATCCTCCTGCCTTGGCCTCCCCAGGCACTGGATTTCAGGCATGCACACCACCTCACCCGGTGCATTTCCATCTTTTTACTCATCGGTTCTCCTGCAATGTTAACTTTTTCTTGGAGCCATTAGCATAGTAATCGTAGTTATTTTAAATTCCCTGGGACACAATTCCACAATTGGTATCACGTCCAAAGCCTGATTCTGATAGTGAGTTTTTCTCTTCAGACTGTATTTTTCTTGCCTTTTAGCGTAGCCTGTCATTTTTTGCTAAAAGTAGTTGACATTTTGGTTCACGAGAACAGCACTGCACAGGGCTTGCGTGAGGCTGTGTGCTCATCTGGCTAGGATGTGTTTCATGTTTTATGTCCATGTCATTGTCAGAAGGTTCAGTTTCCTTTCGTGTTATTTTCTGTGTTCTTGGGTTTGCCTAAGAACCCCCTACAGAGCTCTGTGTCTGGCAACTCTTTGGGTTGTACTGTCTCTGTGCCAGAGCCTTGCTTAATTAGTAGGAAGGGGTAGGGAAGGAGTGTTCTAGAATCTGACAGTTAAGTCCCAGTCTTTGAGTGGGCCTAAGTCCCTGGGCTTTGACCTTTCGATATGTCTCTTATCCTTTTTCCCCTCCCTTTTGGGTAAACAGAATGCAAGGGAGGGCTGAAGTTGGCTAGGTGCCCTTCCCTGAGGCAGACAGGCTCTGGTAGAAAGCATTATCCTTGGAGAGGAGGACTTTGTTAGGAACCAGATTCTAAGCAAATTTCAAGATGGCGCCTGTCTGAGTCCATTTGTGTTGCTGTAAGAGACTGAGTCGTTCATAAATAATAGAAAATTGTTCCTGTTTCTGGAGACGGGGGAGTCCAAGACCAAGAGGCCAGCTGGATTGGCGTCTGGTGAGGCTGTTCTCAGCTTCCAAGATGGCGCCTCCGTGCTGTGTCCTCACATGCCAGGGGGCAGAAGGGCAAGAGGCTGCTCCCTTGAGCCTTTTTATTTGAGTGCTGATCTCATTTACGAGGGAAGAAATGCATCACCTTCCAAAAAACACACCCCTTCCGACTGTTGCATCGGGGACAGAGTTTCAACATGCATTTTGGAGGGGACATAGCTTCAAGCCATAGCACTTACTTTCTCATGACTCCTGCCAGAACACATGGAACTTTTCTGAGGTCTCCATCCTGAGAGCCTGGTGGGGTTACTGTCGGCAAAATCTAGAAAAGTATGAGGGTCTTTCTGGACTGGAAGCCAGGAATTTCCCTAGCAATTCATCCAAATGATCATTTGAGTGTTCCTACCTGTTTACAGCTCTAGCAGCTTCTGTTCCAGGTAAGCCTCTGTATTCACCTGTCTCTCTAGATTTTAGGAGAGTGAGATCATTTCTCTGATGGGTCCAAGGAAAGTAATGGATTTTCAATTTATTCAGCTCTTTTCTCTTGTTGTAAGGACAGGAGTGATGGTGTCCAAGCTCCGTCCTGTTAGAACTGACCCCAGGCCTCTCCTGTATTTTGGATGACCTCTCCTGTTCTATTTTCCCTTCCCTTTTGTAGAGTACCAAGAAAACAAGTAAGTGACCAGAGAAGGTGGAAGGTGCTGGAATTTAGAGGGCATCCTTCCTGGTTCCCAGTTCTTTCTGCTGTAAACTCTGTGCCTATCAGCTACCCTCCTCCTGCACCTCGCTGGGTTACGATAGAAGAAAATATGACCAGGGAAAGAAACTTGGAACTGGCTCCTCTGCTCTGCCCAGGGCTTCGTTCGAGCATGAACAAACAAGTGGCATCAATCAAGGACTTCAAAGCCCACGGAGGGCAGATGTAGCTGCCGGGTTGAAAGACAGCCATTCATGGAGTACACAGGAGTGGAGAGGAGCGAGGCGGAGTCACTTGGCTCTCTCTCAAGCTCTGACTAAGCCCACTTCAAATGACGGCTTCAGACAGACCAGCTGCCCGTCAGCCGGTGCCCCAGGGGCCAAGCCAGCCCTGAGCCCAGGCGCAGGGAGGTCCGAAGGGGACAGTGGTAAGTGGACTTCTCTTTGGCACCTGACGCTTCTCTGTTTTAAGGTTCGTGAGGACACCACCCTCTCTCTGTCTCCCCAAATGCCCAGAACCCAATTGGTACAAGCTGGCTCTCTGCCTGTGATCAGCTGCTGATATCAACGCCCTTGGGCTCACATCACCACCATTTTTCAGAACGTGCAAAACCCGACCTTCCCAAGGAGCACCACGTTGTGACAAAAGGTAACTGAGGACAAAGGCGTGTCTTAGACAATGCGTAGGAGGGAAGTCCAGATGGCCACCAACTCACAGAGGTTCACTCAGGATGGTGTCGCTGTGCGGTGGTGAGAAGGTCACGGTGCCTTCTCTAGAACCGCCAGTGTGCACGGTGAACGTGGGCGACTTCCTGGGCCAGCCATACGCAGTGCGACCCTCTCTCTGTGTCGGGTAGCGGAGGTGTGTTCCCGGGCAGCCCCACGATCACACGTGGAAACGGCTGACACTCTTCGGGGTGCGGTTTTGCCAGTGTGCTTTGTGTTTTCACGTCCTGTCATCTCTACAGAACGCCCATCCGTCTCTCCCACACCCTCACATCCACCCTGGTTCTCCCTTTCTGTGCAGTAGCTGCCTGACCTTCAATAGGTCATTATCAAATATGCTTTGGGGGAGAAGATTTTGCCCGATCTCGGGCTGGTGTATTCTGAGTGTGTTTGTGGAAGGCGAGGTGAAGGTGTGCTCTTTTTGACTTACAAATATTTTCAGCTTAGGATGGTTTATCAGGAGGTAACCCCACCACAAGTCCAAGAGCACCTTGATAGTTTTCAGGCAGATGGCCACTAACTCACGGTAGATCACTCAGGATGGTGTGGCTGAGCGGTGGCGAGAAGGTCACTGTGCCTTCTCTAGAACCCCCAGTGTGCACGGTGAACGTGGGTGAATGTGGCAGAGGATCCTACCTAGGAACTTTGTGCCGTATCACTGACCTGATGGCTGAGACCCCTGGTGTATGTGTGTGTGCTGGAGGCAGGGGTGGGGTTATGGGCACGGAACCCAGGGCTGCACGCCTGCTAGGCAGGTGCTTTACCACTGAACGACATCCCCAGCTCTTAAAAGTATTTTTGAGACAGGGCCTTGCTAAGTTGCCTGGCTGTCCTGGAAGCTGCAATCCTCCTGCCTCAGCCTCACGAGTAGCTGGGATTACAAGCGTGCACCACTGCACCCGGCTCTAATCCTGCCTTTTTGTGAGAACTATCGATTGTCTTTTACCCCTTTACCCCGGCAGCAGGGAGAAGGTCCAGTATTAATCTCTCTGGAAAAGAAGAGCCATTTGGGGAACCTAGGTCCAGTGCCACAGGAATCTATTTCTCCCAGTTCTGGAGACCAGGGTCTGAAATCAGGTGTTGGGGGTCCCACGCTCTGGAGGTCTGGGAGGGTCTTCCTTGCCTCTTGCAGCCTCTGTGGGTGGCTGAGGGGCTCTTGGTCTTTGTAGTGGCCTGGCTCTAATTCATGTGCCCTGGTCACCAGGCCTGCTTGTCACTGGATTCAGGGCCTTTCAGATAATGCAGGATGATCTGTCCAATTAGGGTGACATTCATAGATTCTCAGGGTTAAGACACCGGTTTTTGAAGGCCTCCATCAACCCATTCCTAAGGATGTGATACTCTTCCTTCCGTTTTCATGTTTTTAAAAAGATTCTCATGCTAAAAGGAATTTTTAAACAATGTTTTTGGCCTGAGGAGAATTCCATTTTGCTCATCTCTGGACATGACAGTGTTCACAGAGAGAACTCCCGAGTCGGAGGCAGAAGGTGCTGGGTAAGTTCACGGAAGTGAGGAATGTGGCCCAACAGGGAATACCGGGAAGACCTGGCTCCCTTCCTCGTCACCCAGACAGACCCAGACACTGTCAGGAACCGCGCACAAGGACATGGGGTTTCTTCCCAGTGACTGGCAGGGCCAAGGTGGCAGGGGGTGTGTCAGGTCGGCCTCTCGCCATCTGCTTTCTAGCACCTTCGTCCCCCTTGGGAGAAGCATCCTTCCAGATGCTGAGGTCACAAGGTGGTGGGGACACCCTTCCTTACTTCACCTACAGAGAGGAACTTTTCCTATTGGCCCAGGACACAGAAACACAGGGCTAGGGGTAGGCTAGCAATGGGCTGGCATGTGTTTGGAGGAAGACTTTTTTAATGGAAAGGACAAGAAGGATGGGAATGCTCCTTTTCACATTTTCTCTACAACTGGAAAAGGATGAGTGGCCTAGGGGACAAAGGTGAGGCAACCGTAACGATGATGTAAAAAGGTACTACCTGGAATTGTGCAGTGCACAACCTGCACTGCCATCTTAGTGTTTGGCCACAGTAAGGAAGGCCCAACAGGGACTTGCCACATGACAGAATGTGCACCTGCTTTAGGTTCTGTGCGCTGGCTGTCCCTCTGGACCGTCTGCTGAACTGCCTGAGTCTCCCCAGTCTAAGAGGCTAATGCTGAAGCAAACAGAAGGCTGTTGTGGGATTCCCACCGCGTGATCCACCCAAACTTGGAGCCCTGAGATGGAGCAGGGGTGACGCAGCTGAAGGCTTCAGTGCCACCGTTATCTCTACGCCAGGAACAGCACTGGCAAGCAGGGCAGGCCACCCCGGCCAGCATGGTCAGGTCAGGTGGCCACGTTTTCCACCTCCACCTTCTGGAGTGGCTGAGGGGCCAGGAAGGGCCCTGGGTCCCAGTTGGCCTGGCCTGGGTCTAATGTGCCCTGTACCTGAGCAGGGCCTGGCAGCTTCTCTCCACGGCCACCTCCACAGAAAGGAGAGGGTAGCCTTAGGACGGGCAGAGCCCAAAGTGGGCAGAGACTGGTGCCCAAGGGAGACTGTGACCACGAAGGTCTGACCACAGAGGACAAGGAGCAGGAGCAGGAGCTGTGAACCAGCCCGGCAGGCAGAGCTTCCCTCCCTTCCCTTCCCTTCATTCCCCTTTTGTCTAATCCAATGAACTTCTATTCCCCCCCCCCCACCATTGTGTGTGAGCATCCACATATCAGAGAGAAAATTCAGCCTTTGATTTGGGGGAATTAGCTTATTTCACTTAGAACGATAGTCTCCAGAACCTTCCATTTACCAGCAAATGCCATAATTTCATCCTTGTTTATGGCCCAGTAATATTCCATTGTGTATATGTACCACATTTTCTTTAGCCATTCATCTGTTGAAGGTACCTAGTAGATTGGCTCCATAGCTTTGCTATTGTGAATTGAGCTGCTATAAACATTGATGTGGTTGTGTCACTGGAGTATGCTGATCTGAAGTCCTTTGGGTATATATCAAGAGTAGGATAGCTGGGTCAAATGGTGATTCCATTCCAAGTTTTCTGAGGACTCTCCATACTGTTTTCCAGAGCGGTTGCACCAATTTGCAGTCCCACCAGCAATGTATGAGTGCACCTTTTCCCCCACATCCTCACCAACATTTATTGTTACTTGTGTTCTTGATGATTGCCATTCTGACTAGAGAGAGAAGGAATCTCAGTGTGGTTTTAATTTGTCTTTCTCTAATTCCTAGAGATGTTGAGTATTTTTTCATATATCCGTTGACCAATCGTATTGATTCTTCTGTGGAGCGCCCCTTCAGTTCCTTTGCCCATTTATGGAATAGGCCATTTGGGTTTTTTGGTGTTAAGAATGATGATCTCTTAATTCCTGGTTTTCAAACAACCGAGTGAAGGGAGACAGAAAAGGAGATAAAAGGCCAGTGCCCTCTTTGCTAGGAGACTGGAGAGGCTCAGGTCATTGGAAAGAACTGAGCCTGAGGAAGATCATGGCACCAACTCCGATGGGAACACTGAGAAGCAATCCAAGGGCCGGGTGTGGCTGGGTGGTGGAGCCCCTGCCCAGCAAATAAAAAGAAAGGAATACAAAGTACCCACTGTAAAACGGAGCGAATCTTGGCTGGTGGCAAAGTGCTGAGGGCGGCCCTACCCCGGGAGGCTGTGTCACAGTGTCAGGGGGGGGAATGGGGTTCACGAGAAGCGGAGGTGGAATTCTATCTGAGAGGAGCAGAGCTTTAAAAGGTTGAGAAATTCTGTTTTCACCTGAAGAGATCTAACTCAGATGCTGCAGTTCAGGTTTCAGCCGCTAATGCCCCTGGGCCCCGGTCCCTCTGGCCTCTCCCACCCATTTCTATGGTGGACACTTATCTTAGTGGGAAGCCCCTCCTCTTTCCCTCTCCATGCTCTGAATCCTGTCCCTCGCTGTCCCTCAAGGATGCCCTTCCTTGGGCTCACGGGGGGAGACAGATTTATGTCCTTTCCAGATCTCTCTCCTCTAGTCTAATGGCATTAGTCGCCCTAAGAACACAATAGTTGTCCAATACCTCCTGTGAAGGTTGATCCCAGAAGCCACACTGGCATTCAGAGAGAGCAACTCGTTTCAGCTGTCACAACCCAAGGTCGCAGACCCAACCCGATGAACCGCGGGATGGTCCTCTGAATCCGGACGCTCGGTAATTAGAAATGTCAGAAATCAACAAGTGGTACTTTGGGTTTTTTTTTTTTTTTTCCTCGAATCTAAGTGTTAAAACAATTCATTCAATAGTGAAAAGTTCTTCTGCTTAGTCAATAATCAGCCTACAAATTTATACACATCCATCTTTTTTTTTCTTAAAAGTAAAAAATGTACATCCATTTATTTTTTAAACTTTGTTTTTATCTTCCGTAGATGCTGTCTCCTCAATTGTAAATCCTGCTGTGATGAACATTGTATTGAGAGAAAACAGGGCACCGATAACCTAGTGGAAAGCATGTGCTGAAAGACGTAGACAGGGTCTCAGCTCGACTTCATACCCCCTATTAGCTGTTTGCTTTAGGTAAAATTAATTTAACAATTTTTTATTACTTTTTAATTTTTTGGCACCAGAACCAGGGGCATTTTACTCCTGAGCCACATCTGTAGCCCTTTTCATATTTTATTTAGAGACAGGGCCTCACTAAGTTGTTCAGGGCCTCACTAAGTTGCTGAGGCTGGCCTCGAACTTTTGATTCTCCTGCCTCGGCCTCCCAAGTCACCTGGATTATAGGTGTGTGCCATTGTACCCGACAGTTGTTTTTTTGTTTTTTTTTTTAGTTAGTTATACATGACTAAAATGCATTTTTAAATATGCAGGTGCTTAAATATTTGGACCTTTATTTTATTTATTTACATACGGTGCTGAGAATCAAACCTCACACGCGCTGGCTGGCCAGCACTCTACCACTGAGCTATGACCCCCAGACCCACACCTAGTTTTTGATCTTCAGTTTCTTTATCTAGCTCATGTTAAGCGTGTGATTTATTCATAGGACTTTGGCCAGACAAATATGAACCTGTTCCAAGGGGGTCAATGTCACTGCTAGTCTCTAACGGGTTTTCTCTCTGTGGATTTGCATGTTCTGAACATTTCATAGAAGTGGAATCCTATAGCACATCACTTCTGCGTCTGTCTTCTTTCACTCAGCATGTTTTCACAATTCATCCCTGTTTTGGCTTTTGTTAATAATGCTGTTATGAATAAATTTTTGTGTGGACACGTGCTTCAATTCTCTTGGGTATACACTTAAGAAGAATATGATGTCGCTGGGTCATACATTCATTCTGTGCTTAATCTTTTAAAGAACTTTATCTTCCAAAGCAGCTAAACTATTTGACAGTGGCACCATCAACTAGGAAGACCCGGATTTCTCCCCATCCTTACCAAGGCTTTTTATCTCTTTCTGATTATGGCCTCCAGGAATGAAGTGGCTTCTCACTGTGGTTTTGATCTACCTTTGCCTAAAGATACTGAACAGCTTTTCAGGGCTTATTAGTTCTTTGTGTATTCCTGTGAAGAAAACCTTGTTCAAATCCTTTGCCCATTTAAAATGGACTTTCTGTTCCTCTTCCTGCTGATTGTTGAGTCCCTCGGGGACTTTGCGTGCTGGGCGCCGCTTGCTCATCTGACGCGTGAGAAGCGCTGGTTTTCCTCTTCTGTGGGCTTGGTACTTTCTTCATGCCGAGGTAGTTCTGCGTCTTTTCCTTTCCAACCCGGTGCCTTTCCCTCTTTCTCTTGCCTCTTCCTGGTGAAGGCTCCCGAGTAGCCTTGAGCCAGGCTGGGGGGACCGAGTGGCCTTGCCCTGTCCCCTCTCTTCCCGTGAGTGTGGTGCAGCTGCAGGTCTTTCACCACGGGCTTCAGTGGGCCGAGGAATTCCCTCCTCTTTCCCGTTTCTTGCTGGTTTCTGCAGAGCTGAGATTAACCCCAGGGACTTGCATGTGTTCAGCAAGGGCTCTGCCACTTGGCTACCCCTTGGCCTTGTTGACCATTGTCATCATGGGAGGATGGGAGGATGGGGATATGCTTCTTGATTTTTTTTTTCTTGGGCAGTACTGGGGATCCAACCCAGGGTGTTTCAACATTGAGCCGCACCCCCACCATTTTGTTTGTTTGTCTGTTTAATTTTGAGACAGGGTGTTGCTAAGTTCCCTGGGCTGGCCTCAAACTTGCAATTCTCCTGCCTCAGCCTCCTGAGCTTCTGGAATGACCGTCGAGTGCCACCCTGCCCATACTGTTATTAATTGCGCGATATTTTTTGTGGGTTTGTTGGTGATTAAACATCAGATAGTGTCATTATTTGTGAAGCTTTGGGTATCTTTATCTAATGTAGGCTAAAAGGATGATGGTGGAGACATGCCCTCAGATAAGTGGGTCTTGTGTAATGTGTGTGCTTTCATTTAGCTGTTGTTGGATTTTTTAAATATCTGGAAGATTCCAGAGGACCTTCAAATTTCAAAGGAGTCATTTCTTAGAAAGCACAGGGCTCCACATACCCAGGTTTACTTATCCATGAAGGTACTCATTACATTTATCCAGGACCCAGACTGCACCAGGTGTTTGTTAAGCCCTTAGGATTCAGAGTCCAATACACCAGCTCTGGACACAGAGGACACAGAATGCTCCAGTGCTCCCAGGACAGAGCCTCGGGGACCATGACAGGGGGATGTGGGAGCTGCTGGTGAAAGACAACGTGGTGTGAGCCAGGGGTCCCAAACTCCAACGTCTCAGGAACCAGGTGGGCTTGGTTTAGGAAGTGAGGTATTAGGAATGAGGGAGTCTGTGGCCAGGGGAGACAGCACGTTCTCTTTGAAGACACTGATATCCAAATTCAAAACAAAACTTCTGTGGAACACAAACACAGTGCTTCCTCCGGCTAGCCAACAGTCTGAGCCTAGCAAGCCGGACACGGTGGTGCATGTGCCTGTGATTCCAGCAACTCAGGAGGCTGAGGCAGGAGGATCTCAAGTTCCAGGCCGGTCTCAGCAACTTGGTGAGATCTTGTCTTAAAATTAAAAACAAAGAGAGAAAGAAAGGAAAAGGGCCTGGGACATGGCTCATTGCAGAGCGCCTTTGGTTGGGTTCAGCCCCAGTGCAGGAGGGTGGAGCCCCTAGCAGAGGGAAAGGGAAGGCTCACAGCCCTCGCTGCCACCTGGAGGCCCCTCGCTGGTACTGGTGTGACCAAGCCCACGGGGCACCTCTTCCCTACTTCCTGTCCAGTGAGGTGAGGGGCCAACTTGAAGTCAGCCACAGAGGAAAGTATTTACACCAGGAAAGACGGCAGAGCCGCAGACGGTGCCTTCTACCCTCTGGGCAGGAGAGACGTGATCAAGCCGGGTTTGTCCATCCACCGATCAACATTCCTCACTCTTAGAAACCAAAGGATAGGAATGGAGCTCTTCTCATTTTCATCTGGTTATCAGGAGCCAACAGTGAAAACAGATGATTTACATGATAAAAGCAAAAAAACTAGGGATGTGTTTCTATTTGAAGAAAAAAGTCATCTTTCCACTTAGGTTTTGGAAACATCTCATTCCCTCCTTCAAAAATATCATATCACATCAGGCATGGTGGTGCACACACGCAATCCCAGCTACTCAGGAGGCTGAGGCAGGAGGATTGCAAGTTCGAGGCCAGCCTGCACGATTAGCAAGACCCTGTCTCAAAATAAAGAATAAAAAAGGCCAAGGATGAGGCTCCGTGGCAGAGCAATGGCAGAGCATGTGGGTCCAGTTCTCAGTAATGCAAAAGTTCTATGAATCCATCAGGTTATCTACATAAAATAAGCCAGGCAGGGTGGTATGCGCAAGCCTCTAGTCCCAGCTACTCAGGAGGCTGAGGCAGAAGCATCACTTGAGCCATGAGCTCAAAGCCAGCCTGGGAAACACAGCAAGACCCCGCCTCAAAAAAGAAAAGAAGAGACACCATGTTTTTCATTTGGTTTTGTTTGCCTTCAAATTAATGAATTGTTCAATGTAACTTGTCTTAAACAACAAAACAAAAAAACAAAAACAGATATAATTAAGTAAGCAAATAAATGAAATGAGTTCAAGAGAAAGGCTGTTTGTGTGTATTTGTAGATGTTACATCCAGCTGAGACGCCGACTGAGAAGATAACAGGAACCTAGAAGGGTCTTAATTGGAGGGATCTACTGCCGTGCTTATGGCTTACTATTGATTACTATTTACACTCCAAGGGAAATCTCTCCTGTTATTATCAAGTCCCCAGAGCGTGGGAACAAGCTCACATTATCTCAAGGAGGGGTCTTTATTTAATAGTAGTTTTTCTAATTCCACTTCCCACATGAAGAGTGTGATGAATAATTTATAATCGTATCTTCAGAACTAGGAATAACCCTGGAGATTCACAGGCCGTGGGCAACCATGTAGATTTCACTGTTTCCAAATCTCATCACAGTGTGGCTGCCCAGAGCCCTCTCCCTGCTCAGAGGAGAAGAGATTTTGTCCAGTCAGCAACATCTGCCTTTGCTATAGGCCCCATCTAGTTTGATCTCTTTATTTTACAGTTTAGAAATGCCCCCAAAGAAGCATGAAATTCATACAATTAGTCAATAGCGTAGCAAGGATTATAAATTCAGGAATTCGGAGGAAGGCTTACTCTCTCTCTTTTGTGTTTTGTTTTATACTGAGGATTGAACCCAGGGGCACTTGACCACTGAACTACATCCCCAGTCCTTTTTATTACATTTATTTATTCAAAGTGTCACTTTTATTTTACTTATTTATATTTTGGGGGAGGGATACCAGGGATTGAACTCAAGGGCACTCCGCCACTGAGCCACATCCCCAACCCTATTTTGTATTTTATTAGAGACAGGGTCTCACTGAGTTGCTGAGCACCTCACTAAATTGCTGAGGCTGGCTTTGAACTCTCGATCCTCCTGCCTCTGCCTCCCGTGCTGCTGGGATTACAGGCTTGCGTGCACCCAGCCTCATTTATTTATTTTTGAGGCAGTGTCTCTCTAAGTTGAGGCTGACCTCGAACTTGCTCTTGCCCTCCTCTTGCCTCAGCCTCACGGGTCTCCGGGATTGCAGGTGTGTGCCGCAGAGCCTCGCGAGAAGTTGTTTTTGAATAAAATCTCTCCTCTTTGTCCCCACACTCATTGTTCTAAAGTCTTGTTCCCAAACCCCTCTCAGATACTTTCCTTCCATCTCAATTCCACTAATCCTGCCTACTTGCCCCAAGTGCCTGAGTTTTTCTACCCAACCCTAATATCCACCTCTACTTCAATCCATCCTGGATCTGGAACATTGCCAGACAATTGCAAATCACAACTATGATGCTGTCACTTTAAAGCTTAAATTTAATTAAACCCTTCGATGCTTCAATGCTCTCCTTATTCTAATACCGGCTGACACCGTGCGTCCACCCTTTTACTCATTCCCCATAGCTCCCCTCCCAGGTGGCAGTACCCTACATCCTTTGACCTGGTGAAAGCGTCACGTCATCTGAGAAGGCTTCCATTCTCCCCTCTTCCTAGTGATCATTCCCTGAGAGCAGGGACCATCCCATCCCATCTAAATCTGCTTTGATTTCCCCCCAGGTTCGGCAGAGGCCGAGGCGCTCCACTAGCAAGTCACAGGAGAGGAGAAGTTGGCTTGGAATTCCCTGCAAGGTGCCGAGGCACTCAGCGACCAGGCGCAGATTCCAGATGTAGGGTGACAAGTTCAAGACCAGCCTAGGCAACTCAGGGAAACCCTGTCTCAAAATGAAAAATAAACAGGGCTGGGGATGTATCTCGGAGGTGGAGCACTCCCAAGTTCAGTCTCCAGTACCAAAAAAGATGCAGATCTGGAACATGACCTCACACGTAACCTGAAATTCGGGAAATAAAAACTTCAGGGCTGGGGATGCAGCTCAGTGGGAGAGCATTTGCCAAGCATTCTCAAGGCTCCTGTTCCATCTTCGAACACACACACGCACACACACACACACACACACAACGTATGTGAAAACTTTTGTGCACAGCTTTTTTTATCTAAGCATTATTTACAGCAGTGAAAACCCAAAGCACAGGAAATCCCCCATTAATGGGGTGGTGAATTATTTACAGCACGTGTAGCTGATGATGGTGCGGAGGGCCCCGGAAATGGTGTTTGTGGGAAGCTCTTAGTGTCATGAGAAAGTGCTTATGATGCGAGGGGAAGGAGGAAGAGCCAAATGAGATATCTAGGTGCCAGAATATCTCATCCACACAAAAACGCACATTGAAACAGATGGGAGAAGTGATCATGGATGATCGGATTGGGTACAGTTGTTTTTTGGCTTTTTTTACTTTCAATTTTTATGCAAAGATCATATACTCATTTATCAGTACTTTACTGAAGAATAACTTATTTGTTGCAAAATACATAATTTTTTGGGGGGTGGTTCTGGGATTGAACCCATGATCTCATGCAGCCTAAGCAAGCATAAATCTTAAAATGAATTTTTACATGAAAAGTTACGGAAGTTTGGTATATGCCTGCCTCTACATGACTCCACTAGATAAAGATGTAGCACATTTTCATCACCCCAAAACTTCCCTCTTGTCTTCAGTTAATACTCGCCTACCTGCTTGCTGACTTCCATCACTGTAGATTAGTTTTTTTCTAATCTTGAACTTTGTGTAAATGGGATCATACAAAATATCTTCTTTAGTGGTGTCTGACTTCTTTCACTCAGTCTAATGTTTTCTGAAAGTGTTCCATTTTGTTACTAGAAGCAATGCTTGTTCCTTTTTAAGGCAGTATTCCATTGTATTAATTTACCATAATTTGCAAATCCATTCTCTTACTGATAGACATTTTGGTTGTTTCCAGTTTGGGGTTTAAATGAATAAAGCATCTGTCTGTAAACATTCACGTATAAGCCTTTTTGTGCACATACGCACTAATTTATGAGTACAGCCATCCCTCAGCATCGGTGGATGTTTGTTCCAGTCCTCCCCCCTGGATTCTGAAACGAATAGATGTTCAATTCCCTTGTGTAATACAAAATCTAAGTAACCCTCTGTAAGCCTTAAATCATCTCTAGACTATTTCTCATACCTAATGTGATGTAAATATTATGTAAACAGTTGTTACAGTGTGTCATTTAGGGAATAATGACAAATTCATTCATGTTCCATACAGACACAATCTTTTTTTCTTTTTGAATATCTTAGATTCTTGATAGGCTGAATCTAAAGATGTAGAACCTTTGGATATGGACTATAAATATCCAGAAATGGAATTCTTGAACACTAAGGTACACATATGTTTAACTGGGTTGGAAATGGCCAAACAGCTTTCCAAAGTGGTAGCAGTTTCATCCTCCACCAGCCTCGTTTGTTTTTATTGATTCTGCAAAGTCTGTAGTCATATCTCGAGGATTTAATTTGAATTTCCCTAATGCATAATGATCCCAAGGATCTTTTCCTATGCTTTATAGCCTTTCAGTTTCCCTTTGTGTTGTGATGATCTTTTGCTCATTTTCCAAGTGAAATTTTCTTTTTATTAGTAGTGTTGTTAGGAGTTTTTTTTTTTTTAAATGTGTACATGTGCTCTTCAAATTACATCATAAGTTGAAAATATTGTAAGTGAAAAATGCATTGATTCCACCTGCCCTGCCAGCAACCTGGCTCAGGAGCACAGCCCGATACAAAGCATCAGTTTCCTCTCTTTGTGATCATGTGGCTCAATGGTAGAGCACTTGCCTCACATGCACAAGACCTTAGGTTTTATCCCTTACACTGCAAAAAAAAAAAAGCCCATATATTTTATATATTTATATAAAACATACAAATTTATATATACTTAAATTATATACAAATATGTTTATATATCATTATATTTATTTTTATTTATACATATATTTATTTTCATAAACATAAAATACATAAACCAGTAACACAGCTGCTCACCAAGTATCATGCACTGATGCTTATTGCATGTGCTGTACTTTTACATGACTGGCAGCAGAGTCTGTTTACACCAGCATCATCACAAGCTCTTGAGTAATACATTTTGCTTCTATGCTGTGACAGCTATGATGTCACTAGGTGATAGAAATGTTTCAGCTCAATTACAATCTTATGGACCACCACTGTATGTGTGCTCCATCATTGACCTAAGTCTCACCGGGCAGTCCAACAGGTCTTTTCTCCAAACCTACCTATTTTCTTTGCTGTATCTTTTGAGGGGCAGACATTTTAAATTTTAATCAAGTCCCCTTTTCAATTTTATGTTCTATGCATTTGTAACTTATCCAAGAAATACTTTCCTATTATGAAAATATTTTTTCTATGGTTTTTCCTGGAAGTCTTGGGATTTCTTATTTAGGTCTATGATAATTTTTCCTTTTCCTCCTCCTTCTCTTCCTCCTTCTCCTTCACTAAAAGGGGAAAAGAACTTACTCTTCAGTAAAGCAGTATAAACGGTGAACTATGTGATTATTCATTATTTACATTAGGGAATGTTAAAGTTTGACCCTGATATTTGATGAGCTATACCTGGGCTTTGGTAGAGTTAATGGTTTGGGAGATTTAAAGAGTTTGGGGGGATTGGGAAAATTTATAGAATTGCAGAAAACCCTGGATTTCAAATTAATCTCGTTCCAGGGTTCAGAGTCACCCCTGTCTCTGGGCTGCGTCTGCAGTCCCTGAAGACTGGTCAGAGCTGGAGCCCTGACACCCTCCAACATGGACCCTTCCAGAGCCAGGAAGCACAGAAGACAGGCAAGGTGGGAAAGCCAAGGAGAATCATAACGCGAGTTAGGACGAGCTATCGTTAAGTAGATCTTAGTCACATCTACAGTGCGGACAGACATTGAGAAAAATGACAAAGAACTCAGGGTCCCATTCCTAGATCTCCAATTGTGAATGAAGCAGCTGTCATCCCATGGAGCTTCCCCGGGGAGGTGCATGCACAGCCGGACACAGGAAGAACGTGATGAGGTGACTCCTAACCGCTCCTGTTAAGGCAGGGCTGTTTGGAGGGGCCATGATGAGATTGTGAGAACTGGACCCTCGTCTGTCCTTCCTAGTTTGAATGGACTCACTGGGTGGTAACGTAGACAGGTGGGGCACGGCTGCAGCAGGTGGGTCACTGGGGGCATGACCTGGAAGAGTTCATCACCACCCCCCCTTCCTGGCTGCCATGAAGGAAGCAGTGGCCCTCCACCAAGCCTTTCCACCACTGAAGCCAAGACGTGGTCCTGGAGCTGGAGCCCAGTGGGCTGGAGCCCCGGTGGCTAGCACGGGCCCAGCTGCATGGAGCCTGCCAGGTCAGCGTGAGCCTGCGGCACAGAGTCCAGGGCTGAAGCAAGCCAGGGCGCCCAACCCGGGCCCAGTGAGAATGTCCACTGCCCGCAGCACTGCGTCCCAGAACCCCGAAGCAGACACCACCCCCAACTCAACTTCCCGGGAAGCTGGGATGGCAACAAGTGGCAAGAAAATGGAAGCGGGGCAGACTCAGGGTTCACCCATGGCATCAGCACTTTCCCCAACACTATTCGCATAAATCTGGACCCCAAGCGTTGACCCAAGCGCTAGAGAAACACCTAGACTAGCGCACTCAAGTGGCAGCCCTGATTGGGTCTCCTCTTGCCCTCCGAGAGCTCCGTCCCTTTTCTTTCCACATGAATAAATCCCACTCTTTTGCACCCACTCTTCCTCATGTGGAATTTTTTTCTTCAAATTCAAGGATAAAAACCTGTAAAGAAGTTAGGGTGATGGGGCTGGGGTGGTGGCTCCGTGGTACAGTGCTTGCCTCGCATGTGTGAGTCACTGGGTTCGAGTCTCAGCACCATAAATTAATGAGTAAAATAAAGAAAAAAAAATTTAAAAAAGAAAAAAAGAAGGGCTGGGGATGTAGCTCAGTTGGTACAGTGCTTGCCTCACATGCACAAAGCCATGGGTTCAATCCCCAGCACCAATAAATAAATAAATAGAAGTCAGGGTGAGCTCTGGGGTCTGCAGCAACATTGGAGGGCACAGCCCACCATGAGGAACTGCAGCACGCCACTCAAAGGTGGAATGGAGAACGGAGAAAGGAGAATCGAGCTTCACCCACTGCATCCTTCGGGGCTGGCGCCAGCAGGCATTCCCAGCCCTGATCAGCGGCTCACACCACAACAGGCTTCTCGGCTGCCCAAGCTGCGGCTTATGAGGACTCCATCTGCCAGCAGAAGTGGAGAATCGAGTTCCATCTTAAACCGGTTTCACCGTGATGTTCTGCCTCACCTTGGGCCCAGAGCAACGGACTCACAACCGTGGTTCCAACCTCTGGAACGCTGAGCCCAACTAAACCTTTCCTTCTCCAAGTTGTTCTTGTCGTGTATTTTTGGTCACAGCAATGAAAAGCTGACCAACACAGATATTTTATGACAACAAGACTTTTGGTCCTGACCTCAGCATCGCCTCCCAGGGAGATGGACTGGACTTGGGTGCTGCACGCTCATCTTGTCCCTCTGGCCTTCAGTTCACACTTAACACAACAGTCATTTCTTTAGTCTTCCTCCCTGGGCCATAAAAAGGCCATGACTGTACACGCACCAGGGGGCTGTCGTGGGCTTCTGTGGCTGTAGTGGACACTGTGGTTTGCTGCCCAGATCTCCCTTTCTGTCCCCAGGCATTCATTCCCTGGTCTGCCAGGACGGTGGGCCACTGAAGCTCATAATTGCCTCCTTCTTGAGGAATGACCATGGTCCAAGGGAGTTGCTTTGCCCAAGCTTGCAGCCATCCATGGGGAAATTGAAGGGAGTGAGGGGAAGCGATGGATGCTGAAGCCTAGAATCGTGGCCTCATTTGGGACAACCCAGTTCCAGAGATCCCCATGGGACCGGTCAAGCCTCTGTTGGACTGCGCGTATCTCATCTCTCTCCCTCATTTCCTTAGAAGGGTTGTTCTCAAGGGTCCTCCCTAATACGTAAACCTCCTGTGATCGATTCTCTGACTCTGAGAATCTGTTTCTATGAAACCCACCTTAAAGAGTGACCATGTCAGAATATATGACTAATTAGCCATGTTTACTTGCTTTCTTTTGTCCTGAGCCTGTGTCAATCTTAAGGGTCTTTCTCAAAACAGCCCTCTAAATAAACACGAAAAAGCAACTGGCGTGATAATCAGGTTGAAACCCATTTATCATCCCTGCTCCAAGCCCTCATTTCCAGTCCTCTAGATGCTGGTGTGTCAGCGGCAAGAAGAAAGGAGGAGAGACGGGGCAGAGGAAGAGCACACCACTAGGAAAGGGGGGCTACAGATCCAGGGGTTTGAGCAAAACCAACCTGAACTATTTATCCCTAATGGTCCTAGGATCCCAGGCGGGAGGCATCCCTGGATCGTCAGTGATGTGGAAGAAACCAAAGGGGCTGCCACTTTCTCTCAATGGCTTCACTTATCTTTTTATCAGACCAAATCTCTTCCCTCTGACACCAAGGTCACCACACATCCTTAGGCCATGACCATTATCCTAGGGCTCACCAGCTCTCTCTTGAGACCAACATGGACTGCAGATCCGGAGACCAGCTGTCTATGGACACTTCCCTAAAAATCTCCATCTTGAGAAAAAAACGCTTAATGGGGCACTAGCTCTCTCTCTCTCTTTCATCTATAAAATGAAGGAAATGTACTCAAAAGATTGCTGAGACTTATCTTAATCCACCATGTTTCTGGGCACAGAAGGCAGGCTGAGTGCTGATACATTTGCTCTTGGTGGCAGCAGCATGGGGGACCTAAGAAGATGCAGAGGTACACATAACAGCAGACGGAGGACATGGGAAGGGGAGAAGCAGGCAAGATAAATGACCCAGATACAACCACGTACCTGTGGCTCTAGGAAAAACAGAGTCTGTTCTACTCTCACACCACAGTCTACACAGACTTCCGACCCCAGATATGGGGGAGATTTGTCCCCACCAGAAAGTAAGCAATTCATAATTCTGACACAACCTACCTCTATTCTACCATCCAGTTGGTTTGGGGTCGTTACTTAGAGGGCTGCCTTGAGAAGGACCATTAAGATCTATCCAGAACCCTCTGATTTTGCAGAACCGCAAGAGATATTTGTCACATGCCGCCGGTGGAGGGCTCAGTCCTCAAGACTGCCCATCAATTCGGCTGCCAATCCCAAGTCCTGGGTGTTTTTTTCCTGTGCTTCTGATCCATCGGCTATTATTTGGAGTTCCCACATCCTTCTCTGGAGGCTCAATTAATTTGCTTGAGCAGCTCACAGAACTCAGGTAAATGCACTTCCTGGTTTATTATAAAGGACGCAGATGAAGAGATGAATAGGGCCAGGTCTGGGGGAAGGAGCACAAGCATCCATGTTTCCTCCTGGCACAGGGCCCTCCAGGAACCTCCATGTGTCAGCAAGGTCTCTGGTGTTCTCCTTTGGGGTTTCACGGAGACTTCCTTACGCAGACATGATTGCTGAGAGACTGGGTGGGGAAGCCCACCCAGCAAGGCCTGTCTGTTCATATTCTTCTTGGCCTCGCTGGGTGGCCTTCCTTCCTCCAGGGTCTGGAGCAGAAGGTCTCATAACCACTATCAGACAAGGCAGGTCAGAGAATTTATGGGCAGCTAAGGGCAGGAGAAGATGAGGGTTTCTACAACCGGCCTTGGGGTCTAAGCCAGAAACCAAGGACAAAAATGAAGACATCCGTATATCACAGTACCCTGCCACCTCAGGAGAGGACTGTGGTGGCATCCTTCAGTGCCTCTGATCATCGTTTCTGAAGCTAGAAAGGGGACCGTATCTGTCAGAATGCTTTGCCTGTGGTACCAGAAACACAAACGAAAATAACGTATTCCACCAGGAAGAGATTTCTTTAGGAAGTAAATTGGAGGAATCTTTTTTGATAGAACGTGACCCCAAATTGTCCAAATTATATTGTTATATTGTGCATGTAGGAATAGGTGGCAACAAATCCCATCGTTGTGTACAACTATCATTCACCAATAAAAAAAAATGTGGAAAGGAAAAAAAAAAAAAGTAACCCCAGAAAAAAAATTTCTACAAACTGACATTTGTTGTTTATTCTGGTAAAAAAAAAAAAAAGCAGAGACTGGGCGCAGGGTCACACTGTTCTGAGGGCCAGGAGCTGAAAAGTACCCCTCTCACACACCGCTAGTCGGCTTCTGACGGCTTCTCCTGCCATCACGTGGAAGTGGTGTCGCCAAGACTGACCCGGAGCAGCTCACAAAGGTCCTGTGGCTGGCACAACCTCCACACCACCTCCTCGGGTGCACTGGTGCTTTCCTCACCCCGTGGCTAGGGCCTCCCTGGAGTTGGTAATAAGGAGCAAACTGAGGAAGAAAACTCCAGGGTGCGTCTCAGGTGGCTTCACACCCTATGCCGGCACCAGCTGGACGCCACCTTATGGCCCCACTCAGGACTGGGCAGGGAGGGAACAGGGAGGGAGTGCCCGCTGGTGGGCAGGGCTTCAAAGGGGAGGTCCTATCGTCCACTCTACCAGGAAAGAGGGGCTTCCAGAGAGAAAAGTCCTTTTCTATCGATGGCTAAGGATTTGGCCACAAGAGAATTCAAAACAAACAAAACGGCTCAGAAGAGACAAAAACAATGACAAGAACAGGAGAAAACTCATAAAAGCAAAACTAGAGTCAATAAGAGAAAACAAGCCAGGTGAGGTGGCGCACGCCTGTAATTCCAGCGGATCGGGAGGCTGAGGCAGGAGGATGGTGAGTTCAAAGCCATCCTCAGCAAGAGTGAGGCAGTAAGCAATTCAGTGCCACCCTGTCTCTACGTAAAATACAAAACAGGGCTGGGATGTGGCTCAGTGGTCAAGTGCCCCTGGGTTTAATCCCCAGTACCCACCCCATCCCACCCTATCCTCCACCGCCCCCCCCCAAAAAGAAGAGAGAAAAAAAAAATCAGGATGCTGAGACAAAAGAACAAAATTCAGGAAAGAGCTCTTTGAAATTAAAAAAAAAAAAGACTAACCAAGTTTTAAAATTTAATAGAAATGTTGGATACTAATGTTAGTGGACTCTCCCAGGATGTAGAACAGAATGGAGAATAGCAGTAAAATGTGAGGAAAATTAGAGAATTATTCCGAGAGGCACAAAATCCAGCAAATAGGTACACAGGGAGAGAATGGGGTGAAGGAAAGGAGAGAACTGTAAAAAATAATGAAGGGATGTTTTGCAAAACCGTGAGATGGACAATTCCCTATTTAAAGGACTACAAAGTCCAGTGTAATCATGAAGACAACCACAGCCATCGTCCTCCGACGGCAAACATGAACTTCCACAAACCGGGCGAAGGGCAGAGTGGGTTGGTTCTGGATAATCATCTTCAAAGACATCCCTCACCAGGATGGAGAGGACCACGCGCAGTTTGCAAATATTCTTCTATCCACAAGATCATTATTTCCACCCTTTTGCCCTTCAGATTCCGCTTCCTATGGAATAAGCCAACCCCTCCCGTCCTTTTTTGTAAGGAAAAATTGCCACATTCAGGAAACAGAGCCCATCTCTCCAGGGGAGGGCTTGGAGGCCCTCTTTCTGTTCCTGGGGCTCCCCGAGTGCCGATGACGACCCTCAGGGCAGTCCTGCTCTTAAGTTCATAACTCAGCTGGAATATAAAGGTGTCTTTCTTTGGAAGGGCTATTTGTCAAACTCTCTAATGAAAAAGCTCGGGAGGACTGCTGTCCACTCTCCCTTTCCTTCCTTCCCAAGCCAATAGCAATCCTCTGCCGGGAACAGATGGGGCTCTGTGTGACAAATGGCCCAGTGTTCCGGGACCGCGATGGCGCTGGCGTCCTGTCCCCAGTGTTTATAGGCTGGGCTGTCCCTGGGCTCCTGTCGCCTTTGAGGAGACTGGAGCAGTGTTTGAGGCCCAGACAATGGAACAGCAGGGGTTAGTTCCAGCCGTTCCTGGTGACAATGGCGAGCAGGTCCAGCGTCTTCTAGGAGGGCCTCTGCCCAAGGTGGGGGAAGAAGGGCCACGCTCCTGCTCGCTGCCCATGGGGCCCTGGCTGCTGCGGTTAGTTACGGTGCCTCCGCTGGTTTGCCTCCTACAGAGGAGCTGTGGCAGGGCGCCTCCCGGTGCAGAAGGCACACTCCTCCTCCTCCAGCCGCCCGCGCCTCAGCGACCTCCAGAGCCCTGGCGCCACCCCCCACCCCATCATTCCCCCAAAGAACCGCTCTGGGCACTAAGTGAGAAAAGCATCTGTCTCTTAAAGAATGTCAGAGGTTTGCTGTTGGGGCGATTTCACCTGCAGGGTGCGGAGCTAGAACATGGTTAAACCTTGCCTCGAAGCCCCCTTGGGGCCAGTGGGTTGCCAAGGTGAACTCCTATAATCCCAGCAGCTCTGGAGGCTGAGGCAGGAGGATCCCTAGCTACTTAGTAATGCCCTTAGCAACTGAGGGAGACCGTGTCTCAAAATCAAAAGTGGAAACAAACAACAACAAAAAAAACAGGCTGAGAATATGGCTCAGTGGTTAAGAGCCCCTGGATTCACTCCCTGATACCAAAAAAGAAAAGAAAGAAAGAAAAAAAAAACCTCCTTTGTCATGCTCTTGCCGATAAGGGCAGACTTCAGATGACAGTGGCTGGTGGAAAGAGAAAAATGGGGCAACTTTTCATTCCTAAGCCTGCAATGCATTCCTAGGATGTTGCAGGGTCTTGGTAGGTATTACGAGTCACTTCAAAACCAATCACATTTGTGCATTTCTGAATGTAAATACCTTTGGACACATTCCTTCCTTTCTGCCTCTGGCTCCTCATTCCTAGAAACTCCACTGAATGAGTACTATTTGCCAAGGGCTGAGTCCATGATCCTTAAACACTCAACAATGTTTACTGAGCTCCTATCACATGGGAGCCAGGCTCTGAATGCGGGGTTGGGGCGCACTTGCTCTCAGGCAGCTTCCAACTGGCAGCGCACCATGCCCAAGGAGTGTGGGGTCCAAGCTGCATGAGGTCTGAAGTGCGATTCAGGGGCTCGAAAGGGAGTACAGGGCTGGGGTTGTGATACGGCGCTCGCCTCGCATGTGTGAGGCGCTGGGTTTGATTCTCGGCACCACCCGTCAATAAATTAATAAATAAAATAAATGTTCATTGACAATTAAAAAAACAAACAAAGAAGGAGAATACAGGGGTGAAGGGGTAGGGTGATAGAGCATGCTCCCGGCATGTACAAGGCTCTGGACTTAATCTCCCACACCAAAAACAGAAGAAAAGAAATTGAAAACCAGAAATTGTTAAAGAGGCCTAAGTGAAGGGCCTGGTCTTAAACGCCACATTCTTCACAGTGAATCCTCGACTAGAGGAAGAGGTGCTCGGGATCTTTCCTCAACTTTAGGAGTAAGAAAAAGGGCTTTTCCCTTCCAAATGGCGGCTCCAGGTCAGTAAGACAAAGCAAGCATCGGGCAGGTTGTCAAACCTGCGAACCGAGGGCAACCAGGGGGAAGTAGCTCTGCCGAGCCAGGGAACAGCTTAGGTGCAGCAGGCCACCCAGACAGCTGCTTCCATCTAAACCAGGGGGCAATCGCCCCCCCACACACACACAAGCTTTTATTGTTTATTATAATCATAAACCTTGCTTTTCTTGGGGTTTAGGTCTTTGCAATTTGGATACTTTTGAATTTCACTGCAGTTGGGTCTGGTTTAAAACTCTTTATGTGGCTTCTGTGACTCACCAGCAGAATAAGCAGGATGAGTGGATCAGATTAGCATATCCCAAATGTTCCTATGCAGCAGAAAAGAACGAAAGGATATATATTAATATTATGCAAAAAAGATATGTGACGCTAGGAAATGGTGGATGAATGAATGGCAGTTACCCCTTGGTTTGGATCAGTGTGACTCAAAGCCCCATGTGTTGGAGGCTTAATTCCCAGCCCGGGTGCTATTGGAGGGTAGCAGAGTCTTTTGGTGGTGGAGCCCAGTGGGAGGAAGTTGATTGGGGTGTGCCCTTCAGGGGATATTGGTACTCCACCCCTACCCTTTCTTCTTTTTCTCTTTGCTTCCCATCCGTTATTAGGTGAACAAGTTCCATGGTGTACTGCGTTCCTGTTGGCCTCAAAACAACAAATCAACTGATTGTGGACTGAAATCTCCAAAACTGTAAGCCAAAATAAACCTTTTCTCTTTAAGTTGATCACCTCAGGTATTTTGTCACAGTAACGGACAGCTGACTAATAACTGATTCCTTTACTCCCGGACTCTTCAGTACCTTGTGCATCACTGCTCTGCAAGAGCGAATGATGTGTGCATTTCTCCCAAATGTGCTCCATTTGTTTAACAACTATTTACTAGGTGTCTACTACATCCCAGACACTGTCCTTACTGTTGGGAATGTAGCACCGAGTGACGACGGGAGCACAGAATTTATTTCCTCCCCCAGAGGATCACACGAGGACAGTGTTTCATGACCCCACTTTGTTCTCTTCTTCCTTTTTACCTGTGTTTCCTCTGTAGCATTTCACACGCTTTTTCTTGTCCCAAGGCTGTGACAATCTCTTTATTGTGCTGCTTCTGGCACCCACGGTGTCAGACTGTCCCTGATTGATGCTCCTGGGTTATTGCCATTCCCTCTTCACAGGTACCATCCCTCATCCTCAGGACAGCTCTCCATAAAGCCAGGAAAGGGCATGTAATCTGCCCAAGGCCACAGTTTAAAGAGTGGATCTGGGACTTCAACTCATGTCTCTCTGGATCCAAAATCTGCTCCTATTACACCACGCTGCCCTCCTCCAGTTCCTCTGATGTGAGACCATAGTCTTCTTCAAGTTCCTCTTTCTCTAGAAGAGACTGTCTAAACCAGGCATGGCATGGCTCCTGCAATCCCTGATTTGAGAGGCTGAAGCAGGAGGTTCAAAAGTTCCAGGCCAGCCTCAGCCACTCAGCGAAACCCTGTCTCAAAATTTAAAATAATGAGAGCAATAAAAAGAGAGAAGATCACAAGGCAGACTGGTTAACACCTCATCGGCAACAGTCTCTGCACTGGGGACTCCTCAGTTAGGAGAGAGCAAGGTTCTCTGAGCCTCTGCCTGTCCTGCGGCGTATTCCTCCTCAGGTCCTGCTAATCGGAACTCCTCAATGGCACTTGTCATTCCCTTTTTTGTGTTTGAGAGCAACACACAATGAATTTTTAAAAATGCATGCCTTACGTGTTATTTATGGCCGGTGGTCTTATAAATCTATATTGTATTTTTTTTTGCAGGATTATTTGGCTCCCTATCAAAAATCATTAAAATATGTCCATGTTTTGATTCATGGAGACTATTCCTGAGAATTGATCAGAAGGGAAATTCATTTTGGAGAAGCTATGTATAAGAGAGTAGAACAGGGTCAGGAAGAGGAGGGAGGAGGAGGATCAGAGGAAGAACTGTGTCAAAATGCAGTTACCTGTGAGGAGTAGGTTCTAATGTGCTCCGCCTCACAGCGGGTGTCTACTGTCATAGCAATGTGTATTTTATACAGCACTCAAAAAGGAGTTCGAGAAAGGGGGAGGGAGGGAAGGGGGATGGGAATGGGAAAGACAATAGAATGAACTGGACCTGACTTTCCTATGATCATATATGAATACACAACCATGAAACTCCACATCATGGACCACCACAAGAATGGGAAGTCATACTCCATGCATGTATACTGTGTCAAAATGCATTCTACTGACATATATAACTAAAAAGAACAAATATAAAAATTTTCTGTGTGTGTGTGTGTGTGTGTGTGTGTGTTCCTGGGGATTGAACCCAGGGCTTTGTGCATGTGAGGCAAGCACTCTACCAACTGAGCTATATCCCCAGCCCAAATATAAAATTTTTTAAAAATAAAAAAAGGAGTTTGAAATTTCCCATCACAAACAAATGATAAATACTTGAAAAGAAAAAATAAGTATTCTGACTTCAGCATTGCACATTTTATACACATGTAATTGTCACATCACACCCCATGAATATGTCCAGTTATTATTTGTCCATTTTGTTGAGAGAGAGAGAGAATTTTTAATATTTATTTTTTTTAGTTCTCGGTGGACACAACATCTTTGTTTGTATGTGGTGCTGAGGATTGAACTCGGGTCGCACGCAGGCCAGGCTAGCGAGCTACCACTTGAGCCACATGCCCCAGCCCCTATTTGTCTATTTTTTAAAAACTATATATAATAATATTTATAACAAAATTAAAAATCAGAGACCTAAAAAATAAGAATGTTGCTGGGCGCAGTGGCTCCTGCCTGTAATCCCAGCGCTCGGGAGGCTGAGACAGGAGGATGGTGAGTTCAAAGCCAGCCTCAGCAACTGCTAGGTGCTAAGCAACTCAGTGAGACCCTGTCTCTACATAAAATACAAAATAGGGCTGGGGATGTGGCTCAGTGGTTGAGTGCCCCTGAGTTCAATCCCTGGTACCCCCACAAACAAACCAACAAAACCCACAAACGTTCAGCAATTGGGAGTGAGTAAATTTCATATGAATGAAGGGATATGATAGAGCCATTAAAATGATAAATATGGGTATGCCATTGAAACGAGTGAAATGAAGAAGATATGATTCCCTGCTATGTGAAATCAACATGCGTGTATCAGCACAGGTTGCAGTGGATTTCACAGCTATCAAATAAAAGGTGCTGTGAGGATGGGTGGTGATTTTCAGTTTATTAGGATCAAGGGGTGCTCTACCATTGAGCTATACCCTCAGACCTTTTTCTTTTATTTGAGACAGTTTGGCTAAGTTGCCCCACGCTGACCTTGAACCTGGTGATCTTCCTGCTTCAGCCTCCTGAGCGGCTGGGATAGCAGGAGTGAACCACTGCACCCAGCGTTCAAGCTTCAAAGCTGATGAAATGGCTGAGGGCAAGTTCTCAGGCAGTGTTGGAAGACTCGTCTTTTCCACGGTACTCTCGTTCACCCATAGGAGGCAATGGCTCTTTGGGGACCCTGCATCAGGCAGGTCCTGGCAGGGCACTGTGATGCACGCCTTGAAACTAACCATGCAGGAGACTGAGGTCAGCCTGGGCAACTTAGCCAGACCTTGTTTCAAAATAAAAAGGACAAGGGCTGGAGAAGTAGCTTTCGGGGAGAGGGATTTCCAGCATGTTCCACCTCTGAACTCCGCTTTGGGGACCAACCCTCCACATGGGAGCTTTCGGGGAACATTTCACATTCAAGCCATAATAAATATCAAACTGAGATGGTCTGTACACTGAGTGGAACTTTGAGCAAAGCAGCACAGTACTCACAGGGAGGTAGATTTAGGTTCTCCCTGAAAAAATGAGAGCTCGCAGAATTTCCCCTCCCTAAATTCCTTTTCAGATCAACTCCACCCATACATTGCTCACAGAAATCCTTCTCTGCTCAACTCAAGAAACAGAGCTTTTTAATGATGAGAGATTAATTGTCTATAACTGACACATTAGGATCCAAACGTTCAATGTTCATCAGGGCTGTTAAGAAAGCCATTTCAAAATTCCTTTTCACCCAAACAGCTCATCAGCCCTGAAGTGGGCATGACTGATCTAGCCCCAAGACACTCCGAGGCAAGACTCTCGCCTGCAGAAGTCCTCTCAGACGCATTCCAGAAGGATTGTGCATCCTGCACAGCAGCAGGGAAGGGTTTGGCCAGAGTGGGAGTCAACAGCTGTCTAGTGGAGCATCTCGCACTTGAAAGCTAGTGACATTGTCCTGGAACTCCGGGAAAGGATGAATAATGGAGATTCACCCCTCAGATAACGATTGATTTCTCCAGGATATCAGAATTCCTGAAGTTGGAAAGAGGAAAGTTTGCGATTAAATCATGAAACCAGAAATACTGAGGTCCTTGGGCAGAAGAAGGGGTGGTGGTGGTGAATACTTCACTAAATTCAAGGGTGTGCCTGTCCATCACTCATCAGGACCATGCGTCACTCGGGCTTCACCTACAGGAGAAGCGGAGTCAGCCTGGGGAAGAGCACCCTGGTCTGGATACACCCCCTCCCTGTGAAACTCAGGTTGAAATCACCTCTTTGTAGGATGAGTCAGGCTCCTATTGTTCTGAAGATGAATGTCCCATTCATTCAGCTCGGTGACCACTGAAGTCTCAGAGTGCTAACTTAAGGCCATACAAACTTAATGATCTCCGACGGCATCTCCGCGGTAGGCAGCATGCGGTACTCAACTGGGAAGAAGAACTATTTCTTATGGGGAGAGAGGGACCTGCTATCCACATGGGTCTATAAGGACACTCGCAACAAATACAATAAATGGCTATTGTGTTGGTCAAAGTCCTCCAGGAATCAGATGTCAAATCAGGATTCAATGGGCAAGGATTTTATTGGGGGGGGGTATGAGGAGAAACGGGGGTAAGACCTGGAGATCCATTGCTCCACCAGGAAAATATGACCCGGGGTGAAGAAGGGATGGAGGAAAGGTTGGGCCGGAGAGCCCTGGACTACTGAGAAGTCAAACGAAGGCCCAGCAAGGCCGCCCCAGCAGCCTGGTGCCCTCCTCGTGCCTGGCACCTGGCACCTTGAGAGGCAGTGTCTCAGCACAACACGGGGTAGAGCTCAAGGCCCGCTGCTGGGTCCTGGTCAGTCACACTCCCCAACTTGGAAGCCTTTGAGGCGTAGCCTTGTGGTCGTCCCAAAGCTGCCTACAAATCAAAATGCCACTGGTTTGTGGTTACGAGGTAAATCAAGTGTACGCCGGGTGTCTAGGAAAAGCAAAAGCAAAAGCCATGACTTGGGAGAAACGAGAAAGGGAGCCGAGAAGCGGGGGACTCCGTTTCTCCCCCTGACTGTACCAGCACCGTCTACCAAGGTGCTGACTCGACCCACAGATCCAAGCCAAGCACACCAGCTGTCTGACCACAGAAGTCGAGATTCATGGACGAACACCAACAATAGTTACCGTTTGGACTTCAGCCTCAATCTATGGGGAGACCGGATTTTAGCAGATGTTGGATTTTAGAAAATTCCCCCCAAAGAAAAATCCATCTGTTTGACTCTATTGCTCTAAATGGAGTGTGAGTCAATTCGTGCCAAAGTCTTGGATATCTGCCTATTTATTTTTTATATGCCTTGACTAATAAAATACAGGCTGAAATATCTGGCTGAGGCAGATCAGTAGAATCATGAGAAACACAGGAAGAAAAAAAAAACTTAAAGAAATGGAAATTTACTACATGATAAAGATGGCACTCCTAATTGGTAGGAAAAGGGTTGTTTAATAAATTGTGTTGGAACACCTGGTAGCCATATGGGGAAAAAATGAGTTTGGATTCTTACTTCATGGGTTACACCAGCATGATTTCAGGAAGGATTAAAGAGTTAAATGTTGAAAATCAAAGTACTGGTGGGAGAAATTTAAATCCTTTTTGAGTGGCACAGGACTTCCAAAATGTTCAGCAAAACTGATGCCATGTTAACCAAAACTCAGAAATAAATTTGAAAATAAATAAATAAATAGGTCATGCATGGGGGAAAAACACCTTAAACAAAACTCAAAAAAAAAAAAAAAAACTATAAAGGAATTTTGCAATTCATATTGCAAAGGCTCAATTTATTTAAAATATAAAGAGATCCTACAAGTCAATAAGAAAAGCCATTATCTCAATAGAAAAATGGGCAAGAGATGAATATATATGAAAAACATACATATGGTTTTGAAAGACTTTAAAAGTGCCAAATTATGCTAAAAAGTGAGAAAATAGCCTTTCCTGATGAGCTAGTTTCTACTAGTTGGTAGAGATCAACAACAGGCTGCCTCAGCGTGGTCTACCAGGAAATGGGCACCAAGATGGGATTCGACAGGCAGAAGACAGGTGGGGAGAAGAGAGGAAAGAGCGGAAGGAAACTGGAAGAGTCAGGGAGACCAGGGTGGGAGCTGATCCCTAGAGAGCGTGGCTGGGTTGATAGTCCTGGAGCTGCACTCACCTACCCGAGGAGTCCTGGATCTTGCAGAACGGCTCCTCCTGAGCACCCGGGCTGCCTTCCTTGCCTGGCTGGGAGCAGGCTGTGGGAAGCTGGGTCTCTTGTGTGCACAGTGGTGGATTCCGAACACAGCAGCAGTTACATTTCCTGCAGCAAAAAGTCTCAGTGGCTCCTATTCAAGGCCATCACACATTCTTTGTGAGCAGAGACAGAGGAACTAGACTTCTCCCACATTGCTGGTGGGAGGGTAACTTGGGGTAAGCTCCTCTGTGGAAGGCAATTGGTAGTGCTTTAAAAATTTTCAACAAGGGCTGGGATGTGGCTCAAGCAGTAGCGCGCTCACCTGGCATGCGTGCTACCCGGGTTCCATCCTCAGCACCACATACAAACAAAGATGTTGTGTTGGCCGAAAGCTAAAAAATAAATATTAAAAAAAAATTTTTAAATTAAAAAAATAAAAATAAAAATTTTCAACGTACAATGCATTTGAGCCAGAAATTCTACCTCCACCAACTCTTCCTAGAGAGATGTTTACTTGTGTAAAGTTGTACATCCAAAGGCTGGGATGTAGCTCAGTGGTACAGTGCTTGCCTATCATGTGGGAGGCCCTGGATTTGATCCTCAGCACCACAAAATAATAATAATAATAATAATTATTATTATTAACTAATAATAATTAATTATAATTAATAATATTGTTGTTATTAAATTGCATGTACAAAAGTATTCACTCTGGCATTGTTTGTAATAGCTAACTACTGGTAACCACAAATGTGCACACTTAATGCAGAACTAGTTAAAAAAATTATGAATATTATATAACTATAAGTAAGGAAGGAGGAATTTCTTCATGTACTGATAAAACAATTTGTAAAGCAAGATGAATAATAGTACAAATGTTTTGCAAAAAATGTAGATTAAAAAATTTTTTTTGAACTATTTTTTAATATTCATTTTTTAGTTTTCTGCGAACACAACATCTTTGTTTGTATGTGGTGCTGAGGATCAAACCCGGGCTGCATGCCTGCAGGCGAGTGCGCTACCGCTTGAGCCACATCCCCAGCCCCAAGATTAAAATTTTTAAAAGAGGGGATATAAATGTACAAACTTGTAATATTTCTGAAAGGGGCCATGAGAAACAGGCATTTTTATGGATCTATACTTTTCAGCATCATTCTTTCCTTTTGCATTGTGAATCACATAAATTCAGAAAATGAATCCCCTACCTGTCCTGTGTTGTGAGTGTTGCACACACACAGAGGGACACCTCTGTGGGCTTGCCTGCTTGTCCAAACTCCAGGTATACCTCTGAGAACACACACCCATGGCCACACCTCAGAGCGGTGTGCTTGGCCCAAGGAGAGGTGGACACGAGAGAGATCCCTGGAGACTCTGGAAGTGGTGTCCAGTCCATCTGGGAGTTTCTGAGTGTCAGCCACCTAGACCATAGTCAAGAACAGCACTGTGGATGCTTGATGGGTCCCGTCAGCCAGGGTCGATGTCCCAGAGTTCCCTTCTCCCTGTGTTCCTCGTGAGAATTTGTCAGTGGAAAGGAACCAGGCCACTTTTTTCTAAGTCACACACCTGGTGGCCAGTGTGCTAGCTCACCGCACAGTCAGGACACAGCGGCCAGCAACTGCTCTGTCTCCAGCTCCCTCGGCCTGGGCCAGATATATGTGTTTAGCCCTGAGACAAACAGCCTTGGTTTCGGCAGGGTGCCCACCCAGAAGTACCCCTTGATCAAAGGTCCCCAGACAGAGTCTGCTGACGTGATTTCAGTTGTCCTCCCAAGGGTGTTGGCTTTATCAGTGACCAGCACTGGCTCTTGCTCTTCACTGCTCCACATGCACCCACCTGCTCGCTCCCTGGACTTCAAGGCACCACACGGGGAGACCACAGCCACAGAGAGACTCCTTCGTCACTCCCATAGCTATGAAATGTTGCCGCAGTCTGGCTGGGCACAAGATCACGAGCCACTCACACCTTGTAGATTCAAACAGCAACTCTTTATTCCCGAACTCACACCGGCCCTGTACAAACACGTTCTGGGGAAATCTCAGTTCTCCCACACAATTCATGTCCCAAATCACCTACTCCACGAGGCTTTTTTTTTCCAAATACGTTTTGAATCTCATGAGAACACAACAGGAACTCAAGCAGCAGGAACACCCTATTCCCAGCAGCAATAATCTTCAACCTCCAACTTCCCTAAAGCCCATATTGTCTTAAACCGGGAACGCCTTAAACCCAAGGATGGGATACTCCCTAAAACCTGATCAGCTCTAAACCCGGATCCGCCCTGGTCCTTGAGCAAGGTCACCTTACTAAAGCATACATGCAATGTCCCAGTGAATGTCCTCTAAGCAACATGGGGTACGCTGGCAAGGATATTTCTCGATGCGTCAATCCTACTTGGCAATGGCCCTCAGCAAAATGTCGGGTCCCTGCGGCAGCTCTCAATCAGTCAATCAAGGATCTATCTGTGAGCATATACGGGTATAAACACAGTAGATCTCCCTGTTCCGACTGTCTCTGTGACTCCCCTTAACACCCCTTTATCAAAGGTCCCCAAACTCCCCTCTAGTCATCCTAATTTCAGGGGCCAATGTTTCATCTTTAGAATCTCCAACCAAGAATCAGATCCAAACACACTCCGTTCTGTTCAGAATCCTCACTGTCTTCCAATGACTAAGTGTGTCTGGCTCTGGCCGGAGGGGCTCTTCAGCTCCACTCCACACAGGCCTCCTTCACAGAGGTCCTCGAGGTTTCTAGAAAACACTGTGGATGCTCCCCTGCTCCGGCAGGGCTGTGGCTAACCTCTGGCTGCACTGCAGGTTAACCTACGTGGAGTGCTCGCTGGCGGTGTGGAACCCAGGAAGCATTCTTCCTCTTCCGACCAGAGAGACACTGTGACTGTGATCACACAGCTCCCTATGGGATCTTATGTTACTGTGTTGGGCACCAATGCAACTCCCATGCTCCGGGTTGGCGGAGATTCTGCACTTCCGACACTTTAGGGAATATTCACTAAAGAACCCATAAATCAGAACCCACCTATTTCTAAAAATCAACCAATAGAAAAGATAGGAGGATTATAGTTCATTGACACGAACAAGAACCATTTTTTTGTTGTTTTGTTTTTTTACAAATTATCAAAGAAATACTAAGAAACAAATGCTGACTTTGTTCTTATCTAAGAACTTTCTTTTTCATCTAAAAGTACACTTTGGGCTTTATATAAGTGAATTGTGTTTTATGATATTTGAAACTTCTGTATCAAGGTCACGCTCATGTGTTAAATACCAACTTGTGTCTGATCATGAATTATTGACAAAGACACTTAAAAACTTAATTCGCTTCTCACTGGGCTTACAAATGACCTACTTCAAGGGCTTACAAACAACTTGTTTCACGCTCATTGTGCATGATTTTGTTTACAAAACTGTGTTTTTTCTTTTGTGAGTAATTACCTATTTGTAGTATTAAAATATCTCTTATAAAATGTATTTGTATTTATTTTTAGAACACTTTATTATGGAATACTTTTAAACATTTATAAATCAGGAGAAATAAACCCCCAAATAACAGGCACTTACATTATTGAAACTTGGCCATTCTTTTGCATCATTTATTGCAATTTGCTACATAAAGCAAATCGAAGACATCATTATTTGCTTTTAATCTTCCTCCAAATGACATTTAATTATACAATGAAAATACTATATCACACCTCAAAAAGTTAAATAATTCCTTAATCATCATCTAATCCTCAGCCATATTTAATTTCTCTGCTTGACCCCCAGGTACCTGCTTCTTGTCAGTCCAACACTCTACGCAATACATTTGATTAAGTTTTGAATTAAAAACTCCTGCAGGAAAATTTATTATCACTCCTCTCTTTCTCCTTCAAATATACGAAGGTATTTGACTTTTTACAACAACAATTCCATAGATGGCGGAGGCAATAAATATACTTATATAGCTATAGCTTTTTAAGGTCAATAGGGGCTTGAACTCTGGCTCATCTGAGAAGCCATTCACACAACCAGGGAGCTTCTCAGGAGCCTCACATGCTGCCTTGCAGACTATTTTGGGACACGCGCCTGCCGGCTGCCTCTACTGAGCCTGGCTCCCTGCACACCAACGTGGGATGCCCTGGTACAGAAGGGAACGGTCGTATTTCCTGCACTCATCTCGGACTTTTGGCGAGGGCTTTCGCAACACTTTCTAGAATTACAAAGCTGTACCTGCAGCACTACCTGGAAAGCAGCCCCAGCGAGCAAGGGAACCCACCATCCGTCAGCAGGCGCCTCGTGGGGAAGCCTCAACTCCTCCTGGAGCACCAGAGGCACCTTCCCTGGAGAAAGATTTGGCAAGTGACGTTTGCCTTTCACCTCCGAGACCACGTAGGAGAAAACGCAGCCCATGCAGGCAAAGATGTGCAGAGGGTATAACAAGGCCCCGGAGGTGAGGAATCCTAGTTCAAAGGAGCAGAGTGAAGGAAAGGGGTCTTTTCTCTGCCAAGAAAAAGGAAACAGTGTTTAAGCTTCAGCGGCCTTTGACTCAGTCCTCACCGAGCTGGGCATGTGTGGACGGAACACGCTCAGTGAGGCTGGGGGAGGCAGGAGCAGGGGCAGGGAGAGTTCCTCGTGGGTTTTCTGATGCTCCTCTTGGCTTACAGAGACTTGTTTGGCCCATGGCTTTTGAGGCTGAAGCCAGGGACACAGTGGGACATCTGGTGAGGGCCTGGGTGCTGTATGCCCACACAGCAGAGCAAGCAGGTGAACTCCGCCGCTCTTCCTCTTCTTGCAAACCCCACCCTCCTGACCTCATCTGATCCTAAAGACTCCCCCAGACCTCCACCTCCATATACCAGGAGCTTGTGGATAGGAGGATTAAGTTTCAGCGCTTTAGGGAAAACTGTTCGAACCATAGCAGGGGGTGAGTGGTGGAAACTTGCATCTCCAGGGGCGTGGAGCAAGGACACCCTGGAGGCTGGCCAATGAGAATTACAGGGACAATCTGCTAGAGCCTTTCTCCAGCAGCTTCATTAAAGAACAAACAGGTCCTAAAGACCCACGGTATCCATCGTATGCAATGAATGAACTTCCCGCCTGTAAGTCCAGAGTGGTGCTTGGTGCCTGTCAACCTTGGGAGAAACAAGAACAGAGTCCCTCAAACCACCTTCTGTGATCTGTGAT
This sequence comes from Urocitellus parryii, assembly GCF_045843805.1. NCBI lineage: Eukaryota > Metazoa > Chordata > Mammalia > Rodentia > Sciuridae > Urocitellus > Urocitellus parryii. The sequence continues at coordinate 147,275,329 of NC_135538.1, read as the reverse complement.
TCAGAGGGAGGAACACGGGTTGGAAAAGTCTTCAGAGCGTCAATTAAGGAAGGGTGGACAGAGGGCCCGATGGAGAGGCCGAGGCAGAACGTCTGGAGCTGAGGTCAGTAAGGCTGCTTCGAATCTCCAGGCCTGCGACCTCTAAGGAAAGGAGTTTTAATGAAATCCCTGTGGGGTCTCCAGGGGTTAACAGCCTGGGTGCTGCTGAGGAGGGGGAGGACTGACTGGGACACCCTCCTTCAAAGCACCTGCCTCCAGGCAGCCCTTGGGGGGGCTCTGCTTTTTGTTTTTCTCAGTATTGGGAATTGAACCTAGGCACCCCCGACCCCTGAACTACATCCACAGACCTTTTTATTTATTTTATTTCATTCATTTTTTTTGAGACGGGGTCTCGCTAAGTTGTCCAGGTTGGCCTCAAACTTGTAATTCTCCTGCCTCATCCTCTCTAGTAGCTGGGGTCACAGGCATGGGTCACCGTGCCCAGCTGGTAGGGGACTTTTTTTGGATCACCTTCAGTGCCATGAGAACGAGGCAGTCTGGCTTATCTTCATTCATACTCAGTTTGTAATCAACCAATGTCTCCCACTGAATCCACCCATTTTACCTCCATACTTAATTGCAAATGACTTACAGCTATGAGAACAAGCCTATCTCCTGGCTTTGTTACCAAGTGGCTGTGTGACCTGAACTCTGTGATCTAATATCTCAAGTCCCTGTTTATCTGTCCTCAGCAAAGTGTTTGGATTCAAAGATATCTAAGATCCGCTCTAGCATAAAGATCCCAGCACTAGATGATGCACAAAGACTTCCAGTGTTGGCAACAGTCACAAGAATGTGTGACAGGCTCTGAGTGGGGGAAAATTGAAAATGTCACAAGAAGAGGTGCACACGGTTTCCTTCTGGGTACTTTGAAAAGAACAGAGATCTGACTATTCAATTAATTCATCCAGTGGACACTCCATGAGAAGGAACTACTTGCCAGTACCCATGACAGGAGCTGGGACACTCAGGTGGGCCCAGCAAGTTCTCCACCCTCCCCAACAGCAGAACAAGTACCTGGCTGGGCGGGTGGTGCACACCTGTAATCCCAGCAGCTCAGGAGGCTGAGACTGGAGGATGGTGAGTTCAAAGCCAGCCTCAGCAAAAAGCGAGGCACTAAGCAACTCAGTGAGACCCTGTCTCTAGATAAAGTACAAAATAGGGCTGGGGATGTGGGTCAGTGGTGGAGTGGCACTGAGTTCAATCGCCAGTACCCACCAAAAAAAGTACCTTCCCCAGAGCTTCTTCTTTGGACGAGGATCTCATGCACTAGAATTTCTTCTCCTCCAGCTGTATTGAAGAGTAATAAAAACTCAAGATGTACAATGTGATGATTGGATTAATGCATGCATTATGTCATGGTAATCACAGTTGAGTTAATTAATACCTCCTTCACCACATATTGTTAGGGTCTGTAAACAAGTTAAGATGGTGCCTGGCATTTTGCAGAGGGAGTGGTTTGTGAAGTAAGACCAGCGAGCCATTAAGTGTGGAGATTCCTTATTGGTTGACTGCTGTATTGAGTTTATGTTAATTAAGATAAGCTGTGTGGAATGTATATATACCCCTCCTGTCCTACAATGAACGGCTCCCACTCCTGCTGCATCAATGTACACAAGTTGTTCATCACCCCCCGGTTATTTTGCTGCAGCCGGACTGCGGCAACATATAGATATGGGTCGTTGGGAGGCTGGAGCAGGGTGGTGAGGACACTTATGTGCTATTCTCTCAGCAAATTCCAAGTAAACTGTGTGGGAATATTTTTTTAATTATTTTTTTATTTGTAGTTGGACACGTTACCTTTTTAAATTTCATTTATTTTTATGTGGTGCTGAGGATTGAATCCAAGGTCTCTCACGTGCTAGGCGAGCGCTCTACCACTGAGCCACAACCCCAGCCCCTGTGTGGCAATACTAACTCCATGGTCTACATCAGATCCTCAGGACTTATAAGAGAATGTTTGTAGTCTTAGGCCAAAATCTCTCCATATCCCCCTCCCCCAGCCTCTGGTATCCACCATTCAACTCTGTTTCTAGAGCTCAACTTTTTTTTAGATTCTACATATAATAGGGTATTTGTCGCTCTTTGTCTGGCTTATTTCACTTAGCGTAACGCCCTCCAGTTTCATCCATGGCACAAATGGCAGTGTTTCTTCTTTGGGGCTGAATGGAAGCATTCCCTTGTGTGCGTCAATCACCCTTTTTACCCATTCTTCCATCAACTGACACTCAGTTGTGCCCACACCTTAGCTCAGGGCTGCACAGGAGTGCAGATATTTCAACATACTGATCTCTTTTCCTTTGGATCTATACCCCAAAGTGGGACTGCTGGGTCATACGGCACTTTTGTTTTTAATTTTTTGAGGAACAGTCATATTGTTTTCCATCATGGCTGTACAAGTAGTGATGGTGAGCTCATTTCATATATCTGTGGCCATTTGTCCTCTTTTGAGCAATGCCTATTTGGGTCCTCTGAGTTTTCTCAATAGGGTTATTTGTTTGTTTGTTTTTCCTGTTGAGCTGTTATCACATTCTAATTTCTCAAGGGGCTCACGGTCAAGTATGGGAAACAGTTGGATCAATGGGTTACACTGCACTGTGATCATGATAGGTAACTTTTAGTTAAAACTTACTATGTGAAGGCACAATGGCAATAGTACCAAGTTAATACAAACACTTAAACACTTCTGGGGATGCCTGAGAGGGTGATTCTAGATGAGATCAACATTTTACTGCTAGACTGATAAAACAAAATGTCCTCCCCAGTGTGGGATCCAGGGTGGACCATCCGATCCATTGTGGATCTGAGTAGAGTAAAAAGGCAGAGATAGGTTGAATTTGCTCTTTCTACCTACTCAGACTCCACATCAGCCTTTCCCTGATCTCAGACTGAGATTTACACCCTTCAGATTTGGATCCTAATCACATCAGCAGCTTCTCAGGCCTCTAGCTGCATAGGGAAGATCAGAAGTCTTGTTGTTGTTATTTGTTTATTTGTTTGTTTTCATATGGGGGATGGATCCCAGGGCACTCTACCACCAAGCTGCCTCCCCAGCCCTTTTTATTTTATTTTATTTTATTTTATTGAGATAGATGTGAGTCAAGTCTCCAGGCCAGTCTCAAACTCGAGCTCCTCCTGCCCCAGACTCCCAAGGAACTGGATCACAGGCAAGGTCACTGAACATTTTAAACCCTACAGGATTATAATGAGCCATTTCCTTATAATAAATCTTTTATTCTATTGGCTCTGTTCTCTAGAGAACCCCAACTAGGGAATTATCTCATCTCATCTCCCAATGACCTTATGAAGTAGTCTTGTTTTTAGTGACATTTTGTAGGCGAGGAAACTGAGACATAGAGAAGATCTAATTTGTCCAAGGTCATGCAGAAAGCAGGCGCATAGGTGAAAAATGGTTGCCCCTGAGGAATAAGAGCGGAAGCGGAAGGAGAAGCAATGGACGAGAGCGGAAGATGTCATAGGTCCTCCCACGACCTGATACCCGAGCCTTGTGTGGGTATCATGGCTTGGGTTGCCCATGAGCAGAGAATCAGACCAGAGGCTCCGAAGAAAGGGGGCAAGGGGCGCTGCCGTCCAAAGGGGCTTTGGAAAAGTGCAGATGAGGGCAGCACCAAAGACAGGCTTTTCCAGCCCTGGACTTTCCCTGGGGCCCATTTGTCCCTCCCTTCCTTCCATTTCTATGAGTTAAGGTGCTAGAACTTCTGGGGACAGGATGTTTTATATATGACTCCTAGGTGACAAGGCAGGTCAAGAGAACCTTCATGTCCTGCCCCACGATTTCCAGACCAGTCCTCCTGCCACCAACACAGGGAAAGCAGGCAGAGGACGCGCAGCGGCAGTCCAGCCTTGGTCCCCTCACACCTGTCCCGGAGCTCCTCCTTCCTCCTTTGGCCACTTCCTGTGGCTGATTAGACATGGTTCCCATCTGGAAGGGAAATATCAGATGGGATCCTAGGGGCAGGAGTCTGACTGAATGATCCCATGCTTGAAGGTCATGTGCAGATGCTGTCAGTATCTGTTTTTCTACTGGAGGAAAAAAAATTATCCTTTCTGAATGTGGCACAGCCACAAAGCAGGCATGGCGAACCTGGGGAAGCGAACTACCAGCTGTCACACACACAGGGCCTAAAAAGCCCAAATGCCATCCCTAACTTCCCTCCCTCCTCCGTGACCCTCCCCCATCCTCCTCTGCCCTCTCCTTCTCCACTTTGCTGAACAGCCCCTTGCTCTAGTGCTGTCATCCCTCGGATCCAGCAGATTGGCCTTGTCTTTGGTCTGCCAACACTTTTGGCTCCTCTGTCTCTGCTGTCTTCCCACTAAGCCCTTTTCTACTCCTCTACCCACACACATTCTGACTTTGAACTTGAATCCACTTAAAAGACAAGATATTGCAGCCAGCTTTCATATCCGTGGGTTCTGCACCCATGGATTCAATCAACTGTGAATTGAAATATTCTTAATTGCATCTGTATTAAATACATACGAATGTTTTTTTTTTTCTTGCTATTGCTCCCTAAATAATATAGTAGGACCATGACTCACATAGAATTTACGTGGTATTAGGTATTAAAAATAATCATAATATGATGATTTATAGCATACAAGAGGATGTGCGTAGGCTCCACACAAATACCACATAAGGGATTGTGCACCTGTGGATGGTAGTATCTTCATGGGGTCCTGGAACCACTCCCCCAGGGGTCTAGAGGGATGACTGCTCTCCCTGTCCTGTCTGGTTGACGATTATTGGGAAGTGAAACAAGAAGGCCACACACACAGAGGTTCAAGGTGGCTGTTTCCGCATGTGTACGTGGAAGATGAAGAAACTCATCTAGAGGGAGATGGCTAAATGGGATGGGGGAGATGGGACCAAAGACCACAGGGCTAAGGAAACCAGACAGTGACCTAGATTCCCCACCTTCCGGACCCCGTCAGCAGCCCTTCCCCGAGAGCTACGCTCTTCCAACATGGTCACCTGTCTCTTGCTCCAGAATGATCCCAGGCTAGGACGTTCGCTTTCCCGGACTGCAAACTACCTCAGCCTTCTCCAGCCGCAGTGTCCCTTCCAGTGTGAGGTCTCCCTCGGGGTGGGAATCACTGCTTCCCACCAACTGGCTCACACAGCAGTGAGCGTGTGCCCCGCTGGGTGCAGATTGCATCCACCTGCTCCTCCCTCGACTCCTTGAGCACCCTCACGCTAGGAGACGGGTAGAGGGTGCTTTCCCACTCTCTGTCAGAGATCTCTGTGGACGTTCGTGTAGGCTGTGTCCCCTGCTCCTGGGGCACAGGTGGCTGAGTTCCCCAGTTTCCAACCTGCCAGCTTCCTGTCTAGATGCATCCCTCAGGTCAAGGCCTCTGGTTGGTTTGGGCCTCCCTCCCTCCTCTCACTTTGGATTGTTTTCAGCTAGTTCCAAAGCATTCCATGAGCCCACCATGTTCAAGAACTGAGGTTGTGCCATGACCAGGACAATCCCTCTGTCCTCTCAGGGGTGGGCTACAGCTCGTGTGACTGGGGGGGGGGGTCTAGTTAGTCTGTTCCCAAATGCCACTCCAGGCCTGGGCTGTTTCAGGATCAGCCCAGCCCAGACCCACTAAACCAGCCTGAGGGGAGACTCGGGGATTCCTCTCTCAGCAGCAGAGGGTGGTCCGTCCTGCTGGGTCGTCCTGGCTACATCTCTGTGCTTACCAGGCTGGTTTCTGCGTCTGGGTGTCATGACAGTTGCAGACTCTATTCTGGTCAACTGCTGGTCCTGCTCAGAAGGCCAGGCAAGAGAGAGCTACTGACCTGTGGTATGGACGGAGATGCCCAAGGAACGTGTCCTGAGACTTCTCCTCCTCACCCTGGTACCTGCTCTTCTTCCCCTTCTTGTCCTCCTCACTCCCAGGCTGGACAGTCCATTCCCAAATGTTTTTCAGCGTCTGAATTATCCCTGGGCCCACCTTTCCAGGATTCAGGGCCGGATGCAGTATCTCCCTGCTTCCTGCCTCGGGGCTTCTTCCCTGCAGGTTGCTCCACCCAGACTGCCTCCACACCTGCTCCTGTGCAGGTGCGTCCTCTCCTCGACAGCAGGGTCAGTGACAACAGTAAAGGCTACCAGTTGTTCTATTTCCATATGGACCAGTTACCAAACCAGGTGTTTTATGGATATATTTTATTTGATCCTCATCATGATCCGGTAAAGCACAAATGGTCATATCCGTTTTATACACTGGAGACCCAAGAATTGAATGTCCAAGGCAGATATGGCAGGGCAGCTTCAGGTGTGGGAAACAAACCACATTGGGTCTGACATCAAAGTCAGCTTTCCGTGACACCCTGTGAATCCAGTGGCATTGGTAAATACTGCCTCCTTTGTCCCAGGAAGCTGCTGTCAAAGGATCTGCCTTGTCTTCTACCTCCCATGGTATTTTGCAGCTATTTTGGGGAGAGTCCGTATCACACTAAACTGTAAACCATGATACTAACGTACTTTTATTTATATGGCTTATCACATTTTTTGGTGATAGAAAATATAGATGAGCCGGGAAAATTCAGTATCACCCTCAGAAAAACCACTCACATGCATGTCCCGATCACATAGGTCTCCCCCATTATTTTGAGGGGTTTTGTTTTGTTTTCAGTGCTGAGGATGGAACAAAGGCCTCACACCTACTAGGCAAGTGCTCTACCACTGAGCGATGGCCCTGCTAGTTGTATTCTGGACAACTCATCTGAAGAAGTTCCAGTGTAGAAGAGAAATCTGTGGTTTTCAAAGACCTTCACACAAATGCCAAGGTCATCAGTTCCCAGGTATGTGACCTTGGAAAATTTATTTATCTTCTCTCCTCATTTTTTACTAATCATTCTAATGAAAGATGGTAATAACAGTGTTTACCCTATAGGATTCTTGTGAGAATTAAATAATAGAGCCCGTGGATGGTAAGTAGTCAAGGTTTAATGAATATTCTCTACTGTTAACTATTGTGAAAAATAAATATAATTGTGATAGATGGTTTGGAGCCCCACTCCAGGGGAGATTTATTATTCTCTGCTCCAGTGATGGTTGGCTTGACCATGTGACTTGCCTTGTCCAATGAAAATCAAGAATTGTCAGGCGCCATTTCCGAGCCAAACTTAAAGAGCCATTGTGATTTGCCACCTCTTCTTAACTTCTGCTACAAAACTAGCATTGTCCCAGCTAAGGGCTGTTTTGTCAGCCTGAGACTCAGAATGAAAATGATGAGCAGAGCCACAGACTGGCTGTGATGGACAAATCCTGTAGGTGAGGCCCAGAGCTTTGCTTCTGTAAGCCCCGGGGGTTCCCCGATTGTTGGTTACCACGGGGTAGCTTATCCTATACTGACTGATAGAGTTGTTAAGCTAGATTTACAGAAAGCCTCTTACTTAAGTATCTGCGGCTCTGGGATTACTCTCTGATTCTTTGCAGACCTACAACACTGGTAAGTTTTTAGGTGAGCCTGGCAGCCTACTTCTGACTGGAATAGAAATTGAATGGCTCCAGGGTGCCTGGGATGCTTGTTATCAGTTGTCTGCCAGTTCTTTAGAGCCTCCCTCATTCTAATTTCTAAAGTCAAGTCATTTAACCAGCTCTTCTTGATAAGGAAGCATAGGCTTAAAGTGCATAGCTCAGGGCTGTCCCAGTGATGAGCACGCACAGCTGTGTTGGTTGGTTATATGGGCTTTGGGGACTGTGGGTCTGTTGAGAAGAGTGTCCAGGTCAGTTTGTGCTGGGAGGGAAGCCCTACCGTAGCTTACCCAGTCGCTGCTGTTACTAAAAGATCTGACCAGAACAATTGTTGAGGAGGACAAGTTTGTTTGAAGGCTCACAGTTTCAGAGGTTCACAGACACTGGCTCCATTCCTTGGGGCTCGAGGTGAGGGACAACATCATGAGGAAGAATGTGGTAGAGAGAAGCAGCTCACATGATGATCAGGAGGCAGAAAGAGACTCCACTCTCAAGATACAAAATATATACCCCAAAGGCCCATCCTAGGGTCCCACCTCCCCCAGCCACACCCTGCCCACCTTCAGTTACCACTCGGTGAACCCCACCAGGGGATGAAATCACTGACTGGGTTAAGACTCTCATAATCCAATCATTTCTCTTCTAAATCTTCCAGCATTGTCTCATACCTAAGCTTCAGGGGGACACCTCACATCCAAACCATGAGTCCCTCTTCAGGTGAGGCCAACTCTGCAGTGGGACTTTAGCCCTCCACATATGCCTCCATCTCAAAGAGGTGCTTGCTGTGCCCTACCCACAGAATGGGCCACTGTCTGTCCATCTCCTAGAGACCTTCTTGCTAGAGAAAAACCTTGCTTTCTTTTATTAGCCATTTTTTGCTGGTTAATTCAATTAAATAAACAGGGATGGTTGGGGGGTGGGGACCAAGCATGGGTGGATTCAAAAGCTCCAGATTCTCATAAGAGGTCTGTCCAGTTAGAATTCCTGTTGTACTTAAGATCTACGACTCTCTCTTGGATGGATGACCACTTGAATTCCTGCTTGCAAATGTCTGAGGTTGGGGTTCCCTCTAGTCTTCTGGGACCTTCTTTCAAGAGAAGTGCCCTGGGGTGACCCTAGTGCTCCTTAGCAAACTGGCCTAAAAAGCCAGCTGTAGAGGGACAAGAGGTTTATTTGTGGCTCCATGGGGTGATCTGCTCTTCCGAGGGGCTCCAGGGATGTTGATGGAGCTTGCCCTCTTGGAGGTCCTTTGCAAGGCTGCTCTTTGTCTCCCACTTGACAAGCCTTGGGCATGACACTTAAAGAAGGTGGAAATGTCACATCCGCTGCCAGTGATCTAAGCTCACGGAGAGAGTCCTGGATCAGCCGTGACAATAGCAATAGAGATGATGTTGACGCTGTCAACCACAAGGACGATGACACCAGGTGATGTTTACTTAATCTGTGTTGTTGACACAGCCAGACAAGAGCCTTGGTGATCACCGTCTCAGAGATGAGGAAGTGGAGGCAGAGGTGGGATCCTTGTCTTGAACAAGGTTGCCTCTGACAATCAGCAGAGCTGAGTCTGAACCTGGGAGTGTGACTCAGAGCCAGCCTCTGTGCCCTACATTACTTTCATCACTTTCATTACTCCTGTTTGTCATGTTTGCATCCAGTTCTAAATATCCTCCTTCCTAGAGGGACTTACAGGATGGTGAGCAATGACAGCACTGTTTGGTGGAATTCATCAACATTCTCCCTGGTGACAAAACACAACAACGATTATTCATCTATTCCTCGAGTGTCTTCTACTCTTCTCAGTCTCTTTTTTGTGTGTGTTTTACTTAGTTGTATTTTATCTTGTTTTATTTCATTTTTGTCGCTGTGACCAAAAGACTCGACAAGAACAATGTAGAGGAGGAGAAACTTATTAGGGGTTCATGGTATCAGAGGTCTCAGTCCATAGATGGCTGACTCCATGGCTCTGGGCCCACAGTGAGGCAGGACATCATAGGGGATGAGTGTGGTGGAGGAAAGCAGCTCAGGACAGGGCCACCAGGAAACAGAGACCTCCACTCACCAGGGACAAAATGTAAACCCTAAAGGCACATCCCCAGTGACTCACCTCCTCCAGCCATACCCTATCTGCCTACAATCACACCCAGTTAATCCATTCAAGTGGATTTATGCGCTGATTAAGTTAGAGCTCTCAGGATCCAATCATTTCCCCTCTGAACTTTCTTGTCTGGTCTCACACGTGAGTTCTGGGGGGACTCCTTACATCTCGAGCATAACATCATCTTATTTCTACACTCACCGTAAGGGATCTGGGGACAGGGATGCAGCTCCACCCTGGCAGAGCCTAGAAGGGAAACCTGGAAGGTTGTTAGAAACCAGAACAGTTCTCTTTTCCCTAACTGCCTCTGCACAATGCTTCATGATTCTCTTCCCTCAGAGTAGCTTTCTGTGACTCTATGATCCTCCAGGCAACTTGAGGGAGTACCAGCCCCTGTTCACAATCTGTGGTGAGAGTTTTGCAGGCATTAACTCATTTTATCCTCATAAAAACCAAACAAAGTCAGTACTTTAACTATTATCATCACCTCATCCTATTTTTTTTAAATAAGAAAGTGGAGACTTAGAAAAGCTAATATGGATTTTTCTTGCTCAGAAAGGGAAGGATTCGTGGCAGATAGTCTGATTCTGATGGCCACACCTTAATCACCATCCTCTGAACCCCAAGCCAAGATTTCCAGAGGGAAGGGTCTGATGGGCTCCGTTTGCAGTAGGAATAGCTGTACCAGTCAGGTGGGATTATATAGACCAACAGGGCTGCCCGAGCACACAAGAGATGCAGTGTGGGGGAGGAAGGAACAGAAGTACTTGGGAAAGTCGGACATTATTTGTCTCGCATGTATTCAAAAAGCCGTCTTCTACATCAGGGTTTTGAGAGTTCAGATTCCCCATTGGTTACTCAGGAACTGATTTAAGACTAAACTGATTAAATAACTTTCAGGTTACGCATACGACAGAGGCAAGATTCTAATTCCTAAGTTTTATGTAATGATAACAAGCTATCAGAGGATGCTAGGAGAGTTGTAGAAATGCATTATGTGGCAGATTGTACTGCCCCAAATCTGCAACAGGGCTGGGTTGTGGCTCAGTGGTAAATTGCTTGCCTGGCGTGTGTGAGGCCCTGGGTTCCATTCTCAGAACCACATATAAATTAATAAAATAAAGGCCCATTGACAACTAAAAAAGAAAAGTATTTAAAAAGTCACGGCAACAAGTATCTCCCACCCCATGCTCTTCATAAAATATAACTGACATTTCCTTCATGGAGATAAGGAGACTACGGCCATCCCTTGAATCTATGAGGGCTTCTTCCTATGGCAGAAGCAACACTGTAGGATTTCTGAGATCAGATCATAAAAGATGAGGGAACTTCTGCTAGCTCCCTGAAAATTCTCACCCAACCACCATAACGCCGACTGGGAGTCAGCTTTTCATTATGGTGACAAAACACCTGAGATAAACAACTTACAGAAGGAAAGGTTTATTTTAACTCTTGGCTTCAGAAGTGGCGGTACATGGTCTTTGGGTTTTGTTGCTTTTGAGCCTGTTGACCAGGCAGAACATCATGGTAGAGCAAAGCTGCTCATCTGTTGACAGCCAAAAATCAAATAGAGGGAGCAGGAGGGCCCAGGGTCTAAAGATCCCCTTCAAGGGCACACCCCCAATGTCCAACTTCCTCCCACTGGGACTGTCTCTGACAGGTCCCACCATCTCCCAGTGGAGACACGGGCTGGAAACGGGATCTTTAACACAGGGGCCTTTGGGGACATTCAAGATCCAAACTATAGCACCTATCCAGGCAGACAGACTATACAGAGAAACCTTGAGACACCTGGAGTGACAGAAATGTCTGGCCAGCCTCAGTGGCTCCTGCCAACCACTGTTTCAACTACCATCTGAATGCCATAGCATGATAGAACCAGAGCAGGATCGCCACGTGAGCCCTTCTCAAGTCTCTGACCCACGGAAACTGTGAGAGATGCTATGATTGGTGTTGTTTTGAGGTGTAAGCTTGGAGGGAATTCATTCCAAGCAGAAAGGCATGAGAACCACCTGCAGTGTTTTGAAAGCCTTTCTGTACAAGAGAAACGAAGGAGTAGCAGGTGAAACCTGCAGGAGGTAAATTTGATTTTTCATGGAGACCTCTAAGTGCAGAATTTTAGAATGAGTCACTCAATAGTTTGTTTTATTATTTTCTTTGTTTTATTATTTTCTTTTTTGGTACCAGCGATCAAACCCAGTGGGGGTTCGATCAAACAACTGAGCCACATCCCAAGCCCTTTTTATTTTAAGTAAGGTCTTAGGAAATTGCATAGGACCTTGTTAAGTTGCTGAGGCCTGGCCTCAAACCTACAATCCTCCTACCTCAGCCTCTGGAGTTTGTTGGGATTGCAGGTGTACACCAAAACACCTGGCTCAGCTCTTCTAAATCTGAGCATTGTCACTGGACATTCAAGCAGAGGATAGATGGTCATTTTGAAGACTGTAGTAGAGGGGTCTGGAAGACCCCCAGAGGTAGCTTCCAACTCTAAAAATATATAATTCCCAATAAGAGGAGGTGAATTGTTTTGAAGAAAAAAACATTTAGTAAGCTCTTCTTAGAAGAGGTGAGGACAAGTGTTGGAAAAGCAGAAGGAAGGGCCACTCTGCAAAAGACCAGTGGGAACTTCTTAACCACCAACTCAATCACACCCATCTCACCTTCAGCCCTGTTCTCGTCCACTGGGGGTTATGGGCCATTACCCTTCCTAGGTACTGCAACCCTTGGTCTCCCTCCATGCTCACACCCCACTGCCTGCTGCACCTGTCTCTTCTCCTGGTTTGCACCTGCCCTGGCTTTGTTCACTCCATCCTCACCTCTCATCTGGGTGACTGCGGCCACTCTGGATAGATAGACTGTTGCCAAATTCATGACCCTAAGGAAATGCCCCAAGTTCAATTCATTAAATCCCCATTGCCTTTGGGACAAAGATGCAAATTCTTCAGCCTTCAAGGCTTTCACAATCTGGCAGAGAATGAAGGAGAAGAAGAAAGAGAGACAGAGATGGAGGATAGAGTTAGAAAAGGGAGAATTGATTAATTCCTATAACCCCAGCATTAGTATCTCCAGACTGCCATAATAAACCACAAACTGGGTATTATAAAACAACAGAAATTTGTTGTCTCCTAGTTCTGTGAGCTATACATTCAAATTCAAGGTGTTAGCAGACCCTTGTTCCTTCTGAAGGTTCTAGGTAAGAATCCTTCTTTGCCTCCTAGCTTCTGGTCAGTCCCAGAAGTCCTTGGCTTGTAGCCACATCAATCTCCACCTATATCTTCACATGGCCTTCCACCTTGTGTGTGTGTGCCCACCTCCTTCTTTCTCTCAAAGAGTCCAGTCATTGGATTTAGGGCTTTTCCTAACCCAGTATGACCACATCTTGATCTGCAAAGACTCTACTTTCAAGATAAGGCCTCATTCACAAGCACTGGGAGCTATGATTTGGATCTTTTGGGGAATATAACTGAACCCCCTGACAATTCCTAATGGATGGAAACTGCCCAAGCAATGATGTAGCATAGGGCTGCCAACTTGTTTATGAAATGGTCCTGGGTGAAGTGTAGAATTTCAGGAATGGTGGAAAATAATATCAAATTGGACAGGCCCGAGAAGTTTTTGAACACTAGAAGCGCATGCATGATTGAAGGACAGGATTTTAATCTCATGTCAAGATCAATATGGAAGTTGGATGGATATAGGACAGATAATTGGAAGTAAAGCTAAGAAGGTCAGTTGATAGATATCCCCATAGCCCAAAGGTGAGAAAGTGGGCAGAGAAGCAGACTGTTAGGCCCAGGGGGCTAGGAATTTTTCTGTTTTTGTCCAGCAGTAGCCCAGGGGTCTTCACTGTCCATCGTGAGTGTCACATCCTAGGATGCTCCAAACATAGTGGAACAGCTGAACTGATGGACCTAGTAAGCTTGCCGCAGTACCAATGGGGAGGAGAAAAAAAAATGCAACAGAACCTTCAGAGGGGAGGTGACAGGTGGCCCTGTAACAAGGTGAGGGTAAGAAAGTACTGCACCACTTAAAGTCAGGCTCAAGGTCGTGGGGGGGAGGGGTGGCTGAGTGGAAGAGCTCGTGTGCCAGGTTCTGGATTCCACGCGCGTGGGACAAGCGTAGTCAGGCTAATCACTTGGCACCTGTTGGAGGTAAACTGCATCCCTCTCGTTCTCGCATTACCTGCCACACACTGTCTGTCCACCATAATGTGTGTCTACCGCCATTTCTTCCACCTTAGCATGGCCTCTGGAGTGCGGTTCTGTAACCCTACTGGTGGTTGTGTTCTGCACACAGTAGGCCCTCAGTACAACATCCATTAAATGAATGTACCAATGAATGGAATTCTACCTTTAGGCAAAGCTGAAAGTGTCCCTGGATGTCAACTCTGGATGTTAGACTTGTGTACATTTCAAAACACTTGGCACATAGTGAGCACTTGTTGAACCAAACAGAATAAATCCGATTCTCCCAGCTCCGCCCTGGCAGCGCGAGGTCTGCGTTTGGCAGGATGACAGAATTCCACTGCTATTAAATTCTTATGTAAGAGTTAATGACCCTCCGGCCCACTTGACATCCCTGCACAAGGGAAGGGAAGGGGGCGAGTGCACTATTTACAAACACGCACTGTTTGGTGGCAGAGGCACCGACTCGTTCCTAGTGTCGGTTCCCCACAGGGACCTTGGAATCCCGCTGCAAGCTCGGCCGGGGCGCTGCGGGGCGGCGGGCCGGGGCCCTCGGTTGGGGCGCATTTATCCGGCGGGCAAGGCCTGCCCACCTGGCACGGCGTGCCCGCGCCCTGCATTCCGCCCAGGGCTCCGGCTCTGCGGGTGACAGCGGCCCCCGAGGGGGACTCGAGCTCCCGGCGCGCTCCCCGGTCCCCGCAGGCGCCGGGGCGGCCTCGGCGCGGCGGCCCCACCCCGCAGGAGCAGGCGCGCGGCGCGCACTCCCGCCGCCCGGCCACGGTGGGCGCCGCGCGCCGAGGCGGCCCCGGGGAGCGCGGGCCGTGGCGCGGGCGGAAGATGGCGGCGCGGCCGGGCCCCCGGCGGCCGCGAGGGGCCGCGGCGCTGCGCGCTCGGCTGGGCCGGCTCGGCTAGAGCGGCGCCTGGGCCGCGGCGCGGCCTCCTCCCCGCCCGCCGCCGCGCCCCGCCCCGCGCCCGCCCCTCCCCGGCCGCGGCCGTGCCCCGCGTCGCGCTCCCCCGGGATGGCCCGCGCGCCTCGGCGCTGCCTCGCGGAGCACTCGGCGGAGCGGCGGCCGCGCTCGGGGGGCGCGCGGCGGCGGCGGCGGCGCGGCGCGTGAGGCCGCCTCTGGCCGAGCGGCGCCGCCAACATGTCGGATACCAAGGTAAAAGTTGCCGTCCGGGTCCGGCCCATGAACCGACGAGGTGAGGAGCTCTCCGCGCGTTTCCGTTTCTGCCCGGGCGGGCCGAGGGCGGGGGCAACTTTGGAAACTGCGGGGCGGCGGGGCCGGGCGGCGAGAGCGCGGCCGGGGCCCGGGCGCCGGGCGGAGGCGGCGCCCGCAGCGGCTCGGCCACCCGGCGCCCGGGGCTCGGTCCCCGGCTCGGCCGCCTCCCGGGACCGCGCGGCGGCGGGAGGCAGCGCGGGGCGAGGTGGCGACGCTGGTGTGCCCTGTGCTTTCAGAACTGGAACTGAACACCAAGTGCGTGGTGGAGATGGAAGGGAACCAAACGGTCCTGCACCCTCCTCCTTCCAACACCAAACAGGGAGAAAGGTGAGGCGCGTTCCGCGAGGGCGGGCGGGAGGACCCAGCTCGCAGGGTCCTGCAAGTTTGAGCCAGGAAAACGCGAGTGCGCCTTCCCATTGTTAGAGGGCGGCTTCAAGTTTGTCTCACGCTGCCGTTGGAAGCGGTTGCAAGTCCAAGTTCCTCTCTTCCCTCTGTTTCCCCCACCCCCGCCGCTGCCGGTTCCCTCCCCTCCCGAGCGTTGTCACTCAGAGCCGGCGCTCCGGCCACCGGCAGCACCGGTCAGCTGCGTCCCCGTGGGCTTCTCGGCAGGCACTCCGAGCTAGGGGGACGGGTGGAACCCTGGGATGATTAGTCCAGTGGCCACATTTTATGGATAAGAAAACTGAGGCCCGAAGTGGCCAGTGACCAGCCCACGGCCTCCGTGGCACCCAGCGCCCGTGATTCTTTCCTTCTGGGCTTCCTTTGGCAGAATTGTTTAGGGACATTGTGTGTAAGATGGGGATGGGGGGGGGCGGGGGCTAAAGCAGAAACAGTCTTGTAGGATGCAGGCTCAGGCTGGACCATTTAAAATCTATTTTTTTTTTTTTTTGGTGTTGAGTTGAGATAATGCCTGAATGTAATGCGCGAATTTTGATTTTCAAGGAAACAAAAGTAGAGCCCTGAACTGTGTAGACACTGGAGGGATGTTTAAAAGGGGGCTGCATTTCCTAGACCGTAACATATTTGCATTTGAAAAGTGGTAACTGTTGGATCCTTATTAATTCTGCTGTGTTCCATGCAGTACTATGGGAAAATGCCCTAAAATAATTTGAATATTTGGCATTTTTCTGGTAAGCCCTGGAGAAGAAATGTGTTGGAATTCATTCAGTATGGCAATTCAGAAGCTTGTAAAAAATATCAAAGAAAAACCGGGATTCTACCAAATTATTTCCTCTTGGAAATGAGTATGAGTTTGTTTCTAAAAGTCACCTGTTGATTGATGAGCTACAATGTAGTGATTTTGCTCTTAAGAGATTTTCATTGAAGAGAGGCTCTGAAGTAGTGTTTGTTACTTTATTGCTAAAGGAGGCAGCTGCTCCTATTCAGTAATAATGTGGTATCAGGCACCCTTTTGCTAAATTGAGGGAATGACATTATGAAAAGGTAAGATTAGGATTCTTCACTTTTTTTGTTGAGCCTAGCAATTTTTTAATCTGATTTGACAATATTTTGCTACCCATAGCAGATTCTTATGGTGATATTAAATTTAAAATGTTATGTTAAATACTTTTAAGTAATGGATTTATCCTTGGGCTGTATTTTTAGATGCATTTGAAATATTTTTACAGTATTTTTAGATATAGCAGAGTAGATAGTATGTTTCATGGTGATAGTAAGTCAATTAAGTTAAAATATTTACATATTATGTGAACACAACACTAAAGTCTCCCTACCCCCTGAAAAAGGATATTGTTTTATTATTTCAGAGAAAAAAACATTTTTTTGGTGGGCCACATTCTTCAAGGCAGTCTGGGAAACAGGTATAATATTTTGACTCCTGTATTTTCCACTTATCTTATCCTAGCTGGGGTGGCACCTTCTCCTTGTCACTCTTTCCATAAGGAGCACTACTGTTAGTTACTATTTAATGAAATGAAGCCGTGTCATTTGTGCAGAGAAACAGGCTTAATTTTGTGGATAGAATTTGTAACTTCAGACTGTGCTGAATAATCAATTGATCATTTTGGGGAGTGCCACATTAGTCACTGATCAGATCTTTTCAGTAAAGATTTCAGAGGTGATTTTGGTATTTTTTTTTTTCCATTGGCTTTCTTACTGGGACAGCCCCTGTCTGGAGCTGTGAGAGTAGCATTGGAATATGGGTGCTCTCATTCATCCTTGTGATGCTTTGTGTTGGTGGATGGGCCCTTTTGGTGGGATTCTGCCTGTGTCCTGGCCATTCCATTTACGAGCAGGAGAGTCCGCCCACTACTTGTAGATGCTACTTGCAGATGAAAATTACCGTCTTTGCATGGATGAAGACACCAAGTGCATTTTGATTTTCACTATGCAGCTTGGTTCATGTTTCTTCAGGGAGCTCTCCCTTAAAGCAACAGTGCTTTTAAAAATAGAAACAATTACTCCCTTGGGCTCTAGGTTGATTAATTGCAATAGTGCTTCATGTTATATTTGCAATTCATTTCTATCATTTGTTTGTGGATAGAGCTCTGGGTAGGGCAAGTGTGAACCAGTTGTATACTGAGAATATTTATTATTTCTCATACCTAGAAATCCAAGTTTTAAGGTATAAGAGGCCCTTACATAATATTGGCCAAATTGTGTCAGATTGAGAATTACTGTTTTTCTGAAAGTTGCAAGAAATCACCAATGCATTAGTCACAAGTGGCAATTCAGAGTTACTGGGTGAAAGTTTTCAGTCTTACCAGCAAGAGAAAGTGAGAATGCATTGACTTCCAGAAAAAGAAACAGGCTTAGCTTTCTTAATGTTCCCCCTTTATGGAATCAAAGGCCAGACTGCTTAGTTAGGACTAGAAGATCAGAGGACTTCTGAGGGTAAAGATGTTTGTTCTGGTGCTGAAATTCTAAGATTGTTATACATGATGTAGGTCCAGGTTAATAGTTGACTTGAACAGTAAGATATAGGAGTTTGTTTCTTAAAACTCCATTGCCTTGCTATTCGGGAGCCATTTACAGCGTTCATATGAATATTATGCTTGGCACAGGGTATCCAGAGATAACTGCAGGTCTGCTGCCTATTCCAGAGGTTCTCAACTTGAGAGTAGTGGGAAGAAAGAGGAAAAAATACTTAAAATATAGTGTGGTAATTACATGGGCATATACTTTTGCTATTATACGTACCTTATCATTTGGACATTGCCTGCTTTCTCTCCTGTCCTGCCCTGAAGGCTTCGAGCTTCCTGAAGGCAGGTACCTTGTACCCTTTGTGCCCTGTTTCCCTGCACAGTGCTTGGCACAGAGCAGGCGCTCAGCACCTTTCTCCAGAGTGATGTGAGCACTGGAGAAAGACTAGGCAAGCCCCTTAGGTTCTGGCAGCCTGCAGAGACAGGTGGCATTTGTGCTGGTCTTGTGCAAGGTGGGGTAAAGTCCTTTGTGGATAAAAGTGAAAGCAAGCCTGCCAGATTACTTCTGGGTGATTATACCATGTGAGTATGAGTGTGGGGTGTGGATTAGGATGTGGAAAAAGGCCATTTGCTGGTAGGGGGTATGTGGGGGGGGGGATGGATGAGAATTCCTTATGTGCCCAAGTGTCTCCTCTACTCTTCTCATCTTACCTCTTTGAAAAAAGGATTACCACAGTCATCTATTTCTCATGAATTTTCTTGCCTATATAGTCTATATTGACATGTATATGCAATAAGTATACCTTGCAAGTATGTATATGTATACATACATATGTATATTGTAACAAATACTTTTGTTACTGTTCAATACTAGCATGTATTGAAGACTTACTCATCCTTTCTTTTTTTTCTCCTAATGCTGGGGATTGAACCCAGGGCCTTGGGCCTGCTAGGCAAGCATGCTACCACTAAGCTATGCCCCTAGCTCCATAGTGGTAGGTTTTGCTTTGTTTTGCTTTTTTTAACTATAGATCATTAGCCTCAGAATCTGATCCTTATAACTTTTGGAAAGTGAAGCTTTATTAGGAAAAGTGCATGATGGAACTTGCTTTCTACAGGAATTTGTCATTATTGTATGTAAGTGAATTGTAAGGTAAGCATCTACAGTAAAGTGTGTATTGAGCCTAAGTAAGAAGAAAATATTGGACCTAATATGGGCTCTTAGTAGAAGAACATCAGAGTTTTATACTTCTGATTTTCTTCCACACTGCGGGGTGTGTAGTGTACCTTACTACCTCTTTGAGGAAGGGTCTGGTGGGAGAAAGCGAACCTTGGTCACCTGCATGTATATTTTCTAGTTTATACTTCTGTGTTTTTATTAGAAATAAAAAGCTGACTTCACTTGCCATTCCAGAGTCTTCTAGGATATTTCCTCCTGTTCAAGGGTCTTTGTGGATAGACCACAAATTTAAAAATTAGTGAAAGTCACACAAAATTAGAAATGTAAATCACCTAAGAAACAGTAATATTCCACATTATCATCAAATCATTTTTAGGGACTTTGAGTTGTTTTCTGTGTTGTTACTCTTCTCTCTGGCTTTATTGTAGAGTATACTATATAAAAGTAAAGGATATTTAGGGTTCACTAATATAGAAATATGCATTCTTCAGGTTTGTCATTAGTGGGATTTTAAAGAGTATCACAATCAGATATTTTTATTAGCTGTCAATGTCTTCAGTTTGTTTGAAAATAAATGTACATGGAAATCTCTTTTTAAAACAAGTTTGAAAGCAATTATAAAGCAGTATAGAGTGGTTTGAAAATTATTTTGATATAGTCCATGATTCAAAATGCCTTTTACATTTTGAAATAAACCCTGTATGTGTGTATGTGTATTTTAAATGTTCATGGAAGTATAGTCTTAAATATACACAGTGTCTTTCTTATTTTCTGTTCTCTTCTGTTCATTTAAAACATGATAGTTGTGCTGTGTAATCCAGTGACTTGGGAGGCTGAGGCAGGAGGATCACTAGTTCTAGGCCAGCCACAGCCATGTGGTAAGGCCCTGTCTCAAAAATAAAAGGGTTGGGGATGTGGCTCAGTGGTAAAGCGCTCTGGGTTAAATCCCTCGTGCCAAAATAAAACAAAACAAAAAGATGGTTGTGACTTACCTGTGATTTCACAACCCACTAATGAGTCACAAATGGATAATTTGAAAACACAAGTTTAGTGGGTAAGAGTTTGGGCTCTGTTTTTGTTTTGTGTTCTCATTTTTTTTTTCTTTTTAAAATCAGTGTGAAGTGTGAAGTCATAATTTGTAAAGTGTATGAAGCTCTATAATTTATAAATGTTATAGTAAAAAAGAAGAAGCAGCCGCCTTCTCTTTATATCTTGTCTCCAGAGGCAACCAGCCATTTTTGGTGATTTTTAGATCATTCTTTTGGAATTTCCCTCCCTGTTTCTGAAGAGATACTGGTAGTGCCACACTTTTATTTGATTTTTCTACCCTGCTCCAGAGTCTTTCTCTCTCTAGTGTCTGGCACCTTTGGTTGGATCAGTATTTGGTGTTTGTGTAATTTATATTGACCACACAGAACACTGTTTTCAGCTGGACCTTGTCATCTCCCCTGAGTGATCATCTTGTCTTACAAAACCTTTTATGTTCCCTGG
This sequence comes from Urocitellus parryii, assembly GCF_045843805.1. Classification (NCBI taxonomy): domain Eukaryota; kingdom Metazoa; phylum Chordata; class Mammalia; order Rodentia; family Sciuridae; genus Urocitellus; species Urocitellus parryii. Next base: position 147,254,754 of record NC_135538.1, on the reverse strand, counting down.
AGTGGACAGTTCTTTTTCTTTCTTTAGTCTGCCTGTTTCTCTGGGTACTTAGGAATTCAGCAAACTGTCGGCCTCTTGACCAAAGCTGCCCTCAAGACCTGCCCCCTCGCAGGTGTGCTCTGCAGGTCAGATGGGAGGTCTCTCCTCTGCCCTCCGATGGCTTTTTAGGGACTGGTGGCTGTGCTGCTGGGAGTAGCTGCCTCTCCTTGGGCTCCCCTTCACCCTCATTCTCCAGGTTCCTTTTACATCCGTGTGGAATCTGCTGTTCCTTGTCTCCCTTTCCTTCTTTCTTGGTTTACTGCCTTGGTTTTGCAGAGCTTGTTCTTGGGCAGCTTCCCGAGACAGCGAGCTTGGGGCGGATAGTTTTTTGAACCCTTGACCGTATCTTCATCCCACCCACTTACCTCATTGATAGTTGGAATGGGTATCAAATTTTGCTTTAAAGACATTGCTCCAGTGTCTTTTATCTTCCAGTGATTCTGTTGAGAAGTTGTTTGAATTTCTAATCCTTTGGATGCCACCTGGTTTTTTCCTCTTTGGAGTCTGTGGAAGAGTCTTTACTCTCCTAATGTGTGAAGTCACCGTGGGCCTTTTTGGTGTTAGTTGTGTGGTACTGGATGGGAACTGAATTCAGGGCCTCGTGCATGCTAGGCAAGGGCTCTACCACTTAGCTACATCTCCAGCCCTTTTCAAATTTTATTTGGTCTTACTGAGTTGCTGAGGCAGACCTCAAATTTGTAGTTCTCCAGTTTCAGCCTCCCAAGGAGGGATTACAGGTGCTTACCACTGTTCCTGCTAAAGAGCTTTGACCTGGAAAGTCATGTTCTGACAAAAATTCTTGAATCATTTTTTAAAACAGATTATTTCCTCTTTATTATCTTTGTTCTTTTCCAGAACACACATTTGGACATGGTGTTTCCTGAACTGGACCTTTCGTGGTTTAATTTTTCCTTTCTATTTCTTGTCTCTCTGTCCTGTCTTCTGGGACATTTCCTTCCTTCATCTTCTAACCTCAATGTTTAATTTCTCTTTTCTGCTATTATATTTTTTAATTTCTAAGAGCTCTTTTTCTGGTCTCTGATTTTTTTTTTAATAGCATTCTATTCATGTTTCTCAATTGTGATATCTTCTGACAAAGGACATTAATGATAGTTTTCTTTGTATAGTCTGCTTTTTTTTTTCTTTTTCCTACAGTGCACAGTTTTGTTTTTTGGGGTCTCTTTTATGTTAAGGACTTTTCTCAGATGTAGCAGTATCTCAGCCAGGCTCTGGGGGTTCTGCGGGGCAAGGGCTCTATATGATTTATTTTTGTATTTTCAGTACTTGGATTCAATAATTTCCAGCACACAGAAAACATTTTGTAAATTCTCTCTGCAATTACTATTTATTATTATGATTAAAAATGCCTGTCAAATCCCTTTTCCATTTAACTTGCAGCAATAAAAATAAATGATTTCCTTTTTCATAAGAGGGATAGATAAATGCTAGAATTGAACATAGTTGCTGCTGTAGACAGCTCTTAATTACCCACATTCATGAAGGTAATTAACTGGGGTTAGGACAAAATGCTGGGAGTGGGGTGCAATTTTTAATCATATTTTTGCACCACTGTTGCAAAAACTTTAATTAAGAAGTTGTTTTGTCCACCTTAAGAGGTGTGTATCTGTTGGGCTGGGGGAAAATGTCATAAGAAATTTTTATAATGATACCAAGTTGGCTACTTACCATCCTACCACTTAGCCTTTTCTGGTAAAATCTAGTAAGAGGGAAGTAGAAAACGTGGAGTGTTTCAAGTTGGTAGTAAAATTACACTTGCGTGCATTCATGTTTTTAGGAAAATTCATAGACCCAGGTTTCTTTCAAATAGCGGCATCCCGAAGACTCCATCGTTTTCAGAATTGCACAAACCAAGTCACCTCTTCTCAGGTCTTCCCCAGAGTCGGGGCAGAGGTCTGTGTGTGTCTAGAGTGTAAAGGAGTTTTCAGAGTGCTACCTGCAAAGGAAACGAAGAGCAGAGATGTCAAGGAGACTGGCAGGAAACTCTCCGATTACTTGGTACCTTGACAATGAAAGAAGTGAAGTGTATTGGCAACAGAGCGGTCCATAAAGAAGAAATGCTAAATTTTATATTAAAACAACCAAGAGTTGATTCATGTGAGATTCGGGAGCTGTCTTTATAAAAGAAGATCACTCTACAAAATATTCTGGGAAATTTACACTTCCAAATGTGCAAAGATTTTTCTCCTCCTTGGAAATCAAATGGAAACTAAACACATGCAAAGATGTCTGTTTTTCACATCTTTAAAATTTGTAAAATAATGCATGATTCTGATGTTTGATTGTAGACCTGAGTTTCAGAAGGAGAAGTACAGAGGAGAGTCTTCCCAGACCCTTAGGACTAGAAGAACCTGGGAGTCCAAGCCTGGGCTTTGACCGAACTGAGTGGCAACTTCATGTCACCGTGAGGTCAACGCCCAGCGTATCATTGATGAAGTAGAACTGGTTTACCAAATTATCCTTTCAAAGGATTTTTCACATCAAAGCACAACTGTATCTTTCTAAAAAATTGCTTCAATACTTTTTTTTTGGTATCAGGGAATGAACTCAGGAGCACTTAACCACTGAGCCCCATCCCCAGCCCTTTTTTGTATTTTATTGAGAGACAGGGTCTCACTGAGTTGCTTTGCACCTTGTTGAGTTGCTGAGGCTGGATTTTAACTCATGATCCTCCTGCCTCAGCCTCCTGAGTCACTGGGATTATAGGTGTGTGCCACCATACCCGGTGCTTCAATACTTTAAAATGTTTTTTGCCTGAGTTACTTTATAAGGAGCATGGCAGAGACTTGAAGGGGAAGAGGAGAGCCCTGGTCCTACCAAGCCCAGGAAAACGATCGTTCTGAATTTTCCTCTGCCGCCTTCTTGTCCTTGCCATGTAATGTAAATATTTGTGTGTAGCGTTTCTCCCATTTATATTGTGTCATGTTACATAGCTTTCACAGTTTTAACTTTCATAATTGAATGTAGTCTGTTGAGTCTCCTAATTGGTAACCATTTCCATATTGTTAGACCTCAGGGCTGTTTCTCTTAGCAGTTATAAAAACAGCCTCTCTTCAGAATCCATGCTTATTAATTGAAAGGCAAGATTTCTTCTCAAGCTTGTTAACCCCAAAACCTGTGTTTGAAATTCTGTGACAACATAGCTATTCTCTTTTGCTACAGTGAGGCTCAAAGTAAGACAAGAGAGGACATGGAAAAGATGATTTTGTGGGGGCAGTAAGAAGACAAGCTTCTCTCAAGTCCCTTTCTTTTTTAATTTGCAAACTTGAGTGTGCTTGGGAATCAGGTGGTTCTCATTCAGTAGGTCTGGGGTGGGCCTTGAGAATGTGCATATCAGCCAGACACGGTGGTGCACATCTGTAATCCCACTGGCTCAGGAGGCTGAGGCAGGAGGATCTTGAGTTCAAAGACAGCCTCAAAGACTTCACGACTCAGTGTGGCCCTAAGCAACTCAGTGAGACCCTGTCCCTAGATAAAATACAAAATAGGGCTGGGGATGTGGCTCAGTGGTCAAGTGCCCCTGAGTTCAATCCCTGGTATCAAAAAAGAAGAAAAGAAAAGAAAGAAAGAAAAGAAAAAGTGCATACTAGCCAATTCCCAGGGGATGCTGGTGCCTGGTGTAGTGCAGGACCAAACTTTGAGGAACGGATCTAGACTAGCACCATCTAATAGCATTTTTGCTGATGACGGAGATGGTTCTCTATTTCCACCGTCCAGTGTGGACCACTAGCTTGATGTGATTATTGAGCACCTGAACGCTGGCTACTGGGAATGAGGAACTAAATTGCAGACTCTACTTTTCCATTAATGTAAACAGCTGCGGGTGACAGGTGGCTGCTGCACTGAACAGTGCAGTTTTAGATGGTGGTTTTCAATGTTGGCCACGGTGTTAGAATCACCTGGGACTGGGTTCCACCCTTGCAGACGCTGGCTTAATTTGCCATAGTGCACTTTGGACCTTGGGGTTTTTAAAAAGCTTCCTGAGTGTTCCATTTAACATTGTTGCTTAACCATTCCAAAACTCAGCAGTCTAAAATAACATTTTCTTAAGCCCATGGATTGCTTCTGTGGGTCAGGAATCTAGATGGGGCAAAGCAGGTATCACTTTTCTCTGCTTTATCATGTTCAGAGATGTAGCCACCCGATGACCTGGCCAGGCTCATATCCAAGAGCATTAACAGCTTTTGCAACTATCTCTGATCAAAAAGGCTTAATTAAATTATACCTCTTTTTCTTAATTCACAGACTTGGCAATTGATTCTCATGAGTGGCCAAGGTTGAAAACCCAGTTTCACAACTTAAGGGCCAACTAGCCAGGTGTGTCTAATTAAAATGTTATTTATTTTTACTTGAATGGGGAGTGTACCGAGGAGCTGGGAACTTGCCTGTCCTTTTACCTGATGTTGACTTATTGGGAAGCACATTTTCTTTTTCCGGTTAGCCTTATAGGGCTTCGTTCCTGGCTTCTGGTGAATCCCTGTGGTCCGTGCAGATGACGGGATCTGGGCCCTGGAGAAGCAGCATGCTGTAGTGAATGAGCGGTTCGAATTCAGGGTGCCGCCTGGTTCTGCCAGTGTCGTGGACTGTGTCTTTGAGCTGACTTTGGATGGATCGCTTTAGCCTCTTAAGTTTTCCCATCTTTAAAACTGAGAGCTGGACTAGATGATCTAAAAGCCCTCCCCTCCCCCCCTAGTTCGAACATTCGGATTTATCCCAATTTACTTACACGCAGAGCTCAGTCAGAGTAGATCACATCTATAAGGACTGCAGGGGTTCCAGTTTTCTTCTTGTCAGAGCATTAGGGGAACCGGAGAGGACAGTGTGGCTGGTCTTGGGAGGTTTGGTCAGTCTGCAGTGGCTGATGGGAGGGTTGAAGGTGTCAGGTGAAATAAGACAGCAGGACTCCAAGTATCTGAAGTCGTTATCAGCGAGCTGGTGACGAGCCTGGGTTTCTCCCAGGCATTATGCAAGCTCCTACCCCAGGCACGTTGCCTGGAGGACATTATAAAAGCCCTTGGATGTGGAACTTTTCAGTAGTCTTCCTCTAACATGTTGTACGTGTGTGCGTCCAGCGTGGGGGTTGGCCGGTGGGCAGTGATTTCTAAGCTTTCCTGGCAGCCGTCCTGCTGTGTGTGTGGGGGTGGAGAGATGGCATTTCCAGAGCTCTTGGCATGGCTCTTCCTCCTGTTTCTGGGTGTTCCAGCACAACCTGCCCAGCTCCAGTTGACCCCAGGGTTCTGTCTTTCTGTGGGGTGAGCTCTGGTTTGTGTGTCCCCTTGTCCCCTGACTTCTGGAAGCACAGTGGAGTTACTGATTCCACGAGGCCCTTCAGAGTCTGGTCTGCAGGTGTGTCGAGGAGTTTTGCTGCTGTCAGAGGAGGCCAGAGGCCTGGGCAGAGCATCTGCTTGCCATTCCCTGAGGGGAAGAGGCTTCCTGTTTTAAAAGACAGGGACAGGAAGGAGGCCTTTGAGGAAAGGGAAGCTTTGGCCTCTGCCTCTGGCTCTTTGTGTTGTCTGGAAGAGACACTCCCTGGAGGGGACACCCACCATGAGTGACCACAAACATCCACATGCTCAGGCAGGGGGTCCCAGGGGAGAATCAGGAGGGGCTAATGATGGTGGACTGCACAGGAGTTTTTTGTTAGTAGATTTTTCCCAAATTGTGGAAGTCAATTTGTAGTTTGTGGAAAAGATTAACAAGCCTTTAAATATACTTATGTTCTGGCCAGGCACAGTGGTACACACCTGTAATCGCAGAACTTGGGAGGCCAAGACAGGAGGATGGCCTGTACAACATAGTGAGACCCTGCCTCAAAAAAAAAAAAAAAAAAAAAAAAATCAAAAGGGATATAGCTCAGTGGTAAGGCATCCTTGGGTTAAAAAAAAAAAAAATCTGCACACACACACACACACACACACACACACACACACGCAGACACTCAGTTCCAGGGTTTATTAAAACAGTGCTCACAATTGATGCTTTTTGTAACCACCTATCTTATCAGCTACACAAAATATGCAAAGAGATCTAGCTGAATTTGAAGTTTTGGTGGGAACATTTTAAACTGTAAGATTTTAAGTGGAATAGGGTTTTGGTTTTGTTTTTCCTATTTATCCTTAACTGCTTCTATTTATATAGTTAATTAAAGTGTGTTCACTGTGCAAATTGAATGGAATGGTCCGGTGGTTCCTGGTTACATGGTTACGTTGTCACATTGAGAAGGATCCTCACAATTACTGTGTCAAGGGTGGTGTTTTGAGTAAGGAGGGAGGAGTGTGGTGATAGGGGACGTTATCAAGATCCTGGTGTTGAATTTGAGCAGCCGTATTCAGTTTTAAACATCTGCTTTTGAAGCTAGAATTACAGTACAAACGGGTAACTCTAGCATGGTCATGCCACTTGCAGGTTTCTGGAGCCTTGAGGCAGGCCTGGGTTGAGTAGTGTTCCTTTATTCAGGATGACAGTTTAGTCTATGTTTTCATAATGAATTATGCAGTGGAAATAAATTTTCCAAAATTGCTGGTCTACTAGAATCCTAAGGGACTTTTTTTTTTTTTTTTTTTTTAAAGTTCTCTAGCTAGGTTATTATTTAACTAGTTTTCCCTAGAGTGACTTTTTAGCTATCCTTGCTCATTGGTTCCCAGACTTGAGAATTTAGGGAATATATACTTGGATAAAGAGTTTTCAGCTTCTTTTCAATGTGACCAATAAGTGAACTAAAATAAGAACACCACTGTATCTTGATACCTCATTCAATAAAATAAAGGACCTTCAATATCAGAACAGGAGGAAGGATATACAGAATTTAAACATTGGATACTCTTAATCTTATGAAAAACGTAGCGATTTCCCCCTTTCCTGGGAACTGATGGAAACATTACCACAGGTGACCCCTGAACTGTGAAGTGTGATTGGATGCCCTCGGTAGCTCTGATGTCTAATATTCTATCATCTGCTAGAGTTTTGAGCCTCCTGAACTTTTTTGATCCTTCAGGTCAACGTGTATCATAAATGGTTAAAGAATGCCCCTTACTGCCCATAAAACTGGACTACCCTGGCAGATGGCACATGCCTGTTGTCCCAGGTACTTGGGAGGCAGAGGCATGAGGGTCATTGGACCCAGGAGTTGGCAAATATTCTGGGCAACATAGTAAGACCTGTTCTCTCTCTCATTTTTTTTTTTTTTTAATATCAGGGATTGAACTCAGGGGATGCTTAACCCCTGAGCCACACCCCCAATCCTTTTTATTTTTTTTATTTTGAGACAGGGTCTCACTAAGTTGCTTAGGGCCTTGCTAAATTGCTGAGGCTGGCTTTGAACTTGCCATCCTCCTGCCTCAGCCTCGAGAGGTGCTGGGATTATAGCAGTGCACCACCATGCTCGGCCTAAGCCCCCATCTTCAGGGGGAAATAAAACCTCAAGAAAACCAGAGTCTCCCTTATTTGTTTAAATGGCAGGTTAGATCTTCATTTTCATAGTTTGGTATATTGAAAAAAGCCTTGCCAATCTTTTAAGAAGTTAGCCTAGCCTAAATAAAATTTAAAAATTTTACATATTGTAAGTTATCATGGTCAGATTGAGTGTCGCTTATCTGAAGTGTTTGGGATCAGAAGTGTTTCGGTTTGACTTTTTCAGGTATTTTTTTCTGTATTTGTAAATATGTAAAGAGAGATCTTGTATGGAATTTGAGTCTGAATATGAAATGCATTTATGGTTCATATGCACCTTCCACACACGGCTTGAAGGCTATTTTATCTTATTTTTTAAAATTCTACTTATTCATATATGATGTTGAGACTTGAACCCAGTGCCTCACACATGCCAGGCAAGCACTCTACCAATGAGCCACAACCCCAGCCCTCGAAGGCCATTTTAAATGGTAGTTGTCTTGTGCTCTGGATTTTGGCTGTGAATCATCATGTGAAGTCAGGTGTGAAATCTTCCACTTGTGGCATGGTGTAGACACTCAAAGTCTTAGATTTTGGATTTCAGATTTTCAGATTAGGAGTGCTCAGTCTGTATCTGAGTCCCAGCGTTTACACTGGAAGAAGAGGAATTTCATATTTGTCTTTTGCAGTGTTTTTTTAAGACATCAGTGGGGTATAAATAACTTGTTTTATAAAACACTCTCAAATGGTATTGCAGGATTACATAATGGCCAAGAGCATGGACTGGGGAGATAAGCTGCTTGAATCTGAAATTTTGGGCAAATCCCTTAACTCTTTGTGCCTTGGTTTCCTCATCTGTAAAACTAGAATAATGGAAGTCCAGGCTGTGCAGGGTTATACGGCTTGTCCTGGTGCCCAGCATCTAGCACGCACCAGGTGCTGACAGAGTTATCCTTTTCACTACCTGGGACACTTGCAGATTGCCGACTTGGCTTTGTTTTTTCATATTGCTTCTTACTTGTTCAGGTTTTAAGAAAGGAAGTTTCTTTTTAGTATCTAAAAGCAGTAATTTTAAAAAAAAAGCTCTCAGAATTTTGTTTTTGAGTCCTCTGACTTTCCGGATGACTTTTGGGCTCAGTGGGCATGTTTCGCGGGGTGTACATTGTGAAGACCTTGGGATGCCCGTCAAGCCCTTCTCACTGCTCGGCTGCCAGGCGCACAGGGACACTGCTTTGCTGAGATGGGTGCCGTGGATTTTTTCGAGAGGGAAATTCTCTGGAGCAGGCAGGTGTTCACCGGTCTCTCTCTGGCTGTTTGGCCATCATTCATTTGGGTAAAACATTTACATCCAGAATCGTATGTGGATGTCTGTGGGAGGTAAATGTACTTGACAGAGGTTTGACACTTTATGGAAAGTGTGGGCGGGAAGAAGGGGGCTGGAGGTGGGTCACCTCGGTGGGCACAGCCTGCTTGCTGTGCTGGGTGCTTCACACTCACGTGAAGGAGCTTGAAGCCTGGGTTTGCTTTCCTCTTCTTCCTTCCTTTGCATATAAAGCATCTTGGACACTCCTCAGCAGCCCTGGCTTTGTAAATAAGGGAAGTACAAGCCTCTGGTTCTCCGATTTGCCTCTCCCTGCAGGGAGTGGAAAGCAGGACGCTGGAGAGAGGAGTCAGGGATGAGGACAGGCCTGCATCTTGATGCCCTTGACTTCCAGTCCCTCCTCACAGCCGGCTGGGGTGCAGGAAGGTCCTACAGTGAGTGGCACGTGGTAAAGCGTGTGGGGTGTGCATTAGGTCGTCTTTGGTTTTTACACTGGAAAGAGACAAAGCCTTTTACTTGTGGAATCATCCTTAGTAATTAGGCAGCTATTCAGCAGCACAGGTCAGAGCCTGCAGGAAGTATGACAGTGTGACTCTGAATGCCTAGGAGCATTTGTACGTCCTCAGGATTCTGAGAAGACATTCATTGACGCGGAGGAAGTGAATAGATTTCGGATCAGTTACCTGCTTCCAGTAGTTTGCCTGGTTGGGTTGCCATTTTTTTTTTTTTTTTTAATATTAAAGTAGTAAATGTAACTCAGTCCTTAACTTCAACTGTGGGACTCTGGACAGAGCTGGGGGTTAATGACAGGAAACTCCTCCCCAAACCCCTCAGTGACTAAATTCTTCCTAGTGGTGTCAGCGACAGGTCCAGGTGGGAGTAGTGAGCACACATAGTTGTGACCATTTAAAGGCCTGGTGTCCCTTCCCCTGCATGTGACGGTGCCCTTTCTTCGTCTCCATGGCCCAACCTGAAGAAGGCACCACAGTGAGTTCTGTGCTGGGGAAATCTGTGCCTGGCAGGGGTCATCACCCCGACAGACAGCAGGCTCCTTGAGGGCAGAGGCCCTCATGTTCTTTAGCATCTATTTTTTCCCCTCTCTTCTTCTCTCAACAGCTCACACGTGTGGTGTACCTGGCACGTGGCTTCTAGATGTCCCCTGATCAGTCGCAGTGAAAGAGATGGAAATAAATGTCTCCAGAGGGCTTCCTAGGAACGGGAGTCTGGTGGAGTGTTCCTCAGACTTCCTACCTCATCTCTTGTGGTTCTGTGCTTCCAGGCTGGGCCCTGGGAGACCTCTCATTTCTGCATTAGAGTATGACATAATGACAGGCTCGGGGGCCACCGAGTGGCATTTTGGGATCACGGCAGGACAAATGTAGCTCTCCATCCTCCCAACTTTGACTGCCGCTGCCTGGGGCTGACGGTCAGAGGCTGTCACGGCTCTGCACTACATGAGATAAGCAATGGCTCATCCAGCCAAGAATCACCCAGTCCTTGGCAAAAGTTTGCCTTTTAAACATGGGCCGCGTAACCCACCCAGCTGCCTCGCAGCAGCTCAGAGTTCTGAACAGGTGACGAGCGGGAGAGAACTTTGTCCTAGAGGAGGACACGCGATCAGGAATGTTTCGTGTCCTCCAGTGCCGGAGTTGATGACTGCCCCCCAGGTGATGTGTCCTCCCAGACCCGACGGGTGGGCCTGCCACCGTGGGTGTCCCTGTGAGCCAGAACAGGAGGTTCTTCCTGTTGTCCTGGGAAGGGAGGTGGGAAGGGGTGGAGAGGAGGGAGAGATGCTGGCTGGTGCTGGGCCCCTCCCTTCGGCTGCACCCCAGTCAGTTGCCTGTGAGTCAGGACAGCAGCAGCTGCTGGTCCCCTCGCTCCTCGTCCTCCTGGGGAGGAAGGGCCTCTCTGGGGCTTCCATCCTCTGGTCCTCCATGGCAGTCCAATGGACTCTCCATCTCCCCCGTGCCCCTGTGGCAGCTGTCCCCGTTTCATTTCCCCCTCTGCAGCGCTCACATCTAATGATGCCCCTGAGTTTGTCGCTGCCCCAGGGAGCGTTTGGGCAGTTCTCCACGTGCTCATGGTACTGCACGTTGGAGTGGAGGCCCCAGGGCAGTGGCATTCTGCTCCTGAGGATGGCTTTGAATTTATTGTATTTCTAAGTAAATGTGCAGATTTTGTTGTCTTTATTGAGACCTGGAAGACGTCACAAGTAAACATTTACAAACTTTATTGGATAAGCACCTGTTTAACATTTACTGGTGACGTTTCACAGCGATTACCAGGTGTCAGCTGGTCCCAGTTCCATGGTGGAGTCTCGGCTCGGAAGTCTTAGCAGGAAGGCAGAGGGCTCCTGGCTGACCTACTGAGAGCAGGAGACCTTCGCTGTAGGTCTTTATTAAAGATGGGCAGCTTTAGGAGATGGTGGCCTCGCATTGTGTGTGGTGGGGTATTTCCTGACTCTGGGGATGAGGCACCGTGGCTCCTGGAACCCACAGTCTTAGGGAAAGGCTTCCATTAGTTTTCTTTCCCTCAAGACAAGTTTTAGCTTTCCATCTTTGAGTGAATGAATGGGAGATGGGTTCTTTCTGTCTTCCCTTATTTACAGAACTTTCCGAATCACAAAACAGTGAGTAACATCATTTTTCTTGTACTTTTGGTATGGTTTTTGGTACTGGGGATGGAACCTTAATTCTTGCATGCATTAAGCACCTACTCTTCCTGATCTACACCTCTGTGCCACTTTATGATTTTTTAATCAAAATGCTTAAGTGACTTTTTAGGGACTTGCAGCTAACATTTGCATGGCTCCATTTCCTCATGTAGGGGAAGTGAGAACCACATTTCCTTCCTTCTCTTTTGAAATCTTAAGTAACTTTTTTCTTTCTTTTTTTTTTTTTTTTTCTGTACTGGGAATTGAACCCAGGGATGCTCTACTACTGAGCTACATACTCAGGCCTTTTTATTTTTAACTTTGAGACAGTGTCTCACCAAGTTGCTGAGGCTGGCCTCAAACTTGTGACCCTAGCTGGGCATGGTGGAGCATGCCTGTAAGGGAGGCTGAGGCAGGAGGATTGTTCAAAGCCAGCCTCAGCAATTTAGCATGGCCCTAAGCAACTTAGCAAGACCCTGTCTCTAAATAAAATATATATATTTTTAAAAAGGGCGGGGCATGTGGCTCTGTGGTTAAATGCCATTGGGCACAATCCTTGGTACAAACAAAACAAAACAAAAAACAAACTTGTGATCCTCCTGTCTCAGCCTCCTGAGTTTCTGGGATCACCAGTGTGCACCGTCATGCCTGACAACTTTGGTTCTCAGTGTAAACCTGATGTCCTTTTTCTGTTGAACTCTTGAAAAAATATAGATTAGAGGCAAAATACAAATTGCTTATTATTCTGTTAACATTTTGCTGTGTTCCCATTTTTCTGTGCAAACTATGTTATACTCCTGAGATGAATAACTCTTAAAGTTACGAAAGCAGCAATTATATATTACCTCCAGGTAGTAACACTGTCCAAATATTCACCACACTAAGCTCAGCTAAACGCCTAGTCCAAGTCAAGTTCTGTCTCTCCGAGGTTTTCTTCATCTGTAATATCTCCCTTCACCACCTTTCCCTCTTCCCAGGCTGCCTTTCCCCCGAGCAAGGGCAGGTGCCAAGAGGGCCGTAATGCCCACTAACCTGAAGGCGTCCTGGAATCTTCTTTCCCTAACGGAGGAAGCAGCATTAGGAGCACAGACTGGGGCGCCCCTAGGTGTGGATTTCTCGGGGTGGTGGTGGGGAACCCGTGGGCAGCTTGACTTGCTCTGCCTTCCTTTCCAGCTCCGGTGAACCCCCAGTGATGTCATTATTTCCCCTGGGGCTTAATTGTTATTAATGCAGCAGTCGGGGCCACGAGATGAGACCGTGGGGTGATGCTGAAATAGCAGAATGCACAGTGAGACTGCAATAAAAACACTTCCTGATGATTTCTCTGAATTTCCCGATGGGGAGGAGGCCCCCTGAATCTGTGCCGGCACCTGTTGGCATCAGCAGGCCGATATCGGGTAGAGTTGGGTGGGATGCAGGAGACCTCCACCCTCCTCCCTCTCCCCTGTTAGTGAATGCACAGGTTATCTTACTTGACTGGTGAGAGTTTTTTTTTAGCTTTTTTTTTTTGAACTTACTTGCTGGCAAAAATATGCTCCAGAATCTTGAATACTTACTGTTTTGAGATAAAAATCCTTTTAGTGAAAATGAAGGACAAATTCTCAGGGGCACATCTGGTCATTTCTTCTGAGTATGAAAGTTGCTGTTAGGCCACTTTAGAGGTAGAATTGTAAGATAATAATAATACACACACCCATGCTTTTTATGAGTTGATGTGATAATTTTCATTTTAGCCTAACCTTTATCCCACCACCTACCTAGCTGAGAAATTTTAACTCCTCACCCAAACCAATAGGGTACTTCTTTTTAATTTAGTGAGTTTGTGGTTATTCCTTAATCTAAAATTAGGACTAAAAGTAATGTGTCATTTGTCACCGCAAGGTGATTCTAAAACCAAAATGACAAGGCCAGGATCAGCCCTGATGACAGTTCTGGATGTGAAACAGCCCAGATATCTTCAGTGCTGTGGGCTCAGAACACGCCACTAATGAAGCACAGTTAAATTGCTTTGTTTTGAGTCACTGTGATATTTTTTTTTTCCCTTCCTGCTGCTAAAAAGAGAATGGAACTTTTGACTCAGTAAAAGCTGGGAGGAATTCTGCAAGGACCAGAGAACCACTGTCTACATTGGAACTCGGAGTCTCTCAAGCGTTGTTGAACTATTGCCATGAAAATGACCCGTAGGAGAGTTGATAAAAGGCAGCAGAGGTCTTGCTCTTCCCCACCCATGATTTCCATGCTTGAAACTATTCTTAGGTAGTCAAGTGTTCCAGGGCTCACCCTGGTGGAAGCCATATCTATTTCTTTTATTACCTGGTTAAATTTGTGGATTGAGCATATCTAAAGATTAACCATGACCAGGATGTGTCCAAGCACAAAACTAAGAACTATTAGAGAAAAGTCACCCAGGTTCCTAGGCAAGCGTATGGCTTTTAGGACACCTACATTTCCTTTGATGTTTATCTATATTTTAAATCCATTTACCTTTCTTCCTCCTTCTCTTCTCTTCTCCTCCCCCCACCCCCCAGGGATTGAACCCAGGGCCACTTAACCACTAAGCCTGGTCCCCAGCCTTTTTGTTTTTATTGGAGACAGAATCTCACTAGGTTGCTGAGGGCCTCACTAAATTGGTGAAACTGGCTGTGACCTTGTGATCCTCCTGCCTTAGCCTCCTGAGTCGCTGGAATTACAGGCGTGTGCCACCACACCCAGCTACCTTTCAGGTCTCTAAAAACATTAATCTATGCTGAAATCAAGCCAACTATGAAGCTCTACAGTGTCACCCGAGCACATGAAAAATTCACGAAGGTAGTCTCTGTTTTGTCTACTTTTCCGTGTATTAAAAAAAAAAAAAAGTTCCACCTGTATTTCCTTCTTCATTGTGACTCTGATGTTTTCTGTGGCTTTTATCAACTTGACTTCCTTGTACTTTATCCAGTGACTGGGTTTGGTACTTTTTTTTTTTTTTTCATCTTTGCTTTTTCTACATTTCAGGGCCTCACAGGTATTGGGCAGGTACTCTACCACTGAGCTAAATCCCTAGCCAACAATGTCAACTTTCAAGAACCACAAACAAGATTTATTAAAACGTCCTTTCAGGCTGGGAAATGACCACAGCTTGTCAAAAGTAGATCGGCCTGATTTGAGTATCATCTGCCTCTCGTGTACCATTTCCAAGAATGTCTTCTGAGGATGAATGGGGAGGCTTACAACGAGGGGAGCGAAGGCAGAGTGAAGAGACTTAGTGGAGTTGACTTGACCGAAACCAAATAGTTATTACTGCCGGGATAATAGACTTTCAGATCATCTTTATTGAGGTGAATTTTCTAAGATGAAATGAACCCACTTTAAGATGCCCTTTCTTGAGATTCCACAGTCGCTTGTGTAACCCCCTATCATCACTAAGACGTGGAAAGTTTCTTTCCCCCAAATAGTTCTTTGGGACCCTTGCTGTCACCGGGGTACTTTTCTCGTGTTGTCACCCTTGGTCGTCCACCCCGTTTCTCTTAGTCCCAACATTTCAAGGGGAGCCAAACCCTTGGACGTCTAGACCCACTGGTCATGTCATTGTACAATACGGAAGAAAAAACTGACTTCGTGTACGTCAAGCTCACGGTGAAGGAGGAGAGAGCAGGGATAGGTCTGGGTTCTACATCATCGAATAAACACATCCCTGTAAGAAACATGGGGCTGGCTGCTCACAGGATTCTGTCCATCACCTTGTCCCTAATAAGCCAGAACTAGTAGAAGAAGTCACCCTGAGTCAAGCAGGAGGAGGATTCCCATGGAATGAAAGGTGCAGATTGGCCACGATAACTTCCAACATGGGCAAACCGGGAGCAGAGTGAAAGGACCCCTGGCCTCCACCTGGGTGGGACGGATGCAGACTCGGGTGCCCCTCGCTCTCAGCTGATCCTGAGGGCAGTGCCCAACCTCCCAAGTGAGTCCTTCTGGCTCCTGCCCCTTCCTGGAAGGCAGTGCCCATCTCTTCATCTTCTCTTTGCTCTTATTTTGTATGATCTCTGTTGTGACTTTCTACTTCTTTCCTGTGTCTCAGCATTTGTAGGAAAAGCTTGACCTTTGTGGTTATTTCGAATTCGTTTCCTAAAGAATCCCATCCTGTATTTGTCAGTATGTAGGTGCCCCCAAAGAGAGAGAAACGATTGCCAGTTGAACCATTAAGTCTTGATTGCTAGGTGAATCCAAATCCTAAATTTAAAAAAAAAAAATACATCATTTTTTAATTTAATTTTTAATTTTTTTAGTTGTTGATAGACCTTTATTTACTTATATGTGGTGTTAAGAATCAAACCCAGTGCCTCACACATGCCAGGAAAGTGCACTACCACTGAGCCCCAGCCCCAGCCCAAATTCGAAAATATTTTAAAAGTTGGAAAAAAACGCTGTTCAGTTTGAGTAACTCTTATCTGAAATGTTTCGATGAGAGGTGTTTTGGATCCCGGGTTTTTTCAAATTTGGGGGATATTTGCATATGTATCATGAGGATTTTATGCAATATTTTTAGTGCACCCTTTGACTATGACTCCATTATGATGTGGTCGGGTGTGGGGTTCTCTGCACCTGGTGACATGTTGGCACTCAGAAAGTTTGGGATTGGGGCTGTGGCCCAGTGTTGGAGAGTGTGCTTTGCATGCATAGGGTTCTGGGTTTGATCCCTAGCACTTAAAAAAAAAAAAAAAAGGTCTTTGGAATTTGAAGCTTTTCATTCAGACTCTAGGTTTTGGCTGGGAGATGCTCAGCCTGGACGCTGATGGCGCTCCACGAGGCCTTCCTCCCGGCTCCGTTCACTTTTGCCCTCTCACACACTGCACAAGGTGCACATCCCAATCCATCACTTTTCCTCGATGTCCCGGAGGTACATTTCTGAGTACTGATCCATAAAAGTACTTTTCAGGCCCGGGGTGAGCTCAGCAGTAGAGCACGTTGCCAAGTATGTTCAACTTAAAAAAGTCTCACCTCCATTTTCAGAGATGATGTTCTGAGGTGTTCCTGGGGAAAGGGAGGGGCCCGCCTGTAGCCACCTGACGGCTATAACTGATGTAGGACTCTGTCCTTCAGGGAGCAAGCTCCAAGGTCATGACTCTGAAACAGTCACTTATTTTTTGGCTAACCTGATTCCCATTCATAAATGCATATTTAGAATAAAGAAGGAAAGAAGTTGTTGGTGGAGAGAATTTGGCTGCTCAGCAATGGCATCTCGAAGTTTAGGGCTGTTATTTTTAGTCGTAATTCATTTGTTGAGTTCATCCAGCCAACGTCCTGTCCGCAGGCCAATCCATTAATGTTTCCAGGATTGCTTCTCCTGGCTCCCCACTCTGAAGCAAGTTTTCTTTTTTTTTTTTTTTTTTTTAATATCTGGACAGAAATTTTCCCATCAACTCATGCCCTTTGCTTAAGATTCCACCATGTTGGTGACTTTTATGTCCTGAGGGTTGCCCACTGCTAGAGGGATCCCAACTGCCATTCAAACAGGCTTCAGCCCTCGCCTCCCGGGAGTGCTCCTGGCTGGGTGGAGACTGGGAGCTCATGATGGCATGAGGAAATCTGCTGCAGATGCCTCTGACTTCTGTTTGCTTTTAGATCAACATGGAGATTTAATTGTAAGAATTGAAATTGATCTCTCCTGCTGCAAGACAGTCCCCCCAACCTGATGCGGGAGGTGTGGAGGCTGCCCCGTGTCTTAGGGCTGCTGACGCTGGCCGCCTGTTTCCCCCCCTGTTTATTTTCCTAAGAATGCATTCTTTCCTCTCCTGCTTTCCAGTTCTGGACTCTTACGTGTTCACACAGAGAAACATCTGGTAATCTGAGAGTTTTATTTTTGGTGGCAACTGAATATTTTATAGAACTTTTGTATTGCAGCCCTCGAACACCATGTAGTGTGATTAATCAAAAGCGGTTTGAAAATGTACATAAAATACACAGTTTCTTAGGAGTATGGATGAATTTTCCATCCAGGCCCTATAAAAACAAATGAGGTGGTCTCTAGAAGCTCTAACAAAGCCTCAGGCATCTTGCCAGTCTTGGGTCATTGTAAACCGAGCTCAAAGGCATACAATGAACATTGAGTGAATAGTAAGGTATATGTAGCTCCTTCAGTAGTGAACTGTATGAGGCTTACCAATACAATAATTATATACTTAGAAATAAATGATGCATTGCACACATGATATTGTAATTGGATTTTTCAGAGGTAGCTGTATATCATTTTAGTGATTGGATGAATAAAAATATTGAACAATGGATTAAGTGGAGTAAGTGAAAGTTAAGTAAATCATACATCAGGAAATAATTGAAAATCTCACATTACACATGTTCAAAATGAAGGTGATGGAATTGAATAAATTGTCTTGATTTGAATTAGAAGGAGAGTTGATGGAAAAAGTAAATTGGTTTTAGAATGCCCAATTGTTGCAGTCTCCACCTTTCAAAATTCAAATAACAGCTGTACTACATTTATAGAGAATAATCTTTACTATTTATAGCTTGTGAACTTGTGTTATGAGCAACAAACTATGTATTTGGATATTTATAGACCTTTTTCTTAGTAATTTCAGATATTCAAAAGTCTGGTGTGTTTCGTTCTTACTAGGTACATGGTTCCAAGTGTACTTTCCAGAACACCCTCTGCAAGTGTTGATATTCTTAAAAAGCTATTAGAAGAAGAATTTCTGTTGAGAGGAGCAGGAAACCAGAGAAAAATTATTGGAGAAATTCTTTGTAAGCCCCTTCTGTATGTCAGGAGGAGTTTAATGGATTTGGTGACCTTGGAGCAATAGTAGATGAAATCACTGTTACCAATGGTGGGTGATGGTTCTTTGGGAAATCTTTCCCTGTGCTGGAGGCCTGGCTGAGACTGTGGTTGGAAGCACAGGGCTTGTAGAGGCAGGCGTGGGTCACACGAAGAGCTCTCCGTTCTGTTTTAGGCTCACAGACAGAAAGCTGTTGGAACAGCCTGGCTTGAGAGAGCCTTTACAGACATTTCACTGTTGCAAATGTTTTCTAGAAGGAGGCTGGTCTCTTAATCTTAAAGCTTTTTTTGAAAAAACAGTGAAGCCACTGTGATGTTAAACTTCATAACAAAGTGAAGAGGGAAAATCCCAAACAGCTCCACCTGGCTGTTGTAACCCGGGCCCATCCTGTCTTGAATACTGTGGTAAACACTGTGCCTTCACTGCTTTGTTCAGGCATACCTCGTCTCCCCAGTCAGGCCGCAAGTGTCTTGCATGTTGGGATCCTGCCTTAGATTTCCTCTTTCCATCTTGCGGTTCTTAGAGTGCTTGGCACTATAAGATGATGGATGAGGCTTTTGGGTACTTAATTTGAAAAGGAAGGGCCACAGGCAGGTGGCACCCAGCCATGCACCTCTTTGAAAAAGTGTGCCCACTCTGGACTTTCCTAGACCTTCTTCACAATGGACCCATTTTTTAAGGTTGGTAGAGAGCGGTGATTCAAGGCATGGACCCCGAGGTTAAGTCCCAGCTTTCCCACACACCCCTGTGTGGCTCTGGGCAAGTTACCAGTCCTCTCCAAGCCTCAGTGTCCGCATGTGTCATGCCTGAGTGCTCGGAGCAGAGCCTTGCACCGTGAACCTGTCACCTCACGGTACTGGACACCCTCAAGTTGCGAGACTGTAAGATTTAAAGCAAGGTTAATAGATTTTTTTAAAAAATGACGTTTATCATCTGGCAGTCTTTTCAGGCTAACCTGTCCATAGGACAGCAGTCACCATCACCTGACGTTCCAGGCCGGCCTTCTTAACTCTTTAGCTGTTAGCAAGACCCTGTGTCAAAACAAAATATTAAAAAAAGCACTCTAGTGAAAGAAACATTGGCTTGAGGTCTAAATGACCATGTTTGGCATGATGAGTCAATTGGCTTGTATTTTGGCAATAGTGAAGATGCACGAACACCAAATTGGTGTGAATGACCACACAAGTTAATGCAGGAAAACAACCTTCCCTGAGCTGGTACGAGCTGATCCCAGGACTTCGCCAAGAGCACCACCAGGAGTTGCTGGGTGATCCTCTCAGCTCGACTTTCCCCAGCTGTTATCTTCTCCAAACAGCCAAATCTTGAAGATTGGTTCCATTGGTGTACTGAAGAAAGACAGATTTCAACTCAGAAATGGTGACTTTTTGCACGATATATAATGTGGTGAATGTACGTCGTCATGTATATTCAAGAAGAGCACGTGTTCAAGTGTATCTGTGGGAATGACAGGGACGATTTCGTTTCCTCTGGGGGTCATTTGGCCACATGTGCAGGTGAGAGAGGAAACGGTCCACATGAAACATTGCCTGGTCTGTTGCTAATCTGAATGCTCCAAAAATGGAGAAAACAGGTGGCCCGTTGATGAATTCTAGGGTAGATTCGTTGTTGTCATGTTTAAGTAAAAATGGGGGAGAGTCCGGGCTGTGGTTGTGCTCTTGGCCTCTCTGGGGGATCCTGAGGAGGGAACTGCCTTAGCCTCTCTCCAGCTCTCCTGTGAAGAAGGGGGCATTCGGCAAAGTTTGCAGTTATGCAAACTCCTTAGGTGTGCTGAGGGGCTGTGTTCCGCACATTGAGTCTTTGGCAATCGATGGCATTTCATGTGAGGCATTATTTTAAAGAGAAATTTAAGTCTTTTAGTAATTAGAGGGTTTTTTGTTTGTTTTTAGGTGGTTGGTTAAAGGTTGTTTTTAAGTATCCATAAGCGTTTTTGGTTTTTTCATTTTATGGTTCATTAGGATATTTTTAGGTATAATAAAAGAGTGTATTTGAGGACTATTAATAGACAAATAAAGACAAATCCCTAAGATTGAGAGTTGGTTATTGCTTTATAATTTTGTCAGGTTCTCAACTGTTGAATAAACGGTGCTTCTGTGGAGTTCTGTAGGGCACTTATCCAGCAAGTAGGCCGTAAGAAAGCAGCGTGGCTTCCTCGTGCGTGATGTATTCCTTGGTCCTAAAGAAAGTAAGAAGGTAAATTTGACCAGTGAGATCCATAATCATGGAGCTTTACTTGGTAATCCATTAACAACTCATTTTATAGCAGCAGATGCATTTCAGTAATTATACTTTTAATCTTCTGTCCCTCTAATCAAATATAAAGTTTGCACTCAGATTTGTTCAAATCCCCTCTCGTTTGTTAAAACTGAATCAGCTCGTTCTCAGCTCTTTTTTTTTTTTTTTTTTTTTTACTCCTAGGCAAGGAAGCAGGGATTTGTAATTTTGTATTTATGGAGATCAACAGAAAAGATTGCATCCTGCATGCACACTCTGAGCAGCGCCAGATGTAATTTACATTTGAACAGGATTACAGCAGAACCGGGTGAAGTTAAACCGTCTCAGCAGGGTGCTGCAGAGTACATCCTGGGAGAGCTATTTGGGTCACTAGTTTTTGTTTTCAGCGCTGTGAAGGCCCAGTAAATTGGTTGTAATTAATTATTGTCTTCGTGCAAGTCTTTGTTTAAGAAGGAGGGAGCTGGCTAAAAAAAGTTGGTGACTGCCTTTTGTAGGAAATTGTCATGTAAGTTAATCAGTGAGTTTTATGAATGCAAGAACCATTGTAATGATTGCTTTCAAACCCTGCCAGGACTGTGTTTGTCATCTCTTGACTGTGATTCATGTTGGCTGGTTGGTTTGTCATTCCTTAGGCACAGAAGCTTCTGTTGGCACTCACCTTTTCACCTTATGTGCCATGTTATGGCACTCTGTGTAGGGCAGGACATTTTAAACTGGGCCAGCGAGTGCCCTGAAATTAAAGGTAAAATAGTATGTCTGTGTGCGCTCCCCGGGGATGAGAGCTCATTCATGCATTTGGTCAAAATTTTTAAGTGTCCGTAAGGTTTCCACACCTGCAGAAAGCTGAGAACACTGGTGTCAGGTATAGGCCATGGTCTGGCTTAGAAAAAACATTTCGTTTCTGTCTTTCCTGCTGTCTCCCTCTTTCCTTTCCGTAGGCCTGCGCTAACACCAGAATGCAGTCAGATATCCCACATCCAGCCAAGGTCTGCAGGCTGTCGCTGTTGTTTATATTAAAGTGCAAGATATATCAGCAGCTACCTATTATCTCTCTGATCACTCAGTAGCAGGAATTAAAATGTTGTGGGTGGTTTTAATTCATGGCAGGAAGGCCTTTGTGGTTACTGTAAGAAATGCTAAGCAGAGCCTCCCCCAGCGCCCTCAGTCACATGCTTGGCTCACTAGTAATTAACTTATCCATGAGCTATGGTACACTCTGGTGACTTTTTCCTAAAAGATCTATTTTATGGTACACTAGAGCACGATAAATTTTTCTGTGCAGAGTATTTTTTTTGACCCAGAGGAGACTAATGCAAACTCGTAAGGAGCTGTGATATGTGGCAGGCGAGTCTCAGCATCTTCTTTGAACTGGCGCACAGACCTCTCTCATTTGGTCTTATCTTTCCTTCCGTCATGTCGTGTATTGTACATGTGACTTATATATTAATTTTGAATATAATGTTGCAAAGAATGCAAAAACCCGCTTATTATCAGTTGAAAAGTATCTGCGGGTGGATTTGGTTTTCAAAGAGCTCCTGTCCACCTGCTCTTGCCCTGCTCTTCTGTGCCACATCAGAAGCGAAGGAAGAGCAGGCGTGGTGGCGCATACCTGTGATCCCAGCAACTGGAGAGGCTGAGACAGGACCGCAAGTTCGAGGCCAGCCTCAGCAATTTAGCAAGACCCTGTCTCAAAACTTAAAAGAAAGGGCGGGCGGTGCTGGGACTATAGCTCAATGCCAGAGCACTTGCCTAGCATGTGTGAAGCACTGGGTTCAATCCTTAGCACCACATAAAAATAAACAAAGGCAAAATTTGTGAATGCTTGGTGTCCCTTGATCAGACAGGCTCACCTCTTCTGAGGTTCTGATGCTTGGCCACTCCAGCGCCTCTTCAGGCCAGTTGTAGGGAGAGCAGGATTAGGGGAGAAGCAAAGGTGTATTCTCAGTTCTAAGTGAGGTCCCTTACCCTGAGTTTTCAGTCTCTCTTTGGGCAACATACTTTTTAAACTTTTGAAAAAAAGTGCCCAGTTGTCAGAATAGCAAACGTGCACATTTTAAACCTTTGGTTCATTTGCTGTACCATTATTTCTTTGTGGAAATAACATATATGATTTATGACTTGAACTTTCTGAGAGTGGGTGTACTTAAGGGTTTATTTTCTAAGAATATTGCCAAATACAGAAAATTTAATAGACAACGGGATTTTGGAATTTTGAAGTTCAGGAGGAATCTGGAAGTAAAACAAAGTAGCCAACATCAATTATTACTTATCAAACTTTGCTCAGAGAAATTTGTTCTCTTTAAATTGGTCTCACTAAAATGGAACCGTTTAAATTTTTTTTTTTGAAATGTTTGAAATATTGCATGTCTAACAAAGTAGAAGATAGTCTGTTTTTTAAACAGTTAAGGAAAATGTCAGTGCCCTCTGTCCCTAACCAACTCATACCTTTTGTCTCTTGTGACCTTACTCAGTCTCTGGTTTCCCATTGTTCCTGTGAAAGGGAAGATCTCTTCTGAATTTTGTGTATTTCTTTTCCATAATTTTCTTTATAATTTAACTGCATTTAATTTTATGCTCAATTTTGAATTCCTTTTTTGTAAATGAGATCATACTCCTTGCGCTTCCCCGCTTTACTTAACTGCTCTATTGGTGTGTGAATTCACAGAAAATAGCAATTTACCTGATGAACGTGGGTTCTAGATAGATAGTTGTGCAAATGCCTCCCAGTCTCCCTTCTCGTGAAAAAAATTCATTTGTTCCTCTGTCAAGGCAGTAAGGCTCTGGGTGCCTGTCCCTTGTAGTCACAGGTATGTATTTATTAGACATTCATTAGTTTGTTTTGTAAGGTGCCCCTTCTCTTAGCTCATTCTGCTAACTTTTTGCCTTTTTCTAATTGATTCTCAAGAGTCATTTACATATTGTCATACTAATCTCTTGTCACATGCAATTATCTTTCCTTAGTTTGCGGTTTCTTCTTGGAGCCTGTAGCTCAGCTGTAGAGCACTTGCCTAGCATACATGAGTCCTTCCTTGGTTTCAATTCCTGGCACAAAAATAAGCTTATATATACTTCTAAAAGTATTAAAGCTCAACATTTCACATTTAAGTCCTTAAACTGATTTTTGAAAAATTGGTGTGAGGTAGGGATTCATCCCCCCCTCCCCCCCACCGCTTATGGCCCTAGCACTATTTACTGAATAGTAGTACACTCTTTCTCCCTGTCTGTCATACTGGTTCTGCTGTATCAGGCTTCCAAGTACCTGAGGATCCTTCTTCCAACTCTGTTCTAGTTCAGTGTTTGTCTGTCCCCAGGGCAGAACCCTCTGGTCTGCATCGCTGCTGACTGTGGGACTGATTTCCCCATGGCGCTCCTATACTGTGGAACGGCTTGGTCCTTCTTTTAGTTTTCACTGGAGGGAGCATGCCGGAGGCCCCGAGTTACACCCCCAGTGCTGCCAAAAATAAATACATAAATAATAAGGTTGGGATTGCACTGGGTGTATGTTCCAATGTAGAAAGAACTGTTATCTTCATAGTATTAGATTTTCTGATCCAAGCATGTGGTATATCGTTTGGTTTACTTTGGTCTTCTTCAACAATGAGAACTTTACATGTAAAAAGTCTTCGTAAAATTCTTACATATCTTTTGTTGGATTTGTATCTAAGCACAGTTTCTTTCTTCTTCTTTTTATTTATTTATTTATTTTTTTGGTGTGTGTGTTTTGTTTTTTACTATCTTAAGTGGTTTCTTTAAAATTTTTATTGCAGTACAATATCTCACATACGTTTTTCTGTCTATGTAAGTGTCCAGCTTGCTGAAATATCACACCGAATGCCAGCTCCCAGATGGAGAGGAGCAGCTCCCTGGAAGTCCCCCTCCTCGTCCTCCTGTTACTCCCCCGTCATCCCCAGCTGCTGGCCCTGACTCCTGAAGCCATGGTCTAGTTTGGCACGTTTGGTGCTGTACATAAACAGAGTCAGAGAGCTAGCTCACTCTCCTGTGTCTAGCTTCTCTGGCCCAGGGTTATATTGTGGTCATTTATTTGTAGACGGTTCATTCTCCTTGCTGTGTGAACACCCTGCAGGTGGTCATTCTAAGTTGCATTCTGTTATTGTGTAGCTAGCTTAGAAATACCATTCATTGACTCTTACACTATATACTGATCTCATAGGCAGTAACTTTGCTAAATTCTTGCCAATTCTTCGACCTCCTGGCAGATTGTTTGGATTTTCTTTATATATACCAATTTTGTTTGCTGATAATTTTTTGTTTATTATTTATTTTTCATTTCTTTTGATCAAATACAAAACAAGCCAGATGTAAAGATCATGGGGGTTTATACTTTATAAATGTTAGATGATTTTCCTAAGACTTTGGAAGTGGAGCTGGGGTTGTGGCTCAGTGGTAGAGCACTCGCCTAGCACACATGAGACACTGGGTTCAAACCTCAGCACCACATATAAAAATGAAATAAAAGTTATTTTTTTAAAAAAAAGACTTTGGAAGTAAAATTGAGCTGGAGTTTCTAGGTCTTTCTTTCTTTCTTTTTAATGCCTTTGAGGTTCTGCTGCCAGTTGGGGAGGAGTGAGGCAGGGGTGGCAAACTACCTTGGTCCGTGGCTTCCTTCTCATGTGTGTGCAGATGCATCTTTTTCCTGGGGTCTTGGCAAGTGGTCAGAATTGGTTAGTGTCTCCTTGGCTTATCAGTGCAGCTGCACGTCCAAGAGATGGTGGGGGATGGTGACTTGTGTTCCGGCCCATATGCTACTAACTTAATTGAATGTAATGAATTTGGGGCATGGTGAGCCCAGAAGGGCACAGCAAATTCCACTGTCCTGCGGTGGCATGTCCAGGACTGCTGTGTGCATGGATCATTAGAACTCCTGGGAAACAGGGTGGGGTTTTAAAAGCAAGCTAGAGTCACAAAAAATATTGAGTCATAAATTACAGTGTGATTTCTCAGAGGACGTCAGAGGTCAAGGCAGTAAGGCTCCGGTGTCAAGTCTCAACAGGGGATTTTTCTTTCTTTTTTTAAGGGCTGAAGGTTTGACCCAGGGCCTTGTGCATGCTAGGCATGTGAAGAGTTCACCCCGAGCTACGCCCTGGCCCTCAGCAGGGGATTTCGTATTTACAAATTAAAGCCAGAATGATCACCCTGTAGAGTGACATAGTTAAATTGTAAGATGCCCAGCAATGAGAAAAATCTCATAGGCATGTGATTATTAGAAAACTACATGTCTCTGGCTCATGATTCTTTCCTCCTCTGTGTTGGGGGCATGCAGGAAAGATGTAAACATCAACTTATGAATGCCATTGAAGGTATCTCAATGGCATTAATGACTGCCTTAACTAGTGCTCTCCATCCTCCTGTAACACATGCCAATTGATGCCCAAGGTGGGCCCAGTGTTCATGTCCATCTCAACTGGATGTCCACCCACTTCCACTCCTTCTAATTGAATTGTAAGTTATCAGGAATCAGTGGTGCTGGGCACAGTGGCACACACCTGTGATACCAGCTGACGGGAGGATTGAAAGTTGGAAGTCGGCTTCAGCAATTTAGCAAGATCCTGTCTCAAAAAAAGCAAGGGCTCGGATGTAGCTCAGTGGTAAAGTCACCCTGGGCCCAGTACCAATAAACAAATGAGGGAATACATAAATAAGGCTGGGCAGGTACATCAGTGGTAAAGTGCTAACCTAGCCTGTAGGAGTCCTTGGGTTCAGTCCCCAGCACCGCAAAAACAGAGAGACAAAAAAACACACTCACACAAATTAAAAAACTATGTATGGCCTATCCATAAGTTATGGAATTTCATTAAATTATATAAATTGATGAAATATGAATATAGAAAAAGGTGCTTTCTATGGAAGACAGAATCAGGGGAGGTGAGTTCTCAAAACGTTGGTTTCCACATTCAGCAACCTCTTGGAACTTGTCTACAATGCAGGTTCTCGGGCTCCACCCAGACTTATTTGACTCAGAAACTAGGGGTAAGGCCCAGAAATCTGTGGTTCTGGAGCATGCTAACCTTTGAGAACCACCAACTAAAAATGTTACTGTTGTGTGACATCCAGGAGGGAAAGAGCTTGTAAAAACACAAGGCGGCTTCTGCACTCGGCCTGTTTTCCAACTATTTTTCAGCTCTTGATCCTCTTTAAAGAAACACACTGACAATTCTTCATGCGTCACGGTGTAGTTTACATAGAAGGTACCACCGGAACTCCAGTTAGCAGAGCCCTCAGAGAAATGGCTTCATCTCACATCCGAAGATCCGTGAATGGAGGGACTTTTCTATGATTCTGATTAACATAAACATGTTTAAAAGTACAAGTGTCCGTTTGTACTGTCTTCTGCTTCACTGTTTCAGAGTCCTGTCTGGCTGCTGAAGCGGTCCACAGCAGGGAGAGGTTTTGACTGATAAACCTGATAACTAGGCCAACAGGCATCAGTCTGTGCTGGAAGAGAGACAGACAGAATATGAGGAATACATGATTCCACTGAATCCTTGCCACAGCTTCATGAGACAGTCCCATTGTACAGATGAGAGGGGATAAAATCAGAGATCATATAGCTAATTAAATGACAACAGCAAAATTTAAACCTAGGTGGGCTTCAGATTGTCCTCCTGTGGCGTAGTCTAGCTGTAATCAAGGGAGATGCCTGTGTGGGTATAGAATACCATCCATCACTGAGTATGGAGAGCAAGGTAATTTGGGAGCCGTTCCGAGGCCTTTCAACGCCCACAGGGCTGTTCCTTGTCCCAGCGTTGCTGATAGTAATGCTGGTGATAAATAGTATGGGTAGAGCATCCTCTCCCCAGTTGTAGGTGTGTCTTGGCTGCGCTTCGCTCTGAATTGAGAATCAGAGCACAAAACGCCTGTATTCGTTTGCTGGGGTTGCCATAACAAAACACCACAGACTGGAGGGCTTAGGTAAGAGCATTCTGCTTTCTCAAGTTCCGGAGGCTGACGTCTGACGTCAAGTTATGGGCAGAGTTGGCTTCTCCTGAGGCTCCCCCCCTGGGCTTGCAGATGGCATCTTCTCCTGTGCTCTGCCGGGGTCTTCTCTCCCTGTGTCTGTGTCCTCTTGTCCTTAGGGGGAGTGGAAGGAGCCCCACTCTGATGATATCATTCTGCCTCAGTTGCCTCTTTAACAGCCCTGTCTCCACCTAGTTCCCTTCTGAGCACCTGGGGGTTGGGACTGCAGCCTGCAGGGTGGGAGGGACACACTTGGGTCCATAAGAGCATCCAAGATGCTTTTTAGGTATTCGGAGCTTCTCCCAAAGGTCAAGATCTTTGGTTGGAGATTTGCAAGTTCTTGAGTTCACTTTCAGACCCAGGGCACTGGAAGTGCAGTGACAGCAAACCAGCTTCTTAATGGGCTTAGGAGGGGAGGGTGTTTGAGTCACAGAATGGACTCCACTCTTAAAGCACCAATTAAAGCTTTCTTTGATGATCTGGAATTAACATATGTTAAGTCCTATCCAATTAAAAAGTTTGTCATAAAATAAAACCTGCTGACTCCTGGAATTCTTGTTAGGGGGGTAAAAATGTGTAGCACTTGAAATGCAAATCATCCTGTTGCTTTACATCAAATTAATTATGTAGCCCTAAGTCCAAGCCTGCTTCTCTGTATTTTATGGGTCGTCTCCCTGTGAGGTCTGTTCCCTGAAAACGGGGCTGCAGAGTCTGGGCAGGGGAGAGAGCACTCTGACCTCACTGCTGGCACATCTTGAAAGGGGACAGTGACTGGAAGGACGACCTGTGACCTGTGTTCTGTATGTCTGACCTTTGACCCCGTCTTAGGTTGAGACCTCAGTGTTGACCTCCCTCGGGCAAAGCCAGGGAACACTTCACCGTACACACAATTTTCACGCTCAGGTCCAGTGGTTCTCAGTGTGGTTGGTGGACCTGAAGTGACCTCGGGAGCCTGTTAGAAATGCAGAGTCGCAGGCCAGGGCGGAGCTCGTGGAAGAGCTTGTGCCCACTGCTCAGCCTGCGGAGGCTCTGGGTCAGCAACCCTCAGCACTACATCAAAAAACAAAACAAAAAAACCCTCGGACTTTTAGAACGTGCACCAGATTTACTGAATCAAAGTTCTGCATTTTAAAAAAGATTCTCCTGCAATCTGTGTACATAGTCAAGTTTAAGAAGCACGGCTCTGGGGCTGGGGATGTAGCTCAGTGGTAGAGCGCTTGCCTTGCATGCACAAGGCCCTGGGTTCGATCCTCAGTACCACATAAGTAAATAAAAATAAAGATATTGTGTCCATCTACAAAAAAAAAAAATTAAAAAAGAAGAAGAAGAAGAAGAAGAAGCATGGCTCTGGGGCTAGGGTTGTGGCTCAGCAGTAGAGCGCTCGCCCAGCGTGTGTGAGACCCCGGGTTTGATCATCAGCACCACATATAAATGAATAAAGGTATGGCGTCCACCTACAACAATAAAAAAAATATTTAAAAACAAAAAGAAGCATGGCTCTGCATGGAGATGGTAGCAGCGCTTTAATTGGCCTTTTGCGCTAAAAGTCCCCTGCAGTGGAACCCTGCCTCCTCTCCCCTTCTGTCCCAATGTCCCACTGTTGCTCTAGGCAGAATTCAGGGACTCTCTCTGGCTCTGTCACTCACCAGCTGATAACCTTCTCTTCCCTTTAGTTTCCTCATTTATAAGTGAAGGCGATGCCTTATGTGGACAGTTTCAGGAGCAAATGTGTGACCATCCTTAGAGCCGGCCTGGGCAGGGTGTGAGTCACATGACTGCTGTCCTTGTTTTATTAATTGTGACCACCACCCTCACTGCTGATGTCATAGCCATAGCAAGCAGCACTGATTAGTCTGGGGAGGTGCCCAGTGTGCAGGTGAATGACAAGCAGTGCCCACCCTAAGTGCAGATGGATCAGCCCCCCAAACCCTTTACCCAAACTTTTAAACCCCTCTCTGAAACAAACAAGAAATGACACTTTTTTTTCCGTAAAAGCTTGGTGTGGAACAGTGTCCGTGAACCCTCCAATCCTTCCCTTGCTTGTCTGCCATAAGGATGCTCACAATATGCATTTCGGGCCTCCTCCCTGGGAAGACTGTGTGCCTTGACGGTGTGTTCCTGTGAGTTGTGCCTGCAGCTCCAGAACCCGGGCTCTGGTCCGCCCACACTGACTAGCTGTGCTGACTTGCGCACAGTGCACATACATGAATTGAAGTCCAACCTGATTGTCGTTAGTATTCTTGACCCTGTGAGTGCCTGCGGCGTTCCAAGACAGCCTCTGTGAGACTTCATGTCCTCTTCAAATGCTTGGACTCCTTGACTCTTAAAGGAGATTGAGTTCTGACAGCAAGTGTTGAAGGAACGATGAACTTGGATTAGAATGACCTCCAGGAGCTATTACCAATAAAAACAAATCAAGTGTAGCATATTTCCCTGTCATGTTACAGTGGAGCACCTCATCCCTGCCTGGCAGGATATTGGGTTTCAGATGCACCAAAACATCTGTCCCTAAGCTGTGCGGAGAAGGTGTGATGCCTTTCTAGCAGGAAACATTGTTGATAGCCGTCTTGGGTTGTTTTAGGGTTGTTACCAGGTAGCAGATGCACGGGGACGGGGGTGGGGAGGCGACGGGGGTGGGGAGGCGGCGGGAAAGCACCACAGAGCACCTGAGAGCTTTTCCCTGATTCGAACTTGTTTCTGTTTTTATGGTGATTCAGTTAGGTTCCTAGCAAAGGAGTGTTACTGTCCTTAACCCCAAAGCCAATCCAATAATGAGCCCAGAGTTTTGAGAAAAAGGAAAAAGGTTTATTGCTTTGCTACAAAGGAGAGACACAAGGGACTCTCCTGTCCCAGAGGCTGTGATTCTGCCCATCAAGGGGAACAGGGGCCTTTTAAAGAAGTGATTCATGTGTTTTGTCCAGAGTTGTAATCCACTTGTTAACTTGGGAGATAGTCATTTCTGGGATCTTCTGGTGCCATCCCCAAGTCTGAATTACTTTTTCCTGTGGTGGGTGTGTGCTCAAGGACAGACAACTCTGCCTAGGATGGGGCAGAAAGGTAACCCGGTTTCCCCTGAGACTGGGGAGGAGCAGAGAGAAAGGAAGAACTTTCTTTAACATGTCCATTTTAAAAATAAGTTGGGGAGGCAGAGCAGCAAGGGCTATACTCAAAGCATCAAGTGGACACTGTGGCAGAAGGGCTTTCTGCCAAGTTCTTGGACAGCAATTGCATATGTATTAGGAGTTGGATGATCCAGGCCTTTACCATCATGGGATTTTTGGCATGCGAGGCTATGAAATTTCATGAGATTGATTGACCACGTTGAGCTGGTTTTATTGAACAAGTAAATAAAAGTTAACTAAGTACGTCCCATTGATAGCAACAGTCTTTTTTCTTTGTTGGACGCGTAACCTGCACGTCCAACAGAGAAATTCTTAAGGCTTCTAGTTCCAAGTTGATTTAAGAAAAACCTCTACATATGCAAAAGAATGAAGGAAAGAGGTGTTTTTTTTTTGTTTTTTAAAATACCATGTTGAATCCATTGGAGCTCAGAAAACAGACACTGATTTCTGACATTTCAAGGATATTTAGTTCCCGTTTCTTTTCTTTTTTCTTTTTGTAAGACTGGGGATTGAAACACTCTATACTGAGCTGTACACCCAACCCTTTTCAAAAGATTTCATCTTGAGACAGGGCCTCTCTAAGTCGCTAAGACTGGCCTCAAACTTGCAATTCTCCTTCCGTGGCCTCACAAGTCACTGGGATCATAGGCATGTGCCACCATGTCCAGTTTAGTTGCCATTTCTAGAAGGAAAGGTTATTTAAATGTCCCTTTTCTTCACATGAAGTTTGTGTAGATCCAGTCATAAGCATGGTTTTCAAGGTGCCACGTTATAATGAGCTAAGTTCTTCATGAGTGAAGAGGAGATGGGAGCCTTGTCTTCCAGGGCCATCCCAATCTCAGAGCCCTTCACGGTTGCTTCTGCTTGGAGCAGGGGCTCCGTCCGACAAACTCCAAGAATACCCGTGCCTTTCCTTGGTCGCACTTTGTGCTCTTTTGCTGTTTCTGCATGCTGGTTTCATTACTCTTCTTCCTTCCTTTTATCACTCCTTGGGCAGCTCTTTGCTGTCTTTATTGAGCAATTATATCAGGCACTGTGCTTCCTACTTGGACAGAAATCTGTTTAAAAGCAGAATAGGTTCTTTTACATCTGATCTTGCATTCCCAGTGCTCAAATGGATAGGGCTGCTCGAGGCACAGGTCTCCAACTCTGGAATCCAGTGATTTCACTCGTCAGAGTCCTCTGTCAGCCACCCAGTGCACTTCTTTGAAGGCCCTTTTGCTACCCATGACTGCATGAAGACACTTCCTGCCCTCTTCCCAAGCAACACAGATTTGCTATGTCTTCAGGACTGTGGAATAAACTATTTCAAGCGGGGCTTGGACAGTTACAGGAAGAAACATTTGTAAGGTCCAAGGACTAAAACAACTTGAGCTCACTGCCTGGGTCAGTGCTGCCTCTGGAGTTGGGTCCTGCTGAGAGTGGACGTCCCTGGATATGGGACCCATCAGCACAGAGAACTCTTGGAATTCCAGAGGACCAGGCACTGTTCCCCACGTTGGTTTTGGTGGCTAATGCTGGCCCCAGAGTCCCTTTTCCTTTTACCTAACACTTTCTGGTTGCTGCTACCTGCATTTTTCTCCCCCTGTGGAAATGCAAAAACATTTCAAGGTGGCACATAAATCTGCTTCGTAGAAATCCTGTTATGCGTGTCAGAAATGAATGATGTGTGGTTTTAAAATAATGTTGGTGTTTCTCTCATTAGTGTTACTTGTGAAAACAGGTGTTTGGATTTGTTGAATGCGGACTTGCTGATTTTCACGCTGTTCATTCACTTCCCATGACCTGGGGTAAGAGGACCCACTCTGTAGACAGGTGACTTCACTGTCACTCAGTGAAGCTGTGTGGGAAGTTCTTGGCTCCAGCCGTGCATGTGGTGCCTGCAACTCCGCTGGCTGCCTTTTTCTTACAGTTTTGCTTGGGACTGTGCATCCATGTGTGTGTGTGTGTGTGAGAGAGAGAGAGAGAGAGAGAGAGAGAGAAGGGGAGGAAGACACACATTCACTGAAAGCTCAGGGCAATGAAGAGAGGCTTAGCCTTCTCCCTGGCTGAGCTGTTCTAATTGTGTTAAATTAAGGTTGACTTGTACGTGAGTGATATGAAGTTACAGTTAATCATTCAAATTTGTTTGTGTTGGTCAGTGTGGATTTTTTTGTTTTGCTTTGTTTTTTAATGTGTTCTCACTCAGGAATTTTTTTTTTTTTGCTTTCATTATAACACAACTTCCATGCCCTCAGCATCAAGTAAGAGGAGCTAAGGCTTGAGAGGAGGGAGACTGGTTTCAAGATCTCTTTAAAGCCAGTTAAGCCATGGGATTTTATCTTGCATCAGTAATCTGGTTGGAAAAGTGTACTTTATCTTTTTAAAAGCTCCATTCATACCAATCAATTGGCATGTCTATTAAATTGGTTTTTGGACTTTGAAAGTACCTAGCTCTTTACACACCTGTATAAATCCAAGGTGCAATGTTTGTGAGGTTGTCAAGGGGACCCCCACTCTCTTCCTCTTACACATAGGGAGAGAGATGAATTGAACTTCCCTCTCTTTTTTGTGGGGGTTGGTGCTTGGTGGTCCCTGGACTCACCAGGGCGGTGGTCCACAGCATGGCCACATGTCAGAAGCTGTGGGGAGCCCAGACTTTCCCTTTGAAAGTTTCATGATTGAGTCTACTGAAGCCACCCCACAGGACACAAAAACCGACAGGTAAACAGGACAGAAGTCATGCAAGTGCCCTCGGGTGCACAGGAGCCATATAAAACATGAAGCCCAAAGAAGAGTGAGCTGGTTCAGGCTGAAATGGCCTCTTCTCATGGGACAGGGAAATGGGGATGTAGTGCTTTTAGAGCAGGGAGCAGATAATTTTTAGGGGAAATGAATGAGACTGGAGAGCAGACAGTGGGCTGGACAGAGTTCCCCCGGGCTTGGGGTTTGCTGTGGAGGGTCTCTTCTTCTCTGACGTGGGTGTAGTCGTCTTTGGTTGGGGAAATTGCAGGAAGAACCTCTGAAGGCATTCCTCTTCCTCTTTGGTGAATCAGGTCTTAAGGTAGATAAGGGAAGTCCAGAGGAAGCCCCTCCCTGCACTTGCAAGAAAGAGGATCCAAGATGCTGAGGCTAGGGCAGTGGGGGGAGCTCAGAGAGCCTGGTTCTGAGTCTGTCCAGCTCAGCATGTCAGAGATCCACGGTTTGGAGTATCTTTTTTGGAGCTCCAGGTCACTTGGGTACAGCCACGGCTGCAGCCCCAGACCTCCTGGTCAATGAGAGGATAGAAGAGAATCGGACATGCCACCCAGGACCTGGGGGCCAGGTGGGCCACAGCGAGGACCCCCACCTGCATGACTGTGGGGGCTGCCTCCCCTGCACCCCACTCCCCCCAGCAACCCGTGCAATGCACTTCCCTCATTTATCTCCAGGGCTGGAGCCTCCCATTGACTGTCCCCAACGGGAATTATCTTCTTTCAAGGACAGTGTTTCCTCAGAATCTGATTGTGATGTTCACTCAGGACAGTGACTGATTTTTTGAATGAATGACAGAAAGAGGAAAGACATGATTAAGGCCTGAGAAAGTTTGTGGCAGAAAATTTGTGAATTGTAAAAACAGTACCAATAAGAAAAAAATATTTCCAATCCTTCCCCATTAATGAGAAAACCACCACTCCTCCTTCCCAGGTCAGTGATGAAAATAACAAAAATAGCTCTGAGTAAACTTTTAGAATATTTGGGGCAAACAGGTGCAATTGCCGTAAGTTTTGGAGTAAGGAGCAGTCTGGGACTTGGGTACGAAGGAACTTGCTTCAGGTGTGGCAATAACCTACCCATGCATGATCTACCTGGTGGTAAGCTGAGGGATGCTTGTGAGACTGATAGTTTTTATATTTGGGCTGGGCACAATGTCGCATGCCTCTAGTCCCAGCAACTTAGGAGGCTGAGGCAGGAGGATCATGAGTTCAAGGCCAGCCTCAGCAACTTAGTGAGGCCCTAAGCAATTTAGTGAGACCTTGTAAAAAATAAAAGGCTGGGGATGTGGCTCAGTGGCTAAGAACTCTTGGGCTCAATCCCCAGTACAAGGTGTGGGATGTGGGGGTTTATATTTAGCTCTTGCCAACGAAGGTCAGCTCCCGTCCTACCTTGCGCAGTGGCCATGTTATGACGTGACTGGAGGGTTATTTTTATTGTGACACTCCTGGCGGTCTGCGTTCATGGGAGAATGCTACCTGTTTCAGGAGCGTGCAGCCAGGAGTTCCTAATTAGGAGAGGAATGGCCACCGCCGCTGTCCCCACTGGGCAGCTGGCCCAGGCTCCTTTCTCACCCGTCGGCAAGTGACTGCTGCAAGCCAGACCCTCTGCTCTGACCTCACTAGGGTCACTTCAGGCCAGTGTCCTCTGGCCATGTAGACAGTAGAGCACGAGAGGGAAATGTAGCCTTCACTGTCCGGTGGAAGGCAATCTGCCCTGGGTTTTATAAAATGCTTTTTTTTTTTTAACTCTTTCCACTCCAATGCTTATTTTTTCCTGCATCCTTAAAAAAATAAATGTCAACCTCAGCGGATGCAGTTTCGATGAACTGAGTTTATAAAAGGCCCATCTTTATAAGAGGAAACCCAGCTGCAGAGCCAGTTTGCACCGTTACTTTGATTCTGTGCTGGACGGAAGCAGGGCTGAGGGCTCTGCAGGCCCTACCCAGAACCCAGGTGCCAGGTGCCCCCAGGGCTCCCTCACAGGGCTGGCCAGCTGAAGAAAAGCTTTTCTGATGCTCGGTGTTGAGTTAAACCAGGGCTGCGGGAGGCTTGTCGGGGGCTCACCCACCCCTAGAACACGTGGGCCAACGTCACTCCTCTGGAGCCGTGCGGGGTATTTCACCCCCATGCCAGGAACTCAGTGCACTGAAAAGTCCAAATCACTGGTTTGGTCATTGTGATTCCTGGTCCTTTCTGACTCCCATTCACGAAATCATTTTCTTTATTCAAAAAATCCTGGAGGGCTGGGGTTGTGGCTCCGAGGTCGAGCACTTGCCTAGCACATGTGGGGCTCTGGGTTCGATCCTCAGCACCACATAAAAATAAATAAATAAAACAAAGGTGTTGTGTCCATCTACAACTAAAAGATACATTTAAAAAATACTGGAGACGTTAGGTTGCGTGTGTTTTACCTGGTCTAAGCCTTTTATTTCTTTTATTCTGCTTAAGTGATATTTTTATTTGGTGGGGGGAGCTTTAAATGAACATCAGTTATGTCGTGTGCTTCTTTGATTGACAAGTGAAAATACTGAGAACTAGAGTGGGGAGAGGAAGGAAGGGCTACGTGATCAAGAAGCCCTGCAATAGTGTTTCCATTTGAAGTGTTTATTGTTGTTTTATGATAGTAAAACTGGACAGTCTGTGTGAGGCTACATTGGTTTATTTTATTTTCCTAAATTTAATCTGATCTGAGAAATGACAGATTTGGTATAAAATCTGGTGTGTGTGTGTGTGTGTGTGTGTGTGTGTGTGTGTGAGTGTGTGTGTGTGTCTGTCTAGATTTGAATAAAAATTCCAAAGAGAGATTAAAGCCCCACTGTAGGTTTGATACAGACAGGTAGGAGAACCTCACCTGGGTCTGTGGACCTTTACCTCCTTTCTGTTGACCCGTGTAAATGTAGGGCTCTTGCAGCTGGTAGACGGACTTGTTTATATGACTCTGAGTGAGATTTGCAAACTAGTTTGTGCTGCTTCCTGGGGACCCAGAGTTTCACAGCCTCTCTCCTTGTTCGCAGTTTGGCTGTTGTGTTCCCTGTGCTGTATTTGAAAACACAAATGACACCACAGACAAGATATTTTTCCAGGCAGGGAAGGATTCCCGGGGTTGAACTCAGGGGCCCTTGACCACTGAGCCCTATCCCCAGCCCTATTTTGCATTTTATTTAGAGACAGGGTCTCACTGAGTTGCTTAGTGCCTCACTTTTGCTGAGGCTGGCTTTGAACTCACTATTCTGCTGCCTCAACCTCCTGAGCCGCTGGGATTGCAGACATACGCCACCGTGCCCAGCAGCAGATGGGTTTTTAACTTGAAGCTGAATTTTGGGCAAGCTATTAGTGAGGTTTTACCATTCATGCAATTACTGATCACTTTGATTATCATTTTTTAAAAAAATCTGCTGCGTAGAAGCATAGTTATTCAAGTTCATAAGAAAACCACAGGTGTTTTCTGTTGCTTTTTAAATTTTTACCCCCATTTCCCTCAACCAGGGCAGGGATGTCATTTATTGTTCATGACATCAAATTAAAAGAGCATGAAATAGAACAAAATGTCAAGGTCAATACAGGTTTGGAAAACCTGATTGAATTATTCAGAAGAGTAAGGGACTGGGGCTGTCGCTCATGACAGAGAGCTCGCCTAGCATGCTTGAGGCACTGGGTTCTATCCTCAGCACCACATAAAAATCAATAAATAAGATAAAGGCATTCTGTCCATCTACAACTACAAAAAAATTTAAAAAAAAAAAAGGAAGAAAGAAAAAGAAGACAACGACTATCTTAGAGTTCCTTATTTTTGAGACCAATCCCAGGCGGTATCTGCTCTGAGTCAAAGCCAGAACTCTTCATCTTTTTCACATAAAATATAATCTTGGTTTCCTCTTCAGAGCTGTGGCCCAATTATTATATATAGTTCCATTCCCTCTTTCGGCTTTCTTCAGTTCCTTTAAAGCCGTTCTCCCGTGGCCAGTCCTCTTGGATTTTAAGTTATTGTGAATGACATTAGTCTGCTGCAGGGAAAACAGCTGTAAGGAAAGGAGGTCTCAGCTCTCTGCTTGCTGGCTGCACTCCTCCACCACGTCCTTCTGCCATGATGTTCTGCCTCACCCTGGGCCCAGAGCTGTGGAGTCGGCCAACTGGAGACTGAACCTCAGGAACAATCTCAAAGGTGTCCAAAAGAGGGTCTCTGCTGCTGCCTCAGTTTGTAAGAAAGAGAACTGACGGTTCCTCCTAGGTAGGATCATGACTTCTCAAACGAGCTCGTCTTCCATAAGAAGGGATACTCTTCCTTTTTTTTAAACAACTTTACTGAGAAGCTCCATAAGCAATCCCCCTCCCCACAAGATGAAGCAGGGGAGAGGCCTGCTGGCAGACAGTGACTGCAGGCCGGGGATGCCCGAGAAGGCCAGCCCACCTCGCCTTGATGGTGCATGGATTTGGATGGTGCGTGCCAGCAAGGAGACTCAAGTCCAGCCATCATTTCCTACTCAGCGTCCGTCTGCACAGAAGTTGTGGCTCACAGGATCTCTCTCAATATTAAAGTCACTGTGACCACAAATAACATGATTAACAAACACAACCCTGTAAATTGTTATCCTGTAAGTTGTTGTATTTTCGATCTGTTTTTTATGTTTAGATTCCATAGAGGAAAATAACTATAGTAATATCATACGTTTCATTAATGTTTGCTTTGTAGGACTCCAAAGATAATTTGAAGGAATACTTATGGTGTTTTAAGTGGTAAGATTTAAATTTCAAAATGTCAGGATTAAAGAGTTCCTGTTCGGATAGTCGCACCTCCTACGAATAAAACTCATTCACATTTGTGAGAAATTAATTTGGCCATTAAAAACAGTAAACAATTGCATCAAAATATAGGATAATTTAAAATTGAAAATGAGATTTTATTGTAGAATCAAATAAAATGGCTTTCTGTGGTCACATGGGCACTTTTTTCTGTCTTTTGGTGTATTTTATGTCTCAATGATGTTTGCAGAGCCTAGCCACCTTTTACCCACTCCCTCTTGAATAGGGCTTTCAGAATTACCAATAATATTGGTAATAAGAACCAATACTTGGTAGTTAATAACAGCCAGGACTTATGTGGAGCATATTACCTAATCATTTAATCCTCACAGGGTCCTGGAAATCCACTTTCTAAACAAGGAAACTGAGGCTCAATGGGATTAAGTGATTTGCCCCCTCAGCCAGCCAGAAAGTGTGGTCTCCTGCCCACAGGCCAGGCACGCCGACCCCATCTGGGGTCAGTTGTTCCTTCCAGATGCCTTTCCTGCTGGCCTGTTCTGGGGGTCTAGCCTACTCGGGAGGTTCTGATACAGGACGCAGTTGGAATGTCCTCTTCTTTTGCTGTGGAGGAGAGACTGCTAGCCAGTCAGTCCTTCGCAGATGCTAACCACTCACGTTGAGCTCGCCCTGGCTTCGGTTTCCT
Organism: Urocitellus parryii; assembly: GCF_045843805.1. Lineage (NCBI taxonomy): Eukaryota > Metazoa > Chordata > Mammalia > Rodentia > Sciuridae > Urocitellus > Urocitellus parryii. The sequence goes on along the minus strand of NC_135538.1, from coordinate 147,216,036 downwards.
TTGCCCCTGGGGCTGGGTAGCTCCTACATGCATGCCCTCTAATCACACCCTCCCGAGGAAGAGGAAACCGAGGCCCAAAGGTTCAATGTCGCGTCCAAGATCACAAAGCTGGCAATTTTTATAGACTAACAAAATTGGGGATTTTCTTACTATGAATCGATTTTTCCTAGTTAGGATAAACTTTCGAGTGACCTTGATCAAATGGAAAAGCTTGACTTTTTACTCAGCTTTATTCGATGGTGGTTTCCCTGGGATTGGCAAAGGTTTTGGAAAGGTATTCCCAAACTGCAGAAATAATTTCTCCAAATGAAGTAAAATCTCCTGAGATGCGGTGGGTGCGTGGTCCAGTTTTCTTCTTTCCCATTCCCACAGATTCCCTCCTTTCCGGCCCTCCTTCTGGGAGTCCTGGCTGTGAGTTTCGGGGGCCTGCAGGGCTGTTCTAGGATTGTGTAGTCATGTTCTGCCGGGGCGGGGTCCCCGCGACACAGCCAGAGTGTTCAGGTGACAGTTCCGCTGCCTCAGATTGACAGGCCAGGAAGTGTGTGTGTGTGTTCCGTGCAGGAATGTTGGAAAGAAAAAGCGAGTTTCTAAGAAGATTCATAGACAGGAATAGAGAGGCTAATGCAGATATTCCTTATTTAAAAAAAAAAATCTAAAAAATTTATATGAACTATGTGGCTATTTTTAAAAACTGGCTTTTATTAGATCCCAACATTGCTAAGAGTCTGGTTTATTCACCCAGGAGTGTTTTAGTCTGGCTGACTCCTGGTGTGTAATTGCATTTGTTATGTGAACCATTCTGCCATCCTGCTCACCCGTGTGCAAGGCCTTTGGGCATGCAGTAGAGTGTGCAGTGTTTAGGTGACTTTCAAAGTAAAAGCTTGGTGCCAAATCTGAATTTTAAATTTAAGACATTAGGTGTATGTTAACCCCACTTTGGGGGCAGAGATGTGTGTGTGTGTGGGGGGCAGGTGTCAGTGGTTCTCCAGCTCTGGGGTACGTCAGCATCACCCCGAGGACTTGTCCAGCGCACTGCCACGCCCCACCCCTGAATTTCTTGTTCCTCAGGTCTGCGGTGGGCATTGCTGTTCTGACCTGTTTCCAGCTACAGGCTGATGCTGGTGGTCTGGGGACCCCAGTCTGAGAACCATGGTGGAGAAAAGCCTAGAAAGAAATCCAGAGGGTGATTCCCCGGCGTTAACAGTCGTCGTCTCATCCCGGGCAGTGGGTTACCGGGGCTCTTCATTTTTCCTTTATACTTTTCTGCATTGATCCCACCCCAGGGATGAAGTAGTCGTCGTATTCTCAGAAAAAGCAGCTTTCAAAAGTCTTTTGAGGCTCGGGTATTCAGGGCATCAGGAGCACATGGTTCTTCTTGTCCACTCGAGTCACACTGTCCTTGTAGGAACCAGGCCCCAGCAGTGTACTTGTGTCCCTGAGTCCTACTTCACCGTCCCAAGAGGTGGCGTTGAGAGGGGCCTGTTTGTCACACGGAGCACAGGCACACGGGAAGCATGAGCAGCGTGTATCCGCAGCCCCCATAGCCTCCCTTCCCTGACACCAGTCGGCTTCTCTCCGCCCCAGGATGGCCGTCTCAGGGGTACAGACGGGAGGAGGAGAGTGAAGAGTTCTTCTAAGGTCGCAAAATAAGTCAAGGCCACAAGGACGATCCTCCGACCCCCTGCAAAACCCTGGTGCTAGAAGTGGCTCTGGAGCAGGAGGGGGGCTCGCTGCGATCTAGGAGTCACGTGTGTGTGCCTTCACGGCTACGGGAGTCACGTGTGCCACACCACAAGTGACAGGCGTCTCCGGAATGCCGCGCTCCCCCGTGTGATGTCTTAGGAAGGCCTTCTGTCTGTTGCAGTTAGCTTACGGGTCGACTAGGTCAGAAAACACCAGAATGAGTGTCCAGAGAACTGAGGTTTAGGTCTAATTCTGCAGATCCTAAGCAAGTGCCTTGATCCCTTGGATCAGGCCTCGTGCCTAAGTGGAAGCGTCAGCTTTGTGGGTGCCGTGGGTTGACTCCGGGGACAGGGAGTGGAAGCTGGAGGAGGTGGTCAGGAGCACCTCACGCCCCCTCAACTCCAAGCTGGCTGTGACCCGAGCCGGGGGGTGGGCGGGAGTGGTGGGGGCTGCCCCTCTTCCCCCAGCCTCCCGTCTGTTGTGGTGACTCACTGAAGCCCATCTCCTGTCCTGGGAAGGCGTGGCAGAGCGGGGTGGACCCAGGTTCCGCCCTGCCCAGCCGCTTGGCAGTGAGCCAGCCGTGGTTGGCTGAGGTCACTCAGCTGCGGCCCGTGTTGGTCCTGGTAACGCTGAAGTCCTTTCCTATTGGCGTCTCCAGGAAGCCCTAGCCATTACTGTCTCTGGAAATCCGTGAGTCTGTTATACTAAGGAATGACCTCACCTGAGGAATCTGTCACTGCGTCCTTCAGGGCCGTATTAGGAAGCCGAGGCGTCAGGCATCGGTGGCCGCCCTCCCGGGTCTCAGGTAGTTGGCAGCTCTCTGAGCTGCTCTTCCGTCTCCCTCTAAGGGAGCACTCCATCGTGCTTCGACGTGCGTGGGCAAAAGTCCCAAATTCGCGGTGGCTTTCTCCAGGAGAGGCCAACATTCGGGCCCCTGGTAATTCATTCTGTCCTTCAGAGAGCCGAGGGGTGGCACACTGGTGGATGGCATCTCTTTAAGTGCCTCGGGGAGCCTGGGCCCGTTTTTAATTCCCTTTCTGTGATGAAGGTCCACTGAGTCTCACGTCATGGCTGCCGTGTGCCCTAGGGATGGCTGGCCAGGGCCGCCGAGGGCTCCACCTGTGGCGCTTTGTCCCTGCCGGAGCAGGAGGCCAGAGGGAAGCCCCAGGTGTCCGGGAGTGGGGTTTTAGCCTCAGTCAGACTGTAATCCAACTTTGGCCAGTCAGGGGCGGATTAGCAAAGTCCCCTGAAGTCTCCCTGTGCCCTTGCCCTGGTGGAGCCGCCATGGACGCAGTCTTTCCCTCTGAGTTTCAGGACCCAGTTGTTTGTAATCTTGTGTTTAGCTTTCCCGTTATTTACAGCGTCTGCCTTGTGACATTGAAGTCCCTCTCAGCATTTCCCTTGTGTATCAGTCCGAGTTCACATTTGGGTGATCGGCAGGGCTCCCGTCGTTCTGAAGTTGAAGCTCAGGGCTCCCCGGGACCCCTCCCTGTGTTTTTCGAACATCCTTTTAAGCACGATGGATTTTTGGAGGGTCATCTTATGACACTGAGCACACGTGACCTGACTCAGAGCCGGAAAACACAGTGTCTTACTTTGTGCTGTTCTGACGTCAGGATTTCCTGCACAGTGCAGTACAGAGATGCAGGGAGAGGGAATTTATGGGAGGACTGTCACGGCTTTGTCATCTACATGTAGCATCCGAGATAGCGCAGAACAAGAGGGAGCGGAGCTGACTCTTGGTCCTGTGGCCTTTGGTGGCAGCCCCTGGCAGCTGGCAAACCAGTGTTCCCAGGCTCTGCAGCTGTGTGGACCCTCCGCCACCACCCCAGGCCTCCCTGGGATCTGCTCTGACTGGTGTGGAAAGATCTCCTTACACTTCATCTGAGACAGCATTACAGTGTTTTGAACATTTTGGAAAACGAGAAGCTCCAAATATTTACTCACACAGAATGCCTCAGCAGTGGAGAGAATATGCCTCCAGGACAGGGGTTCATTTCAGTCCATCCAAGGGGACTGAGCCAAGTCTGAGGGAGGTGAGTGGGTTCGCACACTTGGGTTCATTTCCCAAATAATAACCCAAACCCACAGGTAGAAACACACACTTCTGCAGGAGGTCCTGACTCTCGTTGCAAGTCGAGCATCCCTTGTCTGAAATGCTTGGGATCAGAAGCGTTTCTGGTTTTCAAGTTTTTGGATCTTGGAACGTGTGCTTACCTGATGAGCTATCTTGGGAATGGGCCCAAGTCGAAACACAAAATTCATTCATATTTCATATAGAGATGGCCCTTATATCCCGAAGCTTATTCGACACAGTGTGTTCCATTTGTGCGTGAAGCAAGGTTTCATGTTGTAGGTTTTCCACCTGTAGCATCGGGTCAGCACTCAAAAAGCTTCAGATTCTGAGCACTTTGGACTTTGAGATTAACTCTGGCAACCTCACTTCTGCACACTGCACCCGACAGGGCGACTCTGCCGCCTCTCTCACGTCATGTGAGGGTTGTGGGGGCCCGGGGGTCGTGGGGCCTGCCAGCCACTGCTCCAGGGTGTCTTGGGCTGGGGCTCTGGTGCTGTGGGGACCCAGGCTGTGGGAGCCCTCTTCCTGGCCTGCAGGAGCCAGCTGCTTGTCGGGCCAGGAGTCTGTGCCTGGCCAGCCTCCTGTGTCCTCCCAGGCCAGCCTCCTGTGTCCTCCCCATCCTGACCGCTCCAGGAGCCGTCTCCCTGTCACTCCACCTCAGTGACGGTAACCAAGGAAGCAGGGAATTTGCTCTTCCCTGACCAGAATTTTTATTATTGTAAAATATATACAACAAAATTTATCATTTAAACTTATTTTTTAAGTGTACAATTCAGTACCTAATGGACAGTGTGGAAACACGGCCACTGTCCATTTTAAGGACTTCTTTTGTCATTTCAAACAGAAAACTCTGTACTCACTCCATAACAACCCCCCCACTCCCCCCTGGTGCAGGGTGGCCTCTGGTCTCCTGTGGGTTTGTCTCCATGGATTTGATTCCTCGTAGTTTTCATGTAAGTGGCATCTTATATATTTGCTCTTTTGTGTCTGATTAATTTCACTTTTTTTTAAGGACTTCTTATTGCTTTATTGTTAAATAACTGCTAATAAACTCTTGTTAGAAGTTTTTTAGATGTTACATCAAGTTAATCATCTTGGTCTTCTGATACACACACACACACACACACGCACACCTTTTTTCAAGTAAAGAAATGTTTGTTTATTGAATAGTTGCCACCAAATATTATTCAGTATATCATCTCGCAGCATATCACTTTCAAGTTAAAGTGTCATAAACAAACCCCATTATTTACAGTTCTCTTAAGGAATCATCTAATGACACATTGAGGTGCAAATTCTTTTGGCTTATTGTTCTTAAAAGAATGATAGTACCAAAAGTGATGTAAAACCAGCTAACCCAGGTTTTGTAGGAGATATGATGAAGCTACATTTTGCAAAAATTTAAGGTGTGAGATGGCAAACCCCCATCCAGCATCCTGAATTGGGTCCCTTCGGGAGGGACTGATAATTAATACAGTCAGACTTTTAAACGGAGAGATGGAGGCAGTTTAATTCTGCCACTGAGATGTACATATCTTAAGGTATTTGACTTTCAGGCCACAGTTTTGAAGGTCTGAAGTATCGGAGCAGGTGATGAATTGGCGGGTTGGCACATTGAGCACATGAATTGCCTTGATGTCATTAACATACATTTTCAGAGTATTGCTGGAACTTTTGGAATACACTAGAGTCTTTCCTTTGGCGTTCAGGGGCCCTGCAGATTGGCATTGCTGGTTCTTGACAACGTTATTCACTGTTTCAAGAAGGTCTCTTAAACTGCACTCTTTGTATCCTTGCTCGTCTGCAGAAACTGCTCTGGCATAGGTCTCGGCTGGGATCTTACTGAGAATCTGCTTAAGTTCTGGGCCTTCTCACTTAGATCTTGGAATTCTGGCTCGGTTGTTCAGTTATATATTCTTCTCCATCTGAGGAAGGTTCTCCACAGGGCCAAATTGTATACCTTTTTCCTCTGAAATTTTCATAATGTCTTGTGTGAGACCCAGATTTTCTTTTTCAGCCTTAGTGAATGTGGCTCTGGGTGTCTGAGCTACAGACAAATTTACTCTTTCTAGCTCATTAATCACAGCGTAGGTAACTGCACAGAGGGGCATAAAAACTAGAAGTGATCTCGTTCATCATCTCTTCCATTATCAACCTCATTCAACCCACTTAACCTGTTTTTGCAATTCATCCATTTTATAGCATGTATCAGAATTTTCTTTTCGTGGCTGAATAATATTCCACTGTGTGTATATACCCCATTTCGTTTATCATTCTTCCATTGATGGACTCTTGGGTTATGTCCACCTTTGGGCTATAGTCAGTAATGCTTCTATGAGCATGAGTATACAAATATTTGTTCAAGGCCCTGCTTTCAGTTCTTTGGAGTATATTCCTGAAAGTGGGATTACTGAATTCTGATTACATTTTAAGGTACTTTTAGATACTGACCGTAATTTTTAAAATCATTAATATACCCTAATTAAGCATTCTCCAAGTAATTAAACTCTAAATCATTTTTTCATCAAAGTTTCAGTCTCCTCCTCCCCCTCCTCAATGTCCTGTCCCTCCTGGGCCTTGCTCTTGTACCACTGAGCTGCACCCCGGCCCCTGAGTCTCCTCCTTAGCCCTCTGCTTTTTCAGTGAGTTTGTAACTGGGGACGCCTCCCAGCCAAGCAGCAGCTAGCGAAGCTGTTCTGAATACCAGGAAAACCTTCTAAGTGTGTCCTAAGAAATGCACCAGGAAATAAGTCTTGGAACTTCACAAAAACTGGGATTTGTTTCCAGCAGTCTTGTGTTTTAACAAAAGATGAACATTTTCTTTTCAGAACTGAGAGTGACTTAGACATGACGACCGCTTTCATTACGTGTTGGATTCTGACGTCTCCATCGTAGACGAGTCCTTTACACAAGGATGACCTAAAGAAGCCTGCTCTGGGCTGGGGCAGTCGCTCCTCCTAGGGGTTAGGGACAGGATGAGAATAAATGGCATCTTTAGTACATGTAGCCATATGTGCTATTCAACAGCTTCTCTTTCTGATTCACCTCCCTCTGGCCAAGTATCCTCCTCATTAGTAACTAATTTCCAGGTGTCTCCTTGCTCCTCCCAACAGGGGACACTGTTGGCCTTTGTTGCTCTTCTGACCACTCCATTCTTTGTGAATGACTGCTGCCAATCAAACACATTCCTTAGTTAAGGGTTCCGTAATTGAGAACTGTACCTGCGCACACAATTACTGTTGATTACCTGCTCCCTCCCACGGGACTTTGTGTTTTCTGCTAGCCGAGCGTCCAGGGAATCCTGTGCTTTCTCTTGTGAAAGACACAGTGATGTCTTCTTCTCACTGACGGCTCAGAAGCCACGGTACTTACTCCCTGCCACCTGGCGGCCAGCCTGCCCACAGGAGATGGAGAAGGTGTTTGCCCGGAGCTTCAGCCTTGCAGACTCCTGGGTCCCTGGCTGCAGCTCGCTTGCTTCACGAGGGAGTCTTAAGGGCATCTCAGTGTCCACCACCAGTGTCCTCTTGTCCTCCAGCAAACCAGCCCCACCTGCAGCGTCCCTAAGGTGGGGCTCTTCTCCTCTGGCCCCGATTGTCCCCGGGTGCCTCTTTCACCTGCCCGTCCCCCAATCAGCTCATCCTCAGGCCCCTCTGGCCCTGCCCTGGCTCTGTCACCTGCCACCCTCCACCCTGGAGGTTCTTCCCCAGGTAGCCGAGGGATGGATCTGAAGCATTTGTTGATTCTGTTATTTTCATCTGGAGGGTATTCAGGGAGGAGTGAACTTAATTTGAATCAGATGTGGAGCCTGAATAGAAAGGTGGTAAGTGGCCTTAGCATCTCCATTAATCTTGTCTTCTTAGATATTCTACTACGTAAGGTGCGGGGAACCAGCTAACCAGGTTTTGTAGGAATTTGTTGGGGTCACCTTTGAACCCAGCTGAGCTTTTGTTTCATGTCCAGTTACAACCAGCAAGAAGAGGGGGGGAAGTGCCTGTAAAGAAGAGCTGGGCTAAAAGGGCTGTGGAATCCACCCTCAGTGCAGGCTTCATTTAGGAGGGGCTGCCCTTGGTAGAGATCTTATTTATTGTCTATAGATATTCTATTTTACCGCTAAGACCTATTATTACTAAACTAAAAAAACAATCTGTGGAATATACTTGCAAAAATAGTTTTATCAATTAATCCAATTAATCCACTTCAGCTTTTAAGTCAGAGAAGGGACATGAAGCACAGCAATGCAGTGAACTTTAGTTAACAGCATATCGTATCACACAGGCCTGTAGCAACTAGACCTATCTCAAGTTCAAGACTAGAAGCTGTTCAGGAATTCCCCAAGTTGTAAGGAAATCTACCTAGGATGGTTAACTATTGTCAGGAAAACATTCCAGATCAAGAATCCACCTTGCCGGTACCTGTGAATGTGACTTTTCTAAGCATGTTAGTAAATCCCATCTCAAAACGTGTCATTATCATCTCCAGCCATGACATTTTACAGTATCAACATACATGTATTTAGTAACCCTGAGATCACGAAAAGTGTTAAGTGAAAGTTATTTTAAAATTCTAGAATTGTACCCTGAAAGATTTTCCAGCACCTCTGTGTATGGGATCCTGATAGGTATGCTGTGCAGGGTTGAGACACAGACCTGACCCCAGAGGCCAGAATGTGTGAACTCTGGTTGTTATCCTCCTGGGGTGCCAGGCTGGACAGTCTTAGGGAAAGGTTTTTGAGAGTTGAGTCCTGACGTAAGAAGTCCTTCCCACTCTGCGCCAGCAGACACTGGTCACCAGGCCAGAGGGAGCAGGAAGGTGCAGAGAGCCTTCCTGCAGTCCACAAGGCCAGCTTGTGGTGTGGCTGCTGCACTTATCACTTGTGTAGGTGGTTCATGTGAAAATCTGTGTTTCTTAGTGCAGTGATTGTGAGGAGGGTCACCCCCGGTCACCAACGACTGTCTTTCCACACACAGGAAAAGACCTAGACTGCCAACCACAAAGAGAGAGAGAGAGAGATTCATGCCTGGCAAGTTCAGGGCTTTGGAACAGGGATGTGACGGAATTTCCTGTTTTAATTAAGAATTCTTATTGAATTCCAGGGGCCACTACTTGACCTTACCTGGGTGGATGAGTCCCTTCTCGTTGAAGTCTCCCGGCTCATCCACTTTTATTTTTTAATTCTGTTTTTCTTTAAGCTTTGGGGAGAGGCTGTTTGCTTTTTTAAATTCCAAAATGCATCCTACACAAAAGTGTGTAGAACGTGTGCGGACGAAGAACAGCAGGGGACACGAGGGGCCTGCAGCCCGTGCCCCTCTGAAGCAGCTGACCCCGCACTTGTGCAGAGGGGCGGACCCCCAGAGCCGCCCCCAGCGCCTCTCTGACTTCCATGCACACCCTCCTCCGTTTTTATGAACTGCTTTCACATTCAGCCGCTCACCCCGGGGCAGTTTATTTTTAGCTTTGCCCTTTGTGGCAGAAGCTTGCATCAATGGCATCGCGCTGGCAGTGCCATCCAGGGACTTGCTGCGGCCTTCTGCGTCGGCTGTCGGGGTTCCTCGGAGTTGGGGTGTGGAACCTCAGCGCACCTTCCCGGCCTGCTGAGAAGCGTCCAGGTGTCCGCACCATCACGGTTTTCTTTCTTTTCTCTGGGTTTGCTTTTCCATTGGCTTTTGGAGAACAGTTTCGGAGCCCAGATTCTGCAGGTCAGCTGCCATTTAAGGTCTCAAGGTCGTCGGCTCCTGTGGCCGAGGCACGTCGGGCTGGACTTTCCTGGTGGTGCGCGTTCCCTGGTGGGAATACTGGACCTGCCCGTCTCTGGAGACCTTCCAGGAGAGGGCGAGCTCGTGACCCGCACCCCCAGATGTGGAGATGAAGCCCTGTTCTCTGCAGAATTGCAGGGATGAGCCGTCCACGGGATCCTTCCTTCTGGGTTTAACCCCCCACCCCCACCCTGAGTGCTAGTGAGATGGGGGCCAGCCTGGAACCCCAGATGAGGTGGCTGGAAGCAGGCTGGTCTGAGATCACAGGAAGACTCCCAGAGCATCCTTCTTCCTGCTCAGGCTTTCCCCGGGCCTCGCCCTCTTCCCACCCACCTTGCTCCTCCCCAGTTATTGGCAGATGTTCTGTTCCATTGTGTCCTCAGGAGGGAGTCCGCAGAGGGCACGCCCCGTGTCTCATTTTAAAATACCCTTATGGAAATGACCACAGAACTAATAAAACAACAAAAAAAAGTCAGCTGTTTGCATTTATTTTCAAATTTAGAAAACTCTTCTGGAAAGATTGCACTGAGAGTCACTTGCATCATTGTTAAGGGCATTGTCCTCTGACATTTTAAAAAGTAGGTCTTTGAGTATGTCTTTCCTCCTCTATAAAGTAAGACCCAAGGTGTATTTGCCTGTGTTAGCTGGTTATTATTGAAATTTGTTCAGCTTGGGTGCCCTTGAACTGGATGTGCATGTTTACCAGATGGGGAAAATAAAATGAGTTTATTTAATGCAGGACTGCTCAGAGCCTGTGCACGCCATCTCAGATAACCCTCTGAGCTCACTCTGGAAAAGGCACCATTTGACTAGTTCCCACTAACCCCAGTGGTCCCCTCCACCTTGGCCTCAGGAGTGCAGTGGAACTTCTCTAGCACCTTAAGATGTGCCGCTTGTCTTGATGGACGTGTGAACCTTAGGGGCAGACTTATTTTTGGTTCACTTTTGATTTAGAAAGTTTATGCTAAATAGCATCTTTCTTTCTTTCTTTCCTTCCTTTCTTCCTTCTTTCTTTCTCCCCAGTATTTTCTTTTAAATGAGAGTATGGTGAAGGAGGATGTTTGTCACTCCTGCACGTTCTTTTGACCTTGAACCTATCATAGAGCCTGAAGTGGAATCTACATATAATTACATCTTTTTCAGCTAAATACTAAAACATCAACCAGAGAAACTCATTCTTGAGCAGTTGAAAATTGTCAGGCATCTTTATCTAAAATGATTCCTATTCCAACAAAAAAAATTTTTTCCTCTCTCTACCAGGTATACCAGCCCCATCCCCCACCCCCAGAGTATTCTAAGTTAATTTTCTAGATAACTGAAGTTTGGACTTTCAGACCGTGGTCCTTAACCATTCAAGCTGAGGCTGCTGGAGCTCAGGATGTGACTGCTTGCCTCTGCTGTCACACAGCGTGGGACTGGGGAGGCACCCTCTGCTGCTGCCCCCTCCCGGCCCAGTCTGGCCGGTCGGCTGTCCTGTGGGCTGTGTGTGCAGGAACACTAGACAATGGGGGAGGTCAAGTTGGGGCGCAGAGCAGTGCTCAGGGCACTAGGAATGGGGGACCTGGTCGACCCAGGGCTGTGGGACATCTTTAGGTGCTCAGAGGCTTTCTGACTTCTGGGTACAGGAGGGTTAAGGTCTTTGGGAAAGGGAGCCCTTACTATTCTCAATGGTTTGTGCCCTTTGGAAGTTTGGAAATTGGAAACTGAATGTGAGTCATGGGCATAACTTTCTAAGTTCTCTCGAAGCCTTGTTTCAGCACACGGAGGTCCTTTCCTGAGAGGGCAGCCAGGGCTGGCAGCCGCCGTAGAAGATGATGCTGCTGTGCCGTTAGGGGAGGCCCTGCCTTTCCGGCCGTGTGTGTCGGCGTTCTCACTGATAAAGCATTTTGGGAAAGCACAGTGCTGCACATAGGTTTGGTTGGTGTTCAAACAAACCCCAAGGAGCAGCGAACTCGGGGAACTGGCCGTGTTGTCTCAGACGTTACTGGTGACCTGGTGATGTGAGCCAAGGACTCCATCCCTCCACGGAGCAGGCATCTAATAGGAAGCTCCAATGTCTGCTGGTGTTTTCGGCACTGGGAACGGAACAGGGCACAAGCGGACAAGGCTCCTCTTCCAGAGACCTTGTGACTATCAGGTCTAGCGGAGAAGATCTGGAGTTAGGCAAATAAAGAAATGGCACATGCCTGTAATCCCAGCGGCTCAGGAGGCCGAGGCAGGAGGATTGTGAGTTCAAAGCCAGCCTCAGCCACAGCAAGGTTCTAAGCAACTCAGTGAGACCCTGTCTCTAAATAAAATACAAAATAGGGAGTGCCCCTGAGTTCAATCACCAGTACCCCACCCCCTAAAAAAAAAAAAAGAAAGAAAATGGGAGAAAATGGGAGGGCTTAAAATCCTGAAAGGTGCTGTGAAGAAAATAAAGCAGGGAACATGAGACTGAGTGACAGGGAGGGAGAGCTCATGGGAAGGTTGTCCCCTGGGTGAGTCCAGGGAAGGGGGTCCAGGCAGAGAGAGCCTGTGCATAGGCCCTTGCTGCAAATGCTTTCTTCTGGGGGCCGCCTCTGTGCTGTAGGAGGACAGACCCAGAACAGGATCGTGCAGTCACTGAGGCCCAGAATTAAGAATTGGCTTCCCCCCTTCGCTACCTGCTGCTTTAAGAGCTGTCCAGTGACCCAGTGAACAAGATGGTAAATGTGTCCTTCTTAAAAGACTCTCGGATTGGCAGTAAAACAAAGCAAACAGTTTTCAGTAGTGGTAAAATAAATGGACCTCATTATTTATATAAAAATAGGCTGCCCTTCAAGTATGGCTTGTGATAAGTAGCCATGTGGACTGCCTACATCCTTTGGTATGCCGTTCCAAGATTCTTTTTATGCATGTGTTTATTTATCCAGCAAACATTTATCCTCTGCTGCACACCAAGCCCTGAGCCAGACCCAGCAGGAGAGAACCCGGAGTGGGTGTGATCCAGCCTCTGCCTGCAGGGCACTCGTAACCAGAGAGATGTGGGGCCCTAACCAGGCCAGATGCTTCCCGCGTGGCAGCGAGGGGTGGAGGGCAGAGAGAAGCAGGCCCAGGCATTGCCCTGGCGAGGCTTGCTGTACAGTGGGCAAGAGAGACAGCCTCAGGGCGCCATGGCAAAGGCTGCCAGCAGGGGTCATGAGTCATGGGAAGAGGCCCCTGGGGAGGAGCCACTCTGCAGGGCAGGAAGGGCCAGGGGGCTGTGTTGGGGGCTCTGGAAGAGAGCAGCGTGTGGGAGGGCTGCAAGGTAGGAGAGAGGCTTACGTGGGTGGGAGCAGGTGGCAGGAGGAACAGCATTTGCCATGTCCTGCGGACACAGTCGGGAATTTGGTTGCTCTTCCAAGTGTAATGAGATGGTTGCAGGGTTTTAAACCTGGGCATGGGAGGAAGCATTTCCAAGAGCTCACTGGTTGCAAGGTGGGCTCTGGAGCTAAGGGAACAGCTCAAAAGACCCAGGCCAGGTTGCCATCCTGACTTTGGGGTGAGCACTGATGGATCAGGCCGGGCCGGAGGAGCCAGGTGTAATGGACAGAATATGCTCAGCAGCCTTAGTTCTGCCCTCCTCAGAGACGCACGAGTACGCTCGGAATTGTCCTGGTGCCACAGAGACAGCACAGGCTCTGGTGGGCTCGGGGACAGCATCGCTGATCCCACCGTCGGCCCCCCAAGGTCATGGGTTCAGTGTCCACCCGTGGAAACTTTTTTCTTTTCCTTTTTTCCCCCTGCCAAGTCAATCTTTCTTATTTTTTAATTCTTTTTTTCCCATTGGAGGTTGATCTGGCCCATTCTAGTACTGGCCCTTTTAGCCACGCTTCAGACGTGCCTCGTGGAGTTAGCTCTACAAGGTGGTGGGCACCCTAGGGAGATCACACACCCGTGAGGGTTCAAAAGGAGTTGGCCCCTCTGTTCCTACCCATTCTTTTTCCCCCTTGCAGCACAGGTGGGTGTAATTTTGAATGGATCTGTAGGTCCCTCTGTTTAGTAGTTCTGTGTTGCTGTGACCAAAAGACCTGATGAGAATAATTTTAGAGGAAGAAAGGCTGCTTTGGGGCTCTTGGTTTCAGAGGTCTCAGTCTGTAGATGGCTCCGTTGCTCTGGAGAACGTGATGGTGGAAGGGTGTGGTGGAAGAAAGCAGCTGAGGACAGGAAGCTCATTTGCCAGGGACAACATACAAACTCCAAAGGCACACCCCCAGCCACCCACCTCCTCCAGCCACCCCCACCTGCCTTCAGGCCCCACCCAGTTAATCCATTCAAGTGGCTTGATGCACTGTTGGGTTAAGGCTCTCCTAACACATTGTTTCACCTCTCAGCTTTCTTGCATGGTCTCACTCCTGAGCCTTGGGGGGACACCTCACATCTAATCCACAACACCCTCCTTCACCGCTGCTCAGTAGGTTAGATTTAAACGGTTGCTATTTTGCTGTCTTACACTTCCTAACCTAAAGAGCAGTATTTCCAGGAGTGCTCATCACTAGCGTGACCTGGGTCGAAGACATGGTCTTGGCAGGCTCCTTCACAGGGAATGGGGAAGACATGCCATCACACCTCCTAAAAAGTCATTCATGAGAGACACAGTTTCCTGCCTTGGTGATTGACTTACCATGACCTTGAAACTAGATGGTTCTGCACAGTCTGTTGCACAGAGCAAGCGGGCTGCCGAGTCAGGGGTCTCGGGCCCTGCAGCAGCAGGTGCTTCTGTGCAGATGGAGAGGAGGTTTTCTGGGCAGAGTTTGTAGGTAAAGTAGGTGGCTGACACCTACTCTCTATTACTCTCACGTCTGTAAAGCTTTCCCTGTGTCAACTCACTTAACCCTCCCGCCAGCTCCATGCCATGTCCAAGGTCACGCTGCGTCATGCAGGGAGTGAGGCAGCATGGAAGCGGGCAGTCTGGCCTCTGTGTTCCTGCATGTGACCTCCGTGTTGGACTGGCTATCACGAAAGGCCACTTGTGGGTGTCAACAGGGACCTAAGGTTGTTCAGCAACCATCAGTGCTATCAAGAAACTGTCTCAAGAGCACAAGGTCAGGTTCTGCCTAGTGCAGAAAAGTCTAACGTATCATCATGGTACAATTCTACACCATGGTTATGCAGCAGCATGTTTTATGGTTAGACATAAGATCTCACATAAATCGCAAATTAATCTAGGAAATAAAACTGAAACTGCATAGTTAGAAGCAGGTAGCCAAAGGCACATTACCTGGAGTCAGGTCTCCAGCAGTGGCCGAGGCTGGGTGGGTACACTGTGTCCTGAGGGTGACCTACAGAGGTGCTGCATTCTGGATGTTTAAATATGAACTTGGAACTCCCTGCTGTAGCACTGGGAAAGATTCACACAGGATACTTTTTTGAAGATGGGACAAGAAAACCACACCAGAGCCGCGTTCCTCTGTTAATTTTGTCTAGGTCACCTGGTGTGAGCTCGTGGCTCTATGGGTGGGTAACTGCAGGCATGGCCTCCAGGGGCAGGAGGGACAAGCGGCCTGGAGCAAGCTCCACTCAGCCTTCCCTGCCTGTGCCCCTGAGCCCCGGCTGGGGTCAGCTGGATTGTTAGTCAGGAGGAAGGGTCCAGGGTTGCTGGGCAGGTTTAGGAAAAAGGCAGAAAAGCAGTTATGATGGACAGTGGTCATGTAAAGGACATCATGTGAATTGTGACCCTCCATTTGCTTTGTGGAGCCTTTTTGATTTTGGAAATAGAAGCCGCAGGAACATCATTATGTGACACCAATAGTTATTGTGGTCTATTCATGAGTATTTATTTCAAGGTTTGTATTTTATTGCAATTTTTTTATTAGCCAGTTAATTACAAGGAAATGCAATTTTATTCTGGAGTACTTTCCCTCAGCTTACAGGCAGCAATATTAAACACTTTCAGGAGAGAAAACGTCACTTATTTGGTGACAAGGGTCACTACAAGTAATGTAGTTTTAAAAAGCAAGAACAAATTATTTTTTTATTTTTATTTTTTTTAGCATTCGGTAACAGGTATTTGATGTTTGGCTTCTGACCTGAGCATTTTATAGACTAGAAATGTCCTTGAACTCGGTGCTTCTGGAAAAATCAGAAGTAGATAGTTTTTATTTTTGTTTTCCCTTGTATTCCAGCCAGTCAGGGACTGACACTTTAGTAGATGGGGGGGGACGAAAGCATTGTGACATCGTACCCTTAAAAGAAAGCAAGAGAGAGGCCAGTGCCTTGGAAGAGGTCTCTGGCCTAGAAACAGCTGTGGCCTGGCACCGGCGCTCAGCCTGCTTCGAGGAGGGCGGGGCCGGGTGGTGTGGCGGATTCGTCTAGGTAGAGAGCGGGTTTCCCTCCTCACCCCTCTTTCTGTCTAGTTTTGTGCCCATCAGTCCCAACCCTGTGGCCCTGCTTTCAGCTTCAGGAGGTGGCAGTGACTGGCTTATTAGCCACGACTCGCAGGATCCTGGCTCAGTCCTTCCTGCCCCTGCACACCCCTGCCTCCTTCCCTGCCCGACACGCCCCCTTCTTCTCCCAGGCTCTGCTGGCTGGCTGTCCTTCCCTCCTGGTTCTTCATTTGAAATAACAGAGACCGAGATGCAGGCAGCTCCCTGACCTCACCTGCCTCACAATGTCAACGTGGCTTCTAAATCTTGCTCTTCTCCAACTGGGAGAGCAGGGATGGAGCTTTTTTCTGTTTTGCATTTTTCAGAACAGCGTGCAGTTGTATGTCGCTAAATTGCTGTGAGAGCAAGGCCTGTTGAAATATCCTGCCCATCCGGGATTATTTTAATAAGAAAGTTAACTTACTGAGAAGGAAAGACCTCAATTATTGAGTGCCTCCTCTCCATAAGAATAATGACCTGGTAATTCTCCAGATCTGTGGTTTGGAAAACTTATAGGATGTTCCAGAAGTTTGTCCTGGGACTATCTACCTCTGGCTCCTGCTCCTGCCTGCCCTTGCTGTTCTGAGTTCAGAGTAACTTTTTGGTAAAAGGGACCGGTCTTGGGTGATTCGGAAGCTATAAGGTGAGAGGGTGAGAGACGCCTCGGGAAGCCTGAAGTCATGCAGAAGTTATGCAGAAAGGGGAATTAGGGGAGTTAGAGGTTCAACAAGTCCTCCTTTGTGTGCTCATATTTGCAATCAGTGTCTGTGGGGGTTTCTCCATTAGGGTCGGAGCCTGGATGGGGAGGAGGGCTTGAGAAGCAAGTAACTCCTCCTCAGGGCTTCCAGACCGTGGCTGGGAAGGTGTGGATTTTCACGTGACCGTCTCTCCCAGCCATCTGTTGACTTACTGTAAGATATTTAAAAATCCAACGTGAATTCAGAGATGGAAAAAAGAAACTTGAATGTATACAAGGTGAAAGTCAAAAAGGCCGTGCCTCAGGTAAAGATGTGGAGGGTCATTTGGCTTACTGGTGGATTTTGCTGAGTGTCTGCTGAATGCTGGAGAGGGCTCAGGGAAGAGCAGAAGAGGGGCAGGTACTCCAAGTGCACCTGTCCTGTCTGTGTCCTGGCCTGCTTGTCCAGCAGGTGGGGCCACTGGTGCCCTTGCCAGACTGGAGGTTAGAACCCAGTTTATTACCTGAATATTCTCCTGTCACTTCATCAAATGATGAAACCTCAATTACCAAGGGACTTTTTGTATCTTAGACTTTAGGTTCAAGCTGACATCTGATTGTCTTTTTCTATTAGCCAAGACCTTTACCAGAAGCATATTCACAGTTACTTGTCACAGTGGAGAGAAGCCGGAGAGCAGGGAATGTTGATAACTTGTTGATTGGTTGGTTCCTTTCACAAGAGTTATTGTATGAAAATTGTGTAAGGCATTGGACACACACCATTAGAACTATGGTCAGTTCCAAGTAGAGGGTCACTACTGTGGGTTTCACTGTTTAGCCAGTGGAGATGGTATGTTTTGTATCATTGAAACTTGAGTCTAGCAAGGCTCACTGGTGCATACCTGTAATCCCAGCTACTCAGGAGGCTGAAGTGGGAGGATTGCAAGTTTGAGGCTAGCCTCAGCAACTTAGTGAGACCTTGTCTAAAATTAAAAAGCCTGGAGAAACAGCTCAGAGGTAGAGTGCATTTGTATTCAATCGCTAGTCCTGCAGGGTCAGGGGAGAGGGAGAGAGAAAAAGAAAAACTTGAATCTTAGTGGATGGCAGACCGATTTATACCAGTGCAGAAAGGAAATATAATGATTTAAAATTGGAATTTTATTGTATTATGTTTACAAGCTATTATACCTCCAAAACATTTTTTTTTGAATCATCAGAATTTTCAAATAATGAACTTGATTTATAAAACTTGAACTGAATAGAAAACTCCTGGTGAGAATAGTAACATGCTGTTAATCACTTTATTTCAGAATTTTATTGTTTCTATTGCAAAATTGACACATCTTGATGGTGGAAGTGTTTTTGGCAGAGACTTGAAATCTCATTGCATTCATGAAAGCCTTTTTGGTTGTTTTCCATTGAAGTCAATGAGAAGTGTTTCCCAAAACATGCTCCAAGATATTGCTCTCAAAGAAGTCTGTGGTCAAATACGTTGGGAAATGCTGCTGTTGAAATGCTGCATTTACTCAGTGACGTCAGAGACATACATCAGCATAGAAAGCTCTGCCGTCAAATAACCCGTATTGGGCTTAGTGCATTTCCCAATTTAATGACATCAGAACTTTTTAGTTGACCTTTGTTAAAATCCCATAGAACATCAACTCTGTATGTAATGTGGGCCGGGAGGAATATTGTTTTTAAATAAACCATGAGAGGTTGTCTGTGCTTTCTGAAGATGTTTTTGGTTCTGCATGCTAAGCACATGATTGACCCCTGAGCAGCACTCCTGGTCCCTCTGAAGGCCTATCTGCTAAGTGAAGGCAGTCTTGCCCCAAAATTGTGGGACCCTGGTGGTGATCTAAGTAAATTCCACATCTGGATTACGTTTAATTCTCTAAGGCAAAATATTATTTCTGAGTTCTTGTGCTGAGAGGGTGAGATGGAGTGGGGGACGGGGGTGATGAAAGCAGTGTAGCATGGCCTCGTTTTCAAGGGGTTTAAATTTTAAAGATACAGAAGACTTGACTACAAGGCTCCCCAGCTGTGTGTGCCAGCAGGCGCTAAGCTGTTTTGTGGGACATAGGAACCCTGGAGCGTTAGAGGCAGTGAGGGCCAAGTGCTGAGGAATTGACCGAGTTGAGCCTTGAACTGGTCTTGACGAGTCGCCTGAGGGGTCAGGCAGAGCTGGGGGACAGAAGAGGGTCAGGGGCATGCAAGTTGCATGAGCTGTGTGGTAAATACACCTGGTGCAGAGAGATCAACCCTCCTGTCCTGGGAGCGGGGAGGAGCTTCAGTGTCTTGCACAAGTAGTGCCACAGTCAGGGTAGAGCCACATCTGCTCGTTTTCTCTCCAAATCCCGAGACCTGCAAACAAGATTACTTGGCTGGCTTTGAAAACCTCCAGTTGTTTTCAGTTTATTTCTTTGGCATACACAGAAAAATCTACTTCCCCTTCCAGAGGTTTGTGCAATTAAAAACAAGGGCTTTTTGGAGAATGAATGAGAGCAGGCAGCCGAGAAGGCTTGGGAGTTACACTTTTTCAAGCAAGTGGCAGTCAAATGTTTGCTAAGGAGTCGGCAACCACACCTGCGTCTTGGGGTCATTCATTGAGGTCTGTTTGAAGGAATGCTCTTCTTGATTCACTAGACAGTTGGTTAGCAGAAACACTGCCTCCTTCCGCAACAGAGCCACACAGGTTTCTCAACCATAGGGACATGGCTTTGACTGATGTCATCAGCAAAGGGCCACAACCTTAAATCTACACCCAGGCAGGGCCACTCCACAGCAGGAGCACAGGCTGAGAGAGTGGAAGTTCTGAGGGAGGCCTTGGTAGCGAGTTCATTTTCGTTTGAACACCATAGAGTGTGCTTCCACAAATTAGGCAGCTGTGGTGTTCCTGGGCAGCATTATCTTATGGGGCCAGCATTGTCTGTGTGTCTGTCATGGACTTAACTGTCACTCTGGTATATGACTGTATTTAATATCGATGGTATGGAATCACATAGGTGTTTACATGAATCTTCTGCATCTCTTTCTTTTCCATATCGTTAAGAGGTGAACATGGGCACATTAAAGTTTTTAAGAGTTTACTTATGCAGATAATGCTTCATGAATTGTGCGGCTCCACAGGGGAAGTGGCTTGGGGCTCCACCAAAGAAACACCAAGGGAAAGCATTTGCAGGGTGAACTTGAGGCTGAGCAGAGGAATTACTTGCTTGGTTCAAGTTGGAGGAGTTGCCTTATTTGAACTGTCCTGGTTGGAATGTTCCTGGTTAAATAACTAATGCTCAGCCTCTTTCGATTGTCTGGACTTGGTTCATTTTCTAAATGTAGAAGCCCCAGAGCACTGGCACCATCTCCTCCTAGTGGCCTCCTGTTCTTTTTATAGTTTACCTGCATATACATGAAACCTTGAAACCTTTTATTTTTACATTATAATATCACATGAGTCAATACTACTCACACTGGGAAATTTTTTTTTTTTTCACAATTACCAAAGATTGACGTGCAACCTCCAGGGATTTGGGCAGTGGACTCTGGTTCTGCCTTAGAACCACAGTCCACTTCTGCTCATCACCTGATTGACATCTTAAGAAAGGTGGGCCAGTTAATAAAGCACAGTTGTGAGGCCCTCCGCGGCTCTCTCTTCTTTAATGGGACTCCTGGTTCTAAGCGAAATGATGACTGCGTGTGGGGAGAAGCAGATGAGCCTCGCGGTTTCCATTTTCCCTGCTACCCAGCCCCCACCCGTTGGTTATAAGCAACACAAAGGACCCTGGCGGAATTGTGGTGTTATTAGCATATGTTGTGCTTTCGGCGTGAAAGGAGTACCCTTTTAAACTACTTAGAAGGCTGAAATAGGATTAGGTTTTCTAGGAAGAATGAAAAAAGCCTATTAGAATGTCGGGGAAGAAAGGATCATTTTTTTATTGGCAGCTAACAAGATCAATGTGCTGATACTGGCTGCCAACCAGCCCCGCTTCCTGGCTGCTGGGGGCAAGTACTGTGTGGCTCTAGTGTAAAGGACACACACAGGAACTCTGGAGAGCTCCCTGGGATCTAGCTAGCCTGTCCCACCTCTGTTGGGTTACATGGTTTATCAGGAAACCTTAAAAGGAAACTAGACAATCAGTCCTCCACACCTGTGGGTTCTGCATTCTCAGATTCAACCACCAACAGAACAAAAATATTCAGGAAGAAAGTGTGCCTTTTTAAAAAAAATCTTGTCATCATTTGCTAAACAATACAGCATAACAGCTATTTTCAGAGCATTTAGATTATATTAGGAAAGCTAGAGATGATTTTAATTATACAGGATGCATACAGGTTACATGCAGATGTTACACCATTATGTGTAAAGTAGTTGAGCATCTGTGGATTTTGTATCAACCCCTCATAGATACCTAGGAACGACTGTGTCTTACTGACGTGGTGCATGCCGTTTCAGGTGATTGCTTTGTTGTAACCCAAGTGACATTTCCTTCCTTTGTTACATAAAGCAAGCAAAATGAGAAAAGTCCTAGTCAAAAATACAGTGCCGAGGCTGGGGTGTAGCTTGGTGGTAGAGCATTTGACTCCCAAGCACAAGGTCCTGGGTTCAGTCCCCATCCCAGGGACAAAGCGTGTAGTGTGTGAGGTGTTCATTATCCTCCTACCTGCTCTGAGCAGATGCCTGCCAGAGCAGTGTTCCACTTAAGGAAATTTTCTTGGCAAAAACCTCAGACTTTGTATACAGAATGAAAATTCCTGACCTTTTTAGAATTAAAAACACTCATGCATTTTTTACTCCAACATCTATAAATATTTATCTCGTTTTAAGGGATAGACACACGAATATGTTGAGACTTGCTGGATACCAGTTATTCTAGACCAAAAAAACCTGAAGACAAAAATTGCGTTCCCATTGTGCTTGTCCAAGATAATGACGTAAGGCCCAACAACCCGTTTCCTCTTGGCTAACTCGTGGAATTCCAAGAAAATGGCTTTTCAGCTCTGCCACAATAGGAATTTTGTGATTTTTCTCTGCATTTAGAGATGGAGGATGTCCACCTGACTGTGGTGTCAGAGGGCATTTCCCCTGCTGCTGAGCTCTGCGGGATTGTCCAGACCAAGGATGAGTAAAGGTGCCATGCAGGGGCCTTTCTATCCCATGCCTTCTGCCTGGGAAATCTATTGTCATGTCCCTGTGACGCTGTCCCTGTGAGGGTGGAGTAAAGCCCTGGGAAATAGTCATTTCAGTTGATGAACGGTGATGATCACAGGTTGACCAAGAATGACATCGGGAGGGCCAAGAACTGCCGTAGGAACCCCCACCTTAGAAATCTAAGACCAGCTCCTTGGTTTCTTCGCGCATGGGAAAATACTTACAAAGCAAGGCAACCTAATATTCTGTGTCTTTGAAAACCTGATCCTCATCCGAGTTCCCTCCCGGTGTGTTTTCAGTGCTTGTGGAGTTATTAACAGGGAAAAATGGTCATCATACAAAGAGTGTGTATGTGTGCTTGTTGACAGTGAAAGGGGATAACTGGCTTTTAAGTTTCTATTCTATTATCATTTAGAACCATGCTTTTCAAATGAGAAATGCCCTAATACATAATAGTTTGTTAAGGAAAAATGCATATATATCAATGCCAATTTTAAGAAAAATGTTAAATGTGAAAACTGATTTAAAAGCGCTGGACAATACGCAATGCTCATCCATTGCCGTTTCTTAGAATCATTAAAAACGCGTCGCTGTGACAGTCTGGGTCTGCTCTGTTAAGCCAGGACAGGGGAAGTTCATGACGTGTGGGCCTTTCCTTTCAGGCAGTCCTTTCCTTCAGGCAGGGATGTGTTTGGATGGGCCCCTGCGCCTCAGGAAGTGGAGTGTTTTGCAGATCTGTGACCACGGTGCTGAATTCACCTTCTGTTTTTTCTCTTTCATTGTTTCCCCCGATGTGGCTGCTGTGTTGACCACCCTCTGTATCTCTGCCGCTGAAATGTTTTCTTTCCATCATTAAGGAAACCTCCCAAGGTAAGCTCGGATGTGAAATTGGGCATGTGTACTGGCTTGGTGTGCAGAAATGGAGGGTCTTTAACTCGCTGCAGTAATCTACATGTAAGAGCCTGGTGCCCTGGCGCCCTCCTGTAATCCCTTTGGAGGCCGAGGCAAGAGGGTCACCCATTCAAGACCAGCCTAAGCCCTAAGGAACTTAGTGAGGCCCTGTCTCAAAATAAAATATAGAAGGACTGAGGATGTGTCTCAGTGGTTAAGTGCCCCTCGGTTCAATCCCTAGTTCCAACCAAACACACAAACAAACAAAAAAAAAACCCCAAAACAAAAATCAACATATGCTATCTACCTGTCTTCTTAGGAAGAAAAAAAGTAGCATTCTAATTAAAACTAAAGCCATGAGCAGGCAACTCATGTTGATAATAGCGCCCAGCTGGAGTGCCTCTATGGAGACTTTCCCACACATCCGTTCTCGGCAGGAGGGCCCTAGTCCTCAGACTGGCCTCTCAGGTGCTTGTTCTGTTTTGTTGATGAGGACACAGGGTCAGCAAGATTCCCAGGGTGAGTGGGTGGGGACCAGAAGGCAGAAGGACAGAAACTGCATCTCAGAATGAGAGCGTGTTAATGGTGATATGGATGGGGCAGGCTTTCCTTTCTGTGCCCTGCTAAGAACAGCTAATATCTTCAGAGGTGACCAGCGTCTGAGTGATTGAAGGTTGATTTTGTTGCCAGTGAGCATTCTGTTGAGTTTCAGAGGGAGACTTGGCACCAAAAATAAGAAGTGTGACCAGAGTCCAGCCCGTGATGCTGATGAGGGCCACAGTTCTTGAGATGAGCTTAGGACAGGCTATTCCTACACATGATGAGTGGTCAGAGTCTAAGATGCTGGGTGAGGGCCTGGGATCCAGACAGGCCAGGCTTACTTTCCCTTGGGTTAGGAAGGAGAATCCAGTTTATAGCTCTTGGATTATGGAAACCCACTAAAATGCTATTTCATGCTTTGTACTTACTAAAGGCAACTTAGGGGAATTACCTTTGGCATTGAGACTTTCAACTCCAACAAGGAAGGTATGCCTTGAACAAATGCTCTGAGATGCATTAAGAAAGAGGAAATATGTTGTTATAGAAGTATGCACCAGGCAGGCATGCTGTCCAAGTCTGGGGACCAGTATAAATTCTTCCTGAGTTGATATGAATATTATCCATGAAATTTGCAACCTAGAGAATATCTTTATTTCTGATAGATGCATGCCCCTTATGTAGCCCTTCTTTCCCTTACCACTGGTTCCCAGAAATTTCAAAACATACCGTCAATCTCATGATATATTGACTTCTTTCCCCACGGGGGCCGGCGGGGCGGGGGAGCAGGAAAATACTGAACAATTCCATGTACTGCTGCTTAGTGAAGAAAAAGAACTGAAATTGAAAAGAGGCACAAAAATGTTTTTGCGAGATCACTATCACGTTACACACAGAAGTGTTCTGGTGACTTTCTAGCCTGTGGCTGGCAACCTCCGTTTTTGCCAAGTGTTCTTGACGAGAGTTTCTAAGAAGTGTCACAAAATTTTCAAGATGAAATGAATGTTCCGTTGTCATGTTAATATAGCTTTTAAATATTTAATACATACAAAAAATGGGTATTTTAAGTATGTCTTGTAGACATGCACTATAAGGCACATCTGGAAAGAATAAAGATCGATTTGAATTCAAATACACGATGCAATAGAATAACATTTACAATGACACAGGATGTTGCAAACAAACAGGAAAAGGAATGATGCTTTTGACGATGCTTATAGAAGAATGGAATTTGTGCTGGTGCTGGTGGTGCAGGCCAGTAGGGAATACATGCCCACGATAATATAAAATCAATTGTATTAAAAGCCACAGAGACAAAATATGTGTGAAATTCATAGGATAAAAGTTCTTGTTCTGACTTTTGCAGTCAGAAATGACAAATTAGGAGCCAGTCACAGTGGTACACATCTGTAATCCCGGCAGTTTGGGAGGCTGAAGCAGGAGGATCGCAAGTTCTAGATCAGCCTCAGTAGCTTAGTGCAGCCCTGAGCAATTTAGCAAGACCCTGTCTCAAAATAATAAAAGGGCTGGTGGTGTTGCTCAGTGGGTAAGCACCCTTGGGTTCAATCCCCAATACAAAAAAAAAAAAGAAATGACAGATTAGGTAATCAGTGTTACCTCTCCCACTGGAAGGATTGTTAGAAGTAGAGAAATTGTTTAAGAACCTGTGCTTAATGGCATTGGAGATTTTCTAAATTTAGTGAAGAATTACTAGATGAAGTTCTAAAAGGAAGTAAAAATTTGGATTAAAATAGTATTTTGGGAAGTACTTTTCAAAGGAATAAATGATCTCTAGCCACAGTAGTGTTGCCAACAGTTATGTGAGACCCACGGGGGACAGAAGTGTTAGAGTCCTTGTCCTGCCAGAGTGGGGTCCTTGGTAATCTTCTTGTTCTTTTGGTTGGCAAAATGGATTGAGATTCAGACTTGGGTTATGAATGAGAAATAAAAGTAAATCAGCCCTCACATGGATTGCCAAGGAGCTGTAAGTTATCTGTGTGATCCAGGAAATCTCACGCTATAAAATTGGATCAAAGTTCATCTAAATTTTCACTTCCTTCTAGAACTTCATCTAGTAATTCTTCACTACCAGATGCAGGTGCCCACAAGTACTGAGGGAAGCAGGTGTAACCCTAAGTCATTCAGGATTCCACAGACATTTTTAAAAGTACAATATCTGGGGCTGGGGTTGTGGCTCAGTGGTAGAGTGCTTGCCTAGCACATGCGAGGCCCTGGGTTCAATCCTCAGCACCACATGAAAATAAGTAAAAAAAAAAATAAAAGTATCGTGTCTAACTACAACTAAAAAAAAACATATTAAAAAAAAAGTCTAATGTCTGGGGCTGAGGGTTTTGCTCAGTGGTAGAGCACTTGCATAGCATACATGAGACGCTGAGTTCATTCCCCAGCAACACACACACACACACACAAAGAGCAATATCCAGCACAGAACCAAAGATAAAGAAGATGTATGACAAAATAATGTGACATAAAACAAGAGCTAGCAGAAAAATAAAAAGTAGAGATATTTTTTATACTTTACCACAAATGCCTCGGGTGTTCAAATGAATAGACACAGACTTTAAAATAAATATACTTACTATGTTTAAGG
The DNA here is from genome assembly GCF_045843805.1 of Urocitellus parryii. NCBI lineage: Eukaryota > Metazoa > Chordata > Mammalia > Rodentia > Sciuridae > Urocitellus > Urocitellus parryii. The sequence goes on along the minus strand of NC_135538.1, from coordinate 147,190,300 downwards.
AGATAAAACAATAGATTGAAGAATGTTCAAGAGAACTAAAATTTATACAAACATTTGGAAAACAACCCAATAGAAATTCTCAATCTGAAAAACTCAAAATTAAGGACTTAGTATTAGAGTTTAACGGCAAGTAAATCCAGCTGAAGAGAGAATCAAATAATTGGAAGGTAAGTTGGCAGAAAATATTAAAATGTTAAAACAAGTGGTGTGGGAACAACTAGATATCCACATAAAAAGAAGTAAACACAAACCTTACATTCTTCATAAAAATTAACTCAAAGTGGATCATAGACCTAAATATAAAATGCAAAAATTATAACACTTTTAGAAGATAAGCAGAAGAGAAAATTTAGTTGATCCTGGGTTTGGTGATCATCATTTAGACAGAATGTCAAAAGCATGACCCATGGGGGCAAAACTAATAAGTGGAACTTGATTGAAAGTAAACACTCCTCTGCCAAAGATGGTAAGAGAGTGAAAAAAAATCTTCAAACTAAAAAATATTTGTAAAACACACCTGATAAAGGACTTATATACAATGAACTTTCAAAGCTCAGCCGTAAGAAAACAACAACTTGATTTAAAAATGAGCCAAAGATCTGAATAGACATCTCCCCAAAGACGACTTACAGGTGGCACATAAATGTGTAACCGTATGTTCAACATCAGAGAGAGAAATGCACATTAAAACAATGAGATGTCACTGCCTGCCTATTAAAATGACTGAAATCGAAAAATCTGACAGCATCCAAGCTGGAAGGGTATGGAGCCTCGGGAACTCTGGTGCAAGTGACAAGTGACACAGCGGCTGCAGTTTCTTACAGAGCCAGCCGTGTTCTTTCCATACAACCCAACGTCACTTGAGTTATTTACCCAGATGAGATGAGGCATGTCTGTTCAAAATCCCACACAACAGCTTCACTCCTATTTTTTAAAGCCTGGAAGCAACCAAGATGTCCTTCAGCAGGTGAAGGGTAAGCCAACGCTAGAACTTCCATGCGGTGGAATATTACTCGGTGATAAAAAGGAAATGAGCTCTCCATCCATGAACAGACATGGAAGGGCCTTAAACCCGTGTGGCTAAGTGAAAGAGCCAGTCTGAAAAGGCTGTACGTTGTGCAGTTCCATCTCTGTGATATTCTGGAAAAGGAAAAACTATACACTCATTAAAAAGACCACTGGGTCCCCAAAGTCAGTACCCGCAGCTCACGGGAGCTGCTCCAGGACTGTTGAACCAACGGAGGAAGAGGAAGAGGACGAAAGGCAGGGAGGCAGCTGGGCCGGCTGGGGCAGGAGGACTCCCACCAGCACAGGAGAAAGAAGGTTCAAGTCCCTCGGCGATGGACGGAGCCACTTTGCCAGAGAGTGGGCTGGAGAAAGCCTGCTGGGCTGAGTCCATCCTCGGGAGGACCCAGCCGCCTGGCTGGCCTGGGCCCTGAGGATCCCTCTGTGCACGTCACCCTGGCCTGGCCTGGAAGGGGCAGACTCACCATTGAGATCCTCTTGTGGTTGATTTGTGATCTTTCCCAGGAATATTCACATAATCTGTTGGAACAGTGGTTGAAATTGTGTCGATCATCGTGCGACGGTGGCAGATAGTAACCATCACCGAGCTGTGATGTGCACTTACGTCCTGTGATGGGTAGGGATTCAGCAGTTATCTCACAGCTGTTCTAAGTGCTGATGGGACTCATCCCGCTGTGGCAGGGGCAAAAGGAGGGAGAGCCACTGAAGATGAAGACAGATCTGCTAGTTAACAGTGGGGCTGCCGACCGGGCGTGGTGGTGCACACCTGCCAGGTTCCGTTCCCGCGACTAAAAGGCTCAGGGGTCACTCCAGTTGAACTGGGCTGACTGGGCTGCACAAGATAACCACACAAGAGACACAAATACCCTTCTCTTTGGGGTCGCTGTGACGGCTCCTCTGACCTTAAGGGTCCTCAGGAAGAGAGAGGGCGAGAGCACGCGCTGACCTCTTTTATTGAGGAGAAGTATTCAAATGAGGCAAGGAGTCAGGTTTCAGGGGGCTGAGTCTATCTTCATGATGTCCACTGTCAGCAGGTTGACTGACACCTGGGTAGGCCACACCCAGGGGCACAGTAAGAGGAGGGGACACACACAAGGCACTTCCATGGAATATACTATCCTAAACAGGGCAAGGGGTGATATTACAAAGGAACAGGCGAGTGTAGCTTCACCCCTGGGGCTGTAGCAAGACACACCCATGCACGAGACACTGACCCTTGGACCCAGGAAGGGTGGGGAAAGCTCTGCCACATTTCTGTGACTAAGCGCCTCACGGCCCAGTCGGGGAGTGTGACTCAGTCACATGCAAGGTTCGTCTCCCACACACGTGTAATCCCAGCAGCTGGGGAGGCTGAGGCTGGAGGATCACAAATTCGAGTCCAGCCTCAGCTGGGCTTAGTAAGAGCCTGGGGATGTAGCTCAGTTGTTTAGCATCTCTGGGTTCAATCCCCACTACCACAAAAAAAAAAAAAGAAAAAGAAAAGAAAAATCCTGCTGCTACTATGGCCGGGTTGAGAATCCTTACACTTCTCTCCAAGTTAGGATTCTTTTGTTCCTGAGAGAGATTTTTTCTAACTATTGTGTTGGCTTTTTAAAGGTAGACTTACAACATTTTGTTTAACGTTTTGTGTAATATGCCTGTGTAATATTGCATGCCAAAATGAAAAGGGAAATTTATACAAAGGTGTGTCGGTATAGGTCGTGTTCGCCATATCCCTGGACTTTTCTCTTGGATAAGTATTCCATTTTATGAGGTTGGGCTCCTGCCTGGGGAACATGTATTTCAGGCAGTGTGCAGACCTTTGGATACTTGGGCCAGGTGCACGTCCTGCAGTGTTTCTGGGAACGAGTTCTGCTTCCCTTAAGAAGAGAAAGAAAAGGTTTTGGGCCAAACCTGGAGACACCTGCTCCATTCCTCTCCTGTAGTTAAAGACAATAAGGAACCTTTGTCACGTCATTGTCAGAGTTGAAGTAGGTGTGTCCTTCCTGCTCCTTGTGACTGCAGAAGTGATCTAAGCTTTCTGTCCTAGAGGCCCAAGAGAGAGAGGGAAATGGCTGCTCAGTTGAGCTACCTTCAGATCAGCTGGGGATTTTGGCAGGAAGTGGCACACGGGGAGCAGGGGAGTTTCTTTGTTGGGTGTAAAGGGTAAGTTAGGGGGTGAGAAGGTGGAGTTTTGAGGAAAATGTAAATATCTGCAAAAGCACTTTGTTTAGAATCATTGTAACCCAGTTTATTCATTTTTAAACTCATGATTTTTATTCAATCTTGTGAATTCAATTTTTGTTTTTTTCCATACTGGGGGATTGAACCCAAGACTCTTTACCACTAAACAACGCCCCTAGTCCTTTTTGTTTTTATTTTGAGACAGGGTCTTGACAGTTGCCCAGGCCGACCCTGAGCCTGTGGTCCTGCTGCCACCGCCTCCCCAGTCCCCAGGAGATTCTGCTCGTCAGAACTCTTAACGCCGTGAGGATGATCACACATCGGGGTCCAAGGGACAGAGGACAGATCATGAGAGATGCCCAGGACTCCCGTGTGCTCCAGCAGGCTTTTCCTTTTATTTTAATTATAAGTGGGTTAGGACCTGCTCCACCTCCAGGTGTTTGATCCTGCTTTTATGTGTCTACTTTGTTGATACCATTGGGAGCTGAAGATATTGACAACGGAGCAAAATAAACTTGCTCTTTCCCGAAGGCCTCATCCTCCCGAAGGCCGTATCCTTTAAGGAGATTCACCCTGTCCACCAGAAACCTGCCTTTGCAAAACTTGCTCAGAGAGCAAGGGAAGCCCGGCCCAGCTCTGACTGCTGAGCTGTGGTGGGTTCCGTCTGCTCTCCGTCGTGACTGCCCTCCCTCTCTGTTGCCTCCTCTGTTTTGCTGATTAAATTTCCGACAACAAAGCACCAGGCCTCTCAGGAAGCAAATTCTGGACGTGCACCATTCAGTGCGGCAGCCGTTTAGCCCCATGTGGCTCTGAGGCCTGTGATACGTGGCTGGTGAGAACTGAGATGTGTGGTGAACGTGAAGCCCACGCCAGATTTCTAGAACTTCCTACAGGGGAGAAACATCGCATGTCAGAGAAATATTTTGGATATTTCTCTGTAAGGTGGCTGGGTTGAGAATCCTTACCCTTCTCTCCAAGTTAGGATTCTTTTGATCCTGAGAGAGATTTTTTCCTAACTGTTGTGTGGGCTTTTAAAAGTTAGACTTAAAACATTTTGTATAAATGTTTTGTGTTATATGCCTGTGTCATTATGGAATGTTATTAAAATCATTCTATCTCTTTACTTTCAATGTGTGTGGGGGGACATTTTGAATGACTTGTGGTTTGCATCATCTTCCTATCTATCGTTCAGCTACTCGAGAGCAAACCCAGGGCTGGGATCAGAGGTTGTGCCAGCATCTGGCCTTCAGCTCTGCTGTTCCCTCGCCCCTGCGCCTCTGTGTCCGCCCAGGAGGGCCGCAGCCCGTGAACTGCGTGGCGCCATAGCCTTCCTGATCTCGCTTCCCGCGGCATCATTTTTACGGATCCATTTGAGATTCGTCGACTAGGCAAACAGTAAATGAGGACTTCTTGCGAGAGGTGTCGGGGAGGTCCTGGGGCTCGAGAGGCAGCTCCATGAGGAGTTTCTGCTCTCCAGAACTCCTAATGCAGTGAGAATGATCTCACAGCGAGGTCCAAGGAACAGAGGACAGATTATGGTAGATGTCCCTGGGCACAGCTTCAGTCCGTTGCGACTTCAGAGGAAGAAGGAATTCGTAGCAACTTGGGAACTTCAGGAAGCCTTCCAAGCACAGGCAAGGTTTCCAAGAGCCGAATTTGGGACAGGAATCAAGATGGTAGTAAGGGACAGAAACAAGCCAGTAATTGATGTGTCGGGAAGTAACGCACTGCGCACTCTGGTTAGAGTACAAGGCAGGTGAAGGGGACAGTAGTGTCTTAAAAACTGAGACAGCAGTAGCTTATGGAGGATTTTGGAGTCAGACTTTCAGCTGGTGGGCTAGGAAGATCATTTAGGAATTTTGTATTGAAAAGTTACGTGATCAAAACCGCACATGCAAGAAATTCGCCTGGCTGCAGGATGCAGGATAGACTGCCGAGTGGAAATTGGGTAGACAACATTCTGGACCCACCTTACAGTAGCTGCTTTGCACGAGCCAGCTTATGCTAGGTGATGCAGCAGTAACAGCCTTAAATATTCAGTGGCTTGAGACCACAGAAGTCTATTCTCTGTTGTCACATGTCAGCTGAGGTTGGCTATGACTGTGCACCATGTGACTTTAGTCTGGGCTTCAATCTCAAGGACAGCCCCTGTCCAGGACTTGCTATATGATGGAGGTGGTGGGGGGCGGGGTGGGGGCACACCAGGTGGTGGCTGAAGGTAAAGCTGTTGCTCAGAACTGCCAGTCAGACTTTGCAACTAATGGGCCAGAGCAAGTCATACGACCAAGCCTCTGACGAGTAGGGTCAGGAATTCTATTCCCCCTCTCTACTGCAGGCCCTACAGGTCACATGGCAATAGGTGGGAACAGGTGGTCCTCTACGGGAGGACATAATTTATCACGCTTTGTCCTGAACCACATTTCAAAACATTTCCCAAGGTTTTATTTATTTTTTAAATATAAAAATGTTCAGAAACAGCGCACCGTAGTGCTGTTTCTATATTCGGTATTTCTCCGGACTTCCCTCCCTCTGCTTTCCTTGTGCCTGGCTGTGTCAGAGCCCATGTCCCCTTCATGGCTTTATGCCTATGGATGCCTCTAGGTCCAGCCAGTGGGGTACCAGGTTCTCGGGTCATGGGTCCCAAAAGGAACAGATTTCCATCTCCCTGTCCAGAACAGCGCAAGCCTCCTGGACCCTGTAGAGTCCTGGAATCATCCGCTGCAGAGTGACCTCTGTGACAGCTCCTAGTGTGAGCTGCTGAGAGTCAGTATTCACAGCCCCTGAGCTGCCTTCTTTAGGCCCTGGGGACCTGGGACCTTGGATCAGCCCAGCCTCCTTCTCTCTGGCTGGGTGTGCTGACCTGGTCCAGCAGGGGTGACAGCTCATGACGAAGGTCTTGAGCGCATGCCCTGAACCGACCCAGGTATCCTTCATGGCAGGTGATGGCTGGGTGCCTGAGTTTTCTTTTTTTCTTTTGTCATGAGCCTCAGTAGCCGTTTGTCAGCGACGGTGGGTAGGATAATATAGTACTTGCTTAGACACTTGCCGCTTACCTTGTCGGCTGTTTGTTGAAGAAGGGATATTCTGTGTTTGAAGATATTCACATTACCTTTGGAATGTGCTGGTGGAGAAGTTCTTTGAGGGGCTAGATTTTGGAGAAGTAATCAGAGCATGGAAGAATGAGAAATAACCACAGATTGTGCATTTGTGACAGCCCTCAGCTACCAGAGAGACAGATAATGCAAATGCTCCATGAAGGATTAAACATGAAAGGCGTACGGTATTTGAAAGAGTCAAAACTGAGTCAGTGCTCCGTTGCTGAAGCACCATGAGTTTACATGTGCGTAGTGTTAAATGGAAGCTCTGTTTTTATAATGTTGGTCTAGACTCTGAGAGAACTCTTTCCTGTTTTCAAATTTATAAATGAATACAAGCATGGAAGCGTTCTTTGAAGGGAATTTTCTCTGCACTTTGAGGACTTTGAACCACATTCCGGTGCAGTAATTTCACAGCATCGTTGCCTGCTGAAGCTGTTGTGAATTCACCGAGTTCAGGATGACGCCAGCTTGCTGTGAATCTCTGAGATGCATCGACACCTTCGCAGCCGGGCAGTGTCGACTGTGTAACCCAGTTCATTGTTTGGTATGTAGACAGAGACATAGAGAAAGGAAATGATTAATGACATCACAGAAAGACAGCAGTTACTTGACAGATCTGTCAACAGGAAGGTAGGTCTGTCAATAGAGCTAACTAGCAGCAAGGGTGATGGCCCCGGCTCTCCTTCTCTGTGGCCCTTGGCAGACACGTTCCCACAGGCCAGAGTCTGTGCTGGCTGAGTGACATTTGCCAACAGCCGCGGGTCAGACAGTCCCGCGATGGGCAGGCTTTTGGTGCGGGGCTTCCTGTGTGATTTCAGTCCAGCTTTTCCATGGTGAGTGAAGTGCAGCTCTTCATTGTTAAATGACTCTTCACGTCTCGGATGTTAGGGGAAAGAGATGAAAATGAGCGGAGGACTGAAGCATGGCATGAGAAGGGAAATTTCAACAGGAAATGAAACATAGTGCGTTCATTGTCTTGTAAGTGTAGTCTTGCAAATCGGCAGTGGAGAAGTAACCACAAAACAGGACATTGACGAACCAGTATCCCTACAACTGGAGAAAGGGGGATTTGCTGGAAGATCTCCGCAGAGCTTTCCAAGAGTGGGAGAGCGAGCAGCAAGCAGCAGCTGGGTCCGCAGATGGGGACAGTGGGCCCCTTGTTCAAAGAGGATGGAGACAGCGTAGAGGAGAGAGACACAGAGCAGGGCGAGTCCTCAGGGCAGACGCATCCCCCAGGGAAGCCCCTGGGGGAAGCCCCTTGGATTTTGGATTCGGGAGCCGGGAAGTGCATGTGTTGCATGGATATTTTGATGCAGAACTAAACAGTCTGTAACAACTCTTCTTTTTTCTTTGCCAGTTCACTTTTCTCTGTGTATTTAATCCAGTAAATACAGAGCACCTACCTCCTGTGTCCTGCACAGTCTCTGGCTCAGGAAACCTCCCAGCTAGCTGGGTGAGCGGGCAAAGCCCTCAGACGGGTGGTGCCTAAGGAACGCCCGGAGGTTGATGTTAGTGTGGGTTGGGGTGCAGGTGCCCCCCGAGCTGAGCTCCGTGCGGAGGATTGTATTAGGCGTTTTGCTTAAGTTCCCGCAATCCCCTCCTCATGTACTGCGTGCACTTATCTGGGTCGGTAAGTGTGTATTGGGTGGTGCAGCTGTTGGCCAAGGTAGCACAGAGAAGGGGAGAATTACCCGACAGCGGAAGTCAAAGAGTGTTGGAGGAGGTGGCGTTTGGAAAACCAAGACTTTGACCTCTAGGAACAAGGTACAAGAGTGAGGTACGCCTCGCTGGCCAGGGAGGTGATGGGTAGAAGAAAGGGGTTGCACAGTTCTCCAGTTTCTCATTTTCTCCTTCAGCGTCTCACGGCGCTCAGTATACCTGGAGGAGTTCGTGGTCAGTGGTGGGGCCCAGCGACCTGTGGGGGTGGCCGACGAGAGACACATATACAGATGAATGGGTGGCTTGTGCCCGTGTTTTCGGGAAAGCACTGAGACCCAGTGAACACAGACACTCCAGGGGACACCAGTCTTGACCTCTTCAAGTCTGGCCAGACTCCTGAGGATTTGCACTCACTGCTCTGTGCTGTGATTTGAAGCAGTGATTATATGTGAAAATGCAGTTTTAATTCAGGATTAATTCAGAGGTAATTCATCAGCAAGTTCCTCCAAGGTGTAAATTCTCAGAGTACTTTTGTTTGGCATAATAGTGAAAGATTAGGGAAAACCAAGACGTAGTCCTCTAAGAACTAATAACATAGAACAAAGGGAATCTTACGCAGATGTGTGCGTACACACACACGTTCACACACACATGAAATCTTGTCAGGCAGGTGTGGGATCCAGAGTCATCAGAAGCAGTATCCTTAAGTGAAGCTTTCATAAGGGAGTGACATTTGAGAGGACATTGGAAGAGTTTAATGAAGAAAGCAGTTGACATAGGGTGGGCTTTGACTCACTGCAGAAATCTGATGTGTCTATTCAAAGTGTTTCTTCACATCAGATGAAGCTATGTGGACCTGAGTATTAGCTTAACCACACTGTGCCTGGGAAGGAGACGGGAGGTATTGACGTGGCTTTAGAAACAACATGTGCATCTTCAGGAACGATGCTTTGCTGTTTTGTCTTCCTCGCTAGATCCTCAGCAACTAGAGGACACGACACATACCTAGGAACATCTCTGAGTTCCCTCTAGCAAAAAAAAAAAAAAAGAGGTGGCAAGCAGGTATTTGCAGATTGCTTTCTAGAAGAAGCATTTTGCAGGTGGAGAACACAGGAAAGCACAGAGCTGGGAAGGGATTCTTGGAAGGGCACAGAGGTGACACCATTGGAAGTGCCTTCACTTTTGTTTTTTAGGGACCAGAAAAACAGTTATAGGTGATGTTCCTTAGAATGCCCGTGCCTGCTACTCCTCCAGGAAACATAGAAGATACTGCTTCCATCTATTTAAACTGTAAATTGAATTTTGCTGAAAAGAATGGAATTTGACCCAGGTGCATCCTGCTTGCGAGTGCTGGGGCTCCATTGCCACAGAGTGTCACTCAACACGTGTCTTATTAAATGCCGTTTTGGTAACTTTACTAGATGTTCAGCGGTTCACAGAGATGCAAAGCTCACGTGGTTAAGAGGCAGATGGAGGTGCAGCAGGTGTGTGGCAAGCTCCCGGGAATTAAACACTGGCCAGAGCCTTCACCTGAGTGGAGGCAGCAGCGGGGTTCTGGGATGGTGGGTGGAATTTTGATGAAAACAAGGACAACAGTGGCTCTCAGGTTGTAAGGAGGACTGGAGAACAGCTGTAGCTCTGGCTCTTTTGCTAGTTGGGGAGGTGGGAAGCCCTTTACAGAAAGTGTTCTAGGGTGGTGGTGGGGCTGCTGGGGCTGGGGCTCAGAGCAAAAGCTCTCGCCTAGCTTGTGTGAGGCACTGGGTTCCATGCTAGGCACCACATAAAAACTAGGTAAAGGTGTTGTGTCCACCTACAACTAAAGGATAGATGTTTAAAAAGAAAAAATGTGTTCTCACAATGTTGCATCCCCTGGGAGAAGGGTTGAAGCTCAGTCCTGCTCAGGGCCAGGAAGTTTAGTTGGACTATGCCTGGGTGGTAGAGAAGTCAGGAATGTAGTCAATGTTCCGCAGTCCATTGGCCAAACGGTTGTTTCAGACTGTTCATTTGAACTTGGCTATCATAAGGCCAGAGTGAATGTTTGTGTACGTATCCAAACTGAATTTGAATCTGGGGTTCATGATGTAAATGGGATGCAGTTTTATAATCAAGTCAGTTGTAAAAGCATTAAAATAAAGTAGGTGGAGTGGTGAAATTGTGGGAGTGTAACTCAGTCTTTTGTGACGTAAAACACTTTGCTTCCTTGCAAAGTTTTGGTGCCATTGATCATTAGACAAGTAATAATTCTAAAGCAACTACTATGAACAGTGCAGATTTCAAAGATGAGTTAGATATGGCTCCTGCCCCCATAAGGGCCGTACTGAGAAACACTAGTTTCAAGGCATGTAATAGGTATTCCCCAAAAAGCGTACCTTCACCAAATCAGGGAAATCAAAACAGCCCAACCATCAAATGAGTTTCTTTACTGGAGAACTTTTCAGAGCTGTTAATGTTAAGAACTGCATTGAGAATCTCCAACAGAGTAACATGTGCACCATTTCCGATGAGTTGATGTTTTTTCCCATGGACTATCCCATGAAACGACCACTCCTTGGAACACACTTTGGGCAACAGTGCTGTGAGCATTTGATAATGATGCTGGAACCCAGGTGGTGGTACTGTGCATGGAAATGGTGGTTGGAGGGAGAAGCATCAGTTGCCCTGGTGTATAGTAGGCGCTCAGTAGCTATTTGGAAAGTTAACACATGCAAAGGTGAATTATCCAGGACGGGGGGTGTGGGGAGTTTTCAGCTTCACTATGGAGAAACAATTGGTTTAAATGAACGTTTATCATTATAGTCTTACTTGAGAAGCCTGGAAATATCCAGCCAAAGGTTTTAGCAGACACTAGGACTATATTTGGAAGAGAGTTATTGGAGGTTTTTGTGTTTTTTAGTGTGTGTGTGTGTGTGTGTGTGTGTGTGTGTGTGTGTGTGTATTTAAATCTGGCTAAGGTGTCTGGGTTTTGGATTCTGGACATGCAGTTATATTCACATACCAGCTACTCTCCTGTGGGAAGGGATGTTGAGCGGCACTTCACCCGCTGCAGTGTCCAGGAGATGCAGCGGGCACCTGCTCATCTTCAATAGTGCATTATTATTGTCATCATCATTATTATTATTTGAAGCCAGATTCACTCATAAAGAGTTAATTTTCAAGTTTGATGTTTTTTTCTCCCATTCAGGTATTTGCCTTTGATTATTGCTTTTGGTCCATGGATGAGTCTAACACCTCAAAATATGCCGGTAAGTTGGCCCTTGCCCCTGGTCCTCTGGCCTTTCTTGCCTCCTCTCTGTTTTCTCTAATGATGTCTGGAATTTTGTGCCCCCACATGATTCACACCCATCTTTCGAATTCCAGCACTTGGGCTTAGAAGGCAGTAGATCTGTTTTCAAGCCCTGGCTTTGCCCCGCACTTGCCTAGCAGCCTTGGAGGTGGACGTCCAGTTCATCACCTGTAAAGGGGCAGCACTGTCTTCAGCATTGGGGATAACAGGGAGCCACACTGGGTCCTCCACGGTGGGTTTCCCCGACGCTGGCTTTCAGCAGCTCCTGCTCTCTCTACGTGTGTGGGCAAAGCACAGGGGCTGCCGGTTTCCTAGACCCACTGGGGTCCCAAGCAATGCAGTCCCTGGTCACAGGGACAGAATTCCATGCTCCTCAGGGAAAGGCTGCCCCAACCCCACTTTCACAGCCATTGACGTGTTCACCCCATTCCACGTGGCACTCCTGCCTGCTGCTGTGTTACACAACTGGTGACCCTGGTGAATCTTGGCCCTGCTAGGCATCCGTCACGTTTGCTTTAATTAGGGAGGGAAGCATTTGTTTTGGTGAAGAAAGTCATTGGTTCCTTTCCTTCTAATTGTGTCCCTAAATATTTTTAAGTAACTTTTAATTGACAGAGTTTGCATATATTTATCACAAACAGCATGATGTTTTGATATATATATATATTTGATATATATATATCAAAAATATATATATATGTAGTGAACACCTAAATCAAGGTGACTATAATTATCTCACATATTTTCCTTTCTACCTAAAGCAAACTTGTTAAAAAATTATTTGACGTATAATCTTTTCCAATCTTAATCATCATGAACCAGGAAGATTCCTTCTATTGCTCACATTAGGTAAAATCAGCCTGTCCAAAACATCATTCCTGCAACTTCAGCAAAGTATTTTATTAAAACGGGTAACTAGTGCTTAATGTTGGTTGTAATTGTCTTTCTTTTTTTTTTTTTTTTTAAATCATCCTTTTGGGATTTTAGATCATGAATTCTACAGAGTGTGGAGTCGTTTGTCTTGACTGGTAGCACTATGTGTATTTTTGTTCTGGATGCGTGCTTTTAGATTTAAATCGACACAAATAAAATATCTCCTACAGTTGCAGAGACGAATGGGGACAAGTGCTCTAGCCACTCAAAGCCCAGTGTCTCTCCCTGTCCAGTTGCGGTTGTCCACAATGCAGCCAGATACCTCTGCCTCGGCTGGAGCTTCTCCTGTGCAGTCCCCACATACTTTCCAGGGACGCTCATCACCTGGGGATCTGTACTCCTTGGACTGCACTCCTTGGTCAGATAGGCCCAGCCTGCCCTCCCACGCTCTGGTTTGTGACCTCCCACCGCCAGTCTGTGCCTCAGCCTGGCCTCTCACGTCAGTTCCCCTCATACCACCAGGAAACCAGAACACCTCAGAATAATCCCTGAAGGATTCATGAAACCCCTGCTGTGCATGGAGCCCAGGGAGCCCTGGAGAAGTCTAAAAATATACGTGGAAGCAATAGCAGTGCATTATCAAACAGCATTTCACTTTATAGGTTTTAAGTACTATGGAAAGTCCAAAGAGAGATTAAATATGGACAGGCTGAAGTTTACAGGGAAACCATCGTGAGGGGACTGACACTGAGCATAAAGGCCAAGCTGAGGAGGAAAACTGAGGAGTATCTGAGGGGCTGTGACGTCAGCCTGATTTAGCCCTTCCACCCTGTACTCTGCTTCTCTGCATAATCATCGGCATCGTATGATGTTCAGTCACAAGTGTCCGTGCGTCCTAATGTTGCACCCAAGACAGTTTAGTTATAGCTGATTTTTAAATAATACTGACATGATTTCTATTTTGGAAAAGCTTCACCTAATGATTACTCTCCACTTTTTTTTTTTTTTTTTTTTTGCAAAAAATTGGGCATAAAAATCTTCAATGATCACGTGGTAAAATAAGGCATGCATCTATCAAAACATTGTGTTGTGCACCATACATATGTACAATTTTTACTTATCATTTTAAAAAGGAAAAGTGAAACATAAAGCTCAGTCAAAGGCGGGTACAGAAGGCACCAGGTGAGGAAATGACGTGGGATCAAGGCAGGCTCGGCGACTTGGAGGTCAGACCCGGTTTGCATCTCAGGGCTTGTGCTTTGATTCTCTTGGACGATGAATTTCTTGGAGCTACCATTTCTTTTCTGTAAGATGAAAATGACTGCACCTGTGTCATATGGTTGTGGTCGTGGTAAATGGGTGGCTTTGCTTGCTGCTTAGTGGAGGTACCCATAAATGATACTTCATCTCACTTTTCCATAAGGGAAGATGCAAAAATGGGCTGAGCAGAAGCTGCATGTGGGGGGATGCCGTGGGAGACCTATTTGTACGTGTTGATCGAGGCCAGATAACAGGAAGTCCTGGAAGCTAAACTAAGAAGATGGTACTGATAAGGTAAAAAAACAAGGGCTGTTGGAGCCATGTGGTTAGAATCATGCTTCGGGAAGATAGTCCTCTTTCTTTTCTGCACCTGCTGGAATCACATCTTCCACCGTGGCCCACAGAGGCCACTTCAGCCTTCTGCAATGGGTCATTCATGTGCCAGCATAGAGGACAAACCTTTTCTTTTTCTTTTTTTTTCAAACTAGATGTAACTTTATTAAGTACAGCTGATAAAATTCAATGGTGGGACTTAAGAGATTTCTGTAGCGCCTCATTACAAATAGCATGTTTGGGAATACGTCAAAAGACAGAAGTGATTTCTAATGGGCTGATAGGCTACATCTTACTACATTTTTAACTATAGGATCACATCAAGATTATGTTTCAGTTAAACCTGAACGAGGGTCTCTTGGCTCATAGAGAGAGAGAGAGACCCTTTGTATATTTACCAAAAACGTGAGATTCTTGGTTGCGTGTCTCTCAAGTTTTCATCCGCCATAAATAATCCGTCTAGTAAATGCATTAATAGTAGGTTAGTTGCTGGGTTTTCATACTAATTCGATTTTCCTTTTTTCTTCATTTAAAAAGAATTCAGTTTTTAGCAGTGAATAGACACATTAAGATAGAAGCTTCCATTCTCTGGTGGGAAACGGAGGAAACGGAAGGGGGAGCCCACATTTCCTGAAACCAACCTATTTGTCAGGCTCCCTGGATAATGGCATCATTGATACCCAACCCGGCCTCTCAAAGCCGCTCTCAGAACTGGGGAGGGAGAGGATGAGCGAGTGGACTGGGAGGGCCAGGGGAGGCCAGGGGAGGCGAGAGCTCTCCACGTTCACGTGGTGTGTGAAAATGCTGTGTTCCCGATCATGCTCCGCTGTTGGTTAAAAGCTAGAGCAAGAGCCTCTCCTCCGGTCTTCTCCATGCAGAAGCACACAATCCCCGACTGCGTGGAGCCGCCAAGGAAATGGGCTTTTACACCAGACTGTCTGGGTCAGTCCCGGCCCCACGCCCTCTGTCAGTGTGAGGCACTGCCTCTCGCTGACCTCTGCTTCCCCACGCAGTAACTGGAGGTGATAAGGCAGTCTCCAGCGCACGGTCACCCTCCCTTGATGTGCATTATTGTCATCTCGTTGTGACAGTAACCAGGGTAGTCGTCGCATCTGTACTTTGGAAAGAAAGGGCATTATACTGGGATTTAATGAGACCTGGTTTTATCACAAGCTGCTAGACTTTGGGCAAGATAACCTTTGTGGGTCTCTTTCTTCATCTGTGACCAGAGAAGATACTGGTCTGGTATGATCTTAGATCCCTTCCAGCTCTCTGATTTAAAAAAAAGAAAAGAAAGAAAGAAAGAAAGAAACACATTAGAAATGGGCCCAGTGGCACATGCCTGTCATCCCAGTGACTCGGGAGGATCACAAATTCAAGGCCTACCTCAGCAATTTAGAAAGACTCTGTTGCAAAATAAAAAATAAATAAATAAATAAAGGGCTGGGGATGTAGCTCGGTGGTAACGTACTCCTGAGTTCAATCCCAGTACCAAAAAAAGGCACGGGGTGGAGGGGGGACATTTTATGCAGACTGTCCAGCTGCGCCAGCGGACTTCTCAGAAGAAAATCAAAGCCTTTTTTGTTAGGCGCTCCGCCTCGCACTGAACCATGCTTTGGGGCATTTTTCATTTAAATGTATTACCTCTTCCCTGTATTGCCCTTTGACTAGGTAGTTCTGAGCGAGTCTGGCAGATAAGCCTGCGTCTGAAGCAGAAATACTCGTGCTTGGACTGAGAAGATCCTGAGCAGCCGGCAGCGCTGGGCCCCAAGCGTGGCATCGCCCCATGAGCCCGCATCCTCGCGTGTGCCTGCGCACGTGGCGAGGTCCGAGTCAGAGGTGATGAAGTTACCATGTGAGAGTCAGTGCTAATAAACCCCAAGTGCTTTTCGTAAATGTTTCCATCACTGCAGATTGCAATCACCACATTCTGGACAACGAATCAATTACATGTATATAAAAAAAAATTCCTAAAATGTTGTTCCATGTTGGTAGATGACGGTGACATCCAGTAACCTCGGTTTTCATTTCCTTCCTGGTTTTCTATAAATCTTCACACCAGATACAAAAGCCTGTGCCACAGCGTAGCTGGGGTCAGGGTGGATGTGAACCTTCTCTGGCCCCAGAGAGTCTGAACTGTGGACTTAGAAATTACGTAACAATTCTTGCCATATGGTATGGGGCTCAGCGTGGCCGAAGCCATGTGTTTTCCGGCATTGTTAATACCCTGCGACTCGGGAGGAAGGTCGCCTGTCGGATTCCTACTGTGCTCACATTGCATTCTGCTGGGGAGGATGGGTGAGCGCCTCTAGGCCCAGGGCTGTGCGGGCAGCCATGGGTTTTTGTGTCCCCACGATGGGGAGTTTTTTATGATCAGAGGTGAAATGATTTGTTTCTGTTGCTTAACCAAAGCAGGACTAGTAAGGAGACGACACATGTCTATCAGAGTTGACATTCCAGAAATCAACAAAGTCAGGAGGAACTGGTTCTCAGTGGAGTTCATTCCGCAACATTAATTGGTTAGACCATAAGGTGTTGTCCTGGGTTCTAGGGTGAAGGGCAGAGGCACTGGCGTCAGACATCCTGGGCTCATGTCTTGGCCCTGGCACCTCCCAGCGGTGTGGCCGGAAGCACCAAGAGTAGTTCTCCTTGTTAGAAGTCTGACGGGGGCAGACGGGACCCGAGTATGTGTCTGAGGTGCTCAGCAAGGTTCCTGCACAGAGGACACATGGAGAATTGTTAGCCCTTCCGTTTAAACCAAAATTTAGTAGTTGGCTGTTTGAACATTATTTTAAAAGAACAATTCATTATAAATGATAAATGTTATCCTAAAAGATGTTTGTGAAAAAAAATCTGAATATAGAATCCTTCTAGATTTTTATTTTTCTTTTACAGTCTTCCCTCCCACCCCCCAGTACTGGGGACTGAATCCAGGGGAGCTCTACCATGAGCCACATCCCCAGCCCTTTTTGTTTTTATTTTGAGACAGTTTCTCACTAAGTTGCTCAGGCTGACCTCCAACTTGTGAACCTCCTGCCTCAGCCTCGCAAGTTTCTGGGATCGTAAGCATGCACCACCACATCTGGCCCTTTTACAGCCTGTTATAAATTGTCTCACCTATACCTGATTTGACAATTCCTTCATGACTCATCTTTATCAAATCGTTCCTAAGCATTCAACTAAGTTTTCTTAGAATCAGCAACTCTCTTTTTGCATTTGTTAATTAAATTATATCATCACAGAGCACAGTGGACATAAACCAGTTCGGGAGCAGACTCAACTGACCCTTTACAAAAACGTAACTCCACAGGTTGTAGTGGCACACACCTGTAATCCCAGCAACTTGGGAGGCTGAGGCAGGAGAATCACAAGTTCAAGGGCAGTCTCAGTGAGACAGGATAAAAACGGCTGGGATGTAGCTCAGAGGTAAGCACCCTGGGTTCAATCTCCAGTACCAAGAAAAAAAGTTTTTTTGTCTTCAAAGATGTCCAAAATAAATGAGCTAATCTCATCTCATCAGCTTTTTAAAAAAGAGTGTTTGTATGTGTATCGTACACATGTGTGATGTTTTCATGGCATAGATATGTTTGTTCTCACCTCCACTCCCGTGCTTCCTCCTACCCAACCCTTCTTTCACTTTCCTTAGACTACTTGTTGGCTCCAGAGACAACACTTCAGCTGATTCAGTGTATTTGGGGGAGTAGGGAACAGTAACCACAGCACAAAATAGACGCCCAGCCCCGTGCTGATCCCACTACCCGCAGGACATAATATCATCATCAAAGCACCGTGTTAGCTGGGAACTGCTATTGTCCCCATGTCATGGGTGAGAGCTGAAGGCAGTGGGACCCCGGGGTAGCAGTGACTTTGCTGTGTGCCAGTGAAGAGCGTGGAGTCACCTCCTCCCGGGCGCCTCTCTCCTCTCTCACGAGAGAGAGGTGGTGTGAAGGGGGTCGCGTGGGAGTGCTCCCGCGTGGAACCCAGCCAGGACAGCCTTCTCCCTCTGGAGTGGGGCATGCTGCGTTTGGGCCCGGCTTTGTTCTAACCCCCTCGAGGGCTGTGAAGGCTGCGCACCACGCGGGCACGCACTGTGGGAGACTCGTTGAGCCGAGCGGCCTGGGCCCGGGGGCGAGGAGCAGAGCCCCCTCCCGGGGACCCCACCATGAGCTCCAGGGCCGTCTTCGGGGACAAGGAGGCTTTGTTTTCTTCTTTTGTCCTTGGCACCAGTGGCCAGGGCAGCGGTGGCACGGCCCTGTCCTCGGTGAGCCACTACCTCATCCAGCAACAGAACGCCAGGTGCGCTCCTGCCAGCCCAGTGCTGTCCCTGGGGTACAAACACCAGGCAAGCCGCAGTGAGACCCACAGGGAAACCGCTGTGGAAAATGACCCCGTGATTTGCCGCCACACCGGGGCCCCGGGGCCCCGTTTCCAGGCTCCTCTGCAGGTGATTAAAAGTCGCATCCTGCGTCACCACGCCACGCCTCAGTGCCTTTCTTTATCTGAATTCTGTAGGTTGGGGCATCTGGTATAAACCTGGTCTGAAGTCATAGATGTGAATTTTTGAGAGCTACACTTCCACACACCAAAAATGTTTGAGAAAGGAATTTATGTCAGCCTTATCCACTTCTCCAGCACTCTTCACCCCCCGAGGTATGTGTGCAGAGCCTGTCTGCTCTTGCACTGTCCAGGTGCTTTGATTTGGAGCTGGGCCACCTGCCAAGTCCAGACTCATCAAAATCTCTGTGGCTGTCAGCCTGGTTTAGAAGTGGAAAAACACCTTCACAGAAGGATAGGAGGCTCAGGATTTCTGAATCACAGATGTTGAGCCTAGTCTTTTTCTCGTCTCATTCCAAAGGTAGCGGGGACAGAAGGAAAATTAGGAGTTCTGTTTAAATTGATACAATTATTGATTGATTGTATTAGTCAGCTTTC
Source organism: Urocitellus parryii (assembly GCF_045843805.1). Taxonomy (NCBI): domain Eukaryota; kingdom Metazoa; phylum Chordata; class Mammalia; order Rodentia; family Sciuridae; genus Urocitellus; species Urocitellus parryii. The sequence goes on along the minus strand of NC_135538.1, from coordinate 147,171,673 downwards.
TGTTATTGTAGCAAAATACCTGAGATAATTGGCTTGTAAAGAGAAAAGGTTTATTTTGGCTTTCAGTTCTGGTGGTTCTCCATGTGGGTTGGCCCCAGTGCTCTGGGCCTGTGGTGAGGCCATGCATCATGGCAGGAGTTGTGGAGGAGGAGGAGACTGTGGTCCTTCAGTGCCCTCAGGGACGTGCCCACAGTGAGCTCAGGAACCCCTGCTAGGCCCGCCCTGGTAAAGAGTCTACCACCTCCCAGTAGCACCAGCCTTTCACACATGGGAGTGTGGGGGAATGGAAATCCACACTACAGCAGTGTTCAAACCTCAGCCCCTCTACCCAGCAGTGACTTTAGACAACCAGAACTGTTCTGTGTGTAGTTGAGCTGGTGCGTCCTCTGCGTGGTATTTCATCCGGCCACGCTGTCTACGTGTCTGCTGCGTTCAGAGCAGATCGCCAGCCGCACAGGGGGGCCCACCACCCACTTCCTTCTCCCTCTTCCTAGGACACACTCCCTTCATCACTCATCAGATGAATGGTAGATGCGCTTTCCCTTCGCCCTGGTTCCTGTCCTTTGGAGCCCTGCTCTTGGGGCTGTGCTGTGCAGGGAGGATGGCCTTGGTTACCCAGCTCCCAGGACACAGCCTGGCACCTTGGAGTCTGTTGCTGCTCCCAGAGGGCAGACTGTGTGAGACCAGGAGCCCAAGGCTGTTCTCTCTCCACAGATCTGTGTCATATGTGATTCAGGGCTGGGTGACTCATGTCTGTGATTTTGCTTGTAGAAATTTTACACAGGTGCTCTCTTGACGGTTCTGACACTGTAATGAGTCTCTCTGGGCATGTCTGTGTTCTAAGGCTTGCCCGCATGGTTATAGGAGGTCTGATCATAAACCCCAGAGGAAATTGGCCTCACAGTCATGGCCATTAACAGTGAGGTCAGGCTCGCTCGCCCTGTGTATTCACCCAATAGCAGGCTTGGCTGCAGAGGGCCACCTCCCCTCTGGCGTTGGTCCTAACTAAAAAGCCACAGGGCTCTTGGGTTTGGCAATGTGGCGGCTTTGCTTGGCTTGTCTAGGATGGGGACAAATGCTCATAGGTCCTCCCATTCCCACAGGACTTCTGAATGTTCCCCGAGGGCTTTCCCCTAGAAAAACAGCACTTTGTTCTGAGTATAAACTGTAGTTGGGAAACATTTAGGGTGAGGAGATTGCAAATTTTAGGGGGCCCACCCATGCACTGTGTGGATTCTGATTCCCACCACCAGCATGAGCAGCTTCTCTTCTTGTAAACTGAGGTTCAGAGGGCAATGGGCAGGTCATTTTTTCCTCTGCTGAGAACGGGGACTTTTAAAAATAGAAGCGAACCAATCAAAATGTTAGAAAGCCTCCATGCTCTTGGGTAACCTGGGGTCCTTAAGAGACCACGTGGGGGTCTTTGATACTTCCTGTGTTCTGAGGCTGCGTGCAGCACAGCCGAGTGTGTTTCGCAGACGGCTGGTTGATGAAGAGGCAGAGGCTGTATTATGAGTCCACAGTACATTTTCAGGATTTGGTTGACAGTGTGACTTCTTTGTAGCTTTTCTTACTATAATGTTGGTGCCCACAAGGACATCAGGTGAAAGAACCCCAGCCAGGGGTTCGTACAGCTACAACCACCCTGCCACACACTGGAAAAGAGTGGACACTTGGTGGGACCTGTCCCATTCCCAGTTTTATTGTTGTGATTTATTAAACTGTCCCCTCCCCTCCCCCTAGGACTTTCTTCTCAGTATCTCAAAAGAACAGGAGATACTCTTCCTTTACTGGGCAGTATACCCTGGGCCAAATAGCAGTACTCTTTTTTCCTTCTCATCCTCCCCAAGCATACTTGGGCACACACACACCCATGTGCTAACACGCTTAAGCACACACACACACCACCCACTGCACAGGCTTGTCTCATCTCTCGCCATCATTTCTAAGAGTCACCATTGTTATATTTGGTGGTGCTTTAAAAGTAAGACTTCTGGGTGAGTCAGAAAAATACCAGTAAACGATGACTTTCAAAAATCTTCCTGCCGGGCGCAGTGGCGCACACCTGTCATCCCAGCTGCTCAGGAGGCTGAGGCAGGAGGATCACGAGTTCAGGGACAGCCTGGGCAGGTTAGTGAGACCCTGTCTCAAAATAAAAAATAAAAAAAGGCCCTGGGGCGCAGCTCAGCGGTAGAGCATTTCCCTGGCAAGGACGAGGCTTGGGTCTCATCCCTGGTACTAGGGAAAGTTCCTAAAAACAAAGGTCTTCTCTTTTTTTCTTTCTTATCTTGAAATTGGGTCTGGCCGCAGAATTCTTGAAAAGATGGAGGCACTGTCCAAAGGAAGGTAATCAGATGAGGACTTCCTTCTTTGCACCAAGGTTTGATAGCTGGAGGCCTAAAGGACGTGGTGATAACCCATAAGAGTTTAGTGTGCTCTGACTTCCCTGGGGAGCACCGAGGAAGCCCTTTCCCTGGGCTGCGGGCTGACAGGGGAACCATCCCAGCCCCCAGGAAGGGCAGCCATGGCTCCTGCCTTACTAACGAAGAAAAGGGAACTTGCCAGGGTGACTTGACTGGGAAGAGGAAGAGCTTAGGGTTGAAATTTTAAAAACCTCGAAACCACAAAACTAGAAGAACATGTAGGTGAATCTTCTGCAAAATTTGGGCTTAGAAAAGCATTTGGAAGCCTAACATGAACCAGGAGCAAAAATCATAAAGGAAAAGGGAAAAAGTTTCATGAAAGGCCAGATGCTTTTCTGTGACAAAGAGTGACGCAAGACTTGAAAGGCAAATGACAGTGTGTGGGGGGGGATGGGATTAGCCATAGGGGTGACAGACCAAAGGTTCATCTCATTAATATATGACTAATGTTTTAAAATAAGACAAGCAGTGTCTGCACCATCTAATTAATTAAAAATTAAATTATTTAAAAGGTAGCCCATTTACTAAAGGTTAAATACAGATGAACGATAACCAATCAAGGAAAATTGGTTTAATGAAACAAGAGACTTTTTCCGCTCTTGACTTGGTCAAAACCGAGAGTGCTAACAGCAGTGCCGGGTGGCTGTTGGGACAGGCGCTGGTGCGGGGCCTGTGAGCCCAGCCGCTTGGTGTTTCGGGTCCTGCAGGCTGCAGCCCAGAGGGACATGCACAGGGACGAACAGGTATGGATAAATATTTCAGAAAAATAAAAGGAAGTCATCTACAGCAGGGAGCTGGCTGTCTCAGTTACTCAGAATGGAAAGCTAGTCAGCTGTTTAAAATGCTGACGGATGAGAAGGGAAAGTGCTGATCGTGTCTTGTCTAAGAGAAAATCTCCTTTAGCACATGATGCCGTGGTAATAGAGTGTGTTCCAGTCCTTCTCCACTCTGTCTTGCTTAGGTTAGTAAGATTACATGAACTTCACAATAGTTTTTTACATTTTATCTTTTTATAAATTGTGCCTTGTGGAACTTCAACTGTGTCTTTCCCTCCCTCCCTTCATTGATTAAAACCTGGAACACTTTTACCATTGAGCTGCACCCCCAGACCTTTTAATTCTTTTATTTTCAAACAGGGTCTTACTAATTTTCCAGGCTGTCCTTGAACTTGCAGTTCTCCTGCCCCGGCCTCCCAAATCACTGGGATTATAGGAGTCCACCACGGTACCAGGCTAATTTCCTTCCTTCCTCCCTCCCTCCCTCCCTCCCTCCCTCCCTCCCTCTTTCTCTCCCTCTCTTTCTCCCTCTCTCCCATCCTTCCTTTATATATATTTAGTTGTAGATGGACACAATACCTTTATTTTGTTCATTTATTTTTATGTGATGCCGAGGCTTGAACCCAGGGCCTCACATGTGGGAAGCCAGCGTTTTACCACTGAGCCACAAACTCAGCCCCTTTTCTTTCTTTTTTAAAAATACCATTTTTCTCAAATTTTTCTTTTATCAGTTATATATAAAACTTTATTAAATGTAAGTCTGAATTATATTCAAACATGATTATACTTAATGATTATTTCTGAAATCATATGTGTGTGTGTATATATATATATATGTGTGTGTGTGTGTGTGTGTGTGTGTGAGAGAGAGAGAGAGAGAGAGAGAGAGAGAGAGAGTGAGTGTGTGTGTGTATTTAGTGGTAGTCATTTATTTGTCATATAAAGTTATTAATGCCTAAGAGGTGACTGTGGGTATCAGGAAGAGTGATTTATAATTTTTTATCAGGATTGCCCAGGTAGCCTGGCATATCAGGTTGGCCCCTCTGCCCACTGGCATCTTGACAAAGGCCTGCTCTGGTTTTTAGGGGGTCACTAGAAGTTCATGCTTTGACCAAAGTATAAAGTACTATACCTGAGCATTCCTCTTTATATTCAAAGAGCAGTCTTTTGATGACTTAATCATCAGTCAAGAGAAAACGGGTCCTCAATTAAAAATCCTTTAGTCTGAGAACAGTAGTGTCAGTTACAAGGATAATCCAGAAAATATCGACTCCTGGTGTAGACCATGCACTCTGGGAAGGCTCAACATCCCCGGGTGCAGGAGCTCACAGCCCAGTGGTCGAGGTGTGCACGCGCGTGTGTACACACACACACACACACACACACACTGACATACATACACACAGGCACACGGTGCAGGGGATAAGTTCTGGCATCTGTAGAAAGTACCTAGGGGACAGGCTGGGAGTCACTGTGCTCAGTGTCCCACAGCATGACTGCCGATGGTGGCATCAGTCAGGTGAGCCAGGCTGGCCACTCACTAGCAAGAGATCTTGGGCAAGTGACTTAACCTTTCAGAGCCCCAATCACCTTATTGACCATAATTTATACCTGCCCTTCCTGGGTATTATGAGGGTTTGATGATATAAAATATGAAAGGTGCATTACCAGTGTCCAGTGGATAAAAGTTAATTCTCTTTCTGCTCCTTAGTATCATAAATCCAGGTTAAATAGGTCAGCTCATGTCCTTCTTAGTGTTTGAATTAATTTGGACATAGGCTAAACTGAAATTTATTCTCATTTGTATGCGTGCCGGGGAATTCTTTGATCATTTATCTTTTTCCATGCAGTTTTAGCATACACATCTTGGTTCGTTTTGACTTTCTTGCTCTTTCCAACTAATAATTGGAAAATTATTTTAAAGGGTCATTTCCTGACAAGGAAAAAGATATATTATGATTTACTTCTGAAAGAACGTAGAGAAAATAATCCCTCCTAACTCCAGTCTACTCGTAGCATCAGGAGCTGAAGTCAGTAGTATCACATTTCCTATCCGCTGTGGGAACAGATAGAAATTCTTTGATTGGTTAGTGACTGCGTTTCCTGCCTGATAGGAAACAGATAGGTGGAAGTCTGATGGGTTAACAACCACAGGCTCTATGAAGTCGTGATAAAATCTCCACCCCAGTGCTTCTCTGCGCTCTTGCTTGTTCACAAGCTGCCCAGAACTGAACTCATGAACTGTGGTCAGGACGCTTGACCTAGCTTTGTCCACCCTGACCTCACTCTTTCCTGGGGACTGGTTGACCAGCATGCCGGATCAAACAGGACTGCTCCACTCAGCCACTTGTGCCAGCAAAGCCTGGGCCTTTGGAACATGTTAGAGTGGCATCTCAGTCTGGCTGAGGAGCACAAGCAATTCTAACGAGCCCAGGAACAGGCTGAGTTTGATTCTGAATCACGTCTGAAATAGGGCTCATCTCCAATGTAAAGCTTGCCTTTGGCACAGGACTTGGGAATACATGTTGACTAGGAAAGGTCCTTTGAGAAAACAGAAGAAGAAATACTGATGTGTATGAAAGATCATGCACTAGCCAGTTGTGGTGGCTCACACCTGTAATCCCAATGATTCAGGAGGCTTATGCAGGAGGATCACAGTTTTGAGGCCAGCTTAGGCAAGTTAGCAAGACCTTGCCTTAAAATAAAAAATAAAGGATTTGGGATGTAATAGTAGTAGAGCACTTCAGGGTTCAATCCTTAGTACCACCAAAAAAAAAAAAAAAAAAAAAATTAAGTACCGCAGAGATTAGTTTTTCAGTGAACACAAAACTCTTGTATTTGACTGTAGCATAAAAGCAACTTCTAAAGTGTATATATAGTAGATGATAATGTGGATAGTACCTTATTCTTAGAGCATATGTGAGTGCCTTCACATATCTGGGGGCAATCTTCACACTCCACTGTGTGTTTACAAAAGGCTCTTAGGATTACAACCACTTAATGTATTGATATGCCACACTGGGCTTGGTGGTACATGCCTGTAATCCCAGTGACTCAGGAGTCACAGATAGGAGGATCACAAGTTTGAGACCAGCCCCAACCACTTAGTGAGGGCCTAAGCAACTTAGCGAGACCTTGTCTCTAAATTAAAAATTCCAAAAACCAGGGGCTGGGGTTGTGACTTAGAGGTTAAGCATCCTGGATTCAATCCCTAGTACCCAAAGGGGAAAAAAAAATTCTGCACACATACTGATTGATTGAAAATATTAACTCTTGTTTCATGTCAACACACTTAAAGAGTTTGTTTTGCAATCACGATGTATAAGGGAACATTAAAACTGGGTTCAGCATTGTATAAATAAAAAATATACAACCAAAAGCTTATTGGTTTAAAAAAAAGAAGCTTATTGGTATGTTACATTATTTTCTAACGCAAAAGGATTTCCAAATGTCATGCAGGATAAAACGATTAAACTGACTCCTTCAACCAACATTTACTAAGTATTTTGCACTAGAAACCAGGATTACAAAGATAAAGAGATTATAGTCTCTGTCATCAGGGACTCTCAATCCAGTGGGGGAAGCCGGGGTTAAAGCCAGTAGTTTCTGCAGGTGCCTAGTAGTGACTCTTCTAAGCACTTGGGAGCAAGAGGAAAGAGAGAATAATTTTAATTCTCTTAACGATGGGAAATGGATGCTATAAAGGAGTCCATTTCAAAGGGTAGTAAATGTTCCCCTATGTGTTTAAGAAGCTTGTCACACCTTCACTCTACCACGGTATAGTGCGTGACGAGGCCCCCTGGATGAGGGAACTGTCCTCGTGCCCCTGTGGGAATGGGGGTGAGGGGTCCTGCTGGCAGCAGCAACTCACTCCACCGTGGGCAGTGGGCAGCGAGCAGCAGTTTTCAGCACAGGGCTTGGTGCTGCGGGGGCTCACATCATGTGTACGACATCATCGGAAGCTCTGAATCCAGATGGGGAGACCAGACAGGTCATATTTCATGATGCCTTGGAGGCTAAGTCCTAAGAAGAAATGACCAAATCTGAACGGTGCTCTCATCTTGCCCGCTTACAATGGGAAAGAAATTTCAATGCCCAGAGAAATGCCAAAGAGGGAAACTATGGGGTCGTAAGTTTATCCAGGCACTGACTCTAGAAGCAAAGATGAAATTGCAAGCCGGGCGCAGTAGCACGGGCTGTGGTCCCAGCAGCTGGGGACACTGAGGCAGGAGGATCACTCAAGCCCAGGAGCTCAAGACCTGCCGAGGCAACATAGCGAGACCCAGTCGTCCAGGTGGAAAGGAAGAAATCGAACTGATCGGTCCCTTAAAACTGAGCCCTACGAGTCTCTGGCATTGGGTACACTTTCAACACGGGAGAGGGCACCGAGAGAATGTTAGCACACATACGTCAGGAAATAAGCATTCTGGTTTTAATTTTTGTGTGTCTTGTTTTCTAGGACAAGAAGTGGTTTTCAAGTGCCTTGGGGAAGGAATTCTTGAAAAAGCCTTTCAAGGGTATAATGCTTGTATTTTTGCATATGGACAGACAGGTAAGAAGTTGTTCTTATTTTTTTGGGGGGTGGTGGTGCTGGGGATTGAACCCAGGGCCTTATGTATGCTAAATGTAAGTTCTACCACTGAGGAGCTTCACCCCCAGCCCTAAATATGTATTTTTTTTAACATTTAAAAAAACTGGAAGAAAAGTTTGAGAAGCAACAGAAAAATGCTTTGACTTCATGGATTTTAGCTGAATCAGATGATCCAAAGAAACCCCTTTTTGAAGGTGCCACAGATCTGGAAATGGAGTAATTTCAGTGTTAATGAGCAAAGCTAGTTTCAAACCATTAAGTGTCATTTTCCTAAATTATAGTGTTAACCTGAATCTGAACTAGAAAAATAAATGACCAGTTTCTTGAAATAAATGTTTCAGTGAAAACTACAGAAAACCCCATGGAGCCCTCTCCCACGGAGGCCTTTTCCTAGGATACAAAACTGGCGCTGGGGCATGCAGCCAGGGCTGGTGGAGCAGGGGTCGAAACAGACAAAACCAGACATACTCATAGCTCCGCCGTGACCCCTGAGCCCTGATGATTTCAGTTATAAGATGGAAATAAATAAGTAAATCACCAGAGCGGGGGCCTCCCATCTCATGATAACTAGGAGAACCCAGTGGGAGCAGCTGTCTGATATAACGTATGGTAGGCATAACAGTAAAGTACTGCTCCTGTTACTTAATGTACAGGTGGAAATTTACTTTTATTTTTTTATTTTTTGGTACCAGGGATTGAACCCCAGGGTGCTTATCCTGGAGCCACATCCCCAGCCATTTTTTTATATTTTATTTAGAGACAGGGTCTCACTAAGTTGCTTGGGGCCTCACTAAGTTGCTTGGGGCCTCACTAAGTTGCTGAGGCTGGCCTTGAACTTGTGATTCTCCTGCTCAGCCTCCCTAGCCACTGGGATTGCAGGTGTGCAGCACTGTGCCCGGCTCCCTGAGCCTTTGTCGTGGTTGCGTTTGTAACATCCACCCCCGACGGGGGCTCTTTGGATCTCACAGTGAGAGGCAGACTCAGGTGCAGGTGTGATGGAAAGGAGAGTAACTGTGACACCCAGGGTCTGCTCTTGAGGACCAGGTTGATCCCTTTTCTCTCTACAGCGGTGGCTGGAATATGGCGAGAACTTGTGGGTCGACGTGTCCTTGTCACCCCCTATTGCCTTCGTCCCTTTGCTTGTCCTTCTCCAGGTTCGGGAAAGTCCTTCTCCATGATGGGCCATGCTGAGCAGCTGGGCCTCATTCCAAGGCTGTGCTGTGCGTTATTTAAAAGGATCTCTTTGGAGCAAAATGAGTCACAGACTTTTAAGGTCGAAGTATCCTATATGGAAATTTATAATGAGAAAGTTCGGGATCTTTTAGACCCCAAGGGGTAAGTCATTGAAATTAAATTTGCAAATAGGAGTAATTATTTTAAATGGTGTCAGAAGATACACAAGGGGGTATGTGTGTTTCAGCCCTGGGTCACGACTCTGGGGTTAGTTCATTTACCGAGAATTCAGTGGCTTCACAACACCTGTATATGGGTATACCTAGTTTGCATTTGGTTTTTCCTGCGTTCATATAGAGTTGCTCAGATATGCCATTTAAAGTACTGTTGATATCGTATCCAGGACTCCTTGAGCCATTCATGGAAGTTGAGTTACTATTGACACATTGCTCACTGTGTTCATACTGTAAAGCCACACCTCCTGTGTGTCTCCTGGATCCATTCCATTGCCTCCCCCTCCCTAAGATAACTGCTAGCAGAAACTTTGTGTTTGTCATTCTTCTTACTGAGCATTTGTACATAATTTGACACAAGTTTTTACTTTCTGTGAACAACATCATAGAACATATGTTCTTTGGTGATCTGCCCTCCAACACACATGCAATAATTCATTCACTGTCATTTTTAAAGTAATAATGCATTACCTTTCACTGCTATTTAGTATTTCAATGTATGAATACACGGTAAATTTATCCCTTCCCCGATCACTTGCATGATAAAGAGGGCTCAGGACAACTCAGTGGTAGAGCACACCTAGGTTCAGTCCCCAGCTCTGTGCTACTGAATAGCAGCATCGTAGAATCTCTGGTTGTATGGAGGATCCAGTGTGCTGCTCATGAGCATTCAGTGACTAAGGCTAGGCACCGTGATGGGTCCCTGCACAGTGCAGCCGAATTGTTCATTGTCACATTGAATTTTTCATCCTTACGTGTAGTAAAACCTACTAGGGGGCTGGGGATGTAGTTCAGTTGCAGAGTGCTTGCCTGGCACGCTCAAGGGCCACCTTCTGTCCGCCATGCTGCAGAATCCAAACAGCCAACCTGCTGTGTACATGTTGTAAGATTGAATGGGAGGGCTGAAAAGTGCTTAGGGAGCAATGCCCAGACCCTGGAAGCAGTCATTAATCTGAATTTCTTTTTTTCACACTTGAAATGAAGCTAACCATTGACTTTTTTTTTCCCTTTGGTACCAGGAGTTAGACGCAAAGGTGCTGGGTTCTACATTCTTGGGCGTTTTTAACATTTTTCAGTCTGAAATGGTTGCTTAGGGCCTTGCTAAGTTGCTGAGGCTGGCCTCAAAATTATGATCCTCCTGCCTCAGCCTCCCAAGTTGCTGGGATTATAGGTGTATGCTAGTACTCCCAACTACAACCTTTGACTCTTAATATGAAAGATGATTAATAGCCAGTATCATGAAAAAGATGACATACACAATACAGTCAAAACAGATACAGTTTTGCTTTTAAGCTCAATCACCTGTTGATAAGCTCTTCAAAGGGATCCCTAACCACAGCTGTTATTTAAAGATGCAAAAGAGCCCACAGATCTTCCCCAGCAGAGCCAGTCTAAATATGGGATAAATATCAATGACTATAATCTCTGTACTGTAATCTCACTTTCTATATAAAATTACTAGCATAGAAGCAGCGTGATCCAATGCAACCTGAAAAAGTAAACTGAGGTTAAAAATGTTTTAGCATTGTTCAAAATTTGTTAGAGAACTTCTAGACATTTCAGAGGATGTGCTATCTTACAAAATAGCCGTAGTTAGATTTGACCTGGAGCATTCTTTGCTTCCTTTTTTTTTGTTTGTTTTTGTTTTGGTCTTGTTTTCCCTTATGTGAAACTGAAGTCCATCTACTGAAACAAGGTCGCTTGAGTTCTATGCCCCAGCTGTTTCGTTTAGGACTAGAAATAGGATTTTTAAAATAATGTTACTTTAAATAGAAATCAGAGCATAAGAGACATTCCTCATACGGAATGCTGTTCCACTAATCCAAATAAAGTAGCTTTTAGGATACTTTTTTTTTTTTTTTAATCATTAAAGTCTTGAAATTGTAATCTTAGTTCTGAGTACTTGGGAAGAAAAAGCTTCCAAGATTAGTCAAATTCTTTCATTCCTTTTTTTTCCCCTTCTGCAGGAGTAGACAGTCTCTCAAAGTTCGAGAACATAAAGTCTTGGGACCCTATGTAGATGGTTTATCTCAACTGGCCGTCACCAGTTTTGAGGTGAGTGCCATTTCTTAAAAATGTCACAACAAAAACTGGCAGTGAATCAGGGACTGGGATGTGGGGAGTGTTTTCACACGGATCCTTTACAGTACAGAGATACCGTTCCTGGCCCCAGAACACAGCACCAGGCTGCCCTGTGCCCAAGGTTTCACAGTGTGGCCAGGGGCCCCGCAGTTTGAGGTCCACTCGTACCACGCTGTGGAAACGGTTCTCCCTCGATTCCTCGGGGGGTCCTTCCAGACAGACCCAGCAGTCTCGGCTGTACTTGGTGGTCACTCAGCCCCATCTTGTTAGGAGGGTCTCCTGTCTTGGTTTCTTTCTCCTTTTACTTGTGGCCCCTTTGTCTGACTCACTCCTCCATTGACTGACCTGTTCTCCTTTTCCTGCTTCTTGACTTTTATCCCTGGACTCAATAGTCTGTCCTTATTACTATAATCATTATTTTGAAAATCTCATATAACAAACTCCTGTCTCTATTGCTGAAGAATGCAAATGAATGAATGAATGAATGAATGGTGAATGAGTAGATGAATGAATGAATGGATGAATGAATGAATGGATGAATGAGTAGATGAATGAATGAATGAATGAATGAATGGTGAATGAGTAGATGAATGAATGAATGAATGAATGGTGAATGAGTGAGTGGATGAATGAATGAATGAGTGAGTGAATGAATAAATGAGTGGATGAATAGTGAGTGAGTGGATGAATGAATGAGTGAATAAATGAATCCCTATACTTGTGCTATTTGAGGGACGTGGCTGACCTGCTGTCACTTCAGACTTGGTATGACTGAAATTGACCTGGGAGCTGACTCTAGGTATTTGAATGAAGATACAAATGGTGTCTCTCAGGTTAGAGGGCGCAGTCCTCTCTTTGAACATAGTAGGATTCTGAAAGGAGCAGGAACTTCCCTGATGTAAAGATGCTCATCCTGCACCATCAGTAAGGTGACATCCAATAGCTCAGTGTGACGTCAGTGTGGCTGTCATCCTGTAAGAGCCAGGAGCTCTTGACTTGCATCCCAGCTCTGCCTCTTGGGACATGTGGGGAAAGTAATTTGACCTCCATGAATTTCAGCTTCTCTGTATATCAAATCAGGAAAGTGCTGGCTTCGTAAGGTTCATTCAGCCAACACTGGCTAAGACCTCCTGGTTTCCGGGCGCGTACACGTGTAGAGAAGACGCAGGGACCCACTGTCCCCTCAGGTTGGAGGAGGGAGCGAGAAGCGGGAGGTGGGCCGCTAGCAGGCTGCGGAGGGCAGGAGACTTAGGGCTCAGTCGCACGGTTACTTAGTATCTGAGAACTCCATTAAGGGGGGTTCTCTTTGGAACCTCCAAAGGAGAAATGGGGGTCCTAACAGGAAAAAGAGACTCCTGATAAAGGCCAAGAAGACGGGGGAAGCGTTTAATATACTAGAAGGTTCTGAGGGGGTAGGAGCTCACGGTGCTGCCCCCAAGGCAGCGGTCTCCACGGAGGGCGTGGGGAGGCCAGAGGGACCCTGGTGAGCGCACGTCCTGGGCGCAGGGGCTTCTGCTCACAGTGTGTCCCCCGTGCTTGCCTCCAGGATATCGAGTCCTTGATGTCTGAGGGAAATAAGTCGAGAACCGTCGCCGCCACCAACATGAACGAGGAGAGCAGCCGCTCCCACGCCGTGTTCAACATCATCATCACCCAGACGCTGTACGACCTGCAGTCCGGGGTGAGCGGTGTCCACGTGGGACGGGGGTCTGGGTGGATCCAGCGGCTGGGAATTTGTTCATTGGCTCTTTTGCTTACTCAACAAGCTGCTGTTCTTAAAGCATTTTAGTCTGGGGTTCCTTTCATACCCTCGTTTTTTTAAAAGTTGGATTTTGTGCGTAAACTCCCTAAAGAACACGAGGCCATCGCCATGTAGTTTCTAATATGTATCCATTCACCCCGGAATTACCCCCAAACAACCAGTCTACTCAGAGTCCTTGAGGGGCGTTAAAGTGAAAGCCATGACGTTTGGCCGATGGGTCACACTCGGGAGAGGAGAGATTTGACCCAGGTATGCAGGGATCCTTGTGTCCCCCAATTCCTTCATGGCACATAGCGTCTCCAACTTCTCACTAGATTCTGGGAAGCTGGGTGGGAGCTGTCCAGCTGCGTTTCCCCAGCAATTCACATTTGGGCTGTGACGTTTAATGCTGGTTCCCCTGACTCTGGGACCCTCCCATGGTCCCGAGACCTCGCTGTGGGGTGGAGCGCTGGGTGCCTGCGCAGTGGCCCTGGGTCCTGCGCAGCCCTGTGGTTTCTGCACTAACGTGCTGTTTCTCTCTTGTTCCCCACCCCAGAACTCGGGAGAGAAAGTCAGTAAGGTCAGCCTGGTAGACCTGGCGGGCAGCGAAAGAGTGTCCAAGACCGGAGCTGCTGGCGAGCGACTGAAGGAGGGCAGCAACATCAACAAGTAGGGACGCGAGTTGGCGGCCGAGGGTCATCCTGTCTCGGGTTTGTTGTGTTTTAAGGGTGCGAAGGTTCCCAGGCAAGGCGGCTCCAAGCTTTAGTACCCTGGGGTGGGGAAAGTCAATGCGTGCCCTAGGAAGGTGCACAGAGATGCTCCAGGGCTGATGTGTCATCTACACAGGCGAAGATCCGGCTTAGGGTGGTTCCCCTGGGCATTTTCATCTTCAAGGGGAACCTACATCAGATTTTGAATTTGCATCTCTTTCTAGGCTAGCAACATTTGGTCTCATCTTCTCGGAACAGTGGACAGTGGCAACCACAGAGCCCAGTGGCTTGATCACACTGATGAGGGGGCATGGGGCAGGGGGTCCGTAATTGAGAGTCTGTCAGGACTGTACTAGAGATTGAACCCAGGGGCAATTTACCTACCAGTGAGCCACAAATTACCTACCACTGTGAATGAGGTGAATGGATACATATTTTATTCTTTTATTTTGAGACAGTGTCTCCCTAGGTGGTTGAGGATCTCACTAAGTTGCTGAGGCTGGTCTCCAACTTGCAATCCTCCTTCCTCAGCCTCCTGAGTCGCTGAGATTGTAGGTGTACACCACTGTACCTGGCTGGATTAAATGCATTTTTGACTCACATTGTTTTCAATTTAGGGCCTATTGAGACCTAGTCCCTGTCCTAAGTCAAGGAGCATCTGTAACAGTCTTGGGTAAAGTGTAGATCACAATTTTATAAATCAAATCATGCCAGTGGTGGTGGTGGTGGTGGTGGTGCCCGTCTGTCATCCCAGCAATTTGGGAGGCTGAGGCAGGAGGATCACAAATTCAAAGCCAGCCTCAACAGTTTAGCAAGGCCCTGAACAACTTAATGAGCATTCCCACAGAGTACATGGTGTTTATTGTCTCGAAAAATAAACAAGAACGTGGATTGTTAAGCATCCCTGGATTCAATCCCCAGCACTAAAAAAATTAATCAATCAATCACATCACATCTTAAATCAAACTTGGCTTGTTCTGAAAATCTGCTTTGCATCCCTTAGTGAGGCTAACACTGTTTAAATATCATGGAAAAGTTTAACAACAGCTGAACTGTGGCCAGACTGGAATCTTGCTGTTTGCCTCGAGTGCCTGCAGAGAGCCTGGGGCTGCAGTAAAGGCTGAAAGGGTGCCGAGCAGTGGGGGTTTGTCAGGGAGATGGAGGAGATGCAGGCCTTCAACGCAGAGGGCTCTGTGGGGGCAGGGTCCCAGGCAGCTCTGGGCAAGCAGGGAGGAGTCTTTGCTTTCCAACTTGAGGTGGGCCTGAGTTTGTATCTAAAAATGCCTGTGTTTAATCCCACCCCCCACCACTTACTGGGTAGGTGCATCTTGAGCCAGTGATTTTTGCCAGTCTGCCTTACTTTTCTCATCATCTGTAAAACGAGAATAACAATGGTGTCTATTTCATAGAATTATTGAAGATGAAATGCCTGTAATGCACTTGGGAAAATGTCTAGCATGTATGAATACTACAGGAGGAAGGATGAATTGTTCTAGCTTTGGCTTTTTGTCTTGTTTTTTGGTACTGGGGATTAAACCCCAGGTGCTTTACCATTGAGCTGCTGTCCCAGTTCTTTTTATATATTTTTAAATTTGAGGTGGGCTCTCACTAAGTTGCTGAGAATCTCACTAAACTATGAAGGCTGACCTTGAACTTGTGATCCTCCTCCTTTAGCCTCCTCAGTCTCTGAGATTACAGGTCTGCATGACTGCACCCAGCTGTTCTGGTTTTAATTTCATAATAAGCACAATCACTATCATTCTTCCAAGTTCTACACAAAGGAGATTCGTCTATACTTGTAATCTGTTTCTGTTGAGCCATCAAAACTTTTTATGGGGTTTTGTCTAGGACAAAATGGGACAAGAGGAAATATATTCAGGAATGATCATACAGCTTTCATTTTACGGTGATGTTGGCATTGTATTTTGCTGTGATTTGAGTATACGAAAGTTTAAAAAATTAAACGTAAAGCATTATTACGTCCTCTATCAGACAGACAGAGCTGCAGTTGCTGGACAGACTGCTGCTTTAGGAGTTAATCTTCCAGGCATCCTGTCTCCTGCTCTGACAACAAGGGATTTCCCTGTGTCTCATGACAAAGCGTGGCCGGATCCCAGTCGGGCACCGCAGCTCTGTTCCACCATGTACTCTGGGAATGTGCAGCCAGGGGCGGGAGGGAGGAGAGAAAGTCACCTGTCCTGGAGCTTCATTTTCTGGTACTGAGCTCGGCCAACCCTTTGTCCGCTGGAGGGCTAGGGGGCCAACACAGGAAGCTCTTGCTGTCAGCTCATGAAAATTTTGAGCGTGTATGTACAGCTGACTTATCAGACTCTCTCTAGTGCCAGGTGCTATTCTGAATGCTCCTTGTGTAGTGGTACATGTGGTTTTCCCACTGGCATTGTGAAATGGGTCCTATCAACCCAGTGTACAGATGTACAATCAAGGCAGAGAGCACTTTAATACTGTCTCAGGAGCCGGAAGCCCTAGGACACACCTGTAATCCCAATGACTGAGGCAGGACGCTCACAAGTTCAAAGCCAGCCTGGGCAACCTAGAGACACCCTGTTTTAAAATTTAAAAAATAAATAAATAAAAAGGGCTGGGGGTGTAGCTCAGTGGTAGAGTACCCCAGGGTTCAGTCCTTTGTACCAAAGAATAAAGATGGTGATATGTCTTGGGTCCCCAAGCTCCAAGTGCGAGAGTTGGATTAGATTATATGCAGGCTCCGGGGCCCAGACTTACCCACTGTGCTGCATTGGGGTGCCCAGGCATTATTGTTACCTGGAAGAGGCTACTTGAAATTTTTGTTCCATAGTAAATAGCAATGGTGTCCCTTTAAATTTGGAACCTTTGTTTTATAGTGTCTCTAGCCAGGTGCATTGGTGCACATTTATAATCCCAGCTACTTGGGAGGCTTAGGCAGGAGGATGACAGAGGCCAGCCTGGGCAACTCAGTGAGACCCTGTCTCAACAACCAGCTGAAGAGGGCTATCTGTGAGGCTCAGTAGTAGAGCACTTGCCTAGCATGTGGGAGGTCCTGGGTTCAGTCCCCAGCCCTGCTACAAAAGAAAAAGATGTATTGTCCCTAACTAGATGACCTCAAGGCCTCGTAATAACATGATTTACTCCTCCAGCAACTGGCTCTTTCAGTTAAGGAGTTGTTCAATTAATATAAATCTCTTAGCATCAAAAGTCTTTCCTAATGTACATCTTGGATCTTTTACAAATGTATGTGAGTATTCCTTCCTCCTAGTTTATGAGATCGGCCCTTTCTTTTGAGAGCTCCTAATAGTGCTCAGAGCACTTTCACAGGCATTATTTGATACAGAGCTCCCAGCAGGTATTTTTATCTCTGTTAACATAAGAGTTTTTTAGAGATGAGAAAATTGAAACTTGGAGACATCAAATATCATAAATGCAGGCCCATCGGACATTAGCTGTGCCTCTCCTACGTGTCTGGCACTGCAGTAGGTGCGAGGATGCAGAAGGAATTTGGACGTTGTGGTAGGTAGCAGAATACCTCCACCCCAAACCTGTCCTCCTTCTGACCCCCAGAACCCGTATCCATGTTACCTTCAACGAGAGCCTTTGCAGGTGTGATCAAGGTAAGGCTGCTGGCTCGGGGAGATTATTGAGGTAGGCCCCGCGTAGCTGCACGTGTCCTTACAAATAAAAAGAGGCAGAGTGACACGGGGTGGGAGCGACTCGACAGCATTGTTAGCTGGAAGACGGAAGGATGAGGGCAGCCTGGAGGAGCTGGAGCAGGTCAGCATTCTCGTCCTCCCTTGAAGCCTCCAGTAGGAGTGTGGACCCCCCAACACGGGATATTTTGGACACCCAGGATCAAGGACTGCAGGATTAAGAAGTTAGGAGGGTCTCCTTGACTGGACGGAGGTCAGGGTCACTTCCCTCTGAGGCTGCCTCTGTCTTTCTGTGCATTTTCAGTCTCTACTCACTTTTTATTGTGTTTTATTATGGGTGTTGTCTCAGAGCCCTCTTGGGAGGTCCGGTAATGCCCACACTGGGGTCACTCCTAAAATCCCAAGTATTCTGAACTTCAAGACACATGTAGACCCAGGGATTTCAGAAAAGAGATACAGACACGCACCTTTAAATTCCATCTTGGTGAACACTGACGAGCCGCGGCAAGACGTGCAGTAAGACTGGCCTCAGGAAGGAGGGTACCTGGGTGGCTGTGTTAGAGCGCTGAGTGCCAGGGACACGGGGTGGCAGTGGGTGCCCGGGTGTGTAACCGCGGATGCACCGGAAAGGCTCCCACGGCAGGTACTCCCCAGTTCTTGGTCATATGAACCAGCCTCGTGACCTCCCTGGGTCTCACTTTCCTCGTCTGTAACGTGTGGCCGAGGGGACTCCTCGGTGAGTAGTCATCCTGAGGATCAAATGAGTTGCTTTTTGTAAAGCGCCTGGACCCTCAGGACTGTGGGGATGAGTGTGTGCTAATAAGCAGCCTGGCGCTCCTGCCCCACGGCCCCACACGGGGCTCTCTGAGCCTCATGAGCGGCGGCCGGTGGAGTGTTAGAACTCAAAGAGGTCTCTGATGCATTCCCTAAGCGTCTCTGTCTCTTCTTGGCGTCTCTGGGTGGAGTCTAAGCAGCCCTCTTTCGGACCCCCCAGGACCTCACCCAAGCCCGCGTCTGCCTGACGGCCGTGGATTTAAAACCTCCACCTCCTCAGAGCATCGGAGCACTCTGAGCCCTTCATTGGAAGAGCCGAGGTGCCGTCTGGCCGTGATCCTGCAGAGCGAGGGTGCGGGCCTTGTGCACGGGGTCTTCATGGGGGCTGCGGGTGACACTAGCCTGCTGCTCCTCTTCATGGAGTCTGGCTGCTCCTGCTTCTCCACGAACCCACTGAGACCCCGCAGCACCCTCTGATGCCCTCCTCTCGGCAGTAGTAGCCTGGCACTAAAGGGAAGCACCCGTTACCGATGAGGATCGTTCCCGTCGCATTTCCATTTAATGACTGTGGTAGGAATAAAGTCTATATCACCCCAAAATGGGTTCTGTTGAACACTTGTCTCACGGATGTACACCTATGGCATTTCTGAAACTGTGCCATATCATTTGTTACAATAATGTATAAGCTTGATACTTCTTACAGTTTGAGTGACTCGATCCTCTCTTTTTCCTTCGTGACTAGTTTTCATCTCTTTTGCTTATTTCCCCCTATTTATTTCCTAGTTTAGAGCCAGGCATTGCGGCACACACCTGTGATCCCAGTGACTTGAGAGGCTCAGGCAGGAGGATTGCAGTTTTGAGACCAACCTCAGCCACTTAGTGAGACCCTGTCTCAAAATAAAAAGAAAGGACCTGGGATGTAGCTCTGTGGTGAAGTGCCTCTGCAATTTCCAGTACCAAAGAAAGAAAACCATCTGTTTATAAATGCTGTCCCCTAGCCCAGCTCTTTCTTCCTCGGCAGGCAGGCAGCCTCTCCTGCCTCCCCTCCCTTCTCAAGAACTTGTGAGATTGAGAGATCAGGGACTTCCTGACTGCGTCTGACTCCCGCGGTTCCAGGGTGGAGCAGCACTTTGGTAGAATTAGAGAGATTCCTGATATAACTTTTTCTGCCTCTAAAATTGGCAAACAGCTGCCACCCTTTTCTGGACCCTGTGAGGGCCGACAGCTGGCCTCTGGCTTCCGGTCTGCGAAGATGACAGCAGGACCCGTAGATGAGTGGTCTTGTTAAGTCACCAAACTCCCTGGGAAACCTTTCGTATTTAAGTATGTAAGTCTGCCTGTCAACTTTCAGACCACGAATCCTGGGTTTGGGGGATTCTAGCCGCCCCTGGGTGGAACCTGAGAGGGCGGGAAGGCTGGGTGACCCGTCACTGGTCACAGGGAGTCCCACTCGCCCTGCACTTCCATTTTGCTCCATGGTGATCCTAGTGGGTGTAGAGGAGTTCTTGGACTGAGTGTGCAAAGGCTGTTGGGTAGAAGGGTGTGGCTTCCACTGATAATGCACCTCCTGGGCTGGATGTGTTACAGAGCAAACCAGAAGCCCTCTGTATCCAGGGCTTCCACGACCACGGATCCAGCCAGTGGCGGGTCGGAAATACTATAGAAAAAAGTTCCATCTGTGCTGAACACTTACAAGACTTTCTCTTGTCTTTATTTTCTAAACAAGACAGTATAAAAGAGATTTGAAGCATATGAGTGAGTCCAGTGTGGTAGTGCACATCTGGAATCCCAGCAACTCAGGAGGCTGAGGCAGGAGGATCTCAAGTTCAGGGACAGCCTCATAACTCAGTGAGACCCTGTCTCAAAATAACAAGTTAAAAGGGGTGGGGATGTGACCCAGTGGTTAAGCGTCCTTGGGTTCAATCCCTGGTAGATAGGTGTGTACGTACATCAATCAAAGTAAAAGGGCTCTGGAATTTGGCTTAGTGGTCAAAGCCCCCTGAGTTTCTCCCACACACACCTAAAAATTAGAATGTGTCAGAGCATACGTGTAGATTGTATTCAAACACCATGCCTTTTATATAAGGGACTTGAGCATCTGCAGATTTTGGTACCCATGGCAGGGGGCATCCTGAAATCCATCTCTCATGGATACCCTGGAAACTGGAGCCCGATAACCATTTCCATATACCTCTAATGCCTACAGGCTGTTAAACATAAATTATAGGGAAGCCCTTGTTTTGGACTAAGCTCCTGCCCTGGACCCCAACAGAGTAGGCTAGAGATCAAAATGAAATCCCTGGAATTGCACCTCACCACCCTGAAGCTCAGCAGTTCACGTGACCTCTGGAGATGGGCAGCCATGGAGAGAGCCCGCTTTCCCCAACAGGCCAGTGTGAATTGTCCTGATGATGACGTTTGCTCTCCCTGAACCTTACACACAAAAAAAGTAGCCTGTGTCAATCGGTTTTCTTCCTGTAGTTCTTTCTGGCTCTCCCTGTCTTCTAAGGAAACCGACTTTGAAATGGCAGTAGTCCTCTTTATCGATCCCTCTGACCCCCTTTCTTCAGCCACTTTTTCTGTTAAGAAAACCATCCTCTTGTGCTCAGCTTCCTGGAACCTTCATTCTATTCTGTGGAATGAAGTGTCGCCTGCATCTAGAATCAGAGATTAAGCAAAGTAAGATCTTTCAATCCCTTCCATCTCGTCCTCTGACAGCGCTGTACTGAGCATTGTTGTAGGTGAGACCCGCTTCTGCCCTCTTAGGTTCCCCTGGAAATTAAACCGGTCAAAGACACATTTGCGGAAACGCTGCACTGGGTTGGTTATTAGCCCAGGCGTCTTGTTTATACAAGTAAGCTCCCAGGGACAGTAACCCCCCCGGCTGGGGGGCGGTTAGAATTGGGGTACAGACTAAGGCGAAGGAGAGGCTTGG
Organism: Urocitellus parryii; assembly: GCF_045843805.1. Taxonomy (NCBI): domain Eukaryota; kingdom Metazoa; phylum Chordata; class Mammalia; order Rodentia; family Sciuridae; genus Urocitellus; species Urocitellus parryii. Next base: position 147,150,594 of record NC_135538.1, on the reverse strand, counting down.
GAGCTCCTGGGGGCAGATGAGGAGGGAAAGCAGTGAGCCTGGGCTTAGTAGGTTCGTTATGCAGATTTACAGCCTTGACTTCTCCATTGGTGAGAAATGGGATTTTTCCTGGTGCAGAAAGACAAAAGTGCCCAGTTCTTAAGACTTTCCCTTAGTCCTTTAGCCCCAGATGACCCCTCTGCCCAGTACAGCGTCTTGGAGTGGCCTGTTCTGGTACCCTTCGATAACGCTGCGTCATCCTTTCCTTTTTCTCTCAAAGTCCTAACTGGATTTTGTTTCTTTGTTTAGGGGTACCCAGAACTTTCCTTTTTGTCTCCCCACACTGTCAAATTAGAAAAATAGAAGCAGTTGCCACAAGACAGAGTAGAATCTCTCCTCGGCAATGACAAATCCGTGTCGTGCCCCAGACGTGTTTTCATGTGAGAGTGGTTTACTGGAGTCCCAGGCTAGAGGCCTGACTTCAGGGAGCCAACAAACCAGACCTGGCCGTTCACCCCAAAAGGCAAACAGCAAAGGTGATGGTAGAAAGCAGGACAGGAACCTTGGTCAGCGCAGCTGCACAGGAAGACAAGAGGACGGGTCCTTAGCCCTGCCTTCCAGGAGTGAAGGGAACTTGGAGATTTTCTAGATAGGAGGATGAGGGCAGGGGTTGGGGGTTTGCAGAGCTGGAGGCTTTTCACAGGTGATCTCTGTCCATCTGTCTCCGGCAGAGCTTGTCCCAGATAAGAAACTTGCTGTTTCCTGGGGTGGGGGTGGGGGGTGGCTTCCGCCCATCACAAGATGTTGATCAACTCAGACCTTGTTCCTGGAATCCAAGGTCACTTAGAGCAAAGCACATGGATGCAAAATGGAGGCAGAGATGCCAAGGCTTTAATCCTCAGAGATGAGGAACCCGTGTCCTTGTTATAAGGTTACTGTCAACCATAACGTTGCCATGGTGACTCCTGAGTCACAGAGCTGTTTAGAGTTTTTATTAATTAAAAAGATTTCTGGGTGGGGGATGCTGTTCCGTGGTTTAGCACTTGCCTGGCATGCATAAGACTTGAGTCTCTCCCCCCTGCCCTGCCCCCCCCCCAAAAAAAAGGGGAAAAAAAAAAGAAAAAGAAAAAAATTCTTCTGCACTTGCTAGTAAAATATATGGAATAAGTCTTCAATTATTTGAAGAGCCATTTCCAACTGATGTTTTCATTTCAATGATTGCAAAATGTGAAAAAAAAATGTCCTATATTCTATGTTAAGGCAGCAATGTGTATACTGAATGTAAGCAGTATATACTTGCCTTTATTTCTGAGGCTCTGGTTGTGTGGATTTTTGTGAAATGCTTATTTGATCCAGGATAGTGGCCTTGCCTAATTGGCTTCTTACCGTACGGTGTTAGGGTTCATCCACATTGTAGTTTCATTCATTTTCTTTTGGGACTTTGTGTTGGGATAGGAATCAAACTCAGGTCCTGCACATGCTCTGGCAGGACTCTACCACTGAACTACATCCCAAACTTCCTCCTTTTCGTGACCAACTAATATTCCACTGTGTGTATTTAGGTCTTTATTCATCCCTTTAGTATTTGATGGACACTAGGATTGTTTCTGCATTTTGGGCTTTTGTTAATAATACTGCTTTGAAAATGCATGTATCAGTTTTTTGCGTGGATATATGCTTTCATTTCTCCTGTGTTAAACTTGCTTAACGTTTTTAATCTGCCAAGTATGGTGTGTATGTTTGTGCCGTTTTGTGGTAGGTAATGGGTGGTAGTTACTGCCATTCTCTTTGAATGAGCTCTGGCTCATTTTCTGCCTCTTGAAGTTGCTTTATCTTTTAGTGACGTTTCGGTGACTTTCCTTTTGGGACTTAGCTATGTTTTGCGGGAACTCTGCTTTCTTTCATCGTATTCAGTGGAAATCTCTTGCTAACAGTAGAAAGAAAGCTGCGGTCTTTCACTTGCTGGTTTGTGCCCTTCTTTGTTATAAATAAACAGTATCATTTAGCTCTTTTAGCCGTTTACAAAGCACTTTCCTTTTGTGGGATCATGTGACCCTCCCTGTAGTCCTTTGAGATCAGCTCAGGTTGCTGTTTTCTGGGTGCTCAACTCATGATCCAATCGATTTCCTTTCAGAGGAGTAATGGGTACTCACCTGTGACCCAAGAGGATCCCTTCATCCACCAGAGTCAGGGGTCTGTTGTTTTTGGAGCACTTTTTTCTTCAGGTGCAGAGAAGGTGTGTTGGCCACCAAAGAAGAAAGCTTGTGAGCCGAGGCTAGTAATTTTCAAACTATAGCCTGCATCACAGTCACTTGGAGGACTTGTCAGAATGCACACTGCTGGGTGTAAATGAAGTTTCTCAGCCCGAAGATCTGGGGTTGGCTTCAAGAATCTGCACTTCTAACTAGTTCCCAAGTGATGGGGTTACTGCTGGTTGCAGGTCCACACTTTGAGAATGATAAGCCTGGACAACTAAAGTGTGTTTCCTGGATTATTGTTCAGCTAGAACTTCTCAAAGTTTAATGTGCTGGTCTGATTCGGTTGGCTGGGGAACGCTTCTGAGAGGATCTGAGTAGCTCCCAGGTCATGCCATGGCCTCTGAGTAGCAGGGCGTGAAAGACAAGGCGTGGAACTGGGGTATAGCTCAGTGGTGGAGCACTTGGTGGCATGGAGAAGGCCCTGGGTTGGATTCTCAGCACCACATACAAAAAAGGGAGTCATATGCTCTTCTCTACTTGGGTAGTTCTTTGTTTTTGTACAACCATATGGTCCAAAATAAATGCATAAAGCTGAGCACACTGGCGTAGGCCTATAATCCTAATGACTCAGGAATCTGAGGCAGGGGGATCACAAGTTTGAGGCCAGCCTTAGCAATTTAGTGAGACCCCAAGCAACTTAACAATGCCCTGTTTCAAAATAAAAAGGGCTGGGATGTAGCTCAGTGGTAAAGCGCCCCTGCATTCAATCCCCGGCACCACTACTAATAATAAATGAATAAGTAAATAAATGCTTCAGAGTTTTAACTGTAATATTTGCAGTAAGTTAAAATTGACTGATGTGATCTTTTAAACAGATGTCTCCAAGTTTTAAAATACCTGTGTTTCACACATAGGTCCTAAGATTGAATACAGTATTTTCTTATTTGGGATTCTAAATTTATTTATTTATTTTTAATTAATGGAGTTACGCTGGGGACGGTGGCACACATCTGTAATCCTAGCGACTTGGGAGGCTGAGGCAGAAGGATCACAAATTCAAGACCAAACTTAGCAACTTAGCGAGGCCCTAAACAACTTAGTGAGACCCTGTCTCAAAATAAAAAGGGCTGGGGCTGTAACTCAGTGGTAGAGTACTCCTGGGTTCAATCTTCAGTAACAAAACAAAAGAAAGAAAGAAAAAAACAAAAACTAATGGAGTTACATTTTGTTTTTCTTTGATTCTTGGCAAATTAATGGCAAGTTGATTGCATTGACCTTAAGGTCTTGTTGTTCTGCCTGTTCTGCAAATTTCATACACAGAAGAAAATCATTTTGTGAAAGCAAAGTGCATGTTTTGTGAAGTAACTTTTCTTTTTTTCTCGGCAGATCATTGACAACCTTAGGGCTTGTTATATCATCGCTGGCTGACCAGGCTGCAGGCAAGGGTAAAAACAAGTTTGTGCCTTATCGAGACTCGGTCCTCACTTGGCTTCTTAAGGTAACCCGTGGCTCTGGTGCTCTCTTCCTCCTAAAAGTTGGCCATTTCAGCAGGGTGCACTGGTGCACGCTATGATCCCAGTGGCTCAGGAGGCTAAGGCAGAAGGATCACAAATTTGAGGCCAGTCTCAGCAATTTAGTGAGACCCTGTCTCAAAAAATAAAAAGGGCTGGAGATGTAACTCAGTGGTAGAGCACCCCTGGGTTTAGTCCCCAGTCCTCCCAAAAGTTAAAAGGAAAATAAAATTGGAGATATCAGATGTGACAGTTGGAAAATGTGTGCAGAACCAACCAAATGCACAGGGATCTGTGCTGGCAACACTGTCGTCCAAGGTCCCAGGAAGGCAGGGCCAGGTCTCTCTGTTGCTTTTTATTCTATTATAACCTTGTTTGACAGGCATTATTTGCTGCTGTGATTATAAGGAGGTCACATTTTATCTTGTCATAAAAATTATTTGTGAAATGCAAACACGTCTCCCCATAGCATTTTTATCCAGAGTCATGTCATGGCCATACTTGATGGCTGATGCTTCTGACTCCATCTACTTGGGAGGCTGAGATAGGAGGATTCCAAGCTTGAGGACAGCCTGGGCAATTTAGCGAGCGTTCGTCTCAAAATAAAAAGGGCTGGGGGTGTGACTTTGTAGAACAGTGCTTACGTAGTAGGCACCAGGCCCAGGGCTCAATCCCTGGTACCATATGAAAAACAGAGTAATGTCACAGATGCATATTTACTGCTTTCATCAAATGTGTTGTGTCTGAAGTGGGCTTCCCTGAGATGCTATTTGAAATGCTTTGCAGGACAATTTGGGGGGCAATAGCCAGACCTCCATGATTGCCACCATCAGCCCCGCAGCAGACAACTACGAGGAGACTCTGTCCACGTTAAGATACGCAGACCGAGCCAAGCGGATTGTGAACCATGCCGTGGTGAACGAGGACCCCAATGCCAAAGTCATCCGAGAACTGCGGGAGGAAGTGGAGAAGCTGCGGGAGCAGCTCTCCCAGGCCGAGGTAAAGTCGGGGAGATGCTCCGTTTTCGAGTTCTTCCCTCACGGGGTGAGGACGTGCTTGCTTGCAGCTCTGGGTCTAGCTCCCTGTGACTCGACGTTGCAGTTTTGGTTGGGGTCTTCTCTGTGCCGAGCATCGTGAGGACCTCCATGACTTCTGTCCTAGCAGTGCAGTCAACAAGGACATTCCTGGGACTTCTTGATTGTTCCCTCCAGTCAACAGGTTGGCCCTTGTACTTCCGTGTGAAATCCTGAGAATCTAGTGTGGTGTTTTACCAATATCGTAGACTGGATTTCCACAGGGCCTTGCAGTTTTCAAAGAAGCTGGGTATCATCTCCATGTCGAGTCTTGCACATGCTGTGAGCATGGGTAATGAAGCATTAGGAATGATTCAGAAATTTTTTTTTCCTTTTTCATTTACATCAGCCTCCATCAGGCAACAAATCAGTATTTTCACATTGTTACCATCTTCCTTGGCTTTTCTGAAACTTTAATAACCATGTGCTCTCATAGACAAGTGCTGGTCTTTGCAGATTGCTGGGCGTGGCACCACCTCATTTGGCTTAGGTGAGGGGACAGAGATGGAGGCCAAAGGCCATAGCTGCAGCCATCAGCTTCCTCACGGCAGGGCTCAAGTGTGCACCTGACACTTGCGTTCACGTTTCTTCCTGCTGCTGTCTTCTGACCCCACTTTAGTCGGAAATGAAGGAGGAGGGCGATAGCCATCTTTATTGATTGCTTATGTGCCGGGCATCTTTTCATACTCTTTATCTGTCAACATTATTTAATTAAAAAGTAATCGGCAAGAGACAGAACAGACACCGATGTTGGCGACCGTGGCCTTGCGGGGTAACTCTTTCTTTACTGCCTTGTCTTCTTCCAGACTGTGGGCTCTTAAAGTGCAGGAAGCCTTTGTTTTATTCATTTTTTTTTATCCTTAACTCCTCACCCAGCCGGCCCGGGAAGTGCTGCTGGTTTGTGTTTTACCATAAAGCAGAATCTCTTTATTGATGCCAAGAAGGGTTAGCAAAACACCAGGAAAATCGAAACATTGATGAAGTTTTAAAAGAGTCAGGATCCCAGGAGGAACGTGTATTTGTTCTGCAATTTGTTCAGAGGCAGAGTTTCTGGATTTGCCTTCCCACTGTGACCGTATGATCCAGACCAGATAGCCGGAGCAGTGCCTGGTCGGGGGAGAGAAGATGAGCCCCCTGGTGCAGCTGGAGTTTCCTGGCAATCACTCTGTATCCAGCAATGAACGTCCCCAAGCCTCTGGTGGCACCTGGAGACCTGGCTTGCTCAGCCAGCAGGCCATCACCAGCCCCGCTGCCAGACCGGGCTCCGCCATCGCAACAGTTCACAGCGCTTTGGTCTTCAGAGGCTCATGATGCTGCAGAGTATCAGAGCCATCCATGCCAAGCACAGCCCCCCAAGTTTTTAAGTTGCAGGTATCTCTGTTCGGACCCCTTAATTATTCTTACTGAACAAACTCAGAGGGGAACTTCTCAGACGTCCTGGTTCCAAGTGAATCATAACTTGGCAAAATGTCCATTACCCTCCACGGAGAAAAGTTGTTGAGAGGGCCCAGAGTCAGATTTTTTAAATAAATGAAAGGAATCATCACCTTTCTTGGTCAGTTGATGTAGTTCGTCTGTTTACTGGTGGTACGAGCTGCTCTCTTTGTCTTAATGAACAAGGAATTTCAGTGACCTTTTTTCCCACTTTAACGTTTCAAAGATAAATATTAGCGTTTAGGTCTTTAGGTGTGAAATTCTGAGCATGATAGCTGAAGTGATTTTGGAAATGGAACCCAGGGCCTCGTGCATGCCAGGCAGGCACCCTACCACTGCACTCACCCTCTGCCCTGAGATGACTCTTGTGACCTGCCCCGCTTTCATTCAGGGCTCTGGTGTCTTTTCTTTTCCTTGAAGCAGGAGCAGCCACACCCTCTTCCGTTCCGTGTGATTGGTAGAGGTCTAAACCCCACCCTGACAGTACGTGACTTAATTGCTTCCAGCAGACATCGGTGCCTGCTTCGGAAGGACATGAGGACACCATCGTATGGGTCTTGTACCTAATGCTGGGAGAATTCTGAAAGTCACACGTCTCTGCTTTCATTTTAAAGGCCATGAAGGCTCCTGAACTGAAGGAGAAGCTCGAAGAGTCTGAGAAGCTGATAAAAGAACTGACAGTGACGTGGGAAGAGAAGCTGAGGAAGACGGAAGAGATCGCGCAGGTAGCCGCTGACTGAGGCCGGGGGACGGGGGTTCTTCTCACGTAGATCTGCTGTCCTCAGGGTCCCTGCCCAGCTTGAGGCTTTGAGCTCAGCTTTAGACACCAGCTTCGAGTCTTTCATTGATTCAGCTTGGTCCATACCTGTCTGCAGTGTCAGGTGCTGCCCCTGAGCAGGCTGGGCTTCGGGAGGTGCCCTCATGCTTGGCCCTCGTCCACAGCCTGTCCTGTGCTTTTTAGGTCACCTGGCAAAGCACGAGGTTGAGAGCCTCGATAGGCCCCGAATTTATAACACATATAACAATGATTTGTTCAGTGTGTTTGATTCTCTGGGCTCTAACCCCTGCAATTTGGGAGGCTGAGACAGGAGGATGGCAAGTTTAAGGCCAGCCTGGGCAACTTAGCAAGACCCTGTCTCAACATAAAAATTTGACACAGGGCTGGGGGTTTGACTCAGTGGTTAAATCCCCTTAGTTAAATCCCTAGTACCACCAAAAAGAAAGAAAGAAGATGCTGAAATAAAATAAAGCAAGGACTAATTCTACAGAGTATGTATGCTGTGAGTCTCTCTACACTGTGCATTTCATGAAGTTTTTTTTGTTTTTTGTTTTTTGTTTTTTTATGCTGGGGATTGAACCCAGGGCCTTTGCATGCAAGGCAAGCACTTTACCAACTGAGCTATATCCCCAGCCCCTCATGAACATTTTTAATCCTACTGACCACATGGAAATATTGGACTATGCCAATCCAGTAGTTTAAAAACAATCACTAGAACCCAGTCCATCCTGTGCTGATGCATATATAAAACAGGGGAATGCATTACAACTCTTATTACATATATAGAGCTCAATTTTTCATATCTCTTGTTGTATATATAGTATACACACACCGATTCATATCCTCATACATGTACTTTGGATAATAATGATCATCACATTCAACCATCACTAATTACCCCCTGCCCCCTCCCTTCCCCTCCCACCCCCTGCCCTACCTAGAGTTCATCTATTCCTCCCATGCTCCCTGTCCCCATTCCACTATGAATCAGCCTCCTTATATCAAAGAAAATATTCGTACGCTAATGCTTCTTATAGAAAAAATTCACATGCATGCACACACACACACACACACACACACTCGCTCACACACCCCTCCCTATCCCTCCCACACTACTTCATGGGTCCCCAGAGCACTTAACTCCACTGCGAAGTCTGTCAATAACTTGTCTGGTTTTTATAGCCTGTCTCCTCCACTAGAAGAGAAAGGAGGGACTTTGTCACACTCACTACTGCATTCCCAGCCCTCCATCAATACCTGCCACTTTGAGACTCTGAATAGGATAACTGTCATTTGAATTAGTGCACCAGTGAATTCAAGGCCTGGAATCTAAGGCCTCACCCTGCTGTTCCACCTGTCTCCAGGGCCTTTCCCTATTCCCTGGGGTCTCTCGGTCCCCGAGGCCAGCCACTGTGCCAGGGTCTGTCCTGGGCTTCCCTACACCCTCCTTGGTCTTGCTGCTCCCTCATTTGTTCCTGTTGAAATTCTTCTCATGCTGGGGAACCCTCTCAAGCGTGCCTTCCCCCTACAGACTTTCCCTGAGCCTCTTCCTACAGCCGTCTCCCTCCTGTGACTCCTACAGCTCTCAGTACCCCGGGGCACAGGGCTCTCCTCTTCTGGATTCAGTTATGTGCTTTTGTCTCCTCTGCCAGGACTTTACCTCCTTCCTGGCTGAGATGTGTCTGGTTCACCCTTGGTGCCCCTGTGACACTGACCCGAGATGTCACGCCGTGGCAGGCTGTCCATAAACGTGGTTCAGTGGAGAAGAATGTGTCATCTCATTGGCATCACCCCCAGAAACGGTGACTTACTCTTTCCATGGATACATCCTGTGAATACAGCAACAAATGGTGTTCCTGCTTTTGTCTTTTTGTGTGTGCCCAGGAGAGACAACGACAGCTGGAGAGCATGGGCATTTCTCTGGAGACGTCCGGCATCAAGGTGGGGGATGACAAGTGCTACTTGGTCAACCTGAACGCAGACCCCGCTCTCAACGAGCTTCTGGTGTATTATTTAAAGGTGAGAGTGTTTGAAGAGTTGAGCTCCTGAGTCGTCCACGGACGGCTCCCAGTTGACCTGGATGCCTGTCTCTGTGATTTTGCTTTTGTATCCAGCTAAACTCTCATTAGGAATAAGACACTAGAGCATGCAATCTCATCTCCATGGAGAAGAGAAGCATCTCCTTGGTTTCACCTGGGGCTGGGCAGCGGGGGTGAGGATCCCCTCCTTAGGCAGCTGTCAGGGACCACGAGTGGGCACCTGAGGGTGTCCAGGCGAGCCCCACCTATGGGAAGACTCCACAGTGAGATGACTAAGAATATTAGATCGTGCCACAAAGATCCTGAGAGGCCCTGGAGACTCTGTTATGCTTCTGAATCATTCTAAGGAGATCTCAAGATCCACCTGCAGTCGTTCTAGATGAGATAGCAAGGGTCTTCCGGGTCTGTCGTCTCTCAGCCTTTATCCTCAGGAAGAGACTCTTGGTCCTCTAATCAGCCCGTTGGCACCTTGACCTCAGAGTGTTCACTGACCGTGTTTGTTAAGTTATGATGGTGGTTCTCAAACTCCCTGGCTTTGGAACCCAATGATAATGTTTAAAAGTATCAAGGACTCTGTAGGTTTTATCTGTGTGTGTTGCATTAGACATTAAGACTGAAGACATCTTAAAAGTCGAACATTAAAAAACATAACAGCAGTTCCTCTCCAGAGCTGCCTCATCACCCATCAATGGCCTTCAAAGACTCTACTGTCCGTGGTGATGAATGAGAAAGCAGAGGAAATCAGTAATATCTTTTTTTTTTTTTAATATATTTTTTTGAATTTTTATTTTTAATATTTATTTTTTAGTTCTCGGCGGACACAACATCTTTGTTGGTATGTGGTGCTGAGGATCGAACCTGGGCCGCACGCACTCCAGGCGAGAGCGCTACCAGTTGAGCCACATCCCCAGTCCCAGTAATATCTTTATTGAAGTGATTTTCAGCTCCTGGGCCTCCGTACCCGTTGTCATGAACATGCTTTTAGAACTGCTGGCTTATTCTGCTCAGTAAGAAATAAGAAATCTGAAACAGGCCCCTAACATTGACATGGGGCACCCCAGCTGACCTAGGACATTCAGCTGACCATTGGAGCACACTTAATCATGCACACAAACTCTGAATTATGTTAGTATATAAATATATGTGTAGGCTGGGCACAGTGATGCACACCTGTAATCCCAGCAGCTCAGGAGGCTGAGACAGGAGGTTCGCGAGTTCAAAGCCAGCTTCAGCAAAAAGCGAGGAGCTAAGCAACTCAGTGAGACCCTGTCTCTAAGTAAAACACAAAATAGGGCTGGGGATGAGATTTAGTGGTTTAGTGCCCCTGAGTTCAATCTCCAGTAACACCCCGTGCCAAAAAAGAAAAAAGAAAAAAAATATATATATATATATGTGGAGTACTGACGTAACTGTCGGGCTTGAGCACCTGGGCCTGGAAGGCAACTCACTGCACTGTCCACATGCCTGAATTTCCAAGTGTAGAGGAATTCCCTGCTTGTGAAGGGTGAAGATGGATACTGGTTACGGGTTCTGGTCTGCCTAGTAAACTGATAAAATACAGTGGACAATAAGCTAGAATTGAAGCAAGGAGCTCAATCGTCTGTGACCCTTTTGCTTTCTCTTTTTTCCGGAGATATAAATATGGTACAATAGCCTCTGCCTCTGAATCTGCTAACAGATTTAAGGTCTGTTTATTAAGGAAATGATTAAGAGATGAGGAATTACTTCTGGTATTTTAATTTTGAAGAACCAAGACCTAACCCTTCTTCTGATGCCTAGGGAAGTCTCATTGTGGTAGTCAGCTTTCCACCACTGTGACAGAATACCTGAGGAAAGCAACTTAGAGAAGGGACCTTTATTTGGGCCCCTGGTCACTTGGCCCCGTTGCTTCTGGGCCTGTGTTGAGGCAAGAGCATCATGGCGGGGAGCGAAGCTGCTCAGCTCCTGGTGACCTAGAAACAGAACCAGGGGCAGGGTCATACCCTTCAAGGGCATGTGCCCAGTCACATCCTTCCTCCAACTAGACCCCACTCCTGAAGTTCCCACCACCTCCCAGAGTGTCACCAGCTGAGGACCAAGGGTCTCAACAAAGGAGCCTTTGGGGGAAGACTGGATCCATACTAGGATAATTATCATAAGGATTAAATCAGTGGTAGAGCAGTTGAAAAAATTACCATCCGAATGAACAGCGACTGAATCACCAGGAGTTACAGTTTTGGTGTGTCTGAGGTTCAGGGACCTTAAAATCAGCTCACCTGTACCACGTGTCACTCGTGACCTTCGGTACTCTGTATCATATACATATTAGAAAAACAGCTACGTGCATCATTTTAAATGTTATGTATACACATGGCTGGGGTGTCGCCCAGCGGTAGAGCCCGTGCTTACCTGGGTTCCATCCCAGCACCCATGAAAGAGCAAAAGTTTTATGTAGACAGACAGACATAACTTTCCTTAACACTGCTTTTTAGTGGTTTTAAAATTTACTTAGCTGTTTTCAAAACACTCCCACTGGTAATTCAGATAATTCTAAACAGAATTTTATCCAATAGTTAAGTAGATCAAATAGATATTATCCCGGCTCTTCCCCACCCTAATAAAAAGGGAAAGAAACCTACGCTCAGAGGGAGAAATGGCTCATGGTCACTCGGACGGTAATAAATAGGCTATCATTGGGACTCACCTTATTCTGCTTTCAAGTCCAGTTTCCTCGTGTTTTAAAACAGTACACGATCACTGCCGACCAGAAGTTTTTTTATAACGTTTCAACGTTTTTTAACTATAGTGTGCTCAGGTGAGCTTTGACCCCTGACACTCCAGGTACCTGGCGTCGTTCACGTAACGTCCTACATAGGCTGCTGCGTTATTCAGACTGGTGGTGATGAATTTTAACTGAGCCACTTTATAAAGCGGGGCTTTCATTCTCCTGTGATGTACCCCACCAGGATCACACCAGGGTGGGTGCAGACACCTCTCAGGATATCCAGCTCTTCGGGATAGGGATTCAGCCTGAGCACTGTGAGATCGATATCGCCTCCGACGGAGAGGTCACTCTGACTCCAAAAGAAAACGCGAGGTAAGAAGTGATGATGACGCTTCCCTGGGGCCTGCTTTCAGGGGAAGGCCACCGTTTGTGGGAATTGGCACAGTATCACTGAAGAGCACCAGCTCTGTCATGGTCAAAAAACCAGAGTTGAAATATTCCTATGAAGGGGAGTGGTGATTCCTGGCATGTGTGAACTCCAGTTCTGCTTATTTCCCTCTGAGCCTTAGAAGTCTAGAAAGAACAGGACTCAGACAATGAGATTATATGTGAGAAGTAACTTATTGGAAAATTAAAACTCAAAATAATGTCCATTATTTTCCTTTATCAGACTTGACAGCCCTTAACAGACTGGTCTTTAATTATTTATACCTTCCCCTAAGGTTTTTAAATTACCATGAAAACTTTTTGTTTTGAGCTGTTCCTTTAATACACATTTTTAGGTTTTTTTAAATATTTTTTTTTTAGTTGTAGTTGGACACAATACCTTTATTTTATTTATTTTTTTAATGTGGTGCTGAGGATCGAACCCAGGGCCTCACACTTGCTAGGTGAGCGCTCTACCACTGAGCCACAACCCCAGCCCCACACATTTTTGGTTTTTGCAAATGATGACCGAATATTCCATCAGGTACGCTTCCGTCTTGGTTGGGAGCACGCCACGTGAGACTCACTCTCTGGGGGATGCTGGCAGCCCTGGGTCTTCATTACTGGATTGTGCTTTTCTACAACAAATTCTTTGGTTCCTTCTTCCCTTGTTACTTGAAATACACTTTCTAAGACGGTTCCCCCAGTTATCTCTCTTGAGTACTGCACTGGTTTTCATTTTCTTCTCTGCTCCCCTGACCTTGTCCTTCTGCCTCTTCAGGTCCTGTGTGAACGGTGCTCTTGTGTGCACTGCCACCCAGCTGTGGCACGGTGACAGAATCCTGTGGGGAAATAACCACTTTTTTAGGTAACGTCTTCCCGTTCTCTAGTATTTTCAGATTCCCGCTGTTATCTGTTTAAGTATCCAAGGAGTTGACTTTCTCCAACGGTGAAAACCCCACAGGATCAACTTACCGAAGAGGAAGCGGCGAGATTGGTTGAAAGACTTGGAGAAGGAGACGAGCCCGGCAGAGCATGACCTGGACGCGGCCAGCGAGGCTTCCTCGGAGCCCGACTACAACTACGAGTTCGCCCAGATGGAGGTCATCATGAAAACCCTCAACAGCAACGGTGAGGCCCGACTCCAGCCTCCAGCCTCCTGGGCCCGGCCTTCCCCCGGGGGTTCAGGGAGGAGTCGGGAAGTGGGAAGTGTCTTTCTCAAATTTAGACCCACAAAATGGCTAGTCCTGACGCGTGAGGCCGGCCGTGGTGCGCGGGTTTGGGGATGGTCTTCTGCCTCGGGTAGAACCAGAAAGCCAGCAGGCGCTGTTCCCGAGCAGACCGCGATAACTTCCCCTGGTCCTCGGGTTCTTACTGAATGACCTCGACAGCCTTTCTTATCACAATTGCCCGCGACTGAGACTTTCATTTCTGAACTCACGAGAGTGTGAAAATCTCCCAAGAAAACGTTGGGAATCCAGGAGTTTTTAATAGAATCTAATGGGGAGATAGAAGTTATCGCCTTTTACCATAAACTCAGTTGAAAACCATAAGTCCCCAAAAGACTTATTTGATAAATAAGCCCAAGTAACCTCATTACAAATGATAGTGACAATGAAGCGTTTCGTGGGTCCTGTTGACCTGCGTCCCCGTCTGCCTCGGATCTCTGAAGAAGGCTCTCTCCTGGCAGCAGTATTGCCGGGACCCTCTTTGCAGAAGGTTTTCAATGTTCATGTCAAGTTCCTCCTCCATGTCCCAAGGGACAGATTCCTTTTCTCTCCCTCTGGGCTGTGCACACCTGTGTGTGTCTAGTAAACCACTGCAGTTGGCTTCCCTTGTCTGCTGATTTACTGCCCCTTCTTCCTGTCCCCAGTTTTCCAGTCCCCAGACGTGGGGCCTGGGACAGCAGACAGGACAGTTTTCCTGTGGCCTGGCGTCAGAAGCACCGCAGGGACTAGAATTGTTTCCAAGCCGGAGCTCAGGGCTACACTCAGGAGCACCCGAGAAGGTCCTCTGTGGGTGTGGCCAAGCTCACTCTCCCACTTGCCTCCCAGGACCCTGGGCAGCCCTGTGATTCACAGTGGAGCTCTTCCCTGAGAGAGTGACTTTCTCGCTCCCGCTTGGAAGAAGCCTCCGGAGGAGGTTGGCATGGCTGGACCTCTGGCATATGGAATTGGGGGTTCTGCATATAGAACTGGGGGTGCATCAAGTAAAGAGAGATGAATAAAAAAGTCACAGTCTTTATTCCAGTGTCCAGATCCACTGGTCAGTGGCACTTGCCTCCAGGGCACACCAGCACACCCTGGTGCACGTGCCACAGGGCTGGTGGCCCCATGGCATTCACCGCCTTCCGCTCTGCTGCTAGGTGGCTTCCCGATGGTAAGCCTGTCTGCCTGGTGGTCCTCCCCCTGGTGGTCCTATTTGAAGATTCTCTTCCCTCTCCTGTGGTTCCAGACGAAGCTCCTCCACAAACAATGGGACAGAGGTTCCTAGCCGGTTGGCCTCAGCATGCGGGGCTTGGCTGCTGTTCCGCAGGGCTGCTGTCTGGTGCTTGTGCTGCCGCTTTGGCCGAATCTGATTGACATCAGCAAGAAGCTGGAGCTTTCTGCCTGGCAGAGGTGCTCTGTGTTCTCTCTCCCTGCCCCCTCGTGGTTTAGGGGATCAAGCCTAGGGCCTGCCCCATGCTAGGCAAGCACTCTACCTCTGAGCTCTATATCCCCAGCCCCTTTTTAAAGTTTTTACTTGGAGACAAGAGGCTCACTAAGTTGCTGAGTCTGGCCTTGAACCTGCCTCAGCCTCCTGAGCTGCTGGGACCCTGGGTGTTCCCAACCAGGACTGGCTATGTACTCTGTTCTTGACTGGAAAATGTTCTTTTCCGTTTTGTCCTGCCCCTCCCTGTCCCGGCTCCACTCCCTCATCAGTGGTTAAAGTTCCTTGACACTCTTGTCCCCAGGTCCAAGAGCACCGACAAAGGTGACTGGTGGTGCCCAGGATCAATACAGCAGGGCCGTGATGCTTCCAGAAGTGCGCTCCCCTCCACTATCCTGGTGATACAGGAGAGTAAGGCGTCTGGGTCTCCAGAGGAAAAACTGATCTAAAACCCAGTCCTTTAGAATTTAAAGTAAAAGAAAAATCTAATTCCCATCAATAATGGTGCCTTCTGCCCAAGGGTTCCAATAGGAATTAACACTCATCTTACACATGGATTTGGATTAACGGCAGCCGCATCCCCTGGGCCTCTCATGGTGTCCCATGCCAGAGCATCCTGTGGCCCTGAACCTGGCCTCTGGGCCTGTAGGCTCCTGGCACAGAAGCGAGTTGCACAGTAGGACAAAAAAACAAAAAAAATACCTCTTTTCCTAATTTCTAGCTAGTTCTAAAGTAAAGAACTGTTAAGGGGCCAGCAGGGGTCAGGAGCCAATCATTCCACCTAAGACTCAAAGGTTTCACTCTTCTATAGGGTTACTCCCCTCCCATCAGTGCTCCGGCCATGTTGGTGCAAGTTAATCCTAATACTTTTTCTTAGGTGAATACATAAGAAGGGTTTCTGCCGACACTACTATCATCCTCTCTCCCACTCTCTGCAGGACTGATTGGTCTGGGCTCATTTTGTATTTCCTACCAGGGAAATCACAGACTTGTGAGGAAGAGAGGGCTCTATATCCCCCCAATCACTGTGGTCCTTCTCTCTTCCTCAAAGACTTAGCTCTCTGGTATCTTGGCCTGAGGCACTAGGCTCACTGAATTTTAAAACAGTTCATTCAAGAGCCACAGAGAGGGCTCAGTGGCAGAGTGCTTGCCCAGCATGCACAGGACACCGGGTGACAACTTCACCATCACAGAGAAAATTTAAAAGGAGGAAAATGACAGGAAAACATAAACTGGATAATCTTCTAATATTCAATCCAGCCACTGGAGAACAGGCCACATGGTCTTTGGCTTCTGTTCGGGGCCATATCATAGAGTCGATGGCCTTGTTGGTCAAGATGATTGACTTAAGAAGGTGCAGAATTGTGGCAGAGGCTTGATACAGGACGCTTTGGGGAGAGGGAGTTATCACAAATGTCTGCGAGAAAGGGGTTTCCACAAAAGCCCTTCCCTGGGGCAAGGCCTCTAAGGCCAGCCACTGAGGCTCAGAGGGAGGAGTGCAGAGTCGTGTGGCCCCTGAGCAGCAGTGGAAACCCTAATAGTGCAATTTCTCTATGAAACTATTCTGCTGCTTAAGAAGGTGGTGAATTTTATGTCAGGAAAGAATGGTATATATTTTTTTCTCTTTTTCAAGAGTGTGCTTTTTAACAGAGTGCTTGATTCTAAGCAAAACATTGGGGGTAAGAATAAGACATTTTATTTACCAAGTTAATACCCAGCCAATCCGCCAGTTAGTTCCCTGAACTTCAAACCTATCTATCAGTTATTAGCTCTGTGATGTTAGGTAGCTACTTAAACTTTGTGAGTCCCGACTTCTTCATCTTTAAACCAGGATGAAGTCCACCTGGGGGCTTTTGTAAGGCTTTCAAGAGATGGCCGCATGCTGGGCAGGAGTCCTCTGCTTGAGATGTAGCGGGTAGAGTTAATTTTGCCACTGTGTTTCATTAAAACAACTCACCATACTGAGTGTATCTTGTGACTTTTAAAAAAAAAAATTGCTTCTTTCTGTTTTGTATTACTTAACCTCATTTTTTTAAAGTTAGCATGTCACCTTTTCTCCTAACGCTCATATAAAAAATTGGTACAATTTAAGTGTTTATTTCACAACCTGATGGGGAATTTTGGAAAAGTCAGTCGGTGCCATAATCAGATGATACAAAGCTCCCTCCTGCATCACTTTAACTTCCAGCTTCTTTCTGGTAAATTGAACTGAGAACTAAAGTGTGGTATACAACATAGTGCGCTGAGTACAGGCCAGGGCGTAGATGCACAGGGGGGAACTACGTTCCAGGCAGGTCTAGAAGTGATCTCCTCTTGCTTCCGTGTCCTTTCCGGAGGCGTTCACCACAGTGGTGAGGTCTTGCTCTCCCATGAGGTGGTCTGGCACACTCCCCTGTAGGCCACTCTGTCCCCGTGGGATGCCTGTACCTTGGTGCATGTGGTCAGCGCCTTCATCTGTCTCCATGGCACCCAGCTCCGTGGTCATTGCCTGCTCATGTCCTGCTCAGCCAGTCATCTCATTGGGCTCAAATCCTACCTACACCACAGCCACCACTAGTCATCACATGGCCCCTTTGAGCAGTCCATCTGTGTGTCTACCCTTGTGCACACGTATGTCGTGGGAGCTCAGACCTGGATCGGCATGATGGCAGGTGCAGGTTTTGTTAGCTTTGCAAATTAATGACCGTATTAGCTGTTGCCACCTCAGAAACGGCCAGACCATACACTCAATCCATATTTTCAGACATATGCTGTGATCTTTCGGTTTCCTCTCCTCTTAGAGAAATTCAAGAGTAATGAGGTATGTAGTAGAAATCATAAACCCTCTGACATACTCACATCGAAGTTAGAGGTGCCTAGAAACCAAGTCAGCAAAGATCCCGTTATCTGTGGCGCTGTCCTGGGTTTCATGACGTTGTTCTCAAGGAGATGGGTGATCTGTCCGAACCTGAAGGCAGTCACGGGGTGGATGTGAAGAATGTGTACCTAAGAGGCATTTATCCAAAATGCTGTTAAAAAGGAAACGGAGAGGAGTTGACCTGTGAGCCCGTAGGCATCTCACCGAAGGGGCCTGGGGGCGAGGACCTGGGCGGGTGACCGCCCTAGCCGCAGCAGCCCCGGCAGGCTGCCTGGGTGTTGCCTCGGCCTCCACTCAAGACGCTTGCCTTGTCTCTTGACTCCCCAGACCCAGTGCAAAACGTGGTCCAGGTCTTGGAGAAGCAGTACCTGGAAGAGAAGAGAAGCGCCCTGGAGGAGCAGCGGCTCATGTACGAGCGGGAGCTGGAGCAGCTGCGCCAACAGCTCTCCCCCGAGCGGCAGCCCCCGAGCAGCGGCCCCGACCGCCTGTCCTACAGCAGCCAGACCGCCCAGCAGAAGGTGACCCAGTGGGCAGAGGAGAGGTAAGAGCTGGCGGGCGGGCGGCCCAGGGCCAGGCGCCAGGGGCTCGTGAGGCCTGCCCAAGGGGCACCTAGTTTGCTGGGCAGTGGCTTTTCCTTTCAGAGACACCGTCCACCCCAGATGTGTCGGGGGTGTGGGCCGCAGCACGCCCTGAGAAAGACCCCACACTTTACCCTTCTGGACAAGGAGCCAGCGTAGGAGGCCCACGCTGCTTGGTGTTGAAAGAGGATGAGTGGGAATAAGCCTTTAACAAAAAGCAGATTCTTCTTTTTTATTTCTTTTACTTTTAATTCTATTCAAATTTAACCTCAAGGTAGAGAAGCTTTTGATTCTATTGAAATTTAACTTCAGGGTAGAGAAATCTAAACGTGAATTTTCAGGACGTAAGATTTAAAATGATTATATCAGACCTCTCCAAGGAGGCAATGGTGGAAGAAATGACAATAATGACGGCCACCACAGTGAGACAGTGAATTGACACCGATTTCCGTTGTGTTCACAGCACAGTCTAGGCATGGCGCTAATTTTACTCAACACTCCCAACAGCACTGTGCATAGGAACTATTATTCCTGCCTTTTTTTAAAATTTATTATTATTTTTTTTTTTACCAGAAATTGAGCCCTGGGGTACTTTACCACTGAGCCACATTCCTAGTCCTTCTAATTTTTTAATTTAGAGACAGGGTCTTGCTAAGTTGCTTAGGGCCTTGCTAAATTGATGAAGCTGACCTCAAACTTAAGATCCTCCTGCCTCAGCCTCCTGTGCCTCTGGGATTACAGGCGTGTGCCACCACACCCAGCTTATTCCTGCTTTATAAACTCCCATCACCTAGTAAGTAGAAAAGCCAGAGCTTAAATCCAGGTCTGTCTACACTCCTGGACGAATCCTGTGTTACAATTAACAACAGAGGTTTTGCAGAGTATTTACTGTGCTCTGGGCACCAAGTGCTCTACCTTCCCTCCTGTCATCGTCACCTGCCATTGTCTTTGGCTGTGCTCACCCTCTTACACAGGAGGAAACTGAGGCTCGGGCTTGCCCAAGGTCAATTAGCTGGTAAACTGAGCCGTGGGGTTGGAGCCAGGGCAGTCTGACTCAGGAGCCTTGACTCTGGCCCACACGTTCCGCATCTGTCCCTGGTAGTGACAGGCTGGACAGGAGCCCCATCCAGGGAGCTGGGCCCAGAGAAGGGGAGCGCGCCCTGCACCTCGTGCTCTGGTGCCGGGCTGTGCCGAGCCAGGAGAAAGGAGTCGGTTGCGTCTTCCCAGGGGCTGCTGACTCATCTGTCCCGATGCCCGGCTGTGAAGGCTCATCAAGGGTCAATGTTACTCTTTATTTTACTGTCCCTGGGAGAAGCTGACACAAGTGACCCAGTGGCGCGTTCCCAAGAGCCACCTTTCCCGCGTCTACTGTGAGCAGGTCACCAGCTTTTGAAGGTTTGGGTGTAATTATTCCCATTGATGCCCTTTCTGTTCAGTCAAGAGTATTAAAGACAAGAAAGGTACCTGATAGAGAAAGTGGATCTGCCTTTAATTATAGCATCCTTCAGTTAATTATCTAAATTTTTTCACTTCCCTTAATTTTTTTTTTCCCTCCAGAGTAACAGGCCTGAGTTTATTAGAAGGGATGAGAAAGGGAAGGGGGAGACTCTCGAGGGAGAGAGTGGGTCTTCTTGGAGGCTTAGATTCTTAAGAAAGACTGGAGAAGCAGATATCTGGGGAATGTCGTTCAGAATGATAAGCAGGATTGTCGTCTCGCTTTCATGGGGTTTCACCAGGTGAAGAAGTGTGGCTGGTGATGAGAGGCTGAGCCTCCTGTCCACATCCATGTTGTAGCAGAGGATCAAGTATGTTCCAGAGCTGCAGAGAGCTGCAGAGAAAGCTTCAGATGCTCTCTGTACACGTGGGATGTAACGTGGAGCCAGACAGTGATAGGAAAACTGGAATCATAACTGGAGGCTACGGAACGGTTTCATTCCACAGTGGGAAAGGCAGTGACTTTATATTTATTGATTTATCTGCTTTCTGTCTTCTCCACTGGAAAATGCGTCCTGCGGACAGGGAATCTGTTCTGTTCATGGAAGTGTCTCTAGTGCGTCGAACCCTGTCCCTTGGTAGGGAACCAGTAGATACTGTTTGTGTTGGTCGTGTGAGTTTGTTGACGTGGCTAGGAGGTGTGTGGTCACCCTGTGGGCAAGGGCATGGTAAGGGTGATGGTCCTTTGGTGGAGGATGAGACCCCAGCCATGTGGAGTCTTCTGCAGAGATTTTCATGGAGAAAGCAAGATTTCAAGTGAGTTTGGAACATGGAGTTTGAACAGGTAGAAAACAGAGAAGGGCATATCTTTTCCTTCCTCATCTCCCTCTCTTATTTTCTTTCCTTCCCTCCCTTCCTTCCTTCCTTCCTTCCTTCCTTCCTTTATTTTTTTTTTAAGCAGTGGGAGGCTCTGGGTTCAATCCCCCTGCTAAGCATGTCCACTCTCACTTAGCTATAGCCCTCGTCCCTGTCGGAGGTCCCTGGGCAGGTGTGGGTTGGCATGAACAGATAGGAAGCAATGGAGATGTTTGGGGAAGGCGGCACTGTTTTGTTTAGTCCAGATGGTGATTTATAGAGAAGCATGGAGAATTAATTTTAACACTCTTACAACCTGTGGGAGACCTACAGACGTGAATGTCTGAGATTTATCCCCTGGGAGAAGAGCATCCCAGCTAGATTTTGAGCCAGAGAGTGGCCTGGCAGAGGCAGGAGAATGCCCTGTAGAGAAGGGAACTGAAGAAGCCGAGAGGGGCTTAGGAATGCTTCAGAGAAGCATCAACAGGGCTCGGGATGTTGTGGGAAAGAGAAGAGACCAAGCTTCCTGCGAGAGCCAGGGTGGGCGCCTGGAAATGGACATGCCCTTCTGGAACCATCCTGGGGATGTGCACACTCTCCAGTGTGCCTCCTATGTCGCCTGCCAGGGGGCGAGAAAGGAGCAGGACGGTGTGTTCTGAGCTCATCTTCTCCCAGGAAGGATGGGGCATGTGAAGGGTAGAAAAGAAGCCCTCCACGCTGGGCAGGCACAGAGCCGTCGTGCATCTGGTTTATCTTTGAACCCAGATTCAAAAGTGAAATCCAGGAGTGTGCGTTTCTTCCATGCAGTGGGGCTTTTTAAGTGTCTTCTGCTGGGCCCTGCACTTGGCCAGGAACTAAGTGTAGCGGAAACAAAAAGGACATGGTCCCTGCCCGAGGGGCGCTTACAGCCTAATCAAGTAATTGATGCAGGTAAATGAAAAGTCCTGACTGTGACAGATGTGGAGGTAAAGATGTGGAGCTGTGAGAGCCAGTCATGAGGTTCTGACCGAGTCAGGTGGCTGGAGAAGCTTTTTATCACCAAGTGCTATTGTGTGTAGTTGAAAAAAGAATCCCTGCTGCTGCAGAGACGGTGACCTTCACCAGCTGAAGAAATCCTCAGTTTCTTTCTTCTTCTAACTCCAGGTCTCTCACCTCCCAACCCAACACCCCCGCCTCTGCCAGCCTGCAGCACACAAAAGTCATAACCGTCATTTCTTTTTCTTTACTAAAAAAAAAAAAAATTAAATCCTCATGTCAAAATCGGGTAGTTTTTTAAACATAACTTTCATTTTTTTGCTGCTATGGGTTGAACCCAGGACCTTACTCACTCCTGCTAAGCAAACGCTCGACCACTGAGCGACCACCCCAGCCCCCAAACCTGGGTTTTACTTCTGTGTTCCTGCAGCTGTGACCCCAGCGGTGATTCCAGGAGATGACCCAGGCATGGGCTGGAGGGGTCAGAGGGGACTTGGTCAAACAGGTTGGAAAATTTTGTCTAAAAGAAGTTTTCTCCATTTTCCAATGAGTCCACTCACTTACAAACAGGTTTATGGTTTTGTTTGAGATGAGCTCATTTCCTTGTCTGTGACCCCACAGGGATGAGCTCTTCCGGCAGAGCCTGGCCAAACTACGAGAGCAGCTGGTCAAAGCTAATACCCTGGTGCGGGAAGCAAACTTCTTAGCTGAAGAAATGAGCAAACTCACTGATTACCAAGTGACTCTCCAGATCCCTGCTGCAAACCTCAGTGCCAACAGAAAGGTAAGGATGTCCCCGAAAGAAGGAGAGCGGGTCGTACGGTGGTCAGCAGCACCGTGAGCTAAAATCCGCAGATCACCTTCGGGAGATCCTGATGTGACCCAAGGTGTTCATTCCTTTTTAAGCCTTCCTTTGTATCCCTCTCCAGGTAAGAATGCTCCTTAAACAAACCCTTTAGATATGCTCTAAGCTGGATCTGCAGGGTTTGGGCGGCTGAAGGAATTGCCAATTTAAATACTTTCCTACTGACAGAAGCATACTTAAGTGATCAAGCCTGCGTTCCCCTTGCACAGAAACGTCCCCTCCTGAAATGGGGGCCATCTGTATTTTGTTACAATACCTTTTAAAGAGTGAATCCTAGGAGGAAGGGAGGTTTCCTGTCATTTCAACTTGGAGAATTCTTCCTGTAAGGGGAAACTGGGAAGAAAACAGCCCTGCATCCATTTGTTTTCAATCCAGGAAGCTAGTGAGGAAGGGAGTCAGGGAGCACCTCATCGGTCTTTCGAGGTTGTAGTTTTTTGACCCAGTAGTTCTGAGTACATAGGCCTAGAAGGGTATGTAGTTTTATGTCCTTCGTATACACGGTTGCTGTGTCCGGCGGCCTTTGTAGTAGTGAAAACTTGAAACAGCCTTGATGCTCAACAACAGAATAATCAGTCATGTGTGGTAAGTCCAAATGGTGGTCTGCTGTTGCCATTAAAAATCACGTTTGTGAAGAATATTAAGAAAATAATAACAATGTAAAAACAAGGAGAGAATTGGGATATGAGATATTTTGTTTGATCCTGGTTATAATAAAAATGAAAAGTATAGCCAGGTGTGGTTGCACACGCCTGTAATCACAGTGATTGGGGAGCCTGAGGTAGGAAGATCACAAGTTCAAGACCAGCCTCAGCAACTAAGTGAGTTGCTAGGTAACTTAGCAAGACTCTGTCTCAAAATGAAAAAATAAAAAGAGGTGGGAATATGGCTCATGGTTAACCACCCCAGGGTTTAATCCCTAGTGCCAAATAAATAACAAAAAGATAAATGACAAGTGTGTGCATGGGTGTGCATAGAAGATAGAAAATAAACTGCAGTATTTCCTAGGTAAGAGAATGTTAGCTTTTAAAAAATTTTTTATTTGTTTTAATTAGTTATACATGACAGTAAAATGCACTTTGATATATCATATGTAATGGAGTATAATTTCTCGTTCTTGTTATACATGATGTAGAATCCCACCAGTCATATAGTTACATAGTCCACTGTCCTTCCTACCACCATACTCCCTCCCCTCCCCTCACTCCTAAAGTAACTCTATTTTTCCCACCGCACCCCTCCCCAATTGTGAATTAGAATCTGCATAGCAAACATGGGGCTTTTGGTTTGGGGGGATTGGCTTATTTCACTTAGCATGATGAGAATATTATCTTTTTTTGTATACATTTTATGTGTTCTGCAAACTCTTTACTTTAGTGTGAGTGTGTGTGTGTGTGTGTGTGTGTGTGTGTGTGTAGGATTTAACAATTTTAAAAAGCTGCAATGTTCATTTTGTTGATTTTCTTCGTCCTGCAGAGAGGTGCGATAGTGAGTGAGCCTGCTATTCAGGTGAGGAGAAAGGGGAAGAGCACCCAAGTGTGGACCATTGAGAAGCTGGAGAACAAGTTAATTGACATGAGAGACCTCTATCAAGAATGGAAGGAGAATGTCCCTGAGGTAAAAGGACAACACATAAAGGAAATTGGGTCACATCAAACGCCAAGACCACAGATGACGTCATCACCAGAAACCCACCTGCGTGCACACATGCACATACACGTGCTCACAAGCACACAGGCACGCACACCCGTGACACTAGGGAAAAACAAAAGTGATTTTGAAAGAGTTTTAGTAGCGGCAGTAGCATGGCAGGATGGGCACTGTCTCTTTTCAAGTCTCGTGAACGGGACGGAATTGGACCTGTGCTGTCGCCTCGGTGTCCTGAAAATTGGTTTGTCTAGAGGCAGCACGGGTTTTGCATTCATTGTGTGTGCATGTGCCCCTAGGGGTGGCCTTGGCTGGGTGGGCTTGGGAGAGTGACTTTTGTGCACGTAATCCATTGTGTTGGAGGTTAGTAATAGAAGAGAAGGCGTGGCAAAGACCACGGGCAAAGCAGAGGTGTGGGGTGGAGAACCTGCAGGTGGCTGTGAAGGAGAAGATGAGCAGCAGCTGAGAATCCTCCATGCGGTCCTTAGTTCCCAACAAGGAAGCCCATCTCACATGCTGATGCTGTTGTATGACGTGAACATGATTCTTCTTTTACTTCTTTGTTTCCACTAAAACTTCCTTAAAGCATGATTTTTTTTTCCAATGCTGTTTTTAAATAACACAAAGCTGATGTCTTGTCTCCTGCCCACCCACCGCCTGCCCTCCCTACTGCTCAGGCCAAGAGGCTCTACGGGAAGCGAGGGGACCCTTTTTACGAAGCCCAGGAGAACCACAACCTGATCGGCGTGGCCAACGTGTTCCTGGAGTGCCTGTTCTGTGACGTGAAGCTGCAGTACGCAGTCCCCATCATCAGCCAGCAGGGGGAGGTAAGGACGGGTCGCCTCAAAATAGAGGTCTGACTTCTTCTAAAGCCATCTTGAGGTAGATAAAGAAACCAGGGCAGGAGGACACCATCTGCCTGCTCTTTCCTCGGCTAATCGCTGGCACTAGTAGAAACTCTCAAGATTACGTCATGGTCTTAAAAGGTAATTATAACACAGTTGATGTTTGTGGTTCACAAGTCTGTGTGTGTGTGTGTGTGTGTGTGTGTGTGTGTGTGGTGTGTATGTTTAACTAAACTGGAAATCTTTTGGCAACAAGATTCAGTTCCATGCCCCGTATTACTTCCCCTTTTAAAAGGCAATCTCATATCTGTAGTTCCTTCATGACCCCTAAATGATGATTATAAGATGATATAACTTAGGAGGATTATTATGAAGCCCAAAATACTCAAAATAACAGATTTAAATAACCCATTGTTACCCCCTTTGGAATCCTCCTATTTCAGTTATTTAGATACAGTGGCTTGCTAGAGGCCTAAGACATTTTGGAAAATGTTCAAGTTCAAACCTTTTCTTTTTTAAGATCATTTCATCAGCTGATGTTTTTTATTTTTAGCTTAGCAATGTCCTTACTATCTAGCTTGTCCTTCATAACTACAAATTTGAAGTACCAAGTTGTGTTGTGACTCAGAGCAGCTTGGGGATAAGATGCCGTTCTCCCAGAGCCATGCTGGGAAACAGACCCGAGTGCCCTGGTGGGCTGCAGGTCCACGGCCCACGTCTGTGTGTAGTAACCCCCCACCTATTCGGCTCTGGACCAATAGCCAGAGTTGCTTTTTTCCCATGTTAAAAAATGCATAGCCCATCCAGGCGTGGTGGTACACACCTGTCATCCCAGCTGCGTGAGAGGTGGAGGAGGGAGGATTGAGAGGTCAAAGAGCCTCAGCAAAAGGGAGGCACTAAGCAATTTAGAGAGACCCTGTCTAAAAATCAAAAATTAAAAGTGCTGGAGATGTGGCTCGGTTATTAAGCACCCCTGCGTTCAATTCCTTGTATTGGGGGGGGGGCGGAAAAAAAATACATAGCTCTCCGGGCACAGTGGCTCATGCCTATAATCCCAGAGGCTCGAGAGTCTGAGGCAGGAAGGTGGCAGGTTCAAAGTCAGCCTCAGTAACATGGTAAGAACTTGTCTCAAAATGAAAAATAAAAAGGTTAGGATGTAGCCCAGTGTAAAATAGCCCTGGGCTCCCACCCCAGTACCCCACCCCACCCCAAAATTATACAGCTCATGTGGCAAAGGAATCTAATAGCTGAGACCCTTGCTCAGGGGTTCTTAAATTGGGGTCTGAGGTAGGCTGTGATACTTCATGAATCCCCCTTAAATTACATTACAAATGTATTAGATTCCCCCCCCCCCAAAAAAATCAAAGAATACCATCTGACCCACTATCTTCTGGCTGATTTATCATGTTTCCTGTCTCCTCCTCCTGACCACTTCTGTTTGTCTCACTTGTCAAATATCATCAATTAGCTTCTCTCAGATTCTCGGTGCCAGTGGCCGTGTTGAAGCTGAGTCTGAGCCACCTTTCCAAATAACCCTCCCTGCCCAGGTGGCAGCACGGAAGACATGGCCCCCTCCTGGGCAGTCCTTCTGACCTGACCTGTGCGCTGGAGGGTGACCGGCTGCAGAAGGGCGCTGAGAACACCCCTTGAGCATCCTCCTTGTGCTCTAGTTCAGTTCCCTACCAGCGACTTCAGGGGGAACGCTGTTGAACCGGCCCCTATCCAAGAACTACCACCACCTGGGGGAATGAGAAACAGCTGTAATGGAGCTGGTTCTTATATCTGCGTGGCTTTCTTCAGGCTGTTCTTCCCGACACAGGTGTATCTGGGATCAGCACCCCTCGGGCCAGTCTGAGCTGCACAGTTCTCTGCTCCACGAGTGTGGGAGCCACGTCTCTTTGGTTTACGGCTGTGAGCACGGCTTAGCACCTTCCCTGGCACCATCCATTCTTAGTGAATACTTGTGGAGTCCATGAATGGACATATTTACCCTCTATCTGTGTATTCTTATTGGGTTTTGACTTCTCACTGTCTCTTCCCACGTGACTGGGAGTTCCCTCATGGCAGGGCCTGTATCTCTATCTTGGTGTCCCATGAGCTTAGGTGTTTGAAATAAACAAGTTCTGGAAGCATTTGGTCAAATAAATGCCTGCACAAATGTATAAACAGACGTGGGGCATAGAGAGTTCCAGTTGTTCCTGGGTGGACCTGAAGTAAAAAAGGTAAGACTGAGGATGTTTCCAAAAGGCAAATCGCGAGGAGGCAAATTTAGCTCAAAGTAAGGCAGGACGTTGCAGGCGCCGGGCTCTGGGCATGGTGGGTTTCCCATCGCTGGACATGGCCAGGTGGGGGCCGCAGAGATGTTCCCGGGCATTGGTAGGTGGGTTTCTGAGTCATGTCAGTGAGCCGGTGGCAAGCTTTGTAACTTCACGGTACTCGGTCCCCAGGTTGCAGGGCGCCTGCATGTGGAGGTGATGCGGGTGACAGGGGCTGTTCCCGAGCGCGTGGTGGAGGATGACTCTTCAGAGAACTCGAGCGAAAGCGGGAGCCTGGAAGTCGTGGATGGCAGCGGAGAGATCATTCACCGCGTCAAGAAGCTGACGTGCCGGGTGAGCGGGGCAGCCCAGGAGGCACACACAGATGACCTTTGGGGTGCGGGCAAAGGGTCGAGAAGTTTATGAGAATTTTTCACCCAGAGTCATAAAGTTTAAATTGTCTGAAAACAGATGGGACCGTGAGCGACATCTTCTCCAGAAGCATAGCACGCTTTCTGAAGACAGTTGGATAAAATTCCAAAAGCACACGTATTCCTCCCTCACTACCCCTGGGGAGTTGGTTCCAGGACACACTACTACAGATACCAAAGTCCACGCAGGCTCCAGCTCCTTATCTACCATGGAGGAGGATTTGCATATAATCTGTGCACCCTCATAGACTTTAATCTCTGGATCACATACACTGAGTAATACAGCAAAATGCTACATAAGGAGCTATTCTACTGTGTTGTTTAGGAATTGATGACAAGAAAAGAAATCTCCAGGGGTTCTGCACAGGCTTGGTATTTTTTCAAACATTTTCAGTCCTCTGTCGGTTTAGCCCACAGGTGTGGTTGGCTCACCTGTGTTGGGCTCATGGGGAGTGTGTGCTGCTTAGTGAGTCAGGTCACATCTGTATCAGAAACTTGGTCAGTAGGAAGGTTTGCAGGGATGTGTGTACTTGTTACCAGGTTTTCCACTGTGGATAGAGAACTCTGGTACAGATTTCACTCTACATAGAACCCTTAGTGAAATAGCGTCAAATGTTCTCAGATGACAAATGGATGACTGCTTCATTTCGTCACCTTCTCTTCACTTGGAGACAATAGTGTGTGACTTAATGTTCTCTTTAAAGGAGTCATATTTGCATCTTTTAATCTCCTCAGGTCAAAATCAAAGAGGCAACTGGGCTGCCCTTAAGCCTGTCCAATTTCGTCTTCTGTCAGTACACCTTCTGGGACCAGTGTGAGTCTGCCGTGGCTGCCCCGGTGGTGGACCCCGATGTGCCTTCCCCACAGTCCAAGGATGCCCAGTACACAGTGACCTTCTCTCACTGTAAGGTACAGATGCCATTGCAAAATGAGCTCCAGGGCTGGGCGTGACTCGGAGCTAGAGCCCTCGCTGTACACCTGTACACTGTATGCGTTCCAGGCCCTGGGGTCAGCGTTGAGCACTGCAGAAAAACAAAGTAACAAAGCAAACTATGTCTGGGCAATGGAGTCAGGTGCAGCTATAAAATCCAATCATAACTTCCAGGGTTTCCCTGTAAGAGTTTTCATTAAACGTAACATCTTATTGGACTTTTTAACTTCAAAATGAACTTTTTACAAATTTGAATAATTTAGAAATATTTAAAACAAAATCTGAAAGACTTCAACTTGCAGTCTTATTCTACAGACTACTGCTTCTACCGTAGCAGTTTTCTATGTTGGTTTTTTGAGCCAGGGTCTCACTGTGTTGCCCATGCCAGCCGTGAACTCCTGGGCTCAAGAGATCCTCCTGCATCAGCCTCCCGAGTAGCTAAGACTGCAGATGTATGCCACTGCACCTTGCAATGTATTTTAGTAAAATATTTTCTATGCCTTGCAACTCTCGTCTGTGTAGGATGAACATGTGCATATACACATAAATGGACATAGATGTACACTTTTACATCATGCCCATGTAATTTGGTTTAAAAATATTTTACAAAATGGGAATCACACTAGACCCTGCAGAATTGTGAGCCTCTTGATGTGTGAGTTGTTGTAGATACTTCTCATTCTTTTGAATGTGGCATGATATTCTAAGCACAGCGTTCTGTGTGAATTTTTAAAGAAAATATAAAATGGAACAGGGGAGCTCATGGTGAGTGCAGGTGACTGACCTTGGGGAGGCACTGCCAGCAGTGGTCTTTTTCTGAAAGACCAACTCTATGCTCTCTGAAATCGTCCTTTTCCTGGACAATAGATATTCAAGACCCTTTCTTTTTCAATATAATTGTGCTTGTTCTTTCCGGCTCCACACTCGGGAAACACATGCATATCACCACCTATCAAATTTCACATAGGGAAAGATTGTCAAGTCTTTTTCTAAATGTAGCCTTCATGTCTTTACTGGTATTTAGCAAGTCTGTTCTCCAAATCTTTATCAATCATTCTTTTGTTATTATTCTCTGAATATTCTTTTTCTTTTGTACTAGAGATTGAACCCAGAGATGCTTCACCACTAAGCTACATCCCCAGTCCTTTTTATTTATTTATTTTTTGAGACAGAGTCTCACTAAGGTGCCCAGGTTGGCCTCTAACTTGCAATCCTCCTGCCTCAGCCTCTCAAGTAATTAGGATTACAGGTGTGTGCATCATACTCAGCCTGTTCTCTGAATATTCTTTTTTTTTTAATATTTATTTTTTAGTTGTGGTTGGACACAATACCTTTATTTTATTTATTCATCTTTATGTGGTGCTGAGGATCGAACCCAGGGCTTCGCACATGCTAGACGAATGCTCTACTGCTGAGCCACAACTCCAGCCCTCTGAACATTCATTCTTTTAAATATTCCTCATGTTTCTTTGGATCTACCAAGTGGTTTCTTTAGAAGTAGAAAAGGATGATGTCTGAATTTTAGGTGCATCCTGGTTAAAGACTATTTAATATAAACTATGTCCACAGCCCTAGGTGCACTATGAAACCTTAAGTTTTTTTTCCTTCTAAAATTCTGGGTCTGTCTCCAAATAAAATGAAAACATAGTATAACTCAGTGTAACACATTGTTTCTATAAATTACAGTCACACAGTGACTCCACCTGAGAGTATCCACTTGGGATTCCTCTGAGATGCTAATGGAGAGAAAATTGGCTCTGTTCCTTTGCCTGCTGCATAATTCGGGGTGATCTGCCACATCTCTCAGCCAATTCCCTATCCATTTCCACACCGTCATCTGTGTGTGCTTTAGAATGCAGACCCGAGGTGGCAGGGCTTAAGGGCAAGAGCATACATAAGTCATGAAGATAACTGTAGAAAATTGAATTCCATTATTACTCTCCCAAGCCATGGTGAGGAGCAATCCTTTGATTGAGTCCGTGCCAGCTGGAAGTCAGAGTGGCCCTGCAGAACCAAGAAGGAACCAAGAGGAAGAGAATGCAGATTGAGCTCTGCAAAAACCAGCTAGCAGTTTGACTTTGGATAAGTCCTTCTCTTCAGCTTCCTCACTTAGAAAAGAAAGCAGTTGAATTAAATAGCCTCACAGTTTCCTGCCAGATCCAATATTCTGTGCTTCTTTATCATTTCCCCAGAAAATAGAAGGGAGGGGTATAAGGGAGAAACAGGATAGACGCCTCCAGCCTGAATCGGTGTGCAGTTGAAGGCTAAGGGATTTCGCAGTCTGCTTATGCATGGCTCCCGTCTTGCTCTCCTTTCTTACCCAGGACTATGTGGTGACTGTCACCGAGGAGTTCCTAGAGTTCATATCAGATGGAGCGCTGGCAATTGAGGTCTGGGGCCACCGGTGTGCTGGCAATGGCAGCTCCGTCTGGGAAGTGGACTCTCTTCACGCTAAGACAAGAACATTGCACGACAGGTGCGTCGTCAGCTGTGAGCTGGAAGCACAGGGTCACTTCATGAGTGAGAGAGAAGCCAGACGGTGACCCCTGGACTGTAGTTGTCACCTTGGACAAGTTACTCAAAGTCTCGGTGCCTGCTTCCTCCGTGAGAATAATTGAAGGAGCAGCCAGGCACTAGAGAGACACAGGGGGAAGGTGGTTATTTCAACAGATACAACTACAACAGCTGCAAAAAAGGAGTCAGCCTTGAGTTTACTTCACACTGGACACAAAGATTAATATGAGATAGATCCCTAGCTTTAAATGCAAAAGCAAGACTATAAAGCTAATGGAAGAAAGCAGGAGGGCATCTTCACAATTTTGAGTTGGTCGCAAATTCTCAGGCCACAGAAAATGCTAATCAGAGAAGAATAAATTTTTTACATTGATCTTAATCAAAATTAAAAGCTGTGCCCATCAAGGGCTGGATTTGGCTCAGTGGTAGAGTGCTTGCCTGGCATGTGGGAGGCACTGGGTTTGAGTCTCAGCACCATATATAAATGAATAAATAAAATAGTGGTTCACCAACAACTAAAAAATTTTTGAAAAAAAGAGCTGTGCCAATCTAAACATATCACTATGAAAATTAATAGGTAAGCCACCATCTGGGAGAAAACTGGCAATTCCTTCTATGACCCAACAATCCCACCACTAAGTATTTAGATATTTAACCAAGAGAAATGAAAACCTATGTCCATAAACAGAGGTGTATACAAATGTTCATTTCAGCTTTATCCATAGTGGATAAAAAACTTGGGGAAGTTTCAAACAACCCAGATGTCCTTCAGTGGGTGAATTGGTAAACAAATACAATAGAGTCTTACTCAGCATTAAGGAAAGAACTATTTATATCCATTTGGATATCAAAAATCATTTTATGAAACCAGAGAAGCCAGACCCAAAAGAGTCCATGTGGTGTGATCTCGTTTATGTGAAGTTCTGGAATTGGAAGAACTCAGCTGAGAGGGTGGCCTCATGCCACAGGTTCAGGGGACTGAACGGGGAGCAACATGAGCAAACTCTAAGGTAGTGGTGGGAGGGGTCCACAGGTGTGTGCATTTGCCCAAACTCTTCAGCTCTGTGCTGGAGATCTGGGCGTGTCACTGAAGGTAAGTTCTGTCTCATTACATGCAAGCCCATAGGAGATCACCTATGTGATGGCCGTGGCACGGTGCCCAGCACGTGGGGCGTGCACAGTGACTGGTGGCTTGCTCCGTGACTAATACTGGTCAATGGCACTGTTTCTTGTTGGGTCGTTTTGCAGGTGGAATGAAGTAACTCGAAGAATAGAGATGTGGATCTCCATATTAGAACTGAATGAGTTAGGGGAATATGCTGCCGTGGAGCTTCATCAGGCTAAAGATGTCAACACGGGGGGCGTCTTCCAGCTCAGACAGGTACTAAGCGTGTTGCTCGATCCGGGTTTCCACTCTCCCACGGTTTCTGGGAACTTTCTAATTATTCATCTCTCTGTTCTCCAATACTTTCCCTTCCCTTATTCCTTCTCCTGTGCCTCCCCATCCCCATGCCTGTCTTCCCCCCCCCACCACCACCACACCTCTGCAGGGTCACTCCCGGAGAGTGCAAGTCACAGTGAAACCCGTTCAGCATTCGGGGACATTGCCGCTCATGGTTGAAGCCATCTTGTCGGTATCCATTGGCTGCGTAACTGCCAGGTCCACCAAACTCCAAAGAGGGCTGGACAGTTACCAGGTAAGACACACAGATGTGAAATGGTATTTAACAAAGATCGGGGTAGGGGTTGTGGCTCAGTGGCAGAGTGCTTGCCCCCTATGCATGAGACCGAGTTTGGATCCCCAGCACTGAGGCAAAGGACTTAGATTGTGCAGAAGTAAAGAAGTTAATGCTCTCTGATGAGGACCTGCTTGGGAATCTAATGGAACTTGTTAATCACATATCTTCTCCCAATTCACATTTCCACCCCTTGCCTGTTTCCCTAGATTTAAAATACTGTGTTTGCTTATTGCTAATTAATAATAACCTATTTATAAACACACATATGAATGCTATAGTAGTCATTTACTTTAGGCAGGTTTATTTCATATCTGGCCCAAAATATGTTGGACATTTGAGGTCACTGCCTGGCCTGATCCACTTTAATGGCATATTTGCCACCGTGCACTTTCAGAATGAGCCAGTTCTTTTAAAGCTTTACTCCTTTTTTTAAATTATAAAGCTGTCCTCGTGACCATTTTTGTCCATTAAATCTCCATTTCCCAAATCTTATGCTCTCACTTAAAAATAAAAAAGATGAAAACTTCAAAGAATCGGTCTTCATGTTGCCAGGCAAACCCTCTTCGTTCATCCCCAAGAATAAGTTTCAAAGGGGGACTTGCCCCTGTGTGGCCTGACGGAGGGCGTGTGCTCCCGGCTCATCGTCTGTCTGGAGCCGGAGCCGGAGCCCTGCCGCCTGCGAATGCTTCATCTCCCCTCTCAGACCCTTTTGGCTTCGTGGCATTTAGACAGATTTTTCTGAAAGCCCAAAATCAGGGCACAGACTCTGGGGCTTTAAGAAGGGATGGCGTCTCCAGACCCCGCCTTCCCTCGTCCTTCCAGTCCCGAGTGCGATGTGCTGCTCCAGGGTAGAGGGTGAGGCTCTGTGGGGCGGCTTCCCCCGACCTCCGCTGGCCTGGGCAGGGAGGTGGACTGAAGGAGCCTCATCCCAGCTCAGTCCCTCAGCTGGTCGTCAACTCCGGGGGCCACTGCAGGGCTTGGTAGAGGTGAGCAGAGACCTGGGGGTCAGGAGACCAGGCTGGTCATCTCTCCAGCTCTGCCAAGTCGTCGCCTTCGCCAGATAATTTAAAACTGAGGGTTTTTTCCCCCTTGTTCCAGATGGTGAAGACGATAACTCTCTGAGGTCTGTTTCCGCAGTAAAACTTTGTGGCTTAATAAATCTCAGATATTAGATGAACCCTTGAGTTTGTGTGTCTTAAACTGTGACCTTACAAAACATGGATCTTCAACTGGCTGAGTGTCCCCATTTCAGGGAGATTGTAAGGATTGGTTATCTGCATGTTTTAGAATGGCTCAACCTCTTGAGTTAAAACTGACTTTTTTTTTTTTTTAATCAAAATGTGAACTCTAAACCATTAGCCTTTTCTCAGTGCTCTGTTCTCTTTTTGGGGGGGAGGTGGTGGAGGGTAGGTACTAGTGATTAAACTCGGGGACACCTAACCTCTGAGCCACATCCCTAGCCCTATTTTGTATTTTTTAATTTAGAGACAGGGTCTTATTGAGATGCCTAACACCTCACTTTTGCTGAGGCTGGCTTTGAACTTGTGATCCTCCTGCCTCAGCCTCCCAAGCTGCTGGGATTTACAGACATACACCCACCACACTCAGCTGTATTCTCTTGAAGAATATAATACCAGGGCTGGGGTATACCTCAATGATGCAGTGTGTGCTTAGCCTGTCTGGGGCCCTGTGTTCCTTCCCCAGAAACACATATTCACACACACAAAAAGCATAGCACCAGCTATGCTGGTGACTGGTTTTAAATTTTTTTTTTTTTTTTTTTTTTGATACCAAGGATTGAATCCACTGAGCCACATCCCCAGCCCTTTTGTTATTTATTTTGAAGCAGGCTGTCAGTAAGTTGCTTAGGGTCTCACCAAGTTGCTGAGGCTGGCCTTGAACTTGTGATCCTCTTGCCTCAGCCTCCCTAGTCAAGTTTATAGTTGTTCACCACTGCACCCAGCCAAACTGTCATGATGTTTAGGTGAATATCTCTTCTATTAATGAAAAGTGTAGTCACTTTGCAGGCTATTTTTCCCTTTGCTGCCATGTTCAAGGTCATGGCTACTAACTTTTGTGGACATAGTATTTCATAATTCTTATTCAGGAGCCAGGAGCCAGTACAGAGTGTACTCATTTCCCAGTGGCGTCACATCACGAAAACTCTGGCCTGTTTTCAGATGAGGGAAGTCCCTCCTTAGCTTACACTCCCCAAGTGTGGTGGAGTGCTCCTGTCACCCCATTGACTCGGGGAGACTAAGGCCCAATGAGTGCAAGTTCAAGGTCATCCTGGGCAACTTAGTGAGGCCTTGTCTGAAAGCAAAAATTTTAAAAAAGGGTTGGAATGTGGCACAATGGTGGAATGCTTGCCTAGTGTGGGCAGGGCTCAGAGTTCAATCCCCAACACCACACACACTCACACAAACACAACATCAGTTTAAGGTAAATTTTTTCAAGATTAGGCTTACATTTAATAAGGTAGTCATATAACTGGTAATGATGGTTACTAGACCTTCAAAAAAAAAGTGTAGTGTATTTTGAAGTATAAATGTGAATATCATTCTAACTTTTTAAAAACACTTTTAGGTTAATATCTCTTCTATTAATGAAAAGCATTTCGTTATAAATTGGGTTTTTATGATCTTGTTTCTCAGGAAAATTGTCTTAATCAAAACTTCTTTGTTGCTGGACATGGTGGTGGACACCTGTTATCCCAGCTGCTTGGGAGGCTGAGGCAGGAGGGTCACAAGTTCAAGGCCAGCTTTAGCAATTTAGCAAGATTCTGTCTCAAAATAAAAAAAAATCAAGAAGGGCTAGAGTTGTAGCTTAGTGGTAAAGTGTCTCTGGGTTCAATGCCCAGCACCAAAATAAAATAAAACAAACAAAAACCTGTGTTTGTACCTTGGTACTTTGTTTTTATCCATGTAAGGGTGGGTGCAGGAAAGACCACTGAGGTTGGAGACAGGCCCAGCTTCCAGCCTGGCTTCCAGGATTAATTCATCTCATCCTACAGGTCTTAGTTTCTTCCTGACCAAAACCAAGATTGGCACAAAGAATCTCTCAAGTCCCTCACGGATTTTCAATTCCGTCTCCCTCCGCCCCCCCCAGATCTCGGTTAGCCTAGCCGTAAATACATATTACCTGTCCTTTGGTATGAGGCCTGGCCCAATGGTGTTGGCTTCCATCTCCATCAGAGAGAGTTCTGTTTTTAAATAACTGCTCTATATTTTAAAAACTCTCTAGAAGCCAGGTGTGATAGCACACACCTATAATCCCAGTTACCTGGGAGGCTGAGGCAGGAAGACTGCAAGTTGGAGGCCAGCCTGGTCAATTTAGTGAGAATCTGTTTCAAATTTTTAAAAAGGACTAGTGATGTCGCTCAGTGCTTCCCTAGCATGTGTGAGGCCCTGGGTTCCATCCCCAGGACTTCGGGAGGTGGCGGGGAGAATCCTTCAAATTTTAGACAAGTGAATTAAATCCATAACCCTTTTTGAGATTCAATGAAATGTTCTGTTGTGCTGACGTTGTGTGAGCTGTCCATTATAATATGTATGTTAAGCTCTAAGAATTATTTTCCCTGTGTGCTGTTTGAGAAACAAAATGCATGTCCTTTGTGTTTATTTTTTTCCTACCAGAGAGATGATGAGGATGGTGATGATATGGATAGTTACCAGGTATTGCTACTGCTGTCAATCCTGTGGCATGGGGCACAGCTATTGCTAATTGCCAGCATTTGCAAAGTGGAAGCCAGGGAGGAGGAAGGAGGACCAGGGAGCCAGAAATTGCAGTTTTTCACTTGCTTTATATTTGCTTTCTATGTAATCAGGGGTGCGGTCCTGTTTCCTCTTATTTTCCCTGTTAATTCAAAATTTGAAACCCAATACTGTATTTGGTGCTCTGCCATCTGGAATCACTAGCTTATAAAGCCCTGCTAGGCAAGACCATTATCACTTAAAAAGACCTGCAGTTCTCCATCCATAGTGTAGTCTTTCCTAGGCTGAAATGCACTGTGCTTCCCACATCCAAGGAACCAGCATTTTTCTAATAAGCCACTTTACTTTTAAAAAGACTTCACTGGCTAGAAAAATGGGAGACATTCATGCATTTCATTTTGTTTAGCCAGTTTTCTCTTCATATTAGGGTTAAGCTTAGTTTTTTCACAACCTATAGGATTTGAATCTCAGCTTTTTCTTTTGGAAATGCACAAAAAATATATTCACATGCAAAGCAAGCACTAACTGGCTCCATATCAGAAAAGTCAGTTAGTGTGGTCAGGATCAAAGTAGCACACCTAGGTGAAGGTTTTGGGGATTGATTCCCAGTTTGTACTTTTCTACACAAGTTAAGAGGGTATTTATGCAGTGTGCCTTTCTGTATGTCAATTATGGGTGCATTGTGGGAAAAGCTTCGGAGACCCCAAGAGTCTCCTCCTAATGTAATATCTTAAGAGTTATATTAAAACAGGCCAGTCCAATAGCATTTTAAATAGAATTGATGGGTTTTTCCCCCTACTCTTAATTTCATAAAGAAAGAAAAAAAGGCAAAGCAAACTTTTCGGGCAATGTCAGTGTCCCCTTGGACCTCAGCAGTGCCGTTGACTAACGTCTTGTGGCTTTTTCCGCGCTTCCTGCCGCGTTGGTCCCAGCGAAGGCCGACAGCCGCTTCGGGGATTTCTTCAAGCATGGCTGAATGCATGTTGGGTTTTTGCATGGAAGAACCTTGGTTAGACTCATGGTGGAGGTTGGACATGAGGTCTGTGCAGCAACTTCAAAAGGTTCCCTGTTTGCATTTCAGAAAACAAATGTTATTAGACCATGGAACTATGAACTATGAAAATGCCTGACATTTTCCTTTCCACTTGGTGTTATGTGATTTGAGCTCTGTTCATGGTATCCTTCTGCTTTCAATTGCACATCTGTCAGTGAATAGCTACCATTTAAATGCACACACACACACACACACACACACATAGTATAAAAATCATTCAGCGGCTGGTATGGTTTGAGCTTATCTTGCTTTCTATACCATTATCCTCTTGGAGATCCAGGGCTCTGATTTCTGTATCCCGACATCCTTGATCCGCATGCGGTGTTACTGAGGCCTCTTTGCTTTCTTGCCTATTAATCGCCCAGCGATGTTCAATGACCTTTTCCTAATGAAAAGTTTCCTGATCAATTTGAACATCTTTTTAAAAAGAAAGAAACGGTGTTCTACGCACTGTATAGGAGATACTTTCCTCCGTCTTATCAGGAAGAAGACTTAAACTGCGTCCGAGAGAGGTGGTCAGATGCACTCATCAAACGACGAGAATACTTAGATGAGCAGATTAAAAAAGTCAGCAATAAGAAAGGTACGTGCGATTAACTCCCGGGACGAGCTTCTGTGCTTGTGAGCAGCGGCAGCAGGTTGTGTTCTTCCCTTGATTAGACAGAAGAATCTTTGTTTTCTGAACTTGAAACAGACACACAGATCCTTGTGAATCTCATTATATGTTGTTGGTTTACAAAGGCTCTGAATCTGAAAGTAAGATGTTTTCATAAATCTCTGAGCTTTGTCATAAAATTGTCACATTAAAGGTCAAACTCACATTGGGGTCTTTTTAAGTTGTTGATGGACCTTTATTTTATTTATTTATCTGCAGTGCTGAGGATCGAACCCAGTGCCTCACACATTAGGAAAGTGCTCTACCACTGAGCCACAACCCCAGCCCCTCGCATCTGGCTTCGATGAACAAAAATGTGATGGATCTCAATATAGCAGAATGAGGTGTGCCAGGTGCCAGAGTCAAGGGTTCACAGCAGCTTGAAGGTTCTGAGACCATGCTGGTTGGCACCAGGCTCCTGGTGGGCAGTAGCCTTGACCTCAGCTGGGTCACGGTGCTCCCTGCAGCTTGCTTTGGCTGACCACACCACTTGGATTCTGGAATAGAAATATGCTCCTAAAATCCTTAGTCTCTCCCTCCGACTTCATGGTCTACGTGTTGAGGTTGACCCAGCACCAACGCACACATCTTGAATGTTAATCCATTTTATACAGAAGTCAGCCAAAGTTCTCTCAGGAGACATCTTGGCTCAGCTCGTGGTGTCTGGTGGGGAATGTGCTCAGCCCACTTGTGAAAACTCACGTTGACTACACCTGGGGAGCCCCAGAATTGAATCATGGCAAAAGCGTTCCAAAGTAGAGCAAATAAAATCCCTTTTCATAATAAGCAGGAAGGAAGAGAAAAAAGTTTTACCCTCAGCAACTTAGCGAGGCCTTGTCTCAAAATAAAAGGGGCTGGGGATGTTGCTAAGTGGTGAACGCCCCCAAGTTCAATCCAATATCCAGTGCGCGCATGCACGTGCGCATACACACACACACGCACAAACATACACAATTTTACAAAGCATAGTTTATGATGTCCTTAAATTGACTGTCTTTATAAGATGGTATCTAGCTTTATATGCCACATCCATTATTTCATTTGATCACTTCAGCAAGGTCATGACACACACTGACCTGAGTCACCACTGTTTGACAGATTAGGAAGCTAAGACTTGTCTTTTGAAGGCGTTCCCATATTTCAGTGCCAGGAACCTAAGTCCTCTCGCTGCCTCCTCCTTTTCCTGGCATGTGGTGGGTACCGGGGCTGGTCCAGCCTCTCCCAGCCTCGATGCTCAGGCCTGACCTTCAAAGCCTCAAACCCTTTTTTGGGACCTAGTGATGTGTCAGCCATGTGGGTGTCACTGAGTGCACATCCGTCTTCAGTGTGGACGCTGTTCTTCCCTCTCCTGGGCACCCATCCTATCCTTTTCTTCTGCAGACAAGACAGAGGACGATGTGGAGAGGGAAGCTCGGCTGGTGGAGCAGTGGGTGGGGCTGACGGAGGAAAGGAACGCTGTGCTGGTGCCTGCCCCGGGCAGTGGGATCCCCGGCGCCCCGGCTGACTGGTGAGGCCCCCTGCCTTCTGTGCCCTGGGGGTGGGTGTCCACTGCCTGTGGCAAGAGCCATGTCCACGGCTTTCTAGGATTATCACAGTGAATGGCAAGGAACTGAGCTGTCAGGGAAGGGCCACCCAACCCTAGTGCTCTCTCCCACTGCAGCCAGCCTCCTCCTGCAGGAAGCCAGAGAGATTGCTGACCCTCCAAGAATCCAGTGCCACTCCTGTATTCCTCTGAAGGAGAACTTGGACTCTGTTCTCTAGGAATCCTATCATGTTGGCTAAAGAGAATATTCCCAGAGTGTAGAGGGTAGTTTTTTGGGTTTTGTTGTTGGTGGTAGTGCTGGGAATCAGATCCAGATCAGTTTACCCCTGAGCTATATCCCTGGCCCATTTTGTGAATTTTATTTTTGAAATAGGATCTTGCTAATTTTCTCAGGCTGGCCTCAAATTTGCGATCCTCCTGCCTCAGCCTCTCTGAGTCATTGGCTGAGATTACCCAGGTGTGCCACTGTACCCAGCCTTTTTTGTTGGTTTGGTTTGGTTTTTGGGGTGCTGAGGATTGAACCCGGGGCCTGGTGCATGTTAGGCAAGATCTCTGACACTGAGTGACATCCACGACCCTGTTTGTTCTTATTTTCCCTAGTATGTGTTATTTTGGTAACTAGCAAAGAGTAAGCACTTAAGCCTACGTCGTCAGTCAATCACTTGATTGATAATCAATGCTTGGTATGCTCCTGAGAAACAGCCTGGTACCCAAAGCTCTGGAGTGAAATAGTTTGGGATTTAGTTCTTGGTTTTAGCTCTTCAGTGTGTGTGTGTGTGTGTGTGGGTGTGTGGGTGTGTGTGGTGTTGGGAGAAGGCACGTTAAACACCTTGCTTATCTTCACATAGCCTTCCTTGTAGATTACGATGTACATAAAATAGCTGCACCACCATTCGGTACATGGTAGGGCTGCTGCTTGCTCTCATTCTCTAATTACAAAAATATGCCCTTGAGACTGATTCCCTTTGAATGCAAAATGCGCATGCCCAGATAGTTTAATTTGGACACACTTAGCAACCCTCGTGATATCGTCTGCGTGTCTGTGGATGCATGGAGCTGTAACCAGTTCCATGGTTTGTTTTATGCGACTGGAGAACTGAGTCTGCAAGTGCATGACTTGTGACTGGTCGTCTCTCCCTTGGGTTCCGCCTGGTGCTGGAATCCCGTTCCCCGCCGTCTCTGCTGGCCCCTTGGGGGAACCAGCTCCTTCCCGACCTGATTGTTTCTCAGAGCCCTCTCTAGACCATCCTCCACCCTGGCAGGGTCTTCCCCATTTCACATGTTTTCAAACTTCAGAGCCACTTGAGTATCTGCAAACTGTGGTCCTGGATTGTGTCCCTCGTGTTCTAGGAGAGGCTTTGTCCTGCACCGAGGCCGCCTCCTTCACACGTCTCGCGTGGTCCTCCAGGCTCTTAGCTGTTGGCCCTTTTGTTCACGTCCTCTAGTTCCTCTAGCTCTGATCTATCTCATTACCACCACCTACACCCCTGTTCCTTCTCCCCATCACTAGAATGAGTTTTAGAAAGTCTTCAAATAACCTTTGTTTCAATATCTGGCGTCTCCTGCACATAAATCCTGTAGTCCCCAGGATTGGGTTGTAGGGAGGTGAGCGTGTAAAACTAGGCCAGCCACAGAACCTGCCTCTCCACAGGGCTTCTCTTCTGCTTCCATGACCCTGTTTTATAAACCAGCAAGATAGCAGACAGATACCTTATTGTTAAATTTTGTTATTAAATTTAGGATTCCACCTTCTGGAATGGAAACCCACATACCAGTTCTCTTCCTTGATTTGAATGGTAAGTTCCAGGAGCCGCCACATTTAATTAAAATTTGTCATGTATTCAGACTCACATTACTTCGATCTGTATATCACTTTTGTCATTGCTCATATGCCGTGTCTTGGTGACATTGTGGTCCATTCAAACGTATGTAAGCATGACAGATAGTATCACCGACGGAAAGATGTAGATATTTAATTTAAAAAATAAGAACAGTTAGGGACTGGAGACGTGGCTCAGTGGTAAAGCACTTGATCCTTAGCAACACACACACACACACACACACCCCACTTTAGGGATATTGAGAATTATGTACAAGAATATTAAAGCAGTTGTTCTGAAACGTTGATATTACTTCTGAAGCGTAGGATGGTTTCTGAGAAAGACCCATTTGCTGGTGAGAAAGTTCATTTCCAAGTGGGGAGAGTTACCTGAGTCCCAGCGCTTCCAGCTGAACGTTATTCCTGTCTCTAGATAAATAAATTCAAGTACCCATTGGAGTTGACGGGAGTTACTTTTATTTTATTAAAAAAAATGGAACTATGAAATGTAAAACTCCCCCCCCCAATAAAAAGTCAAATGGTGCTACATAAGACATTTTTGTTTTTCTTAGGAAAAAGGAATTATATGGAAACTTCTTGAAGTTAAAGACAGATTAGGATCCATCATGTATTTGTTTGCTTGTTATAGATGAATACAATATCTTTATTTTATTTAATTTTTAAATTTTTTTTAGTTGTAGATGGACACAGTACCTTTATTTTATTTATTTATTTTTATTGGTGCTGAAGATCAAACTGAGCATGTCACACGTGCCAGGCAAGGGCTCTACCACTGAGCTACAACCCCAGCCCCTATTTATTTATTTTTATGTGGTGCTGAGGACTGAACCCAGTGCCTCACTCATGCTGGGCAAGCGCTCTACCACGGAGCTACAACCCCAATCCCCCATCATATCTTCTTAATAACTTAAAACCACTCATGCTACTTTTCTTCCAACC
Organism: Urocitellus parryii; assembly: GCF_045843805.1. Taxonomy (NCBI): domain Eukaryota; kingdom Metazoa; phylum Chordata; class Mammalia; order Rodentia; family Sciuridae; genus Urocitellus; species Urocitellus parryii. Next base: position 147,108,136 of record NC_135538.1, on the reverse strand, counting down.
TTGGTCACATGGAAAACAGTCTTATGTGCTATATGACTCCACAAATAGATGACTAAGACTGTATGTAATACAGCCGCCTCTCATCTCAGGGAGGTGAATAGGATTCCATCACTGGGCTCAGACTATGCTGTTTGCTTTTACCATTCTTTCAACCAAATGTAGGTGTGCATTCACAGGGTCAGCTGCTGCATAATCTGCTCCTTTTGTAGAAGAATAAAAAAAAAAAATCTTAAAATAGCAAATGTCACAAGACTTTTGAGAAAGTCAATAACAGCTTCCTTCTCCAGGAGAAAAATCCCTCCTTTCATCCAAAAATATGAATTTACACTTATAAAAATGTGTATTTGTAAAGAAACTGATGGTTTATCCCAATATGAAATCCATCTTCATGTCTTTATGCTTCTTTATCACATCAAAGGGTTAGCTACAAAACTGGATTTGTGTTTCTGTTCTATGAAGCTATAAGACGAACCAGGATTTTGAGATATATATGACTTTCACCCTTTTTTTCTTTTCAAGTTTCAACAAATGTTTGGAATTTACTGCTGTGGTCTAGTATGTGCTTATCATAATAGTGGCCGAAACTGGAAGACGTTTTGAAAAACCCTGAAGGTCATCCATTCTTGCCATGTATTTAGTCTTGTTGGAACAATAGGCAAAGAATTCACAAATACCACGACCTAAGCACCTGTTTCAAATTAAAATCAGCCTTCAGCTTGCAAAATAATTTTTTGATAATTAAGCAATTTGCAACAGAAGACCTATGTCAGTTTTTTTTTTTTTCCCCCTCCTGGAGAAGTCAGCAGATAACTGCATCCTAAGAGTTTCTGGTTGATCTGGAAGCTGGAACAAACCAAAAGCAGGCTTTTCCAAACCACAGAGGTGGCCCGTAGAAAGATATCCGCATTTCAGTGGGGAAAGTGGCTGATGGAAGAGGCAGTGGTACCTGCTCTAGGAATCTGCTCAGAGGTACCTGCCACGTCCCCAGTTCAGAATTTTGTTTTGAGATGAATATAAAAGCACCTAAATGTCATGAAAATGTTCTTCCTGTGTGATAAGGATCCTCACATGGTCCAGCAGATGCAATCAGCCTGCCGAGGTCCACCTGCCCCAGACCCACGGGCCAGACGGCCAGATGGCTGAGGTGCGCGCTCCTCACTCCGCGAGCCACATCCCCAGCCCTACTTTTTTTTTTAATTTTGTTTAGAGACAGGGTCTCTCTGACTTGCTTAGCACCTCACTTTTGCTGAGGCTGGCTCTGAACTCTCAATCCTCCCACCTCAGCCTCCCAAGGTTCTGGGATTCCAGGCATGCACCACCCTGCCTGGCTAGAGTTGTATTTTTAAGGAATTAAAGCCATTGTGATCTTAGAGTATCTATTTCAATTTGAGGCTAGAGAATGAAAGAAAAAAAAATATGTCACATGTTAACATTTTCTATAATAAGTGTATTTTGGGGCTGGGAGTGTAGCTCAGTGGTAGCGTACTTGCCTAGTATGCACCGGCCTTGGGTTCAATCTCCAGCACCTCAAAAAGAAAAAAATATATATATGTTTTTGAATTTTGGTGATTGCTTAAAAACTATCTTTCCCCTACCTCTTTATCCTGTGCCTTAATCTTGAACTTGGTTAGCGGATGACCTCAGTGCCAACGAGCAGCTCGTGGGTCCACACGCATCGGGCGTGAACTCCATCCTGCCCAAGGAGCATGGCAGCCAGTTTTTCTACCTGCCCATTATAAAGCACAGCGATGATGAGGTAATTTATCCCCAGGTCTGTTGGAGGCCTCTGATTAGCACTCAGTGGGGGACGGGGGGTCTTCCTGATAAGCCCTTCTGGTCTGCTTTGGGGAGGAGGAGCAGGGACTTCAAAAAATAGACCATTTGTGTTGTTCCCAATAGGTGAGGAAAGAAGTCTGTCTGACTAGGTCGAGTTGAACTTATTCCCATCTCGCCATGTTTTCCCTCCCTCCTAGGTCTCCGCTACTGCCTCTTGGGACTCCTCAGTACACGACTCTGTTCACTTGAACAGGGTCACACCGCAGAATGAGAGGATTTACCTGATTGTGAAGACCACTGTCCAGCTCAGCCACCCGGCTGCCATGGAGTTGGTATTAAGGAAACGGATTGCAGCCAACATTTACAACAAACAGGTAGCAACAGAGGCACTCTGCTGTGTCTCCCAGGTCCCAGTCTTCCTTCTGTCCCAGTCCTGTCTCACGGTGTGAATACAGGGAAAGTGCAGAATGTGGCCACCCTGGCCAGGTTAGAGCCTGACTGTCATTTCTCCAGGATCACTGGGCGCCAGGCCCTCAGAGGTCAATGTCCTCCCCAGAACACTTGGCCACCTTGGCTGAGAGGAAACCCGTCATCCTGGCAATGACATTGTATGGTTTGAAAAGTAGAAACATAGACTAAGAGGTTAAGTCTCAGGCCCAGTCAGGTTAGTAACAAAACCAGGACAAAACAGACTGCAAATGAGTCCCTGTGCAATCACTTGGCTGCTGGCAAAACTCACCCCCCTGGGGTTCTGGAAAGTCTGATGAAAGGGAGAGGCTACATGGAGTTAGCAGAGGGGAGGGGAATACCACCACAGAGACTCTGTGCTGCACCCTCCGCAATGCAGTCTCCAAGTCACTCCGGGATGTTGTTGTCCCTCAGAAGTATAGACAGGATATTTAAGTTTATAGGGTTTTCCTTTTTTCCTGTTTTTCGGAATATTGTGTGTATATATCAGAAACGTACGTATTCATAATGCATTTACAGTTGGTAAAATATTGAACCTGTATTTGTTACACAGTTTAATCTATCCTTTTCTTTTCCGCCAGAGTTTTACACAGAGTTTGAAGAGGAGAATATCATTGAAAAATATATTTTATTCCTGTGGTGTAACCTATGAAATAGTCTCCAACATACCAAAGGTACAATTTATATTATTTAAAAACAATTTATTATTATTATTATTATTATTTATTTTTGCAATGCTGGGGATCCATCTCAGGGCCTAGTACATAGTAACTAAGCAAGAACTCTGTCACTGAGCCACATCCTCAGCCCTATTTTGTATTTTATTTAGAGACAGGGTCTCAGTGAGTTGCTTAGCACCTTACTATTGCTGAGGCTGGCTTTGAACTTGAGATCCTCCTGCCTCAGCCTCCTGAGCTTCTGGGAGTACCGCAGTTGGTCTCACCACACTTTTGATGAAAACGTTGTCCACGTGAGTACTGTCTTTTCTTTCCTCTCTCCTTAGGCAACCGAGGAGATCGAGGACCGGGAAACCTTGGCTCTCCTGGCAGCCCGGAGTGAAAATGAGGGCACGTCCGATGGAGAGACATACATCGAGAAGTACACACGGGGCGTTCTGCAGGTGGAGAACATTCTGAGCCTTGAACGGCTTCGGCAGGCGAGTATCTGAATAGCTGGACTGCAGGAAGTCACTAGCCTTCACCCCAGGGAGCAGGGACCAATTTGTAACCAAGCACCTGTCTAAATCTATCAGAGAAGGAGCAGTCATGTGGCAAATGTCCTTACTGAAAGGACTTGGACAAAATAGTGTCCCAAGTAAAGATAATGCGAACTTTCATCGAATACTTCCAATCTGCCAAGCACTGTGCCGGAATATAATTTAGATACTGTTCTCTGGTGGCTTTTTCATCACTGTGACCAAAATCCTGACAAGAACAATTTTAGAGGAGGAAAACCTTTATTTGAGGAGCTCATGGTTTCAAAGGTCTCCGTCCTCAGATGGCCAACTCCATTGTGCTGGGCCCACAGTAAAGCAGCACATCATAGCGGAAGGGTGTGGAGGAGGTAAGCAGCTCAGGACGTGGTACTCTGGTTTGCCAGAGACAAATGTAAATCCCAAAGGCACACCCCACCCACCACCTCCTCCACCCACACCTAACCCGCCTACAGTTACCACTAGTTAATCCATTCAAGTGGTTTGATGCAGTGATTCGCTTAAGGTTCTCCTAACCCAGTCATTTCACCTCTAAACTTTTTTGCATGCTCCACACATGAGCTTTTAGGGATCACCTCATATCTAAACCATTAGGGATACGTTGTTTCATTGTCAAAGGTAAAACTGTTGTAATTCCCATTTTTAAATGAAGAAATCGAGTCTGAGAAAAGTCAGCTTCCTTGCCACAGATTTCACAGCGACTTAGGAAAGGGCACAAAGTCAGATGTAAACCCCAAGCAGCTGGATTCCAGAGTCCATATGTTTAACCACATGCTGCCACTCTCTGCCTAATTCTGAGACCCAAGTTAATTTTTGAGGTAACAGCGGAGACATTCAAGCAAAAGTGGTTCACTCTGTATTGGAACTGTAAAACCAGGTGTATGTCCTGTGTTGACCGCACAGGAGCAAGTGGTTGGCAATATGGAAAGTCTGTGTTGAGCAAAGCAGCAGGAGAAACCACACTGGCACCTGTCAGGATCATCTTCCTTTAGTAGAAACCTAATTGCTACCTGAGTGAAACATAAATAGCATAAAACTTCTTTGTTGTTTTGCAAGTGAAACATACAGCTAAAGATATCTTCTCATTTCCTCATTTTCTCTGCGCACTCCTCTGTCACTTGTGTGAAAACATTCACAGTTGAAATGTATTTTGCCCAGCATTTTTTCTGTTTTTTTTTTTTTTAATGTTTTCAACGAAACTGTGCCAATAAAGAAAAAAGCGGGCATAGCAAAATTGCAGTTTTGTAAATGTGGATTTGTGCGCATGTGTGATCCATATTAGCAAAGTGATCTTTTCATCTGTGTTTTCTAAATCTTCTACAAATACATGTGTTCCTTTAATAATGAGATGAGACATTCGTGAACGTTGTCTTTAAATTATACGTCGACAGGCCGTCACGGTCAAAGAGGCACTTTCCACCAGAGCCCGGCACATCCGGAGGAGCCTCAGCACACCGAATGTTCACAATGTAAGCTCGCCCTGGCGGGGACCGGCTTCCTGCATGACCTGCCTCAGGATTTGGGTGGGGGCCTCAGGGATGGGAGGCTGGGGCTGGCACAGTGGGACTGTCACTCCTGGCATGGGAGCACCTCCCCCAGAGTGCTGAGCCTGCTTCTCTGTACCAGGGACACAGCAGAGAGCCAGGCTCAACGTATCCTTGCTTCTCAGTTCCTAGTCTTTCTTTTGACTGTTTTGATCATCTTTCTCAACCAATTCCCCTAGAAAATTCAGTCGACAGAAATTGCCTCTGGCAGAGGGGACACTGTCATGGGAATAAAGGACAGATGAGTGCATGGACCAGTTTCAAAGCTTTCTCTTCCCAGAAGCAGCAGAGTAGAAGTGAGAGCCTCCCAAGGAAAAGCACAGGATTATTTGCCTTCCCTCTCTCCAGAATTACCAGAAAACTATTAAACCATGGTGAAGGTTTGCAAAGTTGTCTTACAGCACACAGAGGAAATCACAACAGAGAGCAGTAAGCTCTGTCCCAGGCGTTGCCTCTGACCACAGTGCAGGCCCTAGGACAGATAATAAGACTCAGACAGCTGTAATAGAGGAAACTCGGTCCTGCTGCATAATGAACCCGAGAAGAAATCAGGATAGAAATCAGGAAGTATTTACAACTAAATGATAATAAAAACAGGCATATGTTGATATTATAGGATGCAGTTCAAGTGGTATTTAAATGGAAATGATGAGCCCTAAATTCCCTGTTCTTCTTATTTATACATAAAATACTAGACAGTAGGGCTGGGATTGTGGCTCAGTGATAGAATGCTCGCCTCGCTTATGTGAGGCACTGGGTTTGATTCTCAGCGCCACACATAAATAAATGAATAAAATAAAGGTCCATCGACAACTAAAAAAAGAAATATTTTAAAAAATACTAGACAATAGATAAAATGAAAGAGTGAGAGTTATTAGGAAATTTATGGTTCTTACGTTAAAACTGGAGGAGCGGGGAGGGGGAGGTTGGTATGGTAGTGTGTACCTGAAGTCCCACCTACTCAGGAGGCTGAAGTGGGGGGAGGGGGTCTCTTAAGCCCAAGAGTTCGGGACCAGCAACATATTAAGCCCTATTTCAGAAAGGGGGAAGGGGGGTAAACGGGCTGGGGGATGTAGCTCAGTGATAGAGTGTGTGATTGACATGTGTAAGGTTCAGGATTCAGTCTCTAACACCAAAACAAAACAAAAAACACGAAATAATCTAAATGTCTTTCTTTCTTTTTTTCTTTACACCTTAACCTAATCAAGACTCCAGGTCTAACCAGGCACAGTGGTGCATGCCTATAATCCCAGCAGCCTGGGAGGCTGAGACAGGAGAATCGAGAATTCAAAGCCAGCCTCAGCAACGGCAAAGGCACTAAGCAACTCAGTGAGACCCTGTCTCTAAATAAAATACAAAATAGGGCTGGGGATGGGCTCAGTGGTTGAGTGCCCTTGAGTTCAATCCCTGCCCCCCCCACGGCCCAACCCCCCCCCCCCAAAAAAAAAAGACTCCAGGTCTAGCTACTAACTTTCAAAGAACACAGATGAAAGTGTTAAATACCACCACAGAAATTCAATTAGCAAAATCCGGACTATGGGAAACTACAGGGGAAATGACCTAATTTTTTTAAACAAATTAAATTGTTTTAAAAACAGATAAAACTCCAAAAAAAATTAATTTTAGGAAAAGGGAGAACTCGTAGATTTAAAGACACTGAAATATATCAGTCAATTGCAATGTATGAATTACTTTGGTTCAGATCCAAAATAAATTAATTGTGAAAATGTTTACGAGACATTTGAACATGACTGTATATTTGATAGTATCTATGAATCACCTAAGTTGTATAGAAATGATAATGTATTGTGGTTATGGTTTTTTAAAAAGGCGAGGGGAAGAGTTCCTTATATTCTACAGATTTATAGATAAGACAGGTGCAGTGGCACACACCTATAATCCCAGCCCGAGGGAGGAGGATCACAACTTCAAATCCAGCCTGGACAACTTAGCGAGGCCCTATCTCAAAAAATAAAAAGGACTGGGGATGTAAGTCAGTGGTAGAGTGCCCTGGGGTTCATTCCCCAGTATCACAAAATAAAAATAATAATATTAAATTGAAAAGGGCTGGTAAAGTAGCTCCATAGTAAAGCACCCCTGGGTTCAATACCCCGTCCTGCAAAAAATAAAAATAATAGGCAAAGAGTTATAGATACAGTTTATTTTAAGTTAGAAAAAAGAAAACCAGAATCATTTAAGTAAGGAAGGAAATAAATATGAGAACAGAAAAATAACATATTCAAATAATATTAGAACAAACTTAAGAAAAATAAAGAATCAGCAAAACTGAAAAGCAGGTTGTTTAAAAAGTCTGGTCACATGGACTGGCTTTTTAAAAAAGATTCATTGGGGAGGAAAAGAAAATATGAGAAAAGATACAAATATTAGAAATGAGAAGATGGATTTTTGTTTTTCAGTCAGTATTGGGAATTGAACCCAGAAGTGTTCTACCACCGAACTACATCCCCAGCCCTTTTTATTTTTTATTTTGAGGCAGGGTCTCACTAAGTTGCCCAGGTGGGCCTCAAATTTGCAATCCTCCTGTCTCATCCTCCTGAGTAGCTGAGATTATAAGCATGCACCACCATGCCTGGCTATGGGGTGTTTTCATCAGAGTTCTAATAGAAAAAAGTTAGAAGCAGCCTCAATATCCGTTAACAGGAGAATGGAACAAAATAATCCATCACGCTGTGTAAGACCAAGTGTAGTAAGACAACACTTACATGAAGTACAAAAATATGGAAAATGGGCGTGGTAGAGCACTTGCCTGGCACACAGGAGGCCCTGGGTTCCATCTCCAGCAGTGGGGGGCTGGGGTGGGGACTACAGAGATACTGATTATTGCTTTTTTCCCCCTTTATCTTTACTAGGAATTGAACCCAAGAGCACTGCACCACTGAGTTACATCCTCAGCCCTTTTTACTTTTTATCTTGAGTACTACGTTTCTGAGGGGTCTCACTAAGATCCTGAGGCTGGCCTCGAACTTGCAATCCTCCTCCCTCGGTTCCCTGAGTTGGTGGCATTACAGTTTTGTGCCACTGCACCTGGCTGCTATTCATTGTTTATCTGTGTATGCACATGTAATTACACAACATAGGTGTGGAAGTAACTTCTTATTGAGTGTAGTCATTATTCCTGGAGAGGGAAATGAAAGAAGAGAGAGGTCACACAGCATTCAGGACATCCGTGGTGTGACATTTCTTTCTATAAAAAGACAATTATAGGTGGGCATGGTGGTATATGCCTGTATCCCAATGGCTCAGGAGGCTGAGGTAGGAGGATCACAAGTTCAAGTTCGAAGCCAGCCTCAGTAACTTAGTGAGATCCTAACAACTTAGCAAGACCCTGTCTCAAAATTTTTAAAAAAGGGGGGTGGGGGGTGGCAGGGGCTGGGGATGTAGCTCAGTGGTTAAATGCCCCTGAGTTCAATTCCTGTTGACAAAAAGAAAAACAACAACAACAAAAAGATTATACCTGGGCATGGTGACTAACACCTGTAATCCCAGCAATTCAGGAGCAGAAGGATTGCAAGTTCTAAGCCAGCTTCACTTTTTGAGACCCTGAGCAACTTAGCAAACCCTATCTGGAAATAAAAAATAAAAAGGGCTGGGGATGTAGCTCAGTGGTTAAGTTCCCCTGGATTCAATTCCTGGCACATAATTCTAATTTATTTATTTATTTTAAAAATATTATTTTTAAAAAAATATATGTATGTAAAAATAGACAATTATGTTAACTATATGAGCCACGTTTATAAAAACTACTTATCTCTTATAGGTCTCCTCTAGTCGACCAGACCTTTCTGGCTTCGATGAAGATGACAAGGTATGCATCTGTGGGCGTTGCTGGGTCAGTAGCAGGATCCAAGCTCTTGAGAACATAACTGGTATTCATACTTTCTGATTATGTCCTCAAGAAATCCAGAGTCTATTCCTCAGAGGTAGCCCACTCCTAAGAAGTTGAAATCGGGTAGATAAGCTCAAACAACATGTAAGTTTTCTCCCTTAGTACACCACTTAGTACACTTAGTGCACCTTGAGTCTCAGGTATACATGAAGTCAGCACACCACCTAGTTTGCCGGGTTCAGTGCTAACTTGGGCTACTACCAGGCAGAATTGTCAATGGAACCGTTTTACTCTCAAGTGTGTAGGGCTCGTCCTTGCACCATCCAGTCACCACAGATGTAGGCCAGACTGATAGAAAGGGCTGCCTGTGAAAGGGGTTCACAAGTGGATGTCACTGTGTTTGTAAGTCCTACGGAAATACAATAAAATCAACATGTTTTACTCTGGGGTATGATACCTTGGGTTTGATGGTGTTTGTTATATCGAGCGCTTTTATCTCTGTTTGAAATACGTCATAATAAAAGAGCACATAACTGCCTTTAAACATAGGAGAAACTCAAATCTAGGCTTCTTTCTCCTCCTTTTGGAGTGACTGCCTCACAGTGAGCCTGTACTTTTACCTTGTAGGGTTGGCCAGAGAGCCAGTTAGACATGTCTGACTACAGCTCCAGTTACCAAGATGTGGCGTGCTACGGAACCTTACCCAGGGATTCACCTCGGAGGAGCAAAGAAGGTAGTGGTCGCATGGTTTTGCGGTGACGCTTCTTTTTAATTACTTGGGAACAGCATACACCGTCTTCCACGGCTATCACCTAATGACCTACAAAGCTTAGATTCTTGTTGGCTAGATGAACCAAAGTATGCTCGTGGATGGAAGCCATCTGTCCTCTTACTGGATTTCCATTTTGCTTTCCATTCACCATATCCAAATAATAATAGTAGCATGCTTTTTGTGTATTGCATATCACTTCAGATTTTTCAAATCTCTTCTTTCTTTTTGGTGTTCCTAAAGGGATTGTGTATATGTGTTACTGGGGACTGAACCCAGTGGCACTCTACTACTGAACTACATCCCCAGCCATTTTTATTTTTAGATAAGAGCTTGCTAAGTTGCTTGGGTTGGCCTCAAGGTTGTCATCCTCCTGCCTAAGCCTCCTGAATAACTGAGGTTACAGGTGTATACCACTATGCTTGAATCAAAGGAGTTCTTGTTTTTATTTTATTGTATGTATGTATGTATGTATTTTCCAGGGCTGGGCTCAAACCCTGGACTTCACACATTCTAGGCAAGTTTTCTACCACTGAGCTCCATTCCCAGCTTAAAGGAGTTTTTTAAGAGAATACGATTGGGCTGGGCACAATGCCTCTAATCCTTGAGAGGCCTTGGTAACTTAATAAGACCCTGTTTCAAAATAAAATTTAAAAAAAAAAAAAAGAAGTTCTGGGGATGTGTGTAGCTCAGTCATAGGACACTTACCTAGCATGCTTGAGGCCCTGGATTCAATCCCCAGCACAAAAGAAGGGGCGTGGATTATGACTGATTCCTAAAGTCCAAAAATGATCAAAAGTCAATTTGATCAGTGGCAATATATTACCTTCACTTTTAGTCCTCCCAGTGCCTTAAAGAAAACAGTGTTCTCTAGGAAGTATCAATCATCTGTTACTTTATAGTTTATATTTTACTTACTAAGTGTCATTGTGCTAAGAATAGGGAAGAAATTATGGAAGGGGGAAAGAGGCTGCGAACAAGGTAACATGAGAGAACAAGCAAGAGTTACCTTTCTTTAGCGGTATGGGGCTGGGTAGCCTGGGGCAGAAAGGCACAGGCAGTCCACCTTCACTGAGCACAGTCATTCATTGAGCATACTTATTGAACCTCTATTTGCTCTCTAAAAATATAACCATGGGGCTGGGGCTGGGGCCCAGTGGCAGAGCGCTTGCCTAGGAGTGAGGCTCTGGGTTCAATTCTCAGCACCACATGAAAATAAAAATAAACAAAATAAAGATATTTTAAAAATGTAACCATGGAAATAAGATATATAACAAAACATTCAGTGTTAAAGTGCAAATGTGCATGTAGAGATGACAAGGGCCTGAGGACTCAGAGGTGGGAAGTCCATGAGCTGAGATTGTTCTGCTCAGTGGTACTTAAAGCTGGGTCATGGAAAGAAGGTAGAACATTTTGTTTCCAATTTCTCTCGCACTGCCCAGCCCTTTGGTAACTCTGTGATTTTATAGATTTATCCCTGTTCTTGCCTATGTCCATGTTAATGCTCAACCAGATAGTCATGTCTTCGTGTCGTCATTACACCACGTGGTCCTCTGGCGAGGTTTTCGCCTCCCTTCCTGGGTGCCTGTGAACACACCCTGTGGCTGTAAACTCATGCCATTTGTCTTCCGCAGGTTGTGCCTCGGAGAATCCTCATGCCTTAACAGTGAGCCCTTTTAAAGCATTCTCTCCTCAACCACCAAAGTTTTTCAAGCCCCTGATGCCTGTCAAAGAGGAGCATAAAAAAAGGACGGCTCTTGAAGCAAGACCTCTTCTAAGCCAAGAGGTAAATGCTTGACTTGTCTGAACCCTGCAAATCAGAGTGGTGTCACCCCGTCTCGGGGAAACAGCAGTTTGCATTCACAAGTCGGACGCTGCATGTGGACACTTATGGGTTATTTCTCAGTGGTTCTGTTCTTAGGTACCTCTTTCCTCAAACACACAGGGCTGTGGTAGGCTATTTTTTTTTCAATTGTTAATTGTTGTGGTTTTACATCTCTGTGTTGATGGCTTTTCCAAGTAATTTTCTTCTTTCAAGTGAGAAAAAGATGTCCCCTAGGCCTTTTGAAAATATTAAAAGCTTTTACTTATTCAGTTTTTAATAAAACTAATGGTGCTTTCTGCCACTGAATCTGTGTAGTCCTGTCAGATTTCACCAGTAGTTTAACTCTGCAGAATCGGCTGCTGCGTTGCTCACGTGTAATCTAGGCATTGGCATTGCTTTTCTAACGTGCATGTACTCACTATGTATTTCGCTGTCGTCGTCCTTTGTGTGTGATGCGTCTGTGTGTCTTAACCTTTGCAGAGCATGCCTCCATCTCAGGCACTTAACCCTGGCTGCATTGTCCCCCCTGGAAGCAATGGCAGCAGCATGCCCGTAGATCACCATAGCAAGAAGAAGATTGTAAGTTCTGGAACCATTTCTGTCATATTGCCTGGTGGTGGGTGTAAAGCCCTTTCACAGATCGTCTTACAAAAGCTTTCCAAGAAATTAAGACGTGATAAATCTTTGTTTTTTTTCCTTTTTTTTTTTTTAAAGTGGTCCTTGGTAATGAAATTTTGTGTACTTGTGGACATGACCTATTCTTTTTTTTCTAAGTTTTCCTTCTATTTTATTTATTTCTTTTTGCTTTGGATAGGTTTGCTTTAAAAATGGGAGAAAGACGCCTTTGATGATTCTGGTCTTTACTTAAAAAAAAAAAAAAAAACCCACAAAGTAATAGTGATCACTTTAATTAAAACCGAAACCTTTTTAATGTGCCTGTACGTATTACCCAGATCCTGAAGTTAATCTACCTAGAGGAATTGCACTTACTTGGAGTAAGTAACCATGCATTTAGCCATGGGTGTGTTTGGAAGCCTCTTTGTGTGGCCTGAGCTCCTGCCAAGGTGATTCTGTAGTTTGTAGCTGCTCTGTGGTCCCTCATCCTCCCGTACGCATCATCCTCATCGCTCTTGTGCAAGTAGCCTTTGTTAATTAGCTGGCAGAATATGGTCTAACTCCCTTGTTCTCAGCCTTGCTTTCAAGATGGCTTACCTATGTTTACACAGGTAGGTTGAAACTCTTGCTACCGAACCTCATTCCCCAGCCATTGATTTTAAAATTATGCATTTGAGAGAATTTTTTTTAAGTGGTGTCCTACCAGACACTTCAGATTCTAAATTACTACCTCAATTAAAAATATTTGAAAACCCATATATTCTGAAGTCTGGAAAGAATTCCCTAATCCTGTCCCAGCTTCCTCTCTCCTGTGGCTTCCCAGACTTGAGAGGAGTAAAGCCAGCTGGGGGCAGGAGGAGGCTGTGCTGCTGATGGCTGCCTGTGATCCGCTTTGCGGGGCCGAGTCGGGGGGCAGGGGGTCTCCTCTCCCAGCTATTCCACTTCAGGCCCATTCCAAAGCTTCATTAGTGTGATCCTTTAATAGTTCCAAAATATGCTGCTATCGCACCCTGCAGAAGTAACCCCAGCTTGACCCGGGCGTGCAGCAGGCCACTCCTTGCTTGCTTGGATCTTAGGAAATGACTTCCTCATTCCTCACATAAAGAAGAAATGCACCCTTTTCCCTTCATTTCTGTTGGCCTCCTCTGTCCCTCTATCCCAAAGACCCTATCTTAGTTCCTTATGGAGAAAAGGACACATAGCAGCAGCTGCTCCTTCATCTCTGCGAATTTTAATGAACTCTCCAGCCACTTTCCTGGCCACCCCCTGCCTAATTAACAAGGGCTAAAAGGGCCACATGGCTGTGCCGTTTCCCCTCGGACTCTCTGGCGCCCTGTCTGCATGGATCTTTGTGGACATCACTGGACTGCACAGGCACACGATTCAAACCTATGGTGATGCTCTGCTGTGGTACAATACCATCAAGTGACTGTTGAGTGAGTCTCTAGAACTGCCCCACGGGCGGTTTTGCTATTGATGGCTTGCCTCAGTTGTTTTCTTCACTTTGTTTTAAATATCTTAAAACCACTCGGCTGGGAGAGCGTGGGACAGAACCAGATTCTCTCCACCCAGGAAATCTCAAGCAGCGATTAGACTCCGACCGAATGCAGCCTGAAGTGTGCCACGTGGGTCGAATGGGGCCATTTTCCTGCCAGGTTCTGATGACAGCTACTCCATTGTCATCCCTTGAGGCTCCTGCCCAGTTTTTTCCAGATAGTAGTTTTCCAGGATATTTTGATAGAACTTCAGTATGTGGCTTGTTTGATCAGAGGTTTCAGTTTCTCTTTAGGAAACTATTCCTTCTCTTATCTGCCTTTGATCCTACTTCACTTTCTTTTCTCTTCCACTCTTGAAAAATCAGAGCATGAATCATGGTTCAGACTGATGGAGGAAAATTGCAGTTATTCTTGAAAAGTACTATCAAAACACTATTCCTGTTATTTTTTTTAAACCCACTGAATTACCAAAGGAATTTCTGTAATTACAGAAAATATAATGAAACTATGGCATATATTGCTGTGCTTTACATTTAAAGCCACACTTTGTTGTCTCATAATTTGGGAAGATATACAGGTGTTTTTCCTATTTTGTGTAAATTAAGATAAAGGCAATAGAGTGACCATATGACCCATCTCTGAGGCCTTGTATGGACAAGGTGTGGTTTATTTCTTTCATTTATAAGAAGAAACAAAGGTCTAGAATTATTAACCGACTTGCCCAAGGTCTACAGCTAATGATAGTGTAAGACAAACAACCCCTCATCCTTCAGCAAGATTGGGCTGACTGTACTGATTCCGCATGCTCCCCAGAGTGCAGTGTGATAGCCAGCCGGCCAGCCCACAGTACCATGGACAGAAGTACCGAGAGCCCTTGGCAGATACAATCCTGAAAGCCGACTGTCTGGAGGCCTGCACAGGCTTGATTATAGTCGGAGTGGAAGTCACACTCATCGAGTGAGACTCGTTGCAGAGAGTCACTGTTTTAATGTGGGTTGTGACCCCTTTTTAAAATCAAGGTGTTTTGTCTATAGGTAAATATGAGCTGCCTAAGTTAAATCGCAAAAATCAAATCATGGAAGACTGTAGCTATAGAGAAGCTTGAGAACTTGACTTCATGCTCCACTTTTAGGTAGGGTTTTCATCCTTTTTGCCTAAAGACACTGTAGGAAGGTGCTTAGTGTAGTCTCCTGTAAGATAGAATGATAACAATGAGTCTTCTGGTATGAAAAGTCTATTTAACCAAACTCCCTCAAAACATTCATTTTAAGCTATTGAAGTCCTCTTATTTTTTTTTTTCCTTCCTTGAAGACAATAATTCCATAACCTTTCAGTCTCCTCTATGTTTAGAAAGTGTCTGATCTCTACTCCGCTTTCTTTTCCTGGAATAAGTTGTCCCTGCTCCTTTAGCTTGTCCCTGTGGGCCCCTGAGGCCCTTTCCCTCCCTAAGTATATCACTGCAGACTGCTTCCTATTTGAACTTAAATCTCTTTAGATTCTTTGATTTTACTAAGATCATGCAAGATCCTTTAGGAAGAGATTTTCATCTTTGTGAGTCTGATAAATTGATACCTATTTCTACTTGTTAAACTCATGGTTGCATATTTCATTCAGCAGAGTTGTATTTTAGGATAACGTGCCTTTCCTAGTCTTGAGAAGAAATAACCTCCAGGCATAAAACGGGCCCCAAGTTACTCATTCTCATCTACAAATTAGTTTTTCTTTGCAAGAGGTAATCTTTTTAGTAATTAGTTGCATCAGGTACTTTAGGGCTTGGAGGATTGTGTTTCTGTGCCAGCTAAGATTAAAGGAGGTATAAGATACAAACACTTGAAATTCAATTTTGAGTCTAAACATGACAAGCAGAGATGTCAAGATCATTGTATTGTCATGAGCAACTAATAAAAAAAAAAAAAGCAAAAAAGAAAATACAGGCAGGCCCTACTGAATTACACGATTCCGTCCAATATTCCTTTGCCAATATTCCCCCTAAATAATTCTCCAATCCACTCACTTTACCAGTGCTATTTAACTTAGAAAGCAGCTAAAGATAAGATGCTGAGAAGTTAGTGTTGGCAAGGTTTTTGTTTTGCTGATTTCAGGAACTTTATGACTGCTGTTTGATATTTACTTTTTAATGGCCAAGGAATTAAGGCTACTGATTTCTTTAGCTAATTTATAGTCAAAAAACTTTTCATTTTCTTCTTCTTTTTTTTTTTTTTTCCTTTTTTGGTGCTAGAGATTGAACTTCGGGCCTTGTACATCTAAGCACATGCTCTACCACTAAGCCTCATCCCCAGCCCTCAAATACATTTTAAATACTGTTCTAAAAGCTAAATGAAGGCTGAGGGTGTAGTTCAGTGGTAGAGCACTTGCCTAGCATGTGTGCAGCCCCTGGGTTCAATCCCCAGCACTGCAATAAAGTAAAATAACATAAAAATGAATAAATAAAAACTAAATTATTTTTTAAACTAAGAGCATTGAAGAGTACTGAACTATTTTTGAAGTGTCTAGCATCTTCTGTGATACAAAAGAAAATATTACCATGAAATTCAACAGAGGAAATTTCCGTTCATTTGTGAACCACCTGCCACGGTACAATGGTCTATCTTTCTTGCACATTCTTAGATAAGCCTTTTTCTCTGCCTCTGTCTCTCTCTTGATCTCTCTCTTAAAATGTAACCTTAATGATTAAAGCTGATATTTGGTTGTAGGTTTTTACAGTCACCCTGTTGTTATAACAGAGGTCTCTTTTTTTTTTTTTCTTTTTTATTACTGGGGATTGAACCCAGGTGCATTATACCATTGAGCCACATCCCCAGTCCTCTTTATTTTTTATTTTGAGACAGGGTCTCACCAGGTTGCTCAAGGTCTCCGTAAGTGGTTGAGGCTGGCCTTGAACTTATAATCCTGCCTCAGCCTCCTGAGTTGCTGGGATTATAAATTTGTGCCACGACACCTGGCAGTCAGACATTTAAGATCTCTTATTAGGGCTAGAGTTGTAGCTCAATGGTAGAGTGCTTACCTCGCATGTATGAGGCACTGGGTTCAATTCTCAGCACCACATAAAAAATAAATAAATAAATAAAGGCATTGTGTCCATATACAACTAAAAATATATATTTAAAAAAATAAATATCTTGTTAAACCAGATGACCAATGTAAAAAAGCTACCTCTTTTTAAGGTTTATAAGTTCTATTTTGAATGAAGTTTTCATTCATCCAAGCAGAGTTCAGGGTTGTTCCAAGGGCAAGGACCAAAGTCATTGCTCCCTGAAGCAGGGAACACCACTGGTGCTCCCAGATCCTCAGGACAATGACGGGCACATAGGGGTGCTCAATGAATACTTCTTGAATGAAAATGACTTTTTGAAAGCACTATTTGTAGTGGCATCAATTGCTTATGAGGTTAATCAAAAAGGACTAGATAATATATTATTTCATTTGAATATGAAATTAGAATGTGTTTTACAACATTTTCTATCAAATTATGCATAATTATGAAATTATGCATTTATGACTTGGGAGTATAGTTCCCATGTGTGAGGTCCTGGGTTTCATCCCCAGCACCATCCAAAAATTAAAAGTCATTCATCTGGAGAGAGTCTGGGGAGATGATAACACCACTTTTCCATATTTGCAAACCAAATCTTCATTAAAACTACTTAATGAAAGAGATTTTCATCTAAACCTCAGTATCTATCCTCCTTGTTTTCTAGCCCAATCCTCCATCTGGGCTTCTCAGTGATCCTAGAAAACTGTAATTGATTGTTCATATTGTGGAATATTATATTATTTAGTGGATATTATACTATTTAGTGGAATACTGCATGTTTTTGCTCTTGGGGGGGTCTCTATTTTACTGCCCTCTCTCCCTATAAAATAGCTCAGATTTTCACAAATGACTTGAGCCACCTGTACCTGGCTTCTCAAGGTAAGATTCTAAGACCAAAGCAAGGAGCAGCTCTTCCCTCTAGCTTTCCCTCTGCTGGTTTAATGAGAAAAAGAGGAAACATCACATCTGCTGTTAATCACGAGTAACTAATTAAGGGTCCACTGCCCTCGGTCCCATCCCTTAATCCAGGGAAGGAAAGATCTCCAAGTAGCATTGGGTGAGTAGGAAAAAAATAAATGGCTTCCTACTAGGTGATCATGGGTTCACAGGTCTCTGAGAAGAATAATATACTTTTGTATACAATAAGTGATAAGATTTGACCCACTTGGAAAGAAGGAAGAAAATATAAAACAGAACTGAAAATGGGACGGGGGGCCTTTAGTAGTGCTGAGCTTGTCTCGATGCCGCAGAGCTGCGGGGTGAGCTGCTGACTCTCGTTTCTGCAGGACTCCGAGGAGGAGGAGAACGAGCTGGAAGCTATGAGCAGGCAGCTGATGAACTCCCAGCCTTACGTCCCTGTGGAGTTTGCCGACTTCAGTGTTTACAACGCCAGCTTGGAGAACCGGGAATGGTTTTCTTCTAAAGGAGATCTGACCAACTCCCGGGTCCTGGAGAAAGAGGTGTCTCGCAGCCCTACCACCAGCAGTATTACCAGTGGCTACTTCTCCCACAGTGCCTCCAATGCCACCCTGTCGGACATGGTGGTCCCTACTAGTGACAGCTCAGACCAGCTAGCCGTTCAGACGAAGGATCCAGACTCCAGCGAACATTCCGGACCGTCACTTGGGCACGATTCCAGACTACCCTCAAACAGAGAGTTGCCAGAAGGAGAAGGAGGCTTGGGAAAGGAGAAGACGAACACGGTGCCACTCAAGGAACACAGTGCCTTAGCCAAAGCGAGCGCCCCCGAGAAAAGCTCCAGACTGCTGTGTAGGACTGGTTCATGGTCCGAGCCGGATGCCTGTCCCAGCAAAAACGGCCAAGCAGCCAAGGAGTTCTGCCCAAGGGAGGTGACAGTTGAACACACCACGAACATCCTCGAGGATCATTCTTTCACAGAGTTCATGGGTGCGTCCGATGGAAGAGACTTTGACGGTCCGACACATTCTTCTGCTGCAGAGGCCTCCAACAGGAGGAACCTACCAAATAAAACAGACAGTAAGAGTGTCCCAGAGGGGCCACGGGACACTGGCCAGCTGAATTCCAAGTTAGAGAATGACCAGGTAACACATTCCAGAGGCAGCCTTTTGGGTCCTGTGCTGTCGGTGAGCAGGGCGGATTGTACCCAGAGCTCCAGAGGCCCTTCCTTGCAGGGACCGGGTGGGAAAGAGTCGTCCTGATATTTCCAACAGGGGAGATGCCCACCGGGGAGCAGGCTCTCAACCTGTCCCGCTCACTCTGTGTGTCAGAGCAGGTTGGCTTTGGGAACCACAGTGAAACCATGAAATACATAGGACCGGTGGGTTTTTATTTTATTTAACTAGCATATGAGTTGGTGTTAATTGAGCACCCAGGTGGATCAGGATCAATTCACCTCATAATCTTTCTCTGAGATGTTTAGCTATTAGCTCTTCAAAGTCATCTGGTAGCATCTATCCTATTTCATCAAATTTATGATTCCTTTGATTATTATATGATCTATTATTTTATATATCATTAAGAAGGGAAAATAGCCAAGTGCAGTGGCACTTAACCTATAATCCCAGCAGCTTGGGAGGCTGAGGCAGGAGGATCGAAAGTTCAAATCCAGCCTCAGGAACTTAGTGGGGCACTTAGCAACTCAGCAAGACTTAATTTTAGTTTGAGCAAAACAACTCAGCACTTAGCAACTCAGTCTCTAAATAAAATATTTAAAAAGGCTGCAGATGTGGCTCAGCGGTTAAATACTCCTGGGTTCAATCCCCGGTATCAAAAAAAGAAAGAAAGAAAGAAACAGCCAGGTGCCAAGGTGGATACCTGTAATCCCTGCTACTTGGGATGCTAAATATGGAAAATCACAAGTTTGAGGCCAGCCTGAGCAATTTGTCTCAAAATAAAATGAAAAGGGCAAGGGATGTAGATAAGTTGAAGATGCCTATTTAACATGCCTATTTCCATCTCCGGCATCACAAAAAAAAAAGAAATGACTATCAGCAATTGCAAGACACACCCCAGTTTTAGACATGTTACAGTGGAAGGGGAAACATAGGTGGTGAAGAGTTGATAAAGTACAGTAATCTTGTACCCTTACGGGACTGTGCTTCATGGGGAAATACAGGCAGACTTCCTGAGCAATTAAAGTTTGGATGTTACCCAGATTGAAACAAAATAGATCTTTGCTAAGGAAAACATAACAAATCACATAAACAAGAGATCATCAGCCTTTAAGTGTTGTATTCCCAAGTACCACCCCTTCTTCCCATTCACATAACTTTGGGTAGGAGGGCCACTGGGGATTGAACTCGGGGGTACTTGAACTTGACCACTGAGCTACATCCCAGCCCTTTTTATTTTTTTTAGTTTGAGAAAAGATCTTGCTAAGTTGCTGAGGCTCATCTCAAACTATGATCCTCCCGTTTTAGTCTCCCAAATTGCTGGGATTATAGGCATGTGCCACCACGCCAGGTTTATTCTCATGACATTTTTGGCCCCATACCCCTGTGAGCTATGAAGGAGCCCTGGTGGTACACAGAGTCACTCACACCCTCAGAAGCCTGGGGAGAAGGTGCCGTTCCAACGAGGCGGCTCTTCTCCCCAGTCTTCCCCCTGCTTTCTGTACCAGCCCTTTGCATTTCAGTGTGGGGTCATTTTCCATAAATAAACTGCAAAAGTGACCTTTTGCAATAAGAAAAAGGCTTCTTTCCCCCATATGAGAATAATAGGGGCCTTGGCTCAGTGGTGGAGTGGGTGCTTCATGTGCATGGGGCCCTGGTTCCATCCCCAGCTCCAAGAGAACAGAGTCCCTCCTTGCTGGTATCTGTTCTTGCCACCAAACCGAGCATTTGTTGAAAAATCCTCCACTTCCTGCAAGCTGACCTTGAAGCCGGATCAGCATGGATGACCTGCTTCACCTTTGCATTCAGAAGGCCGGGTCAGAGCCTTTCAAATCCCAGGAGTCCCTCAGCACCAAGACTTTGCTTCCGAGTGGTAGAGGTCACTTGAGAGGCGGTCAGGGTGGCCCTAAAACAAAAGGGAGGGGCCTACAGCCCCCTCAAGGGCTTGTTGCCTAGATTATTTAGAACCTGACAAACAGGAAAGGTCTCACTTGCGAAAGGTCCCGGAATAGCAAGTGGCAGAATGCTTGCTTCGTGTGTGCAAGGCCCTGGATTCCACTCCCTTTCTTTGAAAAGAAAAAAGGAAAAAAAAAGTTGAATATACAGAAATGTTTGCTGCCTCCGAATAATGGGAGGATGGAGATTCTTCTCCCCTAGGCATTTGCCTTAGCGCTCAGAAGGTCTCTTCTGGCTGTTGTTTGCAGGGGTGAAGATTAAACGCAGGGCCTCTGGGTGGGGCGCTGAGCAAGCGCTGTACCGCTCAGCTGCACCTCCAGCCCATGTTGGTTTCAGTAAGTTGTTTAGGAAGTTTTAGTGTGTATTTGAGAACTTTTTCTGTGTTAAAATTCTACTTCATTTCTAACCCCGAAATGACTTAGAATGTGGATCAGAGGCAACTTTTTAAATTTTTATTTATTTTTTTGCTGACTTTGCTTTGCCTTGAGGTTTTACCTCAAGGTTTGGCTTCTGCCTTGCATGGTGTGAATTCCAGAAATGGGTTCCATAAGAAACCCAACCCAGGGCTGGGGTTGTAGCTCAGTGGCAGAGCGCTTACCTAGCATGTGTGAGGCACTGGGTTGGATCCTTAGCACCACATAAAAAATAAACAAAACAAAGGCATGATTTCCATCAACAACTACCAAAAAAACCCAAAATTTAAAATCCCTTACGGATGGGCCCTGTAGGGAGGTGGACAAGTGGGGACAAGGAGCCTGGACTCACCAGCCTCTGCATTCCAGGGCACCGGGGCTGCACGGTGAGAGGCAGCCAGCGCATCCTCTGCTGGCTCCAGCTGGGCAGCTCTGCTCACCTGGTGGCCAGGAAAGCACCAGCCCATCTTAAGACCCGCTGCAGCGCGGCCGACTTCAGACCAGCGTCGGGACCCTCGTGCTTTCCCCTCCCCAGCAGGAGAATCAGCACTTTGTCCCTCGGGTGAATCCTCGCCTCTGCTTTCTCCAGAGAGCAAGAGAACTGAACTCCTGGATTAACTAAGTGACAGTATTTTTGTTTGCACTTCCTACACATCCTGCTGTGTAGAACCTCTACAGAGTCAAACAGACTGTATTCTTGTACAGTTTTAATCGGTTCTTAAGGTAGAATCTGGAGTCAAGCTCTAATGTGTTTTGTTTTATAAATAATATATATTATGTATATGAAATGTGTATCTATAGTATGTCTGTTCAGAGACGGACAAGGCTGCACAGTAAAAGGCAGATCCAGAAAATCGAAAGGTACTGGACCTTGTTACAAAGCAACTCGGCCATCGCTTCTCCATGAGCAGATGAAAAAGATTTTATTGCCTAAGAAAGAGGTTGCAAATCCCTCTTTACAGAAAAGGTTGCAGATCGCTGTTCTTTATAACCAAAGAACCTACCCGGGACAGCACGTCTTTGCTGTCCCCTCTTGTTTTGTGTGAGCGTATACGTTTGACTGCAAGTTTGGTGCCATATTTCCCTTGGCTACCAAGCCACCGTGCTGCCCTTCTCTGTCCTCTGTTTCACAAGCACACTGAGGAGTCTCACAGCTGTATTCTTTGGTCTTCCACCGGCCTGACACCTGCTGACCTGACATTGTATGATAACCTTGAGGAGACCTGGGGCCTGGCTCCAGCCCAGCCTCCTACGGTGGCAGGTGGGATGCAGAGAGCAGTGTTCATGTGAGCCAACAAAGGGCGGACTTCGAGTTGGGGTGGGTGCTGGGGAAGGGTGCTGATGTGGGGTTTTGCGGGTTGGTCGGGGATTGGTAGATTTCATTGTGGTGTGGTTTTGCTGCTGCTGTTTTGTTTGATTCTGAAAAATGCTGAAGAGGCAGACTGAGCTCTATATGAATTTCACCGGTTCACGTGACACTGTGTCTGCAGCAGACGGCTGAATACGGACGACCCTGCTGTCGTGTCTTCACTTGTAAAACTCTCCTGCAAATGGAGATGATGTTGTACAATATGTGT
The DNA here is from genome assembly GCF_045843805.1 of Urocitellus parryii. Classification (NCBI taxonomy): domain Eukaryota; kingdom Metazoa; phylum Chordata; class Mammalia; order Rodentia; family Sciuridae; genus Urocitellus; species Urocitellus parryii. The sequence goes on along the minus strand of NC_135538.1, from coordinate 147,085,489 downwards.
GTGGAGTTTTACAGGAGTAGCCTACGTCCCTGTGCCGGAGACGCCTGCACCGCTGGTCCAGCTGCCCAGCTGTGTACGGGTGGTGAGAGGAGGCGTGAGACCGTGCGCAGCCCGCTCTACCTTTCTCCTTCAAGTTCGTAGCATTGGGAAATGAGGAGACATTGGAGACTTTATTGAAAAGCTGCTGTTCATGATTTTTGTGTATAGTGAGCTGACTGTAGTATTTTACTATTGTCTGTTTTAAAGGACGAAAAACTGTAATTTATATCCCCTTTCGACTTTATTGTATTTAATTGGTACAGATTTGTTGTGTGTGTTTTAGAATACAAACTGTCTAGTTCAGATGTTAAAACATCGGTTGTTGGTCTTTCATAATCCTGCCCTTCGTTTCTGACCCACTTTACCGTATTTGCATATATGTATGTCACTGGAGCGGCGAACAGTGTCACATTGGCGGGGGTTACTGAAGGCTGGTCACTGCCCCAGCATTGGATATCTCTTATCATTTAATCTGAGAGCGACCACAGCTGCTGTTCTTCAAGGGTCTGACAAATGGAAAGCTGACCCAGGACCTGGTGGGAGTCCTGGCAAAGCCGGGAGGCAGCCCACTCTGCCCTCAGCCTCTCCTCTGTGCTGCTTGGTGAGGTACTTGGATGGAGGGCTGGGCAGTCATAGGGCAGGAGGTGGTGAGCGTCACAACTCCCCGGCTGACCAGCACTCTGGTGCGGGGGGAGGGGAGTTCTGGAGCAGGTAGGATGTGGGTTACCATGCTCAGCAATGCCTAGGCAAACCCTCAGAGCAAGCAGCAGTGCCCTCTCGCCCCCGCCCCCCGCCCCCCCCCCACACACACACTTGGAAATGGTGGCTAAAGATTGCTTACTATAAGAATTTTGTTAAAAATGGTATTATTACAGAATGTTTTCAGGAAAATCTCAGCTGTTCATAAGAGCCTTTCTGAAGTCACCAAGAGTTGGATCTATACAGTGCTTTATAGAGACTTCCGGGAAGAAATAGAGAGGGGGAGAAAAAACTCAGAACTTACTCAAATTTTATAGTCTAGGTTCAGCAAGAGAGAAACTCAGCTATTTAACGCTTAAGCCAGTGGTAGAAACTGGAAATACTGTTCAAGACAAAAATGAACAAATCTGCCAGGCTTACTGGTGCACACCTGTAAATACCTGCGACTTGGGAGGCTGAGGTAGGAAGATGGCAAGTTCTAGACCAGTGTCAGCAATTTAGCCAGGCTGTGAGCAACTGGAAATGTGGCTAAGTGGTAAAGCGTCTCTGCGCCCGATCCCTGGTACCAAAACAACAACAAATAATGAACAAATTAACATCCCCTTACTGGTGTGAGATCAGTGGTACTTGGGACATTGGCATTGTCACTTGTTATGATTATAAGAGAACGAACTGGTTTGGGGACACAGTCTATTGAATATATCAGTACAGGCATGTGTTGAACAGTTAATTTCCTAAGTCCAGTGTTACCAGTGTCGTCATATTTGTGTACGGTCATTTGGACACATTTTCTCCTAACAGAAACATAGCTTGTGACTCTATGGCACTGACTTATGGTAGGAAAACTTTATTAAAATACCTTTAGGGTTAAGTAAGGGCAACACAGTATCTTCTACTAAATTATTACCACCCCAGCCAATTTAAGTTACAATATTCGAGCCTTGGAACCACACTGGAAAGAGAGACAACTAATTACATGATTAAACTTTATTTTAAAAAGTAAAGCTTTCTGGTCACGTAACGAGAGTCTTGGAGGAAAGTGTCATTGACGAAGATTTCTTGCCCTCTTCTTCCTGGACCGACAGCTAACAGAAGAGCATGCTGCGGGCCCAGTCATGTCGAAAGCTCTCCGTACTCAGCCTTGGTCTCCTACAGTGACAGCAGTGACCGTGTTTTCCTGAGCCTACCTCCCAAGTTCAAAAACAGGAACGGAAGGCCTGTCTGTGGTCTGTGGCAGGCGTCTGGGGTTTTCTGTCCTCTCAGAAAGGCACCAAGGCCAGCAGCTTCCCACCAGACATCCTGGGGGGATCTGTGACCTCTCACTGGTGGGACAGTGGGATCTAGATGGCCCCATGGAAGGCGAGAAGATGCCAAAGGGGAGCTCTGTCCTTCCGAGAGCATGAGCCAGGCCTGAGGGGAGCAAAAGCAAACCCCAAAGTCTAAATGTAATGAGCTTGTCTTTTATTCTTTTTTTTTTTTTTTTTTGATGCCAAGGATTGAACCCAGGGGTGCTTACCCACTGAGCCACATCCCCAGCCCTTTTTTATATTTCATTTTGAAACAAGGTCTTGTTAGGTTGCTTGGGACCTTGTTAAGTTGCTGAGGCTGGCTTTGAACCCACAGTCCTCCTGCCTCAGGTGCTGGGATTCCAGGTGCGTGCCACTGTGCCCAGCCCAGTTTGTCTTTTGTCTTTAATCCCGGAGGGGAGGAAGAGAGAAGTATCGATTTGCTCCTTGTTTCCTGGACACACGGTGCATGCGTAAAGCTGAAATGAAACACCTTGGTTTTTCTCTTTCCAACATTCTGGGACATGCACCCGCCTCTGTATTCTGTTTCCTGTCTGGGAGGCCCCCGGTGCCCTGCACACTGCTCACACACTGAGAAGACTAGCTCAAGAAGATGCACGGGGTGTCTTAAACCCTGTATCTGAACAGTGAATCATGTACAAAGAAACAGGAAAGCATTGTGGGACGATGAAGATGGTACAAAGAAACAGGTAAGTGTTGAAATTGGAGTCTCTGGAAGAAGACTTTAGCAAAATCTGAGCCAACCTGACCCTTTCATAATATCTAAAATGCTTTGAACTATGTAGTTTTTAAAATTGGTGTTTATAACAGCTGTAAGCAGTTACTTGGGGCCTTCATCTCCTAAATGTCTGCATGAGTCAAATCATGGAGATGTCCTTAAGTTTCTTTATTATTGTTTGTCTTTTCCTAATCCAGCAGGAAGTTTTGGGGCTATCACAGCACAGTAGATCAATTTCCCTAAGAGTTTTTGTCAAGAAACACACTTTGAACAAAAAGCCACAGCTCTGTGTGATTGATTAATCGCCCTTGTTGAATCAGCATAATCTACCTAGTGTGTGGTTAACCACAAATAAAACAAGCCTCCTCCAAACACTAGGGTTAAAATACTTAGGTGCAGCCGCTGCCAACAAGAGAGCAGTTTACTGAGAATGAGAACATAAGGTCTTCCTTCGTACCACAGGTACTCAGGGTGATTTTGATGATGGTGGAGGATGTCAGCATGCCTACGTTTTTCAAGCTAGTCCTTACATATACAGTGGCATGTATTTGTAAGAAGGGCAGTTATCTGACACACATAATAGATCACACTTACCCTTGGCAGCTTAAAACAACATTTATCATCTCACACAATGTCTATGGGTCCCAAATTCAGGCGTGGGCAGATCTGAGTAGTTCTGGCTCTACTCTCTTAGGCGTTTCCAGTCACCTGCAGCCCTGGCTTGATGGACTGGGGGATCCACTCTTCAGGAAGCTGGTGCTTCTTCCTTGCAGTGTAGACCTCTCTATACTGCTTGCATGTCCCCTCAGCATAGCTATGGGCTTCCCTGAAGTCAGTGGTTCAAGAGAGAAGACAGAAGCCATAGCGCCTCTCCTGACCTGGGCTCAGAAGCCAACTTCTACCACGCTATATTCTTTTGAAGTGGGATACTAAGAAGTGAAGGATGATCAGGCTTTCCCCCGTCCCCCCCCCCCCCTTTTTTTTGTTACCAGGATTGAACCCAGGGGTGCTTTACTACTGAGCCACATCCCCAATCCTTTTTATTATTTTGAGACATGGTCTTGCTGATTTGCTTAGGGACTCACTAAGTTGCTGAGGCTGGCCTCAAACTTGTGATCCTCCTACCTCAGCTTCCCAGGCTGCTGGGATTATAGGCATGCACCACTGGGCCCAGCTACGCTCTTCTTTTTGAGAAGAGAACTATAAACAGATATTAGACATGCTTCAAAACCACCAAAACTAGTTAGAAGTTGTACAGCAGAAGCCAGGGCCCAAAGCAAAGCTAACTGGAACCTTAAGTGAACACAGGAATCCAATTCCTGATGTAATGCTCTCATTCATGAAGAGGAATGTAACAAGGAAAGCTGCATCCCCTGGAGGGCAAAGGAGACAGCAATAAAAGGGAAAATGTGAGGATTATTTGAATATATGATATTGTCAATGATCAGACTGCTATAGTATTCCTGGTGGAAGCAAATGATCAGACACTATAAATTTTGCTTTTACTTATAGTTGTATTTTCTCATCTGGTTCTTTTTGGATCTGCTTCATTAGAGGCACAAGTACATAAATATATTTGATGGCTTTGTTCAATGCAGGAAATCCAAGCACATCCTTACTTATGAAGACAAGTAACAGTAACGATGACTTTAGGAATACAACTTCCACCAAAGACAAATTCCTCAGAGAAGCCTTTCCTTGATCCCTTAGACCGGGCTGGCTCCTGCTCTTGCGAATGGTCACGGTGTGCTATAGCTCTGGTTTACACCATTGGACGTGATATAATGAAATAATGGCATTTTTTTTTTCTGGTTTCCTCCCTCACAGAGCAGGGCTATGGTATTTTCCAACCCTGAACTCCAACTGCATAGTGCAGGGCTGGGTATGTATTAGGTTTCCAGAAGCCTGCTAAAGGGGTGATGCTGCAGTCTGGCTGGGCACAAATCACGAGCCACTCAAGCAGGAACAAACTTTATTTCCGAACTCACGTGAACGCCACACACCAGGAACACCACACACCAGAACTCCCTTCACTGGAACTTCACCAACCAACGAGAACTCCCCAGGAATCCCCCAAGAACTCCAAAGTAGCAGGCGCCTGAGGCGGACAGCAGGGGTCTATATACAATTGAATACATAGCGTAACTTAATTATCTGGCAAAATGCCAGGGGCCATTCCGACTGGCTGTGGCTCTCAACAGGGTGAGCTAGTGGGGAGAGCTGTACATCAAACCCAGAACTTGATCTGGAAGACCCAAGGCTTATTCCTAACAAGGATCCAGGAGTACGGACCCGGCTTTACAGTAGTGTTGATGTTTACAGAATACTCTCCAAGTGCTCCATTCCTCTCCTTTCCATTAAAAACATGATTTAGCCAGGACAGTGATATGCGGCTGTAATCCCAGTGACTTGTGAAACTCAGGTGGGAGGATCACCAAGTTGGTGGCCAGCCTCAGCAACTTAGCCGGGCCCTAAGCAACTCAGCAAGACCCCGATGTGGCTAGGGAGGTGGTCAGTGATTAAGCGCCCCTGGTTTCAATCTCCAGGACCCTCCAAACAACAAAAAGACATGATACCTGTACAAACACACATATATGGTTGAACTTAATAGTTGGTTTGTATTTCTTCAGTTACCTAATTCCCTTTTCTGTTTCAGGATCCCATTCAGGATATTATGTTACATTTTGTTGTATTGTTTTTTTGTTTGTTCTTTTTGTTTTGTTTTGCTTTTGCATCAAGGATGAAATCCAGGGGTGCTTAACCACTGAACTGCATCCCTTTTTTATTTTTTTATTTTGAGACAGGGTCCCACTAAGTCGCTGAGGCTGGCCTTGAACTTTCGATCCTCCTGCCTCACCCTCCGAGTGGCCAGGGTGACATACATGAGCCACTGTACCTCACTTTGCGACACCTTCTTATCTCCTGGGCTACGCCAGCACCTTCACTTGCTTTTGCTGTCTTGGGCAGTTTTGAGTCCTATAATGTCGGAGACTCTACTAGATTTGCTTTTGTTTTTCTCAAGATTAGACTGGAGTTCGTGGGTTCTAGGGGGGAGACCGCAGAGGTGACATGCCATTTTCATCACGTCGTGGTCCATGCGACCAAGGTGATCTCACTGTTGATCTCGGTCACCTGAATGCTGTTTGGTCTCTCCACCATCAAGCTACATCTTCCCTCTTTCTATATTCTTTGGAAGGAAGTCACCATGAAATTCACACAGGCAGAAGCTTGTTCTCTCGATAGGTCTTGCCTATCCACCAATCTGTATGAGGGGCACCCAACCTTCGTTCAACCCCTGTGATTCATTTCCTTTGGGCTGGAGATCACTGGATGAAGGAAATACAGATGGTGATGGATCTGAGCCGACTGGGAGAAAGGAATTTCACTGCCTACCATTTTCTGTTTTCTTTTTTTTTCTTTTTTCTATGTCTTTATTTACTTATTTTTATGTGGTGCTGAGGATTGAACCCAGTGCCTCACACATGCGAGGCAGGTGCTCTACCCCTGAGCTCCAGCCCCAGCCCCTCATTTTCTGTTCTCTGCTGAAAATTCAAGACTGAGAATCAAATATAACTGTGTCATCCACTATGAAGTTCTTTTGACAAGATTTTGAGCCTAACACATTCTGAAACTAGTCTTCCTGGGTGTGAATCCAGCTTGCCACCTAGCCTTTCTGATCTTGACTAATCCTAAGCCTAAAGCTCAGTTTTCCCACCACAAAGTGGGACAGGCAGCAGTATCCACCTCATGGGTTGTTGAAATCATTATGGGACAAATGCGTGTGAAATCCTTATACTGAAGAAACAACCAGGCAATGGGATATGTGTTCATATGAAACAGACATCTCTTTCCTGCTACCAATCATGGTACCCTGTGGTTCTCCACTCATAGCGTGAATGACACACCTTCCTTCATAGGGTTGCTTTGCTTTCAGATATCACCAAAGCAATGAGAACAGGCATGTTGGGAGAAGATCCAAGAATTTGTGGGAATGAAAATCAAATTCACTCAAATTAAAAACTCAGTGAATGTGTGAGCAACAGAAAATACTCCACGGAAGAAAGTAAGTTCGGAAGAGATTTAAAGAAAGTACTAAAAATATTGCATTGTGAGACAGAGATGGAAAGTGTGGGAAAGAGGTGAACCAGCATGCAGGATAGCATGACAAGACCAAATATACATCTAATACGAGCATCAAAGGAAAAAGAGGCATAGGAAAGCAGAGGTATCAATGCGAAAATTTCCCCAAACTGGTGAAAAGCATGAGTTCTCAGATTCAGGAAGTACAATAACTCCATAAAGAGAAAACTAAAAAGTCAACAATTAAACATATGACATGAAATTGCCAAACTCCAAAGATAAAAATATTTTAAAAGTATTCAGAGAGCCAGACATCTGTAATCCCAGCGGCTCGGGAGGCTGAGGCAGGAGGATCACAAGTTCAAAGCCAGCCTCAGCAAAAAGTGAGGTGCTAAGCAACTCAGTGAGACCCTGTCTCTAAATAAAATACAAAATAGGGCTGAGGATGTGGCTCAGGGATGGAGTGCATCTGAGTTCAATCCCCAGTATCCATCCCCCCAAAAAGTATTTAAAGAAAACAATTACTAGCTATAAATTAATCACAATTAGATTAACAGCGACCTTCTCAAACACACCAATAGAAATCTGGGGACATAGCTCAGTTGGTAAAGTGCTTGCCTTGCATGTACAGGTTCAATCCATAGCACCACAAAAAAGAAAAACAAAAAACTACACCAGTAGAATTCATAAGACAATGGAATAGATTCAAAATTCTGAAATTGCTAACTTATTTAGTTGCCAGTTACTTAAAGATTCAAGAATGAGGGCTGGGGCTCAGTGGTAGAGCGCTTGCCTAGCACGTGTGAGGTACTGGGTTCAATTCTCAGCACCGCATGGTAAATGAATGAATAAAATACAGGTTCATCAATAGCTAAAGTGAGAGAGAGGGGGGGGAGAGGGAGAGGGAGGAGAGAGGGAGGGAGAGAGATTCAAAAATAAGAACAAATTATAACATTTTAGCCCAAGACTGAAAGAATTGACTACCTGTAGATAATTCCACTAAAAGAACTATTTAAGGTAATACTTAAAGAAGGAAATGAAAAGCCGAGTACACCTCATCCTAGTCACACAGGAGGCGGAGGCTGGAGGATCATAAGTTCTAGGTCAGCCTGGGCAACTTTGTGAGGCCCTAAATCAAAATTCATAAAGGGCTGCAGATATAGTACAGTGGTACAGCACGTGCCCAGCATGCATGAGGCTCTGGGTTCAGTGTCCAGAAAGTAGGGGGAGAAAAAAAAGTCCAGAACGAAGATAAAGGCATGAATGGTGAGGAAAGAAATCAGTCGATATGTGGATAAATCTAAATGAGCATCAGCAAAATAAAACCTGTGTGGGAGCAATAAAATGGAAGTGGGACTCAAATATGGTCAACAGAGTCAACAGTTAAGGGAGGGGGGACTGGAATGGAAGCATTCCAGAATGTCCATGTTGCTTTGGGGGAGGATGGAGATGCTGATCCATTTTATTTTAACTAATCAATTTGTTCTCATCGGTTATACATGACAGCAGAATGCTCTTGGATTCCTTGTACACAAATGGAGCACAATTTTTGGCTTCTCTGGTTGTACCCAAAGTAGGGTGCTGATCCAGCTCAAGTGAAAGTGACAAAGTGATCACTCAAAAAGAAAAAAAGTGACTTCCAAACCAAGGACTGGGGGAGAGCAAGGTAACACCACCAGCAATCTATTAAGAGGAAGAATGAAGTGGGAAAAGCAGATGGAAATTTCTTTTAAAAAGGCAGCAAACAAGATGAAAAGGTACAAACAAATCTGAATAAATCCATATTCAGAATACATCTAAATAGGCTAAAATTATCTTTTTTTTTTTTTCTTAAACAAGATTTTTCTTTTTCCTCCACAAGGACTCTCCGGGTAGCACGAGGGCAGGGGAAGTACTTAACTTAGGCTTCGTGATGTTCTAGGCATAGGTGGGGAAAGGGGCTGGGTCCAACCCCACGTCCAGTTTGAAGGTGTTCCCATCTCGGAGCGCGCGCTGTGCTAAGTGAAAACATTCAACCAGGTCTCTTCCTCTGGATTCTCAAGTCCCTGGAGGATGCACCCCTAAGCTCTTATGGGGTGGGAGACAAACTCCCTTTCCTAGCTGCTCTGGGTGGGAAAGAAGAGCGGCAGTCAGCGGTGTGCCCAGACACTGCACCCATCTTGTGTTCAGCCCAGGGCCGGTCGTACCAAGAGCCTCCTTGAGGGTCTCCTTACATTTTGTCCGATATGCCTACGGCTGGTCCTTCAGCTATCATTTCCCCTGCCCTGCAAATGAGTTTCTCTCTCCCCAAGTTGTAATAAAATCTTTTTTTCCACAGGGGTCATCTGTTCTTTCTCCCTGGTAGTTTAATGATTTTATTAATTCATTTACTGTCACACATGATGAGTTTAGAGAGGGAGAAGTTACAAACCATGTGACTCATCTGCCAGCTTTAATCAGAAGCCACAGATCCAACTATGCTATGACTAGAAAGATTGACAGCCAATGCAAACAACATGAAGTACCATCATATAGAAGAGGAAGGGGACTCCAAGTGTAGGTGACCCTCTGTAGAGATCTACGACAGAGGCTCGCAGGGACTAAATTAAAATCAGTTTTCATAGCAAAAAGTTCACAACAGATGTACCAGGAGGTCAGAGATCAGAGAAAATCTAGTAATCTCCTTCTGTCCCACTTTTTGTTTACTTCTCTTCAGTAACATAACTAGGTAATAATACAGGTGTTACTTGAAGAAGGATTTAAATTTTTTTTTTTTACACAGACTGCTAGGATCTCAAGATCAATGAACAATATAAAGGCTATTCCTTGAAGTGCATGAAAATCAGTGCAGAGATGATTGTAATTAAATGGCATTTAGATGCTCAGTTACTTTTGCTTGGAGCATGGGAAGCAATATAGTTTATTGGCTTTTGAGTCAGAAAGAACAGGGTTCAATACCCATCTCTAACAATTCCCATCTCTATCAATTCCCATAACCAAACCAAAACAAAGAAGAACAGACACACACCCCCACTCTGACATTGGGCAGCTAGATGACTGATGACCTTGGGCAAGTTATTTAACATCTCTGAGCCTCAATTTCCTCATCTGTAAAATGGAAACCATATTCCATTTGTCACAGGATGGTTATGAAAATTAAGTGGGGTGCTACATGGAGAGGGTCTGGTGCTCAGCCTGGCATGCTATAGAATCTCAGTGCATGCCCCTCTGTGTCCTCTCCACACCCTGTCATCCTGGTGCTGTTTCTTGTTGCCACTAGTGAAAGAGAAATGAGATGTACATTAATAAATAATATGTTTTTTAAAAATTACTCTATGATAACAAAATAACACCATTCCCAAAATGATGTAAAAACACACTGGAATTTTGAGCCAGGAGATGTCCATTCATCATTAAGTCATTGATTATGGCTGAGTATATAGCCTGAGCTCTCGGCCCTCAATTTCCTACAAGGAGAGACAAAAATGGCTCAATACAAGTTTATTAAATGGAAATAAAATCCCAAATGGATGAACCACTCCAATGAACAAGGGCTTTTGTTTAAAGTAGAGATGCCTAAACCAACAACACAAGTCTGAGGGAATAGTAGCTTTTCAGCCAGAGGTGCAAGACTTGCGGAGGAAGCCTTCGTGAGGTTCAAGTTCATGGAGGCTGAGACTCCAGGGCTCCAGAGCTCACCAAAGAGCAGCCTGAGTTTCCCCTTGTGACCCTCCTGGTCCTGACTCTCACTCAGAAAAACAGCTGTCCCGGGCAGAGACCACTGTCCACCCCAGACAGCATGGATCTCCATTTCCAGATAGAATAAACCCCAAACAGAATGGGCACCTGTAGGCGAAGCTGGAGAAAATAACTCACTCATTAATGGTGGCACCAGCCTAGGAGAACTTGAGGTTCCTTTTGACCCTTGCGCGAAGTCTGATTTCCTTGGTCCCTAACTAACCCCATCGCTGTACCAAATGTTCAGCGGGGATAAAAAGGACATTCTCTTCAGAAGAATGATTTTCTTTCCTTATGACATTTAGTAGAGCGCTCTGCAGGCAGTTGATACTTCCTGGTCAATCAGGTACTGATGCTTAGTCAACTTTAAGGGAAAAGATATTAATAACTGAAGCCTGGAGTGTGAGGGCTCTTGGAATAAGGAAAGTGATTCTGGTAATCTGCTCCGTGCCCAGAAGTTCCCTTCTCTGCCTCCTGCTGGGCCTGCCCATCCCCCTCATGATTTACACCCCGGCCATTGTTATTGAACATGGAGGGGGATTCTGATGTCATAGTAACAATATGTGACTTTTTTGTTGAGTTAAGTCAATAAACATAGCTGACTTTGATCAATATCAACAACCATTCCAGGGGGTGAGTCTTCCCAATCGTTGCTTGTGAATGATTTTCAGTCAGTGTGTCCATCATCTTTCTCTAGGACTTAATCCTTTTTAGGAGTTCCAATTTAGCTCAGCACTCCTAACCTCCTTCTGGAATCAAATAGGTCAATGATATTGCCAGCCTAATATGTCCTACCTAGCCAGCTTCCATTAAAAAAAAAGGGGGTGAGCTGTTCTCGCCAAATAAATTAACAAGAAATTAAACAAATCAGTGCAAGCCATCTAAAGAGATTTCACTTTGTAATTTGTCTACATTGGGACTATGTATTAGTTACATAGAGCCTTTCTTCTAGAAGTATCTCTGAACCCTGAAAAACTAGGAGGCTTCTATATGCTAATAATTTTCCCTAAGAATCAAGCAGTATTTAGGTCTCTGGGAAATATTTTTGCACTGAACACAGCTTGAAGACCTGGATGCTCTTATGTGGTCCATTAGACTCAGAATTTCTTCTTGGAACATGGAAAGGAGATTAAAGGATGAGAAAAATGGGATTAAAAACCTGTAAGAGTAGATGAGATATGTGAACACCTGTTTGGCCTCTGCGTTATCCTCTCTTTCAAAGATGGATACAGGGGGTTGGGGTTGTGGCTCAGTGGTAAAGTGCTTACCTTGTGTGCAAAGGCCCTGGATTCTATCGCCAGCACCTAAATAAATAAATAAACAGACAAACAAACAAATAAATAAGTGTATTGTGTTCATCTACAACTAAGATAATATTAAAAAAAAAAAAAAGATGGATACAGAACTCCACTCTAGATTTTCATTCTATGCAAGGGAACTTAAGAAAGATAAAGAAATCAGGATGTGGAAAAGAAAATGACTTGCAGAGAGTTGTACCCCAAAGGAGGTCGGAGGACCAGTGCAACTGAGAACAGAAGGGAAAAAACTGGGAGTTTGTTTTAAAAAACAAAAACAAAAACAGACTTCTAGGGACTGGGAATATAGCCTTGTGTAGAGATTATGCTTAACTTTCATAAGGCCCTGAATTTGATACACACACACACACACTTCTAGGTTTAACCTAGAGGTTCTGTAGGTCTGGGACATGGACTGAGAATCCATACTTTGGATTCATCTCATGCTGATTCCAGATTTGTGGACGACCGTGAAACGAATTGAACAAATTAGGAACTAATTTTTAGCTCTGGCCTTGAAAATAGGGCTGAGGATGTTTAAAGTTGGTTGTCAGGATACTTTCCTCTCTATTCTCTTACCTCCTCTCCCTACTTTCAAGCAGTTAAGCCATGTGTGTTCACAGGGTGAAAAGGAAACAACCCTTCCGTGTCTTCCACAAATCTGAGATCCTTGGAGGAACAGATATAAGAAAAGCATTTGGGAGCTGCAGGGTGGAGTGTTGAGGAGGGTGAGGCTTCCCTCCAGTCACTGCTAGAAAAAGATGGTCCAGGCAGAGAAGAATTAGAGAGGAGCCCCAGAGGACCCAAGTGCCCTTGGACCCTCCCTGGGGTGAAGACGTGTTTGTGGGAGTTAGAGGAAGAGTAGATCCTGCAGATTCCCAGCCCAGTGATAACACCCTAGCCAGCCTGTGGCCACACTGCCAGAAGTTTTGGAGACTTGGCTTGATACCAGGCTGTGAGCTGTTGCTGCTGCCGCCTCTGCCTGCAGAGAACAGGCTGGGGGACAGAAAGCAGCAGGATTGAAGGGGCCAGATGGACAAATCATATTCCTTGGCCTCTTCCTCAGTTCTGGGGGATCTCATAGTTATTTGCAATTATTTGGGGACACAGTTTGTTCCTTTGCAAACTTGGGTCCATGTATCTCTGTCAAGTACATTCTGTAACCTGGCCTTTGGTCCTGAAGAATTAATTTGGAACTAAAGAACTGAATGGCGCCCTCTGCTGAAAAGCCACTGAACTGTCCTCAGGGACTGTGAGTGCTGAGCACAGTCTCTTTGAGCTGGGCAGTGGGAACCATGATGGTTTATATGAAGTTTTTGTTGTCTGCCTTCCAAAAATTGCTTAAAATGTAAAATATCAACATAAAGCCATTTAAATAAATAAAGCCATTTGTGAAATACATATTTCCAAAAGTAAATCTATGTGAATAAGCATTTAATTAAAATACTTAAGTACGACCATCTCTACTTGTCCCTAAATGGTAGAACCTATGTTGTGATCACATTTTTATTTGCAGAATATGTGGCTGGAATACAGCAAATATTCGTTGGATGTCTTTTTTTTTTTTTTTTTTTTTTTTTTTTTGCATTAGTAGGGATTGAACCTGAGGGCACTCTACCACTGAGCTGCATCCCCAGCCCTTTTGAAAGTGTTGGTTTTTAAAAAAATTTTTTTAGTTGTAGACGGACACAATATCTGTATTTATTTTTACGTGGTGCTGAGGAGCCAACCCAGTGCCTCATACATACGAGGCAGGCACTCTACCACTGAGCTACAGCTCCAGCCCTAAAAGTTTTTTTTTTTTTTTTTTTTTTTTTTTTTTAAGAGAGAGAGAGAGAGAGAGAGAGAGAGAGAGAGAGAGAGAGAGAAAGAGAGAATTTTAATATTTATTTTTTAGTTTTCGGTGGACACAACATCTTTGTTTGTATGTGGTGCTGAGGATCAAACCCGGCCGCACGCATGCCAGGCGAGCGCGCTACTGCTTGAGCCACATCCCCAGCCCCCCAAAAGTTTTTTATATTAAGACAGTGTCTCCCTAAATTGCTGAGGCTGGACTCACTTCTGCCTCAGCCTTCCAAGTCACTGGGATTACAGGCATGTGCCACCACACCTAGCAGTATGTCATTTTTTTAATGTTTTTTTGTTTTGTTTTAATTAGTTACACATGACAGTACAATGACCTTGACATATCATACATTTGAATCAGATGGGATATAATATCTCATTTTTCTGAGTGTACAGATTGCAGAAAGTATGTCAATTTTTAAAGTACTGTGTGTATCTTTCTCTCCTTAGTTCACAGTTCCTGTTTTGGTATTGCCTCTCAGGGAAAGCACTGTGTTGATCTGATTGCATAAAAGTGATATTACTGGCCTGCGGCGTAGCTCAGTAGTACGAGGACTTGCCTAGCATGTGTAAGGCCCTGTGTTCGATCCTCAGCATCATACAAGGAAAAATAAATAAAATAATGGCATTCTGTCCATCTACAATTAAAAGATTTTTTTTAAAGTGATATTACCATTTGTCTCTGGCAATTAGTACACGGTCTGAGAAAAATTATGTTTAAAAGGAAAGGGGAGATTAAAAGTACCTTAACAATGAACGCTAATCTTAACAAATTTTATTTTGAAGTATTTTTCCAAATACACAAAAAAATTTGCATAACATAAAAGTTGAAGAAAATAAAGAATTGCAAAACCTTGCATGAACAGGTGTTTTGGATACTTTCCTCTCTATTTAGGCCAGAGCTAAACACCATTCAGTAAACATTTATCCCATTTGTGTTTGGCACTATGGATACAAAACGTGAAGTGACAATAAGGCGAGGCTTTTCTTTCCTTTGTATTATTTATTAGTCCTTCATTATTTACGACGCTAGTAAGTGACACTCTGGTCTTCTGTGACACCATTTCTGCAAGGGATCATTCGTCTTTCCTTCGTTCATTTTACAGCTTTTGAATTTGGGTCAACAAGGAGCCAATCTGGACCCAGAAGAGTGACTTAACAGAGGGGAAAATACACCAAAGGTGAGTTCAGGCTGGCCGTGACCTGGCAGGATTTCTGAGAGTGCTTTCAGAAGGGGCGAGCCGAGACTGTCATTCAGAATTGAAGGTCTGCCATCCCCTTTCCCCTCTCAGCCTCCCTCTCTTTCCTCTGACACCACCCCTTAAACTTTTCCCCTTGCCTTTTCTACATTGCTGGTGTATATAGGAATTTTTTGGCAGAAAGTTGCCAGGGAAATTTAAACTGATGACCTGACTTGTCTTAGAAGTGTTGCATTTCCCCCTCTCCATCAGTTTTTCATATTTTTCAAGGGACCCTAGAGCTGGAGGAAAAATGAAGTGAAAGTCAAAACCAAACCTTGAGAGAGAAGGACCATGGCCGGTGTGTGAGGAAGCCTAGCTGCAAAGGTAGACCCCCATGAGGAGTAAGGGGAGAGGCACCTTCACTGCAGCCGGTGGTGCACAGGGAAGAGTGGGGGCTCCTTCCCATCTGTGTAGACCCGCTCCTCAGTCCCCAGAGGCAGACCATTACTGCTTTGCACAGTGACTGCCTTTTGGTGTGGACTTCAGGATGAGTGAGGCAAGCGACTGCACTTCAGCATTGCTTAGCAAGGATGATGCTCCAGCCATCATGGGTCTCAGGCCTTCAGCTGGAGGGATGGGTCCACAGGTGCTTCTCGTAAGTGCTTCTCAGTGGCTGGTGATTCAGTGAAGGGGCAAGATTCTCCGCCCTTGCAAGAGATAGAGAGATTTGACTGTTCCTCATTTAAAGCAGTTCAGGGGTGGCTTGGGCTTAATTGGGGCTGGTAGAAGCTGTTTGTCATTGGCTTTGGGCCCCTGTGGCGACCTCTGACATGATATATCACGTGTGTACATGGTGAGCATCAGCCTTTGTGTGCAGAGATCTCTCTCTTCCTAGCGGGGGAGCAGTATGACCAGTTCTGCTCCGTGTCTCTACTGCCTTGGGTTTGTCCGGCTATGCGGCCTGTTTGATACTGAATGTGGATTGACACAGCTTTGGTCATTTTTACCTTGGAGAGAACATTTGAAGAGTTCTGTTTGTTGTTTGTGTTCTGGTTTTGAAGACCCGTATATTTTTGTTAGCTCAAGATATCCTATAATGGACCTAAACAAGGTGAGCCATGTCATGGCCCCAAGCCAAACATGAGTTGGCGGTGTTGGCTTCAAATCATTTTAACTAATCACTATGGGTGGCTAATTGCTCTGTTCACTTAACTCTGCCACCTACGATAATGGAAAATGAGGATGTACTAAATCACTGTTTCAGGTAATAGTGTAGCTTCCTTTGGAAAAAGAAGCTAATGAAAATAATCATTAAAAATGTTCAATTTCTGTTCACTTTGGCGGTAAAGGTGGAACTTACCAACTGGTAAATAAGATGGGAAAAATCTACATGTTCCATAGGCTGTCAATCCATCAACTCTTAATTCTTGGTTGTTGTGGATTCATGAGGATCAGAAATTCCTAGATGGTCTCTTTTTGGGGGGTCTAGTTATGTCATTAGCCTGCATCGATGAGAATCTCACAGGAGTAGCCGTGGTTCTCCTTGGCTTGTGTGAGGGGAGATGCACGTGAGCACTTAAATCATAATTTTCCATTTTTTGGCACTGCACCACTTTTTAGGCCTTCTTGTTGTAGGAGTCAAGAACTCTAGATGTGTTGTGGGAAGACTACTATGGATGACCAACTTCAAGGGAATTTTTGAACCAAAGGATCCTTTATGGTTATAAAATTGAAATTTGACAGAAGAAAAAGTTTTGGAGAAAATACTGTATCTACACATCATTGTGGCTTCATGGTGCCTCTGTGAGAGGTCAATGTAGTCTGAGGAGGCAATCTATTTGCTTTTCTGCTCTATCAAGGAGAAAGCAGCTATCATACTTACCTTTAAAGTTTTACAGTTCAAGAAAGTGAAAGCTACAGGTTTTATTCTAAGTTACCTGACTTTTCATCTGGCATTCTGGATACTAGATAATAAATGATCCAGTCCCCAAGAATATCCCTTACTTGCTTTTGCATACTTTTCTTCCTTAAAAATGACTTTGTGAGGCTGAGCACGGTGGTAACACCTGTAATCCCAGTGGCTCAGGAGGCTGAGGCAGGAGGATCATGAGTTCAAAGCCAGCCACAGCAAAAGCAAGGTGCTAAGCAACTCGGTGAGACCCTGTCTCTAAATAAAATACAAAATAGAGCTGGGGATATGGCTCAGTATTTGAGTGCCTGAGTTCAATCCCCAGCACCAGCCCCCACAAAGACTTTATGATTACTTCAGAAAAATCATAGTAATGGTTTACCACTAGTTTTCTGGTATTTCTCTTTGCTCATGGCTTTTTTTTTTTTTTTTTTTTTGCACTGGGGATTGAACCCAGCGGTGCTTCACCAATGAGTTGTATCCCTAGCTCTTTTCATTTCCAGATGGAATCTTGCTACATTGCTTAGGGCCTTGCTCATTTGGTGAGTTGACCATAAACTCTCAATCCTCCTGCCTCAGCCTACTGAGTCACTGGGATTGCAGGCATGCACTGCCACACCCAGCTGGTCATAGGCTCTTGATTTATGGTTTACTCTACATCTATGTCTTCTGGTTGTTGTCTGTCATGAATTAATTCTAAAAGAAAAGTTTTATAAGAAGGCTGTTTGGGAATTAGCAAAGTGTTTTTCAAATATCTCCACTCAAGGTTATTTCAAAACTAATCTTTGGTTTCAGATTCTTAACATTTCAGATGTGCCTAATAAATTCTGGTGACATAGTTGATTTTCAAAACAGTGCTTTTCAATTTAATGTGCATACAAGTCACCTGGTGATCTTGTTCATCTGGAGGTGCTGATTGAGTAGGCCTGGAAGGGACAGAGATGCTCTAGTCTAACGAGCTCCCAGGGGACACTGCTGCTACAGTCAGTGAGCAGCAATGGACCAAAAGCCACTGTTAGTTTAAAATAGGTAGTTTGTGCTTTTCAGGTGGAGGTGGTGGGGTGATGTGTACATTAGGGTTGTTTCCATACTAATTAGAATAATGCACTTTAAAAGAAAAGCTTTCACAAGTTAGGGTCTGATCAATTGGAGTATTTTCTACAAATGCCGTTAAAAAAATAAAGAAGCTTGGGACTTGGTGTTAGCAGTTTGAATTTTGGGACTCTTAATTGTTTTATACTTGCAACCATAATGATGAGTCTGGTTAAAGTAACTGATCAGTTATATTTTTTTTAAAAACTCTAAAATTGAACAAGCCAATAGGTTGTTTGTATGGAATAGATTCAATAATGTGTTAGAATTTATGCTGTAGAATTCTGTAGGTGAATTGTTTGTGTCAAGAACCTCGTGGTCAGTGGAGCATAATGCATTAAACTTTAAGAGAACTCAGTACAATCCTTAGAGGATACAGTTGTATTCAATGACATACCAAATGCTAAGAGCTCAACATGTATTAGGCTCTCAATAAATAATTGTTTTCTTTTCTTTTTTAAAAATTTTAATTAGGTCTATGACAGCAGAGTGTATGTTGATTCATTGTATTCAATTGCAGCACAATTTTACATTTCTATGATTAAATAACTGTTTTTATTTTTGTTTATATTTTTGGTACTGGAGATTGAACCCGGGGTGCTCTACCATTGAGCTACACTACCAGCCTTTTTTATTTTTTGAGACAGACTCTTGCTAAGTTGCTGAGGGTCTGGTGAAGTCGAAGAGGCTGTCCTCGAACTTGTGATGCTTTTGCCTTAGCCTCCTGAGTTGCTGGGATTACCAGCATGCACCTCGGTGCCCAGAATATTTGTTTTTTAATCATTTAATCATTCACTAGCTGTCTTTAATTTTATGATGGGAATTGACCTTGAATTGATGGGAACTGACCTGAATTCAGTTGTCATTTTATCCAAACAATTTCATTCAAAAATGATGAATTTAGAGGCTGAGCATGGTGGCACACGCCTGTAATCCCAGTGGATCAGGAGTCTGAGACAGGAGGATCTCGAGTTCAAAGCCAGCAATGGTGAGGTGCTAAGCAACTCAGTGAGACCCTATCTCTAATAAAATACAAAATAGAGCTGGGGATGTGGCTCAGTGGTTGAGTGCCCCTGAGTTTAATCCCTGGTATGCCTCCACCCACAAAAACATAATGAATTTAAAATTTGCTTTGAGTTACATGTGTTTATGTTCATTCATGTAGTCAGGAAGAAGAAAAATCTAACGCATGTTGGAATCATGTGATAGATGTAATTAATCAAAACTTGGTTACATTAGTTAATTCATTTCATCTTAAATATTACTTTATTCTCCAAAGACAGAAAATATAATAAGTTAATGAGAGTATACTGATTTATATCTTTAAAAATCTTCCCACTGCCATGGCCCTTCTTCCCCTAAAATACAAACAAGCAAAAACCTCCAATAACTTTCTAGAATTTGAACTCTGCATTGTCATATTTATTGAGTTTCTCCAGCTGTGATTGTATATAGTAGAATGTGAACCTCATTACTTTAACATTATTTTTCTATCTAATGAAATGCTTGGTAATAATTATCACATGATATATAGAAGCTCAAGGAGATCTATCTAAAACTACTCAACAAAGTAGATATCATAGCACATGCCTCATTTTTTTATCTATACAAAGTAAACACATAAAGCTACCTAACTTCCTTTCATTGTCATCTTTAAGTGATCGTCTTACCTTTTGAAGAATAAAGGAAGGCTATTTTTTAAATCCAGGATGGACTTTGACCAAATTTATTTCTTTTGCAATTAGTGGATATTCTTCATCTATTAGTGAAAGGCTAGCAGCTTCTGTATTTGCTGATTTATGAATGGCAGATGGTTACCATGTCATAGGGGAAAAAATATAAAAAGTTTCTTGGTGAAGAAATACTGTAGTAGTAATAGGATTTTCATGAGCTGAGTTGTCTCCCAATAAACTATTTGTTTCAACTAAAAACAAAAAAAACAAAACCAACTGGGTCCAGGTTCATTTCAGATTTCTTCCTCTTATTTCTTGTCTGGTACAGCTTTCAGTGAATCAGTTACATGAATGTAGGACTACTGTATCATTGTCCCTTTAAATATTGTTATGCTTCCAAGAAATACCTGTGGAATGAAGGAAACAATTGAGAGCAAGGTTAAGAGAGATGTGCATTTTCCCCGATTTCCTCAAAATTCTACCCATCTTCTACTCTGAAGTTTTGTCTAGGTTTGGCCCAATTCTTTTACATGTTTCTTCCTTTCAAAGCTTGGCTGTGAAGGCTGTCCCTCTCAAGAAGGAGATGGTTTCCTGTGCTGGTAATTTTGATTCTGATAGGGTGAAAAGGAAGATGAGATGTGGATACAGTTCAATCTCCTACAATTGAAGACCAATTAAAAGATCAGGTACAGATCTTCCCTGTCAGTAAGCACCAGGAATAACCTTACTCTGCTTGGCAAATTACCTACCTAAGAAAAGAAGAGGATTTCTTCTAGTTGCAATGGCTTAGGCCAGTGATCCCCATGACTTGGGAGGCTGAGGCAGGAGGATTGCAAGTTTGATGCTAGCCTCTGCAATTTAGTAATACCCTGTCTCAAAAAAAAAAAAATAATAATGAGGGCTGGGGATGGAGGTGAATGGAGCACCCTGGGTTCAGTCACTAGTACTGGGCGGGGGGAAAGATGCAGTGCTTCAGGGGGAAGAAAATACCTGGAGAGTCTGTGGGGTAATAGCAGTAGAGGGAAGCTAGGACTGGGGAGAAGAAGAAGTAGACTAATTCTGTTTATCATTTTTGGCAACTTGTCTTAGTGGATATGGTCAGAGGTGCCACAGAAAGTCGTTTGCTCTGCAGCCTGTATCCGGTACAGCATGATTTCTTTAAGTGCTAAAAGGCATCACAAGTTCAAGGTACTATAAGTTTGATTTTACAATTTCACTTATATGATTTAAACAGTGACTTGAATCATACAGATTGGGGGTGAGGGGGTATAGAATTCTTGGAGCTTGTAATCTGTAGCTAATACCTTGTCAATATTATTAGATGCTTTCTATCTGAAGTTACTATGAGCTAGTTATAAACCCTTTCAGCAGGGCCACCACCCTGTTGAGGTCAATATTCACTCTATTTGCAGATGAGGAAACTGAAGCTTAGAAAGAAGATCAGTAACTTCTCCAAGGCTACACAGCTAGTAAGTGATGGATTTGTGTATTTGATTTCAAAGTTATTATAGATTCAAAAATAATTGTCTCAAATAGAACATAAAGCCTATGGTTTTTCACAACAGATTTTTCTCCCTAATCTTTTGTTTTATTTTGTTATTGTTGTCGTGCTAGGGATTGAACTCCAAGGTGCTTAACCATGGAGCCTCATCCACCGGTCCTTTTTTATGTTTATTTAGAGACAGGGTCTCCCAAAGGTGCTGAGGCAGGCTTTGATCTCTGGATCCTGCTACCTCAGCCTACTGAGCCACTGGGACTACAGGCATGCACTACTGCATCCAGATAGTGTCTCAGCTCTTACAGATGGGTTCTAATACTGGCTTTGACTGCCTAGCTCAGTGTCCTTGATGGTTCCAGCTACAATCTTTGAAAACCTCCATTTTGAAGGTTGAATGATAAACTGGACCAAATCGTTCTGTCAGCTCTTAGAATCTTTACAGGTAGTGAATTGAATCTTTGAATCTGGCTTATTCACTTTCCTAAATAGAATGCTATTTGGAAAAAAAAAAATGTTCACTTTTAAAATTACTAGAAATATTACTTACCCATAATGTTGGCTAACTACATTAGGTTATAACTGCATCCACTTACTGTGCTTCTTGCATACCAGTAAATACACTCAGTGCTGTACACAGATGATCACATTTACTCCTCACTATGGTTTTATGAGGTGGATTTTAAAGTCTCCCTTCTATAGAGGAGAAAGCCAAGGCCCAGAAGGTTTTGAGACCTCCAAAGTCCAATAGGCAGAGCGGCGAAGCCAGAATTCCAGCCCTGTGTGCTTGGCAGCAAAGCCCTTATGTGTCTAAAGAAACACTGGTAAGCTGCACGTATTTTCCAGTTCTGCTTTCGGCCTACGGTTCATGGACAGTGTTTATTCAACCCCAGGTTTGCTTTTCTCTTTTTTCATCTTAATAAAGCATCAGCAGCTCCTGTCTTTGGTTTCACATGCACCTTCTGCCAGCTGAACCATGATTGGGAGAAGCAGAGTGGGAGGAGGTTACTGTGCTCAAGCCGAACGCCTCTCCAAGATCTCCTTTACAGCCCACAGCAGCCGCGCCGCCCAGGCTTTGTGCCTCGGCCGGCTGGGCGCCACCCCTTCCGCGCGTCCGCGACCGGGCGTTGAACTACGTTTCCCAGCGGGCCCCGCGGCAAGAGCGCGGGCTCGACCAGCCTTCCTTCCTCCTCGCCTCCCCCCGTCGCGGCGGTGATGATGCAGACGCGTCGGGCGCTGACGAGTGACGGTGCTCTGGCTCGCGATCGCGGCGGCGGCCTAAACAGCGGCAATAGGCGCAACAGCGGCGGCGACTGCAGGGACGACGACGACGGCGGGGAGGGCGCTGTGCGCAGAGGGGAGGGGTAGGCGGGCGGCGCCGGCGGCTTCAACTGCGGCAGCGACAGCTAGGGCGACGGAAGAGGCTGCTCCGCCGGCCGGCGGTCGGGTTAGGCCTCAGCGGCGCCGGGAGCGGCTCGCGCCGTCCTCTGCGGGAGATCTCCATAGAGACCGTGACAAACAGACGCGGGGTCCGCGCGAGCTGCCGTTCTGGAGCCGGGTCCTCGGCCTCACCCTCCGCCACCCCCCCCGCCGCCGGCGCGCGCGCACCCTCGGTTTCTGCTCGCGACCTCGCGGTTCTCCGTGAGTCTGTGCCTTACTGTCTGGGCAGCGCGGGCCGACTTTTGGGCCGGGGCCGGGCGGGGGAGGCCCTAAGGCCGCCGCCTCTGCCTCTCCCGCCCGGGAGCGGGAAGCCGCCGAGGCTCCGCCATGGCCTCGGGAGCCGGAGGAGTAGGAGGGGGCGGTGGCGGCAAGATCCGGATGCGGCGCTGCCACCAGAGGCCCATCAAGCCTTACCAGCCGGGGCGACCGCAGCACCAGGTACGGGACGCGGGCGGCGGGCGGGGCCGGGTGTGAGGCCCCGGCGCCCCACGTGGAGAGCGGCCGGGAGGCCCGGGCAGAGGCCGGGAGGCGGCGACGGGAAGTGGGCTGCGCCAGGCCGGGCCTTGCGGCGCACACGTGGGGTTGGGCCGCCCTCGCCGGGCTGGCCCGGGGCTTTCCCGGGCGGCGCAGGGCGGGAAAGGAAATGCGGGGCTTGGGGCTACGTGGGCTTTTTTTTTTTTTTTTGGCGGGTTTTGGGGCTTTGACGGTATCACGCCCTTTGGAGGGGACTGGAAAGAGGTGGCTGGTGGCCCCGGAGCTGGCCGTCTGGAGGGGCGCGGGGAGGGGGCTGCCTGGACGGGCCTGGGGGCGCTCTAGGGCGCAGGGTGGCCCGAGGCCCTCGTCCCTCGCCCCCTGCCCGAGGCCCTCCGGCGAGAACCGCGGCTTAGGTCCCCTCCTGGCCGTGGCTGCCGTGCGCCGGGGCGTTTTGAAAGTCCCTCCGCCCTTACGTCGGGCTCTGCCGCGCGACTCTTCCCTCCCTTTCTCTCCTCCCCCTCTGCATTTCGGAGGCTGGAGTCGGCCGATCCCCGCGGCTGGCCGGTCGCCGGCCCTGGGCTCCCGCACCTGGGGTCTTAACAGCCAGGGTCGTGCTCCAGGGTTAGGTGCCCAGGACCCCGGGGGGCCACCCTGCGCCCGCGGGATGCTGGAGATGGTGAAAAAGGGGTTCCTCGAGGTGGTGGGTGAGACGTTTGGTTCCGAGAAAACCGCGCGTTGAGACGGGGCTCTGCGGGAGGACTGAGCGGGAAGCCCTGCCCTGTTTTGGCAGAGCCGCTAGTAAAACTTGTCGGTGGCTCTAAGGTGGGGAGTGCGTCTTCAGTTCCCCCAAACTAAGAGTACAGACCGCACAAGGACCTTGAGAACTTGTTGCATACTGTTAAAGGTACGTTTCCTCGATTGCTTGAACGTCGAACCCTTCAACGTTTTGTGTGGTGGTATTGTTAAATTGTGTCACTATCAACAGATTTTTAGAAGTAGAGATTTGAAGGAAATTTTATAATAGTATAAGTCGTGTTTTATGTAGTAAGTCGTTTTTTGCGTGGTTAGAACTCTGGACATTATTAACACTTCCAACAACCCCCCCCCCCCAGATATGTGCAGAAAAGCTTGGTTTTCAGAGTTCTTTGTGAGAAACAGGGGTGTTTGGAGACAGATTTAAGATTAGAATTCAGGTCACAAGCCTGACCATTTAACCTTACGTAATCCTTTGTGTATGGAAGTTAGAATTACGTGCTTTCTGTTTCTCCTAAGAATAAACTGAATGTTTTCCTAGATCTTATGCTGCTATAGAAAAAAATGAATTTTTAAAAATAAAGACCAATGAATGGTTTGGATTGAATTTAGAAGGGAAATTATATATTCTAGGGTGGCAAAAGTTACAATCACAATTTATTTTAAAAGTACTTAGATAAAAATCTAATTTGGGAGGAATGATGCCTTAATAGTACAACACCTAAAGTCCAAGTTGTTTTTAGAGCTGCTATGATTTCAGGCTGTGTGGTTTTATTTTAAATCTTGATAATTTATCATCATTTCTTATCTAAAATACTTTTTTCTTGTACCAGCCATTTGATTGAAAAAGAAAATATATTTTAGCTTTTGAACTGGGATCTGAGATATTTAGGGGTTTCTTGATCACTTAATACTGGCAGAAACTACGTGGTATTGGGGGATATATTAAAGAATATTCTCCTATTATTTTTTTTTTCCTCTTCATCTTAAAATAAGGACCTTTCTTAGTCCTTACTGGAACTTTGGTGGACCTGCTTGCTCTCAACTATACTAGACAATCCAGTGGATGTTTTGCAGCAGCTGCTGAGTCATCATGAATAGCAAGGAGCTTCATGACATGGCATGTTTTGTACTAATGTTAACTGATTAAGTGTTCAAGGTTTTCTGGGTGAAAATGAAGCCTTTGGTTTTGTGGTAGAAGGTTGGAATAAGAATGAGAGGTCTGGCACTGTTAGTTCATGGGTGTTTGCCAAACCCTGTCAGGCCAACTAGCTAGTGCAGTCACCTGGTACCTGTGACTTCTGCACATGTTCAGTTGACTTGTAATTTCCTGTTTTGACTTCTGGTTTAGCTCTGAGGGAAATGTGTAAAGATTAACATTTTCTCCTTGTAACTTATGATCTTTAAAATGTCACTGTGCTTGAAGATGTGGAGACAGAAATCCATCATCTTACTTAACTCACTGAGGGATAGTAACGCATAGAACTGTCACCGCTGTTGACCGGTGGATCTTACTCCATATTAGACCCGATTTACCTAACTACACTGACTACCTAACTTTAAATCTGGCTTCAGAAGCAAAAATGAAGAATAGCTTTGAACAGTGCAAGCTGATAATTTTCACTTGTATTCTTCTGCCTCTTATACCTTTTAGCTTAGACACTTTTATGAAGGGAATGGTATCATTTTCTACTTGGGAGTGAATAGGTCACTAAAGAGAATGTGGTTAGTTCTTGTCACTTCCCATCTCATTTTTGTGTTGTTCTGTGGAGAGGTCAAACCTCTTGCCTTTTGTAATAGCTACTACAAATTATTCGAGCACATGAGCCAGCAATCAATTCAGAACTGAAAGAAAGGGCTTCTTCTGGAAGAAACTACTGCCACCTCCTGGTGTTTTTTGCCTTCCAATTGGAATTGTGAGATTTGTCTTCTGGTTTGAAGCTAAGGGAGTCCACTCAGCAGTTTTGAGGCTATAAGCAACCTAGTGAGACCCTGTCTCAAAATAAAAAGGGCTGGGGATATGGCTCCAGGATTCAGTCCATGGTACAAAAAAACAAAAACAAAACAAAACAAACAAAAACAAAGATAGTTTACATCAGGGATTGGTAAACTTTTTCTGGAAAGGAACAGATGGTAAATTTTTAGACTTTGCTATTGCTAGTTCTCTGTTTTTCTTTTTCTTTTTTTTTTTTAACCTGTAAGTGGCACAATACCTTTATTTTATTTATATTTATGTGATGCTGAGGATTGAACCCAGTGCCTCACACATGCTAGGAAAGTGCTCTACTAGACACTGAGCTACAACCCTAGCCCCTCTCTCTCTCCTTTTTACAACCCTTTTGCAAATGTCAAAACCATTCTTATCCTCTGTAAGAACAGGCCAAGGCCTGTTGAATGAATTTAGCCTACAGACCATAATTTGCTAAGCTGGTTTATATGATAGTGTGGTTTTTGTTTTGGTATCTTCTTTTTTGATACTCTGCCCCGGGTAAGTATGTCCTGTGTGCTATCTGATGGCTAAAGTGTTTTGGTTTTGGTAAGAAGGGATATTTAAAGGTTGAGTGTTAAACTCATTCTAGAAGATCACAAAGTAGTTCTGACTTTTGTCTTTATTTGTTTTATCCTAGATGCTTAATATTTTAAATGGATATAAAAATGGAAATAATTGATTGGAAAAACATACTCTAATGGGATTAACTGAGTTTGAATCCCATTAGATTGCTCTGATTTGGGCAATTTAAATTCTTAATTTCCTCATCAGTAAAGTAAAACTTGTTGTGAGGGTTAAATGAGATAATATAAGTATAGCTTTAGTATATGATCTGACATGTATAGTTGGGACTCCTTTGAAATTGTTGTGATGAAGTAGAACCTTTGAATTTAAATGTCTTTAAATTGTGTCTGATTTGGGGGGGGGCGTTGAATGAGAGGTGCTTTACCACTGAGCCACATTCCCAGCCTTATTTGCATAACTTTTATTTTGAGACAGGATCTGGCTTAGGACCTTGCTAAATTGTTGTGGCTGGTATGGAACTTGTGATCCTCCTGAGTCACTGGGATTACAGTGTACCCCTGATACCTGGCATGAATTATCTGAATTTTGCTTCCTCTTAGAGGTTCTACCCCCTTCCCAAGTTTAATCCTTAATAGGTTTATATAAGATTTGAGATCTTTGTTTACTGAGTGATGAGGTGGTGAGACCAAATATTAAACAACTACTACCCTTTTAAGTATTTAGTATTTTCCTCATATAAGTGCCAGTCATTTTAAGTATATGGAAAAAAAGCCACAAATATTGTTTAATGAGAGCTAGGTTTGTTTTTTTGTTTTGTTTTGTTTTTTGGGTAGGGTACTGGGGATTTAACCCAGGGATGCTTTACCACTGAGTCACATTGCTACCCCTTTTTATTTTTCATTTTGAGACAAGGTCTCCCTAAGTTGTTGGGGTCTTGATAGATTGCTAAGGCTGGCCTCAAACTTGTGAGCTTCCTACCTTAGCCTCCAGAGTTGTTGGGATTACAGGTGTGTGCCACTGGTCCAGCTATTTACTAAATTTTTAAATTAAGGTGACAAAAAAGCCCAAGTGTATCCTTTTTTTCCTGGAAAGAACCTTGCTAAGGTAGGTAGCTATTAGTTTGAAGTAAAATGAAAACTTTGGTCTTTACCTAATGAAAATTGTTTTCTTTAGGTAAAGAGTATTATTAGATTGCAATGGTTCCATATTTTAAAACACTTGTAGCTACTTTGATTATGGCTAAAATATATTTTTAAAAGATCGTGCACTGGAAAGCCTGTTGTAACTTCTTGCTGCCAGCTACAGCTAATTGTCAGAAATAAAATGATAAGATAGATGGCTTTCTTATCCATATATGTCAGCTTGTCAGTTTGTTTGCTTTTGCTTATCTTTTTTCATAGTGTGATTTAAGAAATAAACTTTTACCCCAGTTTTCAAACATCTTAGGTGAGAAAAATGTGGCTGTATCTTATGGATGTTGTTTTAGTGGGCTTAACTGCTGTGAGCTTTTAATGGGTCATGAATTCTCCTTAGCTGCATTTATGGAAGAAAGTTTTTAAAAAGGTTAAAGTCTGTAGCCAATTGTAGAATTTTTGTTCTTTCATCAGAAAAGTATTTTAAGTGTCTAGAGAACTTGAGCTGCTTGGATGGGGTAAGTTTGGCCACTGAGTGACTAACAGCTTATAAAATATGGCAGTACCTTAGATTTAGAAGTTGAATTAAAGATATTGAAAGTGAATTTGGTGTATAACTGCATTAGAATTTAAGTACCAATTACTTTTCCCCCTTATGGAAACAACTGTTAACCTAACAGAGAAGCTATGTTAAAATAAGTAATTTTTTTAGGGGCTGGGGATGTGGCTCAAGCGGTAGCATGCTCGCCTGGCATGCGTGTGGCCTGGTTCGATCCTCAGCACCACATACAAACAAAGATGTTGTGTCCACCGAAAACTAAAAAAAAATAAATATTAAAATTCTTTCTCTCCTCCCTCTCCCCCCCTCCCTCCCTCCCCCCTTTTTTAAAAAAATGGATTTAAAAAAAATAAGTAATTTTAGAATGCATATATTTGAAAGCTATAAATTCTGAAAGAATAGAGTGACTTATGCCTTTACCATTTCGTGGTGTTGTTTTTTTTTAATAATATTATTTTTTAAGTCAGGTAGATTCTTAGATTGTTCTTGGGATTTGAGGGAGCAAAGGAGAAAACCCATTTGGGAAACTATATGAAATGACTTTGAAAAAAGTTTGGGAAGGAGGGTCTAGTGACATGGGTGTTAAATGGATCAGGAAGGTGTATACAGAAAGAAAACTTTTTAAGGGATGGTGACAGGTTTCTGTGTAATGCAGAAATAGCAGTCAAAACAGCCAAACTTGACACTGGTGATTGTTTTTGGTTTTATTGTTACAGATCCAGTGAAATTATTTCAGAAAGGAGATTTCAGAATCTGAGTACTACCATTTAATAAAGGATAATGTGAAGAAAAGCAAGTGGACTCAGGAGGCTGAGGCAGGAGGATCACAAATTTAAAGCTAGCTTTAGCAATTTAGCAAGACCCTGGCTGTAAATAAAAAATAAAAATGGGCTGGGGATGTGCTCAGTGGTTAAGCAAATTCCTAGGACTAACAAACAAACCCAGAAAGGAAAAGGGAGTGGAATAGAACTGAAGTAACAAACCTAAGAGAAGGAAATATGTATATGTATAGGAAGGATATATCCTGTGTCCATATTGGAAGATGCCTCTGATGAAAGATTTGTATGAAAAGAATGTCTTTATAATTGCAAATGAATTCTGAGTTGGTGTTGTATAGAAAAACCCTTCCCCTTCCCCCACTCTAGTCTTCTTTCTTTAATCCTTGAACTTTGATTAAATATATTTGAAAAGCTAATATGTCCACAGTGCTTTACACAGTGAATGTTCTTGATATATGTGTAGTATTGAATTTAATTTCACTGTGGTCTCCAAGTTGGATATTTAATTATTCTAAATCTCAGTTATCCCCACCTCCCCATCCCCTGGAGTTGAACCCAGGGTTACTTTTTCCAGTCCTTTTTAAGTTTACTTTCCCAAAATTCATTTATTTTTATATAACAAGCCATACACTAGAATTTTTTATTTTTAATTTCAAGACAGGGTTTTGCTAAGTTTACAAGGCTGGCCTTGAACTTGGTAATGCTCCTGCCTCAGCCTCCCTGGTTGCTGGAATAATAGGTGTGCATCACCATGCCTGATCTAATGACACATTTGATGTGTTTTGCCAAATGAAGAACCCTCAGTAATGGGGAGAGAACCCACTAGATTTGAGAAATGCAAGTTTAAAAATTTACTCCTTTAATTCTTCAGTTTAGCAAGACCCTCGTTATTAATTCATGTTATTTCTTATCATCTAGTGTAGACTTTGCTTCAGTGTCACAGGGAGTGTTTTTAAGATTTTAATGCCTTTTGTTGTTATTGTTTTTCCTAAACACTTCATTAATTTGACTTTTTAGGATTGCTTTTCTGCTGTCATTTAATTGGCTTAGTTATTTATCATTCCAGAGGATGGTTCAGTCTCTCCTTGTCCTTGGACAGCTTCAGTTGGTTTTTTTTTTTTTTTTTAAAGAGAGAGTGAGAGAGGAGAGAGAGAATTTTTAATATTTATTTTTTAGTTCTCGGCGGACACAACATCTTTGTTGGTATGTGGTGCTGAGGATCGAACCCGGGCCTCACACACGCCGGGCGAGCGCGCTACCGCTGAGCCACATCCCCAGCCCCATCAGTTGGTTTTTGTGGGCAAGAGATGTTAGTAGGGCATAAAAAATGATAATTGCTGAAAGTGAAACTTACGTCATGTAAATGTATTACATGTTTATTTATTTATTTATTTTTAAAGAGGGGGGAGAGAGAGAATTTTTTTTTTAATATTTATTTTTTAGTTCTAGGCGGACACAACATCTTTGTTGGTATGTGGTGCTGAGGATCGAACCCTGGCCGCATGAATGACAGGCGAGCGCTTGAGCCACATCCCCAGCCCCAATTATATGTTTTTCAGAGTTTTAGAATTATTGATGTTTTTAGAAACTTGCTCTAGAATATTCATATGTGGCAATAAGCTGTTATTTGAGCAGTGCGGCTGTAGGTAAATTAAACCCATGCACCAACAAATTTGTGCTCTGTGAGACCTGATGCCAGCTCTCACAGAACTGTGCTCTGGTAAAGGCCACAGACAGGCTGTAATTACCATGCTGTTTGGCAGATTGCCATCTTGTGGTAGGTAGCAGGGCACTGCTGGTACTCTTGTAAGGGAATGAGTGTCCCAGACTTGGAAGGTCAGAGGCGGTTTTCTATAGGAAAACTTCCATCAGGCTTCTAGGCTTACTGATGATACAGATCTGGAAAAAGGTAGGACTTAAGTATTCACTGGACCTTTCTTCAGAGTACTTGTGCTTCTTCCTCGGTTTTTCCTTTTGTTATGTTGCGAGTGTGTGTGCCCGCGCCTGCCTCTCCCTCTCTCTCCATGTCCTTCAGAATAGGGGATTGAACCCGAGAGCATTCTATCTCTTGAGTTATATTCTCAACTCTTTCTATTTTATTTATTTATTTTATTTTTGGTACTGGGGGCAACCCAGGGACACTTTGCCACTGAGCTATGTCCCCAGCCCTGTGTGTGTGTATGTATATATACACACATTTTGAGATGGGGTCTTGCTAAGTTGCTGCAGCTGACTCAAATTCTCAATCCTCCTGCCTCAGCCTCAGAGTCCCTGATATTACAGATGTGCACTGCTATTCCTGGCTTGTTATATTTTTTAAGTCATAAAGCATTCTTTCTTCAAACTGACTGTCCCCATTCCTGTAAAGACCTGAAGAACTCCTCAAGAACTCCTGAAAAGATAGTTGGGTTACACTGGGCCTTCTTTGGTAGTAAGGTCAATGAAAACTTAACTCCAAAAGGAAGCCATTTTTCCCCTTTTCCAATTCTTTTCACTCTCTCGATTTTTCATTAAGGGCTAAAGTGTTTGGTTCTTTAAAACTCTTTTAAAATAGACAGACAAGAAGATACTTCTTCAGATCTTATTCAGTATAATTCTGTGTATAATCAACAGATTTTTTTTCTTCTTGAGGAATTTTTAAACAATCCTGATATCTCCTAGTTGGTCATTTACTAAAAGCAAGTACATAATCTGTGCAAGTCTTTAACAAGTGGAAATAAAATTAGCTCCAGGGTGCATATTTACTTCTGATTGATTTTCGGAGTTGATATTATAAAATTTATAATGTTCATAAAAACAGGTGTAATGGTTGGATGAACTTGATAATTTTGAAAATAGGGTGGTCTTTTAGGTAAAATGTTACTTTATAGTTAAGTTTATAAGGTTATGTTTATTAAGGTCTTATTTGGTATAATAGGTCACTGAATTTTAAATAATTTTAGTAGCGTGGCTCTCAGAATTTAATTTGCATAATGATAACTCTAAGAGCTTGTTAAAAAGAAATTTGTATTTATCTAAGTATAACAGTACTTCTGATCTGAAGACTTTTTGCGGGGTTGGTACCTAGGATTGAATCCAGGGACTCTCAATCCCTGAGCCACATCACCCAACCATTTATTTATTTATTTATTTATTGATAGATAGATAGAATCTTGTTAAATTGCTTTGGGCCTCAATAAATAAGTTACTGAGGCTGAGGCTGGCTTTGAACTTGTGATCCTCAGCCTCCCGAGCTGATGGGATTACAGGAATGTGCCACTGCACCCAGTTGAGGACTACACTTTTTTGAGAATAATTATATTAGTCTTTTTATAATGATTAGATACGTGAACTGAAGAACAAAAGATGAAGCAGATGATTCTAAGCACATGTGCAAAGACACACATATAAGTGTATGTTTCAAGGGGATTTTTGAAGGATTTCAAGTTGATCTTAAGATATATTATATTTTTGCCTTTATTGATAAGGTAACCCTAAGTTTGGATAGCATATGTGAAGGACACTCCTTTATTTAGGTCTTCTCACTTTTGTTCCCTTAGTCTACTTAGCCTATTATTTAGTAAACACCCTTTTCTGACATTTTCTGTGCTTATATAATGGGGCACCCATCTCATTTTTCTTTCTCTTGATTTTTGTTCATGGCACTATCTCACACGTATGTTTATGTGTGACATATTTTGTTTTTCTCACTGATTTTTGAACTCCATGAGGGCAAAAACTTGTTCACCACTGTATCCCCAGTGTTTTGATTTCTTTTTTTAAAAAATATTTTTAATTGTATATGGACACAATACCCTGATTTTATTTATTTATTTTTATGTGGTGCTGAGGATTGAACCCAGTGCTTCACACGTGTGAGATAAGTGCTCTATCACTGAGCTAAACCCTGGCCCCACCAGTGTTTAATTCTTGATGCACACTACGGTGTGCAGTTAGTATTGATTGAATGAAGAAAAGCAGTGTGTGAACTGCATTGTATTCAGTACAGTCCAAAATGGTCACTGCAAAGTTTGTTGTTCTGATTCACTTTAGGATATTTTCATTATTGTCTGACTAGTGTTCCACATGTATGTTTTCTAAGCAGTTGAAGTTTGAGTCTTTTTTTTTTTTTAAGTATGCTTGATTTTATTAACCTGTTGTAGAGGAGCTTTCCCCCCTAAATGTAATGATAATTTCCTGAAATGTGTCTAAATTTCTAATGTCTTTAACTATAGTGTTGGTTCTCAAACTTTAACATAACATCAGAATCACTTGGGTGGACATTACCTGAGATTAATGCTACTGTAGCTGAGGGAACCACATGTTGAGAAACCACTAGGATTAGAATGTGTTAAGCTTAATTTAACTTTGTCCTAATGACTTGTGTCACTTAATAGAGGTATGTTTGATTATTTAACTACTTTTTATTATTTACTGAATGTACTTTTTTTTTTTTTTTTTTGGAAAAAAATCCTTTTGCTGTCATTTACTGTGCCACTAGTAACTCCTCTGTCCCACTGAAATGTTCCTGTGCTAAGCTGTTCTGGGCTGAGACTAGAGAAGTTGGTTAAATTTTAGCTTAGAAAAGAGAAAGTCTTGTAAGCACAGTTCATGTGTACTTCAGAGAATAAGCTTTTTCGTATCTGTTTTGATTATTCAGATTTGGTTTTTGATTGTTCTCTAACATATCTCCTGCTGTCACACAAGTGACTTCTGGTTAAATATAGTATCATTTTCTCTGCTTGCTTTAGATGGATAAGGATCATGAGGATCCGTGATATTTTTATATTTTCTATATTTTTATACTTTAGAAGTCCACAAATGACTTTTTCCACCCTGTTATTTCTGTAGTGCTTTAGCTAACCTATAACCTCATATTGTATGTGTCTTATTTTTTTTGAAAGGCTGTCTTAAACTGAATTTTACCTTGTTAAGTACTTCTGGGTCTTTTGAAATAGTGGAGGATGGGATAAAGAACTAGTACTATATTATATTATTAAAAATGTTAACTCTACATGTAGTAGGTATAATATGATCTTTTTTTCCAAAGTAACTAATATTATGCATCATAGCATAGAAAAAGGAAACAGTGCATTTGTGTTTTTTAGTAAATACTGCTTAATGAAGGAAATTGTTGCTTGCAATTGGTTACCTTAGCAGAGTTTTTTCTGTTGGCTTTTTCCTGGTTAGTAATAAAATTACCAATATGTTTGTTACACGTTGTAAGTTGAAAAGTACTGTCACTTAATTTTCACTATAATTTCAGTAGTTAGTAGGGGGGGTGTTCTTACTTAAGCTAGAGTAAATCAAAGAACAGGGAGAAATTCAAATTTCGTAATGGGTCATAGTAATCCCAAGGCCCATGCTTTTAGTCTGTCTTAGATATACTGAAGTAGTTGTGTTTGTGCCCGGGGTAAGTTACTTATTGTCTCTCTTCATCCTTAAAGTGATGGGAGTGTTAGTTTCAACTTCATATAATTATTGTAAGATTAAATTGAAGGAAATAAATTGATTACAGCATTGCCTGACTGATAACTGAAGTCACTGTAAATGTTAATAATTCTTGTAGTTATAATACCACTTTATATTTCTTCCTTTAAAAGTCAATACAGTAAAATTTCACTTTCAAAAGATATTAGAGGAGCTGGGGTTGTGGCTCAGCAGTAGAGCGCTTGCCTCACACATGTGAGACCCTGGGTTCGATTCTCAGCACCACATACAAAAATAAAGTGAAATAAAGGTGTTGTGTCCAACTGCGACTAAAAAATAAATATTTTTTAAAAAGATATTAGAATATTTCTTTGATTAATTTATGTTGGATTAGTTGTCTTTTGTTCTTAAACCCTCATTTCTATTAGTCTAATTGTTTTG
The DNA here is from genome assembly GCF_045843805.1 of Urocitellus parryii. Lineage (NCBI taxonomy): Eukaryota > Metazoa > Chordata > Mammalia > Rodentia > Sciuridae > Urocitellus > Urocitellus parryii. Next base: position 147,050,936 of record NC_135538.1, on the reverse strand, counting down.
TTTTCTTAAAGAATGTGTAAATAGTTGTTATTGAAGTTATGGTTTATATGGTTTCTTTTAATACATTGAGATAGAAAAGGATGCCTTTTCTTGGATTAAAACATTTAGTATGTATTTTATTGCTAAATCTAAAATAGATCTTGCTTATTTGATAGCTTATGGGGTATTTTAAAGGATTAGAATAATTAGGCATTTGGGACAAATATTAGCTCATGTATGCTATAGAACAAAGGAAAAAGTAAGAATTTCATATAAAGAAAATTTAAAATATTGTGTCATCGTAACTTTAGTAACCGAATTTTAGTAAACTCTGTTGGAAATAGTTATAGTTATGTCTTGCTTGGCATGAGTTTCTTTTCTGTAAGTGATTATATATTTAAAAAGATTAATTTCTAAAATTGTCTTGTGTTTTCTCCCAACAGGGCATTCTTAGCAGGGTTACAGAATCTGTTAAGAATATTGTGCCAGGGTGGCTACAAAGATATTTCAACAAGAATGAAGATGCATGTAGCTGCTCAACAGACACAAGTGAGGTTCCACACTGGCCAGAAAATAGAGATGATGATCATGTGATATATGGCCATGAGGAGAGCTCTAATATTAATGATGGAAGAATCACCCCTGAGCCAGCTGTCAGTAATACAGAAGGTAAGTAACATATGAATATATTTTTTATGAATGATAGATTTTCATGCCCTAATTTTAAATACATTTATGTTTACCTGGCTGTGGTTAATCAATGTCATTGAGTAGAACATAAAACATCTGAAGGAGGATGGTGATTAGGTTTAAATTGAATGTCTTTGTTATTTACCAACCTTCTGTTCATTAAGGAAGTCTGACACATTAGTTAAGAGTACAAACTCTGATGTCAGACTTTGGGTTTGAATTTTCATATCAGCAGTATTAGCTATGTAGTGTTTGGCAGGAGACCGTTTCCTCCTCTCTGCCTTCCTAAGTTGTTTCAGAAAGAGTAATTGTGAGCTGAGCATGGTGGTGCACTCTTGTACTCTAAGCTATTGGGGGCAGAGGTGGGAAGACCATTTCGGCCACAAATTTGAGACTGACCTTGTCTTTTTTTTTTTTTTTTTTAAGTAATTGTGAAGCCCTTAGAATAAACCCTAGCACTAAGGGAACACTGCACAAATGTTAACCATTAGAATGCAACTGTTAGTGCCTCTCAGAACTCGTGAATTTGGGTATAATATAACTAGTTGTATTCTGTTCTCTAGAGCAAACTCAATTGGGTTATTCCATTAATCACTGTTCAGTGACCCTGCATTTTAAATCTTTGAATTCTTAGGATCTACTTTCCAGCATTTTGTTAGGGTTTCCAAGTATTGTAAATTTAGTGTAACCCACGTCTAGGCTATATTTGGAGATATTATTATTGTCATTTCACTTGATATGTATTTTTTATATCTGTATTGATATATAGCTCATCTCATTATAGCTTCATTGAGATACATGCCATAAAACTCACCTATTTAAAATGTAGTTTAGTGATTTTAAGTATATTCACTGGGGTTTGCAGCTGTCACTCCCATTGATTTTAGAACCTTTGCTGTCACTCTTCATTCCCTTCTCCCTCAACTCCTGACAACCACTGATCTGCTTTCTATCCCTGTAGATCCCTATCCTAGGCATTTCATGTGAATGGAATCATAAAATATGTATTCTTTGTCTCCAATTTTCCACTGACCACAGTGTTTTCAGCATGTATCAGAATGTCATTTGTTTTTATTGTTGTTGGACAATATTCCATTGTATGGATAAATTTACCCCTTATTTATTAGTTAATGGACATTTGAGTTGTTTTCACTTTTTGGATGTTATGAATATCGCTGTGAATATTTGCATGCAAATTTTTGTGTAGAGTAAAATAGCTGGGGCATATAATCACTCTATATTAATCATTATGACAAATTGCCAAAGGGTTTTCTAAAGTGGCTGTATCATCTTACCTTCCTGCAGTATATGAAAGTTTTATTTTCTTTATATATCATTACCAAAACTTATTTTGATTATAGTTACCTTAGTAGGTGTAATGATATTTCATTGTGCTTTGGGTATAGTGTTGTGTCACCGTTGCCCTCCCCCTGCCAAAAAAAAAAAAAAAAAATCTGGGATTGAATCCATGCCTCATGCATGTTAGGCAAGCAGTCTACCACTAAGTCACAACTTCAGTCTCCAACTTAGTTTTAATATCTGTAGTTTTCAAGATTTCTTTTAAATATATGACAACAACCATCTGGAGGCTTTTTATTTGGTAGATGTCTAAGATGACTGCTTCCAATCCCCCACCCTGCCAATCACATGGGATCCAGTTTGACTTTTCTTTCTTTCTGTTAAGAGATTTTCTAGTATGCACTGATGTAGTCACAGTAACAGAATCTGTTCTCTCAATCCTAATAGAATACTTATAGGGTTTAATTAAACCTATATAGGGATTTAGGTGTGGGATTTATGGATAGTTTCTAATTCTACACCTGCAAGATTATTTTTTGTGTTTGTATTTACATGGAAACAATGGAATTAACTTCATTGGTTTGCTAAGGTTAATTCAAACTCAGATTGTATTCATTACTGTATTAAATTTATAAGATAGCTTTTCCTCATATGTATTACATATGCCTTTGTAATTTTTAAACTCAAGTTATTATGGAAAATTTATAGAAGCACAGAGGATAGTACAGTGAGCCCCTATTTCCCCATCACTCAACAACAGTTTATGGCTGGTTTTGTTTTCTCAGTTCTCACACATTTTATCCCACCTCTCCACTTCACTCCCCTGAGGATTCATTTTTTATTTATGGTGCTAGGGCTTGAACTCAGAGCCTCGTGTTAAGCAAGCACGCTACCACTGAGCTACATTTCCTGCTGTTTAGAAGCAAATTGTGGGCAGCTTTTTGATATGTTTCAAAAACTTATATCACATTTTCCTTTCTCAGACCTGACTCATAGTCCCCAAACCTTTGGAGTCCTAGGCAGTTCTTATAATCTGCCTTGACCTTTCTCAAATTATTTGTTTAATGCCTGCAGTCAGATAGTGTGAGACTTCAAGTATAAATTGTAACCCTCCCATAAGATGAACATAGCTATTACTAGATATAACAACAAAGAAAATCAGTTTATATCAACTTTGCAAAACATTACACTTGAAGTTATTCTCAAAATTTAGAGATATATCTACTGTCGAAGTAGTGTCAAATTGCAGAAGGCTAAAAATAACATGAAAGTTCTTAATGTTTCCTAAAAATTAATTTTTACAAAAATAACTTGTATTAATAGTAACAGTGGGGCTGGAGAGTATTTTTATTCTTCAAGTGGCACAATGCAGTAAAACAGTTTGCAGCCCATTTCAAATGTATTGTCTGCAGCCCCTGTTGATTCTTGTAATGATGATGAGCCTTGGATGTATAGATTGCTTCTGCTAGATTAGAAGAATAGAATGATGAGAAAAACCCCAAATCCATATACCTGTTAAAAAGTTTTGGACTATTACGCCTCATAGTTGTACTCTTAGAAAACTGGGTGTTTATGGCTGATGTGAATCTGTAGGTGACATGGCCTTATTTAATCTTCCCGTCCCAGACTATATTCTTCATATGGTTAGGTGTGAAAGATAGGAAGCTCTGTAAGTAGCAAGAACTGGCTTGTGCTTCTTGGCCATTTGAATGTATCATTTTTGGAGAAAGAATGCCTATTCAGTTTCTTTGCTTTTTTTTTGGTTTGGTAATTTGACTTTTGAGTTGTAGGAGTTATTCATATCTTCTGGATATTAGCCTCTTTATAGGCTTTCCGGATATTTTGTGTTCTGTCTTTTCACTCTTTTTTCACCACAGTTTAATTAATTAATTTGGTATGGGGGGATTGAACCCAAAGGCTCTTTACTGTTGAGCCACATCCCCAGTCCTTTTTACTTATTATTTTGAGACAGTCTCACTATGTTGCTGAGAGACTCAGCCTCCTGAGTTGCTGGGATTAAAGCGTGTGATATCACACCTTGCTTTAAATTTTAATGTAATGCCTTTGTTTTTGCTTTTGTTGCCTAAGCTTTAGGTATGGTATGTAATGTCAGATCCTAATAACTTAATGTTTTTCCTCTGATTTCTTCTGGAATTTTAGAGTTTTGAGGTATTGGGCTTAAGTCTAAGCCTACAATATGGTTAGACTTAACCTTCTGTTTCCCCTGTGACTTTTCAGAATGGTTGTAGACTGGATCTAACACTAGAACATAGTTCTTATTCCTACAGGGAAATGTTTTGGTACTTCAGCTGAATGCCAGGGAAGTGTTTATGGGATTTCTAGATTTCTAAGTTCTGGCAGCCCTTGAGAATTCTTGGCACAGGTTTTTTTTTTTTTTTTTTTTTTTGCTTAGTGCTCTTAGTGTCTCTGTTTTCAGCTTCATTGCAGCTGCTATTTGGTGGTCTTGCTTTGTGTATGTACAATCCATTTACCCACTGAACATTTCCATGTGAACTTCTGGGAGCTCCTGTGAGTGTAGTGCCCTTGGTTCTGATTCTATATGCTGTTTTGCATGGACTTCATCAGGACTCTGTTCCAGATTTGACAGTATTCCTCAGGCTTATCTTTTCTTAAACTCTTTTTTGTGGTCTAAACACAGTTGCCTTGTACTTTCACCAGTTTGATACATATTTACATTAGAAGAACTAGTTTCGTCTTAGTTATTTCATTCTCATGGGAACTTGACAAATGATTTTAAAGTTTTTGGAAATATACAAGAAGATGAACAGAGGTATTCTGAAAAAGAATAAGGTGAAGTGGAGTAAATTTAACAGGCATTCAGTGTGTTCTAAAGCAAAGTATTAAAACATTATGGCACTGGTACAGAAATATATAGGTGTAACATTAGAGGAAGAAGGAGTAAAGCCTTTTAATTGACAATCGATGAGGAAAGAATGGCTTATTTAAAATTTTATCTTAGGATACTAAAAACAGGCTTATCCCTTTGGAAAGAATGAAGCTTACTTCTTCACTCCTGCATTGTAACTGATTCCAGATGGAGTCAAGATGCAATAAGCAACAATACCAGAGGAAATGAGTAAAAGTTGTAAATGAGTTGAACTAACTGGGGGAAAAATGGTTGTGGTATTTCAGTTGTCATATCACATGGTCTTATGGGCAAAAAATACACTTTATACATCTTATTAGTCTTTTATTATTAATCTTAATAGTAAGGGAGACTATGACAATAAGCATTTAACAGAAGAAATATAAGTGGGTAACGAATATAGGGAAGGATGCTCAAAAGCTCTCTCACTTGAATAAGTACAAATAAAATAATGATTCCATTTGACAGAAATTAGAAAAGGTTAATATCCAGCTTTGGAGTTTATCAGAAAATGTATATTGTCATTTACTATTTGTGTGAGTACAACTTATGAAATCCTTTGAAATCACAGTTTAATATCTGTTATAAAAAATAAATAGGAGTATGCAGTTGAGTCTAGTTTGACAGAGCAGTTGATTTTCAGGAAACCTAGGACTGCTTGGGCTAATTTTGGCACTCAGCTTCAGACTTAACTGAATCATACATAGGCTGTGATAGGCTCAGAGAGATTTGTTTAATATCAGTTCTCACAAATGTCATATGTATTGAAATTATAGAACCATGAATTTATGCAAAAGAATACTCTTAAAATATGCAGATATAAGTGCATTCGTGTTTAATTATTTTCTTATTGGGAAAATAATTGAATAATTATAGGCAGTTTGAGGGTATAATAGAATACAGGGTGGTTTTTAAATGGAATGCTCAATGTACAAAAAATTATTGGTAAAAGAAAAAAGGTTAAAGAACAAGATGATAACATGATTATGGTGGGATAATGTATCTTTGTGTATACATAGAAAAAAATAGAGATACACAGAGTTAATAGTGACTAAATCTGGAGGGAGAGATTTAATGCTTGTTTTATGACTTTATGAGCAGGAGAATCTGGGACATGTTCTTTAAGTTGTACGTGATCACTAAATTATTTTGACACTAGTTTTGGTAACTTCAAGTTTAGTTAATTGGTTAAGGAGTATCTTAAATTTGTCTTATCATGGGAATCCTCAGTGATTCGTAGTTGAAACTATTAATATAGTGTTTCTTAAAGAAACACTGATAGTGTATTGATTTTTCTAAGTTGAATATTTATACTATTCTCTCTCACTCTCTCTCTCTCTCTCTCTCTCTTTTATTAAAGAACCTTCAACAACAAGTACTGCTTCCAATTATCCAGATGTATTGACAAGGCCTTCTCTTCACCGGAGTCATCTGAACTTCTCCATGTTGGAATCTCCAGCGTTGCACTGTCAGCCATCTACATCTTCGGCATTCCCAATTGGCAGTTCTGGATTTTCCCTTGTAAAAGAAATAAAAGATTCTACCTCTCAGCATGATGATGACAACATCTCAACTACCAGTGGTTTTTCTTCAAGAGCCTCTGATAAAGGTATTTTTTTTTTCATTTGATAGTAAGTTTGGTAGTAAAATTTCATGGAATGTTTTTTCCCCCACATTTTTTTATTGGTGCATTATAGTTGTTGATAATGTGGGATTTGTCATTACATGTTTATATATGCACACAGAAGAACAATATAATTTGACCAACATTCGAAAACACTTCTTTCTCCTTCCTCTCCACCTCTTATGTTAGTCCCTTTCCCCTGCTGATCTTTGATTTTTAGGATATCCACCCTCACCTTTGATTTCCTTTTACCTCTCTGGCCTTCCGCACATGAGAGAAGACAACAATCCTTGACCTTGTATGTTTGACTTATCTTACCTAACATGACGATCTCTAGTTCCAGCCATTTTCCTGCAAATGACATGATTTCGTTTTCCTTATGGCTGAATAAAATTCATGTATTATACCACATTTTCTTGATCCTTTCAACTGATGATGGACACCTAGTCTAGTTCCATAGTTTTGCTGTTATAAACATGGGTATGCATGTATCACTATATATTATCTGACTTTAATTATTCAGGGTTAATACTGAGAAGTGATAAAGCTGAATCATGTGCTGGTTACATTTCTAGTCTTTTGAGGAGCTTACAAACTGATTTTCATAGTGGTTGTACTAATTTACAGTCCCACCAGGACTGTAAAAATGTTCTTTATTCTTCATCTTCTCCAGCATTTATTATTAATTTATATTCTTGGTGACTGCCATTCTGACTGGTGTGAGATGAAATCTCAGTTTTGGTTTGCATTTCTTAATTGCTAATGATGTTGAACATTTTTTTCATGTGTTTGTTGGCCATTTCTATTTCTTCTTTTGAGATGTGTGTGTTTAATTCATTTGCCCATATATTAGTTGGGCTAGCTGATGTTTTGATGTAAAGTTTTTTGAGCTCTTCATGTATTCAAGACACTAACACTCTGTAAAAGAGTAGCTGGCTAGAAAAGACTTTCTCCTGTTCTGTGGGTTATCTTTTATTTCCTTTGTTGTGCAGAAACTTTTAAACTTATTAACTCTTGGCATTATTTCCTGACCTTTAGGGGTCCTTTTGAGAAAGTTGTTGCCTGTGCTTAAAAGTTAGAGTATTGACCCTATATTTTATTCTAAGAGTTGCATATTTTCTAGTTTAATTTCGAGGTCTTGGATCCATTTTGAGTTGGCTTTTGTGCAGGTTGTGAGATAAGGGTCTACTTCCATTCTGTATATGGATAACCAATTTTCCCAGCACCATTTGTTAAAAAGGCTGTCTTCAGTGTATGTTTTTGGCACCTTTGTCAAGGATTAGATGACTGTATCTGTGTGGGTTTGACTAAGTGTCTTCTATTTTGTACTATTGGTCTATGTTTTAGACCAATTACTGGCTATTTGACTTAGTTTTAATTTTTATTTTTCTATGTGAAAATCTAGAGTCTTATAATTGGCGCTATTACTTTTGTTTCAGATATAGCTGTTTCAAAGAACACTTCATTGCCACCTCTGTGGTCCCCAGAGGCTGAACGTTCTCATTCACTCTCTCAACATACTGCCACCAGCTCAAAAAAACCAGCATTTAACTTATCTGCCTTTGGAACACTTTCCTCTGTGAGTACTAACTGGATTGGATTTAATCACATTCATTTTGAGTATTTTTTGCTTAAAGTTTGTCATTGTGTTTCTGTGCAGTCACTTGGGAATTCTTCAAATCTTAAAACAAGTCAGCTTGGAGATTCTCCTTTTTATCCTGGAAAAACAACATATGGTGGGGCAGCTGCTGCAAGACAGTCTAAGCTACGAAATACACCTTATCAGGTTGGTTTCATTGGAGATGGATGATGGTTCTTCTTTTCTTTTTGCTTTTAATTAGCCATTCACTATTGACACTCGAAAATTAAAAAAAAAAAATAAACTTTTAGTTATTCTTTGGTAAAAATTACAGAACTATGGAGATGACTGCACCTCTACCATCACCCTTTTTAGGATATGTGAATATTATTTCAGGTCTAAGTGAACATTTTGTGTATTATAATTGTGTGTCTCTTAGGAAGTTTGATTAATTTATTTTGTAAGTGAGGAATAAATTACATAATAAAAATTTGCTCTTATTTGTGTATTTGAATTATATAATAAAACACATGCAGTTGTGTAACCATTTCTGCAGATTTTTGAACAAATATTCCCATCACCTCAGAACATTACCTTGTGTATCTCTGTAGTCAGTCTGTCCTTTCACTATCATCCTCTTGACCACCACTAATGTTTTTCTTTCCCTGTAGTTTGCCATTTTCCAGAATGTCATATAAATTTTAGTCAGGTGTAGCCTTTTGTATCTGACTTACTCCAGTTAGCATAATGCGTTTGAGATCAGTCTGTTTTTGCATGTCAATAGTTCCTTTTTATTGCTGAGTAGTATAATTATAGTTTTTCACCAGTAAAAGTTCACTGTATTATTTCTCGTTTTTTGCCTGTTTTGGATAAAGCTGCTATGAACATTTTGTATGAATGTTAATTTTCATCTCTTGGGTAAATACCTGGGAGTTGGATTACTGGCTCACAAGGTAAGTATATAATAAATTGCCAGATTGTTTCAGAGTGATTGGTACCAGTTTGCATTCTCACTAGTAGTGTAAGAGTTCTAGTTGCTCTGCATCCTTTCTAGGACTTGGTGCTAGCTTTTTGTTTTAGCCATGCAACTAGGCATGCAGTGGTAATTTCAACATGTGGTTTTAATTTGTACTTCCCTAGTGGCTATTGATTATTAGTACTGCAAGAAATCAGACATGTGCTCAAAAGTTACTCAGCAAGGCAAACTACCCAAAAAAATCTGGCAAGCAAGCACACTGGGTGGGAAGTCTGCCCAGGTTTTTATCCTTTTGCTCTGATAGAAGGAGTTTAGGATTACAATATATGTGATTGACTAATTTAAAATTCGGGAGGGCAAAGGGAAGGACTCTAGTTAGGATTGGATCACCTAGTACTCTGTAGGCATTATGATTGGAAGACAGAGGACAAAGAGAAATAGTTGGGGGAATCAAAATGGCTACATTTTAACCACATGGTTTAGTAACTTAAAAATAGTTCCGCCTAACTACTCACTAGGAAACTCAGATTTTAGATTATAGCAGACACATTTTTGTTACATATTAGTAAACTCAGACTATAGGTTTAACTTTGACAAAAAAGACAACATTAATCTTACATGATGTTGAACATCTTTTCATATGCTTATTTGCAATCAGTGTCTTTGGTGACGTGTCTTTAAATCTTTTGACCATTTTTAAATTGGGCTATCAAAGAATTTTGAGCGTTCATTTTTTTCAAATCCTTTATCAAATGTGTGTTGCAGATATTACATTCTGTGACATGTTTTCACAGGGTCTTTTGAAGAGAAATTTTTACTTTTGATTACATCTAAGTATATTATTCTGTTTTTCTTTTATGATTTCGCTATTATATCTAAGACATTTTTGTTTAACCCTGTGCCACAGATTTTCTTGTTTTTTGTTTGTCCCCAGAAGCTTCATAGTTTTAGGTTTTAATTTAGACCTGTGATTCATTTTGAGTTAATTTTTTTTATCTAGTGTTAGGTATGGGTCAACACTTGTTTTACGTATGGATGAACCATTGTTCTAGTACCATATGTTAAAAAGACTATCTTTTCTCCATTGAATTACTTTTGCACATTTGTTGAAAAGTAGTTTACTATACATTGGCTCTGTTTCTGGACTTTCTATTATTTTTCCATTGATCTGCATTTGTCCTTGCAGTATTACCTTGTCTTGATAGCTCTTTTATAGTAAGTCTTAAAATCAGGAAATGTGAGCTCTCTAACTGTTCTTTTCCTTTACAAGCTTGTTTTGGCTTTCTTGGGTTCTTTGCTTTTCCATAACATTTTAGATTCAGCTTGTTGGTTCCCACAGAGGCTGTTGGAATTTTGATTGGGATTGCATTGAGTCTAAAGATCAATTTGAGAAGAATGGACATCTTAACAAAATTGAGTCTTCCAGTCCATGAATACAGTATATCTCTTTATTAAGGTGTTTTTAAGATTTCTTTCATGAGTGTTTCGTAGTGTTCACAATGGAGACCTTGAACACATTTTATTAGAATTTTTTGTTTATTTTGATTAGTTACACATGACAGTAGAATGCATTTTGACACATTTATGTTTTCATTTTATTTGGCATAGCATGAGCAAAAGTCTGAATAGTGTTATTTATTCAGTAAGTTGAATTCATAGTTGAAGTCTTTCCAGCAAAGAAACATTCAGGCTCAAATAGCTTCCCTAATGAATTCTAACAAGTATTTAAAAAAGAAAGAACACCAATTATAAACTCTTCATGTATTAGAAAAGAACATTATCCAACTCTTGGAGGATACTGGGGATTTAACCCAGGGGCTTTTACCACTGAGCTGCATCCCCAGCCCTATTTTTTAAATTTCTTTTTGAGATAGGGTCTCACTAAGTTACTGATTATGGCCTTAAACTTCTGACCCTCCTGCCTCAGCCTCCTAAGTTGCTGGGATTATAGGTGTACCACCATGCCTGTCTCCCCAACAGTTTTTTTGGGGGTGGGGGTGCTGGGGATCGAACCCAGGGCCTTGTACATGCAAGGCAAGCACTCTACCAACTCAGCTATATCCACCCCCTACCAAACACATTTTTAATAGGCTAACAGTACTTTGATCCAAAATAAGACAAAGACATTATAAAAAAAAAAATGGACAGCATTTCTCATTAATTATGGATACATGCTTTTACAACAAAAATTTTTATAAATTGAATTCAACCTTTATAAAAAGAAAACTGTATCATGATCAGGTGGGATTTGTCCTGGGAAAGCAACATTTGAAAATTTTGTAACCTAGCACGTAAGCAGATTAAAGAATAAAAACCTTATGAACATTTGATATTATAAAACATTTCACAAAATCCATCATCCACTCATGATAAAAATTTTCAGCAAACCAAACGTAGGAAAAGATAAAAGATTCATCCTGATAAAGCATATTTACAGATGTACCATTCCTTAATGTGAAAGACTGATTACTGTTCTTCTGAAATGGGGGGAAGAGCAGGGAAGTCTCTTTATCAAAACTGCTACGCTTCAACCTACCCAGTGTAGAACAAGGTATACAGATGGAAAAGGGAGAGGTAAAATAATTCCTGTTCAGGAATGTAGGTATTTATTTATATCTATTACCAAAGGACTTCAAAAAATGCTATCAGAACTAATAGTTTGTCAGAGTCACAAGATACAAGGTCAAAATACAGAGCAATTTGTATTTATGTGTTGTATATATTAGTAGTCAATAATTAGAAATTAGTAACTTTTTGAGAAATACCAATTTAAGGGAAATTGCATCCTGTTCTTTGTCCTGCTATTTTCTTGAGGACTGTACAAATTCTGGTTTGTGTGGGTTATAGTATTTTTATTTTATATTATAGTTTTTGACCTTTTTAGAGATGGAAGAGAATGTAAACATTAAGATTTCTGGAGCAAATCTTATTGAAATGAGAATCCATGGCAAATAGGAATCAACAAATGCTTGAAATTAGGATATTTAAACATTTTAATTTTGTCATTAAGGGTAGTCATTTCTTATCCTGATTGGAAGATTCTTTCTTGTCTAATTAACAGTAGTAATTATGAGACTTTTTTTTTCTGCGCTACTGGAAATTGAACCCAGGGGTGCTTTACCACTGAGCTACATCCGCAGCCTTTTTTTTTTTTGGAGTGTGGGAGGTACAGGGATTGAACTCCAGGGCACTCATCCATTGAGCCACATCCCCAGCTCTATTTTGTATTTTATTTAGAGACAGGGTCTCCATGAATTGTTTTGCGCCTTGCTTTCTGCTAAGGCTGGCTTTGAACTTTTGATCCTTCTGCCTCAGCCTCCCAACCTGTTGGGATTATAGGCATGCTCCATCTGCACCTGGCCATCCTCAGCTCTTTTAATTTTTATTTTGAGACAAGGGATTGCTAAATTGTTTAGGCTGGCCTCGAATTTGTGGTCCTTCTACCTAAGTCTTTCAAGTTACTGGGAGAACAGATGCACAACACCACGCTAAGCTATGAGCCTTATTTCTGAGTGTTTTTATGGGGGACATTTTGTTATAAGAGAAACCATTAACTGAATGTCAGAGTTACATAGGAAGCTTTTTCTTAAGCTGGATCATATCATGTTAAAAATTAAAATTTATAGTTAATGTAGTTCAGCGTGTTAGACGATGATGCAAGCCTATGATTCATAGAATAGTCTTGAGTGTGTTCCTGTTTCCTTCTCCTTTATTGCCAGTATTGAGTTCTGTTCTTTTTAATGCTGAGTTCTCATATACCCTTAGAATCTTCCTCAATCAAGCATCCAAATATTTACAGTTGACATTAGATACTTTTGTTTTTGTCATGCTGGGGATAAAATCTAGGACCTTAAGCTTGTTAAGCAAGTGTTCTTCACTGAGCTACACCCTCAGCCTTGTAATTGACATTTGGAATGCAGTCTATTAGCCATTTCATTCCTAGAGTTATGGAGCTAGAAGACATTATCAACATTCCAGTTCAGTTCTGTTTTATTGATTAGTGAACTGAGGCCCTGAGAGCCAGTAGACTTCAGTGATATCCTGGTGAATAATTTAATGTTTTCTCGTGATTGCTGAAGCCTCTAGTCTCTCAACAGCAATCCATAGGGGGCACCAAATTTGTAATAATACTAATGTATTATTATTATTACTGATGCAGCTACTTTGAAAATAAATGAATATATTTGATATATAAGAAGAAATTTTTAAAGTAGTAATTATGGTTCAAATTTTTAGATGATGAAAAGTTTTAAAAACTAGGTTATATTTTGGTTGTGAGATTATCTTTTCCTTATGTTACTCATTGCCAAATTACTTGGTTTTGTGGTATCACATGTTTATTAGAATCTTGTAGTGCATTCTTGAGAGAAGGGTGTATTTTTATTGGAATATATACATTTTGCTTTTGTATTAAAGGGTAATTGCCTAGTCTTTAAGGTTTTTTCCTAATCCCAATTTTAAGAAAGTAAGTCACTTTATTAAGAAATAGCATGAGTATTTAAAAATGTTCCTTTTGTCATGTTGACTTTTGAGAAACAAGTTATTAGTATTAAAATGTTAGATTTTCATTGCAGTAGAATCTATAGTATTTTGTTTATCTGTCTTGGAATTTGCTTGAATTAAATGTTAATTAATATTCAGAATAACAGCTATCTTAATTCACTTCTCATTAATTTAATATTATTTGATGTAAATATCAAGAGTACGCAGGTCTAGGTATTGCTAGAACTTTTTTTTACCAATTATACCTTTTCAACATGTGTAATATAACTACAGATCCATTCTTCAGAGTGGTGTGTACTATTTTATCACTTCTAATTATAAGAATACTGTCTCCGGCAGGGAATTGGATTTTCAGTAAAGGCATGAAGAAGAAAAACAATTAAACTCTTATTTTATGACACCTCTCAGAGATAAGTTGTTAATATATCGTATTTTACATTAGACATTTTATTTTGTAGATATTTTCATAAAATATGTGACTTAGATTTTGTTGCTACAAATAATATAGAGTTTACTTCACAGGCACCAGTCAGAAGACAGATGAAAGCTAAGCAACTTAATGCACAATCTTACGGTGTGACTAGTTCAACAGCTCGGCGAATATTGCAGTCTTTAGAGAAGATGTCAAGTCCTCTAGCGGTAAATTTTTAAAATCACTCTTAAAATTTGAGTTTAGTGAAAAATCTTAATTTTATTATTTCATAAAAAATAAATTTTTTAAATAAATTGTTATTATAATATTAACAGGATGCGAAAAGAATTCCATCAGTTGTTTCTTCTCCTCTAAACTCTGTAAGTTGACCTTTAAAGCTGTTGTATTCTCAGAGACATATTTTTTACAGTTTTCTGTATATTCTAATACTGTTTTATTTTTTCAGCCTCTTGATAGGAGCGGGATAGATATCACAGATTTTCAGGCCAAAAGAGAAAAGGTATGGTAATTATTTAATGTGCCATCAATTTTGTAGCATTTAAAGTTTAACAGATACACAAATTAGATTTAGTTGATAGTTGTCATGGCACGTGTTTGAAAAATGACATTTTTTGTACTTGGACATTGTTCCTTCTTCTGCTCAGTGGTAGAGCACTTGCCTAGCACATGTGAGGTGCATTGGGTTTGAGCCTCACCACCACATTAAATTAATTAATTAATTAAAGGTATTGTTCATCTACAACTAAAAAAAAAAGATGCTGCATAGCAGATGCTTATTCAGTATTTTTTGGTGATCTGCCATTTCCATCTTTAGATTCTTTATGGTCTTTATGACTTGTTCTTTTGATAAATGAAAATGAGAATGAACAAAATTTGTTTAGTAATTAGAAGGTCAGAAAATTAAAATCTTCATTGAACATTGAACCTTTGGAGATTTTCCTAATTATCTAACATTATGACAAATCTAATGTGTATAAATAGAATTTCAGTTTGGTACACATTTCGTCAGCCAACCAACATACTATTTCAGGATACCAGAACTATAAAAAATGTAATATAGATGTCTTGATACACTTCCATTGTGTTTTATATGGTTCAAGTTAGCTCTTGAGGTTACTGTGTGAAAAGTAAAATGCTTAATAATTTGAGGCTTTGGGTTAGTTATGTTTATGACTGGCTAAATATCCTTCCAGAAATGCAGATTCTCAAATTCATACTGTTGAAAGCATTTATCACTAAATTTCCCAAAAGTGATTATTAAAATTATCCTAATTGTCTGAATTTACTCTGGGAACTATATGAGAGGTTGATGAATTATAATTATGAAATTGAGTATAAAGAAAGCTAAAATTGAATTTTTCATGGAAAAGTATTGCTTCTCAATTTTTGAATTACCTAGATGTTTGAACTTGGGCAAGAGGAAATCTATTATTAGCTGTCATCATGGTATTAATTTAAATTGTTAACTCTTAGACTCTCTTGTAAGATTGTTTAAAAACAAGTGGAGTTTTAAGGTTATCCCATAATAATATTGTCAGTAAAAGTCTTACTGTGTCATTATTAATGACTGCGTATTATTTAAATAAAAGGAAACAAAATGCTGGGGTACAGCAAGTTCATGTTTCACAGATACGCGCCAGAACAGTTTGCAAAATAAACTATCTTATTCAGTTGTGTGGTCACACTAATGAAAAGGATTTAGGGAAGAGCTAGCAACTGTACAGAAACTTTGCCCAGAACACCCAGGTTGTTCACAGCTGCTGCTGAGTGCAAGGGCTCTATTCATGATATTGCAGTCTCCATCCAGGGTTCAAATTCTGGGCTTTATGGTGACCTTACACCATCAAGATTTTTACTGTGTTTTAGAGAAGCAAAGGACTATTAATGAAAAACACTTGTGTACTTAGACAATAAAACCAGTTCATTTCAGAATCTGCAAGTTTTTACATTGTAAGGTTTTGACTTAGTTTGTTTTTTAATTAACATTGGAGGAACCAACTTAGGACTTTGTTCATATTTTTAGGAATTAGAAGTATTTTTATGACTAGCTAAAAAATATTCACATGCGTTATTTTTTTTGAGGTGCTAGGGTTCAAACCCAGGGCCTTGCACATGCTTAGATAAGACTTTAGTACAAAGTATGTCCCCAGGACTCATACAGCATCTTATTTGCAAGATGAAGAAAATGTAGACAATAATTTGGGGGAAAATGTGAGAAAAACCAATTTAGACATATTTAAAATTCATGCTTTAAAAACTGAGCAGTTTTAAATTAAATAAATTCCATTTTATGTGTGAGCAAATGTGCATGTATGTGAAAAAAATCACTTGAGTCTGGAATGAAATATAGTTAATCTTCCTATGAAATTGTTTTGAATTTGTGTGTATGTTATACATATAAATAGATAAAGTACCACTTAGGTTCAGTTTTAATAGTTTTTCCTAGTAGTATATATTTGCATCTGCTGAGTTTCTTTAGAAGTATTCATGGTCTCTAGGTAACTTTAGATTTTGTCATGTATTTTTAGATATGAGTCATTGATATGTATGAAGTTATTTGTCTTTATTTCTGTTTACCATTAAGGTGGATGCTCAATATCCCCCTGTTCAGAGACTTATGACCCCAAAGCCAGTTTCCATTGCAGCAAATCGAACTGTTTATTTTAAACCATCTCTGACCCCATCTGGTGAATTAAGAAAGGTTAATCAAAGAATTGATAAAAAGGACAGTGTGAGTATTTATTTATTTTCACCACTCTTTGAATATTGGTTATGATGAATAATAATGAGTAATGTTAAAAGGAGGTATTCTCTCATTATAATCTAGCATCTATATAATGAGTAAAATTGGTGTATTAATGATGATTATGTATATGCCTTTAAATAGTTTTCATCTTGATCAAATCCTAAATTAGCATTTACTGGTAAATATTAGTATTATACTTACTATCTAGATTAATTTTGCTAGATTTGATCCCCCCCTCCCCTGATCGTAAGTTCAAAGCCAGCCTCAGCAACTTAGTGAGACCATGTCTCAAAAAAAAAAAAAGTGTGAGGATGTGGCTCAGTGGTTGAGCACACCTGGGATCAATTCCCAATACAAAAAAATTTATAGGAAGAAAAATGGTATAGCTGGGTGCTGTGGCTCACACCTGTAATCCCAGTGGCTCTGTAGGCTGAGACAGGATGATCAAGAGTTCAGAGCCAGCCTCAGCAAAAGTGAGGTGCTAAGCAACTCAGTGAGAACCCTGTCTCTAAATAAAATACAAAATAGGGCTGGGGATGTGGTTTAGTGGCCGAGGGCCCATGAATTCAATCCCTGATACCACCCCCCCCCCAAAAAAAAAAGAAAAAAAGAAAAATGGGATCTAATGGCATCTATTTTTTTTTTCTAGACTGGATATGAAAAAAATATGACACCAAGACAAAGTAGAGAACAAGAAAGGTAATGTCATTTCATATCCACTAAATTTCTTTATATTTAATTTTTAAGGTCCATATTTGATTTCAGATACCTATTTGAATATTAAGAAATTTAAATGTAGAAACTTTATGCCAAAAAAACAAAACAAAAACCTGTCAGTTTTAAAAATTATATTGAGCTTTGCATTTATTTTTCTTCCTTGTTAGCAGTTCTGGATTTTAGGTATTTAGTTAACAGGTTATGGACCCGAATAATATATCAATTGTTTTGATTTTCTTTTTATTTGCTAGTGGCTTTTCATATCCAAATTTCAGTATTCCTGCAGCC
Organism: Urocitellus parryii; assembly: GCF_045843805.1. Taxonomy (NCBI): domain Eukaryota; kingdom Metazoa; phylum Chordata; class Mammalia; order Rodentia; family Sciuridae; genus Urocitellus; species Urocitellus parryii. The sequence goes on along the minus strand of NC_135538.1, from coordinate 147,033,215 downwards.
AATGGTTTATCTTCTGGAGTAGGTGGTGGAGGTGGCAAGATGAGACGAGAGAGAACACGCTTTGTTGCTTCTAAACGTTCAGAGGAGGAGGTAGGGTTATATATTTAAATATTCCTGAGGTTTTTTTAAAAGCTTTGATGTGGTAGTTTTAAGGGGAGACCTGTAAGGGTGGGAGGACCCAGAGCAAGAATTATCTGCCATTGAAACATTTTCTTCAAAGTATGTGTGTAGCTGGGCATGGTGGTGTAAGCTTGTAATCCCAGCGGTTTGAGAGGCTGAGGCAGGAGGATCACAAGTTCAAAGCCAGCCTCAGCAAAAGCGAGGCAGTAAGCAACTCAGTGAGAACCTGCCTCTAAATAAAATACAAAACAGGGCTGGTATGTGACTCAGTGGCCAAGTGCGCCTGATGTCAATCCCCACTACACCCACTTGTCCCCCCAAAAAGTGTGTGTGTGCTAACTGTAGTATTTTTAGTGAATATTATAAAGCCACAATAAAAACAAATATTATAAAAAACATTATCGTCCTTCAAATACGGGAATTGATTGCCATCAAGATTACTTGATCTTGGAGTGTTACTATATAGTTTTGTGTGTTCTTAAACCATATATATGGTTAATGCTGTATATATTGTCCTTTTCTCCATTTTTTTCCTTTTGACATTGTGAAAATTAACTAGTTTGTTTCATTTCACTGCTATATATTTTTTCAGTGTAAAGCTTTACCGCAGTGATTTCATTCTACTATCAGGATGTATTTGGGTTGATTCCCAGTACATGTTAATAATATTCATGCACTTTTCCCCCTTTTTGTTTTTAAACATTTTTCTTGGTTGCCAATGGGACTTTATGTATTTATCTATTTATTTATTTATATGTGATGCTGAGGATCAAGCCCAGTGCCTCACACATGCCAGGCAAGCGCTCCACCACCGAGCCACAGCCCGAGCCCACTTTTTCCTCTTTATGTACAATATTTTCTCTAGTATATTTCTGTAGAAATGGAACTGTTAGATTATAGATGATGACATACAAGTTCATATGTATTAGATGCTGCCATATTGCTCTTCTAGGTAGTTTTGCAGTTTAACACTTTGCACATTACAGTGGGTAGATAGACTTTTTCTGTATCCTTACCAGATCTTGATTTTGTTGACTTTTGAATTTTTGCCAGCATGATGGTTGTGAAATGATATATCATTGGAGTTTTATTTTCCATCTTGTTTACTGGCAGGAAGGCATCTTTTTTGGCCATTTGAGTTTTTCTCTTATCAGTTTTTTTCTATGAGGTTATTGCTTCAATTAGGAACAATTCTTTATATATACTGACCTTGAATGTTTGCAAAAAATCAGTGACTAATAGAAGATTGGTTTGATTAATCTTTCTGCCTATAGTTGGCTATATATTTTTTTACTAGTTTAAATTGAATACAGGTCTCATTTCAGACTTTTTATAAATGATTTCAACCAAGTTACATCATTTAAAATTTTTTTTGTTGTTGTAAAGAAGAGGTTTATAAAGCTTGCTAGATCATTTAACCTTTGGTACATAATGCTTTCATTTGCCATTTATTTCAAAAATCTCATTTGTATCCTCTTTGACCACAAATGTTTTAGTGGGATATATTCTTAAATTTAACATGTAAGTGACTGTGAATTCACGTTTTGATTGAAGTTGTTGAATGTCTTAGGGTTAATTTTCGTAATGTCAGTTGGTATTTTGATTAGCAGTCTTGTTTGGGGAAGTTGGTTTCTTTTTCACTTTTTCTCTTTCCTTTTCCGAGTTAACATTTCAGTACTTTTGCATCTGGCTTATCAGAATCATGATTTCTTTGCCTGTTGGACTTCCTGTATGTACCTTTGCCATGATGTTTGGGTTTATGCTAAGGGCCTTGGTTCAGTTACTGGTCTGGACGCTCTCTTTCCCTCAGGTTCTGCGTGTCACTCTGCTGCTGGAGAGTTGTGAAGGAAGGGAATATATTAGTGTATTTCACTATCTCAAAAGAAAACTTCAGTCTTTAATGCCATTGATCATACAGTATGTACAATTTTAGCAAACCTATTTTATTTTGTTATTAAAGCTTTTATGCAGAACTATTAATTATGTTTAAGAAATAGGTTGTCTGGACAGAAAATGTAGCTTAGTGATAGAGCCTTGCCTAGCATGCTTGAGACTTGGGGTGTTTTTCTTAGTACACCCTGAGAAATAAGTTGTCTTACTTTGTACAAAAAAGAAATTTCGTGATTATCTGAATAATATAAGATAAACTTGTTTTTCTAGACATACTTTTATATTTTTCATTAATATTGTGATATTATTTATCCCTGTATGAGGAAAATATTGGGTTGGTTTTATGTTTGCCAGATGACATATTGTGTAGATATTCTTCATTTCCCTTCACTTTTAATTTTTAAAGATATTAAGCTGAAGCTCGATGATATCTGCAGCTTGATTTTAACTGTCTTAGAGGTAGTGTTTAGTGTTAACTTTGCGGTATTATGGTAGGGTTTTTATTGGTTTTATTTACTTTTGTTCTTATTGTCTGGTATAACAATTGTGAAGAGTTACATGGAAACCCCTATCTCATATCTTTGTCACCACCTCCCTGCTCCTGGGCCCCCCCTCCATTCTGGCCAACTGCCAACTGTCAATTTTGCATCCCAGGATGCCTCACCCAACCCTTGTCCATCCCTGGCTCTTTTCCACATTGGAGTTGTTATCTCCACATTTCTGAGGAAAGAGGTACTAATGGGAAGACTGCCCCACGTTTCTGCTCACTGCTTTTTATCTGGATAAAATAGGTTTAGCTACACATTTTTATAATTATTTTGAATGCATTGCTTTTTAAAATTATTGTTCACGTGTTAGTGATCTTCAGACCAGTAGGGTCTGGTTTTAGTTATAGTTAGAATTTTTGGCGAATTACTCAAGATTTTTTTTTTTTGGTAGGTATTTTAATGACCTTTAGGGAAAGGCCAAGTGGGAGAAAATTAAAATGGAACATAAACAGATAATGCTGATCTCAGATACAATTACTACTTAGCAGGAATTTGTATTTTTTGATTCACTAAACATTCAGGTTAATACAAATCTATATCTAAAGTAACTTAAGTTTGCAATATTGAGATAGAGTGTGTGTTTAACTTTTATCTTAGATTCTAAAATTTGTAAGAATTATAGTCACTACACTTAACTTGCATTTTGCCTTTATGTCTCTGTTTTTGGTACTAGGGCTTGAACCCAGGAGTTCTTTATCACTTGAGCTACATCTCCAGCCCTTATTAATTTTTAATTTTGAGACAGGGTGTGGCTAAGTTGTTGAGGCTGGCCTCGAACTTGTGACCCTCCTGCCTTAGCCTCCCAAGTCCCTGGAATTACAGGTGTTTTCTATCATGCCCACTGTGTCTCCTTAGTTGCTTATTTCTAAAATGGGAATAAGAATCAACATATTGCTGGGTACTGTGGTCAGAGCCTGTAGTCCTAAAGTGGCTCAGCCTGCTAAGCCAGAAGAATCGCAAGTTCAAGGCCAGCCTTGTCAATTTAGCAAAGACTTGGTCTCAAAACAAACAAAACAAAACACACACACACACACAAGGGTAGGGATGTGGCTCAGTGGTTAAGTGCCCCTGGATTCAATCCCCGGTACACCTTGTTGACATCTAGAGAACTCTACACCCTCAAATTATGGTATATTCTTCAAACAGAACATATACTGTACTATATTAAACAAATTTCAATGCAAGTTTAATTAGAAATTCATAATCCCCCATCCAGATATTTGGAAATTAAACACTGCTAAATAATGCATGCGTTAAATTAAAAAATCAAATGAGAAATTGGGGGATGGGGGACAAAAACAAAACCCAATATATTGAACTTACATCTGTAGTACATCTGTCACTTGATAGTAAGCCAAGTATTTCCCTGCTCCAATTTCTTCTTGTATCACATCTACCTTATATAAAATAACTCAAGTACATATATAACTCAAGTACATGTAAAGATGTTTAAAAGGTATTAAGCCATGAAACATTTGATGGTTGGCCTGTTCAGATTGATTAGTGCGTTCAGCTTGTGTCTGTAACCATCCAGTTAGCAGAATTCTTGATATTTTTTTCCTCCTATTAAGACCCACTTATCTCCAAGTCCTTATTGGGGGCATTAGAAATCAAATTACAGAATAATATAAACAACCAGTGTGGCTGTTTGTGGCTTAATGAATTGGCACAAAATAGTAGGTCATACAGTATGTTAACGTCTAAAGGCAAGAAAATAAGCTTGAGGTTGGAGAGTAGAAAGTCCCCTTCAAAACTAGCCTGGTGTATCTTTTGTTTGCTCCTCACTTCCCCAAATTGACTATCAGGTTCCAAACATAAAATATCAAAGTAATTATTCCGCAAATACACATGTAGCACTTAGATTTTAATGTATTGTATTTGTCCTATCAAATAGCCATCTGTCGGGCTGGGGTTGTAGCTCAGTGGTAGAACGCTTGCCTAGCATATTGATGCACTGGCTTTGAACCTCAGCACCACATATAAATAAAATAAAAGGTACATTGACTACTAGAAAAAAAAAGATGGGCATCTATCCTCCCCCCTTTTGGGGGGGTGTTTTTCAAATAAGTTGAAGATATCAGTATACATCAAGGTTATATAATGTACTAGAATTAAATATTTGTTGTTTTTTTAACTTAGCAAAAATATGCTTATAGTGAAATGTAAAATTCTTAGGTATAATGTTTAATGAATTCAACAAATGCTTAAACTAAACCTCTATTGAGGTAGTGAACATAGCCACTATCCCAAAAAATTTACTTAACATTCCTTCTCCAGTCCATTTTTGTCACCTTCTACCCTAAAGCACTTAGATTTTAATGGTTTATATTTGTGCTATGCTCAAATATAAAATTACTGTGCTCATTTTTTCCAAATTTTGGTTTTGCTTTTCCGGGAATTCCATATAAATACAATTATTCAGTAAATATTCTAAAGCTGCTGTGAACATTCTTGTACAAATCTTTTTGAAATCATATTTATTTCTCTAACAGTAAATACCTAAAAGTGGTAGGTTGTATTCTGAGTGTTTTAACTTTTTGAGAAACTGCCAAATTGTTCCCCAGAGTGGTTGTGGCATGTTATACTCCTACCCAGGAACTTCTCAGCATTTTAGTTACTCCTGATATTTACCAGCAGTTGTCATCGTTTTAAATTTTAGTCATCCTAGCTTGTGTATGTGGTATTGTGTTGAAGTTTAAATGATCATTTCTCTGATGACTAATAACATTGCATTTTTTTAATGTGCTTGTTGGCTTTGTATGTGGGTTGTTTGCTCAGATCTTTGTCTTTTTCAAAATTCAGTTGTCTTATCATTAGTTGTAAGAGGTCCCAAGTACTTTTGTCATATAAATTTCTTTTTTCCCAGTCTAAGCTTTTCATTTTCTCAACAGTGTCTTTTGATCAGCACTTGCCAAATTTTATAAAGTCTGATATTTTTCCCCTGTTGTTTTTGCAGTTCTTTATATGCCAAGAAACCATTGTCTTTCTCCAGGCTTCAAAGATATTGTTTTCTTCTAGAAGATCTGTGTTTGTGCTTCCTGGTTTTGGGGTTTTGTTTTTGTCCTATTCCCCCCCCATCCCCAATTTCTTATTTTTTTAAAAAAATTTAACTCATGCATTATTTAGCAGTGTGCTTAATTTCCAAATATTTGGGTTGTGGATTTCTAATTAAACTTGAATGGAGATTTGTTTAATATAGTGCAACATATGTTCTGTTTGAAGAATATACTGTAATTTGAGGGTGTAGTGTTCTTTAGATGTCAACAGGTGATTGATATTTCTTAGATCTTCTTCCTTTCTTTATTTTTTAAACTTTTTTATCTTTATTTTTTTATTTTTATGTGGTTCTGAGAATCAAACCCAGTGCCTCACGCATTCTAGGCGAGCGTGCTACCACTTGAGCCACATCCCCAGCCCTCTATTTATTTATTTTTCGAGAAGGAAGTATTGTTAGTCTGTTAAATTATGGAGAGGTGAAGATTTAAAATTGACAACTTTTTATATATTCAGATTGTTTTTTTCCCCTTAATTGTTTCAATTATTGTGTGATATATTTTGAGGCTCTCATTAAGAGCACACACCTTAGTGTGTAATGAGTTGATCTTTTATTATCATATGTCCAAAAAGATCTTTAAGAATATTCTTTGTCTTGAAATTTTCTCTGTCTGGCATTAATAATAAGTGCTGAATTCTTACTAGAATACATTTTATGCATAGTAATTACAGTTTATATCCTTTTCTATCCATATGCTTTCAGTCTTTTTAATATTTAAAGTAAGTTTTTAAATATATGACATATACTTGAGTTTAGATGTTCAATTGGGATGTTTAATTCATTTATAGTTAATGTAATTATTGATGTGGATAGATTTAGGTCTACCATTTTCCCATTTTTTGTTGTTGTTGTTGTTTGTTTCTTTTGAAAGCTGCCTCTATTGGTGTGAATCAATTATTTATTAAAATTTCATTGTAATTTATCTTTTAGCTTTACCTTTTTTGTTAGTATCTTTTTTTCAGATTATGTTACTTTTGTACCACTTGTATAAAATCTAAGTATCTTGCAACTATATAGTTCATACTTGCTACTATTTATTCTTGGCATTTTATGCTATATGTATCATTTCATTTTACATTTAGGCACACTGTAAACCCACAGTATATCCTCTTTTCTTTTTTTTTTTAAGGGCATTTTACATTTTATTTTTATATTTGTATTGTTAATGGACCTTTATTTTTTATTCATATGTGGTGCTGAGAATTGAACCTAGTGCCTCACACATGGTAGGCAAGTGCTCTGCCACTGAGCCACAACCCCAGCCTTCTATTTGTTTTTTGTATAATTATATATATTTTAAAGAAGCTAAAAAAGAAACGTGCTTTAATTTTGCCTACATATTCTTCATTTCCTTCCCAATCTGAGTTTCCATTTTGTATCATTTCACTTCAGCCTGAAGAAATTATAAAGCAAGTTTTATGGCAACAAATTTGTAAATTCTTAGTTTTATTTTATCTGGAGGGGGAAAAAAGGTAAAAATGCAAGTGTCAATTTTTGCTTTGATTTTTGGATCAACTTAATTGAGTTGTGATTTATGTACTATGAACTTTTCAGATTGTTTTAGCTGGCAGTGAACTTACTGGAACTAAAACTCTTTCTCCTCTGGTGGACAGCAGTTTAAACTCTAGTTCCAATGAGGTTCCCTGGTGTCTGCTTTATACCTGTGGAGTTTTCAGGTTTAGCAGATTTGAGTGGTTTTGCATTCAGACTTGAGAATTCCTTTCTGTGGCTTTTCATTTTTTCATCTCCCCTCATTTGTAACTGTTGTGGTCTTGCCACACTGTCTTCTGATTAGTCAGCTAACAGGTTTTCAGTATTCTGTCAAGTTTTCAATTGCTCAGAGTCACTAACTCAAAGAGAACAGGATGCTCACTCAGTGCCCTTTCCTACCTACTTTTTTTTCTTTCTTTTCAGCGTTTCCAAATGTTTGGTGTTGACTTTTTTTTTTTAAACACATTTTCTCCTATATTATTATGTTTCCAAGGCATTGGTCACATAAAGTACTCCACTACCAACTAGTACAAGTGACTCTGTGTGTGTTCTTAATCTGGGTCATTGGAAACTTGGGATGATCTTTGCTCTATTGGTTAGAAACCAAAGCAATTTACTAGACTTCATGGGTTATGGTAGTTACTGTTTGTTTTAATGCAAAGATAATATAGAACTTTGTTTTGCATTATTACCACTGTTATGTATAGAGTAAGAATCTTTTTTCCTCTCATTTTTGCCAATTAGAAAAATTGGTGCTGAGGGTAGTTAGGCTCTCAGAGTTATATGGCAGTTGGTGACATAAACCTGGGATTCAGATCTTGTTTTTTAACTTCAGAGCTTACATTGCTAATATTATATGGTGCTATCTTCTTTGTATTCTAAATTTATCTTATCTCAATTTATTTTAACTTCATCAGTTCTACCTGAAAAATAAGAGTAGGAGTAAAAGAATGATGGGGAAGATGCAAACTTGTCATTATAATACATGCTGTGTTTTAGGAAATGGAAGTACCAGTATTACCGAAAATACCCCTACCAATCACCGGTTCTTCACTGCCTACCTTCAATTTTAGTTCTCCAGCAATCACAACTTCCTCTCTGTCACCCATCGGTCCTTCTCAGTCGTTAACAAACAAGGTACAGAGCCATTGTATAAATGAGGTGATGTACTACTGAAAATGCTTATTTTAAAGCAGTGATTAATTTCTTTATGGAAATAATTACCTCAACGTAGGTAAAGAAAAATAAAATGGTGTCTTAATATTAAAAATTTAAATATATTTTATACATTATAATTGGAATTCTTTAACTCTTATGCAGTGCATTAGAGAAAAAAGATTAATTTGTTTCCCAACAATATTTCCAGTGAGACTTGGGGGTGGGGGTAGGAGTAGATGTTATGTCTTTACTTTCTCAGTTAGGTTTAATATCTTTTAGTTTGCTTCTGTGCCCCGTCCCTTGTTCCTTACTTTCACTTTTTCTCAACATGTAGTTTATTTTTCTCATGTAGGCAACTATCCAGCTCTAAGATTGTATATATTCCTTTTCTAAGAGGCAGCCAGATTTTATAGAAGAAACTCAGTGTTTTTTAGAAGTTCTGATTTTTAAATCTAAAAGCAAAAAAAAAAAAAAAAACTGAATTTTTTGGAAATAATTTTCTGAAGGTGTGTTTTATTGACAGTTTCTTTTCCTAAATAGCATTGTTTGTGTCATTTTTTAATAATTTGGAAAACCAGGTACAAATGACATCTCCGAGCAGCCCTGGAAGTCCCATGTTTAGATTTTCATCTCCAATTGTAAAATCTACTGAGGCAGATGTACTACCTCCATCCTCTGTAAGTAGTAATAAATATTTCATATTTAATATATATATTAACTTAATAATCATAACTTAATAAAGCATATATTTTGTATTTTATAAATATAAACTATTTCAAAGCCCTACTGTACTTTATCAGATCTGTGATGTTATTGGTAATAAGAAACGTAATTATTTTGTTTCCAACTTAAATATTCATAGTACAGAAAAGGTAATTGCATATACCATTTGATAGTTAATTCTCCTTCTCTGTGACCTCTAAGAAAAGGGACATTCCTTTGCTCCATTTAATATAGTTATCATACCCAAGAAATTTTATCATGATTTTATAATACAGTTCATATTTAGACTTCCCATTGTCCCTAGACTGTCAATTAGTTGATGTTTTATGTCTATTGGCCCTAGATCCAGATAAAGACTAGGACCTAATTACTGAATTATGCTGCATGTACTTAATAGATCTGTTGAATGACCTTTTAAAAAAAAATACATATGTATTTTTAGTTGTTGAATGACCTTTATTTTATTCATTTTATTTATATGCAGTGCTTAGAATTGAACCCAGAGCCTCACACATGTAGGGAAATGCTGAGCCACAACCCAAGCCCTGATGAGTGACCTTTTAATCTAGAAAAGTTCTGGGCTTTTTTGGTCATGCAACATATATTTGTTCATGATTAAATAACATTTTGAAAGAGAATAATGCATAAATTTAATGTACATTTTGTTCCAGGTTTGGCATTTTGTAAATTTTGCCTTCTGTTTTTGTCTCCTTTTTTTGGTCCCAACTAGTGTTACAGATCAAGTATAATTTCCTTGCTGCTTGCCGGAAACCCATCAGTTTTCCCCCAACTCATACTTTTTATTTAAAAAATTGCATTCAGAAACTGGACATTAGGAATGCAGCATTATTTTCTGGAATGTTTTGAAAGGGGGAATATAAGGCCTAAGAAATTCTTTTTTTTTTTTTTTTTTTTTTTTTTGAGACAAGGTCTTGCTGTATTACCCAGTCAGCAGTCTGGTCTCATTCCTAGGTTCACATGAACCTCCTGCTTCAGCTTCCTTAGTGCTGTTACTATAGGTATACACCACAGTGCCTGGCTTATGAATCCCAGATTTAGATATTGTGGAAATTATATAGGTGAAATTTAGTGTGTGTGTGTGACACTTAAGAAGACTTTTTTGTTTTTACAGATTGGATTTACATTTAGTGTGCCTGTTGCAAAAACAGAATTTTCCTCCACTAGTACTTCAGAACGAAGTATAAGTAGTTCTGGTAAGTAAAATTTTTTTACATATTTTTGCAAAAACAAAATTGTATTCATTAGCATAGTATTTCAAATCCTTTCACCTTTGGTAATTCTTCTAAGTGCTTTCACTTGAATGAAGTTAGCTCTGAAAAGAAGTTTTTGCTTTCTAATAATACTTTCTATTAATGGTTTTTCAGCAGGACAGTCACCATAACAAATTTATTCTCTGTTTAGTCAAAATACTGAGCAAGTTAGTTATAAATTAAGTTTAGTTTTACTGTAAATTTGTCTACAGTATAATTGTGGTGGATCTCATCTCCAGGTTTATGAGCATTTCATAAGCATTTTCATTTGTAAAGGTTATGCTGGCCTGTGCAGGTGATGATACATAATCTCTGAACTGAAAAAAAAAATTGACGTATTTGAGGAAAAGGAATTAGATAATTAAAATAGGATCTTGTTATAATAGTAGTTGTTTTCTTTTCACATGGACTGTGCTGCTTAGGATAAGAATTCTGAACAAGGGCATTTTCCCCAAGAAATAAAGCCAAGGGAAAGGGTACAGTTACAAAAGAAAAAACATTACATTCTTTGTAAATATCAAAAAATTTATTGTGAGGTTGGAGAGAGAGCTTTGCTTGCTAAGTTTGTGATTCTAAATTTTTTTATTACCTTTTTTTTAATCAAACAGCTGTATGTAATAAAAAGTAGCAGACATTTCAGTTGTACTTCTTACAATAAAATTTACGGATTAAACCTTGAATTATGTAGTAAACCTCTCATGACTTGTTATGAAGAAAGGTATTAAAGTCCTTTCTAGATTTTACTAATGCTTTAGTAGTGGTAACTGAATGTGTAACAATTTATTAAAATAGCTTTATTTTGTGAGAAATTATAATGTGAGAAATTGCCCAGGTTTTTTTTTTTTTTTTAATGAGTGATTACGAGTACATTTATGTGTGGCATCTACAAAATTGTATATTCTCACTTTAGCACCTTTGGTTCTCACCATTTTTTTTCCCTCTTTTTTTGATACTGGGGATTGAACCCAGGGGTGCTCTACCACTGAGCTACATCCCCAGCCCTTGTGTTTTTTTATTTTGAGACAGGGTCTCACTAAATTGCTGAGGCTGGCCTCGAACTTGCGATCTTCCTGCCTCGGCCTCCCGAGGCTGGGATTATAGGCGTGCGCCACCGCGCCCTGCTGGTTCTCATCACTTCTATCATTTAGCAAAGCTGATTGAAAATGTGGAAGTCATGATTAATTATTTTGTGACAGGAGCTAGTTTTCCCATTTTCTTCTTTTTGTCTCTTTGAGTGCGCTTCAGGTAATCCTAAAACTTTACCTTAAATTTACTAAAAACAATTTAATTTTGATTATAAAAAGTAAAAACAATGAATATGAATTCATTTTACCACTAGCAGCCACCATTAATTTTTAGATAGAAACATTCTAAATTTTCTAGACTTTCTAACCTGCTTTTGCCCACAACTATGCTTTTTAGCATATGCATTTTATTATGTCACTGTTATAGGCAGTTTATGTAACCAGACCCTTATTGATACTGTATCATACAGATTTTTAATATAACTGAAGGATATTTTTAGTCATAGCATGAATTTCTGTTGAGAATTTGTTTTAGGTTTTTTTTTAAATCTCTATTTTAAATTGCTGAGCAATCAAATACATTATTTTAAGCAGTGAACAAGTCTTGCCCCAGTGGCTGTATCCCCAGTGTTTCAGTTTAATTTTCTTCTAATGAATTTACTTGCTAACAGTTGTAGTTTATACTTCTGTGCCTTTTTGTGACATGTGGGGTGGTGAGGGGAAAGTATTTTTATCTCCTTATAATGGTAAATTATGTTTGCTCATTATTTTTGAATTATAGTGACTATCAAAGTTTTAGAAATTGATTTAAAAGGGCTTAGATTTTTAAAATGCATTTAGTTCAAGAATCCCGTGCTTTCCTTGGCATAATATTTTTTATAATTTTAAAAAAATTACAGCTCAAGATATCACTGTGGTGAACAGCACAAGCTATAAGAAGCGAGATGAAGATTGTGAGGGCCTTTTTAGACCTGTAAAAATCCTGAAAGAAGGAAGTGTTCTAGATGTTCTGAAAAGCCCTGGTAAGATGATAGTAGCCCTTGAGATAGTAAAAAGAAAATCTTAATTTTAAACTCCCTTGATTTCATTTTAATGTGATTTGTGTTATAATGTGGGTTCCTTTAAAAAAAGTAACTACCAATAATTTGATAAGCTGTTGAATTTTGAATGTAGATTTAGTGAAATCTAATTCTTTCATGGGAAATATCTTAGAAAACTACTTTAGAATTCAAGATCTCTGTATATAATAAAGAAATCTCTTTAAGAGGCAAGTATAGAAAGACAATATGAGTTTTCTATTAATTGAGATGGGCCAATATTGAATAAGAGTAAACTTGACGATAACACCTATTAGTCTTTGAAATAACTGAACTGCCTTCTCACATTATTCCCCGGATTGGTACATATAGAATGAGGCCAAATTTGCTGAATTTTAACACAGATATGTAGGAAATTGTATTCACTTGAAATAAGATTTGAAAACTAAGTCACTTATATGATGATGTTTATTTTATTTTTAATCAACACAGTGTTTGTATCGTGGGGTACAGTAGTATAATGAACAAATCAGGGTAAAGCAGGTATAGAATGGGATGAGTCCAAGTCTTTAAATAGAGGATGTAATAAGTTTGGCTTCTACAACAAGTTTCAGGGTTAGGTTGTTTGATTCTGCTTTCTTATTTCATAGGTTGTGTATACTACCTATAGGGTTCCGGTAATTGAATTAGTTTTAATTCCAGAATGCTTGCTTATAATAAAATTATTAGTCAGTGGTAATAAATGACTATTATGATCTAAAAAGTAGAATTATTAGCCAACTAGTAGATAAGCAGCAACTGTATAGTTTTTTGGACTGGGATATGTCTGAAAAATAGAGTGCATATGTGAAGCCCTGGATTCAGTCCCTAGAAAGGGTGGTGTATTCTTTTGCCCATACATGTATTTAGGGTTGCACTTTGTTTCTCAACCTGGTCCCCTTTTAACTTTTTTAATAGGAACATTTTTCAAGTATTTTATTTTGTACTAGAGATTGAACCCAGGGATACTTTACCATTGAACGTCATCCCCAACCCTTTTTATTTTTTATTGTGAGACGTGATCTCATTAAATTGCCCAGGCTTCCCTTGAAATTGTGATCCTCCTGCCTCAGCCTCCTGAGTCACTAGGATTATAGATATGTTCCACCAGGTCCAGCTTAAATAGGAAAAATTTTATAAGAGTCTTCTTATAAAGTTTATTTGAGTGACAATGAAAAGGAAAATAAATTTAATACTGTCAGTTTTCCTAATTTAGTGTTTCAAATAAACCATTACAAAACAACATTGCTGGGCTGGGGATGTGGCTCAAGTGGTAGCGCGCTTGCCTGGCATGTGTGAGGCACTGGGTTCCTCAGCACCACATAAAAATATTGTGTCCACCTAAAACTAACTAACTAACTAAATATTTTTTAAAAAACCCAACATTGTTGACTGCTGGGAGTGACTGAAATATATGGTATCATTTTGCCGTTATGCTAAAGTAGCTGTAGGCTTGATTATTTCTTGATACCAGTAGAAAACCTGTAAGGACCTTCTATATTGTCTTCCCTTCTAATGCTTTCTTTGGTGATAGTGTTGCTGTGTATAAACTAAAAGTTTGTTGTCCCCAGGAAAGGATTAGAAAGTCATTCTCATGAATAAAGTATAGCTTGAGTGAATCAATTCAATGACGGCTTTGAAAATACCCTAATTGTCTAAATATACCTTCCATTTTTACAAAAAGATACACCTGGCACTGGGTTATGGCTCAGCGGTAGAGTACTCGCCTAGCACATTCGAGGCCCTGGGTTTGATCGTCAGAACCACATAAAAATAAGTAAATAAAATAAAGGTATTGTGTCCAACTGCAACTAAAAATAATATTTTTTAAAAAGATACTTGACAATTATGAAAGGATTCTGAGATTATATTAGAAATATATTTGAGTTGTGTTTGAGTTACTGTTTACGAACCACATGTGAACATGTATTTGAGTAACATCAGCTGCTGTTCAATGAGGATTAAAAAACTGGGTTTTAATCATTTTTATATTTCTAGGACTTACTAGTTGGGTTATAGTATCATTTGTTATTAAAACATAGTTTAAAACTTTTTTTTTAATTTTTAATTTTTTTTAGTTGTAGATGGACAACACAACACCTTTAACTATTTATTTACTTATTTATTTATTTTTATGTGGTACTGAGGATTGAACCCTGTGCCTAACAAGTGCAAGGCACACACTCTACCACTGAGCCACAACCGCTAACCCTTTTGTGAGTTTAATATAGTTACAAATATTCCTTAGCACCTTGTTGTACTTTGAGGAATACTTATCAAATAATCATGCCTGCTCAGCTCTGCTTAGCTGGTTTTATTGATGGTTGAGGTTACCACAACAGTGGATTATGACTGGATAGCATTAAAACATTGTAGGTATTGAAATTGTTTGGCAGGGCCCAGAGAACACCCAAATGAAGGGACAGACATGAGGGGACATTAGGACTGTGCTGTAGTTTAATATTTTGGGAAGGCAGACTGCAGTAAAATGTGGATGACAATAGTGTACATCATTATAGTAGAAATTCCTTGAGGGAGAAGGTGATGTGTGCTTATTTAAAAAAAAAAAAAATCTTTTGTAGAATTTTAACTTGTCTAGATGTTGCTTATTTATGCTCTTAATAAATATGTATGAAAAACAATCCTTAAAAGCAGTCCATTTGGTATTGTAGTAACTCTGCAAGAAGGTAGATGTTTTTTTTCCTCTGTAATAATGTTGCAGTTAACGTTTTGATTGGAAAACTTCTCTTTTTAAAAACTCTCTGCTCTTTTTCTCCATTGTAGGTTTCACATCGCCAAAGGTAGATCCTCTTGCTGCTCAGTCTACCGCAACAAGCCCAGTAGTTTATACAAGACCAGCAATAAGTACATTTTCTTTGAGTGGAATTGGGTTTGGGGAGAATTTAAAGGGTGGATCATCATGGCAGTGTGATACATGTCTACTCCAGAACAAAGTTACAGACAACAAGTGCATAGCCTGTCAAGCAGCAAAATTGCCATCAAGGGAAACTGCCAAACAACCTGGAAGTGGGACACCAACCAAAAGTGGCAAAGCAACTCTTTCTGCGTCGGCTACAGGCTTTGGAGACAAATTTAAACCAGGAACTTGGGATTGTGACACCTGTTTAGTGCAAAATAAACCGGAAGCAATGAAATGTGTAGCCTGTGAAACACCGAAACCTGGCACTGGTGTGAAGCGAGTGCTCACATTGACAGTGGTTTCAGAAAGTGCTGGGACCATGGCTGCGTCATCTTCCAGCTGTACTGTGGCATCTGGTTCTTTAGGATTTGGAGATAAATTCAAAAAGCCTGTGGGGTCTTGGGAGTGTCCAGTTTGCTGTGTTTCTAACAATGCAGAAGACAACAAATGTGTGTCCTGTACTTCTGAGAAACCAGGTATGTTTATGGCTATATGGAATAATTTTACTCATTACTTTAGTAGGGTGTTGTAATTTATTCTGTAAAAACAGCTAAGAACAATCTCAGTATTTTAAATGGTTCAAGATGAGCATCTCCTCACATGTTGATTTTTTTTTTTTTTAAACCATCTTGAGGTTAAAATGACTTGATAGTAGGGGCTAGATCTTCATGTTTGCTTGGATAGGTTGTGTGTCCAGCATATACTCTGACCTCCATTTTCTATGTGCTTTTATTAAAAGCTTCTTGCTCTTCCTGATAATTTTCTTTCTTTTTTAAAAAATATTTATTTAGTTGTAGATGAACATACAGTATCTTTATTTTTATATGATGCTGAGGATCGAACCCAGTGTCTCATACATTGGAGGCAAGCGCTTTACCACTGACCCACAGTCCCAGCCCCCTTCCTGATAATTTTCAATGTTTCGTAATGTAGATGTTGAAAGCTTTCAGAGTGGGGCATTCTCACTCAATTCTTCACAGAATAAAATGTTATTTTTCTCTTTTTCTCTAAGTAGAAATAAAGATAATTTTGTCATTTATAGGGATGTTTCTTTAAGGGGTGAACACTGACACTTTATGAAAAGGCTGTAGCTGAGCAGTATTGATACCTGTAGTCATATGCTGTTTGCCAGCAATGTTGCAGTGATAGTAGATTTTTGAAATATTAATGCAAAAAATTGTAACAGCTAGAAAAATGGAGTTAATTGAGTTTCTTCTGTTTCTCTGTTCAAAATTGAGTACTGAAGATTCACATCTTAATTCATTTGGAAGTGACTCTTTGCTTGTTTTGTAATACTAGTATATAATTTTATGATACAGATATAGTGATATAGATATGAATAGATCATGAACGTTCTGACAGTTATACTTCCTGTTTTTATTGTGTTACTTATGGATGTGTCCTTTTGTGTGTGTGTGGGGGGGTTGTAGTTGTAGATGGACAGCATGCCTTTATTTTATTTGTTTGCCTTCATTTTATTTATTTATTTATTTATTTTATGTGGTCCTGAAGATCAAACCCAGTGCCTCACATGTGCAAGGCAAGCGCTCTGCCACTAAGCTACAGCCCCAGCTCCTCCTTTTGTGTTTGTAAAGTGAAGCTACATTACTAGCCACACTCTTTGCCTTAGCACTTTAGCCATATTTCTAATTCATGCCGGATACTACAACACTAAGGTTTCAGTCTTCATTCCGAAATATCTTTTTCTTCCCATCTGGCATCATCTCCTTACTAAAGTCTTTGATACATTGAGGAAACCAGAATTGATTAAATTGACAAAAGAGTAATAAAACTTTGAATCCTCAGTAAGTGAACTTTTACCGATGAACAAAGGAGTCTTATAGAGGTAAAAAAGAACTTGAACTTTATCCAGAAAATGACGAATGATCATTTTCACCATAGGAATGACTCAAATTTGTATTTTTTTGATAAATCACTCTGGGTTTTTGGTTAATGGATTTGATGCCAATAGAATTTTTAATATTCTTAGTCCTATGAATAACATGCAATAGATAATGATTGTGTGTACTAAGGGAATCAAATCTAGGAGGGAGGGATATAGAATAATGTACATTGGAAGGCATGTTAATTTCAAGTTGCTGATGTTGACATCAAATACATGTGAGCCCTTTGGATATGCTGATATGGATCATTAACCCTCAGAGCTGGAGATAAGATGAGGGAGTCTTTTGTTATTTGAAGTTATCAAAGTCATGGGAATAGAGGTGAGTGGAGTAAATAGAGAAGACAGCCCAAACTGCTAATTTAGGAAGTGGTAGGAATAAAACTTGCACAGTTAATATTTTAAAGGCATAATCAGAGGGAAAACAAAACTGCATGACAGTAATTGCCTCTGAGGAGAATGGATTTCAACAACAGATGAGGGGGAAACTTACCAGAATAGTGGAAGTGTCAGAGAAAGATTGAGATAAATTGAGAAATATTTAAGGGAGAAGGAGCCATTTAGACCTACTAACCAAGTGGATTAGCAGAACCACCAACTAAGACTATAGTGACAGCTCAGAAGAGAAGTGTGGGAGGCAGGTACAGATTAAGAAACTGTCATTTTGGTGTCTAAGACCACTAGAGTAGATGACAGGACAGTGGACCAGAAATGGAACCCAGGGAGCAGTTGTATTGGCAAGAGAACAAAACAGAACATGCCTATACAGTATAGAAATCATTCAGTTAACTGGGAGAATCGACAACAGTTGCAACCATTTAGAGAAGTGGTGGTGGTCGAAGGAATGGCCGGGCTCTCTTGCTATGTCTTCATACCTTGTGCTTGGGTGAGCCCTTCTTCCCAAGCCACTTTACTCATAAACATGCTGGTTCTGCTTAAAAGATGTAATTTTCATCTCTGGGAATCCTTCCATGCTTCTTCATCATTTCTTCCTTCTTTGCACACTTGTTTTAGGTCATTTATCACTTGATAATGGTGCTGCCATGAGTTTGTTTAATTTTCCCCTACCTTAGGAATTAAATGTTATTTTACTCAACCTGATGTTCCCAGAACCCAACTATATTCTGGTGTTTAATAAATGTGTTAAATGGTCAGCATGTAATGGAGTGTAGGGTTGAATTGTAAAGTGGATGATTGTTTTCTGTGCAAAAACAATCATTTCAAATGTGGAGACTTGTGCCTTGAGATCTTACAATGAATATGGTATATGGCTATGTATTTTTTGTGTTAGGGTATTGCCTATAGTTTGCATCTTGTATCTTAAAAACACTGCTGTTTAAGAAATTGACCTTTCAATACTAAAGATTGAACCCAGGGGCCCTTTATTGATGAACTCTTATCTATCTACAGTCTTTTTTTTGTTCTATATTTTGAGACAGGGTCTAAATCGCTGAGACGGCCTTGAATTTGGGATCCTTCTGCCTCAGGATCCCAGCTAGCCATCATCGTCCTTTTAGCCTCTTAATTTGTGAGCATGAGGTTTTTTTTTTTTTTTTTTTTTTTTTTTAAACCACAACAATTCAAATTTGAGGTTAAGGAATTCATCACTAAGCAAGGTTAGAGCAAGCTGATCATTAGAGTTTTTTTCTGGCATATTCGGTTTCTTAATATGAAAAGTTAATAAACATTGAACACTTAAAAATATCATTAAGATGCTGATACAATGTAGTTAAATTTTCATGAGTTTCCCTATTACTTTTTAGGAAGTTCAATACCTGCTTCAAGTAGCAGCACTGTGTCTGTCTCTCTGTCTTCTGGAGGCTGCCTAGGATTGGACAAGTTCAAAAAACCTGAGGGAAGCTGGGACTGTGAAGTGTGCCTAGTCCAGAATAAAGCCGACTCTAGCAAGTGTGTTGCATGTGAAAGTGCAAAACCAGGCACGAAAGCTGAGTTTAAAGGTAAGGTAATGGAATGCCTCTTTACAATGCTGTTTTAAAGCGCAGTATTTACAAACAGCTGAAGTTTTTAAAAAGTTATTCATTCTCTGTTAAATTCATATAAAATGGAATATTGTCCTTAGAACTTTTTAATTCACATACATCTGAATTATTATGTCAAATTAGTTGTAGATCATTAGTGAGGTATCTTTGCAACTGGGGTAATGACCTCTTGTTATTGAAAGAGAATAGTGTTTTTATTTTTCATTTTTTAAAGTTGGTGCATTATAGATGTCCGCAATGGTGGTATTCATTGTTACATAATCATACGTTTACATGGTTGTTGCTTTTAAATGTTAACTCTCTAGATGAGTTTTCCGACTCTTATTTAACAGACTCTTATTTACACAGACCTACAACCTTATTATATATAGGTAATATAGCTTTGGGCTTTGGTTGCCCAGCATATGACCCAGAAAATGAACTCTTGAATATTTTGTTAATCATGTACACATTTCAGTCAAAAGTTTGATAACCCTGGGGGGAAAAAGAAATTTTAATATCAGAAGGACCAGTCAGGGAGAAGTGAGCAAGATTTTAATCTGTAAGAGAGTAAGTTGACAAGGTGGGAATATGGAGGAATTAAAAGTACCATCATTGTGGCAGGAGGATCTCAAGTTTGAGCAGTTCAGCAAGGCCCTATCTCAAAATAGAAAATACAAGGGCTGAGAATGTAACTTGGTGGTAAAACGCCCCTGGGGCTCAGTCCTCAGTACTCAAACAAACAAAACCCAAGCTTTCTCTTATTTTCTAATTTGCCTCAGACTGGTGGCTTTCAAACTCTTCTGACTAAAAAATCAAAGTTAGATATGAACTATTATATTTTGACTCATCGTACCCACATCATATTTGTCTATATGATTGAAATAACATTTTTACAAAATAATACTTCCCTCTGGTATATATGAAGTACCCTGGTGTTTTCTGTTCTCTTTAATTTTTAGGGGGCCACAGTCAGCATTTAATTGGATGACTAATGAAATACCACTGTCATTTTGAAAACTATTGCGTCTGGTTGATTTGGAAGATCACTGTTTTCCATGCCATTTAACCTCATTTTTTAGCTGTTGCTCCACATTTACTTTACCACATTCTCTGCCTGTGGTTCAGTGACCACCATATTTTAAATCTGCCCATAAAAAGAAGTAATTAGTTCCCATCTTTGGCCCCTTTATTTTTAGCTTTCTGTCAGTATTATTTAGTAGTTTAGAGAGTAGGTATAACTTACTTGCTTAAGATTCTCATGTACTTTTCCAATTGAGTTTCTCCTAATGAAAGGTGAGGTTGGTGGGTAATCATTAAAGGGGGAGCTCTGAGGAGGAGGGCTTATAAAAAGTGTGGCTGATTCTTGTTTAAATTTACTCATGGATAAGTAATATGTGCATATCTTAGCACCTTTTAATGGTTCTCTTTGAACCTTGCACTGTATTTTTAGATTCTTCAGCTGTAGGAAAGCAGCAAGAGACCGATTTTTATCTTCTCAGTTTAATACTATATCTTTATGAATATTGCTTCAGGTCATATAATTTTTCTTGTTTATTGTTGCTAAAATTTTTTAAATGCTCAAGTAAGGAACATTTACAGGTAAAAGGAAATTGTGACAAAGGTTCACGGTGAAAAGTTGCTCTCTTGTTGCTATTTTTTATTTTTCCAAATCTTCCTCCTCCCAAAGGTGATAGCTGTGGCCCTTTTAAAATCTTCTAATTTCTTTATACCCATTCTAAGCAAACACGCTCCTATTTGATGTGTTCTGATTTCCCTCTACCTTGTAAGGAAAAGTTGTTTACCTCACTTTCTTTCTGCCTTCTTGATTTATTATGGATTATTTTGGACATATTTGTTTTTCATTCTTTAGCAGTTGCTTGGACTGCGTGTTATTTTGCATGCCTGTTAGTTTGTCTTTAAAACAAAGTCCTAGCTATAGAATTTCTGGGGTAAAAGGGTATAATTTTTGTTAAATATTGACAAATTGCTCATCCCAAATTGCTCGTGCTGGTTTATACTTTGGTCTACAATAGAGTGTTGGGTGTTCCCAGTGTCACCACCACTAAAAACTTTATCAAACCTTTTTGATCTCCTCCATTCCCATAGATGGAAAGTGGCAGATCAGTATAGTTGAGGATTGAGATATAAGTTTTATATTGAGTATTTGTCAGTTTGGTTCATATTTTATTTTACCATTGGTAATTCTCCTCAAAGTAGGCCTTTTCAAAGTTGTTTTTATGTCATTTTGGCTTTTAATGTTTACATTGTGAAAGGATGAGTGCATTGATCCAGTGTCTTTGTGGCATCTTATATTTTTGAAGGCTTTGGCACATCATCTTCGTCTTTGAATCCATCAACTACGTCCTTCAAATTTGGTATCCCATCATCTTCTGGGCCTTGTGTATCATCTGACTCTGGATCTATAAACCCCATCAGTGAAGGCTTTAAATTTTCTAAACCTACTGGAGATTTTAAATTTGGAGTTTCATCAGATTCTAAACCTGAAGAAGTTAAAAAAGACAGTAAGAATGATAATTTTAAATTTGGACTTTCTTCTGGTTCAAGCAACCCAGCTTCATCAGCTTCATTTCAGTTTGGAGTGTCTAATCTTGGGCAGCAAGAAAAGAAAGAGGAACTGCCTAAATCTTCACCTGCAGGCTTCAGCTTTGGTACGGGTGTTATTAACCCTACCCCTGCTGCTACTGAAACTGTGGTGACCTCTGAGAATAAGAGCAGCTTCAGTTTTGGAACCATAGAAACCAAGAGTGTCTCAGTGGCTCCTTTCACTTGTAAAATGACAGAAGCTAAAAAGGAAGAAATGCCTACAACCAAGGGAGGGTTCACTTTTGGCAACATGGAACCTTCCTCTCTGCCTTCTGCCTCCATGTTTGTTTTGGGAAGGACAGAAGAGAAGCAACAAGAGCCCGTCACTTCTACTTCTCTGGTTTTTGGGAAGAAAGCTGACAATGAAGAGCCGAAGTGTCAACCAGTGTTTTCCTTTGGGAATTCAGAGCAAACCAAAGATGAGAGTTCTTCAAAGTCAACATTTAGTTTCAGTATGACAAAACCATCTGAGAAGGAATCTGATCAGCCAGCAAAGTCTACATTTGCTTTTGGAGCTCAAACCAATACTACAGTTGGTAAATATTAGAAAATTTTTACAAGGGTCTTTAATATTTCCGTAAATGCAGTAGGTCAAGGAATGGTTACATAGAACATGCTTGATAGAGTACCAGCTATAGAGGACAGATGGGATTTTCAGTTTTAATCGCTCCAAACCCTCATGATTCTAATGAAGTTAACTGCAGGTCTAATTTTAAGAAAAAACAGCTCTAACGGAAAGCTCATAATAGTGTATCTTTGTCTTTCTCCCTCATAATTGGGCCTTCTACTTGGGCTTTTATAACCAGAATTGTTATTATACTATCTAGAAAAGTAGGTATTTTAAATAAGCTCATGAAATATTGTATAATTTTTATGTGAAGTCCTTCAGTTACAAATAGTTAACATTTATCATCAGTCATTTAAGGAACACAGCCTAGAAATATAATTAAATCCTGAGAAAACAGAGACAATTCTAAAACAAAAGTCCTGAAGAAAAAGAAATAAAAATAGCATTTTTAAAAGTAAAGAGCGTGGTTGTTAAACTTAAAGCCATTATATGGATTTAGTAGCAGAAAGAACACAGGTGATAATCAGATTTGTGAAATGGAATTTCCCAGAACACATTGCAAAAATAGATATTGATATAAACTAGATCTACAGTAAGATGCATTAAAATAGGAGTTCTTAGAAGATGAGAACATTACCTGGGAGATGTCAAGTAAGTGACAGAAGTTTTTCTAGATATAAAGAAAGACCTGTCTTAAAAATGGAAAGGTGGGCTCAGGGTATATCTCAGTTGGTAGAGTGTTTGCCTTGCATGCACAAGGCCCTGGGTTCAATCCCCAGTATCAGGAGGGGAAAAAAAAAAAAAAGGAAAGGCCCATACTAATTGACAAAGATCAGTGAGTTTTAGGACACCAAAGCCAAAACTCTGAACGCTTCCAAAGAGAAAAGCTGTTTGCCATAAACAAACAGGTATCAGAGTAACATTAGACTTCTCCTTTGCCAGCATCAAACACTAAAAAAACAAAAGAGCAGTGCCCTCAAAATAAAAATGGTTTTGGACTTAGAATTCTGTAATAAGCCGAATTTATCCAGACAAAATAGAGGTCTTTCAGACATGCAAAGTATAATTTAAAAACCCATTAATAACACTTTTTAACAATAAATTAGAAAATACTCAAAACAAGAACCTAAATAATGTGGAATTCATCAAATAGTTGCAAGCAATTTTTTCTATTAGATATTTTCTTGGAATTTTAAAAGCAACCTACAAAGAAAATCATAACTAAAATTACTCTTTTGAAAAGGAACAAAGCAGATCTCATCAAATTTGGTCATGCAATCCCTAGACCATAGTAAATGCTTTTAACCACCCTCCTGTTAGCCAACATGAAAGTGAGCCAACAGGCTCCGCTTTTTATAAATCATACTAATGCCCATAGGACACTGTGAACTGCCTGGACTAGTGTGCAATATTGGAACTCAAAACATTGAAATAGTAAAAAGTCCTCTGTTAGGTATTGAGGGTCACCACATAAAAACCATCAGGTTTCCTTTAAGTTCTCATCTTCTAAGAACTCCTATTTTAATGGAACTAATAATAGTGGTATAGCGTGTCTCATTTGTGTTTTCTAACATTTCTAATTTTGTATTTTATAGCATCAGTGGAATTTATAGCATGCAGAATAATTGAGTAATCATTAAAGACGTACTTGTTCCTGAGAGTAGCTACTCCACATCCCTTTACATGAATTCTTAGAAGAACTTTTGTGGAGCTTGATAAGCTATGCTAGTTCTGAAATGTACATGGAAGGGAAAATAACATAAGAAATTTTGGGGAGAAGGGCAAGCACACAGACAGGGGTATGTGACATTAAAATAATGAAAACAGTCTAATGACAGTAACATCAGAGGAAACAGTATATATAAAGGTAGCATTGCAAATTGGTTAGTAAGAGGTAAATAGTGCTGGGAGAACTAGCAATCCTTTTGGATAAATTGAAGTTGTTGTACTGCATAATAAATTGCAAAATCAAACACAAAAGTACAGCTAATCTGGATTGTTCTCCAAACACAGTATCAATTTATATTTGGATTTGAGGGAAAATATATATATATATATTTTAAGTCTTGAATGCCAAAAGCCTTCCTGTGGGGGGAAATATTTATAAGCTATAAAAGAAAAGATATTTTTCAAAATTTAGAATTAATAGATGATCATTCTGTGAATAAATCTATATAAATACAAGCTTCTATTTTTTTAAAACTATTGAATTCCAAGATTGTAGTGCAGGAAATGCCTTCTGAGATGATTTGTACTTAAGGGTTAATGTTGTTTTCTTAATTTTGTCTTACAGATCAAGGAGCAGCAAAGCCAGTTTTTAGTTTCTTGAACAATAATTCCTCTGGTTCAAGTACACCAGCAACTTCAGCTGGTGGTGGCATATTTGGTAGTTCCACTTCTTCCTCCAATCCACCTGTGGCTGCCTTTGTGTTTGGACAGGTCAGCAATCCTGTGAGCAGCTCTGCTTTTGGTAACTGTGCTGAATCCAGTACATCTCAGTCTTTGCTGTTTTCTCAGGATAGTAAACCAGCAACCACATCCAGCACAGCTACAGTGGTTACCCCATTTGTCTTTGGGCCGGGAGCCAGCAGTAATAGTACTGCAACCTCTGGTTTCAGCTTTGGAGCTACAACCACTACAGGTACATAACACATTGTGTAGTTAGATTGGCTGGAATACAAAAATGTCTGTTCTTAGCAAATAATATAGCAGGCTGCCAGCATTCTTCAGTGGCATGTGTGCCTTTGGTCATCTGTGCCTGAGATGTTGTACTTATTCATTGTATAGAATAGTGTACAATTTGTGTTCAGGTTGAGTATGTTTAATTTTGGCAACAGTTTTTCTAACCTTTGCAAGAATTTAATTAATTTTTCTGAGTTTTCATTTTGAAATGTCAAGTTATAAGTAATTAGTGGTGGTGGTTTTATTATTATTCAGTTCTCATGAATGCTATATGTACATGTATATACAG
The DNA here is from genome assembly GCF_045843805.1 of Urocitellus parryii. NCBI lineage: Eukaryota > Metazoa > Chordata > Mammalia > Rodentia > Sciuridae > Urocitellus > Urocitellus parryii. Next base: position 147,007,910 of record NC_135538.1, on the reverse strand, counting down.
CATCAAGTAATTATTTCTTCATGTATTGAATTTCTGGCAGAAGATTATCTTTTTATATTTTTTAAGTAATAGTTGGACACAGTATCTTTACTTATTATTCATTTCCATGTGGTGCTGAGGATCAAACCCAGCACCTCGCATGTGCTAGGTGAGCGCTCAACCACTGAGCCCCAGCCCCAGGCCCAGGAGATTTATCTTTTTAGTTGTATCCCTTTACCAAAAAAATTTGGCTATGAGGTGGAGGAGTTTCATTCATGTTAATTGAAATCTCTGTTTATGTGGATTCTGTTTTACTACATAAGAGTAGAGTTATAGTCTCAATCATTACTTACAACTTGTTTTGATCAAGGTAAGCATCTAAAAAGAAGGATGGACTTTGAGGGTTTATGGAATCTTTTGAGGACTGACCGTAGTGACAGTCTTGATGATTTACACATTCCTTTGGCCTCCAGGGTCCTCCTTTGTATTTGGCACTGGGCCTCCAGCATCATCTGCCACTCCAGCATTTGGTGCTAACCAGACCCCAACATTTGGACAGAGTCAAGGTGCCAGCCAGCCCAATCCCCCAAGCTTTGGATCTATATCATCTTCAACAACATTGTTTTCTGCTGGGTCTCAGCCTGCACCACCTACTTTTGGAACAGTGTCAAGTAGCAGCCAGCCTCCTGTGTTTGGACAACAGCCTAGTCAGTCAGCATTTGGCTCTGGAGCAGCTCCTAATCCCAGTAAGTTTGTACAATAATGTGGTTTGTGTCATACTTGGAGTCCGTGTGTCTTACTACAGGGAGTTATGTGTCGATTACTCTCCTTGGATAGGCCTACTGTATTGTCTTATGACACTTTGATGATAATTAATACTAATCTTTCCATGTGGCTTGTTTGCTTGCTTATTGATTGACTAATTGATTGGGTACTAGGGATTGCTTACTTGCTTGCATATTTATTTATTTATTGAATACCAGGGATTAAACTTGGGGACACTGAGCCACATCCATAAGCCCTAATTTGTATTTTATTTAGAGACGGTCTCACCAAATAATAGCCTAGCACCTTGCTCTTTCGAACTTGTGATCCTCCTGTCTCAGCCTCCCCAGCCACTCAGATTACAGGCATGTGCCACAGTGCACAGGGTGACTTGCATATTTAAACAGAAGTTTCTATGACTTTTTAAATATGACTGATCATGCTGTATTTTAATCATATATTTTCTCAGAATTGCACTGTTTTTTTTCTTATTATGAAATGTAATCTCATTTATAGAAGTGGGTAAAACAAATGAACAGTGTAACACTGAAGCAAATACTTGTGTAACCACCACCTGGAAGCCCCTTAGAGATCCCATTTTGATCACATTCCTTTCCACTTAGATCTTTTGTGATCTGTGTGTGTGTTTGGTAATCATTGTTCTTTGGACTTTAAAAAAAAAGTTTACAGATATGCATCTTTAGGAAATATAGTTTTGTCTGATTTTTTTAATCTATAAGAGTAGAATCTTACTGTATGTAATCTTTTGTTTTTTTACTTTTTTCTCTTTGGTTTGTAAGGTTCGTTCATGTGATTGCATTTAGTGTGTTCATTATCACTCCTGCATTGTATGTATATACCACAGTGTTTCCATTTACTGGTTTTTTTTTTTTAATATTTATTTATTTATTTTTGTTTGTTTGTTTTTAATATTTATTTTTTAGTTGTACACAATACCTTTATTTATTTATTTGTTTGTTTGTTTTTATGTGGTGCTGAGGATCAAACCCAGGGCCTCACAAGTGCTAGCAAGTGCTAGGTGTGCTAGGTGAGCTAGGCGAGTGCTCTACCACTGAGCCACAACTCCAGCCCCTCCATTTACTGTTGATGAAGGTTTAAATTGTTTTCAATTATTAGAAATTGCTGCTCTGCATGTTCTTAGATATGAACCTTGGGGTACATGTGCATGCTTTTCTGGAGTATATAACCCTGGGTGAGGTCACAGGATTAAGAGGTCTATGTATCTTGTACATAGAAGATAGTTGATGGTTTGCACCAATTCACATTCTCTTACCATTGTATGAAAAAAAATTGCCATTTGGATTCTATTTAGATTCTATTTAATGTCATTTGTGGATTCTTGAAGCATTTTTGGCCATTTTCTGATTGTTTCGCTTTTGCTTATTGGTTTGTAATGGTACTTTGTGTATTCTAGTATTAATACTTTATTGGTTAATAAATGTTGCAAGATTTTTCCTGTTTTGTGACACATATTAACCATTTTAATCAGGACTTTTTTTTTGTAGTGTGGAATTGTACAGTTTGGCTTTGTTTTATACGGGTAACATCTCTCTCTATCCCAATAGAGATACAGTATGATTGGGCCAGTATTCTGATAATGCACATACTGTATATTGCTGAGTAGCTGTGTGGTATGCTGTGATTTTCTTTCCTATTCAAAATTTTGTTGCCTGTGACATCAATGATTCCTGCTCTTTTAACATTTTCTTTGTACTTATAATTAAAGTTTAAACTTCCTGAATTTGTATAAATATTTCCTCAGTATTTTTAAAGCCATTAACTGTTTATTAACATCTGAAAAAACTTTCTTTTGAATCTGATCTTCCACTAGGCTTCCTAGCCCAGCTGTTCTACAGTGGTGGCTTTGTGCTCTCTTACCATCACCTCAGGAGTTCCTTTAAGCATGACTTTTGTCTTTTGTACTTTCTCAAGAGATTTTTTTTTTAACCTTTTCTTGTCCCTTCTTTTGAGATTTTGCCTTTAGTATTATTACTTTTTATTTTTTGAATTATTTTTTATATTTGTTTTCTGGCTGTTTCTTTTATTTCTCTGATTTTGTTTCATGGATAGAGTGTTTTCTGTTATCCCTTAAGATGTTAGTGATACTGAGTTACTGGTTTTTTCTTCAGGTTTCACTTTCCTGCTTATTTCCCCAGATTGCTTTTTCTGTTTTTGTTTTGGTGTTAATACTGTCACCAAATATCTGGTGGTCCTTGGCTGTCTGCTAATAGTTGTAAGAATGTAGGATACCTAAATACCACTTAAATCCTTTACATACTGCTGAAGAGTATGCCTCTTCAGTTTTATTGTAGGCTTCTCTGATTTATCTAGCATTATTATTATTATTATAAACACCTGGATGTTAGTATCTTTAGGTTTTTCATCTTAGTTTGTTAAATTCCCCAGAGAAAATGTTTGTAGTCATCTGCTTAGAGGGTAACAGGGATCCTCCTGCTTGCCAGTGTTCTGGGAGCTGGGTCAGGGAGGATGGGTTGAGGTCACCATATGCGTTATGGCAACCTGTCATGTTCTTACCTTTGACTTGCTCCAGAGACATCTCCAAAGACCAAACTTTGGTTTGGTGTTAGAGTTTGTTTCTGAAAACCATCCACATTCTTTCTGATAGTTTTCTTTGTTGTCATCCTTGTCCTTGTTTGTTTGCTGGCCTCGAAATTGGCAATCCTTCTCAGACTCCTGCTGAAGTTACCAGCAAGCATCACTGTACCTGGTCATTCCCCTTTCCTGTTATTTTAATGTACTTTTCAAAGAAGATAGACCTGAATGTATGTCTGTTCCACTGCCTTTAACTAGATGTGTACTCTGCCCTTTTCTCCTTGGTCAAGGCCAAATTGTTTCACTTGTTAGAGATACCAATTGGTGTCAGAGAAAATATTTTAATTTTCTGTAGATTATATAATCATAAGAGATCTTAACTCTTTACATGTTTTCATATGTTGATGTCAGAATCATTACTAAAGAAAAACTATTATTTTTCCTTTAATGAAGTATTTCTGCTTCAACTATTATAGGTTCCGGTTTCCAATTTGGCAGCAGCACTACAAATTTCAATTTCACAAACAACAACCCATCAGGAGTGTTCACATTTGGTGCAAATCCTAGCACGCCTGCAGCCTCTGCCCAGCCTTCAGGCTCAGGGGGCTTTCCATTCAACCAGCCTACAGCAGCTTTCACAGTGGGGTAAGAGGATTTGCTATTCAAGTGAAGGTCAGGAGTGTATGAATGCATGTGTTTTGCTTCCTGAAAGTCGTTCAGATGCAATATACTTTGGGTGAAATTAATATATTCTCCAACACCAATTTGCATTGTTTTAATTTTGGAGATTTGTAGCCTGAAAAAAAAATATTAGTTGTAGTAGTAGTGTGTGTCAGATAAAGTGGAAAATGTATTTGCTTCACAGTGTCTTTCCTGCTTTCTTTTCCCTGTTGCTGGTCATGTAAAAAGTTATTATGATTCTAACATTTTTTTATTGAGCATCATGTCACATTATGAAGTTTTTTTCCCCACAGGTCAAATGGGAAAAATATGTTCTCCTCTTCTGGAACTTCAGTTCCTGCTCGCAAAATAAAGACTGCTGTTAGGCGAAAGAAATAAAGGTCAAAGTGGTGTTGCACACACAGTTTTAACGACAGCTGGTGCCCTTATTTCAGATACTGGATTGTACTCCAAACTGGGCTCGTCTGAAGTCACATCTGCCTAAGGACTTCTTTAATTTTGGAATTTTCCTCCTTTTTCTTTACGGAAGCTCCACTCCCACCTCTCCCAATCCCCACCCCCCCTTTTTAAAAAAAATAATAGCTAGACTGGTGACTGATTCTTCAGCAAAAATATTTTATGATTCAGCACATTATTCACTGATTTTGGCATAGTCTGGCTGTCCCCAGGAATAGAGCCTGCACGGTGAATGGCTTTGTATAGACCCTCTTCGTCTGCACCGCAATGTGCGCTGATAAGCGTTTGTGGAACGCATTGAACTTGTAATTATATCTGAGGAATTCTGTATAGATTAGAGGACATTGAAATGAATGATCTCTATGCCGAGTTTGTGCTGGTGTACGTGTGAAGTGAGTGAGTTGGGTGTGTTGTGCACTAAGATTTTCTGATAGAGAAAGCCTGATTAAAGAACGGTCCATGCCAAGGACTTGTTAGATCTAGTTCATCGTCCATTTAATAATTATATGCTATTTCTACATTTTCATTCTTCTATCACCTGTCTTGCCTTTTTCATTATTTTATTATGAAACTTCTGTAAATATAATTTTGTTTCTGTACTTTTTTGGCATAACATAAATCTGTGAACTTGAAATTTTAATTTTGTGTTAGACATTTTTTTGTTGTTTGTTTAGTCTTGTCTCAGATTTTATTATGTAAATCCCATTATTCAAAGTTGCCTAAATCCATTTAGAAATCTTAAAAAAAAATTGGGGATACTTAAAGTTGAATTTATTGGCTTTTCTGATCCAGTTTTGTTTGGACCAAAAACCAGTATTGTACAAAGTATTAAGCATATATTTTTATATTTACTGAAATGGACTGTGGTGACTTTGGATAATAAGGAAAAGTTTAATATTAAAGCCATGTTTATTACAGTATAATTAACATGTTAAACCATGGGATAAATGCCATCAATAAAAATTTATGAAGCACTTTTTGTTAAAGAGTTTTAACTCATAATGAAGGTACACAGTAGCCATGGGAAGAGAGAAAAATTCAGCAGTGTTCAGTTAGAAATCCCAGAGAGTATATTTAATGTAGAGAGGGAAGGGTCTGAGTTGACAGCATGAAGGAGGCACCCTGCCTGTCTGGTGCTGGGGGTCTTGCCTATTTGCACATAGATCTTCATACTTTTTTGAAGTTGAAAATAAACACACACACAACCATTTGTTTGTATTATATCTTCCTTGATAGGTGATTGGACAGTGTTTATTCATAGTTTGGAGGGATATGTATCTAAAGCAATTTTCAAAAACTTTAGTGGTCCTTTTGTGTGATTTTTTAAATTACTAAATTATTATTTTATTGATCACTTTTTTTCTGTGGCCCCATGAACTCTTAGAATAGCATTTGGTATTTTTAGACTGCAATTTGAATGCAGTTAATATGTGCTTGCTTTTAATTTGAGGTGTTTGGAGTTGAAATTCTGAAATTTTACAATGTTTAGAAGCATTTCTGTTTTCCATAAAATGATGTTTGTCTTACCTAAGGTATCTTCAACCATCATCCATTTATAATTAATAATATATATTTGATACTTGACCTCTTTAGAGGTCAAATGGTGATAGTCAATGTTAGAAAAGGTAACTGGAAATCTGTGACTGCTAGGAAGTTAACACCTAATGCTCTTGTAGGTTGGTTCTTTGCCATTACCCATCCCAGGTAATTAGGCATGTCAGGCTTTCTACTTTTCTCAAAAAATATGCTAGAAATGTTTAGTATTCCTTTTTTAAACAAGTTACCAATAAACCATACTTAAGATCCCATAAATGGGATCTTTCAGCTTCCCAACTGAGTGTCTATAGAACTGTATTTGAACTTGGGACTATTTCCAATCTTTATTCCTCAGTACCAGGGATCGAACCTAATGCTTTGCCACTGAGCTATATCTTTAGCCCTCTTTGAGACAGGTCTTGGTAAGTTGCCCTGGTTGGCCTCAAACTTGTGACCCTCTTTACTGAAATAAATTGTTCATTTTAACAATTTGTTACCAGGCTGTTAATAGTTTAGCCTGGGAAGAATGTTTCCTTCTATTCTGATGGCATCTCCTTTTGGGGGCCTGTTTAAAATTTGAAATTCAGTGAAAAATTTTAAAGGTTAGCTTGTGTGTTTAATGGAAACTAATTTGATGTAGTATTGAGGAAATGGGGGTGTTATGTCCACACACTACTGCTCCCTAACCCTAACCAAGTCAGTCAAGAGAAATATGGAGCAGCTTTTACAAACTTTGCTCAAAGGACAATGTAGTTCTAAAATGTGCAATTGGGGCTTTGTTGTTGTAGGTGGACACAATACCTCTATTTTATTCATGTACCTAGTGTTCCACCTCTGAGCCACAACCCCAGCCCTTACTAGCTAAGTTTTTAACAGCACATTGTCTATATTTTTGCCTTTCCCGAGGATAGTTATCTGTGTAGGTTAGATTGGGGAGGGGTTTGTAAGACCAAAACTGAAAGTTTAAGTTGCCCAGCTGTCTCATAGTCTTATGGTGGTAGCTAATGACTCTTTAAGGACTGGATTGATTGTAATTGGTGTGGGAAAGAAATATCCCTCGAGGCAGATAATGTTTTCATAGACCCATTTCTAAAAATGACCCAGTTCACTGGAGTAGCCCCTGGAAAGTGGTACTTGGAAGCAAGGTCTCCCTAGCAAACCTCAAAACAGACAAACACAGATGCACTGGTGACACAAGTATTTATTGAGAAAAATAATACAAACTGGTGGCATACAAATTATTAAAAAATAGAATGATGGATTTTTATTTATTGGTCAGACATCAGAAACTGCAGATCAAATCCTACTATAATGTGCACATACTTTTTGAAATGAGGAACATCACTCATGCAAGCACACGTTGTGAAGACTTTGGTACCGGGGAGGGGGAATGGCAAGAATTTAAACATGGTACTTGCCAGATTTTAGGAATACTTTTATTTGGGCACATTCTTTGAAGAAACAATAGCCTCTTTTAATAGGGCTAAATGTAGAATGAAAACATTCAATACTACACACACCCCCCCTCAAAAAATCCCTTTATATTCCCAAGTATAAATTTTTATGTGTAAGCAAAACAATCAAATCACTGACAAGAACAAATCTTTTTAATGTAGGAGTTAAATTTTGCTAGTATTTTAAGACATTAAAACATTAGACAAGTGGCCCTCAAATAGAATGTCTTTTTTTCCCCCAATCCTAAACACGTTGAGTGATGGAAGGTGAACATTAAGATAGAACTACTGAACCAGTGCTAACGGAGTTGGGCCATACTTTCTCATAATACTGGCAAGTAAAGACTTTTCATCCAAATGTGCAGGCTTGCTTTCTTTTTTTATATAGTGGTCTTTATAAAGCAAGGCTACTACTCGGCACTGTGAACCCAGGGCCCAGCTTCTGCCTCCCAACATGAACAGTGGTCAGCCTGCCAGACTAGCCATTCCAGGATACTTTTAAAGTGACAAATAATGTTTGTACTAAGATTTTTTTTTTTTTTTTGGCCTTTTTAGGCTAGAGTTTCAACTTGAGAATTAGATTTTGACACAGAAAAGAGCCAATATCACTTATATAAGTGAAATATACCAAATAGAAAGGTTTCCTGAAAGGGAGAGTCCACCTCATAGCCACAAGGGAAAATGGGCACTGGGCCATGTTCTCTTTTTTCCCCATTGTTTTGTCACATTTTTTCAACTCTGGGAATGAAAAAGTACTTCCTCTAAGCACTGAATTCATAAATAGAAACAGACTTTGGTTTTGTTGTAAAGGCAAAGTAAGACTTAATGTGTATCCTATGGGAACACATGGTATAACTTGAGTCCACACTTAGAGCAAATTGTACTTCTCTAACCATAGCTAATTAAACTGAACTTTTTTTTTTTGTATAAATAAAAAGCCTGATGACAACTTATTTCAGTAGAAATTCCAAGTCAAAGATACATTCCACAGTTACCACTGAAGGACATTTAAACTTGAATTCCCCAATCAGTGACAACAGTAGTGTCTATACTATTTTAAGTTTGTATAACATTTCCCAATTTTCAATATAAATAAAAGATTTTTTGTTTTCTTTTTCCTTCAAAGAGCCATAAAACAACCTTCACAGAGGTTACAAGTGAATCATCTATTTAGTACTTGTACACACTTAACTAATAAATCTTACTGTTAAGTTTTACAATAAACACGTATTACTAAGGACACTGTCAAAGTTTCTACACACATTAAATGTTACTTTCACAGTTTTAAATATCAAAAGAAAAATTACTTTAAAAATTGAACAGTGATAACAGACATGTCTTGGGTTTGCTATAAATTTAATACCAAGAACAAAGCTTAGACTGATCCCTTAAGCAGTCTAATTTTAAACTGTACAGTACAGTTTAGTGTTTTTTGGAAAATAGTGTCAGAGTTGGAGAAAATGAGTAAGAATCAAAAAATTACAAATAGTTCGGGTATCTCTCTCAACACAGCTAACTGGGACACACAACAAAAGCACACACAAACATGAACAAAACCCCATGACTTTGCTTCAGCAGAGTAAAGTAAAATGGCAATACACAAAGTATTATTTTGCTTCACATTTCCCCTACAACTCCATCCCAAGCAGGCCCAAAATGAGCTGAAAGCAGCTGAAATGATGTCTGGAGATGACGGTCTCCCTTGCTTTGGAGAGAATAGTTCAGGATGGGAAAATTGCTAGCATTTCACAGGCTACTGGCATTTAGAGTTACTCATGAAATAACTAAGGTGATTTATTTAACTCTTGATGTCTCAACAGTCATGGAACTATACAAGAAGAGGAAAGGAACTACTATTTGAGTATGAAGTATATAAGTTACAACACTGAAAAGCATTAACACTTTCTTCATGCTGCACACAAATTTTATAGTAAATATGCAACATTTTGATAAAAGTTTTCCCCACATAGTCATAGTGAGTTTTGGGGGGCAGTGAAAATACTTGCACATGAATTGTATGTTTTAAATTTACAGTAAAAATTTACACCCCCTGCCCTTATAAACAATCACTAACTTAACTTTTCTCATTAAAAAAAAAATCAGTGATAATATAGCAATATGACTTAATACTTTTTCATCATTATGAAAAATCTGCCCCTAAACACGTTTAAGCATTAAGAATAGTTGCAGAGTTACACCTTTACTGCAGTGAACTGCAGTACAGACTGGAAACTTCAGGCAAGGAACTGCTAGGCCTGCCTCACTTGCCCCTTTCAAAAACACTGCAGCTGACTCAACACCTGCTGGCAAGGGAGGTGAGTGAAGAGTTCTCACTCCCTCCCTTCCCACACCAAAACAAAGAACCATTTCCCCAAGAAGTGTTAACTAAAAGATAAACTAAGTAGGTGTTTACAAAACACAACTGGACTTCTTCCATCATTTTGGGATAAACCAAAATAAAAATTTTAAAGTTTCATTTGGAGATTTCAAAGCTGAAAATGCTTTCAACAAATTCTAATGCCTTAGATCTAAAGAAAGTATATATTGTCCGTTGTTGATTATGAAACCACTGGCCTTCTTGTTGATCTAAAAATTTTTTTAACACTTGAATTTAATATATATGTTTTTCTTCTGGAAAAGTTCTTTGGCATTCAAGTAAAATCAATACTTTCAGAACAGTCACCTGTATCACACTGAAGTGACTGCTTTAATTTCTAAACCAATTTTACCCAGGGATACTGATGGCCTTGACACATAATTTAGTCTTGTCATTATTCCAAAGAATGGAATTCAGGGTTTTCTGGGACATCATCTGACCCCATTTCTTTTTACCACAATGGTTCCTGCTACAATGTCATAGGCTGTTCGATTATGCTGAAAAAATAGCAGTGTGATGAAAGCAGGGAAAAAAGAGGCAATAGAAAAATTCTTGATCAGAGCTCGTATGGTGGACCTAAAAAATTAAAGCAAAAATATCAAGGTATAGATGACTACATACAGATGAGTGGTATCCTACCCAAGTTCAAGTTGTACTTGAAACAGTCAATATGTAATTAAGAGAATTTTTACCTTTGATGTGTTATTTTCAAGTAAATATATCATGACCAAACTACTGGGCTCTTTCCAAAGAGTTCATCAACATAAGACTTAGAACTTTCATAAGAAAAACATCTCAGATGGGCTGGACTATGGCTCAGTGGCAGAGCGCTTGCTTGCCTAGCATGTGTGGGGCACTAGGTTTGATTCTCAGCACCGCATATAAAAAAATGAATGAAATAAAGGTCCATCAACAACTAAAATAAATAAATAAATAAAAATCTCATAAACTAAGGGTTTACAGTATATTTTAGTACTTTTTCCTGGAAGAATACTGTTCCTGGCTTACCTTTTCCATAGTCTCATCTTTTTTGTTTTTGGTACCAGAGATTGAACCCAGGGGTGCTTAACCAATGAGCTACATCCCTAGCCCTTTTTATTTTTTGAGACATGGTCTTACCAAGTTGCTGAAGCTGGCTTTGAACTTAGATCCTCCTGCCTCAGCCTCCCAAGTCACAAGGATTAAGGTGTGTATCACCACGCTGGGCCCATAGTCCCTTTTATTACCAAGTGTTTCCTTCTAAACTGAATGCTTAATGTCACATTCTCTACCTTATATGAAGTTCGAGCATTTTAAAATTGTCTAGTCTTTCATCCCCTCTCTCCTTTGTAGGAAAGCCATAAAAAGTGCAACAACAACAAACATCAGAATGAAGAATTATCCTATTAATATTAGATCTCTGCCCTTTGTGCACTGTATTGTTACCAAAAGGGGAAAAAAAAAAAAAAGCAACGGCTAAAAGAGTACACTGAATGCAGATTAGTTGTTTCCAAATCCATCTTTTAATTTCTGGTTGTGTCGCACATCTGCAAAAAATATCTATCTTATAAGGCTCTAGGGATTAAATTAGTTAATGCACATGTCACTTTACAGTGCCTGGTATAACTGTTTGATAAGTATTAGCCATTTTTGACTCTTACCCACTTTCTTTTATAACAATCCAGGTGTCACTCAGTCTGGCAATATTTACAGCTAGATTTTATTTGGCTCAACTGATTACCACCCACTCACCTTTACCACTCACATTACCACTAGGTGCCCTCCCTGGAAGCTAGATGCCAACTACTAGGGGACTGGAGGTATTACAAGCTCTGGCATTTGAGAGCAACAGGATATGTACATGTATTATGCATATCATCAAACTATTAGCCTATTTAAGACGAGATATAATGGTGGCTCAAGACAGAGTAGTAACTGACCAAATATCCCAGACCTAGGGAATTATAAAGCTGGGCCCCGAGGATTGGTACAGCATCAACACCTAAATCATCTTCTCATTATTGTGATTTATAAAAATGATCTTGAATATGTATACTGAAGTGGAAACAATCAAAAAAAGTTCACAAATGAGAGCAACTAAGAACAGAGCAGGGAGGAAGAGCAGGAGGAAAAGATTAACATTTAACAGATTCATGAGGTGAGAGGGAAAGGGAGAGAAAAGGGAAATTGCATGGAAATGGAAGGAGACCCTCATTGTTATACAAAATTACATATAAGAGGTTGTGAGGGGAATGGGAAAAAAAAACAAGGAGAGAAATGAATTACAGTAGATGGGGTAGAGAGAGAAGATGGGAGGGGAGGGGAGGGGGGATAGTAGAGGATAGGAAAGGTAGCAGAATACAAGTTACTAATATGGCATTATGTAAAAATGTGGATGTGTAACCAATGTGATTCTGCAATCTGTATTTGGGGTAAAAATGGGAGTTCATAACCCACTTGAATCTAATGTATGAAATAAGATATGTCAAGAGCTTTGTAATGTTTTGAACAACCAATTAAAAAAAAAGTTCACAAACCCTTTAATAATTGCAGTATATGTCATAAAGAGTGAGAATAATCTAAATTCAATATTCTAAAAATATTATAACTTATGCCATATTCAATACAGTCCTGTGTCACATAAGAAGGGACACATTGAGAAATGTATCATTAGGTGATTTTGTTCACTATATAAAAATCTTAAATGTACTATACAAAACTAAGATTCCCACACAAAGACATTAGTCAATATAATCTTATGAGACCACTGTGATGTATGTGGTCTATCCTTGACCAAAACATTATGCAGTGCAAAAATATACCTAAAATATACACTTTCCCAAATATATAGTAGATGAAGCTAAGAAAAGGACTTACGTTGTAATGCTAACATTTGAGGAAGGAATCACTAAAACTCGACTTGGAGCAATAAGCACTGATGTATCACATGTCACAACTCGAAGCCCTAGCAGGAACTTCCCGGGGGTAGCTCCACCTGCTCCCCAAATGCAAATTATCTAAGGAAAGAAGGAAAATTAAAAAATAATTTATTGGTTCAACTATACCAATTTTAAAGATAAGTTTCCTATTACTTCATATTTTAAAATTTTCAACTTAAAAGAATACTCAAAGGATAGCCATTTATTTCTGTGGTCTCTTAATATGTGCAACACAAGAATATATTTAATATTTCTCTATGACCCATTATATTTTTTAATAAGTTGTTCCCAAGGAAAAATACTCCCAAGTGTCCTCAACTAACCAACTTACAAGTATATTTATTGGTCACAGTATTTTTACGAGTGGAATTTTATTTTTAAGACCGAAAAACACTACAAAGAAATTATAAAATGTCTCCCTTCTAAACAATTTCTAAAAGTTGTTTTTTTACCTTGAAAAAAAAGTTAACTAAAGAAAATGTGGGAAAAACAGAAAAATACTTGAAAAATAATGATTAATTATAAATTTCCATTACTAAGGCTGATCATCTAAAGATTGATTCTTAAAAAAATTATTTGCTGCAGTAACTTACCTCATAGAAACAAACTAATAATCTGTATATAAGTGCCACAACCATCATTTTCTGCAAATCTTCCATTGACGTATCTTCATCTATTTCTTCTATTATATAATGCATAGCAAACTTAGAGATATCCCTACACAAAATAATAATTTGGGGTTACTCAGAATTAGTTACAAGAACAGTTATGGTTTTGTTTTGTTTTTGTGGTACTGAGGATTGAACCCAAGGACACTTTAGCACTGAGCTAGATCCCCAGTCCTTTTCTTGAATTTTTGAGATAGGGTCTATACTGCTGAGGCTGCTCAAACTTGTAATCCTCCTGTCTCAGCCTCCTAAATCACTGGGATTATAGGTGTACAACATGGTGTTCAGCTGTTAAATCATAAATTTTAAATGAAATTCTAAGCTAAACTTTAGGGTCCCAATCATCTAGTTGCACAAAACATTTACTAGCTTGTTCAACAAATAGGCATGGCTGGGTGGAGGAGCATGTTCCTGCCACATGTGCTATGCACCGGGCTGGAGATAGCTCAGTAGCTAAAGCACTTCCCTAGTACAAGCAAGGGCCTGGGTTCAATCCCCAGCACTACAAAAAATAAAACAAAAATTGCACCATCATGAGTGAATACTGTGCAAGCCCTGGGGATACAATGATAATTTGAAATGTGTCTATTTTTAGGGAGATTCAACCCAAAAAGGGAAACAACAATAAGTAATAATAATGACAAAGCAGGAAGCCAGCTGTAATAGGGAACCACAAATACCAGGGAAACATTTCAGTTACACTTAACCTTGTGAATGACACGTAAGCTAGGATCTGAAGGATGAAAAGAAGTTAGCCAGACTAAGGTAGAAGACAATTCCAGGGAAAGTGAACAGTAGGAGAGAAAGCTGTGGAGCAAGAGTGTGTGATGGAGGTTATAAGCAGTTTGATATGGCTCAGATATTAAGTATGAGAAGTGACAGTAATTAAGAAATAAGAGCATGTGTTAAATCACATGAAGAAATTCAGACTTTATCTTGGTGAAGAGAAACAAGTAAAGGGTTTTAAGGCAGGGGAGGGCAGAATCAGAATTTATGATCACTTTGGTTTTACATAGGAGGTTCAGTTGAGATAAAACAAGAGACTGGCTATGATCCAAGCAAGAGATGACAGTGACTGGAGTAAGGAGAAACCATGATGAGGCAAAGCAGCTGGCACTGAGGAGGCAACGGTCCAGGCTCAAGCTATCCAGGAGAAACTAGACACACAGGAGTTGGCATTGGGTGGTTTTGTGAGGAGGAGGGAAAAGGAGGAAGCACAGTAACACTCAGGTTCACATCGGCTAACTTTCATGACTAAGTTCTAGGTTTAACTTCTCATAAGCCCAAATTTCAGTCTATAACCCACAGAGGTAAGCTCAGTGCCTCAGTGCTTAGCAAGTGGTAACTGCTGTTATGATTATTATGAGTAAATGCCTCGCTTGGCCGTTCACTCGGGATTTGTCTGATAGTATGAGCAATCCCATCTGGAAATGTCACTAGTTTATTACTAATAGTCACCTGCCAGTTCTCTTCATGTCTTTGTCTATGGAGACTCCACAGGATAGTAAGAGGAAAATTAATTCCTGTCCTCAGAGAATAGTTGAACAAATGAGATTTGGAAGGCCGCACGCATGCCAGGCGAGCGCGCTACCGCTTGAGCCACATCCCCAGCCCCGGAAGGTTCTTTTACCTTCTTTTGAACAGTGAAATTACCAGAAATTTTAAAAGAAGTTTATTAAATTTTTTTTTCTTGGGGCTGGGGATGTGGCTCAAGCGGTATTGCGCTCGCCTGGCATGCGTGCGACCCGGGTTCGATCCTCAGCACCACATACCAACAAAGATGTTGTGTCTGCCGAGAACTAAAAAATAAATATTTATAAAAAAAAAAAAAAAAATTTTTTTTTCTTCTTTATAGGTATTTCTTTAAAACTACCACCACCACCAAAAACAAAAAACAGTAACTCTAACAAAGCTCTTATAAAGAAATCATGACCATGGCACACCTATTACCCACATAGCCACTTGCAGGCTTGAACAGAACTTAACAAAGGGACTCTAAAATAGAACTAAAACCTTTCTACAAATGTCCTTCACTTACTTTATTCCACTGAGGTGCATAATGGTTAAGACAATGGTTGCTTTTATAAAGAAGAGAATAAAGAAATCCACCATCTCTGCCATAAATCTGTGGGCCAAGGATGGAATAACATACTCTCTGCCTGCAAATTAAAAAAACAAATCAAGTTAGGAAACCCAATCACTTCATATCTGGGAACCAAAGTCAGATAATGAGGGGGAAAAGCAAAGTCAGGGCACAACTTAATAATTCTAAAAAATATATAACCTGAAGCAATTATCAGGTATTGATTCCATAAGGGTACTATTAAATGTAACAACTATTTAGAGAGTATTTATATAAGACTAGTTAGCTTACAATTTGCTTTCACCTTAATGTTTAAAATTTGATTTCTTAGCTAATGACTAGAGTGCCCAATACATTGCACTAGGGACTAGAAGAACTAGATGATCACATACAGGAAACAAAATCTAACACTTGTAGTAAAAATCAAGGTTAAGAATGGACAACTAGTATTAAGTAAATCCCTATATCCCACATGCTACTTTCATTTAGTTTTGCTTTCTATTAAAAAACAAAAACAAAACAACAACAAAAAAAGCCCTGATATCAACCTCCCAACCTAATTCTGTCAGGGGTCGTGTTCTGGCATCCACCAGTGCTCGGCCATGCACAGGATTCGCTTTAACGAACTCGGCGTATTCTAGTCCACCCCGAGGTGCACAGGGCCTTGGGTCAGTAGGCCAGGCCCGAAGTCATCCCTCCTCTCGGTCTGCGACCCTCCCCGACGCGCGGTCCCGCCATCGGGGGCCCAGGCCGGCCGTCGGGCCAGGGGTCTCCCCCTCGGGGGCTGCGGCTGAGCGCAGCGGCCTACCAACGAGGGATTCGCTGCGCGCGGGGCGCCGTGGCCCCGGGTGAGGGAACCCGTTCGGGCGCCGGGCACCGCGGCCCACGACCCCGGGCGGCCTACGACCCCAGGCGGCCCACGACCCCGCGCCTCTCACCCGCCTGCCGCGCGGCGTCGCTCGCCGTCCGCGCAGGCACCGCGGTTCCTACTCTTGTCACTGGTGTCGCCCGGACCGTCCCAGGCACGGGAGCAACCCGCGGCCCCAAGCCCGCAACCGGAGCCGGGGTGGCGATGCCCGCCGCTGCCGCCGCCGCCGCCGCCGCCTCGGGCCCCGCGGCC
The DNA here is from genome assembly GCF_045843805.1 of Urocitellus parryii. Lineage (NCBI taxonomy): Eukaryota > Metazoa > Chordata > Mammalia > Rodentia > Sciuridae > Urocitellus > Urocitellus parryii. The sequence continues at coordinate 146,991,299 of NC_135538.1, read as the reverse complement.
CCGGCGCCCAGGAAGTAGAAGGGGTTGTAGTAGCCGAGCTGCGGCGCGGCGGCCGGGGAGGTGGCGCCGGCCGCGGGGTAGCTGGGCGGCGGCTGAGGGCCGCAGTAGGCGGGGAAGGCGGCCAGGCCGCTGTGCCAGGTCAGGTAGCCGCAGTACGACTGCCACAGCCACTCGTGCACCTGCCGCGAGTACTCGCGGGCGCTCAGCCGCGCCGACCTCTCCCGGGACGCCGCGGCCTCGGGCGCGTCGCAGCTCGCCGGCTCCGGCGGCCCCGCGGCCGCCTCCCTGCGATTCCGGGGCTCGCGCGGCGGCTCCGGCTCCTCGGCGGCGGCGGACGCGGGGCCCGGGGTTGGAGGCCGGCCCGGGGCCTGAGGCTCGGCCTGCGGCCCGTCCCGGGAGCCGGGGGCAGCGGCGGCGACGGCGGCGGCGGAGGGGCCACTCGGGGAGGGGACCGGCTCGTGGTCTCCTCCGCCTTCCTCCCGCCCGGGAGGGCGGCCTCGGGCTTCCTCGGGCCCCTCTGCCATCGTCGCCTCAGCAGCACCCTCCGCGGTACCTGTCACTGAGCCTTTCCCTCCCCCAGCGGCCCCTCCCCAACAGCGCCGTCGCCACCGCAGCACCGCAGGCGTCAACAATCCGCCGCCGGAAGCGGAAACCCCGCCCCTCGGAGGCCGCCGGGAGGAGCCGGGGCGGCGTCTCCTCAGTAGCTGCAACCAGGTGGTCGCCCTGCTCTGGGTTTCGCGCTGCGCTTTGTGATGTTAATGGCATCCAAGTGGAGGCGTTTCTAGAAGTTTCTGTGGGGATGGGCCGAGGTCCTGCCGGGAAGACTGTGGAGGGCCAGGAGGGTTTCCCGCAGAGGTCCCGGGCGGACGCCGCCTGTTCTGCGACGCCCAGAGTGGGTGGACCGCGCCAGTTCACGATTTGTCCCGAGGATGCCGTGTTTGTGCCCTGAGATGATAGACCCAAAGCCCCACTCAACTGAGACGTATGTAAGATGGAATGTCTCAATGTGGACATTTTCAACTGAAAGAAGAGAAGAAGGGTTGTGCTGATTTAGGGGCCCGAGCAGCGCGGTTCTGAACCGTGCTTTCCTCCTGCTGTCGGGCCGCCTCCCGTTTCCGCAGATGTGCCTCAGCCCAGGGGACCTTTCCCTTTATTTTGCTGGGAAAAGACCATGGCCCAGAACTTTGGTGCCCTCTCTCAGTACCTTAGCCCATGCGGGATAACTCCTATCCCCCTGCGACCAGAATTCTAGACTTAATATTTCATACACACACGCACACATACATACGTGTATACATATGCATATATATAAATTGAACCACTGAGCTGCATCTACAGTCCTTTTTATTTTTTATTTTTGAGACGGAGACTTAATAAATTGCCTAGGCTGAACTTTAACTTGCATTTCTCCTGCCTCAGCCCCACCATGCCTGGCTACATATTTATATCAATCAATTAATTTATATCAATTAATTTATATCAATCAATTAATCATAGGACTTCTTTTTTTATTATTTATTGTTGGTCGTTCAAAACATTACATAGTTCTTAATACATCATATCTCACAGTTTGATTCAGGTGAGTTATGAACTCCCAATTTTACCCCGTATACAGATTGCTGTATCACATCAGTTACCCTTCCATTGATTGACATATTGCCTTTCTCGTGTCTGATGTATTCTGCTGTCTGTCCTATTCTCTACTATCCCCCCTCCCCTCCCCTTTTCTCTCTCTACCCCTTCTACTGTAAATCATTTCTTCCATTTGTATTATCTTGTCTTACCCCTCCTTTCCTCTTATATGTCATTTTTGTATAACCCTGAGGATCGCCTTCCATTTCCATGCGATTTCCCTTCTCACTCCCTTTCCCTCCCACCTCTCATCCCTGTTTAATGCAAATCTTCTTCTCAAGCTCTTCGTCCCTACCCTGTCCTTGTTTACTCCCCTTATATCAAAGGAGTCATTTGGTATTTGTTTTTTAAAGATTGACTGGCTTCACTTAGCATAATCTGCTCTAATGCCATCCATTTCCCTCCAAATTCTATGATTTTGTCATTTTTTTTTTTTTAATATTTATTTTTTAGTTCTCGGCGGACACAACATCTTTGTTGGTATGTGGTGCTGAGGATCGAACCCGGGCCGCACGCATGCCAGGCGAGCGCGCTACCGCTGAGCCACATCTCCAGCCCGATTTTGTCATTTTTTAATGCAGAATAATACTCCATTGTGTATAAATGCCACATTTTTTTTATCCACTCATCTATTGAAGGGCATCTAGGCTGATTCCACAATCTTGCTATCGTGAATTGTGCTGCTAAATCATAGGACTTCTAACCAGAAAGTGATGGTGACTCTGTTCCTTCTGAGTTCCTCAAGTGAACATGTAGACCTTCTCCATCTCCTCTAGCCACAATTCATTGTGCTCATTTGCTGAGTGTGTTAAGTGCTGGATGTGTGCCGGGTGTTGGAATACAAAGGTGAATGAAACACCACCATTGTGGTTGAGGGGATGACAGAACATATGGGAGAACTTGGCGTGTCAGTTAGTACAGGATTAAAGTGTTAGTCCAAAGTGGGGAGTGATCAGTTCTGCTTGCAAAGAGACAGGTGAGAACTTGGAATGGCTTTGTAGGAGGTGACTTTTGTTATAGGGACTGGCAGGGAGGGTGATTCCAGGGAGAGGGTGCAACAGGAGTGGAGTTAATGTAAAAAGAGCCAGGCTGAGGCAGCCTGAGAGGGCCCCACATAGAGATGAATCGCAACACTAGGGAGGGGTTGGACTTTTTTTTCTCCAGGTGAGGGAGTTTGGACTTTGTCTTACAGAGAGCAGAAGCTATAAAACAATTTCTATCAGGGAAATAAAGGTAGTCTGCTGAGGGCCATTACCAAGTAGGTATGACGCATCGTAATCCTTGCCAGTGTACCCCATGTTAAATGGACTTGCCTTGGAAATTTGCTGCGACCTTGCTTGTGTGTTTGAGAAAGGTGACCCTGCTCAATCACCAGGGTGGATCCAGGATTAGGGTGTATTCCTGCAGGAAGTATCTCCGTCCTTGGGTTTAGGGCGTGACAATAGGAGCTTTAGGGAAGTTGAGGTTGAAGATTATGGCTGCTGGGATTAGGGTGTTCCTGCTGCTTGTTCCCGTTGAGTTCTCGTGAGATTCAAATGGGACTTGAAAAAAGCCTCGTGGAGTAGGATTTGGGATCGGACATATTGGAATTGCCCCTGAACGTGTGTGGAGGCTGGTGTGAGATCGGGAATAAAGAATTGCTGTTTGAACCTACAAAGTTGTGGTGGCTCGTGATTCTGTGCCAAGCCGAGACATTGGCACTTGGCTTTTGGCAGTAGTCATATTTCTTTTTAAAGACATCTCTGTCTAGTAATAGTGTGAAAAATGGTTTGCATGGTGTAAACAGGAAGACATGGACTCCACCTGGGAAATTATCATCTGAATAAAATAAAGAGAACCCGCTGAATGAAGGCAATAGCAAGGGGGACGTAAAGAAGAGCAAGCACTTGCATGACATAAAGGAAACCCAACATGCGGAGCTTAGTGATTGAATGGATTTGAGTGAGAAAGAAGCACACAGTTTGTGGCTTGGATGACTGAAGGCGTGGATTGTGCTGCTATTCATGGAAACAAGGAAGGAGGATGAGCAAGATGGCAGAAGGGGCTGTATGGGGATATCCAAGGCTCCCAGCTTTGAACACAGTGTATCTGTAAAGATAAGGTCAAGCTACAGGTGGAACTTGAAGTGAGGAGTAGGTGGAAAGTTTTATGAAATGAGAAGAAAGAAAAGCCAAGAACAGAATGGGGTGGGGGGAGAAGGAGAAAAGGAATTGTTGAGATGGGAAGGAAAGTAGGATTGAGTGGGAAGAGACACTTTCCCTAAGAAGGGAGTGGTATAAATAGAGTTCTCCAGAGAAATAGAACCAGTAGTGTGCTACGGGAAGATAATATTATGAGAATTTGGCACAGGATCTGCTGTCTGCAAACCGGAGACCCAGGAGAGCCAACGATGTGATTCTAGTCTGAGTCCAAAGGCCTGAGAACCAGGGCATCAATGGTGTGAATTCCAGTCCAAGGTGGGGAGAAGCCTGATGTTTCCACTCACAAGACAGGCAGGAAACCAAAAGAACAGCGGAATCCCGCCTTCCCCACTTTTTGTTCTATTCAGACACCCAGAAGCAACGTTCAGCCTTGTCCAATGTAGTTGACACTAGAATTAACCAACATTGGGGGCAATACCTGCTGTCAAACCAGAGAGAAGGAATCAAGATGAGAGCTATGGTGGGCATTTTCTTTCCTTTTTTTTTTTTTTTTTTGTACTGGGAATTGAACTCAGGGCCCTTGACCACTGAGCCACATCCTCAGCCCTATTTTGTATTTAACTTAGAGACAGGGTCTCACTGAGTTGCTTAGCTCTTGCTGAGGCTGGCTTTGAACTCAAAATCCTCCTGCCTCAGCCTCCGAGCCTCTGGGATTATAGGAGTGCACTGCGCCCAGCTCTGCCTTTCCTTTTTTGACCACCTTCCCTGTTTTTAATCTCCCTCTTTTTCTGACAGCTCCCCAATTTCTTCCTACCGAATAAACCCCTCCTGGTCTGTGCTGCTGTGGTAGGACTGCAGGGGCACTCCACACTCCAAGCCACCAGGTCAACAGGTGACCCAGGCTCAGCTAAGTGACCTTAGCTAGGACTTGGAAACTTGAGCCAAGTGATCCTCGAATGGAGTGAATTCAGTGCCAGCTGCAGTCCTTATCTGAAGAGACTGCTGAGGAACTCTTGCAACTTCAACTTCTTCCTTTACTTTCAGGGGCTCTGATATCCTTTCAATAACTTCCTCTTAAGATTAAATTAGCAAGGGCTGGTTTATGATCCTTCCAGCTAATAATATGGCTGTGAGATGGCTTTTGGATAGTTTCATGGGGTGAGGGGAGGGAAATGAAGCAGAGATAAATAACTGTGTTCTGATCTTTAAGGAGTTTGTTTTGGAGAAGAAGCTGCTAGTAGAGTGGCTAATTATTGTTTTAGGGATTTATTGTTACTGTTTTATTGTTATTGTGGGCAGAGAAAGTGGTGGTTTTCATAGAAGTGATATATTTGTTTTCAGAATGATTGATTGTTCTTTTTTTTTTAAAGAGAGAGAGAATTTTTTTAATATATATATATATATTTTAAGTTTTCGGTGGACACAACATCTTTTTTTTTTTTTTATTTGTATGTGATGCTGGGGATCGAACCCAGTGCCCTGCGCATGCCAGGAGAGTGCGTTACCGCTTGAGCCACATCCCCAGCCCCTGATTGATTGTTCTTAACAATGTTTGAATCCATATTTTGATAGAACTGAAAAGGGGTATCTTTTTTTTCATTTAATTTTTTTTCCAGTACTGGTGATTGAACCCAGGGATGCTTTACCACTGAGCCATCCATGTGCCACCATGCCCAACTTGAAAAGAAAAGGCTTAAAACTTGGGCAGTCATGAATCTGTAGTTTTATTATGGATTTCTCTAATTTTTAGTGAGGTAAACACTTTTAACTCATCATCCTATTTGAACTATTCTTACTAGTAATATGTGGTCTACAGTCCTCATGGTTATCAAGTTGGTCTTTAGAGTGTTTAGTCAGGGATAAATTTTGCCTGATTTAATACATTGATAGAAAGCAATTTGTAAAAAAAAAAAAAAAAAAATTGAACTGCTACCAAAGGCTTATTTATAAATAAGATGCCCACATGCACTAAATAAAAGGCTAAATTTAAAAATGACTTAATTTCAGTGCTAACTTTTTAGAAATACACATAAATGAAGGCATTTTTTTCCTCCCTAGCCAAACTTGGAGAGAATTGCTGCGTAATACTTTTCTGCCCCCCAGTGGTTGTTAACAAGCATTATGAAATTTGTCATCTGCTTTTAAAGATTTTATATTATCAGAATATATTTTTCTTTATGATAGACTTCTTGATTTGAGGAATTTGAAGTGGTTTATAAATAAATCATCAATCACAAGAGGCACACATGACTTTTAAAAGCAGGTCCTACTTACTGTAAAACAACCAGAAGCCTTATTATGTAATGTAAACGGGACTCAGGGCAACCAGTAGGTGGGGGAGTTTCCAAAGCTAAGAGTACCACCGCGTCCTTCAGGCCCCACAGTACCCCAGGACCTTAAAGAACATCCATTTAACCTTTTCTGTTTTATATTAACAAAAACGAAGGACTGTCCATTAGCTCCAAGTTATTTATGCATATATTTATATTGCCCATGAGATTCTGGTAAAAGTGAGGACTAGATTTTACCTTTGAAATATGAAATTGGGGTGAAAGGAGAGCATTCTTTTAGGTATGAACATCACAAGATAAAAAGCTCAAAATAAGTAGGATGTGTGAAGAAAATGGTTGTGACATACAGAGGAAAGGGTCAAAAAGAGAACTGGGTGACATGTTAGAGAGTCATGTTATGCACAAATGTTAAGGGAGGGAGCCGAGTTTGGCTTTGATCCAGTCAACAACAGAAATTATTATCATTTAATAATAATAATTAGGGGCTGGGGTTGTGGCTTAGTGGTAGAGCACTTGCCTAGCATAGGTGAGGCACTGGGTTCGATTCTCGGCACCACATACAAATAAAGGTCCATCAATAACTAAAAAATATTTTAAAATAATAATTAATAATTATTAGTAAACATTATTTTTACTTATGATTACATGATCATAATTATTATTATAACTCAATGGTGGAGCATTTGTCTGGTCTGTATAAGGCTCTGGGTTCTATGAAAATAAATTAAGGAAAGCTCTTATGAAAGACAAAAGAGCAAATATTTATAACATTTAAGCGTTGGCTTGAAGGGTATGGGAAACATTTCTTTGCTTCTGCTGCTGCCTTTACTGGCACTGAAGCCACCAATCCAGGGGGAGTGAACACGGAAGCTCTTGAGCACTGGGTCAGTTTAGCTCTTCTGGGCCTGATTCAGATCCTTCTCTTGGAATTTTGCCCTTGATGGTGGGTGGCCCTGCTCTTCCCAAACTCCTCCCTGACCTCTCTCCAAAGTGGATGCCCCTAGTCTGAGTGCTGCACTTCCCCTCCCTGTTGTTATTTATTTTGCACATGATCTTATCATCATGATAAATTGGACCCATTGCCTAGCCAATCTGGCGTTGAGCACAAGCAGGGCAGGCACCGAAACTTCAGCTTAACTCCATCAGCTTCCCACTGTGTTCTTGGCTCTTCTTGCTCTTGCCGTCAGATGAACAAGTTTGCACAACTTCTTTGAAGGCTCATTTGGCAGCATCCACAAAAATTCAGAATTTGTGAGGCCTATAACTCATGAATCCCCCTTTTAGGAATGTACAGAAATATGAGCACTAGGGTACAAAGATTCAAGTCAAGCAAATTATATTTATAAAAGCAAAACAACAAAAATACATGAGCTAGTCATCAAAAATTCAGTGATTAGAAAACATAGGGATAATACAATTTGTCAATAAATCCAGTTACTAGTTCTTTGAAGAAAAAAAGTGCAATGCATAAAATTTTGTCAATGTTAAGAAGGAGAAATTGCAACTCTAGAACATTAAGAGGAAAGAATATAAAATACTGAAACAATTTTTATAAATAACACAATCTAATGAACTCATTGTTCAACTTCATCCCAACAATTGTGAAAACCCAGAGAATGTGGGTTATTTTCTAGAAAAAGGTAAATTGTCAAAATTGAGTCAGATCTAAAGACATTTGTTGCCACTGAAGAAATCTAAAAATTATAGAACTACCTGTCAAAGTTAGTTAATCTTTTAGTTATTTAATTCTCATTTTGTAGCTTTATTGTCTTGAGTTTATTTATTTTTAAAAAAATATTTATTTATATATGTATTATTTTTTAGTTTAGGTGGGCACATTATTATTATTATTATTATTATTATTATTATGTGGTGCTGAGGATTGAACCCAGTGCCTCATGCGTGCTAGGGGAGCACTTTACCACTGAGCCACAATCCCAGCCCTTGTCTTGAGTTTAGAGAGAATGCCTGTATAATTTTTCCATTTTGGAATTTGAAATATTAATTTTCAACTGTTATGTGATTAATTTTAAATGTGTTCTGTACCCTATTGGGAAAATAGTTTATATAATAGCTGGAACTTTCTAGCTCTCCTTCAAAAATCAGAATATTCTTTATTTGTTTGCCTACCTATCATCTATTTTTAGTTACAAAAGTAATATAAGCCTATTATAGCAAATTCGAATCACAAGGAAAGATGTTTATCTTAATCTCCCAAAGAATTTCCTCTCACTATTAAGGCAATTTCCACACTCTTTGCTACTTATTCAAACACACACAAAAATAACCTTTTAAGTTTCTAAATTCTTTAATTTTGCTTTATTTTTGCATATTCGTATCTCCTATATTTCTTAATTATTTTTGCTTCTGTTTCCTAACTTTTTGGCAAAAATGCGAATTGTCCTATAGTTTTTTATAGACAGAGCTTTTGTAGTCACCAAACTGTTACTGCAATCCTGTTTTGTTCTTTGATTCAAAAACTCCTTAAAGCCAGGTACTGTGGTACACATACTTGTAATCCCAACTCCTGGGGAGGCTGATGCAGGAGTATCTGGAGTTTGAGGCCAGCCTGGGCAGCACAGTGAGAACCTGTCTCAAAAAACAAATGGTTTAAACAGCTCACCTTTTCAGTGCTTAATTTACTTTGGTTGAGCTTTAAGTTTTTGCTTTATTGTCTTACATTCAGAGATCATGGCCATGTAATATTTACTTTGCAGATTCTAAGGTTTCACTTTATATGTTATTAATTTGTATTCTATATTATTAATATTGTAACCCTTGCTTTATTGTTCTGTGCTTATTAATTTCCCATTATTTGCCTATCTTTTTATTTCCAACATTGTGAAATACTGTGTTTGGTATGTGCCTTTTTTTAAAAAAAATATTATTACTTATTTATTGTACCAGGGATAGAACCCAGGGGCTTTTAACCACTGAGCCACATCCTCAGCCCTTAATATTTTTCCATTTTGAGACAGGGTCTCACTGAATTGCTTAGGGCCTCACTAAGTCGCTAAGGCTGGCTTTGAACTTGAGATCCTCCTGCCTCAGCCTCCCAAGTTGCTTTTATTTTCCCTCAAGGCAGACTGGATTATTTCATCCCCCCCACCCCCCTCTATATCCTAAGTACCAACCACATAGAAAATACCTTTAAAATATTTCATTTGTTGAATTAAAATCACTAGGTTCTTAGCAATTATGCTGGCAATTGTCTTTTACTATCTTTTGTTTTTAAATAAGCATTTAAAAACATTACTTGATTTGACTTTTGGATTATGTATTTTTCTTGTTTTTTTTATTAAACATTTTTCTCATGTGTATTATTTTGAAACAACTTGTAATCTGAAACAGACAAAAAATGATGCACTAAAAGGTAGTTATCTTCTTCTGAATGCATTTAAAAATTATCGGATGTTTGGTAAACCACAAAAGATTATGGAGATTTTCACAGTAAAATGCATGTTCTGACATATTCAAATAAATGAAGAGAGTAGAAAGCAAAAAGTATTTCCCTCTAACCTATATCTTAAAGAGAGAGTCATTGTTACCATTTTAGTGTGTGTATTTTCATATTTTCTGTATGCTATAATGATAATCACAGCTAATTCTTATATAACATTTATCGTATACGTCACATGTATGAATTCATTTACCCTACACAACAATCCGATGGGATAAGTCTAAGGGAGATAAACAAACTGAAGTGCAGATAAGTTAAATGATTTTTCCAACATTATACAGCTGATAAGTAATAAAACTAGTATTCTTGCTCTTAAGCACTAAACTATGCTGCCATTAAATATACAGTTTTATAATCAAACACAATATTGTTCTTTTAATTGACTTGCATTTTAGTAAAAATGTTCTTACACTCTGTTTTCTGATACATGCTCATTTTGCTTGATAGCATATTGTACACCTCTTTCCAAGTCCTTAAAATGTATTTCTTCCCACTGAACCAGCAAACCAGAGCTTCTTAGGTAGCATGTTTGTTTTGGTAGATTAAACTACTCTGGTAAGTAAATCCAATTTGCAGTTGTTTAAGCACAGTCGTCCTGGTCCATCTGTGCTGCTCTAACAGAATACGTGAGACTGTGTAATTTACAAAGAACAGGTTTGTTTCTTACAGTGCTGGAGGCTGGGGAGTCCAAGGCCTAGAGGCCCATTATGGTTAGTCCCTTAGTGCTCTCTTCTCCCTTTGGAAAAGTCAGAAGGGCAAGAGAGTGTTCATGTTTGTGCCCATTCAGGTGAAGGGAAGATGGAGTGGGGGCAGGGGAGGGGACCAGACCTCCTTTCATCAGGAAACTACTACCACAGTAACTGACTCACTCACTCCTATGAAGATATTAATCCATCTATGAAGGTAGAGCCCTCATGATCTCAATGGTCTCTTGACGTTGGAATTTAGTTTTCAACCATGCACTTTGGGGGATACATACCATCCACTGCATGCTATACAGGTTTATTTCTCATGTGACTAACTAGGGCAGGTTCCTGTCTTTGTCTATCTTCCATCTTGTGACTCAGGTATGAGTCACAGGCTCTTTCCACTTGGTATTTCTTGTCTAACCAGATAATATTGTCATTTGCATGATTGAGGCTGGTTGCCATGCCCAGGATCTGGTTGGTGGAGGGAAGGGGAATATGGAGAAACATGCTCTTTAAAAGATTGTTCTAGGGGTAGGGCTGTAGTTTAGTGGTGGAGTGCTTGCCCTGTGTGTGTGAGGAACTGGGTTCAACCCTCAACACTGCATTAAAAAAAAAAAAAAAAGGTATTATGTCCATCTATAACTAAAATATAAAAATTTAAAAAAGGTTATTCTTTTTTAAAATTTTAATTTGTTATATATGACAACAGAATGAATTACACATATAGAGAACAATTTTTTAGTAATCATTCTAAAGTAGAGTCACATCCTTTGTGTCTTTTAGGGTAATGATGACCATCGCATTCCACCGTCTTTCTTACCCCTATGCCCCCTTCCTTCCTTTCCCTCCCCTTTGGGGAAAAAAGGTTATTCTTAACTGAGACTTCCCACATTAAAAAATTACCCAGCATCACTCACATCTAGTTGGAAGGCCATGCAACTGCAAGGGAGGCTGGGAACTTAAGGAGAGAATAAATTGTGGTGGATGGCAGGGGCTTCTGTTATAGACAATTTTTATTGTATATTTGTTAATTTCATGTTTGAAAAGAATTTTAACACACCGATCTCATTTTAAATGATCATATCTTCAAAGGTATTACGGACATCTTTAAAGGTATTATGGACACACCTTTAGTGGCTCCAGAATGCGAACCAGACTTTCTGCCTCCATGCCAAGTTCCTTTCCATGAATGTAAGGGCTACTTTTTTGGAGCCTTAATGAAGTATGCCTTTTTTCCCCATTGACAATAAACCCTATTGGAATTATCTTTATCTGGTGAGACACTGAAGCCTTTTTGAGCCAGAGAGACTTATTTCTGTAAACTACAGAGTAGGAGGTTAATTTAATTAGAGAAAATGGCTGTCTAGCCAGTTGGTAAAAGCAGTCTGCAGAATGTAGACCATATTGCTGGTGTGATTATTTTAGATGCTAACAAATGAGAGAACATTTTGGTAACTCTATGAACCAGATTTCAGTTGTTAACAATGGGGCGTCTTTCCCTGAATTCCACATTCCCTGAATGGGCTTCCATTAAAATGTTCCGTCTGTACTCTTCAGAGGCTTGTACATCAACTCTGACTGAGCATACAGGGAAAATGCCCACCACATATTCAGTGGATTTAGACAGGCAATTTGGATAACTTAGGTTTTCAAGTTCACTTTTCCAGCAGATCGACGAAGTTAGCTTCCTTCTGCCTAATCAGCCAAACGAATACCAAAATCTATGTTTCAGTTGGCCACGGTCAGAGTTAAAGTAATGCCATTCATAATAGAAAATTGTTGATTATTTCCTCCAACTTTTATCTCTGTCCCAGAACATAAAGAATGCCTAACCTTACAACTTCTTTAAAAGCGTATGGCTGTGAATCTATACCCTTTTCTATAGATGCATATTTTACATGGTTCTTGAAAACTCTTTCTCTGGCTCTGCACACCTTTCAGTAATACTACAGAACAGTGTCTTTAAATATCTGTAAGCCTCATAGATTTTAAGAAGCATGGTTTCAGGAAGCAATCACTCTCCTGGAACCAACAGACTGCATCTGCCTAACTCTGATATTTTCTCTACAGCTTTTAAACGGAAGAGAATGCCTGAAGCAAGGGCTGTCATAATATCAGCTGAACGAGGGACAGGCAGCCAGAGGACATGTGTCATTAGCATCAGCTTTTCTGGGGGATGCCTGCTGTTCATTATGTGTGGACACGATTAGGCTCCACAGGGACCATGAGCAGGAAAGAGCAATCACAGGCTTCCCAAGCGAGTCTGTCTTTCCAAACAAATCTACAGAACCACTCTGTTCACAGGAAGACTTCCATTATACGTTTATTGACTTTTGGGTGGATGAAATGAGTTCAAGGAATGATTACTAAAAATAGCAAAAAAGAAAATTAAGATGCAGTTTCTGATTAGTTGCCAGGATGAATTATTGGCCAGAGGAAATTATTAACTGATTTTAAAAAGAACAAACCTTTGTGATACTGTAAAATGCAATTTATAAACTGCTATTATGGTTTAGTAAGTAATGTATTCCTTTCATCTGAGCCTTCATGTCATTATGGGGTATTCTTTTTGACAACGGATGGTCCTAAAAGGTAATGTGTTGAAATATAGTGGACATATAACTCAAATGTGCAAAATGATAGTTGTAGGCAAAAATTACCTTTAAATATAAAATGACTCTTTAATTGGAGGGTAAGCTGAACCAAAATTTTCTGATAGGTAAACATTACCCTTTGTTAGCTGCATATTCTGTGCCAATGTACTAAGCAAACAAAAGAGGAAAAAAAAACATTTGGAAAAAAATCATCAAATTATCACTGGGTAACTTGAGCTGGTTTCTTTTTCTCTTGAAACACAGATATAAGCTTCCTCACAGAAAGAAACAATGAAATGGTTAAAAGTGCACAAGAAATTGTGACATTGTAAAATCAGCCTCTCTCCTTTGAAGCAATTAAAGCCCTCAAAATCACATGTGTATCTGAAGTGGTACAGAAAGTGCCATTGGTTTTAAATAAATTCTTCTGAAATGAGAATGCTTAATGAAATTCATTTTTGGAATATTAAACTCATGAGATAATTCTTAAGTATTTGGTTTCAGTGACAAGGACTCCAGATCCATAGACCCAAATGTTTACCTTCCCTTTACAGTTAAAATATTATACATATTCAAGACAGAACCCCCGTTTCCCCCATCTCTGGCTCTCTCAGCGTTTCCTAACACAGGAAATGGATGATTTTAAATCTTCTGATGGAAAGCCTAAGGTGCCTTGACTGAAATACAGGGACGTGTGTGGAAAATGCACTTTAATTTTAGCCACGTTGAGTGAAGCTGGGGCAGGCAGGTGGACGGACACTCTGTGTGGACACAAGGAGTCAGGAATCCTGGAGGTGGATCTGGGAGTCATCTATGTAGAGGTGATGAAGTTAAGGGAGACAAATGAGCTTTTGAGGGGAAACAAAAGGGTAGAAGGGAAAGGAACCAGAGAAGCATGTGGCCTATCACAAAATCAAGGGAGTTTAGTAAGAAAAGGGCAGTGTCAGGAATGTTAATGGACAAGGACTGAGACGAAGACACTGGATTTGATAAACTTTCAGAGTTTCAGAAATAAGAGACCATAAGCCCATGTGTTTTGACCTTAGGTTCACTTGCTGCTTCTACAAGAAGTTAATGTCATGGGATCTCAGCCTTCTTGTCTTTAAAATGAGAGGATTTCCTGGATACACTCATCTAGATTCTTAGAACTTGAAGTAGACATTTTCAATGAGAGAAAGAATAAATGAATAGAGCTATATGTATTTCCTATCGGCTCCCTAGATAAAGAGTGGTTAGTACTGACTATTCACATCAAAACATTTTGCTGTATAAGGAAAACTGTTTGCAATGCATTATCTAAGAGAACAATATCATTGAGGATAGAATTTTGAAGATAAAACCTCTTTCAATTTTTTTTTTGTAGCAGGAATTGAACCCAGAGGTGCTTAACCACTGAGCAACATCCCTAGCCCCTTTTTTATTTTGAGATAGGGTCTTGGTAAGTTGCTTAGGGCCTCAGCCTCCCAAGCTGTTGGAACTCCCAAGTCACTGGGATCACAAGCATGATGCCTGTGTTGATTGTTCATCTTTATCCTGTAATTCTACAAAGTAAAGAGGTATAGGAGACCCTTGCCCCGCTTACTTTTGACAGATTCTCATTTTGACTTCTTTTTTTTAAAAAAAATATTTATTTTTTAGTTGGACACAATACCTTTATTTATTTATATGTGGTGCTGAGGATCTAACCCAGGGCTTCGCACATGCTCTACCACTGAGTCACAGCCCCAGTCCTCATTTTGACTTCTTAAGAATGGATGTGTCATTGATTCTGCAAAGTGTGGATTTCTTATTCAATAGATATAGCACTGGAATTCAATAAGGAACAAGAAACAAAGCTTATTGGAAATACAGCATTTTCTTTTTGAAATTTTATACACTGCCAAAAAATTTTCAACAAATTTAACCTACTGGTTAACAAGTCTGGCAGGTGGAAGGTGCCTTAAGGCATACAGAGCTGGTAAATCATTATTTGATCCTAAGTCTCGATTTGCATTTCAGGGGTAAAGCATGTTGAAAAGCTGATGTTAATCCAAGGCTGACTGACAAACCCTAAGGATTTTGAGTGGACTTATTTTTCCATGGAAAGTTATTACTATATAATGGGTGTGTAATATGTCCTTATAAGAGTGATTTCTTCTCATTTAATTACTTTCCTCTAAAGTTTATTCATAAATTCATCATGTCATTCCTATTATAATCTATTAACATATAGTATGTAGTATCGTATTTATAAAATCATCTATTCTGGCATCTATATATTAAAAAGGCCTGAAGCAGGTGTTTTCTCTGTGAAGAGGTCTTGATTCTAGAATTTTGTGAAGGCCTTCCAATCACAATGGCTTCATCTGGTATCTACCTTGAGGAACCATTCTTTAGGAAAGCTGATCATATGCTGAATACACTATCAACCAGAAGGACTCATCTATCTTTTAAGTTTCATGTATGAGCAAGGGGAAAAATCAAAGTGGAACAAAAAATAATCTTAATACCCAGAATTCATCACAGTATTTAAACAATTAGAATTTTACTCTCTTTTGGAATAAGTTTACAGTTCAAAAATGATATTTATTAAAGCCACAACAATATTCATACAGACAAAACTTTTTGTAGCAAAACCTTGGTACATGAGCATTAGTAATTTGAATGCTATATGGATATAGAAGATATTTTTAAAAAACGGAAATGATATGTTCCAAAGGCTGTCATAGGCACAATATATATGCTTGTGTTGTTTCTGCAAGCACAGAATGACACTTTATCACACGTGATCCAAGAAGTTACAATTCAGCACTATGTACCAAAAAGATACAAAGGAATATCTTAGTTACTCATTTTTAAAAAGCAGATACTATCAAGACTACAAAATAGGAGCAGCAAGCCAAACCAACAAACAATTCTTTAGGTTTTAGAAGAAGTAATACATCTATGGCTTTTTTCGTGGTCATTTTTGAGACTGGTTAGCGTCTGGCAAGTGGGAAAGAAGAAATGATTCTATAATAAAGCACGACACCATTTACAAGGCATCTGATATTTAACAGGCTCAAAACTGGAAAACAAAAATTGAGCTGTTCTCAGAGCAAAATTATGAGATTTCATGTAGCAGAAACATTGCTTCCTCTTATGCCGATCTTTTGGCAGAAGAGTATGCAGAAAAGTGAGTTGTCACGTGACATGGAGGAACAATACTGAAGATGAATAATTAGAAATTTACTTTTTTTTTAACCTTTGCTTTATTTATTTTTATGTGGTGCTGAGGATCGAACTCAGGGCCTTGCATGTGCTAGGCGAGCACTCTACTGCTGAGCCACAACCCTAGCCCTTTACTTTTGTATTTTACTATTAAGGATATAGGTCTTCCAAGGACCAAGAAACCAAATTTGGGCCTTATGTGGAATTTTCTCATTTATTTTTAGGACATGGACTGAAATATGAATTCATGCTGATAGTGTATCCACACCGATAAAGATGAAAATGTAGTAAAAATAAGAAAAAAATCATACATTTTTCTGGGCACACTACTACTATTACATCATATTGAAATAGTCTAAAAGGTAAAAAGGACGTTGATTCTCAAAGGTTTTTTTTCCAACTAGCAATTAAGCCTAAGTGTAAAAGTGATACATGCAGTATTTTTACCTATCAGTGACTGTTAAGGATACGAGGGGAACAGAATTCTTTTTTCTTTTCCTTTCAATCAGTAGTGCTCACAAGTTATGTGGAACTAAAATCACACACAAAGGTAAGTCATGAAGAAATGTTAAATATTTCAGAATGCCCACAAAGGCGTGCCAGACACGACGCTGTTTCTAGAGCTCGGGTCTGTTGGAGGCTTAACCTAACAAGTCGGCGCTGGAGCTCTTGAATGCTGCTTGCTTGTGTTTGTGTGATGGGACCGAGGTGGGGGGGCCCAGGCTTTCTGGAGATTAGGCCATAATTTCTGCAGGTTCAGTGACCAGCTTGGATCCATCCCATACTGTCTTGAACTGCTCAGGAACAGGAAATTCTCTCTGGAAAAAGGCAAGAAGAACAGAACTTGTACTTTACATTCAAGCTGCCTCAAGACTGGTGAGTGCCATGTCATGGGCAAAGCAATTCCATTGAACCCACATCTGCACCGTGGAGAGGTTTCTGTCACAGAGAGACTCTCACATGTGTCCCTTTTTGTGCCTATAAGCAATAGAACTAGCATTTACAGAGAACCAGCTAGGGGTTATGTGATGCCATCTACAGAAAGCAGAGGCCTGAGGGGAAGCAGCTGGCCCAAGATGGGGGGTGGCCACAGAGCAGATAGCCAGAATCCACACCAATGAAGTCTCTTCTCTTTGTTTTTATTTATTTTAACTTTATTTACTTTTAACTTTATTTTATTTATTTTACTATGTGCTGAGGATTAAACCCAGTGCCTCACACATGCTGGGCAGGTACTCTACCACTGGGCTACCACCCCAGCCCAAGGCAATCTCTAATCCACTCCTCTCTACCACATCGGGGTGGTGTCTTATTAACATGCAGACTCTGATTCAGTAGATCGGAGAGGGAAATGAGAATCAAATTTCCAGCACACCCTCAAGGCTTATGGCCCCAGCCACAGGGAGTGGAATTTATTCCAGTTATCACCTGTCTGCTGTTTGAGAAACTGCAAAAAATGTGTGTAAGCTTGTGTAAACATTTGTTATCCTGCCATTGTACTCTTTCCAGTGGAAAACACACACTCCATACACACCTGTCCCCCACCTCCACGCATACAACCACACAAAGAAGCACAGACTAGTCTAAAAAGGACTCTCCTTCTTCCCCAGTGATTCTCCAGACATTTAAGAGGAAGATGGAAGGGGACCAAGTGGAAAAATCAAAGTGGAATAAAAAATATTCTTAATATCCAGAATTCATCCAGTATTTAAACAATTAGAATTTTACTCTCTCTTAGAATAATTTTACAGTTCAAAAATGATATTTTTGTTGTTGAGCGGCCCCCTTGGCCCTGACTCCTGGAGCCTCCCTGAACTTCTTGCATGTGCCAAGCAGACTGAAACCCCACATGCGGGATAAGCTAATGTCTCTGCTCATGAGATGTGACATTTCACTGGAACACACATGACCCCTATCTTCCTAGATGGAGGATCCAACTGTTTCTTTTGAAAGAAGCGAATTATTTATTTTGCTATAAAGAGCAATGAATTCTCCTTGAGTGAAATCTGAAATGGGAAACCTTTAAGTCTTCAAAACCCAATGTGTCCCTGTGGGTGTGTCTGTGTGTGTTGTACCTCATATCACTTCTGGAGCTCTTTTTGATGCATAAATGAAGCTTTGTCCTATAGGTGTTCTAAACTCTCTGTTGGCAGAGAGAAGATAGTAATGTGATGATGGATTTGCTCTGGGAGGCTGATTTCCTTCAGGATGAACCACCCCACCATCCATCTCTGCATGGTAATGACCATGGTGGGCCCTCAGGATGGTTCCCATTACCTCCAACTTAAAAATGTATGAAGGGGGTCAAGGACTGAAGACTCAGGGTAATTCACCTGCTCAGGCAAGACTACAGTTCCAGCATAAAAACTCAGGCACTGCTTGTAGTCACTCTTTAGGCCAGCGGATCTTAATCTCAGCCCCACACTGGAACCACCTGGAAAGCTTTAACACCACAGATGCTGGGTGGCATGCCCAGAGAGTCCAGCTTAATGAGGCTGCAGTGCTCAGCCAACCCCGCTGCTTTCCTTAGCAGGTCCAGTTCCCATGCTGAGCCTTCTGCTTAAACAGCTGCGAAGGCGAGGGATCATATGATTTATGGCTCTTCAGTTCTGGAGAATTCTCCTACTCTGAGGCTCTTTGGTATTGCCTTGAGCTCTTCCATAATTTTTAGGGTGAGAGCCCAAGAAGGGACTCTTCTCTTGCAGGACTCTTCTCTTGCTCAGGGCTGGGTGTCCATATGTGGAGTGGTGAAGCACCCTCTGATGCTTGTAGTTTTGTGTTGTAAACTGAAAGGATGAATTCTAGGCTGCTCTATATGGTATGTGGCCTGTGGAGCCAAAGAACTTGGCAGTGGGGAAAGGAGCAGTGGGCTGCAGCCACGTCTGTCCATGGAGGTCAACCTGTCTCTGACTGCCCTGTAGACAGCTGGAGACTGACCTTTCAGCTCATGTGGCCCCTCTTCCTAAGGTGTGCCTGCTAAATGACCTTTTCTTCCATTCTTTCCTGGTTCACTAGTCCCCTGCTTAGACCCAGAGGGAATGATCTCTATTTATTCTCCTACTTCTAAGTAATGACAACTAGCAGATCCATGATACTCCATTATCCAGAAATGTTATTTATTCACTTAAATTCCCTTTTCTATGGATGAGAATACCTGCATGCTTCTTTTAGATGCTATTGGAAGGAAGGAGCAAAGAAAAGAAATGCTGGCAAAATCACTTAAGCTTGTGTTTCTCAGAAGGGCCACTGGGTGGCCCGATGGCATTAGAATCACCTGGGATGCAATTAGCAATCCAGATGCCCAGAGGCTCCATCTGGAGCCCCCCCCAACACCTCTAGGTATAGGGTTTGAGTCTGGCCATTCCTCCTCCTCCTCCTCCTCCTCCTCCTCCTCCTCCTTCTTCTTCTTCATTTTATTGTTTTGTCTTTTTTTGGAATTGGGGGTCGAACCCAGGGCTTTGTGAGTGCAAGACCGACACTTTGCCATTGAGCGACATGCCAGCCCATCTCACCAAGCTTCTCACTGATTCTTATGGTAAGTGGAGGATCTCTGACTTGAGAAAACCTTCACAAACAGTTCTACTTAACTGTCCCCTCTCCTCCTTCCCATCCCCCCCAAAGCCTTCTCCTTTCCTGTTCCCCTCCATCAGAGCTCAGGAAAAATATTTAGCCCTACACAATATGAATTCAGATGCATGCTGCGCTATTCAGTAGCAGCTGGCCAATTATAGTAGCGATCAGTGACCTGCTGTGGGAATGGGCAGTGGGCAGAGCCCAGGAGCTGAGCAAGAGTGGTGGAAGGCAACTCCCTGAACTTGTTCCCACCTGTGATGGAGCTCCACACTGGTGGTTTGTTGTCTAATCAATCTCTAAGAATTTTAATAATGACAGCTGCCTGGGAAGTACTTACATAATCACCATCCTGAGGGACAAGGACATTCATTTCGGAAGACTTGGCGCTCACCAGCTCACAGTCCAAGGCGTCTTCACTGAGGTACACGTGGCAGCCTTCTGTCTTGTTAATGGAAATTGTTGGCACTCTACCCATTACCTGAAATGAGGTGGGGGGAAATCTAGGGTCAAAGCAAACCGATAGAAATGTCAGTGTTCCCCAATAAATCCATCTAGATTCTTCTTGGCCTTAGCTTGGGCTTAGCCAAACGTTAGGAAGTGCTAGGTGGAAGCTAGGGAGACTGGTTAATGGGCTCCAGGGTGAATAGGGAGGTGTCATTTGGGGATACAATGAAAAGACCACACAAGGGGATTCTCAAACCTCTGGGCCTCTTTCCCAAGATAAAATTAAGGGATTAATTTGGAAACAGCAGCTAAATGTTTAGAAAAAGTCTTGCAGCACCTGTAAGTGGATCTGAACCATATATTTGATTTCATGATAAAAGAATCAAGATGCATTTGCTTTATTTGCTAAAAATTTTAGTTTTGACAAATATCTAGAAACTGGGATTTAAACAAGTACTAATACTGACATTTAAGAATAGGATTATTCTTGAGCAGAAACTGAGTAGATTGTTCCTAAATTAAGAATAAGTAAGAAACACTACAATTCTTTTCATGTAAGTACTTTTGGTGGATAAAAATCTCAGTGGATGAATGCAAAGTTTATATGAGATGAGTTCTTAGAAGTGTATTTATTTTAGGAGCCAAAACTGGGGGCTTAGCTCAGGATACTCATTATACTGATAAACAGGACTGTGCACAAGAGAGGGCAATTCCTGGTATTGTTTACAAATACTAAATGCTGTAAAAATTCTGATCAGTTTTAAGTTTCTCTTTGAACAGTTTTCAGAAATCACCCCAAATTGCACAGGAGCAGAATGCCCCCAAAGACACTATGATTTTCCTTCTTGTAATGGTAATTAAAGTGATAAAGACATCTCCTCTTTCACCCTGAAGAAAAGGCTAGATTGCAAACCAAAGCAGCAAGTCCTGTTGATGGTGCAGGTGATGTAAAGAATTCCTTGGGGGGCGTCTGGTCAGATCGCCCTACTTCTCTGTTTTCTCTCTTCTCTGCATAGAAACTGAACACTGAGTTGGAATTGAACCTCAGTGCTAAAGTAAAGGCAGAGGTAGTTCAAGGTCAGGTAAGTACAGGGCTCAGCCACAAATAAAAGAATAATAATACATATGTGTATTTAAAAAATGTGTCAGCAGCTATGTTTTGATAATATCGAGATTTGCTTATTTTATAATGATGTAGAGCATTTACATTCTGACCAAAGCTGTGTGAATACTAGGCAAGCAGAGCAAAGGGATGTCTTGTCACTGTCTCTTAGAACGTATTTATACGTTGCTAGAGTATGCCAAAATCCTGAAGTGTCCTGGGTATTGGAAAAGGCAATAGCAAAAATTAAAAATAGCCCTGTTATGTTAAGAACTGCAATTTCCACAGCATTTTGGTCAATGACGTATTTGAATACATTATAAACATGGCTTTCCCTGGTAGTCTCTGAATACTTTAGGAACAGAGAGTGTTTCTTATCAGGAGAGTTGGGCCAAAGAGCTCCTCTGCTGAGTGACAGGTGGCATGTGAGCTTGCGCAGGCGGCTACTCCTGCTCTACCTCTAAGTTCCTCTTTTAGTCTCATGTAGTTTTTCACAAACATGTTTCTCCATAAAATTTTTAACATTCCCATTGACTTCTTGGGTCTCTCTCTTTTCCCATAATTTGTGTATTTTACTATGATGTTTGCCAAAAGTAGGATGACTGGTCAGATCCTGTGAACTTCAGTCTTGACCTGGTTATTCCTTTCAATCTTTTAATAGCATTATTGAAGGAAAACCTGCAAACATAAATTCACCCATCTTGAGTGTACAACTCCATTATATTTAATAAATTCACAGACTTGTGCAATCATCACTACAACCCAGTTTTAGAACATTTCCATCATCCTCAAAATATCCCTAATGGCCACTCACAATCCATCCCCACCCCCACCCCCACCCCAGGCCACCACTAAGCGGTTTTCTGTTTCTATTGTGTGCAGGCCCTTTTAAGTGCTTTAAATAGGTAATGACATTCCCTTGGTTTGAACATGCCAAAGTTCAAAAAGTATTCACTAAATGTTTTTCTCTGAATTGCACTGCTGAATTTCTATCATTCTGATACAAGAAAACATGACTTAATAATAATAAAAATATTACAATATATTTCAAAAATAGAAAAATATATAAAGAATAATACAACAAATACAGCAATGTGTATATGCTACCAATAGCTTCATCCGAGTGATTCATTTTGGCTTATTTCCTATTTTTTTAAGAGACTAAAATTTTCTAATATTGTTGAAACATATACCACCTCACTGATCTCTCCTTCCTCTGTAACTGCTCTTCTGGATTTTGTGCTTCTGATTCACCAAGTCTGTCTATTGTTCACCAGGTCTGTCTGTTGGTTAAAGTGATTGGCATGGCTACCCTGAGTTCTCAGAAGTACATTTACTATGTGGTATTGTTTGCATGTCTTCAATCTTTTTATAAATAGGTACATTGCACAACGTCTGCCACTCTGTAACGCCTTCATTGCTCAATACCATTTTATACACGCAGCTGCGGAGCCTTCATTTTCACTAACGTGCAGTGTTCTGTGAGGAGGATGTATTCACTTGCCAGTTGGTGGACATTTAAACTGGTTGTTTTTACTGGCATTCTGAATGACACGGCATCAAATACGTTTCGAGTCTCCTTGGCATATGTACGAGTGCTTCTTTAGTGTTTATTCCTAAGAGCAAATTAGTCACACAGTATGATGTGACTTCATGAGATGGGGCCAGTTTGCTCAGCAGTGAGTGCAACAGAATCACTCTCCCAACACGGATGCACCACGGTTCTCATGTTCCATTTCTCTTAACATATAGGCAATCCTCAACTCGAAGTTCTTAGAGTATGAGATTCAGTTCAAGGCACCCTGCAAAGGGCATTCTGAATCCAAAACTGTGTGAAAATATATTTCTAATTATTAACTTTACATACACCTATGCCTATGCATATATATGTATTCACTTACATATACACCTACATATAGGTATAGATATGTATACGTATGTTTCTATACACATAGATATCCACATATATCTACATGTATGTATACTCATATGTATCAACCAATTCTGTTTTCCTTCTCTGAGTTGCTTTAATAATCTTTGCCCATTTTCCTATTAAATTGTTAGTTTTTTTTTCCTTATTGATTCATGGTCCATTCTTTATATATTCTGGACATAAATTCTTTTTGTTTATCTGCAAAGATTTCCCCAAATTTATGGTTGTCTTTCAGCTTTGTATATCAGATCTACTTGTTAAACTATAATTTTATATTTATTTTTTATTTGTTCTTATTATATACATGATAGTAGAATGTATTTTGACATATTATGCGTGCATGGAGTATAACTTCCCATTCTTTCGGTTGAACATCATGGGGAGTTCCTTTCCCCCCATTTTAATTTTAATGATATTTACTAATTTTAGATTAATTGGTTCTTCTCTTTATGGTTTGTGCTTTTTGATCCAATTAGTTTCTTTCTTTCTTTGAGGTCACCAAGACGTTCTGCATGTTATTCTCAGAGTTCAAAAGTATTTCTTTTCATAATTAAAACTTTACTTTTATGTATGATGAGAATTCAGTATATATTTTTTTTCCCAAATAGATAATCAATTGTCCTAAACACACACTTCTATTAATGTATCTATCTATTTCAGGGCTTGCCAGGCTGTTTGTGAGTCTTTTTCTATACTTCCCACACTATAACGTTTTCAATGACTCAATATCTGGTATGCAAGTCCATTCAGCTTGTTCATTTGCTTTCAAATCGTTTTAGCTATTCTTGTCCACTAGTTTTCCAAATGAATTTTAAGGCCATTTTTCATCAAAAATCCTGTTGAGATGTTTGAGTTGAGTTTCACTGAACTTATGGGTTAAATAAATGGAGACCACTGATACTGACGTCTTTCTGTCCATTTATTTACATCTCTTTTGTGTTCTTTATGAATACCTTCCATTTTGGTTGTTATTTTTTCCCTAAGCACCCTACAGTTTGGTTGTGATTTAAAATATTATTTTGTATTACATTTTCTAAGACTTATTTGTAGTATAAAGACAGATTGTTGATTTTTGCATGCTGATGTTGTATCCAACCATCTTGCTGAATGTTTCTTCAGTTTCATAGTTTGTTAATTCTCTTGGATTTTATGTAAAGGCAATCATATTTTTAAAAATATTTTTTCTTAGTTGTCAATGGGACTTTATTTTATTTATTTATACGTGGTGCTCAGAATTAAACCCAGTGCCTCATACATGCTAGGCAAGAGCTCTACCACTGAGCTACAACCCCAGCCCAAGGCAATCATTTTGTTGGCAAATAAGGACATCTTTTTTCTTCCTTTTCCAGTTTTATATCCCTCAATTATTTTTCTCATCTTATTGCACAGATTGTACCTTTAATACATCACTAGAAGCAATGATGGAAGGAATTTTCTTATTTTTCTGACTTTAATGGCAATTCTAAAATTTTAAATTAAGTATGAGTTTTGCTGTAGCATTTTTCAAGATACCCTTACTTTGTTGACAGAATGTAGTATAGCCTCTCTGACTTTTTCCTAATATTATCAGCTATAGCTCCAGAGCTGGCATTAGTGCCCAGGTGTCCTGATGCCCAGTCAGGATTATTTCCATTTGACAGACACATGCAGAACTAACTTCTAAAATTACCATCAGTGAAATGTAAATGTGCACACAGGGGACTCTAATTAAAGGTTTCAGTGGTGACCAGCAACTTGGGAGGCTGAGGCAGGAGGATTCAATTTTGAGGTGAGACCCTGGCTCAAAAGAAAACAAAAAGAGCTGGGGATGTGGCTCAATGTTAGAGCACCCCTGGTTTAATTCTCAGGGCTATTAAAAAAAAGAAAGAAAGAAAAAGAAAAAAGTGTCAGGAAAGCAAAAAGATTTGTGCAGTCAAAATCTAATTTGAACAAACATTCTTGGGAAGTATCAGGTGGTAAAGGATAATTAACAATAGAGAAAAATGTAGCCAAAGACAGAAGTCACAGTTGGCCAAAGATGTGAGACACCCTCTAGATTTTGGTGTATTGTTAAATCCCATTTGGCTAAAGCAAAATTACTAAACGACTACAGGTTTTCTTGTATTTTTGAAAATTCAATTTCAATTTGACTTCCCAGGTGTTATTCTGATTACCTCACTAACTCTTAAGAAGAATTTTTCTTCTAAGACCAATTTTCCCAGTAGGGTTGGGGAAGAGTGCCTTAATTTTCCTGGGGATGATGGTGCTACGCTGAGAAATCTGCTTAGTATTTTTACACACACAGTAATTGATCCATTCCAATCCACCAAACATTTATTTATTAGACAACTACTGTGTGCAGGTCCTGTGCAAATCTCTGGAGCTGTAAAGATTAGTTAGTTGTCCTTGAAATAGACAGTAAACCAGTAGAGGGATGTGTTAGAGGCGGAGAAGGGGGAGTGAATGCTCAGAAGAAAGACAGGATGAGCCAGAAGAGGCAACGACAGAGCTATGTTTGGAAAGAACAGGAGCAGGAGTTTCCTGGGTGGATGTGGAGGAGTGAGGGTCCCCCTGCAGGCAGAGTGGGCGGTGCATGTGAGGCCACGGCCAGGGTGGAGCAGGGCTGGAAGGGCTGCTTACCTGGATCTGAATGTCCTTGGAGTTGATCACTTCCACGATCCCCACCACATTGTCAAACACCAGGCCAAACTTCTTACAGTTATCTAGAGGGGGAAAAGTCCACTAAATACTCACAGCATGCCTGAACACAACCCACCAGAGGAACCACAGAGCCGCCCCTTGGCCCTACCAATGGTAATAGAATTTATTTTCCCATTTATCTGGAGTGTCGATTTGTCACATTTGAAAACGTAAGCCACTTGTTTCAGTTCAGTCTCTGAAATCACGAGGTCATTCCTGTCCTCTTGATACTCCTAAAATTAAAACAGACACAAATATTAAGTTCGAGGATATACAGAGTCCACCGGGCACTGAAGTCACCATGCAGCTGGGATGATAGCTTTTCAGGGTGCTCTTCGTTCAGATCCATGTCCGCCCAGGCCTTACCTTGTCATCGTAATGACGAAAATGGATGGAACTACCTAGAAGGGGGTCAGGGTCAATGTGCAAGCATCGGGTACTGGCTCCCTGGTGAGTGGGCGGGGCTGAAGCAAGGGTGTGAGAGCTGTGGAGACACTGATGCCAAGGCCTTGATCCTGCAGCAAAATCCACTGTGCCACATAGGAGATTGGCAGAGGGGCTGCTGAAGGGACACAACAGCGGTCCAGCTCCACTGTGTTTTCAGGCCATGACAACCTTTCCAGGGATTTGGTCCTTATGCTTCTGGGATGCTCTCTGGAATGTAGAGGACACTAGCTTTCCCCACTTTCAAAATGTCCTTGTCCTGCTCACAGCGTTAGCCCTGAAGGTGGGGGTGGCAGCGGTAGTGTATGGCTGTATCAGGGCCTCCATCAGGGGCACCAAGGGAACACTACGCAGATCAGAACGGGGCACACCTTCCCCAGGCCACAAGCTATTGTGGTTTCTCACTGCCTGGTTGGAAGCTCATGGAAATGAGTAGTCAAATTCACAAAGACAGAAAGGAGAAGGTGGTCACCAGGGGCTGCGGGCAGGAGGCTAGGGGAGCATCATATGCTGGGCTCCGGGTTTTAGTTCTGCAAGATGCAGAGAGTTCCATGGAGTTCCATGGTTGGATGGTGGTAATGGTGCACAACAACGTCACTGCCCTTAATAATGTCACTGAAATGTACCCTTAAAATGGTTCACGCGTAAATTTTATGTTATGTGTATATTACCACAATTAAAAACAACTTTAAAAATGTTGAAGAAAATAATGCAAGAGAGTCAGAAAAAATTTATGGAAGCATTTGGAAATGCACAGTGCCTCCTCCAGCCAGCGTCCTTTCTCAAGACCCAGGAAAATGGATGGTGCATTCATCAAAGTGTGTGAAGAACACAGGTCAAAGGTCTTCACTCACCACCCTCCACTTCTTTCCTTCCAACTCGAACACTGGAGCATGTTTCTGGGGAGAAGAGGATTTGGGAGATGTGGGACTTGGAGTGTGGGATTTGGTTGGAGATCGCACTTGTCCTTGGGCCCGCAGGCTGGGATTCTTGTATGTCTTCTGGTCGTCTGTGACATGCCGGAGCCCTAGGAAAGCAACACACATGGGCACAGTTTTTTATGACATATGCAAAAGGAAAGATGCTTGATGTAAACAAGCAGAACTTCTGGTGGTGCTATTTTTGTTACAGAGTAGTTCTATGCATGTTAATGGTATTTCTTGTTGCCTAGTTAAAAGTTGATGGAAATGAGCAGCCGAATTCAGAGAGACAGAGAGCAGAATGGAGGTTGGTGTGTGTGTGTGTGTGTGTGTGTGTGTGTGTGTGTGTGGAGTGGGGGAGGGGAACAGGGATCCTGTGTAAGTTGATACTGATAGAAGCACCACGGGCACTTTTTAACTTGAGGCCCTCCGTCTTTAGGTAGAAATTCTGCAACAGACAAAACAAACAAAAAAAGCAGAACAACAACAACAACAACAACAAAACAACAAAAACCCAACTCCCATATCAATTACTACATTACCACAAAAAATCTCATGGTTTGTTTCTTTTCTCATGGCTAAATCACCCACAAGAACGGGCCTAAAAAGGCATTTGGGTGAGTGTATATCAGAGTATAGAATCAACTTCTATGCCCTGTTGATTCGGAGTACAGAATGCCTTTACGGTTTAGAATGCAAGCGCTTTTGACCCTGATATATCTTAACTGTTGTATTTTTAAAAATTAACCATCACTATGAGGACAAAGGCAGTTCGGTGATAGAGCTCCTCAGCAAGCCAGGACACCGCATCAGGACAGAGGTGCTGTCGTTGGCCATTTTCATTTCACTTGACCTCGATGCTTGGGTTTTAGAGGATGCTGCTGGAGCACCAGAGGCCGCAGGGGTGAAGTAGTGCAGTGGTTGACTGAGAACCCAGAGTCTCTGAGTTCTTCCTGCTCCACTGAGACCGTCTGCCTAGACTTGAAGAGTGTAGACGCCCTCCCAGCTATGGCGCCCTCCCCCTTTGTGTTGGGGGTGGGAGTGGAATGACTCATGCATCGCTGGCCTTGGGGTTTATGGTTTGAATCTGGAATGTGCCCCCCAAAGCCCATGTGTTGAGATCTCTAGAGATGAAAATTAATCCGAATGTTTATGAATATCAATACATATATAGCATACAGGGACATAAATATGACCATGTGCATGTAGAGGTACATGAATATGGATGTGTATGTGTACATGAAAATGAACATGTACACATACACATGCATGAATATGCAAATATATATGGATATGAGTACCAATAAGAACATGTACATAAATATGAATATGAAGGTGTCACGTACATAATTATGAACATGTGTATGATTACATATGATAATATGAATGTGTACATGAGTATGAATACATGCACATGAATATGAAAGTGTATATGAGCATGAATAAGAATGTGTTAATTTACATGTGCATGAATTGAATGTGTATGAATATGCATATGTGTATAAATATGCATATGTATATGAATATGCATATGTACATGTACCTTAAAAAGTACATGAATAAGAATGTGAATGTCCACACATACATGTGCATGAATATGACTGCGAATGTGTGCATGAACATGTGAATGAATGTGTGCATGAACATGAATATAAATATACTCTCCATTGATGAGATCCCACTCCAAATGCAGCAAGTTTTGGAGGTGGGACTTTTAGGTAATCACTGGGGCTCTGACCTCATCAGCTGATTAATCCATTTGCTGGATTAATCTACTGAGAGCTCTATAGTCTACTGCGTGGAAACTGTAGGCAGATGGGGCATAGGTGGGGGAGGTAGGGCGCCCGGGGCCTGGCCTTGGACTACGTCTGACCTTGTCCCTTCCTCTCCCTCTCTGCCTCTGTGCTTACTGACTGCCTGGAGGTGAGCGGCCTTCCGTTGCCCTTCTGATGCAAAGTTCTGCCTCATCTTGGCCCAAGGAATAGAGGTGTCCAACAAATGAACTGAACCTGTGAAACTCTGAGTTGAAATAAACTTTTCTAAGTTGTTCTAGTCAGGCATTTGGGTCACAGTGACAAAAAGCGGACTGACACAGGATGGTGTTCCTGGAGGCAAAGGGAAAGCAGCACACTTCGGGGTCTCATGTGCTCACCTTTGGTGATGGCTTCTCCCTGGTTAAGCTGGGCAAACAAAGCCGAACGAGAAGGAGAGGACTCCTCTTTTCTGCCTTCGTTCTCAAAGAGTGGAGGTGGTCCTGGGGGAGGCGGTGGAGGAGGAGGTGGCGGGAGGCCAGGCCCAGAAGAGAGGACAGAAAACGCCGATGCCGTGGTGGCTACGGGACCCTGCGGAAGGCAGAGGAGGGGGCTGCCCTGAGCCTGGGGCCTGCTGGGGTGTGGCCAGAGTTCCCCAGAACCTGCTGCCAGAGAGGGAGTGGGGCTGAGGACCCCCAGGGGCCCCCCAGGCGAATGGGTGCTGCGTGGTTCTGTTCAGGATCCTGGATGGAGGCAGGGCCTGCCTGGGGACATGACTGTCAGTAGAATCTGCATGTCCAGGAGCCCACTGCCAACTCAGGCAAACAAGGCCACATTCACAAGTTCGAGTCCAACGCTCAGGATAGGAAAAGAACTGGACCTTGGCCAATTCAGAATCCTAAGGGGAAAAGTGGTCCAGCTGATAAAATTAGCTTTACAGGGACACTGGAAACTGCAACCACCCAGGACAGAGAGGACAAGAAGGGGGGAAGGCGAAAAATAACCCAGGGTTCCTAATGTTTTTGAACTTTTCTTCCCCCCAGTATTAGGGGTGGAACTCAGGGGCGGTTATCCCCGGAGGCACGTCCCCAGCCCTTTTTATTTTTTTCTTTTGAGACAGGGTCTCACCAAGTTGCTTAGGACCTCACCAAATTGCTGAGGTTGGCTTTGAACTTTTGCTCCTTCTGCCTCAGCTTTCTGAGCCACTGGGATTACAGACATGCACCACTGCCCCTGGCTGTGTTTTTTAATCTTTTTGAGCAGCTCAAGAGAGAAATACTGAAAATCTTTGGAAATCTTTTTCCACATATACATGCTTCAAATTGACCTCCAAAGACCATATGTGACCTGTCAGACCTGCAGATCGTCTCAGGTAATGACCTAAAGACTAGCAAAGGGCTCTTGGCAGGCAGACCAATCAGAGACCAAGGGAAACCAGAGCCTTCCCGAGAAAGGGCTGGGCTCATTTTCATCTTCTTTGCTATGTGAAGTGCAACCTTGGTTTCCAATATGGAGGTCCAACGAGGGCAAATGGCAGTCGAGGATGATAGAAAAGGTATCCCAGACATCCAAAGACACCCCAGAAAACCAAAGGCTGAATGTTGTCTCTGATGTGCAGAAGCTGATCCGAAATAAGAGGTAGGGGGATTAAAAAAAAAAAAGAACATAAGAAACATCAGGGGAGTAGACAAAGGGGAATGAAAGGAAGGGAAGAGGAACCGGATAGAGAAAGAAAGTGGAAGGAATCTGACCAAACTTTCCTAGGTACAGATATACCACAGTGAATATCACCACTGTACACATCCACAAGACACTAATTTTGAAAAAAAATATAAGTAATAACAAAGATCAGTAGACAGAGGGAAGGGAGCAGGGGGAGGGAGGAGGGAAGGGAAGAGGGAACTACTGGAGACTGAATTAGAATAAATTATATTCCACGCTTTTATAATTATGTCAAAAGGAATCATATTGTCATGTATAAAAAGAACCAATAAAACTATATAAACTACATATAAATAATAAAACATATATAATAAAGGATATTTATATATGTATACACACACACACACACACACATATATATATATATATATTTTATTTTTAAACCCTGAAGTAGAACTGTTTTATCTATGATAATAAATCATAAGCCAATTCAACTTTAAGAAGTCAGGATACTTGGGCTGAGGCTGTGGCCCAGTGGGAGAGCACTTGCCTAGCATGTGTGAGGCACTGGGTTTGATCCTCAGCATCATATAAAAAAATAAATACATAAAATAAAGGTGAGAAAGAAATTTTAAAAAAATCAGGAATCTTAAAATATTGGGAATGATGGAAGTGTGGCCTAGATTCATAGACTTTTAATACAACATATAATACATAAAATATTACATAGGGGTTAATAAACATTAACGAACACAGAACATCCCTTCTTTCACAAACAGCTCAGTATTACCAGGTGCCAAAATTAGTTAGTTTTTGCCTATAATAGTTTTCGAAAACAAGCTCTTTTCATAGTACTTATAAAATCTCTGTTCAATGTAGAATTACTCTGAAAAGATTCATCTCTTATTCAGAAAGGGTGTTTTTAAAACCCAGCAGGCCGGAAGTCTCGTCTCTTGAAGATGTCATCGGTAATAAGTTTTTGTTTCTAGGGAAGCAGCCAGACTCCATCAGGATTCTGGGGTCAAGTAGAAAATGATTTCAAGTTCTTGAGACCAACCAATTTTTCCCCAGCATCTACACAATTTTCTATCATGTCACTGGGGTGCAATTTGAGAATCTGCTTTGAATCACAAACAGCATATAATACAAGCTTTATGCATCAAATGACATTCCAGTCCTCAGTTACAGACACGAGAAACCACTTCTGCTCATAAGCCTGTAATAATTCATATAGCTGTGGAGGGAACAGATCCCTCCTCCCCCCCTGCAACTCTGCAGCTTTACTGATCTCCTATTTTGTGGACAGGGGACATGATACTGGCTCCTAAATTTTAGAATGATTTAGATGGTTCTTTGGCTCTCAGAATTGAACTTCTCTCCACAAGCCAGTAAAAGACTTGGAAACTGATAAACCACGTAGTCAGCTTTTTGGAATTTTGTTGCTTTTATGTGATTGACCCAGGACAGCAGACAGATGATTTACTGTGACAGATGTTGAAAACAAAAGTCAAAGAAATCAGGGCCCTGGGACCTGTTAGAACTCCGCATCACATGCTCTCAGGAATCCCGGCCACAAGTAGCAGCCACACCAACTGGAATCCCAGCCTGACACTGAATCTCAAGGCATCCTAATGAGAAAAAGGGGCAATCAATGGTCCAGGAAGGGATGGCCTGAGAATTATGGGAAGTCTAGTATGTACTAAGCACCGATCATTTTCATTTATTTAGTGAATATTTAATGCTTAGTAATAACAGTCTTTATGCCAGGGGTTCTGAAGCTTGTCTGAACATTAGAAGCATCTGGGATCTTTTGACATCCTCCAAGCCCAGGCCACTGTGCACAGACACTCTCTGGGGGAGGGGGTTGGGTAGCACCTGTCCTCTGAAGCTCCCTCAGTGATTCCAAAGCGCATCTTCAGGACTACCGCTCTGTCCTATGTGCTGAGATTAACCTTAATCACAACATTCTTACCAGGACTATTGAAATCCTTCAAACATAAAGCAGAGAATCAGAGAGGTTGTTGAAATTCCATAATAAAGCCACCAGCTCATGGCAGAGACATAATTCATGAATGTATCTGCTTGATTCCAAAGCCTTCTGAGAAATCCTTTATGTTGTATTTAGATTTTGAAAAAGTCACTAGTCAATGGGCTGGGATTGTGGCTCAGTGGCAGAGCCCTTACGTCTCAAGTAGGAGGCACTGGGTTTGATCCTCAGCACCACATCTACACAAATAAATAAAATAAAGGTATTGTGTCCATCTACAACTAAAACAAATTTTTAAAAAGTCACTAGTCAAATGAAACACCAGAGGTATGCATTGCCTTGACATGTATGTAGAGTTGCATTTGAGCTTCTGATTAGAGGATTGGGGTGCTGGAGGTGGCATATGAAGCTCAGCTTAGTTTTTATATCCACCCTTACTCTATTGCAGCTGATCAAGCTCCTACAGCTGACTCTGGAACCAGACTCCAACATATAAGGCCATAAGATCCTTTGGGTGGACATAAGTCAGGCTTGATGTTGGTCTTGCTGTGACTTGGTGCCCCGGTTCTCGCCTTAATTTATGATTCCTAAATATCCACTGGTTCCAGTAGTGGGGTCCTCATGCCCAAGTCCTGGCTGGCTAACTGGTGCTCACATTGCTCCAGCACGGGGTCTTGCTCTCCTCCTGGGGACTGGAAATTGAAGGTCACCATCCTTAGCGGTGACATACCTGGTTGTCTAGACTG
This sequence comes from Urocitellus parryii, assembly GCF_045843805.1. Lineage (NCBI taxonomy): Eukaryota > Metazoa > Chordata > Mammalia > Rodentia > Sciuridae > Urocitellus > Urocitellus parryii. The sequence goes on along the minus strand of NC_135538.1, from coordinate 146,958,062 downwards.
GACCGGGATGAGTGCCTCAGGTCAGGGCCTGGAGGATCAGTCTCCACTAAGGGATCCACAGCTTCTTGTTCACATTGGGTCAAAGAGAATGGAACTCAAGGAGAGAGGGCAGAGTTTGTATCTTTGAATTGGAGTGAGGACCATCTAGAGGTACAGGAGGATAATCCCTGGTGGGCAAACCTTAGGAGTGTCTCTGAGCCAACAGCACCTGCCCCAGGGGCCTGAGAGGATGACCCTTGACAGGGTTCCTTCCCTGCTGGGCACCATGGAGGTCCTGAGAAACTGCGTTCATTTCTTTTTAAAAAAACCTTTTCTTATTTTTAAAATTGTGACTGGTTCTTTTTAGTTACACATGACAGCAGAATCTATCTTGATATAATTATACAAGCATGGGTTATATCTTATTCTAATTAGGACCCTATTCTTGTGGATGTACACGATGGTGGGATTCACCGTGGTATTTTCATAAATGTACATAGGAAAATTATGTCAGATTCATTCCACTGTCTTTCCTTTTCCTGTCTGATCCCTTCCCTTCATTACCCTTTGTTTAATCTACTGAACTTCTAATCCCTCCAGCTCCCTTATTGTGGGTTAGCTTCTACCTACTACTGAAAACATTTGACCCTTGGTTTTTGGGGATTGGCTTATTTCATTAAGCACAATAGTCTCCAGGATCCATCCATTGGCAAATGTCATAAAGTCATTCTTTTTTTTATAGATGAATAATATTCCATTGAGTATATATGCCACATTTTCTTTACCCATCTATCTGTTGAAGGGCACCCACATTGGTTCCATAGCTTAGTTATTGTGGATTGAGCTGCTATAAACACTGATGTGGCACATCACTATAGTAGGCTGATTTTAAATCCTTAGCACAGTATTGGGACAGCTGGGTCATATGGTGATTCCATTCTTAGTTTTTTGAGGAATCTCCATACTGCTTTCCAGAGTGGTTGCACCAATTTGCTTGCATTCGTTTCTCTGAATGGAGGCTACAGGTCAGATCTGCACATGTAGAATAAACAAGGGTTTTTAATGAGACAACTTGTTTAATTGCAAATTATTTGACTATTTCTTGTCCTTCTCAAAGAAGGCTTTCCTTAATTCTTTCTTCTACAATATGTCTTACTCTAACAATTACTTTCATTTTATTGCCGCAGTATAAAAGCTTACATTTTAGTGCTTGGAACCTAGGATAATGATGTCATGTGACTTGCACAAGGTCAAGGTCACAGAGCTGGGAAAGCCAGGCTGAGAGCTGAATGGAGTATCCTGCTGTAGGAACTCAGGGAGAGAGATTTTAACTCTGCTGAAGCAGCAATGACCCGCACACAAATGCTTTTTTAAAAAAACTTCTTTATAATGTTGATAAAATGAGTCTTTTAAGTATCTTAGAGACATAGATTGGGGACAATTGAAAAAGACATTCTATTAAAGTCATGTAACAATGGCTTACAAGTTAAAAAGAAAAAAGGAAAAAGAAAAGCAGCACACTTAGGATTTTAAATGGCCATATTCACAGTGCAAAAGTTCACTTATGTTGCAAGAACACAGCACAAAACGTAAAAATGCTGCTTTTAAGGTCTATTAAGACTAATTTTGAGAGCAGATGTTTGATTATATACTTTTTTTTTCTGGTACAAAGACTTTTTTAAAAGTTGATGTACTGCAAATCCCCTTCTCTAAATTAATTTCATTGTCCTGGGAACAGCTGCTTCTTCTGTTTTTAAATATATGAACTGTAAAATAATGAAGCCATTGTAAGCAGCACACATGGAAAGTTGATAATTTTTGGTGACATATACTATATATAATACAGTTGTACACTGACGCGCACTGTAATTTGTTTTCATTACAAGCTACTTCTTGAAATAATTACTAATCATTTTATTACTTTAGAATTTAGATTTTATTATGAAGGAAAAATTGCTTCTGGTTCATAAATGGAGTCTCCATATTGCTTTGCTGGTGGTAATTGTATATATAATTAACAATCCACTTTTATTCCCTTCTCCCCAGCATAAACACTTGTCTTAATTATCCAGTTAATTCAGGTGCAGTCTACATTTGGATTTAATCAAGCTATAAAAATTGCTCCAATTATCCCTTCTGTTGAGTTTATGGAAAGTAAGACCAAAAGGGCACTTTTCAGGGGGTCCGAAGCCAGAGGAGGGGCTGCTGTGGTACAGGCCTAAACTGTACCTCGGAGGGCTTTGTAGAGCTCTTTATCCTCCAAGAAGAGACCGAGGGGACTTAAGCCGGGGAGAAACATATATATATATATATATATATATAAATGACATTCACCACTGACTTTAAGAATAGGCCAGGCCAGGTGCAGTGGTGCACGCCTGTAGTCGCAGTAGCTCAGGAGGCTGAGGCAAGAGAATCTCAAGTTCAAAGCCAGCCTCAGCAAAACTGAGGCACTAAGCAACTCAGTGAGACCCTGTCTCTAAATAAAATACAAAATAGGGCTGGGATGTGGCTCAGTGGTTGAGTGCCCCTGAGTTCAATCCCAGTAGTGCCCCACCCCCCCACCTCCCGGCCAAAAAAAAGAATTGGCCAGGCCATCAATGTCTTGATTGGTATTTTTACAAATTTTTAAAAAGCAAAACCAATAAAATAAAAGCATCATAGAATAATTTCATGAAACAGGTGGACTATGTTGCCCACGAGCCTTTGCTAGGATCTTTTCTATGAAACTAGCCCAGTGATGATGATATTTTGAGGCACCTGTCCTTAAGTATTTGTGAAAATCGTAGCTAAAGCCACAGAAATCAAACAGCTGACATGCAGTGGTGTCTGTGGGTCCCTCCCACCCCGTCACCTGTCCCTCTGGGACACACACTCAGCTCCCTCCAGTTTCTGGGTCAGATTCTCTCCTTGTCCACTGCTGAACCATCTGGGCTCAACAGTCACCTCTTTACCATTAATGATCTCCAGGTGACAGTGACAAGTGACCTGCGCCCAATCATAAAAAGTTTAAAAGTCACAAGGCCCTTACCGTCACAAATACACTTACATCTTCACACTCTAACCACAGGAGCTCACTATGTTTTACAACAACTTTTTTTTTTTTTTTTTTTAGTTGTCAATGGACTTTTATTTTATTTATATGCGGTGCTGAGAATCAAACCCAGCACCTCACACATGCAAGGCATGCGCTCTACCACTGAGTCACAACCCCAGCGCTACGATAATGTTTTAACAAAAGGCCGTTAATTAATTTTTTCAAAGGCAAAGAATCCCAAATGACCTGGTACAATGTAACACAGAAACCAACAGGGTGTGACCCTCTCAGCCTCCAATAGGAGCAAGTGATGCACAGAAAGAACCATCAGGTTCAGAAACACTGGCAACGACTGTAAACACATAAGTCAGAAGCCTAACAGCAAAATAAGTAAGTAAATAAATAAATGAATAAATCAAAGTTCACAGATTCACAATTTGGGGTTCATGTTTTAGATATCAAAACTAATTTATTTCTATTTTCTGCCAGATGTACCTTGGCCCATAACTTAGCCCAACGGACACATTTCCAAGGGTGTCAACCTCTATAAGAACCTGCAGATTTTACATTCCTATCTATATCACGCTTTCATGGCAAGATCACCGTAATCAAGAAAGAGGACTGTGCAGAAACTGACAGATGATCATCCTGAACAACTGTCCGCCAAAGTGAAGGGAGGACTTTAAGTCTCTTTTCTTCTTATTTGCATCACTTTTTAGAATTTTGAGACTTCTTCTCTTCTGCCAATGGAAACAAAATTCCTGGGAACATTTCCAAGAAAACAGGACTGCTAATAATGCCATAATGAAGTCCTGTGCTGCGCTTCAACAGTATGTTTATTAATAATTTTAAGAATGTTAATTTGGGGACCATTTCCCACTTCATCTATGGAAAGGGAACACGGTGGAATAGCAGGTTCCCATAGAAACGCCAATAGCATTTTATATGTAATCAACATAAACAGCTGGCCCCACGACGACTAAGGTCACGTGGGCCTGTTACCTTCAGTTTGCTTCCCAGGCAAAGCTCCAGATGCCCTTCCCCCAGACGGAAAAGCAAAGGTCATTAAAAACCCAAATCTCAGGGTTTCAGTGATGATTTCTAAACGTTTCCCTCTTCCCCGTCCCTCCCACCTTCCTGTGCTCTCTGAATGTGGCTCCTTTAATGAGGTGGAAGGACCAGGTTTGACAGTAGATGAGAAAATGAAAAGAAAGAAGAAATAAACTCACTCCAGAGAAGTAACAGCCTGGGAGAGACAAACAGCCCACCTTAGTGTCTCGGCCACTGACTTAGTGTTTCTCTGCTTGTTGACCAGTTGATCTATGTGTCCTTTCCAAAAATGTAGGTGGTGACTTCTGTTTGACATGCCCAACGTAGAAACTTACATTTTTTTAGTTGTAGTTGGACACAATTCCTTTATTTTATTCATTTATCTTTAAGTGGTGCTGAGGGTCGAACCCAGTGCCTCACACAAGCGAGACGCATGCTCTACCGCTGAGCCCCAACCCCAGCCCCAAAGTAGAAATTTTCCATATAAGCAGACCAAGCCCTCGAAACAGAGGCCAGAAGAATACATGGGACACAGTGTCATTGGCTCAAGTGATCCACATGTTCTGTGAACATCGTCTTGATAAGTAGCCTTAATGATTAGTTTGGCCTTGCTTTGCTGCTGATATCTGGACCAAATCTGGAATTTCCAGATTGTCTTTTCCTCTTTTCTGTCAGCATTGGCAACTTGAAAATACAATTTCTCATGAAAAAAAAAAAAGAGATAAAATTAAATTTTCCATGGGAAAACTTTGCAGAGTTAAAGATAGCAGAGTTTCCCCATCAAAAAGACCAACTTCAGAGAGCCAACAGTTATATAAAGACTGAGAGTGGCATGTGGCTTGAATTAGCTGGACAACTACTCCATTTGGATAGAAGAGCTTAAGTCTGAACACCCTGAATTCAAGTTTTTGTTTTTCTTTGGATTTTAGGGTCATAAAGAAACTGTTGTACTTTTTCAAATTATCCATGGTTGGTAAATGGTCGGGGTGAAGGCAAAGGAAAAATAGTTGCTGTTGCAAAGACTATTTATATTAGGTTTTGTATTACATAATGTATCTGAATGGATTTTATTTACCCAAGAAAATTTTTTTTTAAATGAAAATAACCAAGAAGAACCAAGTTCCTGAGCTTTATCAGTGAGGCACACTAAGTTAGAGGGACTGTTGACTCAACGTCAGTTCCAAAGTTCACAGGAAAAGGTCAGCTGGTGCTTAGACCTAGGCAAGGGACTGCGATTAGTTCCATTGACATCACAGGTAGACTCAATGAACTGTGGCCAGGGCTTGCCTCTGTGCTCTGTCTTATGACGGTTTTATTTTACCTTTAGAAGGTCGTCTGTCTTTCCTTCCTGTATTTTCTTAAGAAATCCTTTTTGCTTAATCTAATACCAGCTTCTGCTTCTTTTGTCAGTCCTCTCAAGATGGGAGGCAGCGGCGGCCAGGGGAAGGAACAGGGGAGGTGTCCTTGACCTGCAAGAGGACGCCCCGTCCATGCCACTGCCATCACCGAGTAGAAGTAAAGGCATGGTTTTTACCTGGTTCTTCAACAATGGACATGGAGTAAACATTTTGCAAATTTCATTGCCAAGAAACGTGATCACAAATGAATGCTTTTGATTCATCAAACGTGTGTGGACGTCATCGGTTTCTAAGGCCCTGGGGCAGTCACTGCTGCAGATCTCAGGTTCAACTGAAAAAGGACCCTGAGCTCATGGCCTCAAAGGAGAGAGTTCTGTGGTCCCAGACGCTTGGCTCTTGGTTTTTGAGTCTTCACTAAGACCTGACTTGGTTTGGAAAGCTCTTCCCCAATTTACTGTCTGGAAAACTCTCTGGTACCCTTCAAGCTCAACTCAAATGCTTCTTCTTTTTGTAGGTTTTACAAAGCTCTTCCAAGAGGAATTCCCTCTTTCTCTAGACAGGGCCCATCAGGACTCTCTGGGGACACTTCTCATTATATCCTCATCATCTGTCCGGCTGTGAGTTAAGGTTTGGTCATCTCTGGAGCCTGTATCTCTTGTTACTCTTTTTTTTTTTTTTTTTGTGCCAGGGATTGAACTCAGGGATGCTTAACGACGGAGCCACATCCCCAGCCCTTTTTATATTTTATTTAGAGATAGTCTCTCATAAGTTGCTGAGGCTGGCTTTAAACTTTTGATCCTCTTGCCTGTAATCTGCTGGGATTACAGGTGTGCGCCACCAGACCCGGCTTTGTTACACACCTTAATGCCACCAGTGACAGGCACCATGCCCGAAACACAGAATCGCCTCCTAAATATTGACTGATGTGAATAAATTACTGCTTTACAAGGGAGAAAGTGCTCAAGGAAGTACAAACTCTAAGAAGTGCTCTGGAGCTTTGGAGGTGAGCACGGGTAACTCCAGCTTGGGGCAGGCATGGTGATGAGCACAGCTCAGAGAAGCTTCTAGAAAGAAGGCTGATTTAAACAGAGCTGGAAGGGTGGTAAGATCCCACGCCAGGAAGCCAGAGGAAGGGATGCCAGGAGCAGGGGACGTGAGCGCCGTCCTGTTAAGGATCCCATGCAATCTCAGAGCACTCAGCGCTGTCCTTCAGAAGACCACCCGATGCTGCAGACATTCAGGGAAACCACTGCCCCTCGGCGACACGGTGAGGATGGCCTCTGGGCCTGCACGGAAACGTGCACACCAGACGTCACCAGTGCACCCCCGCTCTGCCCCTCTGGATTGAAAAGGGTATTGTTTGAATCCGTTCCTCTCCAAAGGAGTCCTTGATGGATTTGGGCCATTTAAAAAGATAAAACTTGTTGTTCAGGGAGGATGAGAGTCTCCCACCCCTCAGTGACGAGGATGGGCTGCAGCTTTCTCTGCCAGGGCCCTTTCTCCCTAGGGGTGGGGGGTGAGATGCACAAAGTCTTGTAGCCCTGGCAGAGTCCCGGGAGGGCCAGTCTTCAGCGGTGGGGGATCTGGGGAGCAAAAGCCAAGGGATGGACCAGAGGCCTGGTGCATCTGTGATGAGGGAAAACCCAGATGGCCAGAGCCAAGTGCACTAGCTCCAGGGTGGACATGGCTGAGTGTGTCCCCCAGGGGTACATGTGTTGGACGCCTGGCCCCAGTGTGGCCACGTGGAGAGGAGGGGTTTAGAGAGAGGCAGTGAGGTCACTGGGGACACTAGGAGGGATTAATTAACGTAATCTTTTGGGGTGAGTGAGTTTCCACAAGTATAGGTGTTGCACAAAGAGTGAGCCGGATCCCTGAATCCTCTGACTTCCTGTTACACCATGTAATCGCCCTCTTGTAGGCACTCTCTTCATGATGACATCTGCCATGCTGTAATGCAACCAAGGAGGCCCTCACCAGAGTTCAGACAGAGGGGGCTGCTGGATTTTGGACTTTTTGGCCTTCAGAAGTGTGAGACCAATAAACTTCTTTGCTTTATAAAGCCCCTAGCCTCAGGTGTTTAATTATAGCAACAGAACTGGATCAAAACACATCTTCCGCTCTGTTGTGGGGAGCATCACTCCCTGTCTATTTACACCACAACCTCCTGATAATCCTAGGAGTAGGTAAAGGAGACGATGGGCAAGAGGACATCCTCAGCCACTCTGTGGACTTCAACATTATGAACACATCTTATTAAAATATTCTCAGGGTAATCACTTAAATAAATTAGAAATGTGTATTAACTTCCTCGCCCTTAGGTCTAGAGAGTTTGAGTTCATAGTTATAAAACAAACAAACAAACAAAAAAACTAGTCAATAAAATAACCTCAACTGTTAGATTAGGCAGTTTTAAAAGCTTCTCCTGTTTTGATTTATGGAGAGAGAGAGAGAGGCTTAAATACTCTAAAAGTACTTACACATTCTTATCAACAAGCACTAAAACTCAAAGTTATTTATGTGATAATAGAAATAGTTCTAAATGTAAAACATTTAGAGTTTATCGTACTGCTAACCCTAAAGGATCGTTTATGAAATTCTAGTTATTTGACTGTTTTTGACCTACTCTACTGAAGGTATAGCACAGATCAAAATAAAAATCCACAAACAATTCCAAAGCTTTTGAGCAAAAATTGGAGCTATAAATAATCATCCCTCAAATTAGACAATTGGCCTGTAAATAATCAAGAGATCATTACGTGAAAACTCGGTACTCCTGAATTCTACAGCTGGATCTACCTCGAACTCTCCAGAAGGCACCGGTCCTCGACGATGACAGCCCTTTAGAATCTTGTCCTTCCCAGGTCACCAGGTGCACATCAGTGGCCACACCACCTTTCCTTTAGCTTTGGGGCCACTGATTCTTCCAGTTCTCCCTTCCCTCTCTCTTCCTTGTCTCCTTGACAAGGTCGCCCCCACCTCTAAATGATGGGTGCCCCGGGTTTTATCCTCTCCCTTCATCTCTTTTTCTGCCTTCTCCTCTAGTTACCTGTCATCTCCAGGCAGATGATTCCCAGCGTGTAAATCCGGGGCTCCCCGAGTGGGTCCCAGACCTGCCCCTCCACCTCTGCCTCTGGATGGAGTCTCAGCTGCCCCCCAAGCACCACCTTCAATACCCAAACCAAGGGCCTATTTCTCCGTGGCCCTTCCTGCTCCCCAGGAGTCTAATGAGTAAAGTTCATTTTCCAGCACAACTTCGTGTTGTTGATGTTGATTTACGTACTGCCAGACTTTCCAGAGGTGAAATAATTAGATGATGAGAAGTGTAACCCGACTGGTGGATTGAGCCACAGATATGGGTTATGGGTAGGGCATGGCCGGAAGAGGTAGGTCACGGGGACATGCCTTTGGGGTATATATTTGGTCCCTGGTGGCCACGTCCTGAGCTGCTTTCCTCCGACACACGCTGCTGCTCTGATGTTCTGCCTCACCTCGGGCCTGGGCCATGGAGTCGGCCAGCTGCGGGCTTGACCTCTGAAACTGTGAGCCAAAATAAACGTTCCCTCCTCTTTAAGTGGCTCTGGCCAGGTATTTTGGTCACAGTGACACGAAGATGACTAGCACATGTACTGCAACAGAAAAATGCTGCTGATTAATAGCAGAAATTGTAAAATAAGGCCCGACATGTGCTTTGTACCTGGTAGGGAGCCAAGTAATGGTTATTATGTAAATGAATTGCTAAATAAATTAGTAAAAATGAATAATCTCCCCATAACAGCTCCTTTGGCTCAACTGAAATATACAAGGGCTGTACCTTTCAAGCTGTACTCTATGTAAAAACCTCCCGGGCACCTTGTAAACTGGCAGGGTCCGATGCAGGAGGCCTGCGGTGGGGCTGAGATTCTGCGTGTCTAACAAGCGCCCAGACTGCGATTGGCCAAGAACCACCCTGGTGGAGCGTGGGCGTATCTAGAACACGCCAGCACTGTGCTTGTCTCTGCAGACCCCCTTCCTTCCTGCTGCACTGTTCCTGTGTTCTGCAGCTAGAACACAAGAGACGGGGTCGAGAATTGCATCCTGGGTGTCACGTACCATCTTTGTATCCTCAGCACCCTGCCCACACTCAGTGCACAGCAGGAGTCTCAGCATGGCTGGCTTAGCTAGGTGGTCTCTTTCAGGCAGAACTCACGACCCTTTCCAGCCTCATGCTATTATCTGTGCACTTTGGGGACTTCGTTGCTTAGCAACGTGGTGCACTGCAGAGCTTTGGTCCTTTCCCCTCGTGACTGTGGGGCTGACTGGGAGCTATGTGGCTGCTGCTTCCTGGCATCTCAAGGGAGGGTCCTAGAGCTCCCTGCTACCCGGGAAAGATCCATGTTCAAAATGCCAAGTGTGGTTTCTACCATGCCTTCCGCCTTTGCACCACGACAGGGTTAAAAAATCGTAAGTCAGGCCATTGTAAGTCAAGGAACGGTTTGTGATGGGTTACCCAAAGCTCCATAAAGGGGTGGAAAGTACATTTAACACAGCTGTGGTCAAGGACAATGGTGAGAGCCACTCTGCGGGCAGATCAGAAGAGGACAGTGGTGGACTTTGTGAACCAGACAAAGGACACCCCGCGGGGGCTTTGCCCATTCACATTGGTTAACAAACCCAAGGCAGGGGTTTAGCACCAGGGCCAAATGAAAACTCTGATATAAAGGGCAAGAGTTTTCTCTTGTAAATAGCAAGAGGGAGCCAGAGAGACCAGGCAACTTGAAAACTTACCAGATATACATATTTCATGACACGCTACCGAGTCTACATTATTTATAAGAAGTCAGGATACCCTCTGGCTAAGTTTTAATTTGATCAAAAGCAAACTGTTTATCTTTTGCTTTGTTAATGGACATTTAGCCTTTACGTTGAGAAATAAGCTGAAAGAATACCTGGAAGAAAAGAAATGATCTCGTGTCTTGCTTTGGGAAATTTATTATTATTATTATTATTATTTTGACTATTATTTTAAGCAGCCTAATAATTTGCATTTGCCTGGATGTTAAGTCAGGGCAGACAACAATTAGCATACATAAAAATTAACATATTTTTAAAACTCACATTTCTAACCCTAAGCACTATATCACTATATAAGACTTTGCATACATTCATCTATGTATAGTTTTATTCTATTCTACAGATAATTACATCCTAATTGTTCCTAAAGTTAAAGTAATTCAGACATACATGAAAAGACAGATGTACGTCGACAAGTTTAACACCAGAAAAATTAATAAAATAATCACAATTATCCTATCTGTGGAATTCTTTTCATGTTCCTTTTCTGGTTCAATTCACGAAGAACAGACCGGTTTGAATACCAACCAGACAATTCATCAAAAAAAAAAAATCAATTGTTTTGGTAATTGTGAAGACTAGGCCTTCATCTTTCATCGTTAGTCATCTGACTTGAAAGGACTGCCAATGAGTATTACAAATCTGACCGAATTTGGGTGATAAATTCCAGCCTCTCTACTGGGTTTCTGCCCAAAGATTGATCTCTTCAATAAAATGTATTTGAACCTTGGCACTAAAGAAATGGCTTCTATTGGTTTGAAAGGGAAAGAATGAAGAGCCGGGGTCATTTCGGGTGGAGGGTCCTTCCGGTTCACAGTTGGCCTCAGGTTGAAGAAAAGCCCACAGAAATGAGTAGATTCCATTTACCACCGCAGATGCGTTCAGAAATTCCAGAAGGATTACCACACAGCTGCTCCTGTCCCCGACACCTCCACCCAACCCCAGCACACTTGCGCACCCACACGGCCTCTCCAATCGCTGTCCCCCAGCTTCACATTTCACTGTGACAAGTGACAGGAGCAGCCGTTGCCTGGCACAGCTGCAGCCTGAAGGCAAAGGGTAGGAGGCGGAAGAGGCAAGCTCCGTCCCAGAGGCCCACCCAGGCCAGGCTCCCTGGGAGACCCTCACGCAGCAAGCTGGCGGTCACGAAAACTGCACGGAGTATGGAACTCAAACTCCAACTTGAAAACAGAAGGAAGCAATGGCTCAACATTCTTGAGATGTTAAGTCATGGAAGGTTCTCTGTGGTACGTGCAGGAGTGTGGCAAGGGCTGCATCCACGAGAAGCCAAACCTGTTTCTACAGCCCTCCAAGTCCCGCCGTGTCTGGGAACACTACGTCTTTCTACCTTCTTTCCTCATCCGTATCATTTTCTAAACACAGAGTTTTTACATAGTCATGATCAGCAGACGAATAAATAAAAAGAATCTGGTTTATTTTTTCTCCCCAAGCCCAGTTGACCAGACTGTTCAAACGGCTTTTTCCTCTTTGCAGGAAAGCTGAGGCTCAGGCTTTGTGTTATCATTCCTGTGCTGGTATGCTGATGGTACATGGTAGGGGAGAAGAGATTAGTTTGTTTTATGCTTAGAGTCTTTAAATTGATTTTAGTAATTTGAAATAGAGATATAATTTTAAAAATCAAAAGTATGATTTTTATGATACACTTTTTAGTAGCTTCTCTCCAAAACTTAGAAGAACACAGCAATATCAGGAAATATGTTTCTGTTCAGGTCTTAAAGCAGGTCAAAAGATTTTGTACACATGGTACCAGGGATTGTACCCCAGGGACACTTAATCACTGAGCCATATCCCCAGCTGTTTTTATTTTTTATTTTGAGACAGGGTCTCACTAAGTGGCTTAGGGTCTTGCTAAGTTGCTGAGGCTGGCCTTAGACTTAAGACCCTCCTGCCTCAGCCACTTGAGTTGCTGGGATTACAGGCTTGCAACTCTGTACCCAGCATGCTGTTATTTCTGAACCAACGTTATTCATTGTAATCATTTCTTACTTTAAACATTGAACCAACACTTTATCATTTGCTCTTCTTTGCAAAAGTGAAGTAGGGCTGATGGTGGGGCTGGGGGTAAGAGTGCCCGCTGAGCACACCTTGAGGCCCTGGGCTCAACCTCCAGCACCCAGGTTTGGGGGTAGGATGGGGGAAGAAGTGGAGTAGACGCTTCACTTCTATTTTTCTAAATAGAATTTTCCCACAACATATTATATGCTTAATAAACAATAGCTTTCATTGTTATGGTAATCCACAATGTGTGCTCTATGGATCACCTGCATTTTGCATAAATATGACATGTATGTTTTACAACACTTTTTCATTGTGTTTAAAATATACATGTGACCCCTTGGTAGGTCATGAAATTGATTTAGTGAGTCTTAACCACATTTTTATTTAAAAAGACATAAACATAAAAAGAAAATACCTGAATGCATCCAACGCAGTAAGAAAGAAGATTGTTTTGTGAAACTAGTTTTAGTATTATTATGTATGTGGGGGGTGTGTAAAATGTATTTCTTTTTATAATTTGTCTTAAAAAGTTTGAGAGTTACTGCTACGAGGCATTATTTCTTACAAACATATTCTAGTATTCACTAGTTAATTCATTAGTTAAACTGTTCTAGTATTCACTCTAGAACAAAGGAAAAAGCTACATTTACTTTGTGCTACAATTAATAATCAATGCTCTTCCTTTATATTCATAAACATAATTACTCAACTTTGTACACAGCATTAAAGGTATTCAAACCATTTAAAAATAATTTTCTATTCATTTACTAACATTATATTCCATAAATGGATTCTCATTTCTCTTCCATTTATCTACCATCAAATAATAACAGATCCCAGGTCTCTTGATTTTTCAGTTTACTATTTTCTAATGATGGGCTGCTTCCATGGCAAAGATGTGACGATGTCCCTTCATGACATATTGATCTAACTAACATTATCTCATTTGAGTGGGATGAAAAGTCATCCCAACCAGTCGATGTGAACACCCATCCTCACACACATGCATCCTTTCTTATTAAAACCCTCCAGATGTTTATGAACTCTCTTCTCAAAAGTCATAGTGTTGTGGGCCGAATAAAAACAACTGGCCAGCTTAGTTTTGCATGGTGCATTTCAACACTATGGAGGAAAAAGACAAAGTGAAAAATAAAAAGAGACATCATCGAGAGGAGGCCACGTCATCGGTGCCTACCTGCTGGGGACAAATGTAGCAATGCTAGACTCCCCTGGAAAATCACAAACTGCCCTCACATTAGGGCTACTGTACTGACAGCAGCCACCAGAATGGAAAGGTAGGTGCTGGGGTACAGCTTCAGGAGAGGGAGATTTCACCTCTGAATGGATTCACCACGGCTGCCTCATTTTCTCAATAATTACTCTGGCAAGATCATCCACTACTGGAAGGGAGATTCCATGGGGAAGCAAATGCAGAGACTCCAAAGGGCAAGGGAGATTCTAAGATACCCCTAACTCGTGATGTCATTCAAATCATTAGTTAAGCACTTACTGCATGCCAGGTACTATGTGAGGGGCTGGGATACAGATGAGTTTCCAGTCAAGTAAGAGAGTCCCGAAAGCACACAAAATTATACTTCTATGTGCTAAGAGCTCTGACTAAGGTATACTCAAGACATGAAGGAGGGATAGAAAGAGCCACCCATCAGATGGGGAGCTGATGAAAGTCCATGAACTTTCTTAAGGAGGTGACCACGTTGGGGCTACACCGTGGACAAGGGGCAGCGGTGCTTCCCCTGGGGAACTCAGGTTATTCAGCAGGATATATGCTCAGGACATTGCAATTAAGGTCAAGGAACAATTTCATTTGGTCCAACCTAAGTGGGGCCTATGCACAGATACTACAAGTAGCTACGGGTCTCTGGAGTGCTCGGTAAGGCCAGCGTGACAGGAGATGCAAAGCCCCCACAAGAGGCAGAGGCCAGGTCCAGGCCCCCTGTGGACATGAGAGTGGGGCAGACCCTGCCTGGGATTGCATCCTCCTGGTAGGCACCCTTGGAGGACCAGGATCACCCAGCGACGCATAAACATTGTTCAATACACTTAAACACGTCAAAAGAGAAATCAAGAATGTTTGAAAGATCATTCTACTGATCAGTTTACCTCTTTAAAATTATACCCATGTTCAAAGCTTCCTGTTCCCTTCTCTTCTCATCAGTTTCTTAACACTCACGCCATCTTGGTTCTCACACACGTCTGTGCTTGACTTTGCCACCTGACATTAATGGCAAAGTGCCTTCCGTGTAATCACCACGCGTTAACTTTAGTGGCTGTTGAGTGTCACCATAGACGACGTCCCATTTTCTGTCCGTAGTCGCATATTCCTGGATTTTCCTATGCTGCCACCATCTTTCCCCACATGGTTTCTTACGCACATTTTATTCTCTTTCCTTGGGACAAAGTTGAGGGTCATACTGGGTTAGTGGGCCATGGGGGACATGTTTCTACAAATAGTTTCATGCCTTGTCACTGGGGCGGGAGGGGCCCGGTACTCACTGTCGTGCTCCAGGTGAGGCCCGTGGTGTGGTGCTCCTTGATGTAGGCTTGAAGCTCACTCCAGATGTTCAGGTAGGACTTCACCCAATCCACGTGCCGTAAGTCACTTTGTTACAAAAGAGAGTGGAAGAGAGCAGAGTTAGGGTCTCCAACAAATTTAAAATAGAGGGCCATGTGGTTATCCAGTGACCAGCAGCCACAGGACCCAGAGCGACTCTCCCTCTAGCCACAAAAGAACCAGCGGGGAAGGTGGCCCAGGACTCTCCTGAGGGAGGCGGACACACGGCCCCAGTCCTGAGCTCCACACGTGAATGGAAAGACCAGACAGGGGACCTGACCCAACAGGGCCAACATGGGCCACGTGTCCTCTGGAGTCTCTGTCATCCCTAACGGAGGAGACTGTGGGGGGAGGCCACTTCTTCCAGTGTGGCTTCTGGTGCAGAATTAAGAACAACGCGTTCTCAGAAGTGAGAATGGTACTTAAGAGGAAAACGCCACTTGGTTGATTTCTAATAATTCAGTTGAATTATTTGGTTAAAAGTCTAACTGATTGGAGAACTTGAGTTATTATGACTGATAAGGAAGTCAGTATGAAAGAAAAACATTTCTCCACCAACAGGTCATACCCTGTATGTCTAAGGGGACATTCACTGACATGACCTTGATCTGATACTCTTGGCATCCCAAGTGAGGAGGGGCACAACCGGGATTTTTATCTCTTACTTTATTGAACTGAGTGCTAGCAAAGTGCTTACCTTTTATGGCAGGATTAACATACAGGATTAAGAGAGCTGTTAGGAGCGTGAAACTCACAGAGAGATGAAGGTAATTATATTTCCTTTTGGTAATTTTCATCATAGATTTTTTCTTTTTGGTACTGGGGATTGAACCTAGGGGTTCTCTACCACTGAGCTACATCCCCAGCCCTTTTTATTTTGAGACAGGGTCTGGCTAAGTTGCTTAGGGTCTTGCTAAGCTGGTGAGGCTGGCCTCAAACCTGTGATCGTCCTGCCTCAGTTTCCCTAGGTGCTGAAATTACAGGTGTGCGCCACCTCATCCAGCCCAATGTTCGTTCTCCCACTTGGCATGAAGGGGTGGTAAGGGAGAAGATGATGATAGTTGAGCTAATGAACATTTAATTATACACCTGGGTCATTAATCTGAAGAGAATCACCAAAGGAAATGTCTGTTATTAAAGCTCCTGCCAATAATGATGTGTCTCTAGGCACACTTCATTTTGTTTTCCTTGGAACATTCCAAGTCCCACCAGCTTGTCTGGAGTCCCACTGTTTGAAGCATGCCACTCGGAGGAGCGTGGGGGGGACTCCTACCTTCTCATTCATTCACTCCTCAGGAGGGAACACATGAATGGAGTTTCATTCTAAATTTCTCAATTAATTAATTAATTAATTATATATATATATATAAATTATTATGTATTAATGATCAATTAATTGAGAAATTGAGAATCTATCTATCTAACGAAATCTATGAAGAATCTCACTGTTGCTTTGTCTCATGACACACTTTGTGTCAGTCTCTGAAGGTTGTATGCCTCTTATGAGTTTCCTCACCCACAGGTTTTGTGAGGGTCTTGGTACAGTGTCTTGCACATGAGAAGCAGTCTGCACACAGCTGTTATTCGAGCACATAACCACTTTAATATAAGTGTACACCTATAGTTACATATATGTAACTATAGGTGTACACTTATATGTATGAAACACAAACATGCCATGTCATGGTGGTGCACATTCAACAGACTTTACTAAAACATTCAACAACCAGTGAAGACCAAATCTGTCTAGGCATGTTCACCTTTCCTTTTAATCAGTACAGCATGAGTCTGACTTGAAGAAAGTTCCAGAAAAACGGGTAGTAAGGAATAACAGTATGGTGACTTTTACTTCACCTCCCTAAGAGATAAATGGAGCAGGGTCCAAAAATCCAGGGGCAACTGCACACACTCCCTTGGTTTTCCTTGACCCTGGAGGGAGCCATGTTAGGGGAAGGAGCCGTGACAGAAGGAGGCCACACCCTGAGGAAGCCAGCCACCTGCCCTGTCATACTGAACCAAGGGCCCAGCCATGGCAGCACACAGAGGAGGGGCATGCTCACTGCCCTTGCTTCACCTAAAGGAAGCCACCCCCCAGCTCCTCCACCCCTCAGCTCCTCCACCCCCAGCTCCTCCACCCCTCAGCTCCTCCATCCCTCAGCTCCTCCACCCCTCAGCTCCTCCATCCCTCAGCTCCTCCACCCCCCAGCTCCTCCACCCCCAGCTCCTCCACCCCTCAGCTCCTCCACTCCCCAGCTCCTCCATCCCTCAGCTCCTCCACTCCCCAGCTCCTCCATCCCTCAGCTCCTCCACCCCCAGCTCCTCCACCCCTCAGCTCCTCCATCCCTCAGCTCCTCCACCCCTCAGCTCCTCCACCCCTTAGCTTCTCCACCCCTGAGCTCCTCCACCCCCCAGCTTCTCCACCCCTCAGCTTCTCCACCCCTCAGCTCCTCCACCCCCCCCCAGCTCCTCCACCCGGGTCTATCACTGCAGGCTGGGGTCCACCACAAGCCTTGAGGCTGTGGGGTACTCTGCTGTCATCTGGTGACCAGCCCTAGGAGATTGAGGGTGGACGGGGACAGGTGTGCCACTTCTGGAAGTGGAAGGATGCACCTGAACGTCTGGCTTGTCCTCATGGTCCACTGGACTGGACTGAGTCAAGCGTGAGGCTGCTGGAAGTACTTTTTCTACTCAATGGCTGACAGGAGGGGCGAATACTGGATTCTTTAGTACATATGCCCCGTGTGGAAACCCCACCACCCGGCCATGCCACCTCAGGGGGGGATGACACACCCACGGCCCCGACATGCACTCAGCTGGGGCTGGGAGAAGGGCAGGTGGCCCCGAACTGAGACACGAATAGAAATGTTCTTCAAGGGTGATCTTCTCAAAGGCAGAAGCCCCAACAGTGCTGGAGCTGCCCTGAACCGGCAGGTAGAAGCATCTAAACATCCCGAAAAAGGAGGTCACCCAGGGTGTGTTCCTGCCGACCTATCACACCCAGGTAACACACTCCCCATCTTCTGAAGTGGCACCTGCGTGTGACAAGCTGTCCTGCACCTGTGAGGCCCCTTCTCAGGCACCCCACGGCAACCTGTGGCATCAGATCCCTGGGCCTGGCTGCCTGGGTGCTTGCTGTGGTCACAGGAAGTCTGCCCCGAGGCCTGTGCGGCTGTTAGTAGTTGCATCTGCTAATGGTGCTGTTCCTGAAAGCTACAAGGCCTGCTTTGCTGACATCGAATGAACAAACTAGAGCTATTTTTAAAAATACAACAGTTTTATAAAGACAGAATTCATAGCCCGTATCATGAAAGTACGCAATTCAATGATTTAGCTCAACAGAGGTGAGCAGTCATCACATTTAGCTTTAGAACATTTTCTTTGTCCCCCAAAGGAACCCGGTCCTCATCTGCAGTTACTCCCCATCTCCCCTAAACTGTTCAGCCCTGAGCAGCTGCTCGTCTCTATAGATCTGCCTATTTTGAATTTCATATAAATAGAACCATACAACACGTGCTTTCTTGTGTCTGGCTGGACGATGTTTTCAAGGTTCGCCCATGTAGCCGTCTGTATTGATACTTCACTTTTTTTATGGCTACATGATATTCTCTTGCATGGAGACAGCACATCTTGTTGGAGTCATCAGCTGAAGGGCCTCTGGGTGCTCCTACCCTTGGCTCCTCCTCTGGGCTTTCGACAGCCCTCTGATAGCTGGAGTTGTCACCCCCGTCTCCCCGTCCACCCTGTTTGTACTTCATTTTAACTCCGTAGGTTTCCCTGTCACTGTCTGCTTTACTGACTCATCTCACCTCTGGTCTTGATTTTACACCTCACTTCTAGATTCTTCCTTTCTTTTTGGATATATACCCAGGAGTGGAATTGTAGTAAAAAAAAAAATTTCCTAGCTAGTTCTTAAAATGGGTAGTGGAAGGTGGGTATTCTTTGCATTGTACTTCTTTATACCTACGTATATTCTGAAAGTAGTCTTTTGAATCTACTCAATGTTTATTAAAACAAACAAATGACCTATAAAATAAAAAGTGGTGCAAATCTGGAGTACGGGCTGGATTGGCCCATGACTTAGAACTATGGTAGGCATTTGTTTATGCATTCTACGCATTTTTCTATGTTCCATATAATATTCGTCTCGTTGTGGATTCTTTTCTTCTGATTCTGTTTTCAGGTCTGTGTTAGTCAAATAAAGAGGCAAATTGAGGTGATAATCCAGACGATGCAGGTCCTCAAACTTCCTTTAGTGGGACAGTCTGGACCCATGCTGAGATGTCCCCAAGAGCCCTGCGTCAGCTCACTGATGCCCCGCTCTGCGGCTGGCACTGAAGGGCTCACATGGGGGCCCAGAGCCGAGGCAGGGGGCACATCGCTGCTCTTCCTTATGCTCCAACTCTTCCCTTAGTTACGAGACCCCAGCTCAGAACATTTGGCCAGCTGTGTGGGGGGCAAAGCAAGACCTCATCCCAGGGTGAGATGCTCCCTGCGGGGTTCAGGGACATCTTCTGGGTGCTTCCTCAGCTTTGGCATGTCTCCCCGGGTTCCGTTTTCCATCCTGATCCCAGTTCTAGTTTCCAGGACCTGCAGTTTGGGCTATAGAACGCAAGGTCCTTTCACGTGGGCTCTCTAGACAAAGCCCTGGACTCACCTGATCCTTCTTTTATTTTAAGTTAGTTTTCTATTAGTGCTTTATACTTATACATAATGGTGGGATTCACTGTGACATGCCTGTCCACGCACAGAACATGATCACCTGTGCTTTCGACAGCCCTGAGAATAGCTGCTCTTGTCACCCACGTCTCCCCGTCCACCCCATGTGTACTTCATTTTGGCTCCATCAGTTTCCCTCTAACTGCCCCATCCCACCTCTGTACTTGACCTACTCTGGGTTCCCGGAGTCCGTCTGTCCTCCATCTGCTCACCCACCATTAGTATAAAAGATTGGTGCCCATGGAGGGCAGTTCATCACAGAGCTCTCTCAGGATCACAGAAATACATAGCATAGTGACGCGCCTTCAAGAGGGGACAGCTGATCCATGCAAACACAACCGAGGGGAGTTTTCTGAACACACTCACAGTCTGCATAATTGATTCCACTTCCCCCTGAGCTTGACCTGCAAACATGGATTTTTCCTTAGCGTCTGTAGTACATTAGCGTGGTTCACGGGAAAGGGATTCGGAACCAGCCGCATTAAGTTTTAGGAACAAAGATCTAACAAGTGACCAACTGGAAATCCGGCTAGTAAAAGAAGGCACGTACCTGTGTTTGTAGTCCTTTAAGACCCTGTTAGTGTAAAAGGTGGCAGCATCGTTCATCTCCTTGACATAAGGACCAGGTTTGGGGGACTGAGAGGACAGGACCATCACCCAAGCATAGAAGGAAACAAAAAAGAGGATAAGAAAGAAAATGACTTGAAGAAGAAGAAAAGCAATGGTTGAAAGTTGCAGGCAAACTGGGCTCTGGAGAGGCTGGTGAAACACCTTCAGCACTGAACTTCAAACAGGATGAGGAGAAGCCGATTCGCTCAGCCTAGAAGGAGCCCTGCTTCGGGCATCAGGCTGCAGAGGCGGTGAAGGTGGCTACGAGGTCTCCTAAACCCTGCACCAGCGGGCAAGGGGCAGGGCCCGGCCGACTCACCACAGCTATCCACCCCAGGGCAGGGATGCTCTCGCTGACGGCCGAGAGGTGGTTGAACATGCTGCTCCCGCGGTTCCTCTCTCTGAAGGTCTGGATTTCCTGGATCTTTTCCGATATGGGTTTCAGAAGTGCAGCCACCTCGTTCTGGAAGTGAATGTTGAGAGGATTACTCAGGACAGGACAGAAGCTCAGCACCTCCAGCCATGCCACACGGGCCTAAGCAGGGGACTTGGGACTGTCCAGGGTTCCAAAAGAAACAGACAACTGTCCCAGAAGAGAATGGAACTTCGCTCCGGGAGGGCAATACAGCCAGCCCTCTGTTCCCGAGTCCCACATCTGTGCGTCGAACCAACAGCAGAACGAAAACATTTAAAAAATGGCATCTGCACTAAAAATGAACACTTTTGATCCCTATTTCTGGAATAATACGGTATTAACAACATTTACACTGTATTAAGTATGGTAAGTGATCTAGAGGTGACTCACAGTATATGGGAAGATGTGAGCTGGTAATGTGCACACACTGTGCCACTGACAGGAGGCACTTGAACCTCTGTGGATGCGGAAGTCTGTAGGAGGTCCTGGAACCAGCTGTCCTCAGGTACCCAGGGACAACTGTTTTGCACTTTCATTCTCTGCATGATGAAGATGGCAGGTATTTTTGACATTATAAATGCTGTCTCCTGAGACATGGGAAACCCAGCAGTGGGCTAGAGCCCTGTTTTGGAGATTACTGCATAGAAAGTCATTTTTTTTATGTAACAGAGAGAAGTCAGGTGTTGATTTAATCAGAACTGAGCCTGACCCGGAGTCATAGGCCTATGACAGAGTGTCATTGGAACCAGTGGGATCCACCAGCAAGGGCACAGGGGTAAGTCAGGGAGAAAGGACGGCTCCCTATTCCTGTTGGGGACAGGATGTGGGACAGCATCCTGGGCTTGGCCATTGTTCCCACGGTCCACGTGCAAACAGAGGGAAGATTCCCCGCGGCTCTCTGAAGAAACTGTGATGGCTTATCATTCATGTTGTCATATTCTCAGTGGCTTTCTACACTGTCCCCAGTCCCCATAGGCCTGTGACTCCCGGTCGGGCTCAGTTCTGATTAAATCAACACCTGACTTCTCTACGTTACATAAAAAATGACTTTCAAAACTATGTGAGCTGAGTGACGAGGTGTCGTGGGTATTGACACTCCAGAACACCGGCTGCTTCAAAGCCCCCACCCGGACCCTGTCCATGCCCTCAGCATCCTCTGCTCCCTCTAGGTGCTGAAGAGCAGACAGACAGCGTTGTTCCCCTGGTGTGTGTGTGTGTGTGTGTGTGTGTGTGTGTGTGTGTCCAAAAAAAGAGCTTTACAGAATAGTTGAAAGGCTTGGGCAGTATTTTAAGAAATCTGGTTTGCAGGAAATAATTGGAAAAATTCCTACAGCTCTTTAATTTCTTTAACCAAGATTTCAGAGGAATGGTTTCTAACCCTGGTTACTCATTGGAGCCACCTGGGGGGCTTTAAAAAGCACCTCTGCCTGGGTCCCACGCCCAGAGATTCTGATTTAGCGGGTCTGGAGGTGGCCTGGCCAGGGCAGGAAGGTGGGAAGAGCTCCTGGGGCGATTTTAATCAGTCCTACGGCGCTGGCTTCACACCCCATAGGATAGTCGTTTCTACCAGGGACAGCAGGTCATTAGGGAAGGGATTCTGTTCGGCAGCAGTGGCTTCCAGATGCCTCTCAAGCCCCTTGAAATGCCCTCCCCTGAAGGGAAAGTCGCAAGCCAGGGCTTTGGAATTAGAAGGCCTTCGTTGAAACCTCAGCTCTGCCCCTTACTACCTCCAGGGCCTGGAGCAAAGGGTGTGATCCTTGGTTTCCTCAAGAATAAATCAGAGACAAAGACCTACAAGCCAATAGGCTGCAGGAGATGCACCATCGGTGGAAATGGTGATCATCACTGTGAGGAGTTGGCTCATACGGAGGACGCTGTCCCCAAAATAGTTACCGTCCACTTGCCTCAAATCAATGAAGGTATTTAATTTAGGCTCCAGGGCTGGGTTGTAGCTCAGTGGGTGGGCACTTACCTTCCCATGCGAGAGGCACGGCCCTGGGTTTGATCCTCAGCACCACATAAAATAAATAAATAAATAAAAAATAAAGATATTGTGTCCATCTACAACTAAAAAATAAAATAAAAAGATAAAAAAAAATAAAAGAGGGGAAAGGCTCCAAACGCCCATCCCTGAAGATTAACAGGATTTTAGGATCCCCGGAGTCTCAACTGCGTAGCCTAGTTCAGCCTTTAGACAGATCCAGCTGAGTAGGTCACAACGAGTTTTGTAAAGAATAAATGGATTTGGACAGAACAGAAAGTACTCACATGGAGTAAGGGCGGGTATTTGGGGCCACGTTTGTGTCAGTCAGGCACGGTGTGGGGGTGTCTGTGGACTCAGCTGTGGGGTAAAGTGCATTTCTTACTGTGGACCTCAGCTCAAAGGTTTGACAAACAAGGACCTGGCCAGTTCTCCCATTTCGCACATGTGCACCAGGCTCACCGAGGTCCACTTGCTGAAGACCAGCGGGCAGAGTAGGTGGGGCTGCAGCTCGCTCCTAGGTATTCTGGGGGGTGCTGAGACCACCACTCTCCATGTACCACTGGGTGCTGAGCCGAATACAGTCAGCTGGGTGACACAGCCTTCTCCTCTGCCCACAAGACAAAGATAGGCACCGTGGACGGAGTAAGAGCTCAGGTTCTGGACAGGACAGTTGGGTCAAGCCCTTGTTCCACGGTGGAGCAGCCCTGGGGCTTTACACAAACGACAAGCAAGAATTCATCACCCCATTTGCAGGACCA
Organism: Urocitellus parryii; assembly: GCF_045843805.1. Taxonomy (NCBI): domain Eukaryota; kingdom Metazoa; phylum Chordata; class Mammalia; order Rodentia; family Sciuridae; genus Urocitellus; species Urocitellus parryii. The sequence continues at coordinate 146,934,735 of NC_135538.1, read as the reverse complement.
GGGTGACAATGGCACCCACTTCACAGGGGTCTTATGAGGCATCAATGAGAGCTCTCAGTGCATTTTTAACTTCTTCCACATTGAAGGAGGGCAAAGGCAAAATGGTCTGAAGCCAGCCAGTCCTCGTGGAAGGAAGATTCATGAACACCTTCTTCCTGTCTCTTCCGGTCATTATGAAGCAAGGGTCTGACAGATTTGGCATGAAGATGCTGGATCCCAGCTGTTACAGGCGGACAGGTCTCCCTCGGATCCACGTTGAAGCCCTTGGACTCCCAGGACCTCAGCCTGTACTCACGCAGTACTGGACATGGGGGTCTTCAGAGGGGACGTTAAGATGAGGTCAGAGGGTGGGCTTTAATGCAACGTAACTTAACTGGTGTGCTTAGAAGATGCGGACATTTGGACACGGAGACCCCCAGGGGGAAGGTGATGTGGGGGCACAGGGAGGAGGGGGCCAGCTACCAGCCCGGGAGGAAGGCCTCAGGAAAGACCGACCCTGCCCACACCTTGCCCTCCGACTCCCAGCCTGCAGAACGGGGAGAACATAAAGGACTGATCCCTTGTCATGGCAAGGAACGCAGGGGTCTACGGGCCTCCAGGAAAAGCAAGCAAAGATCCTCACCCCTTCCCTCCCCGACTGTCAATAACAACACAAACAAACCCCTCCGACCACTCCAGCCCCAAACACAGCTCTCCATCCTGGCTCGTCACGGGCGGCCAAAAAAGTCAGTCTTCAATGTTCTCCCTGGAAATTCCCTCTGCAAGAAGCAAACATCTCCCCCTTGGAGGGAGGCTTTTCAGTCCAGACTCAATACTGACCAAGGGGGGGCCTTGGTTTTCTTTCTTTTTTTTTTTTTTTTAAAGAGAGAGTGAGAGAGGAGAGAGAGAGTGAGAGAGAGAGAGAGAGAGAGAGAGAGAGAGAATTTTTAATATTTATTTTTTTTTAGTTCTCGGCAGACACAACATCGTTGTTGGTATGTGGTGCTGAGGATGGAACCCGGGCCGCACGCATGCCAGGCGAGCGCTTGAGCCACACCCCAGCCCGGGGCCTTGGTTTTCTGCAGAAGACCACTGAGTTTCAATTATGGTAGAATTGTTAAAAAAAAAAAAAAAATACCGTCTCCCAAAGTTGGCTAAGAAAGGCCAGAATGATTGAATTGTTGGTAAGAGCGGGTCCACTGCCCCAAGGGAAAACAGAGCTAGGAACTGTGTACTCCCAAGGGTAGATGTATGAAGGCCATCTTTTTCTTTTTTATCTCTAACTTCCCAAGAACAAACTCTGAAGTCGGAGGAGACACCGTGTTCTGGAAGACATCTGACACTGGTTATCTGATGAAAGCATCGTAAGGACCGAGAAAGTTTCCCTTCGCCTTCGCTTGGCAGACGGGTGAAGAGCTGCTATCGGGGAAAAAACAAGAAAGGGTGCGGAGACAGCCAAGCGCCCCGGCTATTGGCACAAGGCTGATAAACAGGACGACTTTTATTCCCTGCCAGGAGACTTCTCCTCTACTTGAGAGGTGGGCTTGTCTTCTCCAGCTCATCCTGAACTTTCGCAGCTGGAATTGAGAGAGGAGAGGACACTGGAGCGAATGGTGTGACCTCATCGAGGCTGGCTGCGTGCCATGTCAGAGTGGAGGCCAGTGGAGGAGGCTCGTCACATCCTCCACCTGCTCAGCAAGGCACACCTACTAGGCATCCTCAACGCATGCAGGCTGAATTGTGAAGACGCCAATTAAACTTACAGAGGGGCTTTCCACTGACGAAGTGGTAACTTAAGAACTGTCCAGGTTTACTGTTCTTTTTTTTAGTTTTTCCAATAAGAGTGCACCGGTGACAGTCTCCAGACATGGCTAGCAGTCCTCTGAATGACTTCAAATCATTCACTGTCACAAAGGAGCTGCCCAGAGTACTTTTTGTTTGTTTGTTTTAACTCTCCCCTCTGGTTTCTTTTATTAGGAGACATTTCCCCAAAACAAAATCATTTTTCAAGGTTCATGGGAAGATGACCAAAAACCTTCCCTGCCGCTCCCCAGGTTTCCATGGCTTTTCAGAAGGTGCAAATGGACCAAGGGAGGAGACAGGAGCACGGGGCACGTTTCCAAGGGTGGACCTCTGATCCGGAGAGTAGTGTGGGGCTCTGCGTCTTTATGGTCCTACTTCTGCTTTAAACTGGAAGACTCAAGCCCATTATCAGCTGCATCTCCTGTGAGCTCCAGAACTAACTGAATTGTGTTGTAGAAAGTAAAATAAAAAAGAGTTTTATCAGCAAGCTTTGTAGAAACTTTACCCAAAAAGGAAAACCAAATCCCCACTCACGCTGTTTTGTAAGACATGGAACAAACTCTGGGAGTTTGACCTTAAAGATGTGTCACTGAGTCAAATAAAATTGGCCTGTTATTTCTAGAATCCAGAGTTCTCATGTAGTTATGCATCAGGTAGAAAATGGTTCAATCATTTGCTACTTAAAAAAAAAAAAAGCTCCCTTTCACTCTCTCCCTCTCTCTTTCATTTATAAAATTAATATGTGCATTTTGAGAAGCACTAGAAAATACAAATGAGAAAATCCACATAAACAGAAAAATATTCTTAATTCCACCCCATGGATATTTTCGAAAACAACAACAATTACTTTAAAAATAATGGCCACTTAACCCCTAAAGAATGAATCTCAAAGTTGAATTTAAGCAGTTCAATTAAAAGAAGCAAGCGAGGCACCAAATAAAATCCCATCAGTATATTCTTGTAAGTACGGTGAGCACACCGTCATCCTAGGAAGGCTGTATTCAAGTTAAATTTGGACTTTTTAATCTTTAAATTCCATCTACATCTAAAATTTTAGGAAAGCTCATAGCAAGTACTATTTCTCAGCAAGCCAAGCTACCAAATGCCAAGCATTATTACTGTGGCTTATACATTTGCCTGTGTTTCTTGTGGTGCTGGGGTTGGAACCCCAGCCTCAGGTGCGCTAGGTAAGTGCCCCACCACTGAACCTCACTTATGTATTTTTGTGCAAAATTTTACCAGCGGATTCAAGGGGTGGGTGAGGGTATAACACGAAGAACACATCGAAAGACATGTAACAGCGTTAACACGATTTTCATGTAGTTTTCTGGCTTACTCATGTATTTTAAACTTTCTAATCTGTACATATATTTCCTTTCTAGTTAAAGGAAAAATTTTAAAGCAGATTAAACAGTTTTATACTTTCCAGGGCAGAAAAAATAATTTCACAGAGGTGCTATTAATTTTGCATTTATCAAAAAATAGTCAGGCTCCTTTTTCTAATCAGGGAAGTAGCTTCAGGGAAACACATTCAGAAAGGCCAGAAGGCAGTGGTACGTGCACCTGTGATCCCTGATCCCAGCCACTCAGGAGGCTGAGGCAGAAGGATCGAAAGTAAGGCCAGCCTCAGCAACTTAGCAAGGCCTGTCTCAAAATTAAAAAATAAAAAAGGACCGGGGTATATAGCTAAGAGGTAGTGCACCCTGGGTTGACTTCCCAATATTAACCAAACAAACAAACAAACCTGAAACCTGGTGGACTTGGTCTTTCGGGGGATTGAATTGCTTTGGACAGTGGTATTGTCCCAACACCAGCTTTTAGCAGGTACAAACTCCTACCCAAACTTTTCATGTAAATCTTTCCACAACCCCTTATATTCATCAGCACATTTTAATTTTTTTTCAGTAATAGCTTTCATAAAACAAATGATTTCAGACATAAAAAGCATCAAAAATACTAAGGACAAGCTCATGGGTACATGAACTATAATATCATGGGGGCCCAGGATCATCACTACCGCGTCCCCTTGCTGACTTTTGCTGAAGAACACCTGGCAAAGCAGAGATCTGGGGCCGGGGCCAGGGAACTACGTAGATAAGACCTGGGGTGGGGGGCGATGAAGCTTGACATCAAATTGATGTATTTTTCTCATGAAGGTAGAACATTGTACTTTCAGCAACAAATAGACATTTTTTTTTTAAAAAAAAGTTTTAGTTTTAGGTGGATGCAACACCTTTATTTTTAAATTTTTATTTATTTCTTAAGTGGTGCTGAGGATGGAACCGGTGCCTCACGCATGCTAGGCGAGCGCTCTACCGCTGAGCCCCAGCCGCAGCCCACAACTAGACATTTTTAATGTAAAGAGTTTTCCACAAAAGTGTTCAGTCAACCCCAGGCTAATGAGCCCTCTGTGAAGTCATCCTCCTCTTCAGATGCGGATCAACACTGTTCCTGTCAATGTACTTTAACTTGCTGGAACCATTTAAAGACTTACGTAAAGTCTGGAGGCCACTGATGCAGTGGGCAGCAGACCCTCCTGGTCAGTCTCACTATTCTTGGTTTTGACCACTGTTCCCGGGCGGAAGCTCTCTCTCTCTCACTTCTAGGTTTCATGCTGTAATTTTGGGGTGGTGCTCACCCTAAAACCTACAATTGATTCGTCAGAACTAGGACACCGTACTGTCGACATGACAGGTGGGCCTCAACCTCCTCTAAGCCTCCATGTTTTAAATGTCTAGTGCACAAGGTCCATGATAGAGAAAGGTCAAGTTCAGCAGAGATCTTCTTTCCTTCTGGTTCATTTTTTAATTTGTGCTTTTTAGGTACACGTGGCAGTAGAGTGCACCTTGACACACTGTACATGTACGGTGTATGTCTTATTCTAATCAGGATCCCCTCTGGTGGCTGCACGTGATGTGGGTTCCACTGGTGGTGTGATCGCACATGCACATAGGAGAGTTCTCCCGGATCCACTCCACAGTTTTTCCCATTCCCATCCCCCTCCCCTCTCAGTGGAAATCGAACGGTCAACACGGCGACCGGCAACAGTCTGTTCCTTATGATATCTCATGTCCTGAATCTTTGCAAACAACGGGGATTGGAAGACATTCAACACAGAACAAAACGACAGGTAAGAGTCCCCTCACGCCCACAGCCCCTCAGGTGGAGATTGGCGGCTCTCTCCATCGCTGCTTCTGCACTTTCACTGTAGTGCACAGGGCTGACAGATCATCCAGGCAGAGAAAACACGCCTTGCACACAGGCGTGGTGTGCTGCCCTTGTGAAGCCCCGGGATCCCGCTCCTGCAGCGAGGGCTGGACAGAGGGTTCCAGCAGGGACATGGGAACATGCGGGGTTCAGCAGGGACGTGGGAAGAGAGGGATATTAGAGACGCAGGAAGGAAGTAGTCAGGAATGAGCAAGAACGAACAAAGCCATCCAGATCCACCACAGAGGGAACCCAGGAGTTTGACCTGGTGACCTCACAACGAGCCTAAGAGAGCAGACGGGAGGCCGAGAAGAACCTCATCTTGCATTTCATTACCGTTTCGATCAGTCTGATTGGCTCGGTTGAGGAAATATCCACGCTCACCCTATCCAGGATGTGCCATCTGGCTTCTGACAGTGAAGAATTTTAGAATCACCTACAATTTTACTTTACGAGATTCCGCACGCAGCGGCTCAAGAGCTGTGGATCTCCCTGTGCTCGACCCAAAAGGCCTCCACCAAGAACCCCTAATGTTACCAATTGGAGAAAATGGCCCAAGTCACTCGAATTCACCAGCCTTAGAAAATTGAAAACAATCCATGGCGATCACAAAGACGCTCCTGGAAACACCTAAAGTAATGAACACTTCCAAGCAGCCATTTATTTTGTGATTTTATCAACGTTCGAGGAGTACCGACTACAGGTGGGTGGGTTTCCATCAGCTGCTTTCTGATGACCCGCCTCGGTTTAAACTACCGAAATCACCACCTGAGAGATCCCACGGCAGTCCCCTCCACCTTCAGGTCCTTGTCTCTCCCCGAGACAAGTGGCCTGTCCTAGAGGCACAGTCAGATCTTTTCTCTGCGTTTCATTTTGCAGAAGGTAGCTGAGATGATGTAAATCCACAGTTTCCAACCGAGGCGATGGTGGAATTTCAACAGCTGCCCGGTGAGCCTTAGGACGTCCTGCAGGGTCTATTACTGGGCAGAGCAACCCAGGCTTAGCTCCCGTCATCCTGAATCAGGAATCTGCTTTCTCACTTAAGGTCAGCACCGTCTTTGAGATTCCATTGCTTGTTTTTCTCAAGAGCGGAGCATCCGAGAGGGCACCCTGTCTGGTGAGCAGCTCAGCAAGAACGTGCTTCCTGGTCAGCAGAATGGCCGGGGTCTGGGGTCCTGATACCCCCCCCCCCACACACACACACACACTCCTGGACACTCAGTTCACCTCAGATCACCACCCGGGCTGGTGAAGAGACCTACTCTGCTTCACCGGACATTTCTCAACCTTTTTAAAATCTTTTTGCCCATGGATTTTTAATTTCCCCATAGTTTTCTAAGGAGCTGAGATTCCGTGGGACAGACCCAGGCTAGTGCCACTGGAGGAGGGAGGGCTGGGGGGGGGGGCTGCGCTGCATGATCATCGTCCACTCTTCCCTAGCCGCTCTCCCTCATTACCATGGAGATGCTCTGGGGCATCCACTCTGTCCTCTCCCATGTCCACCCCCCGACACACCCACCCAAGGCGGCCATCTTCTGGGGTCTGTTGGCATGACCGTCCCCAGCGCGCTGTGGCCCGCCCTCTGTCACTCTCTCCTGCCAGTGCTGGCTCCTGCCCTCCCACCACTCCTACCACCAGCCATTCCAGTCCCTCCCTCCCTGGCTCCAGATTTCCTTTGTTTTCTCTTGCTTCTTCCCTCAGGTGGCTGGCCTTCGTGTGGGAAGGCAGACTGTGCTCTTCTGTGTCTTATTTAGAGACAGGGTCTCCCTGACTTGCTCGGTGCCTCACCGTTGCTGAGGCTGGCTTTGCACTCACGATCCTCCTGCCTCAGCCTCCCGAGCTGCTGGGATGATACGCGTGCGCTACTGCCCCCGGCCTGAGTGTATTCTTTCCCGTCTGCTGGGCAAACAAAGGACCGGTGCCCTCTGACTTGGGTTTCGGGAGGAGCCATTGCTTCTGATCCCCTGGACTTGGCTGTGTCCAAGCCTCCTGGAGTCCTGCAGGTTTTCTTGACTTAGGGTTCCTTGTGCCTTAGATCACAGGGACCCTGTGTCTTAGCAGTGCTGGGGGACTGCTTGGTTTATGACCCGGACCCCGGAGGGAAGGGGGCCAACAGGGTGTGTGAACCTCACGTAGAATGTGGGGGTATCCAGAACTGCTTCCCGTGAAGCCCGTGCAGAAGACCATTCTTGGAACTTGGACTGGGTTATTAGACAGACAGCCCGGCGCTCCTGACTCTGAACCACATGGAGACTACGGCCCTCGGCGTATCTCCAAAGAGGGTTATTTTGTTCCCATTTGGTTCATTTTTTTTTTTTTGCTCATTTATTCTGTAAAAGATACTGAGTGCTCTCTCTGTGCCAGGACTGGGTGTATTTGTCAGGTTTCTCCAGGATATGGATTTACTTATTTATTATTAGGGAGTGTCTTGTGTCATTATGGAGGTGGACAAGTCCCAAGATGTGCAGTCGGCTAGCTGGACACCCAGAAGAGCTGACCCAGCTCCCTCCAGTATAAAGGCCAGCAGGCTAGAGGTCCAGGAAAAGCCAAGGACGGTTCAGTTCATGTCCAATGGAAACCAATGTCTTAGCTCAAAGGCTGTCGGGCAGCAGGACTTCTCATTCGGGTCTTGTTCTGATTAGATGAGGCCCACCTGCACTAGAAAGTGCAATCTTCTTCAGTCTATTGATTCAAATGTGAACCTCGTGCAGAAACACACTCACAAAACACCCAGGACAGTGTCTGTCCAAATATCTGGACACACTGTAGACCAGTTTTGTTGACACATAAAATCAACCATTCTAGGGAGGCGCAGATGAAGAACAGTAATCATAATGTTTAACTAAATTAAATACAGCCTGTTATGTGTTAAAAGCCTCCAGGGAGCACGATTCACGGATGTCATTTGCAATGCAATGGTCAATGTCCTTCATGTCCCCTGCACCTCTCCCTGCCCCACTCAGTCCCTTTCTGGTCTCCACTCTCCATCATTCCTCTGCTTAGGGGCCTCTGCTCAGATTGTAATTCAGCGTGCTCAGTGTACATCCACGGGCTGTGTGTCCCTGTATTCCGACCAGCGGTTCTGATTCAGATCAACATGGTGCATCAGTGAGCCGCTCTGCATATCCGGGGGTGGCACTTCTGGCCTCGGACAGCCAGGGCCGCACTTTGAGCTGCTCTCTCCTGGCATGGCACGCGCAGGGTCCCCCTCGAGCCAGCAGCACAGGCTTGGGACACAACTCTCCTGGGTTACACCTACTGTCTGTGGGTGGCAGTCAAGGTACTTTTGTTAGTTTCTCAGCTCAATTACTCTCTGTATCCAGGATCCCAAGGAGACAAAATCTTTGGACTTGGCATCAACTGTACCAAATCTTAACTGACTCAGGTAACAGGCAGAAGTGCACATTATTTATTTATTTATTTATTTATTTTCTGGTACCAGGAATTGAACTCAGGGGCACTTAACCACTGAGCTACATCTCTAGCCCATTTTTATATTTTAGATAGAGACACGGTCTTGCTGAGTTGCTGAGGCTGGCTTTGAACTCTCAATCCTCTTGCCTCAGCCAAGTCACTGGGATTACAGGTGTGAACTACTGTGCCCATTTAAAAGAGTTGATTTGTTGTAGGCCCAGTCATGTTATATGAGTAGGTTCTGGTGGCCCAGATTACATTCCAAACAGAACAAATGGATGCATGACTGCACACTAATGTCGAGGTGATAAAGATGAATGAAACTTCCAAAAGTCAGAGAGGGCTGGGTGTGGGGGTGCACACCTGTTGTCCCAGTGACTCCGAGGCTGAGACAGGAGGATTGAAAGCATGAGGCCAACCTCAGTAATTTAGTGGAACCCTGTCTCAAAATTAAAAACTGGCGGGGGACTGGGGATTGGCTCAGTGAAAAGTGTCCCTGGGTTCAATCCCTGGTACCACAGCAGAAATAAAATATGACTATCAAAAGATGATGACAGGGGCTGGGGATGTGGCTCAAGCGGTAGTGCACTCGCCTGGCATGCGTGCGGCCCGGGTTCGATCCTCAGCACCACATACCAACAAAGATGTTGTGTCTGCCGAGAACTGAAAAATAAATATTAAAATTCTCTCTTTCTCTCTTAAAAAAAAAGATGATGACAGCTTATCTTATTTTGGTACATATTTTCAAAAGTCCATAAATGAGCAAAAGGATATCTTCTTTTACATGCTTCTCTGTTTTCCCTGCTAACCCTCTCTTTCCCCCTGATGTTTAGTCACTGTGACTTCATGTTTTCTGTCTCTTTGCCTCTTATTTACTGAGCACCTATTATGTGTCAGGGTTTGTCCTAGGAATTTGGAATACATTAGTAAGGAAAGAGAAAAAGAGCTCCCCATGGGGTTTACATGCAATACCCGAACAGAGGGTGGGCATAGGTTTATTAACTATATCATGCTGGTACAGTGGTGCTTGCCTGTAATCCCAGCAATTCGGGAGGCTGAGGTAGGAAGATCACAAGTTGGAGGCCAGCCTCAGCAAATTAGCGAGGCCCTAAATAAGTTAGTGAGAACTTGCCTCAAAATAAAAAATAAAAAAGGGCCGGGGATATAGCTCAGTGGTAATGCACCCCTGGGTTCAATCCCTGGTACAAAAACAAAACAAAACAAAACAAAAAACCCAAACAAATAAAAATCATGAAACAAAGGAGAACAACACAAAGGGTCTGAGGCTCTACAGAGGTTTCTTTAATGTTCATGTAGAAAGGCTTCGGTGATGTGGCCCACCTGTCACGGGCAGCAGCTGCTCAGAGCAAGGAGCAAACAGGAAGTGGAAGGGGACAAAGCTGCCCCTTCCCTCAGCTGGCCATCTGGAGTCCAGCCACTCGGCTACCGCTCAGGTCCAGCCCGCGCCCTTGGCCCTGGCACACAGCACAGGATGACCTGCTCGCTGTGAATCGCATCACGGAGCAAACCCACCAGCGCAGTTCCGAGGCCCCTCGCTGTCTTGATTTCTCTTTTGGTTCCTTTTACCAACTCTGGCCCTCCTCTTCCCCAGTGGCAGAATTACTTTATTAAACAGACCTGATTTCTTTGGGGGATTTTTGGTGATCCTCCCCCACCCCGAAAAATTAAAATACCAACTATGCACCCTCCCCCGGGGCCAATGTCACATGAAGTAGGTAAGGTGACAGGGAGAGAAATATACAGCAGGCAGCCATTTCCCAGCACTGGTTTTCGACGATTCCCCTGAAATTCCTAAGATGCGCCTCTGTACTATCCCACGGGAATGCTGAGAAGCACAAAGGGCAATTCCTGCAAAGGAAGAAGACCAGAAAGGTGGGACTCTTTCTTTCCTTGTGGCACATCAAGCGCTCCTTCCAGAGTAAACACAGGCACAGGTTGGGGTGCGGAGAGCCAACCTGAGTGGCCGAAGGGCTCATCGGCCCTTCCTCAGCCCCTGTCCCGAGGAGGCCACTTCCGTGTGCAAGAGTCTGTGGGAGGAGTACCCTCAGCAGAACAGTTTGAAGGGAGGGAGGAAAGGAACAGATGCTGATTGCTTGCTATCATTCAGGCACTGGAATTTATATTGTGTGTATTATGCAAACATCACAAACATTTTCAACGGTTGTCATTAATTTTTGTGTTTTATGAATGAGGAACAAGTTTGAGAAATACGAGTAACTTGCATAAGATCATCTGGCTAGAAGTGGGATTTGGACCCAGTTCTGTCTGGCTCTCGAAGGGCGGATTCAGACATAATGAGAGAAGCTTTGGTTTGGAGAAGGGCACCTCTGGGTTCCAACCACAGCTTTCACATGGAGATGAGCACCGCACCTTCCTCTGAAATGACTACTACTCATCTGTAAGGTTCTGATGCAGATTATGTAAGACAACGTGTGCAGAACGCCTCCTGAAACATCATTGAAGCCTAACTACAGTAGCTGCTATTATGATTGTAATTATTCAAGCCGTTACTGACCTTGGATACGGAAGAAAAGTATGTCTTTGACAGTTGGACAAAATGGAATGACCCATCATTTAAGTACTGTCCTCGATGACAGAACTGAAAGTACAGTCCCCACCAGGATGTGCCGTCAGAGGGCCAGCTGTCCCCTGATGGCCCTCTGGGAGCCGGTGGAACTTGGCTCATCTCTGAGTCTGTCCCTGGGTGGGAGCACATGGAAGGGCACTGTGACAATCTCTGGAGCACTGGGGGGACCATCCTTGGGACAGGCTTCCCAAACTCAACAGGAGGGGACCGTGAGAAGCCCAGGCCCAGAAGCTCACCTTTCTGGGTGCAAAGTTAAGGACAGGCACTGGCTTCCAGGAGCTCACAGTAGAAGAGGATCAGAGAGGAAGAGATGTCCGTTAGGAGCCCTGTCCTTCCACTCTCTGGGTGGAGCCAACACATCAGAGGTGACATGGATAGGGACACTCTCAGGGGAACTGAAGAGTAGAGAGTAAAGTATATATATATGTCTGCTTTGCTCACTACACTTTTCCACCAGCCCAGGATCTGGCAGATAATAGAATCTCCATGAATGTTTGGTAAATAAGGGAACAAATGCAAATTCCCAGAGTTACCAAGAGCCCTCCTGGAGGGTCTGTGGAAATCAGCCCAGAGCAATAAGAGGAGGAGCAGGCGGGAGGTGGGCACCCAGGTGACCAAGGCACTGCCGTGGTGCCAGAGGGTGAGGTCCAGCCACCATCCCACTGCTTGCCAGGATGGCCCTGGGCCTGACCCTTGCCACCCAGCTCTCTTGCCATCTTTGGGTGGGGAGACACTGGTCACCAAAGGTGGCTGGGGGAAGACGGCTGGGTCTCGGCTGGGAAAAGCCCAGCTGGTCTCTGCAGGTCTCTGGCAAGTTCTGCAACTCAACATCTGTGGGCTTTGATCCCTCCACCTGCACAGGGAGGGTAATATGGCTACCCGTGAGCTCCAGTGTGACACTGCGAAAATGCACCAACAGGTGACAAGAGAATTTTGAGATCCTTGAATTAAAAAAAAAATCTCTCATAAATATTCACTTAAAATGCATCATTACATAAACATTCATACATAAATATTCACTTAAATTGCCATCAGTATAGTATAAAATGCCTTTATATTAGGACTTGGGAAAAAAGAAAACACCTGGGACTGGGTTTTTTCTTCTATTTCTGTTTGTGCCATTCTGCTTATCTGCAGAGGAAAGCAATTGAACAACAGAGTTTGAAGGTTGCATTTTGGATTCATTTCAGAAAATGTTCATATGATACCATCAAAGAACGATTTCCAAAGACAGTGAAGGAAAACCATCTTTGGTTGGGAGCAGTGTGTGGCCAGAGAAGCAAGAAGAGATGGATCTCGAGACACAGCTCATCCCTCATCTGTCATAGAAATAGCTCCAGGTGTCCACGGGCAGGTGCTTTCCAAACCACTTTCTCCATTGTTGTTTTTACCCAAGACAAATCTTCCACAGTCGGATTTCCTGGTCAGCTCCAAGCGCACTGCCCGCCCAGACCCACTTCACTTAGATGATTCTGCCTCCAGAGCCGCGGAGCCGACAGGCATGCGCAGCCCCATCTGTATTCCACTTGGGTTTTCCATTTGTAAACCGCCCAGGAAACGTGTTAGATAGAGATGAAAGGCAAGGTGTTTACAAACTGGCAATGAAATATGATAGTTATCCTGTCAGCTGAAATGAGCCCGACAGATGTATTTTTTGTTAAAATTAAAATCGTGAACCATATCACATTACCCCTGGCGATACCGCCAGATGCACAGCGTATGCCTGACAAAGAGGCACCCTGTGGTCATCTGAGCCAGGCTGTGGCTTCCAGCAATTCATTACCTGGGAGCTCCTCATGGGCCTTGCCTGGGAGGACCTCCCCCTCCCCCCAAGTCCACACACACAGAAGCCGACTCGTGAAACTGGAATAAAAATCATCCTTTCCTGTCTTTCCTTGCCCACAGACATCCTTGATATCAGAGAATAGCTTGGGGGAAAATGAAGGGAGTCGGTAATGTTTTTATTTTGGTCTGTGACACTGGTGCTCGGGGGAGATAGCAGAGTGGACGTGCTCCCCGCCATTGGACTTCCACTACTCCAAACAGCAGTGGTCAGAAGGCACACAGGACAGAGCCGATGGGGCTATTTTCCAGGGCAAGCTCTTCTATTTTTTTTGTCCCCTCTTGGGGTGCTCCTGAACCCAGTTTCTGAGTTGGTCCACTTTTCTCGTGACTGAGCAACGAGCTAGTGTTACCTGAGAACAATCCTCCAACAGTACCAGGGATAGAGACCTCTAAACTGCCTCCATGGTGGGGTTTCCTGCAGCCCTGTGGCCCTCTGCCAGAAGTGGGGTACGTGGGTGCTAAATCAGGGCTCCTGGGGTTCTGTGATGGTGAGCACTCCCATCTTTCATACTTTCCCTTCACCAGCTTGTATTTTGTTGTTTTGCGCAGGAGCCTAAACCCCACACTAATAGTGAACCCCGGTCCACTCTATCTCTTCATCACCTCATCTGCAAAGCCAGCCCCCTCTGGCTGTGTCTCCCTGTGACCAAGGGCACACCATCAATGTCTTTCCTTTCCCTTTACACATGTGTGTGTACATGACCTCTCAGGAAGTGACAAAGATTCTCATGAGCCAGACACAGTGGTACACCCTGGGAATTCCAGCATCTCGGGAGGCTGAGGCAGGAGGATCCCAGGTTCTAGGCCAGTTGAAGCAACTTAGTAAGACCCTGTCTCAAAATAAAAAGGGCTGGGGATGTGGCTCAGTGGTTGAACACCCCTGGGTTCGATCCCCACTATCACAAAACAAAACGAAACAAAAATCACGGGATGCCATGTACTGTGGACTCACGAGAAGGAATTTCAGGTGGCTAATACCTCCTGCATTCTAGATAAAGTTATGTGAAACAAAGAAACAACACACACAATAGGGAAAGTTTCATACACAGTTAACCAATCACAGAAATAAAATTCCACCAGGTGACAGCCCAAGTCCTTAGTAGGAGACCCCAGTGAGCCTGGGGTGCCCCACCTGCACAGGCCTGAAGAGCCCGTGACAACCACTTCCAAACACAGAGAGAGAATGGAGAGTAATTGCCGCAGAGGAACACCAGGCCGAAGTGTGAGCTGTGACAAGCTGAACAGCTGGCCTAAACTGTGGCTGCTAAAGGCTGTGCACGGTGTTAGAGCACTACCTGTCACACCTGGGGTTACAGGCTGAATTGTGTGCCCTCCGCAGATTTGTATGTTGAAGTCCAGACCCCATGTACCTCGGAAGGTGACCTTGTTTGGAAACAGGGTCACTGCAGATGTGATTAGTTAAGCTGAGGGCATACTGCACCAGGGCGGGCCCTAATCTTATGACTGGTGCTGTGGTTTGAATGTCTGTCCCCTCCCAAGTTCATGTTGAAATTTGGTTGCCATGGTAACAACAGCATCAGTAGGCGGGACCTTTAAGAGGAATTAAGCACCTTTGGGAAAGGGTTTTGTCATTATCACAGGTGTGTTTCTTGTGAATGGATGAGTCTGGCTTCCCTTTGCTCTTCGTGTGCCCATATGATGCCTTCCGCCATGTTATGAGGTAGCAAGAAGGCCCTTCCTCACCAGAGGCGGACCCCTTGGTCCTGGACAACCCAGCCTTCCCACCTGTGAGAAATCAATGTAAATTCATGATAGATTACCTAGTCTTGAATATTCTGTTTTTGTGACACAAATGAACTAAAACAAATACTATTTTTTTTTTTTTTGGCACCAGGGATTGAACTCGGGGGCACTCGCCCACTGAGCCAGATCCCCAGCCCTATTTTGTATTTTATTTAGAGACAAGGTCTCATTGAGTTGCTTAGTACCTTGCTCAATTGCTGAGGCTGGCTTTGAACTCAGGATCCTCCTGCCTCAGCCTTTTCAGCTACGGGGATTACAGGCGTGCACCACTGTGGTCTGCAAATACTATTCTTATGCAAAGGGGAAATTTAGAAACAGAGACATGCACACAGAAGGGAATGATGTGTAAACATGAAGGCGGAGATCAGGGTGATATGTTTACAAGCCAAGGATCATCAGCTGCCCAGGAGCTAGGAGAGAGGCTGAGATAGAGTCTGCCTGGGCATCTCTGGAGGAGCGGGGCCCTGCCCACCCCTTGATCTCAGACTTCCAGCCCCAGAACTGAGAGACCAGAAATTCCCCTTGTGTGAGCCACTCAATTGACTGTCCTTTGTTATGGTAGCCCTACAACCTAACCCCCCGGAGAGGGAATAGGGAACCTCAGGCTTTGAAGGCCAGGAATACCCATAGTGTCAGGAAGGGATTGTGATGAGCAGAGCATTGGGGACCGAGGAAACGGAACATGTCCTGGGCTAAAGTACAAGTTTGGCCCGGAAACCATGAGAATCCAGAGAAGTCTGCTCAGAGGTAGACGTGCCCCAGGGCGCCTCCCTGGGCTGTCTTTAAAAATAGAATGAACAAAAAAGATTTAAAGATATCCAAAGGGAAGTTGACTAGAGGACAATTTAATTCTATTTCTCTGCTAAGACTTGGAGTAGAGAAAGACTGGGTGGAGAAGCTGACAAGGACAAGGGACAGGACCTGACCCACGGTCCCTCTGCTCTTTGACAATTTTAAGACTTAAAACAACTGGCCAATTAAAAAGACAAACAGCGAGTCACAGAAACTCATCCTCATGATGTCATTGGAAGGGACAATTAATTATCAGACTAGACAGAGATTTAAGGACACTTTTGAGGAACAAATAAATATTAGGCAAGGATTAACAAACTATGATGAACATGGTTGGTAAATTCATGAAATAAATCTGAGACTATCCCATATTAGCAGAACCACAAGAGGATCTCGGATGATGACTACTAAGAATGAACAGCAGCAGAAGAATAAAAGACTCCTTTTGTTTCCTAGAAGGAATCAACATCTATTTAGTTAATATAAACAAATAGAAGCAATTAAAATCATTTTTTTTTCGAAACACATTAACGTGAAAAATGTTAACAGGAGGCTGCTTATGCTTATCTTTCAGCCCAGCCCGAAAAGAAAGGATTCAACATCCACCACCGAAACCACAGAAGGGAACAAAGAAAGCAAGAAATGATGACAAGAAAGATCAACTAACTTGGGCTTATGGACAAATAAGGTCTCAAAAAAGCCAATGTGAACAGCCAACCTTGCTTATTAAAAAGAACAGTAATTGATTGGATGGAAAAATGAAATTCAACAATCTGCTATGGAGATACATTTGGCACCACGTCATTTGGGTAGATGGAGTGGAGGGAAAAGGGTCTGCGATTCAACCCACTTGTGTGGACACAGAGAACAAACAATACTGCAGGCTTTTTCACACACGAGGCACCCCTTCCCAGGGCACGGATCCTGCTTATCTTGCTAGACCAGGCTTAAGGGGCTGCTCCCCTGGAGCCTTCCCCAGCTCCCCTGGCCCCAGCAGCTCAGCCCTCATCACAGTGCACTTGTACCACGTTTAGGTTCATCTTTTGCCCTCATTAGACCTTGAACTCTCGGAGAAAACAGGAGCTCTGGGTGTCTCCAAGCACAGCTGATAAAATTATGGAGTACGACAAGTCTATTAAAATAGAGTTTTTATGATTAGGAAGATGGATATTCCCGGCCCATCCTTCCTCTGCGTGAGCAGGGCACATGTTTAGGGAGCTGGGGCTGTTCAGCGTGCCTGCGATGTTGGATTTATTTGGGGGAGGAGCTTTGGGGGAAGGATTCAAAGGCTGAAACAGTAAATGGCACAGGGGTGGCATGCCCCCCTCTGCAGTCTGGGGAAGAATGCCAGAGGTCCTAATTGATTTTGTTTTCTGCTTGTTTGCTTTGTTTTATAACAATAACTAACAGAAGAAAGTGGAGAACAGACTGGAGGAGAGGGATCTTTGAGGCAGAGACTGGCACTAAGAGACCACATGACAGTGTTTGTCAAGGGCAGGCAGGATTTCCTTCTTCTTCTTTTTTTTTTTTGGTACTGGGGATTAAATCAGTGCTTAACCACTGAGCCACATCCTCAGCCCTTCTTATGTTTTTACTCAGAGGCAGGGTCTTGCTAAGTTGCTTAGGGCCTCGATAAGTTGCTGAGGCTGGCTTTGAACTAGTGATCCTCCTGCCTCAGCCTCCTGAGCTGCTGGGTTTACAGGTGGGCACCACTGTGCCCAGGACAGTTTTTCTTCTTAAGTCCTTTCTTTACTCCACAGTTTTCAGAGAGAAAACTTGTTTTAATACCCTGTATGTGAAAAAATTTAAAAGAAGGTGATCTCTTTCCCTTCCTCGCCCTTTCTCTCTTCTCTCTGCTCCTTCCTTCTTCTCTCCCTTCCTTCCTCCCCTCCTTCTTCCCTTTTGGAAGCAGGGAAAACAAGAGTAGAGGAAAGGCTTCAGATCCCATGGCGTCTCCTGGCCAGAGTGTCACCAGGACACGGGCTGGATGTGAGGGGTGAGGGGAAAGGAGGTGTCCAGACGAGACGGCGTAGGCATTTCCAGACTTGGTGGCTTGGCTCCATCACCTGGGACAAAAACCAGGAGGGGGCACCGAGGTTGGTGGAGGTGGGTATGGTTCTGGGCCAGCTGCATCTGAGGGTCACCTGGGACACCTGGGCCCAGGGGGGAGCAGCATCTCAGCCTGGAGGGGCACAGCTGGCTCCAGGGCAGTGGATGGAATCAACCAGGGAGGGACCAGGCCTGATAAAGTCCCCTGCTGATGAAAAAGAAGGAAGTGGATACTGAACTGAACTGGTAGAGGGAGGAGGAGGAGCCAGAGGAATGAAACTGGCAACTTCAAAGAGCAGGGAGCGGGGATGGGGCAGTGGTAGGGTGCCTCCCTGGGACGCGGGAGACCCGGGTTCCACCCCAGCACTGCAAAAATAATAATAATAAAAAAGTTTCATTGTGCAAGTGGGAAAACTTGGAGGGAGCGGACAGTGCCTGGTGGGAATGAGTCAAGGAGGCTGAGGGGGATGGGAGGTCGGGAGGAGGGCAGGGCGCTGGGAAAGTCTTTTTTGGTAAAATGATAAGGAAGACGTGAGGCTGAGAAGTGCCAGGAAGTGAGGACAAGAAACCAGGGTGGCAGAGGAGTCTCCGGCAGTCTGGCAGAGAAGGAGGGGACAGAAGCAGCACAGGGTCCAGGGACTTGCTCTGGTGTTTTTTTGGATAGAGAAGCCTGATTTGGTTTGTAGACTCAACAGAAGGAGCCAATGGGGAGAGAGAGAGAGACGGGAAAGACTGAGGAGATAAGGTTCTGCTGAAGGTAGAGGAGCTCACCTCAGCCACACAAACAGGGACAGGCAGATTACAGGTCAGAAGGAAAAGCAATGAGGCCCATCATAGGGTCCCAAGAGGGACGACCTGTATGGACAGCTTTCATTCCAAGCAGTGTGTGTGTGTGTGCGTATGTGTGCGTGTGTGTGTGTGTGTGGTGTGTGTGCATGTGTGTGTGTATATGTGTGTGTGGTGTGTGTGTGTGTGTGCGTGTGTGTGTGTGTGTGTGTGTGTGTGTGTGCGCTGCAAGAAGAAGTAAATTCATAATTACATAACTTAAAATTCCGTGTTGGACCCAAGAATGGAGACAGTTGAACAT
Organism: Urocitellus parryii; assembly: GCF_045843805.1. Taxonomy (NCBI): domain Eukaryota; kingdom Metazoa; phylum Chordata; class Mammalia; order Rodentia; family Sciuridae; genus Urocitellus; species Urocitellus parryii. Next base: position 146,916,187 of record NC_135538.1, on the reverse strand, counting down.
TTCAACAATTAAGAAAAAAAAATGAACAGATGTGACTGCATTAAAATTTACTTGATTTCTTTTCAAGAAAAAAAATAAGTCTTTCTCCAATATTTATCAGGAAAAAAGGAGAAAAAGCCAAATCAATGAGATGGTGAGGTGATACATTTGTGGTCACTAGTTTCAGAGCTGGAAAACCTTAACTTTCAATTCTTGGGGCTCTTATGGAGCGAGATCAGTCAGGGAATCTTTCCTGTCTATGTGGGAGTAATATTTTTTCATCAACAATCCATAGGCTAGGGAATCACACGCCGAGGCCTATACTGATGGGATGAATCTCCTTTTTGCAACTTGTGATTCTCTTAATATCAAAAAAATGATTGAGGCACTTGGTTCGATCCTTAGCACCACATAAAAATAAACAAACAAAATAAAGACATTCTGTCCACCTACAACTACAAAAAATATTTTTAAAAAATGATTGGAGCTGTTGCAGTAGAGCAAGCCTATAATCACAACAGTTTGGGAGGATCACAAGTTCAAAGCCAGCTTCAGCTACTTAGCAAGGTCCTAAGCATCTCAGTTGATGTCAATAAAATACAAAATAGGGCTGGGGATGGGGCTCAGTGGTTAAGTGCTCCTGGTTCAGTTCCTGGTACCAAAAAAAAAAAAAAGAGATTGGGGTTGATTTTCCATGCATATTTTGCATATTTGTTTGAACAAAAAGACAAGAGAAGCGTTTCAGAGACCCTCTGAATAAGTGATCCCGGGGGAAGGTCTTAATTGTTCTGAGTATTGGGGAGTCTGTTTGGTTGAGATGACGTATCCATCCTGTTTCTGAGCACCTGCCTTCAGCTGGACCCAGGGCGGGTGTGGCTCAGAAGTCCCGAATCATCACATTCTATTATATCAGCCCCTCCCTGGCACTTCCTGGTTGTCATTTGAGTGATGACTCAGTGCCTAAGTCAACAGTTCAACTGATGGGTGCCAGGGACATCACAGGAGGATCAAGAATAATGTTGGGGAAACAACTTGGTTTAGGAAGTCCAGGAAATTAAAGTGGCCCATTGACAGGTAGAAGCCAGTGTGCCCGTCCCGTCTTCCGCTGTTCACTCCTTGGTCTCTGCCTTGGTGATGAGGAACACCTGCCTTTTGCCTTTCCCACCCTGGAGTCTGCACGTGATGGACAAAGGCACACGGAAGAAGAGTCGAGTGGTCCAGTGAGGTCACAGCCGAGTGGCCGGCTCCTCCCTCCCTGCTGGCTGGTAAGTGGCAGGGCTCGTCCACCTCTTCCCTCTCCTCACTTGCCTTTCAGGCTCTTGTCTGATTGATGCCTTTCCCGTTTAAGCCTCGGGAGATGGAAGAACAAAGACAAGTTGCCTGAGAAGACCAGAGCCCAGAGAAGCCCCCCAAGACACCCTGGGTGTGAGCTCCGAATGTTGGATTCTGTGGCTGCTGCTTTGAAGAGGGTGATCCAATCATCTAAAGAACAATTAGGGAATTAATTTTGAACTCTTGGTCCAGGCTAGATAAATATTATCAGGAAACAAAAAGAGGGCTGAGGACATAGCTCAGCACACGCCTAGCATCTGTGAGACCCTGGGTTAGACCCCCGCCACAGAGAGAGACAGAGAGAGAGAGAGAGAGAGAGAGAGAGAGAGAGAACAGACAAAAAAAAAAGTTTTGAGATACAGGTGATCCCAGGACATCCTTACAAAAAGACCTTCCACATTCTAAAGAGTCTTGAAGTTATTACTGATGGATATTGACGATAGCCCTCCACAGTTCCAGACTGATTAGAGTGGATCAGAGAGTCTTATAATCACCACGAACATATATAACCACTTTCTAAAACAGGGAGCCACCATTTTCCATTTTAAATAAGTATAAAGGCTTTAGCTGTATCTTCAGTTTTTATGATGTAAAAACTGGTTTGCTCCTTATTTCCTGTCTGCCGGTACAACATGAAGTTTCAAATTATAACCCTGCCCCAGTAGGAAAAGATGATCCAATGCATGACTTTCCAAGAGGAATCCTGTACACGTTCAACTATACGCTATTCAGGCCGAGAAAAGGAGGAGACTCCTGTCATCCCCTGCACGTAAATCCACTCTGTGTGATGGGCTGTCCATGTAGACAATCCATCTGCGCAGAGATGGGGTACACCTGAGGGTCTGCACTGTGTCATTACCAGCTTCAGAGGATGAATATTGGACACTCAACAATTTCACTGCCTCAAGAAAGCACCGCTTTCCCCGATTTACATGAAAACTCTGCACAGGGAAGAATCCCTCTTAATTGGAACATTTTTCAACAGCGTTTAAATATCAGGCCAGCTGGCTCTCTGCCACCCATGTGAATTTAATCAGCACACTCTTCCCAGAACCTATATTCTATAATCACTGAATGCTTGAGCTACATCTGTCACCCAAATCTGGTTGTGATCATCTCTCATCGTTAGCTCCACGCATCTAGAAATGAGCCATCCCGTGGAGCCCTCAAAAGCATTTATTTTGTAAAAGGGTACATAAGAGAGATGGTGTCTCTGAAATGAAATGCCTTAATGGCCCCGTAAGTCCTGTTCTGCCTCTGATTTCCCCCTTTCCTATTCCTAGAAGGAATATTCATTCGCTCAAGGCTAAGTCTGCGTAACGGAATCATGATTCACACTTTACCATTTGCACTCTTACTTGATGAGACGGAGGTCTTCACCAAAGATGCCTCCGAATATTGAGTTCTTTTTGGTAAAAGATAACAGTGTGAGACTAAATAAAAAAGTCCCTTCCCTCTGTTCCCTCCCTCTGTGCCACCGTCATCCATTGGCCCAGCTTCTATTTCCCCAGTCCAGCCAAAGGTGCTCAGGAGCCTGGGTCTGTCTTCTTATCAAACTTGGCATCATATAAATCATTGTCAAGACCACAATGAGGCATAAAGCAAAAAAAAAAAAAAAAAAAAAAAAAACAAAGACCCCTGAGGCTCTCAGAATCCATCCAGGAGACGGAAATCACCTACAAGACAACAGAGGCATGTGTCCAGAGTAGCATGTGAGCAAGTTAGACGTGGTCTGACAGAGGCCACTACCCAGCACGTGAGAAGCCCAAAGCAGCGAGAGAGCATCGGAAGGCAGAAGAAGGTGGGCTCCTTTACAGGAGAGCCGGGCGGAGGCAGAGGGCAAGATGTCAGGGACGGAGCTGGGCACACCTAAGACGGGGGGAAGCACGGGGCCACAGAGGTCATGACAGATAACATCATCCAGGCCCCATTTTCCCAAGGCATGAGCCACAGAAATGAAGCAGTAACAGACCCAGAGAGTCCCCTAGGCACTCTGGCTGTATGGGCTGGGCATCCAATGACTGCTTGGTTTACAACAGGAAAAAAAAAGCCCCGAGAAAGAAATTAATGGAGTCGAGGAAGTTAAAGAGGACTGGAGCATATAAGGTGAACAGGGCCTTCCAAGATCCAAAGCAGCTACTTACTGTCAGATTTATCTCCTAAACGATTCCACATATGGAAAGCCAGCTCCTAGCAGCTAATCCACCCAAACCTGACAGGAACATTTTTTTTTTCCTGTTTAGTTTATGAAGAGGAATAATCATCAAAGAAGAAGTTCATTCCCTAGGTGTCTGCCGCTGGAAACCTACATATTAAACGGCACCGGGAGAAGGGCTGTGGAGAATGGAAGGAGAAAAGCAACTGGCACTGTGTTTTCTTCCCTCTTGATTAGTTTGAGAAAAGTCTCTCCTTTCAAATAAACGGACACAGGGATGATTCATATCCAAGTCAGGAGAGGGGCGGGAAAAAAAAATGTAAAATAGTGAATTTTGGTCTTTATTATTCTGGCAATGTTGACTCGCTCATGTTCAAAATGTATGTGTTAAAAATCTCTGGAAGGCACCGTGCATTTCAATGAGGTGGGTGTACCGCACTTTGTCTCCCCCCAAAGACAATTATATAAAATTTATTCCGGGTTATTTGGGATTTTAGTAGTTAGGGAAGCGGCTGCATTTTCGATTCAGAGCTAAATATTACAAGTTCAAAGTACGGCACAGCAAAGCTTCCACGGAGCCTCACTGGCCGGTGCACATAAACACTAATATCAAGTGATGGTCTCATCATGTGATCCATCCCCCAGCACATACAAATATAGAACATGACCATAAAAAGTAAGGGACCGTGCCCTCTGCTAAGTAATTCATGACAGCAGATCCAGACTGGAATGCTACCCTGTCCCCAACGGCAGTTTTCACATACACAGCAGCCGCGTCCGTCAGTCCCGGGGAGAGGAGCAGTTCTGAAGAAGAGGCCCACACAGGCTCCTCCCCACTGTTAGAAGACATTTGCCGAGAGACCCGTGGATGCCTTTTTAAACTGCCTGTTGACTTGGGTTGTAAGAGGAACTCTTGTAACCCTCTCCAGCTTTTACTAGCAGGTTCATGGTGGCTAGCAAGCAACTATTTCGCTTCGCAGTGGAGAATGATAAGCAGTCGATACTTATTTTATTAAAAATACAGAGTGATCCCAAATGGTAAACTCAATGGAGAATGCAAAAAAAAAAAAAAAAAAAAACTGCCCTGGTCAAATGAATACACAGCTGTGTTGTTGATGTAGCTGTGGCATCAAGACCGGCAGGAAATTCTAACAAACTTAGGACGAAATGGTTGATAAAACAAAGGGCATTATCTCTCTTTATTAACCTTTACCCCTCAGATAATCGCCCAAATCCCCAGTGTGTGATAACCACCTCACTTCCTTTGGGCAGCCATTCATTATCTAATTCATGTCTTACACAAAGAGAGATGAGCTAATGTGCTTTATCAGATTTAGAAAAAAACAGAAAAAAAGAAAAAAAAAGGTCACCACCGGCGAGAGTCCCATACACAGGATCTTAGCAAATCCTTCCTGCCTCCACCGTCCTGGGTTTCTAAATACCTATAAAGCTACTGACCCATAGTGCCAGCTCGCAGGCTCACCACAGCTTTATGTGGCTAAAGCAAACAGTCTGGGCAGAAGAATGACAGAATTACCCTCCTCTCTGATTACCCTCCTCTCTGCATCCTGATAAACGAAATGATTAGCTTTCCTGTTGGGATTCAGTCCTGACTGGGTAGCTTCAGGCAGTCAGCTCCAGCAGACCCTGATGACATTACACAAACCGAGGCCTCTCCTTTCCCTGGTGATTTATTCTGTGTTAACCAGCCTCCATACCCAGCGCGGGTAGCAGCCTTCACACGCCAGCCAGGGTGTAATCACTTGCCATCGTGGAAAAACTCCCATGAAAAGCTAAGCCTGCCTTTGGCCCCACTCCTCCATCCCCTCAGGAAGCTGCTGGTTATAAAAGACCAACCAGCACAGTATCAGCAATGGATCATTTTTATTCGCCCTGTAGAGATTACATTTGAGCAGGTATTTCTTGATGCTTAAGCCTACATGTTTCTCCAAAAATAAAAAGTGCATGTCACCTTGGGTGCCTTTGAGTCAACAGTGAAGACAACCACCCCACTTAGCGATGGGTAGAGCAGAAACTTATGCCCATTGAAGAAACGAGAATATCGAGTGAATTTGGAAAAAGACCACAACGTGAGCCACTGGTTCGATTCTAGGTGCTGTAATTTCCCCAAACTGTCCGTGCAGACCACCGGGGAATACCACTACTAAATGAAAACATAACACACTGACACAAAAGATGAAAACTTCACTTTTTCTTGTGTAGCTTTTTTTCCCCTGTTTTCAGATAAATGTAGAAATGATTTATTGTAAAACTCATTAATGTGGATTTAAAATTTTAATATTTAAAAACCATTAACACACTTGCTCTGCCCACATAATTAACAGTTGTGATTCAACAGATAATTTTCTGGATGCCTTTGTATTAAGAAAAAGCTCCAATGTTCGAGCAATATCTCAAAGCAGGCATTTCATTTTACATCAGGGCCAAAGCTGATTTATTACATTATGTTCCCTGTCACGCGGACCCTGACAACAGAGCTCAGCAGCAGTCATCACGGCCCCATCTTTCTAGAAGGCTCGGCAACCTGGACTGAGCAATGCTGAGACGTTTTCTGGGCATGGACTAAAGAAACACTTGGGAGTTTGGCTTCGTTCATGGGTTTGCTTTTCCTTTACAATTTCCAGACCTTCCCCTAGCACTGAGTAATCCACCCAGGGCAGGCTCCGAGATCAAAGCCACAGGAATACTGGTTTGTCATTTTAAAATATCGGACAATAACTTGCCACCTTACAGTTATGGTATATGTTACCTAGGCAAAAAGGATAAACTCACTCTGATTAAAAGAAACTGAGCTACTTGTTTAGATAGACCTATATTTATTTTATTTTAATTTTGGCACTGGGGATTGAACCTAGGGGTGCTTTGCCACTGAGTCACATCCTCATCTCTTTTTTTTTTTATTTGGAGACAGGGTCTTGCTAAGCTGCTCGGGCCCTTGCTAAATTGTTGAGGCTGGTCTCATAACTCAATGCTGCTTCAGCCTCCAGAGTTACTGGGATTACAGGTGTGCAACCCCCCTGCCCCAAGCCTGGATATACCTTTATCTATTTATGCACAAATATAATAAAAAATTCAGTTGTTAGATTTGAAAGACTTTGTTGTCTTTTGTTTTTGGCTGGGCAGAGAAATGGGGCATTAACCTGGAAAACCCAGGTGAGTTTCTGGAATGACAGACAATATGTTTCTGCAAGAGACCTCACCGTAGTCACGCCAAAGGTCCAGTCCAGTGGAGGGTCAGATGTTCGCTGTGTATGTGGATTATTCCTTACAGGCGCAGGAGTGGGTTAGATTTCTGACCCTCCCTGGTGGCGAGGGTGGCCATTTGACTGAAAGAAGGTAAAGGTGACATGCTACTTCTGGGCCTGGCCCAATAAAACCTTTCTGGAAGTGACTGGCATTCTCCTTCCTAAGTCAACGCTGAGGACCTAGAGGAGGTGGGGAGGGGAGCCCAACATGGAAGAAGCCTGCTCCCTGATGACCACAGGAGCCTGTCAACCCAAAACACCGGGTCAGCCCTCAGGTGAGCTAGGGAAAAAAGTTCTATTGTGGCAAGCCTTTGGGGACTTTGAGCTAGAAGGGTGTGACACAGTGACTAATAACCAAACTCCTCTCTCAGCCACCGGACCCTTGCGTGCTCTGTGTCAGTTAGAGCTCACAATAACTCGCGAAGTAGGGGCTGTCATCCCTGTCCTAAAGGTAAGAAGACAGCCACTTAGCAACTTGGATTGCCTTGCACCAAGGGGGCCACTTGAAAAGTTAGTGGCTTGGTGGACATTGCCAGGTTCATTCTCCAATAGCCACCCAGAAAAAGAGGGAGGATTTGCCCCATTAAGAGATCCAGACAGGCTGGGGTTGTGGCTCAGCAGTAGAGTGCTCGCTTAGCCTAGGCCATGGGTTGGATCCTCACACCACAAAATAAATAAATAAATAAATAAGGGTATTGTGTCCAACTACAACTAATAAATAAATAAATAGATTTTTAAAGAGACACAGATAAATTTGTTTTTCTTGCATTTGGGTTAGCAGAGCTAATGTGTAAAAGACCTTGGATTCAAATCCAGGTAAGCTCAACTCCAAAGTTTCTGCTCCTGGCCACCCTTACAAATTGATGTATTTTTTTAATAATTTTTTTTTTTCTGTACTGGGGATTTAACCCAGGGCACTCTACCACTGAGCTATACCCCCAGCCCTTTTTATTTTTATTGGGGCAGAGTACTACTAAATTTCCAAGGCTGGCCTCTAACTTGTGATCCTCTTGCCTCAGCTTCCTCAGTCACTGAGGTTGCAGGTATGTGCCACTGTGCTTTTCCTAAACTTATTTCTTTAATTGATACACAAGAACATAAAAATTTTACATCATTTGCCGGGTGCAGTGGCACACCCTGTAATTCCAGTAGCTCAGGAGGCTGAGGCAAGAGGATCACAGGAGGATGGGGAGTTCAAAGCCAGCCTCAGCAATGGTGAGGCACTAAACAACTCAGTGAGACCCTGTCTCTAAATAAAATGCAAAATAGGGCAGAGGATGTGGCTCAGTGGTTGAGTGACCCTGAGTTCAATCCCTGGGCCCCCTCAAAAAATTGCACATTATTTGAGGGGTACCATGTGATGCTTCCATGTGTGTATACATGGTGTAGTGTTTAAATCAGGGTAAACATATCTATTTCTTCAGTTATCATTTACTATTAATTTTATTAAAATCCCAAACACACCTTTGTCCCCTGGTAATCTGGATCCTCAGGTTCTTAACTAATTGGCTGACCTCCTAAGGTTACTGCCACGAGGCTGAGGCTTTCTTCCTGAGCTGAAGATTAGCAAATCACTAGCACACTGTTATGGCTCCGAACCTCAGAACAACCCTGTCAGGTGAGAGCGGCTGAGCAGAGGTCCCCCTGCAGCCTGCAGATGCCTCAGAGAGGGAGGGGTGGCCAGCAGGCGTCTCCAGCCCTCCTTTCCCCTCTCAGTTTTCAGACTGTGCAGGGAGTGAAAGGAGAGGCTCAGAGGTGAAGTTCTGCTCATGCACAGGCACTATTTCCTTTTAAAGTGCAAATCCCTGAGGCTGGGCCAGAACTCATGGTAGAGCCTTTGGAGCATTTGCAAGGTCCGGGTGGTCCCCAGCATGAGGACTGCAGGTCTGGATATAGTCAGGAGAGGGAGGGTGAAGCGCTCCCCTCGGGAGGAGTCCCAAGCTCAGCTTCCTCACCTTTTGGATAGAATACAATCTACAGAGCAGCGCTCTGGGTTGAATTTGGGTAGTGTCCCCTGAAGGTCCACAGGCAAAGACCTGGTCTCCAGGGTGGCAATATTAGGAGATGCGGTGACCCTTGAGGAAGAGGCGCCTGGCAGGAGGTCCTTAGGCCGTTGGGGGCTTGCCCTCACTCTCTGCCTCTCAGTTCCTATTGTGGGTGGTTTGCTCGGACACCAGCTCTCTGCTGTTGCCATCTGGCTTCCTCACCAGGGTCCCAAACCAACAGGGCCCCTGATCTTGAACTAGAATCTCTAGAACCATGAGGGAAAACAAACCTCTTTATTTCCTAAGTAGCCTGTGTCAGGCATTTCATTACAGTGACACAAAGCTGGCTAATACGGGTGGTCAGTGACTAATCAATCATCTTCCTGGAGGCTGGAAAACTTAGGGTTAATTTTTTTTCTCTGTGTGTCCTTGTACATTAATTCCATGCGCGTACACACACACACACACACACACACACATCATTTTTACTGACAGGTCTCAGCAGCATTAAGAAACGCTGGAGAAAAATATGGAAAGTGAGTGGGAGGGAAGGAGGAGTCTGTTTGCTTATGGACAACAGCTGCAGTTCTCCCCAACCAGGTACTTCCCATCTGCTCCTGCAGATAACCAGAGCTGGACCAGCAGAGCTGGGGGGGAGACCTTCCCCAACTCCCTGGTTACAGTCCTCCTGGGGGTGGCGTCCGTCCAGGGGGTCTGAGGCTGTGACCCACCAGAGGTTGCATTTTTAGTTCAGGCCAGAGTTGGGGTCACACCCAGCACAGATCACTAAGGATCCCACTTCCTGTCTCTCCCCGGTGATGGGAGGTGTTTCGAGGCCCCCCAAAATTCCACCTCTCCCTATTGATCTGACCACATTGTACATAAAACTCCAGTAAATGACAGTGCCGTGTAGCTCTTAGGTGTAGGGTCTGAGAAAAGGACTTTGGATGGGGCTATGGTTTGCATGGGGTTTGAGTGTGTCCAAGAAGCTTGGTCCTCAGTGCGGCCATGTGACAGGTGGTGGGACCTTGGAGAGTGGCTCACTGGGAGCGCTGACTCAGAGGGACCCAGGAAGTTCTGGTGGGATCCTGGCTAGTTCTTGCAAGGGGCTTGTTACAAAACAGCAAGTCTTTATAACCCGCCTGTCTTCCCCACAGCTCGGGAGGCTGGGGCAGGAGGATTTCGAGGCCCTGTCTCAAAGTGAAATAAAAAATGGGCTGGGGATATGGCTCAGTGGTTAAAGCGCCCCTGGGTTCAGTCCTTGGTACCAAAAAAGAAGAGCAAGTCCAACCCCTCCCTGGTCTCTGACTTCCTGCATCGTGTGCTCTCTGCCTCTCACACACAATCTCACCATGATGTGGCTTAGGTGGGGCTCTTGCCAGAGCCAGAGACATGCTGTTTGGACTTTCTACCTCCAAACCCGAGCTAAATAAATCTGTTCTTTAAAAAAATACCCAGACTCAGGTATTTCTTGAGAGTAACGGAAAACAGACGAACCCAGATGGTGAATAAAGGAACGTGCCCGGGTCTCGTCCCGTGGCCAGGTGGTTAATGTATGGCTGTTTTCCCTGTTGGTGAATTAGAAGGGACATACTGTCTCTGTGGCCACCTGTTCTAAATGGAAACGAGTGGTTGAGCATGCCAGGTTGGGGGCTTCTTGGAAATTTTCCATGCAAGAATCCTCCTTTCAACTGGAAGAAGACAGGCTTCATAAATTGTCACTGAAATTCCTAGATGATGATGCTCTAAGGCCCGGACCATTCTTTCGCCCAGAGATTAATTTTATAAATTACAACAAGGGAGACAAGAAAAGCATGAGATGTTCTGCAAATGTTTTGTAATGTGTTTTATGTCATGAGTATTGTAATATATCAATGAGAGAGAGGTGCTCTGGAACTGCAGAGGGTGATCCATTAGTACATCGTGAAATTGATTCAGTGGGTCATGACCAGTCTCAAAAAAAAAAAAAAAAAAAAAAAAAAAAAAAGAACAGCAATAGGAGAAACCAGAAGGAAAATATCAAAATGCTATGCACATGGCAAAAATAATTGTTGTTTTGTGAAACTAAGTGATGAAAGAAAATATATTTCTTTTCTGTGGGTCATGGTTGAAAAATTTGAAAGCCCTTCTATGAGAGAACGCAAGAGACTTATTGCTCGGTACCAAAGTGAGAAAGGAAACTTGGAATTGGACGTCACCATTGTCAATCAGGGCTGTAGATCAACCTCTGATCCTGTTTCTTCTAGGATAGATGGAGGATCTGGATTCAGGTACTAGGGGGCACATTTCATTTTGGTTTGCAGCCTATAGCTTTAATCTTTCCTTCCCTTCCTTTCCCTCCCTCCCTCCCTGGGTTCCTTCCTTTCTTTCTTCTTTTTGTGCGAGGGATTGAACCCGCTGGTGTTCCAACACTGAGGTGCATCCCCGGCCCTTTTATTTATTCTAATTTATTACCTATGACAGCAGAATGCATTACAATTCATATTACACATAGAGAGCACCATTTTTCATATCTCTGGTTGTGCACAAAGTAGAGTTACACCATTCGTGTTTTCTTACCTGTACCTTTTATTTTTATTTTTATTTTTTCGAGACAGGGTCTCGTTAAGTCACTGAGGGTCTTGATAAGTTGATACGGCTGGTTTCAAGTTTAGGATCCTCTTTCCTCGGTCTCCTGAGTCACGAGGATTTCTGGCATGTGCTTTACCATGCCTGGTCCCATATCCTTATTTCAAAAAGTTGTTTCAGAATCCAGCAGGAGCCAAGCACGGTGGTTCATGCCTGTCATCCCAGTGGCTCAGGAGGCTGAGGCAGGAGGATCACAAGTTCAAAGCCAGCCTCAGCACTTTAGCAAGAAACTGTCCCCCAACCCAAAAAAGGTCTAGGGGTGTGGCTCAGTGGTTAAGTGCCCCAGAGTTCAATCCCCAGTTCCCCCTCAAAAAAACCAAAACAAAAAAAAACAGCATGAAGGGAATCAAGGCAACCCATGTTAGTTTTCCATTGCTGGCTGCATAACAAATTACCCCAAATGGAATGGCTTAAAATACCCATTTATTACCTTCCAGTTTCTCTAGGTCAGAAATCTGAATCAAGGTGTAATAAAGTCTCTCTGGTTTAGCTTTGCTTTATACTTTGGCATTGTGGGTGGTCACCTTCATTATCAGAATCCAAGGCACATTTGGAAGGTCCTCCCATCCTAAAATATCTTCCTTCCCCATATCCAAAACTCCAATTAAAAAGTCATTCTCTACCATTTTCTCTCAGAACCCCATTATGACTCTAAAACAATTATATGAGTAATTACTTAATAACTCCTCCACCAGAAAGTGAGTCAACTTGTAATGGGCATGCAGTTGGATCATGAAATCAATCTTTACAATTCTAAGTCACTGAGTCTTGGAGATGTTTGTTACTGCAGCATGGTGTAGCCTACTTTGACAGAGAAATGTTAGAAGAGAATATTAGTTTGAGGTTTGAGTACTGAGGGATCTTGCGCACGTGGAGACTTTGGGTGGTGAGGACTTGCTACTCAAAGTGTAGGGACACACTAGTGGCAGCAGTATCACCTGGGAATTTGTCAGAACTAGACACTTTGGGCCCAGTTGAAACCTATTAAGCCAGACCCTCTACTTGAACAAAATCTCCAGGTGAAGAGTAAAGTTTGAGAAGCAGTGGTCTAGAGGCAGTTGGAAGGTAAATTCTGAAGCTTCTGAAATACATTTGAGCTGAAGGTTTAATGGGGAGGGCGATCCACACACAGCAGCTTCTCAAAGTGTGGTCCCTGGACCAGCAGCATCTCCATCACCCGGAGACTCCTTAGAACTGCAGATACCCGGGGCTCAACCAAGACCTACTGAATTGGAAACTCGGTAAGTGGGGCCCAGTATTCTGTGACTTAACCATCCAGGGGATTCTCACGCACACCAAAAAAAAATTCTCACGCACTCCTGGATGTCAGTGGGAGTTAAAATTATAGCAGTTAATCCTTTCCCTCCTGAAAGAAGAAAAAAACAATAACATAGACTGATACAATATTGCTCCCATGAGAAAATACCCTGAGCTTTATGATAATGCTCTTTATGATCTATCCTCTCTAACTTGATTTTCTCCCAGGTGCAAGCTGCAGGCCAGTACTCTGGGTGAAGGAAAAAGAGAAGTAGATGGTAGGGTCAGAAATGGAGGCGGGCACCAAAAAACTGCTGTGCCTTTGCCTCCCTGTTCCTGCTGGGCCTTAGTACACTGAGAGCACTGTGTAAGTGCCTCTGGGGACAGTTCCATACATGCTTGCCTCCTTCTACCAAGAATGCAGCAGAGCAAGAGGGAGAAGCTGAAGATACCATCACCCAACTCTGCAAGCCACGTGCCAAGCCACACAGGTGCCCTGACCATGATGGCTCCTGTGGGGTCCCCCAGTTCCAGTGTACCAGCTCACCCCACACCAACTCAGTCCTCATCAGTGTTTAGTGAGTGACTCTTCCATGAGGCTTAGAGAAGGGACTGCCAGGATCACCAGGAAGGAAAAGTCACAGTTCGTCCACCTGAGACCCAACGGAAACCTCCTCTCCTCCCTTAATCAGAGGGCAGGCCGAGGCGGAACCCAGAAGGTATTACACCGTAATTTCCTAGTTGCATTTTTCTTTTGCAAAGCAGGGACAGAGAAGGCCACGCAGGCATTTCCTTCTACCAGGGAAAATGGAATCTTTGCATCTCTGCAGACCCACTGCCTGGCAGAGTGCTCACGCCCCCTCTCACACGGAGGGAAGTGACACATCTTCAGATGGGAGACAACAGCACTATTTACAGTTAGAATTACCTTTGGAGCTGTGGCCAAGGGACTGAGTCCAGCACCAGCAAAGAAAGTCAGGTCAAGGTCACTCTTCAGACAAGTTATGTCAGAATGACTCAGGGAAGCATCGGTATTTATTTATTTTTATATTTTCATGCTTTGAGTACTGGGGATTGAAGCCAGAGGTGCTTTTCTATTAAGCCACAATCCCAGCCCTTTTTATTTTTTGTTTAGAGACAGGATCTTGCTCAGTTGCTTGGGACCTTCCTAAGTTGCCAAAGCTGGCCGTGAACTTGCAATCCTCCTGCCTCGACCTCCTGAACTGCTGGGATTAGCGGTGTGCACCACCATGACTAGCTCGGGGCATTGGCATTGAAAACAGAACAGAACGGAACTCTCCAGGTGATCCCACAGCACAGGCCAGGCTGGGAATGGCTGTTCCAGGGAGGGTACGGGGTCTCAGGGGTTGTTCCTTTCCGGAGCTGAGTGTTGGCACCCTGAAGGCCAAGGTTCTGTATTCCCTGATTCTCAGCTCAACTCTTTTAATTTCAGGAGGTGTTTTTAAATTCAAAGTAAGCTATTACATTTAAGCTACTGTGTCATCATATAGGATCAATTCAACCTTTTTATTTATATCATTTTGATCAACTTTAGATGCATGATATTTAGTCAAAAGAGCAATTTGTATCTCTTATCTCACAAAATATGCTGGCAGTAGATCAGCTTTTTAATGAATAATTTCATTCATTACCAATTCGGCATGATGGAGACCTTATGAATGTGTGGTAAAGGGAATGTGGCCATCTGCATGATATGATGTCACTGGTTTGGACTTGTGGGTGGGGCCTGGCTTTAGAGAATGAGCAATTTTATGGTGGTCTGGGAAATGGGAAGGACCCATAACAACCACCATTTTACTCTTATCATTTTTTCCCCCCTGAGTACTGGGGATGGAGCCCAGGAGCACTCTACTATTGAGCTTCCTCCCCAGCCCTTTTTAAAAAATTTTGGGAAAGGGACTCACTAAATCGCCAAGGCTGGCCTTGAACTTGTGATCTCAGCCTCCTGAGTAGCTAGGGTTAGAGGTGTGCACCACCACACCCAGCCTCTCTTATCATTTTTATTCCTATATATATCAGAATTTGCTCTGGGCCCTACATGGCCACGTACAATAAGTTAAAGGTCATTAAAATGATAACATCGACAATGTTGTTGCAATTAGCATCAAACCCTCTAACATCTCTAAATATGTTTAAGAAATGCTAATCTGTATTCCTCGTGGCAGAGAAAGGAGAGGTGGGCTAGGCCTGCATACTTACAGATTCATAAGAGTTCTCTCCCATTTTGGTGTTTTTGCTTTTTAATAAGCTCCTAAGTGATGCTCAAGCTGCTCATCCTCACTCTTAAAACACCCAAATTGGAGAGGATCTTACTGAATGAGAAAGAAGATCAGCAGTTTGGGAATCACTTAGGAGCTGATTAACAAGAACATCTCGGGCCACATTCCAGACCCAATGAATCAGAAACTGCCACGATGCTCCCGAGGCCCCCCAGAAACGGAAGAGGCCTGAGAAGCTCTGACTCCGCCTGGCCCTGCTGCTTATGACCCAGGGGCTAATCAAATCCATACGAAGAACTTATGGCTGATCGTGGAGGTGAACTGTCTTTGACAACAACGCAGCACAAAATCAGCAGTAAAAGTTAGGGGTGAACGTTTCCTCAGTCATAAAAACGTTGGGAGGCCCGTAAAAAGAACAGGTTGCAGATGACCTTTTGGCTTAGCGATGTCCATTGTTGGGCTATGGATTTAGCCGTAATGACCCAATATCAGTAGTAAGAAGACACACATAATGCTTTCTTTTTGTAACTGGCATATATATTCTTTTTTTTTTTTTAATATTTATTTTTTAGTTCTCGGCGGACACAACATCTTTGTTGGTATGTGGTGCTGAGGATCGAACCCAGGCCGCATGCATGCCAGGTGAGCGCGCTACCGCTTGAGCCACATCCCCAGCCCTTTTTAAAATTTTTTAGTTGTTGATGGACCCTTATTTTATTCATTTAGTTTTATGTGATGCTGAGAATTGAACCCAGTGCCTCACACGTGCTGGGCAAGCGCTCTACCACTGAGCCACAGACCCAGCCTGGCATAGATAGTCTTAAAAACGTGCCTCCTAAGATCATATAAAGACAGAAGAAACGGTCCACACCACGATTGGATCAGAGACGGAATCTGAAAGTGCTAGTAGCCTCATTTCGGATTTCCCTTGCAGGAAATGGACCTGCTGGTTCCCTGCTCCATGTCTTACTCTGCCACTCCCTGGGCAGCCTGACTCTCACGACTCTTCTTACCTCCTGGGGTTGCTGGTACTGCGAGGCCATCAGAAGAAACGCCCGCTGGGCCTGGAAGGCACCGTGCACCATTTCCGCCTGAAAAAAAAGAGGAAGACGGCATCTTCAGTGTTTGGGTCCCTATACCAACGGTCATCCCAGGACCCAGTAACTCCACCCCGAGGAACAAACCCAAGAAGGATGTAACCATATCTTCCCACAGTGACTCATCGATGAATGGTCCTAGAGCCAAAAAATGGAAAAACCTGCTCAGGTCCATTAGCAGATAAATGGATAAATAACATGTGACGTATCTCCACAATGGTGTTATTATTCAGCCTCAAAAGAAGGAATCGAGTCCTGTCACATGCTACAACATAAATGACTCTTGAAAACATTATGCTGAGCGACGGAAGCCACTCACAAAAGAGCACATTCGTATGACCCCATTTATACAAAATGTTCAGAATCAGCAAATCTGCAGAGACAGAAAGGGGATCAGTGGCTGCCAGGGGCTGCGGAGAGGGTGAACTGCTGATGGGCAGGGGTTCCTGTTGGGAGAGGAGGATTAGACAGCGGTGATGGTTTCACAACTTGGTGAATCTGCTAAAAACTGCGGAATCCTCCGCTTTGAAAGGGTGGATGTTAGTGTGTGTGAATTCTATCTCACCATGTGCTTAAAAGTTCAAGCCCCAACAGGCTCTTGTTTTCACAGAGTGTCTCTCCTGTCCTCCTTCCCTGTGCCCAAATCTGTTCGACACCTTCTAGTGGACAGAGGACCGTCCCATAAGTCACCTCCACAAAGACAGGCTCACCAAGAGGCATGGCTTCTGGGATCCTCCGAAAGGTCTGGAAAAGAGTTTTCAATGCCACTCTGGGCCTTGGCCAGGGGCTGCCAGGACCGCAGGTTCACAAAAGGATGCGTGCAGGTGGGAACACCTTCTTTCTTTCACTCTCTACTCATACCTAAGTCATTAGTTCCATTAAGTGTAACAAGAAAAAAATCATGTCAAATACCTTATCACCCAGAATTGATCGTTTTAAGTTTACTACTTAGTTTTTAAGACAATTCAAGATTTTTTTTTTTTGGTAAGATACAGCATAATGATTTGAAATAATCATTAGAAATGTAGAATGTTTCAAAGGTAAAAGTTTTTTAAAAAATATCTGATAACCTAGAAATAATCATTATCAGTATTAGCTAAACATAATTTCCTACAGAATTTATGCAGAGAGGGCTGGAGACGCAGCTCAGTGTAGACTGCTTGCCCTGCGTGCACAGGCCCTGGATTTGATCCCCACCAACAACAACCAAAAAAAAAAAAAAAAAAAGAAAAAGAAAAAGAAATGTAGAGAAACTTACAAAATGAGACCATACCTACCACTGTTTTTTTTTAATTAAAAGCATATATTTTAATTTTAATTGAATAGTAGATATGAAAAGAAAAGTAACTGTTAAACTGAAAAATTTACTGCACTATAATAGCTATTATGTCCTAAGTGATCATTCTAAGGTTAAAAAAAATTGTAATATATTATCAGATTGGAATACTTATCTCCATAGTGTTTAGAGTCTGCCTTGAACTTATTTGTCTGAAACCTGTGTTCATTGTGATCAGATGAATATTTTTTCTACTTTTTGTAAACATTTTAACAGGTCTCACATGTTAATGTGTCTAATTAATCATTTCTGTATTAATGATGTCCTGAGTTGTTTTTGTGGAAAGGTGAAGTACTGGGGATGGAACTCAGGGGCACTCGACCCCTGAGCCACCTCCCCAGCCCTGTTTTGTATTTTATTTAGAGACAGGGTCTCACTGAGTTGCTTAGTGCCTCACTTTTGCTGAGGCTGGCTTCGAACCCATGATCCTCCTGTCTGGTGCACCACCATGGTTCTGAGCAGTTGATTGACTAGATTTTCCGCTTTTCATTTAGTATCATTCTCTCACCTTGTCTTTAAGCTTTTTTAAAATTACTTTTACACTTTGTCAAAGTCCAAAGAGTGCAAGTTTTGTTCTTATTAAGTCACGGTGAGGATTCTGTTTCTGTTACTTAAGTTGATTTTCTTCAAGGCTGTTAGCATTGGGATCTGACTGTGCCTCAGGGACCATGTGTTAAAGGGTTGGTTCCCAACGTGGCGCTACTGCGAGTCGGAGAAACCTTTGAGAGGTGGGGGCTAGAGGGAGATCTTTAGGTTACTGGTGGAAATGTCCTTGAAGGTGATCATGGAGTCCTGGTCTAGCTTTTCTCCCTTTCATTTCTGGCTGCAAGGAGAGAGCTTCTTCTGCCATGCACTCCCCCCCATGATAGAAGGTTTACCACAGGCCCAAATAAGTGTGGATTGAGCCTCCTGAAACTGTGAGACAAAATAACCTTTCCTCTTTTTAATTTGATTCCCTCTGGTATTTGGTTAGAGTAATGGAAAGTTGACTCACACAAAGGGCCAGCCCACATCTCTCTACTTTGCACCTCATGTTCTATTCTGCTACACTTTTTTGTTGCCGCCCTCCTGGTTCTTTTCATCTTGTTCGTACTTGACCCTCCCTGTCCAGAAACTTAAAAATTTCTGTAAAAACACAAGTGATTCATTGAGTCTCTTGCTTCCAAAGTAAAGCTAGTGTCTTTCCTCTCAAGCGACAACTTGAGGGTGAAATTCTTTGTGCTCTCTCTTCTTCTAGGGCCTAAAGGAACAGGGTGTAGGGAAAGGAAAAGCTCAGTGGAGGGGATATCCAGTCTGTATTTCTGGGTGCTGCTAACTCTACCTAATTGCAATGTTTGCTATTCTCGGGTTTTGGGCCATTTTTCCAATTTACAACCTAGACACAAAGCCTCCCATATACAGAGAGAAGCTCCCCGTGGCTCTTTTCTTGCTTTCCATTCTCCTTTCCTGATTTCACTTCCTTAAGGTGAGTCTTTAAGGGCTGGGAAGGAGCAGAGTTAGGAACCCAACTACTCAGCCACCAGGTGCTGACATGTCTTGCTTTAGATCATGGCTTTTTTGGTTTGGTGATATAAGGGAGTTTTCTTGTTTTTTGTTTGTTTGATCCCCACCCCCGCATCCCCTGCCCTTCATTTGTGGGAAGAAAAATTCTTTCCCTAAAGAATGATTCAGTCTGATTTGGCCATGAGTTTTTATTCCTTTTTGCTTACTGCTGTCTTCTTAATCTCTTCCTTGTTAGCTTCTGATCTGTTTGGGGTCAGATTCTAACTCTCGGAAATGACATAACTCTATGATAGATAATAGGTAAGTACCAGCTTAATACTACTTTTAAAAATAGACACCCTGGATGGGTTGGGTTAACCCCAGTGTCAATATCAGACGATTTTCTGGGATGGAAGGGCACAGAATGCCCACCAAATGGGAAATGACCAGTTTTTATCCTTCCATTGACCACGTTTGGGCACCTGACACATTTTTCCAAAACGTTTGCTGTAATGAACGCCTTAATTTTGATTCTAACTTCCTCATTACTTCTCAATCTAAGGATTTTATTTTTCCTCCACGAAGAAAATGTTTGAAATCAAACTAAGATTTGTGGATCATTTATCCTTAAAACCACAAATTGACATCATCGCTGGCATGATGAAGTCTTGTGAATGTTTAAATGGGCACATATTTTTCTCAAAGCCATTTTTGAAGGACGCCATCTTCCTTCCTCTTTGTCCTGGTTGTCTGATTGCTGGGACTATATTGCTCAAAAATCTCAGATTTCAGATATTGCTTAGGGAAGAACAGAATTTTCCAATTTCTGTTGCATTTTGACCTTGTAAATGTGAAGCTCTGAGCTGCACATTTTTCTACCTCTCAATACGTATATTTTTCGGTGATTCAGAAGGACTTTTGTTGGTCTCTAATGACCATATTTCCAAAGACCATAAGATAAAACTTCCTGCAGCACGGCTGTAAATAAAATAACTGCACTCTCCCAGCAACGATGCCACTCGGGCACCCTCCGCATCCACGACAAGCCTTGCAGCTTCGCCTGAATTATGGTTGCCATGGGAACGGTGATTCGGGATGGCCCGGCTTCTATAGTTAAAACTGTAGCTCAGAGGTGGCGGTAACGACATTTTCGTGGTTATCCCAAGATGCACACTGTCGTTAGCGGTTTTTCATTTTCCCTAGTAACGACATTCAGCCTGTTGCTAATAGACCAATTTTCTGGCAAGGCCAATTAGTGAAGATGGGCAATTTCATTAATTAGTCTCTTCCTCCAAATGGCCTTTCACTGAACAATGGGGGTTGAGGCTGGGGTGGAGAACTGCAGGGTATCTGGAGATCGGCTTCAAATCCCTTTCCTTTGGCCTCTGTAGAGAAGACCTTTCTGAAGATTTGCCTGTGCCTTCTTTCAGCTCCCTGGAACTCTGGGTCCCCTGAGCCAACCAAACCCCACTCATTTTGAAACTCATCAGTCCACACGTCCAAGGACTTTCATTCCCACTTTGAGATATTCTGAGCCACTTGCTTCTACCTTCTGGAAAGTTCCATGAGTGGTCCCCACCAGAGAGCCTCCTATCGAGGAGAAACTTCATTGAACCTGCTGAGTCTGGTGACTGCAACGGGAGAATTTGGCTCACTCAGGCAATTCGAAACAGTGTGAAAGGAAAAGCCACACACAGGGGTTTTCGGGAACGGCAGATTCACCGAAGGTTTCTGCTGAGTTTGTCCATCATGCGTGTGCAGGGCTCCGAGAGCCCTGGTGACCTCTGTGGGGGAACATGCGCCTCTATCTGCCGCTGCCTCGTGTGTGCACGGAGGAGAGGGACCGTTTGGTAAAGGCCCAGACTGTGCATTCGTGTGAACTCCTCCATCAGCACTCTGGTTCTGGGGCAGGTGGGGGGACACCTGTTGTTCTGTGGTCCTGGAGCAGGAAAATGAACTTCAGGAATGGCTGAAAGCAAGCCTTGGGGAAGCAAGCAGACACCAGTTGACCATGACTTGCTTTATGTGCCCCTCTTGGGAGTGAGAGCCGGCGCCTTCCTCTGGGGAAGCCCAACCGACCTCTCCATCCCCATCAAAGCTTGGTTGGCAGTGTTTCACTGGAAAAGCCACAGGCTGCAAACAAAGTCCCACGTGGGCGGCAAAATAAACGGCACCCCTGGGGGAGGGGCAAGGGAAGATGCGGAAGATGGAAGAGCATCCTGCGTCTGGTTCTAGAAGTGCATCAGCCTCTTCCTGAGAACCCGAGGGGTTCTCAGTGCAACCTGCAGGTCCCGGGCAGCCACTCTCAAGGGCCCCCACCGCGCTCCCCAGGTGGCCCCCAGCACCTCACACCGCATAGTTAGAGATGCTGTGTCTTCAGATGTGTTTCTGAGGGGTCTCTGCCCTACCCTTAGGAAGTCCCTGGGATTTGACCCATGAAGAAGTCAAGAGGGAGCTCAGAAGAAAGCAAGAGAAGAAAATGAGCCGAAAAATGAGGTGAAAGGATGCCCAAGACCACTGCCACCCACTTCATGGTTTTGCTCAAAACAAGATGGCAGATGCCTGAATTTGTAGTCACCAACCCCATAAAGCTGGGTCACGACAGACGTCTGAGTTGGTATGTCAGGAACCTCTAGGAAGGCTTACGCCGGCAGTTCTCGGTCCAAATGCACGGGAGGGTTTGCTGAAACAGCCAGCCACCCGGTGGACTCGGGTGGCCGAGAGTCGGCATGCTTCATGTCTGGACACCAACGTGGAAAACCGCCGGCTTCCTTCTCTCCTGTACGTCGTCTGTTGATTCTCTCATTTCCATCAGGAGCCGAATTAGAAAGCAGCTCTCAGGGGTCCACTTGGAACCCTGAACCCAGACCAGCCAGAGGAGCGACTTTCATTCAACCTTGGCTTTTTTCTTTTTAAGCCAAGGGATGAAGTTCTAGGAAAAAAAGTCCTTTGCCCAAGGTCACTTAGCCAGTGAGCGGCTGAGCAGAGGCAAGAACTGCCAACCCCCGATTCCTCCCTAGAGAGACTCGAAGCACACAAACCAGGTTGGTTTGGCCAAAATGAGTGGCGACCATCCAGATCCTCAGGGCTGGATGTGACTGCACCAGGCCAACGGTGCTTGGAAAAGTTCCAGCAAGACTGACCCGTAGCTGTGACCACTGACAAGTGGCCTGAGCGGAGCCAGTCGCGGGACTAGCACCATCCCCCAGAATATTCATCAAACAGCCACAGGAGCACTTTGCCTGTGCGCTGAGGACAGGGCCCGCGAGGTAAAGGGAGAGGACCAAGGAAGTGGGTCAGGAAAGAACCAGAGCCCTGGGTGGAAATGTGCTGATGTGTCTAGGAGCAGGTGCTGCAGGCCACCGAGAGGACGCCTCATTCCTCCCCGCTCACCCAGCGCTCAGCGCAATCCCCCCAGGGCTCTCATTGCTTTTAAAGGGTTTGACAAAGCCCAGAACTGGGCCTGGCCTCCTGGGTCCTGCACAATTACACGCTCATCCATGGCATCACAGTGGCCACTTCTCTGCAAGTGCTCCAGTGGGGTGGCCTCCCAAACACCCCAGGGCTCTTCCTGAAAGATCCCGGGGGACAAGAAATGCACATATGCACCAGAGCCGATTCCCCAGGGCTGGAGACAGCGAAGGATGAGACTCAGGTCTGCTGATGAGAGGCTATGTCCTTCCCTCGCTCCGGTGGTTCACCCCCGGGGCTGAGCTTTGTGGAAAACATGCTCCCTGCTTCTTCAAGAAGTTAGAAGTCCCTAAGAGTCAAAGGTTTCCTATCCTATTATTTTATCTCCTCTGCCGAGAGGAGCATGAGGCTTTGCATACAGTAGATAATGACACTTGTCGACTGTTCAGCAAGGCTTCCGCTTGCAGTGGTCAGGCCATCTGACAGAAAATTAAGGCCAGAAGCTGAGGCGGATGCTGAGTGCTCAAAGAACAACCAACGGGGTGCAGCTACAGTCGGAAGTGGATCAAAATGCATCCCATAGGCGTCTGTTTTCCCAGATGCCTGTCATGCTCTGAATCAACAATGGAAGGGAGGCCGCAGTCCCTCACACCACACATCGCACCCTGAACAGAGAGGCCCTCCCAAGCCACCAACGGGGCCTTTTGCCCTGCGTGATTCTGTCCTGGTCTGCTCCCTCTATCAACCTCCCAAGTGTTTACTTCAAAGTCCCATCTCCTTCCAATCTGTCCCCACCCTATCCATGGCCAGGATGCGTCACAGGGGCTTTGGGACTGCTGAGCAGGTGCCATGGTGACTAGAAGATCAGGGGCAGGATCTGAACCAGAGTGCAAACAGTTCAGTGCTGACTTACGAGCAGCGGATGGGCAAACTAGAATCCCCCTACCTGTGTCCTTCCAACTTCAGCCACCAGGCCTGAGAGTTAAAATATCTGCTCCCCCTCTCCATTTTTTTTAATGAGAAAAATCATATTCAGTTTTAATTTTCAAGCACCATTGTTGAACTTCCACCCTGACCTCATCCTCTTGAGGACAAAACATTGATGGGGGGGCTCTCTGGAGGGAGAGGTGTGATGCACACCACACAGGTGGCGATGTGGAGGTCACGGAGCAACTCTGCAATGAGCATTCTGTTTTCTCTTGGACTATTAACAAAAAGCAAAATTCTCTATAAAGATGTTTCACCTTCACTATTTGAGATTTTTATTGCATGTGCCTCTTGTTATTTCTATCACATTTATTCTGCAGTGCTTGCTGGTGCTTATGGAGATGGGAGGAGACCAACCTGCCATCCCACCTGCCCCTGCATGCTGTCACAGCCAAGAAGGAACCAGGCAAGGGCACAGGTCCCTCCAACTGTGACTTCTTTGGTTCCCAGGGACGTCTGCCTATCTTTGCAGGGTAAGTTTGGGGAACCACTCTCTCCCTTTCCAGTGCCAGGAGGAAAGGGCAGAAAGAAGCAAGCCAGAATTGTCACCAACGTGGACATCTGCTTGGGCTAAAACTTACCACAGCGGGACCAGAGAGGGCCAAGCTTTGCGTGGACTCTGGCCCTACCGTGTGCATTAGCATCCTCATATACCACCTGGACTCCCCGTACCTGCCAGTGCTTGGCATATGTCACCTGTGCCTAGACATAGGGTCAGCACAGATTACTGTAGGATTCCATCTTAGGAAGAAACAGGGTTGTACCATGGACGGTGATTAAGATTTTGAAAAATGTCCTTATGAAATAAATCCACAGTGATACCCATGGAGGTTATCTCTGGGTTGTGGGATATGAGTGGTTTTTGTTCTCTTTTCTATACATCAATTGCCAAAATTTTCCTACGTCAGAAAAGATTTTTTAAAAATTTTTATCAAGAAAGACAGAAACTTACTATTTAATTTTATAATCAAAAGTGTATTCTGGGGCTGGGGATATAGCTCAGTTGGTAGAGTGCTTTCCTGGGATCTAATCCCCAGCCCCACCACACACAAAAAAAAGTATATTCTGTGTACCTACTGTGAGCCTATGTGCTAGATCAGGTATGAATCAGTGGGACGAGACGTGACCACAGAGGATAACCAGTCCATGTAGTAACAAGTGGGAGCGCTCATGGAGAGCACACACCAGCCATGTCTGTCCAGAAGAGAACAGGCTCTGGTACCACCAGCCCATGGCTGTGCAGGAAAACATCCCAGTTTATAAGGAAGCGTTCTCATAAAAAAGAGAGTGCAAGGGGCATGCAGAGAAGACCCCTCTAGAACCCAGGGAGCATAGCGCTTGGTGCTTTGTCATTTCCAATCCTCATCCCTTCCTGGGCTCTGGGCTCTTAGGACAGCAAGGATTTCAGCAAACATCCAACTCCCCGTGGCTGCCTTCTAGAAGTTTCCAGCATATGCACATAAAATGGAAGCTAAATTTACAGGCTGACTAGGGGAAGGAAGCTGTAATGTCACACTCCACTTACTTAAAAAAATAGGTTGGCAATGATCCATTAAATCATAAAGACAAGCTAATTTAAAGACTCTGGCCTGCTCAAATACCTACCAAGTCACAGTCAATTTCAGGTTCTGCCTTAGCCAGAGCATATATCAAAAGGGCAATAATTTTATATTAGGTAATTGTTACAAATTAATGTTTTTACTGCCCTTAAAGTTTACCGATTTTTTTTTTTTTTTTACCTTCAGTTCTACTCTCATTGGCAGAGGAAGGAGGCCTGTTTATTGAATAGGGCTAAACAGTTTTGCAGCCTGGAAAGGGTAGAGGAGTAGGTAGATGGAGAATGTCAACGTTCGACCACGAGGTACACTTATTAAAAAAAGGAATCATTCAGGCACTGATAATAAATGAGGCTCATTCTTCATTAATAGGACTGTTGCCATGGCAACTTCCAGCTCACAAAAGTATTTACATCAGCCACCCCACACGGTTCTGACGCGAAGGCGCAGCTCCAGCCTGGCTCCTCCACGTTCGCCCCTGGAATCTTCTGTTAGGACTCCGAGCCGCAGAGCCGGTCTCACTTAAGATGACCTCGGCAGCCACCAACCCCATGGCAGACGGGTCCTCTCTAACCCCAAGGAGGCACGGGAAACAAACCTCTGGGCACATGGAAATGGTTTTCTTGGGCCAAAAGGATGATTTGTATGAGTTGTTTTTATTTTCCCTCTCATCCAGTCTTTTAAAACATTCCATGTCATGAATATTAATGGGTATTCAAAAAATCACGCGTTGTTTCCCTAAAACTTTCATTTTTCCAAATGCCTCATTGTCACCAAACAGCCTAAAGCACTGGAAGTCACTGTGACACCATGAGTCAGCGCAACTGCGTGTGTGTGTGTGTGTGTGTGTGTGTGTGTGTGTGTGGGTGGGGGGGGTGAGGATGATGTGGCAGTAAGTAGGAGCCACTGGCCTAACACTGTAACTGTAGGGACTTTCCTTGAGAAAATAATTGCATAATCATAACCTCGTGTTAGCCCAGGGATAGTCACAGCGATTTGATGAACAATAGGGTAGGGGGGAAAAAATCCAAGCAAATCAAATGTCACAAATTTCTAAAATGATTATAAGTAATACCAGATGACCATCCTCACAGGGAGTGGACCAGAGGAGGCTAGCAGTTCCCTCTGGGTTGTGTTCTGCATTCTCATCAGGATATTATTGTACCTACATACAGTTTGTGACTGTCAATTATGGCGTAACCATGCAACAAAATACTATGCAATCATTACAAATGATAATGCAGGCCTCCACTGCCTGACCTGGAGACAGGCCCAGAACATATGGCCTAAATTAAATAAGCAGATTACAAAAACAGTATGTGCAGAAAAATCTGCAGAGCCTATAACATAAGACAACCACTCATTTAAAAAGCCTAACGTGGAGCTCTTCTAAATAATTGATTATCCCAATTGATGTGAAAAAAAGAAATCAAAGATTTGAAAGAGTTAAAAACAGCATTTCTCCAGGCATGGGAATAGAAAAAGAAAGAAAACACCACTGTACGTTCAAATCCATTTGCTTTTCTGACAGGCATGAATATTGCTACAAGTCTGTATTCTGAACAAAACCGTTCTCCTAAATTAACTTAATTTTCAAATTCAATCATTGCGCAGCTACAAAATACTTGGCAGATTGGCTCCTTTCCAAATTCTCTAATTTGTTTTTTCTAACACTTAAGGAATCTAAAATACTTGATCAACATGTTTTGGTGAAATCTTTGGATGCAGGAAGCCAGCAATGTCCTCGAGGTAGATGACTCTTGGGCCTACACATGTGAAAGCCATCAGGCTGCCTTAAGACCACTCAGAACAATCAGATAACAAAACACTCCTGATTCTAGAATGTACTAGAAGGCAAGCTCTAGTCTTTCATTTTGTGTGTACACACACACACACACACACACACACACACACACACACATATGTTGTTTTTTTTTTTCTGGTACAAGGGATTTAACCCAAGGGTCCTCTACCGCTGAGCGACATCCACAACTCTTTTTATTTTTTATTTTGAGACAGGGTTTCACTAAGGCTGGCCTCAAACTTGCAATCCTCCTGCCTCAGCCTCCTGAGTCACTGGGACAACAGACACATGCCACCGTACCTGGTATTTAAGCCATATTCTTCATTCAACTTTTCATGCGTGTATATGAAAATTGTGTCCCAGAGAACTAAGTAGTGGCTACCCACATATAAAAGTATGCATTACAACAGAAACTCAGTAACTACTGCTTAATAATGAACAGGGGAAATCACTAGAAAGCAGTGTGGGGTAGAAGAAGGGACATCCTGAGGTTTAGGTTCAGAGAGGCCCCAAGGTACGTGGCTACAGCAAGTTCCCCAGTCTCCCTGAGGCTTGGTCTCTTCGTCTTGAATGCTACCTTCCTGAAACGGTTCTCTTAACTATCACAGGACATAACCCTTGTCAGGAGCCCTGCACCGGGCCGGACACACTGCGGGTCCTCAACGAATACAAGTTCTCTCTCCTCTTCTTTACAGTCGCCCCTCTTACCAATACGCAAATCGGACACGAGGCAGGGAGACCAAGTTAATCTGTAGGGGCTGGGAAATCTCGTTCATTCACCAACCTTGTCTATCCAGAACCAAGCCATCTAGACTGGTTCTCACGATGAACCCTCGACCAAGAACGGTACTTGGTAAACTCTGGTTGCCCGTGCCCTTTGGATTCCCAGGCCAGGGTGCCCTGCCACAAAGCTGTGCAGGATAGGTGACATTTCCTGGTGCCCACGATTTCTCTTTTGTCTTTTGTTGCTCAGTGAACTCCCTTTCAGGCCACACCTTGATTCCAAGATATTTTCTTCTAGCCCTAAATCTTCTTTCCCCCTCTTCTGATGGTAACAGCCAACACATGCTTTTCGTAAAAGTTCGAAGACAAGGACATTTAGGGAGCAAAAGCCTGCAGTCACCCCACCCCCAAGGATGACCACTATCAGGGATCCTTCCAGACTTTATTTTTAACAAGGCAAATCCTTCCTAAGTGCACATTTCACCTCCATACCCTCTCTTCTTTCATTTCCTGTTCAGTTATCCCCAGAAAATCTCTTTCCCCATCTTTCTTGCCCCACTTGTGAATTCCAAGGTTACCTTCACAATGGTTGCTAAGCATCAAAGGAGTGTAACTATAACACTCATAAAGAAGAGAAGGAAAATCCTGTTTGGTAGCAAAGTAGAAAGAACTCAGGCTCAGCTGCAGCTTAGAGTCTGCAGAACCTGCATAGGAATCCCTCCCAGTTTCCCGTCTCCCTAATTAAACTCACATGCCCCCAGGTATCAGCGATCTTAATAAACCACTCTTTCTCATTGAATGTTATTGTTTCCCTATTTCATTTAACTAAAAGCTTGGTGGGAGAATTTTTCCCCCAGCATTTTGCAGTGAACAGTGCCGCTTTTTTCTTTTCCATGGCTGATACTTTTATAAAATAAATAAAAAGACATTAGAGAAAATGAAATTTTAAAAAATTTCAGATGTTTTAAAAATTATTATTATTTTTTAAAATAAAAGTATAAGTCCTGGTTTTCTTCAATGACTAGCTTTTGGAGACTTGAAGTTCCCCTGTTGGATTGCTATAAAAATCTTCACAGTCTTCCTCCCCCTCTCTGTACTTGATAGTTTCTGCACCGCAGCCGCTTACCTGAACGCTACGACACAGTAGCTGCTCACTGTGTAGCGAATCATCCCTGGCTTACCTCAGGTCTTGGGGCAACAACTCTCAAGTTTCTAGCAACTACCTGACAACGAACTTGAAGCGAGGCAGGAGGTGTCATTTAAAGTTGAGGATTGTCTGTATTTGGATATATTGAGACCATCTACTGGATTTTTTACTTTCCAGCTGGATGGTTTACAATGATACAAACACAGCAAGACTCTGAAAACCAGGGAAGTTTGATTATTGGAAATAGGCTGTTAAGTCTCAGCCAAAAATTCCATCTCCCAGCTTCCCCTTTCGGAGGTATTTCTTGCCTGATCTAGCACTGGGAAACATAGAGGGGAAAGCAACCTGCCAAACAAACAAACAAAACTCTGTTCTTTTTTAACTCTGACCTTCAGCTTAAAATACTTATAGTAAGGTTCACAAAAATATCTCCTCTCAGATAGAGCTCACGGATTTCTACAGGCAGCGACTGCAGGTCCCTATACATTGGCGGGTGCACTTGCTACTTAGGGATTCTTGTCTTGCTTTCTAAAGCCGCCGGAGAGCCCCAGTTTTCAATGGCTCACTTTCCCCAGCTACAAAACAGGAATGAGAATGAAGAGAGTGAGGAGAGACCAGACAAAGTGTCAGGCCTTCGATAAATTCAAAAAGTGTGCATCTGTGAGAGGTGTGTGCGTGTGTGTGTGTGTGTGTGTGTGTGTGTGAGAAACGAAAATCTAGAGACACAGAAATCCAACACCCCATGTTCCTCACTATCTCACTTATTAATTCATGACTTAAAAACTAGCTTTGATGATTTATTTTCAACTGCCAGTTCAGATTTGCTTGATTCGAATTGTCATCCATCCATGGATTCAATTATATGTTAATAATTTGATTCATTTATCTAATATTCACTTGCATTCATTTATTTAGCAAACATTTGTTAACCATTCACCCTGGGCACAGTGTTAGACACCAGGAGGGCTGGAGGAAAGCAGTAGGCGTGGAGAATCTCATCATGAACCACAAGCCAACTCAGGTGGGCCTAAAGCTACGGCACCCTACCTGAACTGTCTTACCCAGACAACAATCTGTTTTAACCAAAGCAGTTGAAAGCCACACATTCCGAGTCCCTTATTATTTAAAATAATTCTTTTAAAAGGGGCTTTCTGAAAAGGAAAAGGATTTGTACAGCAAACATATCTGAGTGACAAATTATTAGTTCATTGAATACTGTGTTCTTATGTCACCAAACATTTTATATTTAAAAGTCTTGCCTTGTAATGTGTCTCGTGTGTGTGTATACATATACTGTCATGTTTTTAAAAAGTCATTTTTTGTTTCATTTTGCTTTGTTTCTGGGAGATTGAACTCAGGGGCACTTTACCACTGGGCTACATCCGTGGTCCTTTTTATTTATTTTATTTTATTTTTAAATTTTGAGACAGAGTCTCGCTAAGTTGCTGAGGGTCTCTCTAAATTGCTGAGTCTGGGCTCAAACCGCGATCCAAGTCGCTGGGATTCTAGGCATGCGCCACTGGTGCTCAGCTCAAACCGTGGTGTCTTAAAGTGAATGGCGTTAAACCACAATCGAGATACAACTGGTAAGGGAAAAAAATATGATCGAGGCTGGAAAGTGTATTTTGCTCTTTCTGTGTGCCCAGTAACAAATATGCAAATACCTATACCTAGAATCAGAGTGCTTTGTGGGCCAGAGCACACATAACATTGATGGGTACTAACATAATATTATGAGGAACTCTTAAGTGACTGATGTGTGTGTGTGTGTGTGTGTGTGTGTGTGTGTGTGGTGTGGTGTGTGCATGTTTTGTGAGGACGGGTGTGTGGGTGGGTAGATAATGAGATGATCTAAATGAAATCAGAATGTAAAGAGGTCACTACTTTGGTCAAAGTATTAAT
The DNA here is from genome assembly GCF_045843805.1 of Urocitellus parryii. Lineage (NCBI taxonomy): Eukaryota > Metazoa > Chordata > Mammalia > Rodentia > Sciuridae > Urocitellus > Urocitellus parryii. The sequence goes on along the minus strand of NC_135538.1, from coordinate 146,885,900 downwards.
GCTAAAGTAGCCTCCAGGCAAGCAATTAATGATCCTGAAATTCAGATAGAACAACATCCACTGCAATTATTGACATCACTTTAGAAAGAAGTAAAGCTGGGATAAGAGAAGGAAACATGCAAAGAAAGGACATGTGTTTTGCAGCAGCAGATGTCAGGGTTGATTTCTGACGTGGGAAACAATCCAACGAAGGGTATTCTCAAGGAGAAAATTTGCTGGTTACCTGCAGGAGCTTCTGACACGGACTGAACTGTAGCAATGCTGCTCACCTGCGACTTAGACACCTGATTTCTTCCGCAGGAAGGTAAAGTGGTACTAAGTGGGATGCATTGACACCCAACCAGGTGGGCATGCTCAGAGTGTGCACCGGGTGCTGGCAGTGCCATCTCACCTATGCCAGTGAACACACAGCAGAAAGGCTGCACCAGGGCCCTCACTCCATGGGTTTCCCATGGCCAACACCAGCTGTGGAGATCCGAAGGTGCACAGGAGGCAGAACCTCAGCCACAGCTCTGCAGCAGCTCATGGCCAACCTGGAAGCAGGTTTCCTGCACCCCATGTTCCATTCACAGCCTCTACTCCAGGAGAACAGGAATGTCTTTCAGATTCAGCCACCTGGTGAGGATTCGGCTTCATTCCACTTACTCAACCAAAGAAGTCAATTGCCCCTAAAGAATTTGTTACTGACATCAGGCCAGTAAAAGCTGGTTTCATTGCAAGGTCCTTCCCCTTCCTGCTTGATTTGTTAGTATAAGCAATAAAGGGTTATGTGAGGAAGTGAAAAAAGCAGGATTCCTTTCCATGTCGGGCACACTGTTGTGCTGTTTATTTCTTCAATCTCAAATTTGAAAATTTTAGATAACGTCCATAATAGAAAAGAATGTAATTGCAATTTTTTTTTTTTGGTAATGGGGATTGAACCCAGAAATGCTTGACCACTGAGCCACATCCTCAGCTCTTTTTTGTATCTTACTTAGAGATAGAGTCTCGCTGAGTTGCGTAGTGCTTTGCTGAGGCTGGCTTTGAACCGGCGATCTTCCTGCCTCACCCTCCAGAGCTGCTGGGATTATAGGCATGCACCACCACACCTGGCTGTAACTGCTATTTTAAAGTTAATTTGAACTTTTATATATATATATATATATATTTTAACTTGTAGTTGGACACAATACCTTTATTTATTTATTTTTACGTGGTGCTCAGGAACCCAGGGCCTTGCACGTGCTAGGCGAGTGCTCTACTGCTGAGCCACAAGCCCAGTCTTGAATGTTTTCTCTTAACAGTTACACACTTCAAATCTGTCAGCTTCCATTTAGCTATCAGTGTATAATAGAAATTTTGTTTGTATTTGGACAGGAGATTGCCACAGCCTGGCTGGGCACAAAATCACGAGCCACTCACAGCCTTATAGATTCAAACAACAATTCTTTATTCAGGAACTCTCACCGGCACTCTACACGCACGTTCTGGGGAAAATCCACACTTCCACTGGGCTCTGCATCCCAAAATACTCTCTGAATCCCCCGAGAACCCAAGGGGAACTCAAGGAGGGGGTAGGTGCCTGAGGCAGCAGGATACGCCCTATTCCCAGCAGGGTCCACCTTAAACCTGGACCCACCCTAATCCAGCAGGATCCTCCCTAAACCCGGATCCACCCTGGTCCTTGAGCAGGGTCACCTTTCTCAAACATTCATGCAATGTCACTGCAAATGACCTGGGTCCAAGGCAAGCCCATTTCCACAATGGAGAGTCCTCCCTCTAAGTAACATTGGGTAGGCTGACAAAGAAATTGCCATTCGTCATTCCTACTTGGCTATGGCTCTCAGCAGGAGATCTTACCTAAGAATGCACTGTACATAAATGATCTTAAGCATACAAAAGCTATTTAAAATGCCTTTGGTATTTAACAATATACCAATAATAAAGCTTAAAAGTACATAAGGATTTTTCAAAGAATGCATCTTTCTTGAACAAATTAGGTTTCATATGACTAAGAAAACTTCACATTTCCCTTTATCTCATTTGAAAAATTTTGAACATTCTGAAAGAAATGTAGAAGAAAGTTTAGAATGGTCAATTCAATATAATTAGTTTCCTGATATACAAGAATGATTCAACACCACGGGCTATATTAAAATAATTAATCATAGTAAAGATCGTAAGGAGAAAAGTCACATGCTTATCTCCACAGATTCTAAAAAAAGACCCTCGACAAAATCCAACAATTTTCTTGCTTTAAAAAAGAAGACCCACGATTGGACATTAAAAATGATTACACACACACACACACACACACACACGTGTGTACACATATACACACACTTTTTTTCAGTACCAAATAAGCATCATCCTTGATGGATTAGCATTACTATTGAAAGACGAGCCATTATCAATATTTTATTAACACTGTCTTAAAGGTACTAGAAAAGACACGGAAGATCTAACAACTAGAAAGGAAGAGGTGCATCAATTATTATTGGCAAATAATTACACACCTACAAAACCCTGGATCATTAAATGAAAAGCTCCTATAAACCACCAGCAAAGGAAAGAACCAAAGGAAACAAGGTGCAGAATGAGCAGAGAAGTCAGAGCCTGCCTGTGTATGAAGGGCCAGTTAGAAACTACGGAGATAAAGTTGGTCCCTTTACCAGCAGTAACACCATCCCCTCCAAAAGAAGCCGAGAACTGTACAAAGCTCTACGAGAAAGACTAGAGAGCACTCGGAAGGACCCAGAAGTGGTGAGAACCTATGGGAAGATGACCTGATCCTGGACAGTCAACATCCCTCAGAGGCAAACTTGGAATCCTCATTTATACATTGACTTTGATCCCAATGAAAACATCAACATTTTCCTTCTGGGAATGGACACATTGATTTTTTATGAAAGACAAATGGGCAGGAACAGCCAGCGAAACTGGACAGAGCGGGCCCCGAGGGGAAGAACCCACAACATGCCAATGTGCTCTGAATCCTCAGTGATCAGTGCGGTCCTGGGACATGAAGAGACACAGGGCGCGGTGGGAGGAATGAGGAGCACAAAAGTCGACCCAAAGGCACTCGGGTGCTGGGTGCGTGGGAAGGCACCCTTCAGTCAGCAGGGAATGGGCCCATGAACAAGATGGAGAAGGGCCTTTGGATCCGTACCCGGCATTAGCCAGGATGAACTCAAGTGTGGATCCAATTTACACGCCAACAACGAAGCCACACCAATGTTAGACGAAAGAGGCTTTTAAGTCACAACTCAAAATCCAGAAGTCACAAAAGAAAAAAAAAATGATCCCTTCATAATAAATGCTGCGACATTAAAAAAAAAATCTTCTGCATGGTCAAAAAATAGCCCAAAGACATGTCAAAAGACAATAATAAAGTGGGAAAAGTATCTGCACTTTTCAGACAGAAGGTTACTCTCCCAAATACACAGAGATCTCTAGAAATGACAAACCCACAGCCTTTCTTTGGGGGACTCCTGTCTATGGACAAAAGACTGGAGTAGACCACTCACAGCCAGAGAAACACAAGCAACCCTCAAACATAGGAAAGGATGCCCAACCTTACTTGTCATAAGAGAAGCCAAGATTAAAACCTCACGGAAGTACCCTCTTGCGCCTAGACCAGGAAAACATCCGCAGGCTTCGTCCTCTGTAGGGAACGTGGGGGGACAAAGCCGCTCATCCCTGCTGAGCCAAGAAGCTGCACACCCCCCAGGGATGGCGACTCCAGCAGATCTCAAGCAAAGTGCCCTCCCCTTGGCCCAGGGAGCTGACATCTCCGTCAGGCATCCCAGATCCCTCTCGATCCTCCCGCACCCTGCTCTTCGCTCCAGGGTGACCACCCAGCTCCTGGCTGCTGACTGGCTTTGGCTGGGAGAAGGCCTGGCAAGAAGTGGGGACAGAGGTAGAGGGAGAGGGGCTCCAACCCCGACTCTTCCCTGCTGGCTTCCATGGCTTGGCTGTGTCTGTACTGAAGGCTGTGAGTCCCACTCCCTCCCCTGGACCTGGCAAACCCTGGTTCTTGTAGCACATTCTGGGTGCTGTATGTCAACAGTCCCTTCATTAAACTCTCCTCACAGTCCCCTGGTTTGATCCATGGCACCTAAGCCTTCTGGGAGCCAGCAATTCCACTTTGGGGAACCTATCTTCAGCCATCTTGGACAGACAGGAAATTCTGTGCACACAAGGTGAAAAGACGGACTTCCCAGCCTCCGGGCAGGAAGGAGCCATCTGCTGGTTCATCTCATGGCAGAAAGTGGAAGGGCAAGTAAAAGATTAGAAACTACTCCATGTTCAGCAACACGGGTCCGACGGTCAAATAAACTATGCCGTGTCCACGCAGAGGGCTGTTACAAAGCTGTAATGAACAAGGAGGCTCCACATGTACTGATAGAACTCTAGAACATGTCATTAAGTGAAGAAAACAGAGTGTAAAGCTGTATCGATAATGAGGTGACCTTTTAGTAAGATAGGGACTAGTAAGAAAACATATTTTTTCAAAGATCAATGCTGAAAGGATACATAAGAACGAAAACTAGTCACCTTTCGGGGCAGGGGACGTTTTAGTTCGTTTTCTGTTTCTATAACAGCATACCTGAGACTGGGTGATTTATAAAGGCAGATGGTTACTTCCTGCTTGGAGGCTGGGAAGTCTAAAGCATGGTTCAGCTCATGGCAGAAAGTGGAAGGGCAAGTGGGTTCCTAAGGAAAAGGAGGACCTGACAGGCAGCCTAGTTCATAACCAGCCACCGCAGTGGTAAATGATTTACTCCTGAGAGAGCAAGGACTCCCTCCGGGGAGATGGCCTAAGCCCATTCATGAGGGCTCTGCCCTGGCCCCAGACATTCCCCTAGCCCCACCTCCCACACTGCTGCCTTGAGGAATTAAGGTTCCAACAAGTGAACTTGTGGGGACACACACCACAGCATGGGGAAATGGGAGGAACAAGTAAGTTGGTAAACTTCTCAACACAGCTTCTCCTGGCTGAAATTCTTTAACCCGGCAAACATATTGTTTCTCCAAAAAAAAAAAAAAAAAAAAAAATTAAACTAAATTAAATTCAAAAAGCAAAGAAAAAAACAGGTATCATCTCAACCTTAGGAACCTAATTCATTACTTTAGCAAATATTCGGTGCTGACTTTAACTTCCAGTAGAGTAAACTGGGCGATCCCCTGGTCATGATGCCTGGTGGTCCTTCAGAGACACTCTGATCCCAAGTCCAGTTTCTCATCAGCCAGTCCCCTAAGCTCTAATTAGAACACCCCATGAGAGGTGGGGATGATATCCTCTAAAGCCAGGCTTCCTTCAATGACAAGCTCACCACAGCGATGCTCAGCTGAGGACAACAGCTTAGCAGGACATGGGCTGTGCGTCAGAACACATCTGGTAGCAAAGGAGGTGTTCAGTGCTCAGTCTTTCATGTTCTTGGGAAGAGACGATAACCAAGGTCCATCTCTCCGTGACCTTTCTGAATTCTGCAGATTTGGTGCCAACAGCACTGTGAGTAATGGCCAGGCTGAGGTCAGGTGCCAGGGACTCTGTCCTGGAGGTCAGCGATCCCCCTGCCCTCACTCAGCACCATGCCGAAGACGTGCACCAGTCACTGGGTACGTCAGCTTCCACCTGTGCCCAGCCTGTTCCTCCTTCCTCACTGCACAGAAAGAGTGGGTGGAGAGGGAGGCAGGCCAGGGCCAGCTCATGCCCACGAGGGATCCAGTTACCCACATGGTGTGGGGGGAGACACAGCTGTCCAGCAGGTCAAGGTTGGCAGTGCCAACGTCATGGATGGAACTCTGGAGACCAGATCCCTGGCTCTGCCACTCTCAACCCGTCGCCGCCATCACCTAACTAGTCCAGTCCCCAGCTTCCTTCTTGGTAGGAGACAGAAAGACAGAGTGACCAGGGAAAGGAAGGGAAGGATGAAGCGGGAAGGAAGGGAGGAAGGAATGTGGGCAAGAGGGCAGGCGGGCGGGGGCGGAGTGGGGGAGGGGGGAGTGATTGACAAATGGACCATTTCCAAGGGCTTCCTTCCCTGAAAACTTGGACCCTCACAAAGGGCTCAGGCAGTGAGAGCCAGAGGAGGCTCGTGCCAGTGCCATCGTCCTTCTCACTAAGCAGCACATGACTTGGTTATGATCTTGCTCTTGATGTAGGAGTCAGGCCAGCTGGACAATCGGACCTGGACCTGCCGGTGCTGGTCAGGGGGACACACAGGGCTCCCTCTGCCATTCCTCAAATTCATTACCCAACCAGCGAAGCATAAAAAGAACCAAACGTTCTGTAGATGATTTAAATAGATGGTACAGACCAGGCACATCCAGGGTCACTGTGAGCCATCAGAAGGGTGGCTAGAAACCACCTGAGAAGACTCATCCTGTAAAGGACGTCATATCGTACGGTGTGTCGTTTACTCATATGCTAAACGTGTGCTCTGCTTAGTTGAGTTGTATTGCCCTTTTGTTCAAACTGAGGCTCTCTCGTTTCATGAAACAATAAGAATTTTTTAAAAATCCATTTTAATCAAGAACAGGAAATAAACATTCCGAACCCCTAGAGACATTCCAAATGTAAAGTCCATGAACCATCCAAAAGGAAGGTTAGGAAGAGCTATGATCTGCAGCTGCTTCATAATTGTCAAACCACTCAGAAACAGAACTGGGATTGTTTCATATACCGGAAATAACAGTAGAATAGCTTTGTTAAAAAAAAAAAAAAGTATCACAGTCCATTTGTGGATAAACAGTGCCCAGCCAAGCACTTGGTATTATGTACTCCCATTATCTAGAGAACTTTTCTTTTAATATTAAGGACTGTATTTACCATAAACATCTATTACAAAATTATGCATTGTTTATTCTTTCCTAAAAGAAGTGTAAGCTGTGTGGGTGTTGCCAGGTTGAGGAGTAATTGAAATAAGCCCTCTGGTGTGTGCTGCCTACAAGAAAGCTTCACGAGATCTCATCTTTTCTAAACCTGCTCTGTCCTCGGGTTTAGTGGAGCTTCCTAATTGTAGCTATTAGCTCCCCCTTTCTTGTGGTCCCTTGTCAATGGACTATTGAGTGTTGGGTAAATGAAGCCAGACCAGGAGCCAACACATGGAGACAGACGTTAAATCATAGCCTGGCGGCCCTCATTCATTATTCGTGTCTGTGGGATAGCTTCTCAGCCCAGGGACAGGATTTATTTAAGATGATGCCCATTTGTGTCATTCTCAGATTTCCATACAGTACAATCAGGTATGCGAGGGCTTTTTTTTTTTTTTTCCTGGGCAACAGGTGTGTTCCTGAAACAAAGTTCAGCCCCCACTTCTGGCTTATGTGAGAGGCGGCAGCTGCAGGCTTAATGCCTGTGACACATGGTCCTGCAACAGAGAAGAAAATAAATGACTTGTTCAAAGTATGAAAGCAATAGGCAGATGGACGGTAGCCGCCCGGGCTTTTCTTTGTGTGGTGGAGCCGTGGCCTCAACTTGAGGGTGACCGTGTGTCTCCCCCTCTTTCTCTTTCTCCTTCCTTCCTGCCTGCCTGTCTTCCCTCCTTTCTTCTGTTTTTCAAAAACCAGTTAAAAACATAAATTTCTTTATGCATTACATGGTCCGTATTCTTTCCCTGGAGACATGCTGTTTATAGGCTGATGGAGGGAGAAGGAAAAAGGGAAGGAGTCGAGGTGGAGTTTACAACTCACTTTGTTCTAAAAAGAACTTCAAGAGACTGTTCACAATTTGAAGTGTGCAGACCCTACTTTTTCTTTTTTACAATGCAAATAACTATTTATTTATTTTTAAGAGAGAGAGAGAATTTTTTTTAATATTTATTTTTTAGTTCTCGGCGGACACAACATCTTTGTTGGTATGTGGTGCTGAGGATCGAACCCGGGCCGCACGCATGCCAGGCGAGCGCGCTACCACTTGAGCCACATGCCCAGCCCCATATTTATTTATTTTTGTACTGAGGATTAAACCCAGGCATCCCCAGCCACCTTTTTATATTTTATTTAGAGACAGGGTCTCACTGAATTACTTAGGGCCGCTCTCTAAGTTGCTGAGGCTGGCTTTGAACTGGCGATGCTCCTGCCTCAGCCTCCTGAGCGGCTGGGATTACAGGCGTGTGCCACCCAAGAACTACTTATTCATAGGCCTCATTATTCTCGAGTGAAAAGTTTCCACCTGGAACGTTGTGAGATGTCACTAGTAAGAACTACAACGTCCTGTGGACGCTGAAGCACACCATCGGCATTAACCGACGGGAACAATGACCACTCCAGCCTATCTTCACGGTCCTGGGGACACGTGGGCATGTCGGCTCTCGGGTGTGGTCATGCCTTGGCATACAAGCGGCTCCTGCCTTACCTTGCTGCACACAGGTTTCTTGTAAATAAAAACACCAAAGAGGACAGACCAGTGTGATGGTGGAGCTGTGGGGAGCCTCTGGCAGGGACACGTCTCAGTACAGTCTTTTCTGGAACTCAAGCGTAACAGAGGTCCCCCTCTTATACCAAAGGGTACTTCAACAGAAATAGTCAACAAAAAAGAAGAATCTTTGGTTTTCTGAGGTCTGATAAACAAGTGCGACGGGGAACAATGGCACAAGATGAGCTATCATTTCATGGCCACCTTGGCTTCTCTGTAAAACCGAGCCCCTGAATTCCCTGCAAGACCAGAGCTGGGCTCGTGTACGCCAGCGATTGAGGAAGGAGCAAAGAAAGAACCACTTTTTCACCTTTTTCCCCTTAACCCCAAACCACAACTTTATTCCAGAATCATATTTTCTGGGAGTCTCCATTGAAAATGGTTTCACCCCCACGGTCTCATCAGTAAGAAATCTAGAGGCAGACGGATTTGGAATTCATTTTAGATTTTCTACTAAATGCATGCAAATAACAGCCAACCTCAGGAAGCTTGCTAATATCTTAAAAAGGAAAAAGCGTACAACAGGAGACCGGGAGGCTGGCTCCACACTGTTCAAGGTCTCTTCCAATCTAGGGATTCTCAAATTTTCTGATATTACTTTTACTCCAGATGTACTTAAAAAAAAAAATGTGGTAAGAGACACACAACAAAGTGTACCATCTTCACCCTTTACATACACGATTCGATGGTGTAAAGGATGTCAGTGGTGTTGTGCTCTCTCCGGAACGTCTTCATCTTGCAAAACTAAGACTGTACCCATTCATCAGCATCTCCCTGTCACCCCCTTCCTCACCCTCTGACCACACCATTCTGTCTCTGTAAATTTGACTCCTCAGGGTACTTGAGATGAATGAAATCACATATCTGTCTTTTTGTGTCTGGCTTATTTCCCTGAGCAGAAAGTTCGCAAAGCTCACGGCTTTATAGCACGTAATAGGATTTTCTTTCTTGTTAAGGCTGAATAATATTCCATTGTACATCTACACCGCATTTACTTGATCCGTTCATCTGTCAACGGATCCTTAGACGGCTTCCCCCCTGGGCTACTGTGAGCGGTGTTGCTGTGAACGGGGGTGCGTAACATCTCCTCAAAACCTGCTTTTGGGGATACACCGGCCACGAGATTGTCAGACGGCGATCATTCTCTTTTTTCATTTTTTTGAGGATCAGCCATACCATTTGCCATAGCAGCTAAACCGTTCCACATTTCCACCATTTCTCCCACATCCTCACCAGCACTTACAGCTTTCTGGGTTTTTTTCTGAGAGTGGTCACCCCAACGGATGTGAGGCTATATCCTCAGGCTACACTTTAAGGAAAGAAGAGGGGCCTGGTGATAGAGTCAGCCAAGTGGCCCTCGGTCCTGTGCCCAGCGCCCTCCGTGGCTTCCTCCTGCTTGGAATAAGACCAAATTCCTTACTGTGACTGCCAGGCCTTCTGGGGTGGGCCTCCTGTTCTCTCTCCCCAGCTCACCTTCTCCCTGGCCTCCTGCTCTCAAAGTTCCGTGAGGCTAAGGCTTGGCCTCGCCTGTCCATTCCTGACCTCCCAGCTTCTAGGACCGTGCCTGGCAATGCCCCATCAGCAGGCGCTGCAGGAAGGAGTGAGCCAGGGACCATCGGTGAGGGTTTTAGCTACCGCCATGCTAGCCAGTGAAAAATAAGTAAAGAAGATGCCATCACGCCACCCAGGTTGTCAGAGGCCGCTGGCCACTCTGACTCTCCATGGGGAACGGGAGCAACTACTCACGTGAGTGTCCACGTCACCGGCCAGGATCCTGCTGTTCTTTAAGAACTCAGCCACCACGCTGTCCATCAGCTTGTCAAAGGCTTCCACGGAGGGCGCCACACCTCGGAGAGGAACATTTAGTTATCCCCTGGCAGTCTAAGGAAGAGCCAGGCCTGCCTTGCACTAGGTGACGTGGCCCATGAATGTCCCCGTCATCACCGCCAGCCAATGTGTTCCCGAAGTCATTCCCTGGCTCAACCCCGACGAACCGAGCACTTCTCAAGGGCTCAGGAAAACAGTGTCTTCCACCCTCCTGAGTGGGGACTTTTGCCCACAGCCTCTCATTTTCCTCTCCTCCAGCTCAGGTGGCACCCTCACAGGTGCAGAGGAGGAAAGGGAGAGGCAACAGAGCGTGTGTCCTGCCCTTCCCTGCTGGGGACGGAACAAAAGGCAAATCCCCAAACTGAACTGAGCCCGATTCACCCAAGGCCACTGGACTTTTTTTCTACAGGGACCTGTCCAGGTGCTAGGTCATCCTTACAAATAGCTACCAACTCTTTGTCCTGGGGGCCAAAAAACATGAGCATGATGGACCCTGGGGAGGAAGGCAAAGACTGCTGACTCCACTCTTCCTGCTCCTTCCTCTGTCCCAGACGGAGGAGAGGCGGCCCTGATGGAAAGGCAGAGACAGGGACAGCCCACCGGGTTCTCAGAGCTGAAGTGACGACAGCCCAGCTCTGTGTTCTCTCCCTACTTTTTGATCAAATGAAGAAAACCTGGGTCTCTGACTTCCTGCCCCGAAGACTGAGAAACATAATACTGAGAAACTTAGACTTATGGACTGTTGATATCCAAACCCAAATCTAGCATCTCCTTTCTTCTGTTGTATGAACACATCATCCTCACTCATAAAGCTAGAGGAGAAAGCTTCCTCCCCTCTCTCTTATTCCTACTTGCCCAGTTGTTCCAGCTCAAAGGGGATGGAAATGTTCTGTCCAGCCCTCTGCACCTATGAAGTTTCAAGCAGATGTTGAAACTGTGCTATCTTAAATGCAAAATTCTTGAGCACAAGAGGACACAAGCCCCAGCTGCCTCACGGGTTCACCTGGAAATGGATAACCCTGTTTGCTGTCATGGAAGGGGCCCAAAGGTCTCCGCCGAGTATTTAAAGTGGGAGAAAGTTTTGGAAATGTGACAGAGGCCTCTACCTAGCAGAGGGTTCGGTGATGAAAGGGAATATTTTCTAATTTCCTTTCATCACTCTAGTCTGCTCACACCTCCTCCGGGTAGCCTTTAATGATCTGTCCTCTCACCAGTCTGCACCCTTTGAGCATCTCTTAATCAAAGCATTTGCAGCTCTGAATAGTAATGAACGGAGACCAAAGGTTCCTGAGGATTAGGACTGTGTATAATTCATCTAAGATGTCCTCACACCTCGCACCGTGTTTGTCACTTGGCAGGAATGCAAAAGTACCTCTTCACTTGTTAAGCTGGACTTATCTAATGATGGTGAGGGGGATGAGTGCGGAGCCCCACATCATAAAACACGTCATGACACACAAAACAGCAGACCTTTGAGCTATGTGCACTATGTATTTGTAATGGATTATGTTCTTTCTAGAAATTTCTTTTCAAGTAAAACATAACAAAACAAAATATTTTTGGTGCTAGAGATCAAATTTGGGGCCCCGAGCATACTAGGCAAGTAACTCTACTACTGAGCCACACCCCCAGCCCCTAAATAAAAATTTTTAAAAATTTGACTCTAGGGACTGGGGTTGTGGCCCGGTGGTAGAGTGCTCATCTAGCATGCATGTGGCACTGGGTTCGATCATCAGCACCACATAAAAATAAAATAAAGATACTGGTTCAACCTAAAACTAAAAGATAAATATTTTTTTTAAAGAATGTGCTTTATTTAATTTTTTCCCTAATCCATAAAAATATTTGACTCTAGTTAAATAATAATAATGATGATGTTTATATTTAAGGTTAAAAAGTTGTTCTTAAGAATTTTTTAAGAATAGAATTTAGGAAGCTACCAACACGTACTAATGAAGGAAAAATAAAATATCAATGATGTTGTTTAGGACTTGTAATATATTCTAACGATGGGCCTCATTCAGACATTTTACTAATTATCTTCCTTATTAATTACCCTACTTCATTTCAAGAAGGATAACAAATTGCTAGCTAAGTTGTTTTAGAAAATCTTTGCTTTAATAAACGGTTTGCAATGATGTGCTCTATTAGAAAATATCTGTTTAAACACCAAATAATTAAATTATGTCCTCCAATTTTGCCAGCCTATTCATTTTCCCAGAAAAATTATTTTCATCAAGAAAGCACAAAATTCAGTCTACTACCCCCTCTAGATGCATAAGATTCCAATCGTTGATTTGATTTTTCTTTACTCAAGAGCATAGTTCAATCCTCAGAGAGTGGGTTTGGGCTTTTTTTTTTTTTCTAATCACTCACAGACTTTACATTTGGGGTCAGCAACCTCAGGGAAATGTCTGTACTGGGGATGAGGCCAGGGCATAACGAAACAAAATTACTGAAGAACATGAAAAGTATTTTCTTACCCATAAGACTGAGGAGTCTCCTAGACCCACTGCACAGCTAACAAAGACTTAAAATGAAACCATGAATGTGTTTCAGTGGCTGTGGAAAAAACTTCCAGACCCCTGGCAGCCGGCCTGCAAGCCCCGCCCCTTCCAATTCATTCAGGGCATTTTAATTTTCATTGTGTTCAGGGGGAAAAGACAGCTGGCACATTTGTGCTCACCCAGTCATTCCTGTCCCCTGGCATGTAACACAAGGCACAGCTCCAAACACGCCCGAGATGCTAGAAGCACCAATGGAGGTCTTCCCTGGGGAAGTGGATTCTGAAGCCTCCTCTTCCCCAAGGCTTTTCTCAGACCTCCAAAAGCTGACAGGCTTCAAAACGGGTCAGATAAGGAGGAGGTGCACGTGGGACAGGAACAGAATTGCCATGTTAAACACAGATTGCCCAGTTAAATCTGAATTTCAGAGAAGCAATGAATAAATTTCTAGTATAAATATGTACCATGCAGTATGCCCAGGCAGTATTTGGGACACATTTATACCAAAAAAAAAGAAATCTTCTTTATCTGAAATTCAAATTTAACTCGTGCCCTGTATTTTCATTTGTTAAACTGCAGACTTAGACAAGAAGGAAACTGGAGAAATTATTATAGATAATTTGAAGAGTCTGCCATATAGGGTACCCTCTTAGAGAGTTTTTTTGAACCTACAATTTTTAGGAATCTTTTTTGTTTAAATGTTGTGTTGGCCTATAGTTTTCAAAGAGTGAATAGGCCAGGTGACCATGGGAGGTGGCCCTGACACATTCCTCAAATTTCCCTCCACATCAGACTGGCTTCCCTCAAAGCTACAGTTCCTAAATGCAAGGACTTGTCTTAAAATCAACATCGGCAGGATAATTCCTTCCAATCTCGTTGCCATTGAGAACATTTGTTTCTTCTCTTTTTCTTTTGATAATCACTTTAGATAATACAGCCATTGAGTATTGGAACAGCCGTATAAACACTAAAACCAAGAATAGTGACATTTGGCACATGGATTTTTTACTCTTAAGAGGCACAGATGTTGGTAAATTTTTGTGAACTGCAGGTTGAAACTTTTAAAATGTTATTACTTTTCATAATTGGTGCAAAAAATTTGTTTGATTTCTGGAGAAAGAAAACTCATTTTTTTTCCTTCTCTTTTTTTCAGGGGCTGCGTGCTTATGGCCACACAGAAAGGAAGGAGGAGGGACGGTGGCAGCAAGCAGGTGGACTGTTATCCGGACAATGAAATGATGAGGACAAAGTTAAGTGACCCACACGGAGACCAGCCATGACGGCTGTGTGGCCCTACCTCCATGGACGCCGTTCACCTCCCCGCAGTTCCCAGGAGGCTTGTGTGACTCCGCAGACAGCTGCTCCAGCCGGCAGACGGCTCGCTCCAGTCTCTCCACCAGGCCCTGCATGTCTTCCATTCTAGAAGGACACACACACAAAGGGAGGCCACGTGAGCACCAGGGTGACACCCTTACACCTGCCCGCAGGAGGAAAATGAGAAGTCCTCTGAGCAGCTTGAATGGCCGAAAGACCATCGCCACACGTCGGGAAAGTACATGAGATTCAAGAGAACACCAAAACTTGGAACAACAAAAAAAAAAAAAATCAGCAAACAATTGAAAGCTTATTTTCTACTCAACTCAGTGCTTTTTACATGACGTGAAAATGAATCCGTCAGACACACCACCCTCCTGTACCTCACCCTCCAGCACCTGCTCCGTGCTTCCTCGTTACAAGATACAACTCAGACGCGGTGCCTGCTTAAACGCCCACAAGCACATATCCCCAAATTGATATTGCCAACGCTGGCTCTGCTGAATGGTGGGGGAACATTTTAACTATTTCCCACAACTCTTCCTGGCAAAGCATTATTCCCCAGGGGCTGCTAAACCCATGGATGATCCTTATTTACTGAGTAGTGAGAAAACCTAACAGCCCAGCACAGAACTGAATTTATGAAACTATGTGCCATGAAGGGGGAGGAGAGTCCCTCCCCAAGGCCAGCTGGCTCCCGTGGGTTTCTATTGCTGAATTAGTTTAAATGAAAATGATCCTGAATGGTGGGCCGTTTTTAACGAAAAATATTAGAAATGATTCTTTTCCTTGGATAAGGCTGCTGGCTAGTTTTTAGTAAAATTTTGTGTTAGGTGTGGTGGATTTTAGAGACAGGCTCTTTCTTCAGTTACTCCTTATTCTGGCTGGAATAAATAGGAATTGAAGTGGACTAAGGGATGGGGGATAAAAGCGGGATTGGCTAGCCACCCCTTCCACTTCTAAACAGATATGTCTCTGTGTGTATTTATTTATCAACATATATGCACACATATTTTTATGTATTTGCTTGTTTATTTATTTTTTGGTACCAGGAGCACTCAGCCACTGAGCCACATCCCCAGCCACATCCTGAGACAGGGTCTCGCTAAGTTGCTGAGGCTGGCTTTGAACTTGTGATCCTCCTGCCTCAGCCTCCCAGGCCACTGGGATTATTACAGGCATGCACCATAATTAGCTGACCCAGACAAATATTTAAATGACTATATACGGGGTAAATATGTTAAAATTATTGGTCTTAGAATTTACATTTACATTCCTCTGGGGAGTGGAACCCACTCTAATTCAGGCGGTTCCGGGAGCGCCACTGTGTAGGCACCGTGACCCCGACCACACCCACTTATGACTGCCTTTGGCACAACAGGGTAGATTCCCAAAGAGAATAAAACGGGCCTCCTCTCCACGGGTGCCCGGGGTTCTTCTCACTCTTAAGAACTTTCCGAGCATTCCTCTGAGCCAAAGAGGAGCACTCTGCTTCTCATCCAGAGCCGCGGCTGCCCCGGGCATGGGAAGCGGGCACTGCTCTGAGATGGGCAAACAGTTCATTTCTCCTGGGAACCAGGCTAATGCACTCCTGTTGGGCTCTGTATGCCATGCGCCTGGGGTGTCAATGCCACGATGACGCGCCGCTGCGTGTTTCCAAGGCAAGGCTCTGCTCATCCAAACGTGTGTGCCTCTCTGTGATTCTGCCTCCAAATGTCAGTCATCGGATTCGGAGGCAGGGCTCACTGCCTATTTTGGAAAGTCATCTCTCTGAAAACTGCCGGCAGCGACTCTCTCAGAATATGGAGCAGTGTTCTCTGCAGGGCCGAAACCCGCATCAAATCCTAAGGGGATTCAGAATTAGAAATCTCTCATCTATTCTTTTCCTCCTCACGTCAGAGCTTTTGATTCCATCGCAATAGAAGAGAGAGGGGGGGAAAAAACAAAAAGGAAGAAGAAATTGAATTGAACCCTTTACGTAATCTTCTTGCAAGGGAACAGGGTACCTTTTAGGTGGGTGAAGGCCATTTGAGAAAGGATGAAAGCCCCTCCAATCTTTTAATAGTTGCCCATCTGTTCACAGTTATCTCTGTTCCCTGTTACCCAACTTGCCAAATGTTACCACCATGGACTTAGTCCTGACTGGGGGGGTGGGGGACGACGACGAGTTTGCTTTGTTAGCAAGCTCCGGGCCCATAGGAAAGCATCAGCCCCCCCCCCCGCCCCCCAGCAGCTCACAGAGGGAGCTGCCCTGGGAAGGCCTGTTACATTTCACACTTGAGACTGCCATCTCTGAGTGCTGCCTAATCAGACCCCCTGACAAGACCCACACTCACACCCTCTAATGGCGCTCCATATGGTGAGAGACAACGGGACTCAGCCCGTAAACTGCGGGGCTGGGCAGATTGCTATGGAATGCAGTCTAACAGAGACTCAGATGTCACTCCGTGGAAAATCACCATGAGCAAGACCCAAGTCTTGCCCACGGCTTCAGAAGAGACCAAACTGTGGCTCATACGATGAAGCTCGAAAGGGTTTAAAGTTTTAGAACAGGTTCTATGAGAAACTGAAAAATAAAAGAAAGAGTATACCAGGGGACATGTTAACACCTCCAAGAGGCTGCTGAGGTCCCAGCCCTCTCCTCCATCTCCCTCTCTCTTTCTCTCTCTCTCTCTCTCTCTCTCTCTCTCTCTCACACACACACACACACACACACACACACACACGCCCTCCGCTGCTGTCGAGAACCTCAAGAATGAGGGAAAAAACAGAGCTGCAGATTTTCCAAATTCTTCCCGGGCACTTCCATCTGCCTTGGCTTTTCAAAGTGCATTTAGCCAGGTTTGGACAGGAGCCAGGATCTCAGAATGAGGCTGAAGAAGCACATGAGGTAGGCAAGGCGGATGCAGGCAGCAGGGGCAGGATGCGGCAGGAGTCAGAGCCAGGGGGCCTGGGGAGTCTGCACAGGAGCAGTGTGTGTGTGTGGGGGGGCATGGCAAGATGGCTGGAGGGGAGAAGCCTAAGGAGCCGAGAACAGGAAGCCGCATTGGCAGGTGGAAAGCCCAGAGACTCAGCCTGGTCCTGCAAGGCTCACTCATCCCCTTCATGCACCAACCCAAGGCGAGAGCTTCCATAGCCTGGGGCTTCGGGAGGATGCACCATTCCAGAGGACCAGGGTTGGAGAAGCGAGAGAGGGAGCCTGGCGCTTCACGGCTTTGGCTTTTTAAGGCCGTTTAAAGAAGCGAGGGTTGGGGTTCTTCTTAATTCCTCCTTGGGTACCCATTTTTGGGTGTTCTCTTTGGAGTTCCACTACGATGAGAAGCCCACCCACCCTAGTTTATCTCCTTCTTATTATTACTTGCACTTTCCTCACTTTTCCTTTTCTACCTATTTCTCTTTTAATGGACACATACTATTTGGACCTACTTAGAGGTGACAGTATGATAACTCCGTGCGTGTTTGCAGCGTGCAATGATCACACCACGGTGATCGGCATCCCCTCTCCTTATCATTTAGCATTCCTTTGTGTTTGGAGGCTTGGGCTCCTCTCTCCCAGTTCTTCATTAAACAGATCAAAGTTGGTTGTCAGTTGTAGTCACTCTACTGTACTGTGGGAAACTTGGACTTATTCCGCCCATGGAACCACATTTGGGTGCCCATCATCCAACCTCTCTCCCCACCCCCGCTTCCCGGTCTTTACTAATCATTATTCTACCATCTTCTTCTTTGAAATCAACATTTTTAGCTTCCCCACATTTAAGTGAGAACACTCGGTACTTGTCTACGCATCTGGCTTATTTCGCTTAGCACCAAGTCCTCCACTGCCACCTGTTTACCACAAATGACAGGATCCCATTCTTTTTCATGGCCAAATACTATTCTAGTGTGTATATATACCCTACTTTCTTTATCCATTTCTTGTTTACATATCTTGTCCTTTTTTTTTTTAAAGTTTAATTTTTTTTTCATCAAAAACTATACATGAACAGAAAGAGTCAACAGTTCTACACGTTTCCTTTTTTTTAAGAGAGAGAGAGAGAGAGAGAGAGAGAGAGAGAGAGAGAGAGAGAGATTTTTTAATATTTATTTTTTAGTTTTCGGCAGACACAACATCTTTGTTTGTATGGGTGCTTGAGGATCGAACCCGGGCCGCACGCATGCCAGGCGAGCGCGCTACCGCTTGAGCCACATCCCCAGCCCGGTTCCTTTCTTTTTTAATTTATTTTTAAAATTCTCTCTCTCTTTTTTTAGTGGTAGTCGAACACAATACCTTTATTTTATTCGTTTATTTTTATGTGGTGCTGAGGATCGAACCCAGTGCCTCACACATGCTAGGCGAGTGCTCTACCTCGGAGCCACCACCCCAGCCCCTGGCTCCTTTCTTTTTAACGGATACATAATAACATTAATATATTAATGGGATACCATGTGACATTTTGACATGTGGATACACTGCACAAGGCTTAAATCAGGTTAGACACCTCGATCTCCTCAAATATCTATAACGCCTTCATGGTGACATCAGTGAATATCCTTTCTTGCAGCTTTTCAGGATACAATGCACATGATTTTTACACAGGTGTCAGGACTAAGTCCATGGTGGTAACATTTGCCCCCTTTTTTTTTGTCTCAAGAGTCCACCATTTTCAATTATTTTATCTATTTCTTTTGGCAACTTCCTCCTTGTCTCTAAATAACATGCTTCGTCCTGTGTCTGGCTTATTTTTCTTCTGTTGTGGCATTTTCCCTTGAGTTTCCACCCAAAACTCAAGGGTTGACTTATTTCTTGACCATCCCCACTAACTACGCATCTGCAAAAGGAAATCTCACAGTCCTCCCAATTGTGTCCTGTCTCCGTTTTTGTGTGACGCCACTCAGCATCAGCACACTGTGCCGTTGCGCACTGAGCCACGAGGTGCACACAGCGGTCAGCTTTCCATGCTCTGCACGTCCTATTTCCCCAAAGCAATGATTTCCAGCTTCCTGGTCCCCGTGGACCTCACAACAGCTCACACCCCACCTCTTCCTCCTGCTCTTCCTCTGGCTCTTCCTCCATTCGACGGCGCCAACACACCTGGGCTTCTCTAGACTCCTGGGACACAGCTCTTCTGCATGTTGCTCCGACTCACGGCTTCAGGGTCACTGGACTGCTGCTGAGAAGTCCAAAGCCCTCTGACTCTTGACCCCTTGAGTACACCCAGCATTTTCTTTCTGAAGGTAGATTTGGAGTCTTCTCTCTGAACACTATGACGATATGCTTTGTTGTCAATATATATTTTCTTTTCTTTCAGGGGTGGAGTACCAGGGATTGAACTCAGGGGCACTTGACCACTGAGCCACATCCCCAGTCCTATTTTATATTTTATTTAGAGACAGGTCTCACCGAGTTGCTTAGCACCTCACTTTTTGCTGAGGCTAGCTTTGAACTTGCAATCCTCCAGTATCAGCCTCCTGAGCCACTGGGATTATAGGCATGTGCCACTGTGCCTGGCTATATATATTGTCTTTATAAATGATTTTCAAGAGGCCCAGAAAATGTTGGAAGGTGGGTCTTGCATGTTGTTTATCTCTGAGTGAGTTTATAAACCAAGTTGTTTGTTTCCAAATACTCCATACACTTCAGAATGGAGCCAGCCAGTATTCATTAATATGCTCTCTTGGAATAATAAGGTATCCTAAGAGAAAATATAGCTATTAGTTTTTAAATGTTCTGCCTCATTGATCATTTTACAAAAACCATCCTCGAAACCATCCAGAATATTAGCTCCTAACACCGTCTGATTCCATGTCCAACGTCCAATGTCACACCCCCAGTGCAATGACCGTGCAGAAAGACTCAGAGAGATGGGTTTTTTAATCCTTCTCCATAACAATTCCAGAAGCAGAGAGTTCCACACACTTTCACACAAAGTCTCAAAGGTCTCGCTCGTCCTTAACCTGGATAGTACAGAGAGGCCATGACTTCGGAGTCAGACATACCAGATGTGTCCTCTGGCTCTTGTCAAGCAGAGGATTATGAGAAAAGAACTTAATTTTGCTTTGCTCCTGTCACTACCCATACATAGACTTGCTCTGAGGCATAAAGATGTAAAATAGCTAATGCTATAAGACACTCCACCTCGCTGCCCCTCGGTGGCAATAGTCACAGTATTGGAAATGTTAGGCAGTCAACGAGAAAGTCCCATCAATGGAAGACACTTCATTTTTTTCCCTCTCCATTTACTTATTCTTACAACATTTCTGAGATTTTCTGTGTGTAATGGTTATAGAAAGTGATCAATGTGGCGTGTGACTAGTATTTTGTATTCCTCTCATAAGTGTTTTACGACTCCCTTCCTTTCTGTGGTCCTCCACAAAGGACCCACTCACAGCCTCGGTGGAACCAGCTTTGGAAACGAGCATCCTTCATCCCCATGTCCCATCCAGACCACCTCATGCTCAGTGGTGAAGGTCTGCCCAGGTTTCCCCTAACTGGTTCTGATCAGTTGTAAATCCGGCTTTCAAGGCTGCTCTGAACACTGGCCCCTGTGCGACCCTGTAAATGGTGAGAGGCCCAGAATAAGGCCAGTTGTCTGGACTTCCTCCCCAGCATCTGTCAGGCATACTGTCCAATTAAAATGCACCCTCTGCTTCCTCTGCTATTAGCACCTGTCCACCTTCCTCCCCACCCCCAGGAGCCTGGTCCAGAGCTTTCCATGAGCTGGGGTCGTACCTCACTCTTCTCTGACCCTCCTGCTGGGCCCAGCATGGTGCCATATGCCTAGAGGATTCTATAAATGTTTCTCGATTGACTAATTAATTGGCTACCACTCACTGCCTTTTCCTTGCCTGCCCACTCGCTGGCGCAATCCCAGATGGGGCTGCAAGCCAGATTTTCACAGGAGAAATTTCCATTGAAAAGTAGGCATTAGATTAGTTTTTCCCCACTTGGAACCACAGCAGCTTCCTCCTCCGGCGACTGAAACAACAAGCTTGCTCCCTCCAGATAGAAACCTCTCAGTCTTCAGGGGCTCCTTTTGCTTTAGGATTTCCATTTTTAAAAGAAACTCCATGTTGTTCAAAGGGCTCTGTAAATTCCTCACAGCGAGCTCCTGAAATAACTAAAGGGGAGAACATTTTCACGTTCATAATAAAAGGTTTCCTGATTGCGGGTTCAGAGTGCTGCTCACAAGGTGCAAGATGCCATCCGAGATGGCAAAGGAGGCTCAGATACAGGGGTTCTGAAGACCGAGTCTGAGATTAAGCAGGAAAAGACTGGAAGGAAGAGGAAATCCAAGACTCTCGAACCTTTTCTCACAGTGAGTGCAGGCAACCGGTTCAGAGGAGAACTCTGCAAAAAGTCAAGTCACTATGGTGGTTTCTCTGGAAGGGCACAACAATTCAAACGTATTTGTTCAACTACCATGAAACCACACTCTTTTTTGATGATGTATCAATGACTGCCTTTCTTTTCCAGGAAACCATCACTCCTGGGAGTCACTACTCTCACCAGGCTTAGGGGACGTAGGGGAGAAACAAGCATCATAGTGTCCATCCACCCGTCCACTGGCCAGCTCAGGGACCATGTCTGCTTTATTCACCCAGTCAGCACCCACCCTCGGCTAGGCGTGCTGCTCACGTTTAAGAGTCTGGGGTTGATTGAAGTACCTTTCCTGCCCTGCTGTGGTGGGAGGGAGATGAGAGCAGGCCCCACTCACTCACGCAGGGAGCTGCTTCCCCAGGACCTGCCTTCCCTTCCTAGTGTTCACCTAACTCTCCTGCAGAGCATTTCTGGAGCCAGCTTCTCACCAAACAGCAAACACAGCTGCTGCTTTAGTTAGGATCTGAAACGTCCCTCCCCCTCCAGTACCCGTTGGAGGCCTGGTTCCCAGTTTGTACACCAGTGGGAGCTGCTGTTAGGAGGTGGCACCTACTGAAGGAAGTGGGGTCATTGGGGGTGTGCCCTTGAAGGACTATGGGGACCGCCCCTTCTTGTCTCCTCCACCTCCCTGATGGGAGCAGCCTCTCCTGCCACGTGCCCCCACCAGGACCTGCTGGGCTGCCACAGGCCCGAAGCAACAGGGCAGAGCAACTGCAGATTGATAACTCTGAAATCACAAGCCAAATAAACCATTTCTCCTCCCAAGTTGTTCACCTCAAGTGTTTGGAGACAGTGATGCAAAGCTACCTACCACTGCCACCGTTTTCTTCTTTTATTTTATTGCAAAAAAAAGTTTCAAGACTCTGTTTTTAGACAGTGAGATCAGAATAGGGGAGACCTCGATGCCTGGTCCTCTGTGTCCACTGCTTCAAGGTCCTTCCTGGCACGACTGAGCCATCCCGCAAGCCCCAAGTCCTCCCAGAGGACCTGCAGAGTCTCCTGCCCTCTCCATCAACCCCCCCCCCCCACCCAGAGTGGAACCCAGGAAGGCAAACTGAGCCCCCAGGTGGGGAAATGGCCTCCCCAGCAGGTGAGCTCTCCCCCTGGTGGGATCGCCCCTCAGCACCATGCCGGGCGGGTCTTGTGGTCTAAGTAATTCTGCTCTGGGTTGAAAGCCCTGAAGATACAAATGAGGACTTGTCCCTGGATGAAGCAGAAAAAGCATGACTGAGATCAAAGCATCTTCACCCACACCCTTCAGCGACAGCCTGCGTCCTCCTGGGCGCCCTGGGTAGATTATTTAACCTGTTGAGTCTCTGTTACCCTATTTCCAATCAGTGAATTCCTTTCTGATTCTTCACTCATGAAGTTAAGAAAAACTGTCTGTGAACG
Organism: Urocitellus parryii; assembly: GCF_045843805.1. Taxonomy (NCBI): domain Eukaryota; kingdom Metazoa; phylum Chordata; class Mammalia; order Rodentia; family Sciuridae; genus Urocitellus; species Urocitellus parryii. Next base: position 146,863,102 of record NC_135538.1, on the reverse strand, counting down.
TGTTCTGAGCTGTGGCTTGAGCCCCTGAGGCTACACGACAGGATGGGACACAGACTGCACCTACCTCCAGGGCCCCCAGATCTCCTTGAGGAACAGACAGTTCAGCCACAGGGTCAGGCCAGCCCATCGCAGGGAACTGAGCCCAGTGGGAGCTGAGGCCGGGAGAAGCCCCCGTATGTCCAGAAGGCTGGTTCTGGGCCCCCCGGGTGGTGGAGCAGAGTCAGGATGGAGTCATAAAATCACGATTCATCCCCTGTTCCTCCACCATGAAGTGGAGGGAGCTCTCTCGGCTAAATGTGTGGTAGGAACCCTTCACCAAAAAAGAGCTCTCTCTGACCCCTCAGGGGCCCTTTCTAAGTGCCGTGCTGTCTGGGAAGCTCTTTCTGTTGCTGTGTCCTCACTCTGCCCTTGTGGCCCTTATGCCCTGGAGGAGGTAGAAGTCAACAAGCTGCTTCTCAGAGGCCCCCGAGGGCCACCTTCTGGCACTGAGAAGAGCCACAGAGATGCTGGTGGGGAGGCTACTACACGCAGCCTGTTTTCCTTCCACCAAGTGATCATCATGCTCCCTTGTACTCAGCATATATAAAGAGCTCTGGCAACTCAATGATAAGACAACTAGAAAGACAGTATAAAACAGATGCTGGTGAGAATGTGAAGAACATGGACCTCATGCACTGCTGGGGCTGCAAAGGGGTGTGGAATAGAAACTGGGAGTTCCTTAAAAAGTTCAGCCCGTCTTTCATTTGAATCAGCCATTCTGTTCCTCAGTGGATACCACATATCCTCCATGTCTTGCTTCCAGGTGAGGCGATGCCAACAGGAGGAAAATGAAGAGGAGCAGGTCAGCCCTGGAGGACGAGGGTGACATGTCCACAAGGGCATTAGGTGACAGGTGGCAGCTCGGGGGCCATCTGCAATTCCCTCTGGAACACAGCTATGATAGGAAGCACCCCCCCTCCAGGTTCTGGGGGAGATGAAAGGAGATGGAGAAGTGAACTTTGTGAACTAGAAGTGACCCTCAGGGTCGTTATGCTAATCTCTCCACAGCTCTGTGCTTGACGCCCGTGAGTCATAGTTCACATGTCACCAACCCTTCCATCCCCAAGCACGACGGCCGTGACCCCTCACACACCACGCTGCGGAGACCCTGCTGCCTGGAGGCACCGGGGGGGGGGCATCATTCTGTGTGTTCAGTCGCTTCTCCCAACGTGACGCGAAATCTCTGAATTCATTAAGTCCTGCCATCCAGCGATAAGAATGCCCTGTCTCTCTGGAATAGTGACTAATAAGGTTTGCCGAAAGCCCTTCTAATCCCATAATCCATGGCATTCAGAAGATTAACACGTAATTGAATAACAGTTCCAACAACTCTTTAATAAGAAAAAGAAAAACCTACGGATCGGCCCCAGGGGCTGGACCCGTGTTATGCAGAGCTCTCCACCCGGGGGAGTGTGCTCGCGGGGCGTGGAGCAGCCGGGTGGTCAGGTCCTCCGGTCCCTCTTGCTCCCAGCCTCCTGGGTCTATTTTTATGCTTGATTTCAAATGATGACTTCAACAGAGTGTTTAAACAGTGCTGTGGGCGACCCCAAAGACAAAGAGATTCTTCTTTTGCTCTTTGGACCTGGGAACCCAAAGTCAAAGGGGAAAGAGAGAAAGAGGGAAAAAGGGAAAGAACAGAATAAATGGTGGAGGTGGGAGAAACAGCGGGGGGAGGAATAAAGGGAGTCATCAAAAAGGGGGGCTACAAGGGGAGATGGAGAAGGAGCAGGCCCACATTGGCCTATCCCTGAACTGCCTTCAGAATGCAAAAGCAACCGCTGGATTCTGAAAGGACACGCTGGAGCTGAGGAACTGAGGAGGAGGAGCCAACTTGAAAAAGCCACCCAGTAGGGAGGGAGGGTCTCAGCTTTCCATTACTATAACAAAATGCCTAAGACAATCAACTTAAAAAGAGAAAAGGTTTATTTTGGCTCATAGTGTTGGAGGTTGTCCCCATTGTTTTAGGGCCTGGGTGAGGCAGCACATCACAGCTGGAACCCAGTGGTGGACACCGATTCACCTTAAGACCAAGAAGAAAGAGGAAGAGGAGGGGCCAGGGCTCCAGTATCTCCTTCAAGGGCACACCATGAGTGATCAGAAGATTTCTCCCTAGGCCCCACTCCCTAAAGTAGCCCCAAACTGGGGAGTAAGCCTTTAACACACGGGCCTTTGTGGGACATTAAGAGCCAAACTGTAGCAGGAAGCTGGTCCTGGTGGACCTATGCCCATAGTCCCAGCTACTCAGGAGGCTGGGGCAGGAGGACTACAAGTTCATGGTCAGCCTCAGCAACTGAGTGAGACCCTGTCTCAAAATAAAAAGGGCTGGGGATGTAGCTCAGTGGTAAAATGCCCCCAGTTAAATAAATAAAGAAGACAGACAGACAGACTACACACATGATGAGCTAAAAATTGAATCTTCAACATCCAACAGGAAAGAAGGTAGAACAGAGGAGAGAAAAAGGAATTGTAATCATAAAATATCACTGTCTGAATAGACACCCTGTGAATTGGTTTTTTTTTTCTTCTGTGACTAAAAGATCTTACCCAAACAATTATAGGAGAGGAAAAAGTTATATTTGAGGGCTCACGGTTTCAGCCTCCATAGGAGGCTGGCTCCATTCCTCAGGGCTCGAGGTGAGGCAGAACATCACGGTGGAAGAGTGTGGTGGAGGGAAGCAGCTCAGATGATGATCAGGAAGCAGAGAGACTCCATTCTCCAGATACAAAGTCTGCACCCCAAAGCCACACCCCCAGAGCCCAGCTCCTCCTGCCACACCCCCTGCCTCAGTCAGCACCCAGTTAACCCCATTGGGGGATCGATTCACTGATTGGGTGAAGACTCTTACAACCCAATCCCTTCTCCTCTGCACCTTCTTGTGTTGTCTCACACGTGAGCTTTGGAGGGTGCCTCACATCCAAACCATCACGCTGCCGTGTCTCCAAACAAAAAGGACTAGGGATGCAGCTCAGTGGTGCAGGGCCCCGGGGCTCAATCCCCAGCACCAAACAGGAAAAAGGAAGAAAAGCAAAAACTCTAACAGGGAGGTGCAGCCTCTGAAAGGTGGCTGGTTGTCAGGAGGGGTCAAAGGAGTCCCCTCTGAGCTCTCTCTTCCCCACACGCCCACTTGCCCTTCCGCCTCCCGCCAGGCTGGGGGAAGCAGGAAGGCCCTGTCCCACTCTGCCATGGTGCCCTCGACTGTCAGCTGTTTCTTGGTCTCCTCTTTTCTCTCCAGGTTATTAACCTGGAACTGTGCCAGGGGAGTATGTCCCAGTAACGTCCCCCACATGCAGGTGTGAACCAAAGCACGTTATAAACCACAGCTCAGCCCCAGGCTGACCCTGAACAGTGCATGCATGGGACCCAAAGCCACACAGCAAAGCTTTGGAAATAGAACCGACGTTGGAACCGTGGCCACGGCATACAAACAAAAGGGCTGCGACTGGCTGGTGAAACAAAAACCAAAGGTCCCAAATCTCACAATATAACACTCAAGGTCCAAAACACAGTCCCAAAATATCTGGCATGCACAGGATCAGAGAGACACAACCAATTCTCAAGAAAGAAGATAATCAATAGATGATGCAGACACTGGGATCGTCAGACAGATTTACAGAAACTATTTTAACTGTGACTGAGAAAATGAAGGCGAACACTCTTGAAATGAATGGAAAGACAGAAGGTCTTAGTAGAAACACAGAAACCACAAGAAAGACCAGAGTGCAAATTCTAGCATAGCAAAATATATATAATGTCTACAATCAAAAGTATACTGCATGGGCTCAATAACAGACAGGAGATGACAGAGGAGAGTGTCCATGAACCTGATGATACTATTACCTCTGTCTTAGATCAGAGGGAAAAAATACTGAAAAAATTAACAGTATCTGAAAGGCTGTGGGACCACACTAACGTTCTAATATTAATGTCCCGAGTCTCAGGGGAGGAGAGAGAAATCAAGGTAGAAGACATATTTGAGGAAGCAATAGCTTCTAAATTGGTGAAAGACATACATTTACAGATCCAAATAGCACTGTTTTGTTAGTTCTTTCTTTCTCTTTCTCTCTCTCTCTCTCTCTCTCTCTCTCTCTCTCTCTCTCTCACACACACACACACACACACACACACACACACAGCCTTACAATGAGTGTGGCCAAAGGGGAAAAAAATAAAGAAGAGTCAAGTAAGACTTTAACCACCAGAAAAAATAAAAATAAATAAATAAAATGCAACGGGCCAGCATCCTCTTTGGGGAGGTGTTAAGGTCTGTAAATAAGTCAAAAATAACACCTGGTATTTTGCCAGAGAAATGTTAGAGTTAGTAAACAAGTCTGGATGGTGCCTGGCAAAATGCCAGAGGGAGTGGTTTGAGAAGTAACAAAAGCTAGCCATTAAGTGTGGAGATTCCTTATTGGTTGACTGATGTATCTAGTTTATGCTAATTAAGATAAGCTGTGCAAAATGTATAAATAGCTCTGTTGCCCTACAATAAACGGCTCCCATTCCTGCTGTATCAATGTACAGAAGTTATTCGTCACCCCCCAGCTATTTTGCTGCATCCTCTTTGGGGAGGTTTCATATAAGTACCTTTAGTTTTCAAATGTCCTCCATGAGTCTTGCAGAACAAGGAGTCACTAGAACTATGTCAATAAGTAAGTTGATTCGTTTAATATTAGGATCATTCCAGGACCAAGCCAAAAGGGTAGACAAAGGAACCGAAAACACACTTGGGAGAAAAGACAGCCTCTTCAACAAACGGTGCTGGGAAAACTAGAAATCCATATGCAGCAAAATGAAATTAAACCCCTGTCTCTCACCCTGCAAGAAACTCGACTCAAAGTGGATCAAAGACATAGGCACTAGAACAGAAAAAAAGTCGACCCAAATCTCCACCATGTTGGCCTAGGACCTGACTTCCTTAACAAGACCCCTAAGATGCAAGAAGTAAAATCCAGAATCAGTGAACGAGAGGGAGGGCTGGGGTTGTGGCTCAGCGGCAGAGAGCTCACCTAGCACGTGGGAGGCCCTGGGTTTGATCCTCGGCACCACATAAAAATAAATAAACAAAATAAAAGCATTGTGTCCAACTACAACTAAAAAATACATGGAAAAATAAATGGGATGGAATCGAACTGAAAAGCTTCTTCTCAGCAAAGGAAACAATCAATAACATGAAGAAGAGAACCTACAGAATGGGAGAAAATCTTTACCACACACACATCAGATAGAGCACTGATTTCAAAAAAAACCAACAAGTAACCCATCAATAAATGGGTTAAGGAACTGAACAAACACTTTACAGAAGAAGAAATACAATCGATTAACAAGGATATGAAAAAATGTTCAAATCTCTAGCAACTAGAGAAATGCAAACCAAACTACTCTAAGATTTCATCTCACTCCAGTCAGAATGACAATTATCAAGAATAAAAGCACCAATAAATGTTGGCCAGGCTGTGGGGGGAAATGGTACACTCATACATTGCTGGTCAGACTGCAAATTGGTGCAACCACTATGGAAATCAGTATGGAGATTCTTCAGAAAACTTGGAATGGAACTGCCATTTGATCTAGTATCCCTCTCCTCGGCTTATATCCAAACAACTTAAAAACAGCATACTACATTGACACAGCCACATCAATGTTAATAGCAGCTCAGCTCATACTAGTTAAACTATGGAACCAACCTACATGCTCTTCAACAGATGAATGGATGAAGAAGAGGTGGTATATATACACAATGGACTATTGCTCAGCCTTAAAGAAGAATGAAATCATGGCATTTGCAGGTAAATGAATGGATATTTCATGCTAAGTGAAATAAACTAATCCCCTAAACCCAAAGGCTGAATGTTTTCTCTCATATGTGGATACTAATTCACAATAAGGTGGGGGAGCTAGGGAAGAATAGAGGTACTTTGGATTAGACAGAGGGAAGTGAAGGGAGAAGAGGGTATATGAGGGTAGGAAGGACAGTATAATGAACAGGACATTGTTACCCTACATGCATATATGATTACATGATCCATGTGATTCTACATCATGTACAATGAGAGCTTATACTCCATTTATGTATGATGTGTCAAAATGCATTCTACTGTCATGCATGACCAATTAAAATAAATAAATAAATAAATAAATAAATAAATAAATAAATAAAAGGGTTTCCACATTTATGGATCCTCGATTTTTGCTCAGAAATCAGGAACAGGCAGGGCAAACCATAAGAGTTCTCACATTTTTACTTGAATCAAGCCTAAAAGAATTTTTCGAAACCCTGTTGCACATTTTTAGATTGACACATTTTTTTTGCCAAAATATGAATAGTTGCAAAGGATATAACTGCCAGCACCCTGTAAATATTGACACGTAATAGAGAAATGATTTTACCACTCATCAAAATATATCCGATGAAATCATCATTATTCATTTTGAAAGAATACATGGGCAGGTTGCTCTTTAATGGTCATAAATTGTGCAGAATTCTACTTTCCCCTTGAACTTACATTTTCTTTCTCCTTGCCTTATAGAAGTTCATCCTCATTTTACGTATTTTGTGTTTTTAGGTCCTTTACTCACTGTCCTACTGTACTTTTCTGTATCAAAAACACTTATTTCAATTTCAATTTTAATTCAGGGTAAAAGTATCTTTTAAAGTTCTTCTGATATCATTGTTACTATTATTAGAACCCAACTTATCAAAACACAAATCACAAATTTTAACAAATAGTCACTAAACACAAGTAAAAAGTCATTTCCATTGGAAATCCCTCTCTTCTGAGTACTTTTGTTTTTCAAGTATCTTGTGCATATGTGGATAAGTGTACTTATTATGAGAATGGGTCAAGGTTGGGCCTCAATTTGATTCATATCATTTTAAAAATCAGTGTAAGGGTGGGAAGTGTAAATGCAAATGGAAGAAAAAAATTATTATAAAAATGCCATTCAATTCTTTGAATGCCTCCTGAGTTACATGCTAAAGATCACTTGATGGTAAAATACGGAAGATTATTTTAATTATCACTGTAAGAATAAATCAGGGAAGACAAAGTTGGTGAGCACCCTACCTGCTCATCCATCTGGGTTATGCCAGCCATTCATGCCTTCAACTAGGCTATTTTACAGCTAACTCTACAGAGAGAAATCAACATGTGAAAAATAGACAGTAAGGAAAATAGCTACTATATATATATATATATATATATATATATGCAAAACCAAACCAAAACAAAAAAACCTTTATCCAGTGGAAGATCAGCGGTCTTCAGCCTCTTACTGAAAGAAGCCAGTTTCACGTATTAAGCACTCGGTTCGATTCTCAGCACCGCATATTTATTTATATGAATAAAATAAAGTCCATCGACAACTCAAAAAATACTTTTAAAAAGTGGTTTCCTTTGAACTGATTCAGTCTCTTGTTTTAAAAGTAGGTTTTAAAATGTTCATTTTTATTTGTATGAGAGTCATGATTTTGTTTTAATGTTTATCCTTTTACTTCAGTTTACAATGTGTCTAGATTGACCAACCGTTTTGCTTTGTTTTTTTCAGATAAGGATTTAGAAAACCCACAATTTGCAAAAGGATCTCTGTTCAAGCATTAGAATCATCCACTTCCTCATCCCCAAAACTTAATATTCTGAAATGCCCTCCCTTTTTGCTCTTCCCACCCACTAGATATTCACCCTCTTGGGCAAAACAAGTTACCAGCACGGGTTAGAGACGGAACTGGGAGGGTGGCCATGGAGGTAAGAGAGGTAAGTCTGGGAAAGGAGGTGAGCACTGCCCCTTGCAGGCCCTCTTGGGAGGGTCAGTCTTAGGGAAAAGTGCAGGCAAGAGATGAGGAGGGGGACGATTTCTCAAAGCACTTGTGTTCACGCAGCTCTGGGAGCCGTTGGGTGTGGCACGTGCACAGTGGCATAAGGGCTTCTGATCCACAGTGAGAAGCATGAAAAGTGTCTCACCTGGCTAAGGTGACGATGTGACCCATCCTGGATGCCACCCACTTAAAGCTTGATGTCAGGAGTCACTGCGTTGGGCGGTGACTCAGTCAGCACCAGGCATGGATGGATTAATGCCTTTACTGAGAGGGAAGAAGGGATGAGGGACGGGGTCAGTGGTGTTATAATGCAGGGCTGCCCCACACACCTGGCCCCTTGTGCACGTGGTCACCTCCGGGTCCACTTCTCCACCATCAGGTGACCCATCGCTGTTAGGTGGGTAGTAATGAGCAGTGGAGGGCCAACTAGTAACAGAGCAGGGGCAGCACCCAGCCAGGACTACACCTAACACTCATGGCTTAGAGGTCTACGTAACCTGCTTCTGGAAATCCTGATTGGCCAGTTCCCTTGGTATGGCCCAATTTGACTGCTTTTCATTGCCAGAAAGTAAAATCATAAACTTATCTCAAAAGAACCCAGGAAGTCTTCTAAGTGGAAACAAGATAGGAAGGAATGGAGACAATCACTGGCATAGATCTTTCTAGTTAGGTTCGGGCTCAGACATCATCTTCTGTTCACGGCATCTTCCTTCGCGGATGTGCATTTCTTGGTCCCCAGTGACAGATGCTGAGCACAGAGTGCTCACTCAACATCGAGACCATGAATAAGTGATCAATGGATCCCAGACCTTCTCTGGATTTGTACGTGGAAGGACAGAGGTTATTTTCTCACTGTACTGTGCACAAATTCAGATATAAGACATCCAAGATGTCCAGGCACTAAAAGATGTGCCTTTGGTGTCTCTGCAGAGGTTATTGTCCTCATAACACTGCCACTGAGACCACCTCACCTCCACTTTCAGCCTCCCAGACCCCTCCTGCCCTTTAATATCCCATCCCATCAATGCAGACTTTAAAACAGACTTTTAGATTACAGGATGGCCTTCAAATTCTGAGAACTGGAGACTCAGGAGGCCTCCAAGTGTGCCCAGTCCATCCATTCATCGGAGAGTGTGACGCTGTGAGAAGCAGGACTACTGGACCCTCTTCACTTGGCAAAGGGGCCAATGAGAAGCCCGGGATTCTTAGACAGATGTCCAGTTACTAGACAGGGCACATGAAGACCCCATTCATTACTCAACAGTTCTGCTTTTAGGCAGCTTACTGTGTCTCTCTCTCTGTAGGGCAGGAGATTTACAGAGGGGGGAAAAACTATTAAATAATTTCTTGAGAGAAGAAGCCATGTTTTCCGTGAGTAGAAAAAGAATCCATAAAGAGAAAAATAAAACAAGACAAAATTCCTCTGGACAAAAAAGCTCATGTACTGAAAGGTGGAATATGGTATCACTTGCACGAAGGAACCCAGAATGCGCAAATTCAGGTGGGCAGAGAGTGGAGTGGTCTGGGGGGCTGTCCTTTAGTGGGCCCAGAGCTTCAGCTTGGGATGAGGACAAAGCTCTGGAGGTGGGCAGTACTGATGTGAAGGGACTTAGTCAAACAGTTACTAAACACAAGTAAAAAGTCATTTTCATTGGAAATCTGTATACTTGAAAACGATGAAGATGGTGAATTTTATATTATGTGTCTCTTTCCACAACAAAAAGAAATTCTTTTAAATGCTTTATAATCGCCTGTTCTGGCCTATGGGTGCTTCCTCCCTTCCTAAGTCATAATATCTGAATAAACTGCAGAATCTCACAGCCTGTATCAGAAGCTGCCCAAATAACTGATCAGCTTGTTGATGTCAGAACAACTAAATCACAGTAGAATCCTGGGCTGCAGCAAGGTTCACAATACATGGCATGTTTTAGTGAAGCTTACTGACCCTTTCCTGTACCTTGCCCCTTTGATTTCCTAAGGTTGTCTATCCTCAACCTACGACGTCTACAAGGAGGTGCTCGTGAGTGACTGGGTAATGAGATCACACTGGGGAACTCAGTTGTGAATTTTAGATTAGTGTTTTCCCACTAAGGCATCAGAAAACATATTAGACCCACGCCTGTAATCCCAGCGGCTCAGGAGGCTGAGGCAGGAGGATCACAAGTTCATAGCCAGCCTCAGCAACTTAGCAAGGCCCTAAGCAACTCAGTGAGGCCCTGTCTCTAAATAAAATATTAAAAAGGGCTTGCGATGGGATTCGGTGGCTAACCACCCCTGGGACCAAAAAAAAAAAAAAAAAAAAAAAGTCAACACATTAGATTTGGAATTTAAATAGATCAGAAGCAAGACTCTCGGAATCAGTCACTTCATCTTGAGTTAGATGAACGAACACAAAGGTATACACCATCCACATGGAAAATGACAGAGAAACAACCTTTGTTTTTTTTGCAGGTAAAATATATGACATCTTCACGTTCCCACAGATGTCCTGCCCAGGCACATGAGAAAGCGCTTTGAAAGCAGCATTGTTGGAAACAGCAAAACACAGGCGGCAACTCAGATGCCTGTCAATAGGGAACGGCTAAATAAATGACGGAATATTTGCCAAAATTTATTATATAACTTCAAATAACAACATGGGTGACCTCAAAAGCTTAACATTGAGTTTAAAGAAAGCGAGATTAGCCAGGTGAGGTGGTGCATGCTTGTAATTCCAGCCACTCAGGAGGCTGAGGCAGGAGGATTACAAGTTGGAGGCCAGCCTGGACAACTCAGCGAGACCCTGCCCCAAAATTAAAATAAAACGGGCTGGGGGATAAAGCTAAGGGATAAAGCACTGGGTTTCAATCTCCAGGATCAGAAGGAAAAAAAAAGGTAAAGAAAAAAAAGGTAAAAAAAAAAAGGTGAGATTATATATTACTTTCTTATAAATCAAAACCAAATAGAACTTAACATATGTTGTTCAGGAATTCGTACATGACGTAAAACTGTTTCACAATTAAAGCAAGGAATGATTAACTCAGAATGCAGGGTTGGCAGGGACATGGGGAATGACCCGGGGGAGGAACACAGGTAGCCAGGTAGGTGAGCGCCCATATTTTTCTCCCCGGAGCCTCTATTCTCCCTAACAGCTTTATTGGCATGTTTTTCACATACTGTACAATTCACCCACCTAAGGTGCACAATTCAATTATTTTTAGTACATTCACAGACTCGTGCAACCATCGCCACAATTTTAGAAAATTTTCATCAGCTCAGGAAGAAATCCTATCCGCTTTATTACTTTTTTAGAAACTCACCTCCAACTCCAGCCCCAAGGGATAACTAACTAATCTACATTCCAACTCTATAGACGTCCTTGCTCTGGACATTTTCACCTGAATGGATCACACAGTGTGTGGCCTTTTGTGACTGGCTTCTTTCACTTAGCATGGTGCTTTCAAAGTTCACCCCTGCTGATGTAGCCGCACTTCTCTCCTTTTTATGGCTGAATCATATGCCATTTTATCTCCCATTCATCAGCTGATGGACATGTGGGTTGCCTCTGCCTTGTGGCTATTTTGAATGGTGCTGCTATAAGCATCTGCGCACAGGTTTTTGTGGGGGCATGTTTTAATTTCTCTTGAATACATACCTACAATGGAACTGGCAGGTCATACAACACCATTTAACTTGAACTGCCAAACTGGTTTCCAACGTGAAGGCAACACGCTAAGGTCCCCTGAGCAGTGCCTGAGGCTTCCAGTGCTTCCTCCCTCACCCACTCTCCTAATTACCTTCCCCTTTTATGACTGCTGTCAGCCAGGATCAAGAAGTTATGCCGTGTAGTTTTGACTTGCATTTTCCTGATGAATAATGATGTGGAGCATTTTTTTCATGCATTTATTGGTCATTTGTATATCTTCTTTAGAGAAATATCTATTCAGATCTTTTGTCCAGTTTTAAATTGGGCTACTTATCTTTTATTATTGAGTTTTAATAAGTCTTTATATATTGTGGATATAAGTCCCTCATCAGATATGATTTTTAAATATTTCTTCCCACTCGATGAGCTATTTTTTTCAAAACGATCTAGTTCTTAAGCCTTAGTTTTAAACTGGTGATGGGTGGTAATGGGCTCGTAGGTGTTCATTTGAACATAATGTTCCTAGGTTACATATACTTATTAACATTATTTTTATGTATAAAATATCATATAATTGATGAATTAAAAACAAAACTTCTTGTATAATGATAAATATTCAAAATGAAAGACCATAAGGCCCCAAAATAAGTTAATGCTCTTCTTGAAGATGTTTAACTTAACTCTTTGGGTATAATTTTGGCACTTAGAAAATCTGGCCCATTAATCCTTTCAAAAGGTTCCTTTCTAACTCAGGGTGGCAGGAAGGCAGAGTCCAGCCAGCAGGACCAACCTACTCTCCTCTCTTCTCCTGTGTATTTTCCCTCCTCCCCTAAGCTAAGAATAGTATTTTCACATGTTTTTTAATGCCTGGGGGAAAAAAGAATATTTTGTTCCTGGTGAAAATTACGTGACTTTCAAACTTCAATATCCACAAATAAAGTGAACCATGGTTGCACCATTCCTCGATATGTTATCTTTGGCTGCTTTCAACCTATGATAGCAAAATCTAATCATTACTAAAGAATCCACATGGCCAGCAAAGCCAACATATTTACTCTCTGGGTTTTTACTCAATAAGTTAAATTATTTCTTGTTTCAAAGAAAAACAGCCAACACCTACTTCCTATTAGCAAAGCACCTTGGTAATTATCTTCATGATTTCTCAAAGTCAGCTTCTTTTTCTCTTTATCCTTAGTAAATAGTTACATGACCCCTTGTTTCTAATTTTATTAAGGATTTTTAGATTTGGGGATCCATGGAGAAATAGGCTTTTCTTGCAAATATACAGTCTTGTCAAGTTATGGTCACACTTAAAACTATTCACCTGATTATTTACACAAACGTTTACTGCCTATTCACAATACACTGAGTCAATTTCTATGGACTGTTATACCACCCCCACACCCTCCTTGCCCTCAATATGCTTACAGTCTAATTAGACGCTAATAACATAATTACCCTAAAGATCACACTTATGTTGTAATCCTTCCCAAAATGGACCTAGACGTTTTATCAAACATTGTAAGGCACATTCCTTAAATTAAAAGAAATTTGGACAAGCAGAAGAGATACAGGCTCTACCAACAATTCTGGTAAGCGGTGGTGCCTAAGTCTCACAGACCACGTAGCCAAAGGTCCTTGATCTTTGGGCCAAGCATTCCTCTTCACCTTGGCGGTTTGGACCTAACCCAGCTTCACTATCCTAAATGCAGTCACCTACATTCACTCATTTTAAAGAATGCATGAATTCAAATATCGCCCAAACTTGCAGCATATCTGTGGTGCTGATGAGAATAAAGATTCCCATCTGCACGCCCGGTTATTGGCCCTCCGAGTGATGACGAGGCGGCTACTTTTACCAACAGCCCTCTACCCTAAGCAGTCCGAGAGCAGCTGCGGGGTACATTTTCGGCGCTGTCGCTCCATGCCTCAGTTGTCTTTGCATTTTTAACAAGTGACTCATGGCCTTAAGTCAGGTTCTGCGGAGAGGCCAGGTCGGTTTCTTTCCAGCACTTTCTGATCGGGGTGGCTCTGGTCAGCTCCATCTCAAGGACACCCCCACCCCCACCCCCGGGAGCCTCACGAGCGTCAGATCCGAGTGGGCGAGACCCCCCCAAAGTTGGACCGGCCCGGGCTGCAGCGGCTCCGGGTGGGCAGGCCTCGGCGGCCGGCAGCTCCCGGCCCGCCTCCGTCTGCACCCGCCTCCGGAGCTGCGGGGCCAGGGCCGAGGAGGCGGCGCGGGCGGAGCGCACCGTGCGCTGACCCAGATGGGGCCGTGCGCGCCGCGCCCCGCTCCCGGGGTCGGGTCGGCGCAGCCCGCAGCCCGCAGACCCCGCGCCGCCTTTATTCCCCGGGCGCCGCCGCGACCCCGCAGCTTCGTACCGCGGCCGGGGGCGCAACTGGCCAGCGCGGCCGCCGAGTCCCTGCACCTGCGCCCGCCCCTGCCCGCGCGGCGCCCCGATTACCTGCTCCGGCGCCCCGGGGTCGGGTCCTCGCGATGCCAAGCCGTGCGCGGCCACCGGCACCCTCCGCCCGCCGGCCCTCCCCTGCTCCTCCCGCTGCCTCCTCCCCCCTGAATGGGAGTCGGTCACGCTGCTCCCGGGGAGAGTCGCCGGCTTCCGGGAGCTCCAAATACAGACGAGCGCAGCCGAGGGGGAGGGCGAGCGCAGCGCGAGGGCGAGGAGTGGAAATAAAGGGGAGCAGCGAGGAGAGGGGGTGGAGGGAAGGAGGGGCAGATGGGCCGTGGGAGAAAAGAGGGAGATGGGGACGGCAGAGGCGCGCGAGGGAGACTGGCTGCCAACGCCAGCCTGCGAAAGCCAGGCATCCACTGCATCGGGAGTGTTGCAAGGAAGTCTGGAAAGATCTGGAGGCTCCTGGCTGAAGGGGGCACAGATAGGTTGGGTCCCCAATGGGTAATGGGTCCTTAGGGAGCAAGAGACTGGCCTGGGTCCCCACCCCTCCCATCCGCGATGTAAGGACAAAGGCTGTGGGTAGGAGCAGTTATCCAACCTTTTAGCTGGACATCAGGGTCAGATGCACGTGTATCTTGGAATGATTCTTTTCTTAAAGTACTATATATACAGCAACTTTAGAAAGTTGCCTGATTATTTAAAAACAACCTACTTCTTAAGATGGATATTGTAGCCACGTCCCTTTTTATATATGGATTATAATTACAAAATTGGACGTGTTCCTTTTTTTTTATTAACGTTATTAGGTGGAAAGCATTGATTTTCAATTTTCATTGGAGTTTACTTCAATCTGAAAAAAGTTCACTTGAACCTCTTCTTTGAATGAATGCCAGAAAAATAATTGCTTGGGGGGTTGGGGGGTGGGGGGCAGCAGGAATGTAATTGTTGTCCTCTTAAAGAAAGTCTCCAAACATGAAAATGAACCTCTGAAAAGCGAGAATTCTATGTCAATGTTAAAACCACTTCTTGTTCAGTTCTATGCATTACAAGGCTTATTCTGACCCAAGAGGTCGCAATTTAAGTCAAGGTCATTCCTATTACATATTGCTCTTGGCTGGTAATGATGATGTGCAGTGCCTCTTTGCTCCCCTTTGTTTGGAAAACAGGTAAACAACATGACATAAACATCGATTGATGAATGGGTACTCGATGAATGGGTACACTACACAAGGTCAGCCAACACCAACCCTGTGATGCACATACTTTGCATATATTAGATATTCAATAAATTTGTACTGAATAACACAGGGATGAATGAATGGATGGATGGATGGATGGATGGATGGATGGGTGGATTTATGTTCCAGGAATGCATATGCATTATGTAATATGTCAATAACAACCAACTTGTTCAGGACCATAACCAGAAACTTCCAAACATCCATGGCTAAAATTTTAAGCATTAGCTTCAATAAACATTAATAGAGTATTTATTTTAGCTAAATAGAGTCATTACTCTGTATCCATGTGGGTATATAAAATGGTGCAGTATTTGCATATAATTCATATAGTTCTCCCTTATACTTTAAATCATCTCATGACTACTTTTAATACCTAACACAATGTAAATACTCTGCAAATAGTTGCAATGCTGTATTATTTGGGGAATAATGACATGAAAAAAAGTCTGAATGCCTTTAGTACAGCTACAATTTTTTCCAAATATTTTCAATCCAACATACATTGAATCCACAGATGCAAACCCCTCAGATATAGGAGGCTGACTGTATATTTCATACTGGAGTATAAAGTATTGTGGAGAATAAGGTTGAATGAGGCAAAATTCTGTCTTCAAGTTTATGACATAATAGGAAGATGTGGAGAGTATAAAAATAAGCACAGTGCAAGGAAAATTGCAAAACATACCCTAAGTTAGAGCGGTATTTGTGGCTGTATAGGAAAGGAGGTTGTTCCTACTACTCCAGATCAAAGAATGCTTCCTGTGGAGTTAAGAACTGAGTCTTCAAGAAGAAATGAGACATGAAAGGTGATTGGTCGCTGACTGTACACCTATAATCCCAGCAGCTCAGGAGGCTGAGGCAGGAGGATCAAGAGTTCAAAGCCAGCCTCAGCAAAAGCAAAGCACTAAGCAACTCAGTTGAGATCCTGTCTCTAAATAAAATCCAAAACAGGGCTGGGGATGAGACTCAATGGTCAAGTGCCCTTGAGTTCAATCGACAGTACCCCACACAAAATAAAAGAATGAATGGTGCAAGAAGAACACTGAAGATGAAAGGAACAAGCCAGGCTCAGTGGCGCACACCTGTAATCCCAGAAGCTCAGAAGGCGGAGGCAGGAGGATTGCAAGTTTGAGGCCAGCCTCAGCAACTTAGCAAGATGCTTCTTGAAATACAATAGGCTGGGGATGTGGCTCAGGTTAAGCACCCCTGGGTTCAATATCAGGGACAATATTGAAGAGGTGATGAAGGATGAGAACTGTGAAGGACAATCTGAGATTTTATTTTTGAATTGAGGATTGAACCCAGGGATACTATACCACTGAGGCTCATCCCAAGCCCCTCTCCTTTTTTGAGACAAGGTCTCACTAAGTTGCTTAGGGCTTTGCTGAATTGCTGAGGTTGACCATAAACCCAGGGATACTGTGCCGCTGCTGTACCACGAAGCTACATCCCCAACCCCTGCCTCAGCAATTTAGCAAGACCCTGTCTCACAAATAGAAAATAAAAGGGCTGGGAATGTGGCTCAGTGATACATCATCCCTGGGTTCAATCCTCAATCCAAAAAAACCCCCCCAAAACTCAGGGCTGACAAATAAGGATCATTGAGCATGTTTGTTGAGAAATGTTTCTTTCACAGGATCAGTTCTGAAGGCACTGGAAGTGGAAAATAGAAAAGATGCTGAACTTTTCTGTGACTGTCAGTCCTCCTTGAGATTCCAGCGAGAGCCTGTCTGTCTCTGTGGAGGGCGATCTCTTTATTTGCTATACGAGGAAACCAATGTGAATTTCTATTCCTTCAACTTTCTCTGCCCTCTACCTTAAAATTCTCCTCTCCTCTCCCTGTCATGTATTTATTTTGATGTCCCTTTCCTTGTCAAAATAAGAATATTCTTTTCTTGTTCCACTTGGACCCTTACTCTTGCATCCTGGGTCTCTCCCCCTTCACTGTGTTGTCCCTGTGGGTTACTTTCCAATCTTACCCGGCCAGGGCTGTTTCTAAGAGCTGACCACTCAGTGCACACGTGGGGAAGAGGAGGAACCCAGCACTGGAGTGGTCCTACAGTTCTTCTACCTTTCTTTACGTAGCGTAAGACTTCTGAATAAACTATTTCCTATGAACAGGTTTTTCTAAAATCTTGACGGAGAAGGTAACCCAGGACCTCAAAATTCATTGTCTACAAAGCTTCTAGGAGTACCAGGTAGCCTTCGATGATTCCTTCACAGAATCTACTGAGATCCTCTCTTATCTGTCTGC
Organism: Urocitellus parryii; assembly: GCF_045843805.1. Classification (NCBI taxonomy): domain Eukaryota; kingdom Metazoa; phylum Chordata; class Mammalia; order Rodentia; family Sciuridae; genus Urocitellus; species Urocitellus parryii. The sequence continues at coordinate 146,845,718 of NC_135538.1, read as the reverse complement.
TGCTTTTACACAATACATCCAACTGGGTGATTTATGAATAATAGAAACTCATTTCTCACTTTTGGAGGTTGACAAGCCTAAGATCAAGCAGACAGACTCTGCTCTCTGCTCTCTGCTTCCTGATGCTGCGTCCTCACATGAAGGTAGAAGATGGACTAGCGGGCCACCTTTAGCCACTTTTATATGCATGCAAATTCCATGCATGAGGGTAGCACACTCGTGATTTAATGGGGCCCCCAAACAGTTCACCTTGTAACACTATCACACTGAGTTTTAGATTCCAACATATGAATTTGAGGGACACATGCATTCAAAATATAGCAAGTCCCAGAGTACCTGTTCATCAGTCCGACATGTGGGAGGGCTAACCATCTGGGTTGGCTTGGTGAAAAATTTGTCCCTAAAGTGGTGTACTGAATGGGAACAAATGAACCCAAATAAACTCCTGTTGCTAAGCAGTTGCCACATTGGCACATAAAGAGAGAATGGGTCACTGGATTCCAAATGAGGCTACGGAGGGCGCCCGATCTGAGAAACCTGTTCCTCCCATGTGGCTGCTGAAATTACTGAGACCAGATTATTGGCTCTTGCTGCCTCACTGTGATCCCACCTGCCCTGTTGGGTTGGTCTCTGACTGGCCAATGGAAAATGGCCAATGGACACAGTATTCTTTCTCGAAGCTTCTCCTTGTCGCTAAATGGGACAGGATGATGGTGATGATGTAGTGCCTCCACAAACACACCTATTCTGAGTCAAAAGTTCTGAAGAACATGTGACCAGTGTATTAGGGGAACTTGTATCTTATTTTAATAACTCCACAGTGGAAACTGATCAGTAGGTAATTTTATTATCAGCTGAATCAAGAACATCTATTTTACAAAGTCAGTGATCTGTGTTCCACACGTTGTGGGTACTGAGCAAACAGGATAAAAATGCAATTAGTGCTCCATATCCAGTTTCCACATCCAAGGACACAATCAACCATGGAACCAAAACATCTTTTTTAAAAAAATGTGTCCGTAGTGTATAGCAGCAGAATCTTTGCCATTATTCGCTAAACAATACAGTATAAAACTGTTTCTATTGTATTGGGTGTTATAAGTAATCTGGAGACGATCTAAGGCATGCAGGAGGGTGTGTAGGTCATGTGCAAATACTACAAGAGACCAGAGCATCCTTAGGTTTTCTTATTCCAGGGGGTCCTAGGACCAACCCACATGGATGGATACCAAGGAACCACTGTGATCAAAAAAATTACCAAGCCTTTATCACTTGTCAAGCTCTGTCCTAAGCATTTTATGTGGGCTAACTCTCCACCTTACAGGTTGGGTACTGTTCCTATGCTCACTTTATTTATTTATTTTGATACCAGGATTTAACCTGGGGTACTTAACCACTGAGCCACATCCCCAGCCCTTTTTAATATTTTATTTTGAGACAGGGTCTCGCTAAGTTGCTTAGGGCCTTGCTAAGTTGCTGAAGCTGGCTTTGAACTTGTGATCCTCCTGCCTCGGCCTCCTGAGCCACTTGGATTAGAGGTATGTGCCACCACACCGGGCCCTTATCCTCACTTTATAAAAGAAGAGACCCAGAGGTTTAGTCATTTGATCAAGATCACAAGAGCCCACGATCAGGTGGGATTTGGAATGCGGTAGTCTGGTTTGACTGTGCTCTTAATTACTGCATTTTACGGAAACAACTAGGAACAAACAGAAAGCTAATGACTGATAGTAACACAAAGAGCCTCCCAATCTGAGATATCTGAGTATCGTTCTCTGTGTTATCACCTAGAGTCAACCTAGAAACAGAAACAGATATTTCACTTCTGTTGTATTCATGTTTCAGGGATGAAAAGTCCTAAGGAAAGTGGCAGAACTTCACACAGCTGTCCTTTGGCATCCACGGGACATTGGTTCCCGGACCCTGCAGATACCCAAAGCCAGGAAGCTCAAGTCCTTATGTTAAATGGCATAGTAGTGGCATAGGACCCAGGCACAATCTTGCACATACTTTAAATTTTCTCCAGGTTGCTTCTAATGCCTAATATGATGTAAATGTCCTGTTAATAGTTGCATTGTTTAGGAAGTGATGACAGGGAACAAAGTCTGTACCTGTTCAGTGTAGACACAATTTTTAATCTTGTGATTTTGATCCACACTTGGATGAATCTATGGCTGTAGAACCAGAGGACACCGAGGGCTGACTCTATACCTCAGGGTCAGCTGTGTAGAGAGGAGGACAGGGAAGGGTGGGTGAGTGATACTCTCAAGTTCAAGAAATATGGACGATCTTACGCTTTCTCTGCAAAATACAAACTCCTTTGGCAGAAGGAATTTCATGGCTGTGGCATATGATCTGATCATCAGTCAGGGTTCTCTAGAGAACAGAACCAACAGGACACGTTTGCACGACTGTATGATGGTGAAAGGGGTTTATGAGATTGGCTTACACAGTGGGGTACAGGATGTTCCCACAATGGCCGTCTGCAGGCTGGAGAGACAGGAAAACCAGTAGCTGATCAGTCTAAGGAGCTGGAGCCTCAGAAAGACCCCATGATACAGCCTCAGCCTGAGCCTGACAGTCTGGAATTTCCCTGGAGAGTCTTTGGGGAGAGTCCACCTTGGGAGAGTGAAGGACCTGGGGTCCAGCTTCCATAGGAGATGGCAGCAGCATCAACACACCCACTCAAGAAGAACCAAGCTTGCGTCTGGTCTGTAGGGGCTTCCTCCCTCCACTTTCTTCCTTTGGGACCCCAGTCTATTGGACAGTGCCGCCATATTCAGGGCAGATCTCCTCACTCAGTTTGCCGTCCCATGTGCCAATGGTTTCTGGAAACGCCCTCACAGACACACCATGGAGTCTCTAAATCCTAGCCGCTTCGATCCAATCAAGTTGTCAATCCAAATTAACCATCATGAGTCCATTCCTTGTCAATTGATAACCCCACGTGTCTCTTTAAATCATCCTTAATCTCCAAATAAACGCAGTAACAAGGTCACAGTCCTGATTAACATGACGTAATCATCTCACAGACAACCCAAAGGCTCTCGTTTCTTCCCCACAATGGGAGGCAGTTTTGGAGTGATGCTTACTTTACTCTTCTAACATCTCATACCTGAAATACTATCATGTAGCTTTTCCTCTCGAATACTGACATTTAATAAATGTTACATAATGAAAGAATATGAGTCGAAGAAACCAAGATATCTGCTTGATGTGTGTCCATGTGCACAAATATTCTTAAACAAAATAGGAAAGAAATATTCATGACAATTATAACTGGTAACATGGCCGTCTTTGGTGTTTATAACTACCATCTACCCATTCTGGGTTCCTTCTGCCCACAGCAAGTTCCTTAGCGGATCTTGGTCCTTTACTTGGACGGGTGACCCATAGCCTCACTGTGGAAAGGTCTGGGGGTATTAGTCACCCTGCCTGGATTGGAGTGCTGCAGTTTCCCAGTGACCTTGATAACAGGCTGTGGAAATACGGAGAGGCCCCAAAGGATCTCCTGCACGCCAAGAAAACTCTCCCTTGCCTCCACTGTGGAGGAATAGTCCAATTTCCCCTTGGTCAATTGCATCCATCGCCCCTGCCAACATGGTTAACTCCCTTCTTAACTTGTGGACTCAGAGGCAGGAGGGGCCCAAAGTGGCCGTGGGAAAATCCTAACTTGTAGTTCAAGGGGATCCGATAGAAGTGCCTCCTGATAGAAGCACTTCCCGCTCTGGAACTAAGACTTCCAGGCCAACAGAACATAAGGTTGTGGCACAGGGAGTAAAACACCTGTTAGTGAGCTGGGTGTGGATGATCCCAGTGGCTCAGGAGGCTGAGGCCAGGAGGACTGTGAGTTCAAAGCCAGCTTCAGCAACTTAGAGAAGCCTTAAGCAACTCAGTGAGACCCTGTCTCTAAATAAAATACCAAAAAGGGCTGGGGATGTGGCTCAGTGGTTATGTGCCCCAAGTTCAATCCCTGGTACAAAAAAAAAATCTGTTAGTGGGTCACTGGGATACTGGTGAGTGGTATCACCCCACTCCCATTTCCATCCTGGCTGGGGAGGAAACAGTACATTCGGAGCACCTACAGCCTTCTGGAGAATATTGCCTTTAGCAGCTGTGAGCCACCACTTGGCCCCTGTCCCTCCAGGATCCAATGATACCATATCACTTAAGTTTGCCAACTCAGTGATGGCGGCTCCCACGGTAAGTTCTGGCAAACAGAGAAGAGCAATGACAGAGCTCTTCCGGGATGCTGGCTGGCGCTCCCTTCACAAATCTGTTCCTTAAAGTCCTAGTGAAGCGCACATCTTCTGGACCCTCGAAGTGCGGAGAAGGTCTCCCGTGGCTAAGCCACTCCAGCATTCCAGCCTCTGAATCCCTCCATCAACAGTAAACCACGGGAGGTCAGGCATTCCCAGCTCACAGTAGGCCATCTTTTGATCCATATGTCAGCCAACCAACCAAATAAACTATTAGTGCCTTTTTGGGGTGGGGGGCACTGTCAGCTACTACATTAAATCTAGAATCCCTGCTTAAAGGGCCCATATCAATCAATTCAGCCTAATTTCATGTTCCTCCCATTATTATCCCACACCCTTAAAATCCATTCCCAGACCTGTTCCCCAGTCCTCTGCTTGTATCAATTAGAAAACTCAAGAAGTTCCTTTGGAGAGAAGCACACCTCCTCGTGGGTCACACTGTCGACCTCACCTCTGGGCCCTGCTTGGGCTTGAGTCTGCTTCCAGTTCCAGAGGCAAAAGCAGGTGGTTGGGGTGGGTCTTGAGGCGTAGTGGCTTTGTCCCCCTTGGGAAGTGCATCATGGAAGGTCATGACAGTGTCCACAGAGGATACAGGATTAGTTCCCGCAGGGGGAGGTGGGGAGGCCAAGACCACAGGAGGTGGGTGGGGAGGCCACTTCCTCTGTCAAAACTAACCCTGGGAAGGTAGGAGTTCAAGGTCCCCAGCCTCTTTGGGGTCCTCCCTCACATCCCCATCTGAACCTACACTAGCCCATTCTTTCCCAAGCTGCACCCTCACCTTGCAGCACCCTTCTAGGCCGAGATTTGCATCTTCATTCAGCTAATCACATGATGAGAGTTTTGAGTTTGGTTTTCAGCAACCTCAGCCCTGCAGTCACAAGAGAGAAGAGTCTCCTTCAAAGCACACGGAGAAGCTGTCACCTCATCCCTGGGTGTCTGGAGCTGAGAAACTTGTTCTCTGAGCTCATCCTCCTCTTTTTCTACTTTGTCCAGTGAATCCAGAAGCAACCAACCAACATCTTCTTATTTCTTTGTTTTCCAGAAATGGTTAAAAGCATCACGTACACAGTCACTAAACTCCTTGCTTCTCACAAGAGGCGAATGAGGAGCAAGGGGTGCGATCACTTTGCGAATCTCTTTCAACAGTTCACACCACGGATTCTTGGTGCCATCCATGTTACCGGCTGGAGAGGCTTCAGCAACTTCAGGCAGAAACAATCCAGAGAACCAACTGACTCCAAAACCCAGAGAGCCAACTCAGGAAATTCATCTCCACAGTGTGGTTTCTCTAGATCCATTCTTGGTACCTGAGAAACAGATGTGACTCCATTTTTGAGAAACCACCTTCAACCTCAAGGCCTGTCCAAGGAAGGGGGCATGATCCTTGTCCTTGGAAAGACCCACAGAGCACTCCTAAGCACATGCCCACCCTGCTGAGTGGTTTATCTACAAGTAACAGGAGAGATCTGCAGCACCAGGTGTCCCTGACTCAGTCAGGCTAGGTGGGAACCCATAGCAACCCCCTAGCAACCACCAATGAGCATGAGACAGGGAAAATACCTGGGATGCCAGATGACCCCCCAGTAGTTTATGGTGGTTGATAACATGTTGGGAAACCATGTAGTTCAGCATGTACACCGCTCGTGGCCTAAACCAATCAGTTCAAAGGAATCCCCCTCTGGTACTAACCAATCACCCTTACCCAACTTGTTCCCGCCAATGAATGTGCTCATCAATGTTAAGAGTTGTTGTTTTAACAACCAATTAAAAAAAAAAAAAGAGTTGTTGTTTGACTTTCCCGTGGTGTGGAATGATTTGTGTGTGATGTTGTGACGGATAGAGTATTCCCCCCAAACCTATAAAATCTCACTCAACAAAGGACGGGGACTCACTCCCTGGGACTGCTGCATCGGGAACGGTTGTGAGTCCAGGCTCCAGCTTGCAATAAAGACTCTTGTGTGATTGCATCGGATTCGATTCCTGGAGGTCTTTTGGGGTCCCACGAATCTGGCATGACATGAGGTTTATGTCTTTTATTTTTAACCTTTATTTTGTTTATTTATTTTGATGTGGTGCTGAGGATCGAACCCAGGGCCTCACATGTGCTAGGCGAGCGCTCTACCGCTGAGCCACAACCCCAGCCCCGAATCTGGCATTACAGTACCCAGATCTGTATTAGTCGGGGATCTCTAGAGAAACAGAACCAACAGGATATCTAATTATAAGAGGGCATTAATTAGATTGGCTGACACGAGGAGGTGCCTGCTGTCCCACATGGCCTGGCCCTCTGCATGCTGGAGAGATGGGAAACAGCAGCTCCTTGGTCCCAGCAGCTGGAGCCTCAGAAGAGGGATGAGGGATGCAGCCCAGTCCAAGGCTGGGGGCCTGGAGCTCCCTGCAGAAGAGCAGGGAGCAAGGAGCTGGAGTCCCACGTTCAGGGCAGAAGGCAGCAGCAACAGGCTCACCAGCTCAAGAAGAATGGAGCCTCATGGCTTCCTGCTGCTATTTGTTCCATCGTGGAGGGTGGGGACATCCTATTGGACGGTGCCACCCAGATTCAGGGCAGATCTCCCCACTTGGTTCGCTGTCCCAGGTGCCAATCATCTCAGGAACAACCCTCACAGACACATCCAGAACCTCTTAATCCTGGACGTTTCCTAGGTGTCTTTCACTCCCATCAAGCTGACAATCCAGGTTTACGGTCTCGCTGGTTTCCCCTGCTCTCTAGAAGCCGTGCTGAGCTTTCACGTGATGGAGGAGCTGCAAAGTGGGGCCGCACTGACTGCAGCCACCTCACCTCCACGGTCACTGCCTTCCCTTCACCACCACCCAGAGAGCCAGCCTCCTTTGGCTGCAACTCGCTCTTCGTGAAGTGGTTCTAGAACACAGAAATAAACTGGATGGCAGCAGCCCCCAGCCCTCCTTTTCCCAGAGTGATGATTCTTAGTCATCTCTTAGATGACTCTGCCCACCCACAAATGGTGCAGTGGAGGGCGGGAGGGTACAGGAGTGGAGCAGACAGCAAAGGGGAAGATCCAAGTCTCCCTAGCCCTACTCTATTATCTCAGGCCCCATGGCCACTATGCATGGCTCCAAGGAACAGGGATTCTTAACCTGGGATCTTTAGATAGTTGTTTGGTGTTTTTTTTTTTTTTTTTTTTTGGTACCAAGGATTGAATCCAGAGGTAATTAGCCACTGAGGCACATCCCAAAGCCCTTTTTAATTTTTTTTTTTTGAACAGGCTAAATTGCTCAAGGCCTCCCTAACTTGCTGAGGCTAACTTTGAACTTTTGATCTTCCTGCCTCCGCCCCTGGAGTTGCTAGATTATAAGGGTTTGCCACTGCACCCAGCTCTAGATAGGTTTTTATTTTTTATTTTATTTTATTTCATCTTATTTTGTGTGTGTGTGAGGTGTTGGGGATTGAACCCAGGGCCTTTTGCGTGCAAAGCAAGCACTCTACCGATTGAGTCATATCCCCAGCCCCTAGGTAGATTTTTAAAACATGTTTTTTTAAATTGACATATAGCCACCGTACACATTTAGGGGTACTAAATGTGAAATTTCAATACATGAATGCAGTGTAATGATCCAATCAAAGTAATTGGCGTATTTGTTACTTCAGACAGAACACCATTTCTTTGTATTGGGAACATTCAAAATTTTGCTAGCTATTTTGAAGTAATCAAGTAATTGTCATCCATAGCTATCTTACTGGGCTACAGAACAGTAAGTTTTTCCTCCCATCCAATAGCACCTTGATCCCATTAACCCATCCTCTCACCTCTAGATAAGCTTTTGTTTATTTGTTAACAGATAAGCTTTTGCTTATTTGGGTACTGTAATTGAACCCCGGGTGCTTTACTGCTAAGCTACACACACCATCCATTTTATTTTTTACTTTGAGACAGGGTCTTTTTGAGTTTCTGAGACTGGAATCGAACTTGTCATCCTCTGTCCTCAACCTCTTAAGTCCTTAGAATTATAAGCGTGTGATACCACGCCCAGCTCCCCTCTGCAGAGGTTTGGAGAGTCTGCAAATTGTATTATTTAAGGTTTTACGTTGGTGCATTTGTCCAGGAAGACAATTCATAGCTTTAGTCATATTTTTCAGTGATCAATATCTTAAAAATGATTGAAATATAACAGTTTCCAGAAGCAAAAACCCAAACCAAAACAAAAACAGAAAAGCAATTCCAACCTGCCTTTTCTTTCTGAGTCCCTTCACACAGGAAGCAACTCAGCCTCAGGTGAGCACAAGCTCTCGGTCCTGGGGAGCAGAGGCCCTGGGCAGAATCATCTGAGTCCTTGAAATTCCACACCTTTAGCCTTCTGGGAAAACCTTCCTTTTATAAAGGAGATGCCTGCACTTTCCTTTGAGGGCATAACCCAACTCTTCCAGGGACTGGGTGGGTGTAGGCCAAGGTCAGAAGGCATTTGAGAAGAGGAAGGGGCTGATAGCACCATGGAAACCATGGTGCCTGGCTCCAGTCACCCAGTCAGTGGGTAAGATTGTCTCTGCATAAAGGTTTTGTGTAACTAGAAATAGCTAAGACAGCCCACCCTCACAGACCTGAAGACCTTTTTAAAATTCCACTGACTCCTTGGAGCTGTACCTAAATAGTGCAGCTATTCAGTTTAGATTCACAGTTGTCTCTTTGAAATTTACCGCTTACTCGTTGAATTAGAAAGACATCACTCTCTTAATTTTTTTCTCTTTTATCAATATCTAAGTGCCTAAGGACTTCTTTGACATCATTTCTCAATGCACCCCCCCAAAAAATTCTGCTGCCAGTCCCTATGACATTTCTTCCTTTTGTCACATATTAGCAAATAATCTCCATCCACCCTCCATCTATCTGTTAGCCAGATGCCCACGTGTGAGGGACCCCTGCCCAGGTACAGTTCTTGGCCTGCACCAAGGACTGTATAGAACATGCCATCAGTGGTCAGTAAACACTTGGTTGTTTAATGAAACAAAATAAGATGTACAATCAAGTCTTAGAGAAATAGAGACATTTTTCCAAAACCCAGAAATAAGCTATTGCCAAAAGTAATGTAGTTTTTTAAAAATCCAATTTTGGGGAAGAGCTAAGAGAATGGCTTTGAAAGCAAAACTAATCAAGAAGAGTCAGATTTAAAAGTTCAGAGACAGTCTAAGGGAATGGGATTATCCAAGAGGATCTCAGGGACCTGCAGGTCAATTGGAACTCAGATCGAGTGTACAAAAAAAGCTACCAGTGGAACCCGCAGCCTCCTCCCAAAGGTTTAATGCCGCAGTCTGGCTGGGCACAAAATAACCAGGAGGTCATGAGCCACTTGTAGTCAAACAGGAACTACTTTATTGCCAGAACCCCCACGAGAACACACCCGGAACTCAACTGAAACTCCTCGAGAACCAAGGGGAACTCAACGGGAACTCGAAAGTAGCAGGCACCTGAGGTAGCAGGAGCCGCCTTATTGCCAGACAGCAGAGGTTTATATACACAACTGAATACACAGCTTGTTTCAATCTAGCATCATCCAGTTACAGCACTCAGTCATTAGCTTAATAATTATACAAAGCTTAACTTAATTATCATCATCTTAATGGCTCGCTGGCATTACTTCTCAACCACTCCTTCTGGCAAAATGCCAGGCGCCATCTTGACATGGTTGTGGCTCTCAACAGTTTAAGACCACGGACTTGCACGAGGCCAGTGATTAGACCAGGGTTTGTTAGTAAGAAGGCAGGCTTACTTATTTTCCACTTAAATATCTCAAAAGTTATGAGGATGAGAATAGATAAAAAAGATTTCATCATGTTAATACTACATGTGAGTAGTTCTGTATTCTTTCATATTTTCATCTCTCTTTCTTTTGGGTACTGGGGACTTAATCCAGGGAGGCTTTACCACTGAGCTACATCCCAGCCCCCCCCCCTTTTATTTCCCCTGAGCCGGAGTCCACTAAATTGCTAAGGCTGGCCTTGAATTTGTGCTTCTCCTGCCTCTCTAGGATTACAGGCATGTGCAGTTCATCTCTTCTGTGTGACATATTTTACAATTATACATTAAAAATGAAACTGTAATGTATAGTTGAAATGGGGGATTAGATTTCAGCCTTTTTTTTAAACTATACTTATTAGCTGGGGATGGTAGTGCATGTCTGTAATCCCAGGGGCTGCGGAGGCTGAGGCAGGAGGATGGCAAGTTCAAAGCCAGCTTCAGAAAATTAGCAAGGCCCTAAGCAACTTAGTGAGACCCTGTCTCAAAAAATAAAAAGGGCTGGGAATGTGGCTCTATGGTGAAGTGCCCTTGGGTCCAATTTCATGGTACCAAAAATAAATAAATAAATAATACAATAACTATATTTATTAAGTAGAGTTTTCTTGCTCCTCTTATTTAATGATAGCAGAAATAAAGGTTTACAGTATTGCTCTACAAGGGGCAGAAGACATGGAGAAAGAAATTTCGAGAGGCATGGAGACGTCTACCTAGAATGTAGCCAAGATGAATAAACCCTCCCCAGTCCCCCCCCCCTTTTTTTTTGTACCAGGGATTGAACCCAGGGGTACTTAAACACTGAGCCACAACCCCAGCCCTTTTTATTCAGAGTCAGGGTCTTGCTAAGTTGCTTAGGGCCTCCCTAAGTTGCTGAGGCTGGCTTTGAACTTGCGATCCTCCTGCCCCAGCCTCCCCAGCCACTGGGATTAAAGGCATGCACCACCCAGCCCAGCTATGATCCTCTTTTAAATGAAAAAGATGCCAAAATATTCAACTATGTGGCAAGTAGAGGCTCTCCACAGATATTGCTGAACTGAACACTGTGACATACAGCAGTCAGGCAACAACCAGGGAAATAGGCATCGTCCAGGAGAAACATTAGTTATCCCCCAAACAATAATATGTCAGCAGCCTCTCACGAATTCCATCAACGTAGTATCATTTCTATATTATTGACTTAACATGCTTTTTAAGTACAGAGTATGTTTTCTGGTGATGCTTAAAAATAACAAGAAGGCTGATTTAAACCCTGACCCTTCCTTCTGACCCCACCAGAGTCCTGCGGATGGGATCCAGTGGTTTCTCAGCGACTGTGAGGGTAGACTCATGAGTTATTTAGGTGTCTGACTGACAGGGAAGCAAGCGCGGTGAGCCACCTTGCCCAGTTCTGGTCAGAGCAGCAGCATTTGTCCCCTCTCGCCCACACTTCCCATCCAGATCAGCTTCATCGTCTTGTGACTGCAGGAGAAAATAACTCCCCAGCTGTCCACAGCGCTCTCAGCTGCCAGCACAAGAACTTGATCACTCAGGGGGAAGTTCCTGAATTAAGGAGGGAGAATCCGCATGCGCACTCTGGACCACTCCAGGCAGACTTCTGGTGGTAGTAGAGGGGGAACCTCAACAGTGCACCCCAAAGGGTGTCTGAAGTACCCTTGAGACTCAGCCTGCAGACTCTAAAAGTTGGATTTATAAGTGCAGAGAGAAGGAGGCAGTAGGGTGAGGGCAGATGTGGCTCTGGAAAGAGGGGTGAGTGTGGGAATGAGGAAACGCCCATCAGAGGGTAGATGGAAGGAATAAGTTTGGGAGATGCATTGTACAGTGTGGTAATAATAAGGTATTGTAGTCTTGAAAGTTGCTAAGAGACTAGATTTTACATATTCTGTCAACAACAAAAAAATTGTAAGTATGGGAGGTGAGGGATATATGAATTAGCTTGGTTTTGCCCACTTCCTAATGAGTACTCATGTCAAAACATCAGATTGCACACTGTAAAGATATACAATTTTCAAGCTGGGCACGGTGGTGCACGCCTGGAATCCCAGTGGCCGGGAAGGCAGAGGCAGGAGGATTGCAAGTCCAAAGCCAGCCTCAGCAATTTAGCAAGGTGCAAAGCAACTCAGTGAGACCCTGTCTCTAAATAAAATACAAAATAGGGCTGGGGATGTGGCTCAGTAATTAAGGACCCCTGAGGTCAATCCCAGATAAAAGAAGAAAAAAAAGATAGGCAATTTTTATTTGTCAACTACAACTTAATTAAAACAAAACAAAATAAAAGACACTGTGCTGTTTTGTCATTGCTGTGCTTTGGTTTCTGCCCTGTTCCTGGGAGGCAGATTTCAGGAGGGACTAGATCACCATCAGCTGGGTTTGTGTGGTGAGAGAGCTCGGCTTTACCTGGAGAAACTGGAGGCGCAGCAGTGATGGAGGTGGAAAGGCAGGATACCCTTGGGCCCCCAGGACTGGGCATGGATGGAGGTCATGGAGGACACTGGGAGGGAGACACACCTTGACCCTGAGTGTCTCCCAAGTCCCTGTGTATTGAAGGCCTGGTCCCCAGCCTGGGGGCACTCGTGGAAGGGGGTGGAACCTTCAGGACCTCAGGCCTAGAGAGAAAGTCAGGTCTCTGGGGTGAGCTCTGGGAGGGGGTATTGGGACCCCAGACCCTTCCTCTCTCTTTTACCTCACAGATATCATGAGATGAGCAGCCCTCCGCTGCCACAAGATCCTGCCCTGATGCAGTGTGCCACCCTAGCCCCAGAGCCACAGGGGGCAAGCCACGTCAGACTACAACCTCTGAAGTTGAGCCAAAGAAAACCTCTCCTCCTTATAAGTTGATTTTCTGAGGTATTTGTCATAGTGACGGAAAACTAACTAATGCAGAAGGTGTGGGACACTGTGCAGGCCAGAGAGGACCGACTACAGAGCCAGGACTGGTGAAAAGCGGTGGCTGGCAGGTGTCATCAAATGGTGGCACCAGGATCTGGCTGGAACAAAAACTTTCAGATCCACCATCTGTGGCAATTGGAAGAGATCCTAAATCTAAACTGAAAGAATTTAGAGGGGATGCGGGGTTTTTTTTTTTTTTCATGTTTTAAGAATATGTTTAATGTTTTAAAATTCATGAGTGAGTGAAATTATGCATTTTTTTGGAACTTTAATCAGTGTCTAATTATAATTTTGTGGGTTTCTCTTAATACAGGTTGACTATCCTTATCCAAAATGGACCAGAATTATATTAAATATTTTTTTGTATCTTGTGATATTTGCATACACATGATGAGATATCTTGAGTATGGGATCTGTTATGGTTTAGATATGAAGTGTCCCCCAAAAGCTCTAGTGTGAGTCAATGCAAGAATTTCCAGAGGTGAAATGATTGTGTTGTGAGAGGTACAACATAATTGGTGAATCAATCCACTGATATGGATTAACTGGATGGTAAGTGTAGGCAGGTGGCGTGTGGCTGGAAGAGGAAGGTCATTGGGTTTACATTTTGTGCCTGATAAACAGAGCACTCTCTGCTTCTTGGCCATCACTTCCTGAGCAGATCTCCTCCACCATGCCCTTCGGTCATGATGTTCTGTCTCATCTTCCACCCAGAGCTATGGAGTTGGCTGACCATAGGCTGAACCTCTAAAACCATGAGCCAAAATAAAGTCCTCCTTCTCTAAATTGTTCTTGTCCGGTATTTTGGTCACAGTGATAAAAAGCTAACTGAAATAGGATCCAAATCTAAACAGGAAATCCCTTAAGTTTCATACTTAACTATAGCCAGAGCTTGAAGGTAACTTGATATAGCATTTTTAGTGCACCTGTGTCTTGACTGCGACCTGTCACATGAGGTCAGGTGTGAAATTTTTTACTTGTTGGCTTTTGGAGCATTTTGGATTTTTGGATTTCTAGATTAATAATGAAATAAAAGTGGATGAAAAAAAAATCCATGGAACCTTTGTGAAATCCCTGGAGAAAAGGGTGGTAGACAGTATAGGGAAGAATTAATTCTACAGCACAGAATGAATTAAAGTTGATATCTCCAGTTTCTGACTTGATGAAGAAAAAGAATCTTGGGGGCCAAAATCTACATTGGCCCTAGAAAAGAAAAAAAAATGATTAATTTCTTACTTCTCACAGATGTAGCAGTGAAAATCCATTCTTCATGCAACAAAACCTAATCTTCAGACAAGTCTTGAATGATTTACTACAGCCTCATAAAAAGTGTCAAAGGGATCTATAAAATAAGACCAGTCTGCTTCACATTTTTGTAAAAGCAACTGCAGAAAGTCTGAAGAACTGTGTGGTGCCACTCAAACATGTTTGGTGGTTGATAAGTCTTAAATATACTTGAAAATCATTCAGCATACTTCTGAACTTTTTGTGTGTATTATGCACATTTTTTGGAATATGATTCTTCTATGAATGAAGCTCTCTTAGCATCATGAAAACCCATAATTTAAAATCTAATAACTGCATTTTTCTTTATTCTGACTTCTATAATTCAGAAGCGATTCCAGCATCTGATGTTTTCTGTGTTCAGGTATTTCACATGAAGTCTCATGCAGGTATTAAGAAAGACTGCGAAGATCAGTGAGTATAATTACACGCCTCTTGTCATCTGAAAAAAATTGATGTCAGGAAGAAACTGTCTTCCTGGAGTGTTTCGTCATCATTCCCTTGGTCTCTTCTAACCAGAATCTGAATAGCATTTCCCTAGAATAGAAGCATCATAAGCCCTTTATTTGTTTTGATTTAACTCAAAATATCCATTGAGAGAGTTTTGTCCCCACTCAACCGTCCACCCAAAGACAGAGAACTGATCGCAAATGCTGAACAACAGCTTTGCATTTTCCAGGGCTCTTCAAAACAGGAATAAGAGCTCCATGGCTTCCCACGGAGTGGCCAAAAATAGATAATTTTCCACGGTCCACTGGAAAACTGGCATTTATCAGTGGGAGAAGCTTATCCATTATGTAAGAGTACATTCTGTAGATAGATTTTTCAACTCTATACAAAATCCAGTCCCGAGTGCCAAAATTCCAGATCTTGTCTTTCCGTGGTGTCTGCAGCAACGAAGTCCAGACTGTGTTCTGGAGCAAGCTCCATCATGACAGTCATTTGCTCTGTATATTTCAAGACAGGCAGCCAGTACAGCTCAATCACTCTTCCAGGCTTTGGAATTAAGCAGAAGGCAAGTTTTATTTTGTAAGTGAGTTTAAGTCTATCATGTGCAAACGCCTTTGGCCACTCTCTGGAGAGCAGTGCTGTCCAGAAGAACTTTGTGATAATGGAAGTGTTGGTGTCCAAGTTAATTGGAAAAGTCCAGGTGTGCTTTCCCTCCCCCTGATTTATCCTTCAGAGAAGAAGCCTCCTGCACTTCTGAGTAAGGACAGAAGAATAAAATAGCAGTTGGACAAGGAAAGAATGACACATTCCTAACATCTGTGTTCCAGAGTTCTCTTGTCCATCATGGCAGACACTAGACATGTGGCTTTGTATGATTCCGTTTGTATGAGATGTCCAGAGAGTTAAATCTATAGAGACAGAAAGTAAATTGGTGGTGGCTACAGGCTGGGGAAAGCAGGAAATGGTGAATGACAATTAATTGGTATGGAGTTTCTTTGGGGTTAATGAAATGTTCTAGAATTAGACAGTGGAGATGGTCACAGAACTGTGAATGTAATAAAGAAAACTGAACCATATATTTAAAAGGTAATTCTTATGGTACATGAACTGTATCTCAATTGAAAAAAAATGTTTATATGAAGAAAAAATAATGTGGCATGTTGGTGGGTGGTAAGAAAACCCTAAGTCATTTGAATCACTAAAAATTTAATCATTTATTTTTTTTTCAAGACTGTATCTTTTCCCAGTTTCTGTTAAAGGCATTCAATTGGAGTTACTAAATACACCACTAAACAGAAATCAGTAATGGTGATCTCTTGGAGAGATCTGCATGGTTTTCAGCAACCTTATGACAAGTGATTGGTCTTGCAGGGACCCTGGAGTCCCACAATCTCCCAGCTCCGCCGGTGAAGCAATGTCAGGGCAAGTTCCACTGTGCATTCTTGATCTCTTCCACTTTCCTAATCAACCCTTCAAGCTGATAACTGAGATTGTTTTCTAAATTGGTTGTCCTCAGGAAAGAAGAAATTGTTATGATTACCAAAGCTCAAGACATATTTTTTATTTTTTTTATTTATTTTTTTTTATTATTATTTTTTTTATTGGTTGTTCACAACATTACAAAGCTCATGACATATCATATTTCATACATTAGATTGAAGTGGGTTATGAACTCCCAATTTTACCCCAAATGCAGATTGCAGAATCACGTCGGTTACACATCCACATTTTTATATAATGCCATATTAGTAACTGTTGTATTCTGCTACTTTTCCTATCCCCTACTATCCCCCCTCCCCTCCCCTCCCATCTTCTCTCTCTACCCCATCTATTGTAATTCATTTCTCTCCTTGTTAATTTTCCCATTCCCCTCACAACCTCCTATATGTAATATTGTATAGCAATGAGGGTCTCCCTTCATTTCCATGCAATTTCCCTTTTCTCTCCCTTTCCCTCCCATCTCATGTCTCTGTTTAATGTTAATCTTTTCTTCCTGCTCTTCCTCCCTGCTCCGTTCATAGTTGCTCTCATTATATCAAAGAAGACATTTGGTATTTGTTTTTTAGGGATTGACTAGCTTCACTAAGCATAATCTGCTCTAGTGCCATCCATTTCCCTGCAAATTCTATGATTTTGTCATTTTTTATTGCTGCATAGTACTCCATTGTGTATAGATGCCACATTTTTTTTATCCATTCATCTATTGAAGGGCATCTGGGTTGGTTCCACAGTCTAGCTATTGTGAATTGTGCTGCTATGAACATCGATGTGGCAGCATCCCTGTAGCATGCTCTTTTAAGGTCTTCAGGGAATAGTCCGAGAAGGGCAATAGCAGGGTCAAATGGTGGTTCCATTCCCAGCTTTCCCAGGAATCTTCAAACTGCTTTCCAAATTGGCCGCACCAATTTGCAGTCCCACCAGCAATGTACAAGAGTACCCTTTTCTCCACATCCTCGCCAGCACTTGTTGTTTGACTTCATAGTGGCTGCCAATCTTACTGGAGTGAAATGGTATCTTAGGGTGGTCTTGATTTGCATTTCTCTGACTGCTAGAGATGGTGAGCATTTTTTCATGTACTTGTTGATTGATTGTATATCCTCCTCTGAGAAGTGTCTGTTCAGGTCCTTGGCCCATTTGTTGATTGGGTTATTTGCTATCTTATTGTCTAATTTTTTGAGTTCTTTGTATACTCTGGATATTAGGGCTCTATCTGAAGTGTGAGGAGTAAAAATTTGTTCCCAGGATGTAGGCTCCCTATTTACCTCTCTTATTGTTTCTCTTGCTGAGAAAAAAACTTTTTAGTTTAAGTAAGTCCCATTTGTTGATTCTTGTTATTAACTCTTGTGCTATGGGTGTCCTATTAAGGAATTTGGAGCCCGACCCCACAATATGTAAATCATAGCCAACTTTTTCTTCTATCAGGCAAAGAGTCTCTGATTTGATATCAAGCTCCTTGATCCATTTTGAGTTAACTTTTGTGCATGGCGAGAGAAAGGGATTCAGTTTCATTTTGTTGCATATGGATTTCCAGTTTTCCCAACACCATTTGTTGAAGATGCTATCCTTCCTCCATTGCATGCTTTTAGCCCCTTTATCAAATATAAGATAGTTGTAACTTTGTGGATTAGTCTCTGTGTCCTCTATTCTATACCATTGGTCCACCTGCCTGTTTTGGTACCAGTACCATGCTGTTTTGGTCACTATTGCTCTGTAATATAGTTTCAAATCTGGTATCGCTATACCGCCTGATTCACACTTCCTGCTTAGAATTGCTTTTGCTATTCTGGGTCTTTTATTTTTCCATATGAATTTCATGATTGCTTTATCTATTTCTTCAAGAAATGCCGTTGGGATTTTGATTGGCATTGCATTAAACCTATAGAGAACTTTTGGTAATATCGCCATTTTGATAATGTTAGTTCGGCCTATCCATGAACAGGGTATATTTTTCCATCTTCTAAGGTCTTCTTCTACTTCTCTCTTTAGGGTTCTGTAGTTTTCATTGTATAAATCTTTCACCTCTTTTGTTAGGTTGATTCCCAAGTATTTTATTTTTTTTGAGGATATTGTGAATGGAGTGCTTTTCCTCATTTCCGTTTCAGAAGTTTTGTCGCTGGTATAAAGAAATGCCTTTGATTTGTGCGTGTTGATTTTATATCCTGCCACTTTGCTGAATTCATTTATTAGTTCTAGTAGTTTCTTTGTAGATCCTTTTGGGTCTTCTAGGTATAGAATCATGTCATCTGCAAATAGTGATAATTTAAGTTCTTCTTTTCCTATTGTTATGCCTTTAATTTCCTTTGTCTGTCTAATTGCTCTGGCCAGTGTTTCGAGAACTATATTGAATAGAAGTGGTGATAGAGGGCATCCCTGTCTTGTTCCAGATTTTAGAGGGAATTCCTTTAACTTTTGTCCATTCAGAATGATGCTAGCCTGAGGCTTAGCATAGATAGCTTTTACAATGTCAAGGTAAGTTCCTGTTATCCCTAGTTTTTCTAATGTTTTGAACATAAAGGGGTGCTGTACTTTGTCGAATGCTTTCTCTGCGTCTATCGAGAGGATCATATGGTTCTTATCTTTAAGTCTATTGATGTGGTGAATAATATTTATTGATTTACGTATATTGAACCATCCTTGCATCCCAGGGATGAATCCTACTTGATCATGGTGCACAATTTTTTTGATGTGTTTTTGTATTCGATTTGCCAGAATTTTATTGAGGATTTTTGCATCTAGGTTCATTAGAGATATTGGTCTGTAGTTTTCTTTCTTTGAGGTGTCTTTGTCTGGTTTCGGAATCAGGGTGATGTTGGCCTCATAGAATGAATTTGGAAGAGCTCCCTCTTTTTCTATTTCCTGAAATAACTTGAAAAGTATTGGTATTAATTCTTCTTTAAAGGTTTTGTAAAACTCCGCTGTATACCCATCTGGTCCTGGGCTTTTCTTGGTTGGTAGTCTTTTGATGGCTTCTTCAATTTTATCCATTGATATTGGTCTGTTCAAATTGTGTGTATCCTCCTGACTCAGTCTGGGCAAATGACTTAAGAAATTTATCGATGTCTTCACTATCTTCTATTTTATTGGAATATAGGTTTTCAAAATAATTTCTAATTGTCTTCTGTATTTCTGTAGCATCTGTTGTGATATTGCCTTTTTCATCCCGTATGTTAGTAATTTGAGTTTTCTCTCTTCTTCTCTTCGTTAGCATGGCTAAAGGTCTGTCGATCTTATTTATTTTTTCGAAGAACCAACTTTTAGTTTTGTTAATTTTTTCAATAGTTTCTTTTGTTTCAATTTCATTGATTTCCGCTCTGATTTTAATTATTTCTTGCCTTCTGCTACATTTGCTGTTGTTTTGCTCTTCCTTTTCTAGGGCTTTGAGATGAAGTGTGAGCTCATTTATTTGTTGGTTTTTTCTTTTTTTGAGGAATGACCACCAGGCGATGAATTTTCCTCTTAAAACTGCTTTCATTGTGTCCCATAGATTCCGATATGTTGTGTCTGTATTTTCATTTATCTCTAAGAATTTTTTGATTTCCTCCTTTATGTCTTCTGTAACCCATTGATCATTCAGTAACATATTGTTCATTTTCCATGTGATGCAGGATTTTCCCTTCCTTCTTTTATCATTGATTTCCAGTTTCATTCCATTATGATCAGATAAAATGCATGGTATTATCTCCACCCCTTTATATTTACTGAGGGTTGCCCTATGGCATAATATATGGTCTATTTTTGAGAAGGATCCATGTGCTGCTGAGAAAAAAGTATATCCATTTGATGATGGTTGATATATTCTATATATGTCAGTTAAGTCTAGGTTATTGATTGTGATATTGAGTTCTATAGTTTCTTTATTCAACTTTTGTTTGGAGGATCTGTCCAATGGTGAGAGAGGTGTGTTGAAGTCACCCATAATTATTGTGTTTTCGTCTATTTGATTCCTGAACTTGAGGAGAATTTGTTTTATGAATATCGCAGCGCCATTATTTGGTGCATAAATATTGATAATTGTTATGTCTTGTTGGTGAATGGTTCCTTTTAACAGTATATAGTGTCCTTCTTTATCCCTTTTGATTAACTTAGTCTTGAAGTCGATTTTATTCGATATGAGGATGGCCACCCCTGCTTGCTTACGAGGACCGTGTGCGTGGTATATTTTTTCCCATCCTTTCACCTTCAGCCTGTGTATGTCTTTTCCAATCAGATGTGTCTCCTGGAGGCAGCATATTGTTGGATTTGTTTTTTTAATCCATGATACCAGCCTATGTCGCTTTATTGGAGAGTTTAAGCCATTAACATTCAGAGTTACTATTGATATATGGTTTGTACTTCCATCCATGTTTGATTATTTATCCTTTTTTAAAAAATTTAGTTTGTTTCTCCATGATTATCTTTCCCCTCACCCTCTGTCTTTACCGAGGCACTTCCCTCTGATGGTTTTGGTTATTGTTTTTCATTTCTTCCTCGTGTAGTGTTTTGCTCAAAATGCTTTGCAATGCTGGTTTTCTGGCTGCAAATTCTTTTAACTTTTGTTTATCATGAAAGATTTTTATTTCGTTGTCATACCTGAAGCTTAATTTTGCTGGATACAGAATTCTTGGTTGGCATCCATTGTCTTTCAGTGTTTGAAATACATTGTTCCATGACCTTCTTGCTTTCAGTGTCTGTGATGAAAAATCTGTTGTTAATCTTATTGGTTTACCCCTGAATGTAATCTGTCTCTTTTCTCTTGTAGCTTTTAATATTTTCTCTTTGTTCTGTATATTGGATATCTTCATAACAATGTGTCTTGGCGTTGGTCTGCTGTGATTTTGTGTGCTCGGTGTCCTGAATGCATCTTCAATTTGTATATCTGTTTCCTTTTTTATTTCTGGAAAGTTTTCTGTAATTATTTCATTCAGCAGGTTACTCATTCCCTTGGTTTGAATCTCTGTACCTTCTTCTATCCCGATGACTCGTAAATTTGTTTTTTTTATGTTATCCCATAACTCTTGGATGTTTTTCTCGTGATTTTTTACCAGCCTTTCTGAGTTGGCTAGACTCTTTTCAAGATGATATATTTTGTCTTCAGTATCTGACGTTCTGGCTTCTACTTGCTCCACTCTGTTAGTGATACTCTCAATTGAGTTTTTAATTTGGTTTATCGTTTCCTTCATTACTAGAATTATTGTTTGATTATTTTTTATAGTCTCTATCTCCTGACAAAGATGCTTAACTTCTTCTTTTATCTGTTTATGTAACTCATTCTCAATGTGTTCTTTTGCTGCTTGAATTTGCTGCCTCGTATCCTCTTTAAGGTTCCATTCCATCTGTCTAAGGTGTTCCTTGAGTTCTTTATATGAACATTTTTCCGATGACTCTAGGTCCTCCTGAATATTTAGGCTGTCCTGCATTGTTTGTACTCCTTTTCTTCCTTGCTTTTTGAAGCTGCTCATGTTACTTCTTGTTCTGTTTGACTGCTGAGTTACTGTTTACTCCTATAAATTTATTTGATGCTTGGGAGGAAAGGTATTAGAAGGGAAGGGAAGAAGTCACTAAAGAGAATGAGAGTAAGCAGGTAGAATTCAAGGAAGGGGGGATAAGATAATTGAAAAGAAATGAAAAGACAAAAGAAGAAAAAATAGGAAATAAAAAAAGAAAAAGAAAAAAAATTTATAAAAAAAAAGAATAAAACAAAAATTAAAATTAAAATTGGAAGAAAAAAATTTTTTTTTAAATTGTAAAAAAAAATTTAAAAAACAAGAAAGAAAAATGAAAATGAAAGAAAACCCCAAATCAAAATCAAAAAAAAAAAAGAGAGAAAAGAAAAAAGAAAAAAAAAAACACTAATAAATGCAGTCTTAGAGTTTGATTAACTTCTCTTCCAGTAGGTGGCGCTGTGCCCACCAGGCCAAGTTTCTCCTGTCAATACGCGGGAACCAATCACTGTGCAGCAGTTCCTCCTCCCAGACTGGGCGAGTCTCCAATCCTGAGTGCCTAGGGCCTCCTCTTGTGTCTAGTCACTTCCCCACTTTTCCTCTAGCCAGGCCCCTCTCACGGGTGCCGCTCACCACAATACTGGGTACACGCCAGGTCTGCTGCTCCCGGGAGCCCTGTTTTCATGGACGATTGGGCACACTCTCCCAGATTGCCATTCCCTCAGACCCTAAGTTTGTGGAGCTTAGGGCTGAGAATCCTCAGCAAATTTTACTTGCCCTCCGGTAGCCACGCCCCCGGTAGCTGGTGCACGAGACCTCAGCTGTCAGCTCTGGTGGGAGTGGTAGTTCCGTGCCGCGGGTCCCTCGCCACCTCTAATTCCCTCGGTCTGGCTACTGCGCTCACAGGAGAGCTGGGAGGGGCCCTTAAGGTTTCCCCGATGTGTGGAGAGGGAAGGCTAGGGAATTACACACCTGTAGCCGCAGGATTCAATGAAGTTATCTCCTCCGCCACAGTCTGATGACGTCAGTTCTCTGCCATGGTGGTATCTCTTGCAAATGGCGACAGTTCGTTTCCCTTTGCCGGGTGACCAATGCAATGGGTGGGTCCTTACTGTCTCTCCCAAGCCCCGTTTGAAACCTGTGGCCACCACCTATGAAGGCTCGGTTGCCATTACCTCCGTAGGATCAGAAGGGCTGACCAGTTGTTTCAGCCGGATGGATTAGTGCTGAGTCACAGCTGTTTGTCTGCGGGAAGCAGGCAAACAGGAGCTTGAATTCAGCCGATCCGGGCTCAGTGTGTGTTCTGAGAGGTCCAGATTGATCACCCCGGATCCACGTCAGCTCAGCATTGCTTAGTGATCCTGAGCAAACAGATTTAGGCTGTTTACAACTCCCTATGCCTGCACAGCTGAAGAGGTCAGAGACTTGATCTCTCCGTGCCCGCCGCCATGTTGGAATCAAGACATATTTTTTAAAAAATGAGGTTTGAAAACAGTGCTCTAATTTTTGCCTAAAAGCATCCAAATTCAAGACATTTAATAAAGAAAGATAATTAGAATTTCCAAAAAAACTCCCCAAACCTTACATTTTCCTCCACGTTTTTTTTCTTATGTGGAAATATGCACAACATAAAATTTACCACTTTAAGTGCACGGTTAATTACATTCATGTTATTGTTCCACCATCACCACCATCTCCTTCTAGAGTGTTTTCACCTTCCCAGATGGAGCTCTGTTATGTGCTCAACACAGTCCCATTCCCTCCCGCCAGCCCCTGGCCACCATCACTGCTCTCTGTTTCTATGACTGGCTACCCCGGGTGTCTCTATAAGTGCAATCACACGTTTGTGCTTGGCTTTTTTCATTTAGCATCATGTCCTTCCCTCCTTTTTAAAGTTAAATAACACCGCATCTTATGGAGGGAGGCACCACGTTTTGTCAGCCATTTTATTCACTGATGGACACCTGGGTTGCTTCTACTTTTGACAACTGGGCGTAAGGCTGTTAGGAACGTGGGCGTGTGGGATCCATCAGATTCTCGGCTTTCATCTCTTCTGGGTTTATTCAGAAGTGTGATTGCTAGGCTATCTGGTAATTCTATGTTTATTTTTATTTTAAAAATTTAATATGTATATTTAGTTGTAGATGACACAATATCTCTATTTTATTTATTTATTTTTATGTGTTGCTGACGATGGAACCCAGTGCCTCACACGTGCTAGGTGAATGCTCTACCACTGAGCTACAACCCCAGCCCCTCTATGTTTATTTTATTTATTTTTTAGTTGTAGGACACAATACCTTTATTTTATTTATTCATGTGGTGCTGAGGAGTGAACCCAGTGTTCCCTGCATGCAAGACAAGCACGTTACCACTGAGCCACAACCCCAGCCCTGTTTTTTTTTAAGGAATTTCCATACCATTTTCCACAGGATCTGGGCCATTTTGCATTCCCATCAACAGTGCACAGGTGTTCCAGTTTCTGCACAAAGTCATCAGCACGCATTTTCTGTTTTTTCGTTTGCTTTATGGCTATTCAAATGCGTGTTGAGTGGCATCTCATGGAAGATTTCATTTGCGTTTCCTAGGACTGGTGATTACGAGCATCTTTTCGTATGTTTACTGGCACTTCCAATATTTCCATTGAAGAAATGTCTATGCATGTCCTTTGCCTATTTTTTTCTTAAATTGGGTCGTTTTTGTTGTTGAGTTTATTTCTTTATATAATCTAGATATGGATCTCTTACCAGATGTATGACTTACAATTATTTTTTTCCCATTCTATAGGTAGACTTTTCGTGCACGAAAGTCTTAAATTTGGTGCAGTTTGGCTCACGTATTTTTCCTTTGTTGTCTGTGCTTCTTTGTATCACCTCTGAGATATTATAAAATTCCATGTCATAAAGTTTTCCCTTAAATTTTCATCTAAGAGTCTCATAATTTTAGCTTCTACTCCAGGTTTTTGGTCCATTTGAGTTGATTTTTGAGTGTGGTTAATGTGGTGGATCACCTTTATTATTATTTTTTTTTCTTGTGGATCTCCTGCTTTCTTAGCACCATTTGTTGGGGGGGGGAGGGGGAAGCCCTTTCTATGATAATCTTAACATCCTTGTAAAACAAATTATTTGACCACACAGGCAGGGTGTATTTCTGGATCCTGTTCTAGTCCTTTGATCTATATGATGTCTGATTTTATTCCAGTATCACGCTGTTTTGATTGCTGTGAATTTGTATTAAGTTTTGAAATCAGGAAGTGTGAAACTTCCAACTTTATATTTTCCAGTATTGTCTGTGGACTATTCTGGATCTCTTAAGCTCCCTTATAAATTTTAGGATTTTTTTTTCTTTCTTTTTTTTTTTTTTTTAAAAAAAAAACCTGTTAAAAGAAAAACTTGATTTTATGTTTTTCAGATTTTAATTTTTTTCCATATTTTTATCGGGGCATTATTGTTATATGCAGTAGTGGGATTTGTTGTTACAGTAATATGGATTGAGCTGAATATGTCAATCACTTTGGGTAGTATTGCTGTTTTACCAATCTTAATTCTTTCAATCCATGAATATGGGTCACCTATTTAATGATATCTTCTTTAATTTCTTTTAGCAATACTTTTTTAGTTTTCAGTGTATAAGTCTTTCAACTCCTTTGATAAGTTATTCCTGAGTATTTTATTCTTTTTCATGCTACTATAAATGAAACTGTATTTTTTCCACATTGTTCATTTTTAGTGTATAGAAACATCTGATTTTAAATGCTGAATTAGTAGACTGCAGCTTTGATAAATGCACTTTTTAGTTCACAAAAGGTCATTCTGTTGTTGTTTTGGTTGGTTGGTTAATTGGTGTGTACATGGGTGAAACCTTCCAGTTTGGGTACATGTATACGTATCAGTATATCATGTTTTCTGTCGACAGGGATGATTTTGTCCTTTACTTCCTGTTGAGTGCCTTGTATCTCCTTTTCTTGCCTATTGTCCTAGACAGAGTTTCCAGTACCATATTTAATCCAAGTGGCAGAAACTGGCACCTAGTTTTGTCCCTGACCTTGGGGAAAAGCTTTCAGTCCTTCACCACTGGAAGCCAGGTCAGCTGCTTGGTTGTCATACATGGATCTTGATCATCTTGAGGTCATTTCCTTCTAGTTTATTCAATTTTTTCTTTTTCATGAATGAATGCTGAATTTTGTTGAATGCTTTCCTTGCAGAATTTGAGAGGATTGTGCGGAATTTCTCCCCCTCTCTTCTGTTGGCAAATTATGTTATCTTGATGGATTTTCAAATGCGAACTCTCCCACAGGAGGTTTTGATCTGAGAACATGCTCATACAGAAGCCTGAGACACTACAATTTTTACTCTAATAATTTCGATTACTTAAAAAAAATTCTTCAGGTTTTGTATGTGTCACTTTGCTTGTTTATAACTTTTTCTCATAAGATGATTTTTAAAAATATTATGGAAGTCCATCATTCTAATTTCATATAATTTAAGACATTTTAGATAATCATAAAAAAACGATTTGGAAATTAAAAAAATAAAACTAGAATGAACTATTTGGAGAAACTGCTTATTACTTTAAAGAGAATTCTCGAGATGATTTCAAACTCCTGGAACAATGTAATTACATAATACTTTAATAGAGCTATTCAATTGTGGTGATAGATATGTAATTTTCTCATTCTGGGCGTTTTTTTAGAGTTTGGTATTTTGAAATTTAACTTTCTCTTGAAAAAGTGACAAAGCATGGATGTGTGAGTTATTTTATCAGTAGACCTACAAATTGGACGCACGTGTAGAGCAGCATGCCCACTGGAAAGTAACGTGAGCACACACGTGCTTTAAATTTTTGTAGTTCATCTCACGTAAAGTGGGGAGAAAAATGGTAAAATTAATTTTGATATGCCCTATTTAACCCAATATCATTTAAATATTATTTTGGTATATTATTCCAACAAGTGTTCTAATGTTATTTCAATACTGTTTGATATGCTTTGTTTAACTCAATAAACATATTGAAAACACGATTTCCAAATTTTTGTGAAGTTGATTTTTGAGATTTTTTTTTCACTAAATCTTTGAAATACGTATATATTTTACTCTTAGAACACAACTCACTCATACTAGTCTCATTTCAAGTGCTCAGTAGGCACATGTGGCCAGGGGTAGGCACATGTGGCCAGGGGTTAGCACAGGTATCTTTAGAATTCTGCATGTCTTGCAGTTACAGTAGCAGAACTTTTGGGCCCATTGAGTCGCATTAGGTAGAACTTGGCTATATCTCAGCCTCGTATTTGTGAAGGGCCCCCAGGGAGGGCGGAGGCTGGAGGCTGATCACAAGTATAATGGTTGTTTCACCACTTGATTGGCATTTGGACCTACTGAGGGCCTCAGAGTTTGAGGATAGATTGCTTTATTAATAATGGTCGTCAGCTCCTGATTTTTTTCTCTCCAGAAAGTTATTATTTTAGCAGAGTTTACTTAGTACTTAATGTAGTTGCCAGGCATTTCCAAATAATAATTCTATTTGGCATCAACTGAAACATTGAAAGTTAATTTTAATAGTTTATATATAAACATCAAAGTGATAAGAAAGCATGCTGTGGAAAGTGTCTCTCTTACTCCTGTCCCCTCTTCTCAGTTCCCAAAGCTCCACTGTATGGTCATTGTTATCTATTTCTCCTTTGTTCTCCCCCCCCCCCCAGTACTGGGAATCAAACCTAGGGGTTCTTAATCACTCAATCACATCCCCAGCCCTTTTTAATTTTATTTAGAGACAATATCTCACTGAATAGCTTAGGGCCTCGCTAAGTTGCTGAGGCTGGCTTTGAACTTGAGATCCTCCTGCCTCAGCCTCCTGAGCCCCTGGGATTACAGGTGTGCACCACTGCGCCCAGCTCTCCTTTGTTCTTCAGCTAATGATGCTTAAGCTTCAGAACGTTGCATTTACCTACGTCCCTTCTAATGCTCTTGTTTGGGGTTCGAGTTCACAAAGAGATATATTTTTGTAATCTTTCCAAGAATAAGATATTTTCTGTTACTCTGAGTTAAGACCATCGTCTCTTTCCATTTCAACTTTCCCTCCGATACAGCTCTTTTCACTTGGGTGGTGATAGAGTGGTTCCATCCAATTTTGGGGTGTTACCAAAGGAAGTTGACTGTGGGATACACTTAATTTAGGCTTAGAAGTATGTATTTATGTGTTTTACAGCTACTTTATGTATAGTAAATTGTTGGTAGGAGTAGATTCTAGGACTATTCCTACCGTCCATGGCCAGGATTGATCTCTACCTGGACATGTCAAAGTGTGTACAACACTGGAGAAACACTTATAGTAGAGCAGAAATAATGTTTGAAGAGTAGAAAACCAAAATTAGTCTGTGGAAAGTTATTTCAAACATCAAACATACCAAATGATAAATGATTTGATTCTTATTTACATCTGATCAGAACTAATACTTTCCCCAAGATTACACGTGAGGACATAGTACATACCACAGATTTTTTTTTCTGATGAGAATTATGTAAAATCACATTTGTTGAGAATATCTGCATTTGTGGAACACAAACCAGCAGTGCCACAAGAGTGAAACTAAGAGAGGAGTCACAAATCTTATGTATCCCAGTGTGTTGAATGGTGTGTTAGCATAATTCATACAGCTTGCCCTGACAAAGTCTGGTGCTTTGGGGGAAATGGCACTCAAAATTGTTAGACTGAATAACCTATATATTATGTCCATATAAAATAAAATTATAATTTTTTCTCATGCAATGAGGCAATACAAGATTAAGTTGCCCCAAAAGTCAGAAAAAGAGCATTATAGTGAAGTGTCAATATTACAAACAAGAGCATTATTCTTTTATTCTAAATTTTGTGATGTTTGGAAAATTTTCTCATGTACACCAATTATCTGATTAAATTCCTTATCTTTTCAATTTTAAAAAACTCTTGCCTGATAACCCCAATATTTAGAATGTATATAATTCTGTTTATATTGTCTTTTTTTTTTTTTTGCCATTTGGTTCTATTGCTAGGTATGCCTACTACAAGGTGTTTTTTTTTTTTTAAATGCCAGGCATTGTATATAAAAAATTCTAGAGGGGTGGAGATGTTATCTTTTTCCAGAAAGGATAAATCTGTAATTTGCCAGGCAGATATCATTTTAGAATAAGGTTGGCAAATCTTTAATTAGGAACCAGAAAGTAAATAATTTAGGCTTTGCAAGCATACACATACACACACACACACATATCCCTTTTGATGCAATTTTATTGATGAAGTTCAAAATACAATCATAATTATTGTTTTTTTTTTTTTTTGCTAAGACAGGTCTAATAATAAAAATAGGGTTCTTTCTTGAGGTGACATTTTACTTAATTGGGATTCAGATCTAGAGTTCCCTATCATCAAAGTGAACTACAAAGTTTCATTTATTAATGCTAATCTGTAATAAGTTTTTATGTATTTATGTATTTAAGATTCACGTGCATTTATATATTTGAAAAATATCTTTTAAAACGAATAGGTAGGTACTTCTAAGTATTAATATAATATTATAAAAATATGTTAATTAAATGTTATGTTCATTGCTTGTAAAGCATTTATAGAATTCTATGTGATTCTTAAATTAAGATCAGAAAATAGATCCATTTGCTATGGTTTGGATAGGGTTTTCCCCCCAGTAGTGTGTGGACTGGAAGCTTTGTCTCCAATGTAATGGTACCAAGAGGTGGTGGGACCCTTAAGAGGTGGAGCCTCACGGGAGGTCATTATATCCTGGAGACAACACTCTCTGAGGGAATTAATGCTTTCCTGCCCCTTTTGTGGAAGTGAGTCTGATCTACAGGAATGA
This sequence comes from Urocitellus parryii, assembly GCF_045843805.1. Taxonomy (NCBI): domain Eukaryota; kingdom Metazoa; phylum Chordata; class Mammalia; order Rodentia; family Sciuridae; genus Urocitellus; species Urocitellus parryii. Next base: position 146,816,308 of record NC_135538.1, on the reverse strand, counting down.
GTCAGTTCTTATGAGAGTGAGTCTTTGCACAGTGGACCGGTTCCTCTCTCCCTCCTCTTTTCTGCACGTGCTCCCTCCATGTGATGCTCTCTGCCAGGTTACGATGCAGCCAGAGGCCCTCCCAAGATGTAGGACCAATGCCATCTAAACTCCACCAGAGCTGTGGGGCCAAATAAACCTCTTTTAAAAATATATTTAAGTAATCCCAGCAGCTTGGGAGGCCAGGCAAGGGGATCATGAGTTCGAAGCCAGTCTCAGCAAAAGCGAGGTGCTAAGCAACTCAGTGAGATCCTGTCTCTAAATAAAATGCAAAATAGGGCCAGATATATGGGTCAGTGGTCAAGTTCCCCTGAGTTTAATCCCCAGCACTATATATACATCGTGTGTATATACATATGCATATAATGTATAGCAACGCAAGGTTGACTAAGACAGTACTGAAAGTTGGCATGTTGATGTTTCTTACCTTAATTTTTACCAGCACAGGAAGTCTCAAAGCATCTTGATATTATTCACGATTTAAACAATATTAGGTACTATATAAATGACTTCAACGTACTGTAAACTTCATATCTGAGTGCTATTTTACCTGATAATTTAAGTTAATTAAGAAACATCAAATTTTCAGCAAAGCTATTTTCAGAAAGGAAGAAAGTTGTGTGTATAACATAAGATTCTAACTTTAAAAACTAGAAAAAGAAAAACTAGACCAAGAGCCTGTAGGAAATATTATAGAGAAAATATAAAAAATAAAAACTGCAATAAAACTAATAGTTATACTAACTAGGAAAACAAAAGATAAGACACAAATTACCAAAAACCAGGAACAGAAGAGAAATTTAAAGGATATAAGAAATATAGAGATTTTATTTCAATAAGTTAGACAAAGATTAGTGAAATGGGGAAAAAAAATTCTAGAAAGACAAATTCCAAAAACGGACTCAAGAAGAAATGGAAAAATTGAGTACACTCAAAATGATGAGAAAAGTTTCATTAATAATTAAAAATAATCTTACAAAGAAGAGTTCAGGTCCATGTGACCTCACTGGTGAATTTTACTACATATTTTAAAATAGTTAAAATACCATCAACTTTAGCCAGGTGTGCTAGTACATACCTGTAATCCCAGTGGCTCAGGAGGCTGAGGCAGAAGGATCACAAGTTCAAGGCCAGCCTTAACAACTTAGTTGTCCTAAGAAACCTGGTGAGACCCTGTGTCAAAATAAAAAATAAAAAGGACTGAGGATATGGCTCAGTAGTAGAGCAACCCTGGGTTCAATCCTTAGTACTAAAAAAAAAAAAAATATACAACTTTAAAATAATAACTTTTCACAACTTTTTTAGAAAACAGAGAAGAAAAACTCTGAACTCATTACAATAGAGGACTCTATGACCCTGAAAACAAAGCAAGACACTCATAAAGACTATCTGATACCATGAGCAAAATGCAAAAGTCTTTCACAAAAGTTTTGAAAAACAGAATTCAGGAATAGATAAAGGGGTTATGCCTGGTAAACAGTGTGATGTATTTCAGGAATGCAAGGTTGGTTCAGTTCCTGAAAATCAATTACTTTAGTATTCCAACAGTAATAGAATAAGAAGGAATGAAAATCACATGACTATGTCCATTGATGCAGAAAAAGCATGTAAAAAGCCCATCACACATGCATGAATTTAAAAAAATCTAAAAACTCATAAGGGAAGGAAATTACCTCAACTTGATAAAGGGCATCTATGAAAAACCTAAAATTAAAATCCTACCACAATATGGAAAGACTGAGAGTTTTCCCCCTAAAATAGGGCAGGTAAAGCCAAGATGTTCCCTCTGTGTTCAACATTCTATTGTAAGATTCTAGACAGACCAATAAGTTAAAAAAAATGTATATAGTCTAGGTTGGAAAGACAGAAGTAAAACTGTATTTGTAGCTTAAAGATAGAACATCCTTAAAAATCCACATACAACACACACACACACACACACACACAATAAGAGAAGTATTAAGCTACTTTAGTTAGTTCATAGGATATAAAATTAATATACAAAAATAAATATTATGTTTATATAGTAGCAATAAAAATCTGAAAGCAAAATCAATACTTTCATTTATAACATCATAAATAATAATTACTTAGAAATACATTTAATAAAAAGTCAAAGTTTGTACATTGAAAAGTAAAAAAGTGTTGAGAAAAATTGAAGGTTGAAATAAATGGAGAGATGTCATGCTCATGAATGGGAAAGAAGACTCGACATTACCAAGGTAGGTGTTCTCCCCAAATGGATCTATAGATTTCATACAATCCCTATAAAAATCCTAGCATGCCATTTTGAAGAAGCTAACAAGTGGATCCTAAAATGTACACAGAAATACAGAGTTCTTAGGATAGCCCAAGAATTTTGATTAAGAAGAAAGCTGGAAGATTTACACTGCCTGATTTCATGACTTCATAAGGATGAACACATAAATTAGGTACTGGTAAATGTTTATAAAAGGCCATATGGTAATTATTTGCAATATTGTGGTCTTTATTGCAGTTCCTCAACTTTATCATCATCAAAATATATATATATATATATATATATATATATATATATATATATATATAAGCAAATTATATCAACAAGCAAACAAACATAGAATTTTACCTCACATTATTTAAAAAATTTAAATTTATCTCCAGGGCGGAGAATATAGCTCAGTTGGTAGAGTGCTTGCCTCACATGCAAAAGGTCCAGGGTTCAATTCCCAATAACACACACACACACACACACACACACACACACAATTTATCTCCAAAGGGATCATAACCCTAGAAGAACTTGAGTGGTAAAAGCTCTATAAAAACTTCATACCAATATCTCTAATTAATATAGATGAACAAAAATACTCAACAAAATTCTAGCAAATCACATACAAAAATATATCAAAAAGATAGTGTACCATGATCAAGTAGGGTTCATCCCCGGGATGCAGGGTTGGTTCAACATATGGAAATCAATAAATATAATTCATCACATTAATAGACTCAAAGATAAAAATCATATGATCATCTTAATAGATTCAGCATTTGATAAAATGCAGCATCCCTTCATATTCAAAACACTAGAAAAACTAGGGGTATCAGGAACATACCTCAACATTGTAAAGTCTATCTATGCTAAGCCCCAGGCCAAAATCATTCTAAATGGAGAAAAATTGAAAGCATTCCCTCTAAAAACTAGAACAAGACCAGGATGCACTCTTTCACCACTTCTATTTAACATAGTTCTTGAAACTCTAACCAGAACAATCAGACAGACAAAAGACATTAAAGGGATATGGGTAGGAAAAGAAGAACTCAAAGTATCAGTTTGCAGACAATATATTCTATATCTAGAAGACCCAAATCATTTCACCAGAAATCTCCTAGAACTAATAAATGAATTCAGCAAAATAACTAGATATAAAATCAACACCCATAAATCAAAGGCATTTCTGTACATCCGTGACAAATCCTCAGAAAGAGAAACTAAGAAAACCACCTCATTTACAATAGCCTCAAAAACAACAACAACAACAACAAAAACACAACTTGGGAATAAACTTAACAAAAGAGGTGAAAGACTTCTACAATGAAAACTATAGCATGCTAAAAAAAGAAATTAAAAAGATCTTAGAAGAGGGAAAGATCTAACTTGTTCTTGGATAGGCAGAATTAATATTGTCAAAATGACCATACTACCAAAAGTGTTTTGGGGTCATCATTACCCAAAAGCACTATACAGATTCAGTGCAATCCCAATCAAAATTCCAATGCCATTTCTCATAGAAATAGAAAAAGCAATCATGAAATTCACCTGGAAAAATAAGAGACCCAGAATAGTCAAAGCAATCCTTAGCAAGAAGAGTGAAGCCGGTGGCATTACTATTCCAGACCTTAAACTATACTACAGAGCAATAGTAACAAAACCAGCATGGTATTGGCACCAAAATAGACCTGTACACAATGGTACAGAATAGAGGACACAGACACTAACCCATATAACTACAGTTATCTTATATTAGACAAAGGTGCCAAAAACATACATTGGAGAAAAAATAACCTCTTCAACAAATGGTGCTGGGAAAATTGGAAATCCACATGTAACTAAATGAAATTAAACCTCTATCTCTCACCATGCACAAAATTCAACTCAAAGTGAATCAAGAACCTAGGAATTAAACAAGAGACTTTGCGCCTAATGGAAGAAAAAGTAGGCCCTAATCTTCATCATGTCGGGTTAGGCCCCAACTTCCTTAATAAGACTCCTGTAGCATAAGAATTAAAGTCAAGAATCAATAAATGGGATGGACTCAAACTAAAAAGTCTCTTCTCAGCAAAAGAAACAATCTTTCAGTTGAATAGAGAGCCTACATTTTGGGAGCAAATTTTTACACCTCACATGTCAGATACAGCACTAATCTCTAGGATACATAAAGGACTCAAAAAGCTAAACACACAAAAAACAAATAACCTAATTAATAAATGGGCCAAGGACCTGAACAGACACTTCTCAGAAGAGGATATACAATCAATGAACAAATATATGAAAAAATGTTTATCATCACTAGCACTTAGAGAAATGCAAATCAAAACCACTCTAAGATTTCATCTCACTCCAGTCAGAATGGCAGCTATTATGAAGACAAACAACAATAAGTGTTGGGGAGGATGTGGGGGAAAGGCACACTCTTACACTGCTGGTGGGACTGCAAAATGGTGTAGCCAATCTGGAAAGCAGGATGGAGATTCCTAGGAAAATCGAGAATAGAACCACCATTTGACCCAGCTGTCTCTCTCCTTGGTCTATATCCAAAGGACTTAAAAACAGCATACTACAGGGACACAGCCACATCAGTGTTTATAGCAGCACAATTCACAACAACTAAACTGTGGAACCAACTCAGATACCCTTCAGTAGATGAATGGATAAAAAAAAATGTGTCATATATACTTTTTTGCTTTTATACTAAGCAATAAAAGAGAATAAAATCATGGCATTTGCAGGTAAATGGATGGAGTTGGAGGAGATAATGCTAAGTGAAGTTAGCCAATCCCAAAAAAACAAATGCTGAATGTTTTCTCTGATATAAGGAGGCTGATTCATAGTGAGATAGGGAGGGGGAGCATGGGAGGATTAGACAAACTCTAGATAGGGCAGAGGGGTGGGAGGGAAAAGGAGGGGGCATGGGGTTAGAAATGATGGTAGAATGTGATGGTCATCATTACCCAAAGTACATGTATGAAGACAAAAATTGGTGTGAATATACTTTGTATACAACCGGAGACATGAAAAACTGTGCTCTATATGTGTAATATGAATTGTAATACATTCTGCTGTCGTATATAAATTTTGGAAAATTAATTTAAATTTTTTTTTTTAAAGTTAGGGGCTAGGGTTGTGGCTCAGTGGTAGAGCGCTTGCCTAGCATGTGTGAGGCACTGGGTCTGATTCTCAGCACCACATATAAATAATAAAATAAAGGTCCATTGACCACTAAAAAACATTTTTTAAAAAGTTAGAAGCATGCATTAATTCATGCAAAAATAGTTCTTGTATCCTTGGTGGCATGGATAAGGTGCTGAACAAAACAAAGTTTGAGTCTTCATGGAGCTTATATTATAGTACAGAATATCATACATAATGGCATACTTACTTTTGCAGTCTACCTAGTGAAGTGCATTATTTTATAAGACTGAGTTTCACAAAATGAAAGTTTTACCTGGGTGGTGGGGGGAAAAACATACACGAGTAACCTCAACACCTTTGAGTTAGCAGTTTGGCCATGACATCAACAATGCAAGCCATCGAAGTACAATATTGATGAGCTGGACTTCATTGAAATTAAAACTTTGAGCTTCAAGAGACATTATGAAAATTGAAAGATAAGCTTCAGATTGAGAGGAATATTTGCAAATCAGTCTGATAAAAAGAATATATAGAATCTGCAAAGAGCACTTACAATTAAAAAACAAGACAAGCCACCTAGTGTTAAAAGGATAAAGGATTTGAATAGACATTTTACCAAAAAGGCATATGAATGGCTAATGAGCATATAAAAAAGTGCTCAGTATCATTAGTTCCCAGGGGAGTGAGAACTATTGCCATCATAAGATGCTATTTTGCCTGTTCAAAATGGCTATGACAGCAAAGGCTAAAGATAAGAACTGTTGACACGGAGTGGAGAAGCTGAAACTCTCACGTCACTGGTGGGAATGTAAAATGGTATAGCGTCTTTGGAAAACAGTCTGGCAGTTTTTCTAAAAGTTAGACATGAACTTTCCATACGATCCCCCCACCCCACCCATTTCATTTTTTTTAAATGTTTATTTTTTAGTTTTAGGTGGACACAATATCTTCGTTTCACCTCTATGTGGTGCTGAGGATCGAACCCAATGCCTCATGCCAGGCGAGCACGGTACCACGTGAGCCACACCCCGAGCCCCTCATTTCATTTTTTAGGAATATAGCCAAGAGAAAGAAAAACTTAAGTCTGCATCAAGATTTATACATATATGTTCATATCAGCACATTTGTAACAGACCCAAACTGACAAGAATCCAATTGTCAGTAGATAGACAAATAGATAAGCAAGTCAAAGTGTATCTATTTGAATGGAAGAGTAGTCCGCATTAAAATGGAATAAAATACCACTCTATGCTACGACATGTGTAAACCTCAAAACCTTTATTGTAAATGAGAGGAGCTGGATGCACAATACTACATATTGCATAATTCTATTTATGCAGTTATGAAATGTTCAGAAAAGGCAAGTTTAGAGACAGAAAGCTGATCAGCCTTGGTTTAGCACCAGTAGTGGGAATACAGACTGACCGCAAATGAGCTGGAATAAAAAGGTGGGTTTTGATGGTTGCACAATTCAATATGTTTACTAAAAAGTCACTGGTATACTTAACAAAAGGCAAATCTTATAGTGTATGAATTATTCTGAAGTTAAACTATTAAAATAGAAATGTTTTCTTAATAAGATGTCTTGATGTACCTACTCCAGGTCTAGTCAAGGATTTGACTGTGACGGGGATTCACCAGCCATCCTCAGGGTGCTGACCCCAACCTCATGCCTCTTCTCCACAATCTCGGCTGCTACTCATCTGTACACTACCCGCAGACCCCCAGAAAGAAAGGAAGAATAGAAAGAGCCAGGAAAACAAGCTTACCTGTAAGACCTAAGCAGACTTCAACTTACATCTTAATGGACAGACCTCTTAAACATGGAATTTTCTAGTCATGCTCAAAAATTACAGATGTCATTTTCTAGCTTCTCTTCAGGAAGGGCAAGAAGGAAGGGCTGTGAATGGGTGTTGGTGTATCCAGCCAAGAGTTCCTGCCCACTTCTTTGCTTTTCCTCTGGAGACTTATCAGCCTTAAGTAATAGGTGTCATTATATGAAAGGGGATCAAACTGTGTGCATAAATAAATTATAGGGGAAAGGTATCACTGGCATTTGAATCATTCTAAAGATATAAAATGATGTTTCTTTTTACAACCACATAGCTTTGATTGTTTCTCCCTATTATAAAAGTACAGATTAAGCCTTGTAATGATGGGCAGAGCCTCAAGACAAATACTAGAATAGCTGCAATTCTCATTCTTAAAATACTTTTTTTTTTCAGTAATAAAGCACATTTAGATGGATGATCAAAATAGTTGGCAAAAAGACAGAAAGAAGAAACAAATACTGCTTTATTTTAATGAACCAGGCATAGAACAGCCTTAAATACCCCTGTAGGTCCTTTATGGAAAAGATGTCAAGTGTCATAGGTATTTTTTTAAACTCTAAATATAACCCACTAAATTCATTTTCCCATTTCCAGTTGAGGGGGTTCACTTAACTCATGAGAGCCCAGTATACCTTTTTCCAACCCTGAGTTCAATTGTGTGCATGTGGGTAGCTTGAAATGAACCATCGTGGGAGTATTTACCAGCTCTCTTTCTCTTCCTGGAGAGGAAGTGGCTCCTTGTATGGCTCTGCCCACCAGCATGAGATTCTAGAGTTGACTGCAGGACACTCCCAGAAACAAATACTCCCCTCCTGTGTTCAACCTTGAACTCCCAAAATGAATCGGTTTGCTTTTCTTTTGAAGGTCATTTTCTACCTAACTTCACACCAGCACTAACATTAAAATTCATGCACACTTAAAAATCCTGATGATTTTTTCTCTTCGACTTGTATTTCAAGAGTGAACATGATAATAGTCTATAACCTACCTGTGCAAAGTATGACCCTATGACAAAGAGAAATAAGTGGTGTTTTGTTCCATTTCAATGCTGACTACTCTTCCAATCAAGGTACCCAGCTCTTTTTTTATAGCTTGAAAAAATTTAAACATGAAAATATTGGGATGAGTAATTTGATGGTGGGGGAGGATAAAAATAAACTCATTGCCAAGTAGTTTTATGCCAGAGATACAAGGAAATCTTTTGGCAGGAAATCTCTCATGGACATCAGTGAAGCCAGTTGGCAGTCCTGCACTGGGAACTAAGTCCAGAGAAGAAAAACTGTCCAAGGCTCTGCTCCGCCTTGTCTCAGAGATACAGGATTTTGTTTCCTGAGTATTACCAGAAATTACTGTTGGGGTAGACAGGCATCCGAGAGGAACATCACTACTACCGGTATCCCAAATGGTAGCAGGCATCCTTGACACCAGGTGCCCTTGAACAACTGAGGCAAGAGAGGAAGGGTGAAGAAGGGCCAGGAGCAAGGGGGAGGCGGAGCACCAGGATTCACCCTGCTGCGGATGTGCAGTGGGATTTCATGTTCATCCCGATGGCTCCAGACTAGAAGGTTCTCGACTTGGAATCTGAGGAAGCAGCTTTCATAAGGATGTATGTACCACCAGGTTCAGTGAGGCAGAAACCCCTGGGCCACCTGTCATAGCCCCTCCGCCTATCAAAAGACTCTATTGCTCTTGATAGAATGAATCAAATGAATGCATGATTTTCATTCTGTTACATTTGATTGAATGTTTCCAGAAATCAGGACATTTTTTAAGTGCTAAATGAATTATTTAAGATATGGTCTTTAAACATTAAAAGTCACACATAAATGACACAAATGTCACACACACAAAAAAAATGGACATATTTAGAATGGCAGCACTGGGTGCAGATATCACCGGCCTGATGCTCTTACTTCTTTATGTAGATTGATCTCTGCTTGGATATTTCCAGCTGTTGGGAACTCAAGACCTCACAAAACATTCCTTTTTATTTCTAGACAGGCATAAATTCTTCCTTATATTAACTTGTAATTTGTCTCTATGCAACTGAAGCACTCTTTGGTCCTTGTTTGAGTCTTGAGAAATCATCTTTCAATCATCCTCCTGTCTCCCTCCCCCAAGTCTTCTCCTGTGACCCAATAATTCAAAATTTTTTTCCCACAATGACTCTCATATGATATGGTTTTGAAAATCCTCTCTACCTCCTGGATGTGAGACTCTGGGTGTTCTTTATTGGTTGAAATAGTCTTATATAATTCAGTCCAGAACTAAACAAAACACATTGGTTGTGGTCTGATCGGGAACTAATCCTGCACTCGGCATAGTGTCTGCAATTCAAATTATATTCTTAGCTCATCAGAAGTGTTAGTCTGCTAAAATCCCTACTTTATTATAGGAGATTCCCTCCCCCATTTTTTTCTTGTATAGTCAGGTTTTGAAACTTAAGGGAAGGACTTTACATTTACTCCAAATGATTTTTTTTTTTTAAAGAATTTAACCTTTATTTTATTTACTTGTTTTTATGTGGTGCTGAGGGTCAAACCCAGTGCTTCACCCATGTTAGGCAAGGGCTGAATCATTGACCTACAACCCCAGCCCCCAAATGATTTTTCATTCTGTTAGATTTGATTGAATGTTTCCAGAAATCAGGACATTTTTTAATGCTAATTTTTAACATATAAATAACTAGTTATTTTTTTCTAGCTTCATATCATTTAAACATTTAATCAAATACTTTTTTTCTCATGAAAATTACAGGTGAATGTTTTTAAATTATAACCAAGGACAGAGACCTGTATCACACCACAAGAGACCTACCCATTGGTGAAAGGGACCAGATTTGTGGCTTCTAACAATCACTTCAATGTCCTTGGATCCAAGCCATCTATAAGGACATCATGCATAAGCATGTTCCTAACAAGCCCATGGCAACTTCTGTGGGTCACCTCTTGCCTTTCTTTATAAAATGTTTTCACAAAAGCAAAATGGATTCTCATGGTAAAAACACATAAAATACAGAAGTAAAATGACCATTCCCTCTTCTCTCCCCTCACTTAATTTCATAACCTTATATGAAGAAAACTGAACTGTTGCTTATTCTGCTGGATACTTTCTTATACAACTGTAACAACAAATATATATATATACATTATTTAGTAATGTATAATGGAAAGTCCTCCATATTACCTCCTGAAAAAAATACCAGATTTCTCTTCCATGTCAGTACACATTCTCTTCAATGGCTTCAAAGTAGTCCTGCTTTTACCACAATTTGCCTTATTATCCCCCTGTTGATGTATACTTAGATTATTGTTATTTTTTTTTTGCTTTTATAAACAGTGCTGCTATAAGCATCTTTTCATATGCATGTTCAAGCAAATGGGAAATAATTCATGTAGTATAGCTAGAAATAGGATTTCTACATTAAAATTCATGCACATTTTAAAATTCTGATGATTTTTTTTCTTCAACTTATATTTCAAGAGTGCACATGATAATAGTCTATAACCTACCTGTGCAAAGTATGACCCTATGACAAACAGAAGTGGAATGATTTGGGAACTTGTTAGAAATATAGAACCTCAGGCTCCATCCAGATCTAATTAATGAGATGTGGCCATTTAACTAGATTCCCCGATGACTCATATGCACATAAAATTTTGATAAGCACTGTTCTATATATTCTTTTCCTCATCCAAATAAGATATTGTCAGTCTTTTAAATTTTGTTCATTCCCCTTTAATTTACAAGTGCTAAAAATCTACTAATCTAATAATATTCCTTAGAATTTTTCTCTGGGATCTCTGCTCAATATATGTATTGACAATTACAGTAGCTGCCCTTTATGAATGTGAAAAATAATGTTTTCCCTAATCTTTTGATGTGTCTTTCATTCTCCAAGACTCCTTTTTAACTTCTAATCATTTGATATTATTATAATTATTTGATATATTCATCTGCCAGTTCTTTCTTCTTTCTCGGACATAACTGTTGCAGGTGGGGAGACCTAAACTTAGATCAAATGGATAGGCAAGTCCACAGACCATCTGGAGGTATTTAAGAGCCACCAGAGAAATGTGTGCCTCTTTTGAGAACTGCTGCTTCTGGGCAGTCTGTAACAGGGCATCCTGGGCCCCCTGCTTCAATTTTGTTGGGTGCTTTTCTAGTTGAGTTTGCCCTCTGTCTTCTACCTCAAGACAAAGAGCTGCTCTCACTCTGTCTTGGAAGAAGCCAGGCAGAGTTGTGCTCATTGGACTGGGTTGTTCCTGGATTATTGCCTAAGGTGACTCCACATGTACTGGCTTTTAAGCCCATCTATGACCTTTGTGCTGCTAATAAATATTTATTGAAGATCCAACTGCATCCCAGAATACGGTGCTTCATACACATCAATTGACTTAATCCTCAAAGCCTCCCTCTAAAATAGATACATTAGTCATTTTCCTGAATGGGAATTTGGAGACTGAATAAGTGCTAGCAGATGGTGGAATCTGACTTGATTCTTAAACGCCACCTTAGACCTCTCTTAGAGGTGACCAGTGGAATTATTGGGAGGATCAGCAAAGGTGTCAGCAGGACTGAGGGTTTTGCAGGCACAAAGTCACTTTGCTATTAAGTAGAGTATTATAGAAAGTGTTGACATTGATGGAGTTAGTAAATATAAAACTAAACCAAAATGGCTTAATCTGTAAACATAAGTGCATTCTTTGGTCTCTTTTGCTTATGTGGATACTCTGTGTCCTGGGGAGCTAAAGGATCAGAGTTGGCCCTAGCTCCTCTTCCTAGGTTTCCTGAAAGAATAAGACAAAGGAGAAAATAAACCATGATTCTTAACCCTTATAAAGAGGTTGCTGGAGACAGGGGTGCTGGGTCACCACTGAGTGGAACAAACCTTTGTGATCCTTCTTCAGCCTCTTCTGTGTCCCTTAGCTATGGGCTCTGTGTAGATGGTTCAAGTTGTTTACAAAACTGTCCCTCTAAGCTACTGGTCTTCCTTCTGTTTCTGATACTCGAACAACACAGGGATCACACAAATGTGTCCACCTGTTTGGAGGCTGTAGTGACTGCAGTTTTAAAGAAGACCCCAAATGAAGTCAACTTTAAATGAAAAATGCACACCTCTGCGTCAGTACTTTTAGGATGATTGGATCGATGGCGTGGACAAGACCTAGTGACTACTGACAAGGGAACCGTTTTACTCATTTATTAAAAGATTTCCTGAAAGCAAGAGAGTCTAGTTTCTAGACTCTATTCAATGCACACTCAGCATTCATTTATGGGCCAGAAGCACCTAGACAAAATGTGCAAGGCTTGCATTTCTTCAAAGGCCCCCTTGGGGGTCTTTTAAAATGTTGAGCTCCTCACAAACACACTTTGTACCTAAATATTAGTTAGCCACATTCTGTTGGCTCAATTGTCTTACCATGATGAAATACAAAGAGAAAGGGAAGGATGGTAATGTAAGTATGTGTTTTAAATGTACCTTCCCCTCCACGGAGGAAAAAAATAAAGGAAAGGAAACCATCCACTAAGGGATTGGCCCCTGTTTGACAATCTCTGACTTAGACTTCCAAGGAAATATTTGGTTGAAAATTTGTAGGGGAAAACAAAAGATCTTATGAGGTTATTAGAAAAAAGAATTTTCTTGTGAGATAAGGAAGAGGAACAGAGCTGGGAGGAATTAGTATATTTCCATATCCTGCTCTTGGGAAAAGAACCCAGAGGATTTCTACAAATGCAAAATGAAGTAATAATGGCTTGGACAATTTTTAAAATTTCTTATAGTAGAATACATAGCACTTGTTTAAATTGTCAGAGATGATTTAATAAAAAGGTAAAATCATGAATTTTATACGCATACAAAATGAATAAAATGCTAAGGAGCTTAACTCATTAGTTAATATGGGAAGCAATGAGATTCTAGAACTGATTCCAAGGAGAATTTAAAAGAGGCAGCATGCGGAGGCCATGAAATAAGTTCACCAATAGATGAAAAACCGGCTATTTCTCCAGGATGAGGGAGAGAAACAAATTGCGTCTCCACCAGACAGAATTTATTTACGGGTCTATTGACAAAAAATCTTTGCATCGCATCTGAGTGTTGGGACATAGCTCCAAGACAATGAGAGACACACAGGTCAGGGAAGCAGATAATGAAGGATGTGATCCAAGCAGAACATCGTTTTTCACTGAAGATATCTGGCAATCTGCTGGTACATTTCAGTCTTTTACAACATTTTTTTCCTATATAGATGGCTTAAAGCCAAGGCATAGCAGGATACTTTCCTGAATGATTCCTATGATTGTCTCAAGGTCTTCGTTTGTATATCTGATGCAGATGGAGGCTTATCAGATTAAATTTCATTCCAAATAGTGCAAGGGTACGCATTTATTTTTGGATGGTGAGGTTCAGTTTAATTTGTAGGAGCAGAACAACACAATGGCTGGTGAGGACTGGCTCCCATCTTGGAGCGTGTTTCCGTGGCTTAGGGAGAGCCCACTAGATGGGAGGGGAGACATCAGACCTGAGGGAGCGTGGGATGGAAGGGGGCAGAGGTTTTGTCTGAATCCTCAGTGGACTTGGCCTCTGGGATTGTCAAATGCAATCTTAAGAAGCCTTTTAAACATTTTCGTCATTTCTGGAAATTTATCTGTAGATTCTTCTAAATCCAGGAAAACATTATTTTTTCTCTTTTATCAGATCATCAGCTTCATTTGCGTCTTTACAGATGAGTCATTCATTTTCTGATTTTGTTCCTCTTTTGACTGCCTTCTCCAAGAGCTGCGGATACTTGACATTGAACTCCCTCCTCCTCATCTCTCTCTTTCTTTCTGTGACGTGGAGGATGGAACCCAGGGCGCACGCTAGGCCAGTGCTTTGTCACTGAGCTGCGTTCCCGTCCCTCTTGACTTGTTTTCTATAATTCTTTCTTTCATCCTGAGATTCAAATTCCTTTTCGACTGCCGCCAACAACAGTAAAGATATTGTTCAAATGTAGCTCTCATGTTCTGATCAAAGCTATTTTCTTCAAGGTGATTCATATCCTTTGGAAAATGTGCAAACATTTATGTCATTACTAATACACAAGTGATGTTTCAGCTGTACCCAAGACCAGGAGGAAAACCAGAGCAGAGAACTAATGAGCATTGTATGTGCTGAAACGATCTGGTAGTTACATTTCGTATTCACCACTTGGGAATGGGAGGCTGGGGTCAGGTTGAAAACCCAGAACACTGACAAGGTTCACCTCAAGTCTTTGGAGATTCCAACACTATCACCACCACCAGTAGCAATACCAGCCTGGAGAAATACCAAAACTGGACAGGAAAACCAAGCGCCTTGTATCTGGGAAAATTGAATGCTTTTCGGCCTTGGAGCTTTTCAGAGCCATAAAACTGCTTCTCTTGTGACTGAGAAACTCCATTGGTAGCTCTGATGAAAAGGTTTCTTGAGACAAATTCTTCTTTTAAAGGGCCTTGATTAGATTGTTCACCTTGAACTTAAAACCATGCTCCCCAATGAAGCTTTGTTCAAAATTGCATTATGGTCTTCCCAACAGGCAAAGCTCTCGGAGCTGGCACCTCCACTCCCTCAATAGGTCTGGTAAAGGGGTTTCACGTTTGCAGGGTGATTTATCAGGTTTGCAGGAGGATTCCATCTGCCTTTCAAAAAAACATCACGGGGCTGGGAATGTGGCTCAAGCGGTAGCGCGCTTGCCTGGCATGCGAGCAGCCCAGGTTCGATCCTCAGCACCACATACAAACGAAGATGTTGTGTCCTCTGAGAACTAAAAATAAATATTAAAATTCTCTCTCTCTCTCTCTCTCTCTCTCTCTCTCTCTCTCTTTAAAAAAAAAGAAAACATCACAGAGGGTGGTGCATGGAATGGGACTAGCTCTTTGTATTTATTTGGTCATTGATGTTTTTCTCTTCTTTCCCAGTTTTTTTTCACAAGCTTCATGCTGGCTTCAAAAAGCATCTTTCATTCCTTTTGCCCTGCAGCTTATCTGCTGAGGAATAGACCATCCTGCCCAGTAATCTAAAGAATCAAGACTCCCGCATGATTGGTGCAGTCTTGAGCTCAAGCAGCCTGGCCTTGAACTCCACTCTGGCTTTCACTAGCCATGTGACCTGGGACCAGTCACTTCATTACTCTTCACTTAGTTTCCTCATTTGGAAAACAGAGAAGATATAACATTAGTGAGTATTCCAGGGGGTTATTTTAGAAACTAAATGCACTCACTTTTATAAAGTGTCTGAGGACACAGCTTGGCATTCAGTGCAAGTCACATAGGTATACTTAAATTAAATAACTAAATTGTAATAATTGCTTTTCACTGTAAAGAGTGGGAAAAAGTCTAAACATTCATCAGTATGAAGTTGGTTCTACACAGTGCATTTATACAGGAGTATATAATGCAACTTGTCCCCTGAAAAAGAATGGGACACAGTCCCCTGTCTTACATGTATAGATGTCCAAGAAAAAATAATACACACACATATACATGTCTACATAGAAAATGAGGTCTGGAAAAACATGCAGGTAACTATTATTTACCATCACTTCTGAGATGCACAAAGAGAGCTGGGAATTTGAAAGATGTCCTTTGTATTATATACCCCTTTGGTTCCATTAACAATTTTAATCTGGCTTTCAAATTTTGTTAATTGTAATTTTGTTAAGAGAAAAAAGGATTATTGAAAAAAAATCAAGGACATGTACTTAATTGTGTCATCTGAGAAAATAAAGACAAATGTTAGAGATTCTGAAGTGCTTTGCTGGCGTCTTTTTGTACTAAACACAACTCTAGTGTTTTCTCTGGGAACTGGAGCATCTCTGAAGATCCTCCACTCTCTTCTCCAAACCATGATTTCGGGCCAGGACACATGGATAACATTTACCACTACCAGGCATGGTAGTGCACACCTGTAATTCTACCAGCTCAGGTGGTTAAGGCAGGAGGGTCCAAGTTCAAAGCTAGAAACCTAGAAACTTGGTGAGAACCTGTCTCCAAATAAAAAATAAAAAGAGCTGGGGATGTGGCTCAGTGCTTAAGTGTGTAATGATACTATTAAATCACTATAGTCACTCCTTAGAGTTAAGCTACAAACTGTGGACAGGGATTATAATAAAGAGGGAATCCTTTTGCATGGAAAGCTGAAGTTAAATACTTGAAGGGGCTGGGGGTTGGGGAGCTACAGTAGTGGAAGTGGACTTCAGAGATGGCAACCAGTAGTGAAAGACTATTGCTTGGTTGAAACTGGCCTTGACTCTGGCACTCTTGCATGTTCACCTAGGAAGTGAGTTCACATCTCTGAGCCTCGTTTTCCTACCCCGGAAAATGAGGAGGATAAGATTCATTTGTATGACAATGTATAAACAACTTGTTTTGATCAATCTACTATCTATCTGCCATTGATCTATCTTCAGAGCCTAAAATAACACCAGACATACAATAGGTCCTCAATAAATCTTTATTGAAAAGGGAATTAAATGAGATAATATCAAGTTACCTGCATGTTGGCGGTAGCCAGTGTATCTTAGTTCTCTTCCTTTGTTCCTGCAAGGCATTTGGTAAGTTTCTTTCTGGCATGTTCTTCCTGAAGAGAGGTTTATGGACTGAGGCAAGGATAAGCAATGGCTTCAATGACTAGAATCAAGGGTGAGTTAATGGGTCACTGTTAATCTGGCTGTGGGTTTCAATCCTTACCACAGGACTCTGTCCTTTTTACTTATTAAACATTTTTGTTGGGGTTAGGGATAGCTCAGTTGATAGAGTGCTTGCTTCACATGCACAGGCCCTGGGTTCAATCCACAGCATCATAAAAAAATCTTTTTTTTTTATGTACCTGGGCAAAAGCATAAGTCATGTGGTTCATTAGATATTTGTATAATACCAACGTGATAGCAAGGGAATATTTGGGAAAAATTTAGATTTGGGTTGCGGTTAACATGAGGGACAGAATTGGGATGAGATTTAACTGGATAAATCTAAGGACTTGCATTTGGGTGTAAAAAAATCCTAAGGCATGTAACCATGGTGGAGGAGACTTGAAGTCACTGAGTTGTTATCTTGGATGCACTCAGCACGTACCAACTTCAAAGACTGTTTATATCAATCAGGTCTTGGACCCTTGAGTAGCATTAATGGAAACGAGGCATCAACTGAAGCTAGGGCCTGGTTCCAACTGATTGTCAGTTCTGAAGGGCTGTATTCTCCTCGCAGGGTCCTGGTTCAAACACAGCCTGCAAAAATCACATTGAGCTTAGAGATGATTGACTGATCAGGATCATGGAGGGACGTGACATGGTGTATGAAGGGTGATTGAAGAAACTGGGGAGACCTCTCTGAGAGGAAAAAACTGCAAGATAAGGTGTGGCTAGGCTGGAATATGGCAAAGAAGTTAGATGTGAACTGTGACGCACCGATATGGGGAGGTTAATGGACAGATCAATTTTTGTCTGGTTATAAGGGAGATTTTTTCTGTAAAAAGATGGCATTTAAACCATAATGACCTTTTTCCCCCCACCCCCCACTGGAAGAAGGAGGCCCGTCCTTTTTAAAAGATCACAAAATAAAAATGGTGGAATATAACATGGCTAGTACTTTGAAGCCTGTTAAAACTCAAGCCTGCTAGGGCATTGCGGGAACCAACGTTTTGAGTTTAAATAGTTCACTGACTTTGGCAGAAGATCACACAGAGGTTGATCCATAGCTCCACGATGAAGTTCTAGACAGGATGGCACCTACATTAAATATTATTTAAGGCTCTTTTCAGGTTGGAGAGCCCATTATTTAATGAATGAAAAAAAAAAAAAAAAAAAAAAAGCACGGACTCTATTGTGATGGTAGCTCAATCCCTAACCGGGGTCCTGAGCCTCCTGTGCATATGAGTGTCAGCGCCAGCCTTCCGTCGTGGGTCAGGCCCTGCCCACAGCTGTTAAGTGGAATGGAAAGCCATGCAGTTGCTAAGCAACCGAGGTTTGGATAAATATACCTTCCTTTTTCAGTGTACCAGATAAGCAGATAAACAAACATTTTCTTGACTAGGACTTGATCTTACCCTGTGGATACGCACAAAAATGAATGAAAAAAATCAAGGCAGATATTTAGGTAATTCAGGGCAAAACTTTCCATGGGCAAATCATCTGTTTTTTTTTTTTTAAAAAAGCCCAAGTGACTGGGCCAACGGGAGTGATGTCTTTGGTTCTGCACTTAGTGAGTGTGACCAAGTCCCAGAATCCCATGTTTCTCCCTAAGAAGGTGGAATACAGAGATAAAGACCATGAGACTGGTGGTGGGTGGGCCACTGTATTTCTTCTGTCACTTAATCACCTTGGCCGTGCAGTTGGTGTGTGAGCTGGGGTGACTTTTTTTAGATCTTGGGCCACAGGCAGTAGTTGCTCACAGGACAGTGAGGTCAGTTTCTGGCAGCAATGAGTGGTTGTTTCCCCAACCAGGCTCTGAACTCTTTGAGGACATTTATTTTTGTTTTCCACTGGGTCCAGGAAGCCTATCGTAAGAGATATTAATTTATTACGATTACAAAGCCATCCTTGAAATCATGTCTATTCACTTAGGCTTCCTAACTGTATGGGCAATAAATACACACCCTAAATATACATAATTGTATGCACATCCAATCAAGATACTTGAAATGATGCAAATGGATCCTCTGAATACATTTATTACGACACTCTAAAGCTTCAGCCAAGAAAAGCATTTTTCATGAAACAGTGCTAAGATTTTGATATTCATTTATCTAATTTTAGCAAACCATTAAACTCGAAACTTTTTCAAAAATTCACAGACGTGTTTGCATTTGAAAGATGGCAAAGTTTCAAAACATTAAGGGTCTCTGTTGCAACATTTTTTCTTTTCTGATTTAAAAAAAAATAACATATTCTTTTCTAATGGAGAAAATAATGATCGTTTATGATCATAAGAAAGGCCAGCGGTGCTTCCAGTCCCTCCTTCCCAGGGAAGGCGACGGCACTTTCCGAGTTCAGCTAAAGAGCAGTGCCTCTCGCTGTCCTCGGGGCTGGAGTGAGAAGACGCCATGATCCCCGAGGCCACAGGGCTCAGTCTTCCCTGCTGCAGAGCCACCCAGGGGAGGGGCTGGCAGCTGAGAAGCCTGCAAAGGCTGCGGAACTTTCCCTCCATTTCCCCTCCGCACATCCCCATGGACTCAACAGAGCCACTCCCAGCCCACCCTTCACTCTTGTGATTTCTAGGGGTTCTGCATCACCAAGAGCCCTGGAAGCCACCAGATCCAAGAGGCACGTGAGCCAGCTGTGGAGGGCTTTCTCTTAGCCTCGAGGGGCAAGTTATTTGAGGTGGGAAAAGCTGGACAAGATAAATACATGATGCAACTCAGATTGTCTGAAGGTCTCTGGTAATAGGAAGCTCTCTTCCCCTTAAAATGCTCCGATTAGAGGTCTTAGCTCACCACGCCGTCACAGGTAGGGAACAGGCATCTCTATCATTCTTTTTTTTTTTTGGTACCCGGGATTGAACCCAGGGAGTGCTCAACCACTGAGCCACATCCCTGCCCCTTTTGGTTTTTTATTTTGAGACAGGGTTTCGCTAAGTTGCTTAGGGCCTCCTTAAGTTACTGAGACTGGCCTTGAACTTGTGATAGTCCTGCCTCTGCCTCCCAAGCTACTGGGATCACAGGCGTGTACCACTGTGCCCGTCGACTATCATTCTTATTGAGAGATCAAGAAACGAACATGCAAAGAGGTCAATGACTGAGTTCAAGATTGTTTTTTTTTTTTTTTTCAGCTTGTTGGACACAAAACTATTACTTTACCTTTTTGAGAGTGTCTGTTTAGAGAAGATGAAATCAGAGGTTCCATTTAATTAATTGAAATTAATTATTTTATGGCTTAAGGGATTAAGCCTGAGGTCTAGTACAAGCTAGACACAGGCTCTGCCATTGAGCTATGCCCCCAGCCCCAGCTTCCTTCTGTTCCCATGTCCACCCTCCTACCTTCCTGTCTTCTTATACAGCACTGCATTATATTAGTTATTATTAATAATCTAGAGATGGTGTAAGGTATATTGAAGCTATGCATAGGTTATACGTAACTGTGACATCATTTTACATCATAGACTTGAGCACATGGGATTTGAGTATGAATGGGGGCTGGAACCAATCCCTTGACACTGTATTTACGAAAATCTGATTGGAAGCCAGCCTGAGTACCTACTAACGAATATATACTATGGCTCTGAAATTTGTAATAAGTAATTCTCTTTTAGGAAGGAGGTCTGTTATGATGCTCAAATGATTCTACGTACTTATAGAGATGAGAATATTTTAGCTTTCAGAATTTAAAGAACATGTAGGCTTCTCTTAGGAAGATGCAGTGCCCGGGAAAAACAAGAAGCACAAGACCAAGATATTTGTATGCTCACACAGGAGAATTTTTAAAAATCCTATTAATTCTTCGTTTGATACGTTGTCTTAGTAACTATTTCAAGATGTTCAATGCTTGCAACATAATTCATAGCTTTACCAAGACAGGAGAAAAATAGAAAGAGATGGGTCCTTAAAATACCTTTGCCAATGAAATGAATTGAATTGCTTTGGATTCCAGTCATTTTATTTGGGGCTGTTAAGGATGATATGGGGCACAGGGAATCTTTGTGCTTTCGCTTACATTTCCATCCTTTCACAATCGTGAGTTCGTGTTAGAGGCTCATCCAACCTCCTTGAGCTCCAGATCCAAGGCAGGAAAGACAGGCACAAGGACCTGCTGAGGGCCATTACCAAGTAGGTATGACGCATCGTGATCCTTGCCAGTGTACCCCATGTTAAATGGACTTGACTTGGAAATTTGCTGCGTCCTTGCTTGTGTGTTTGAGAAAGGTGACCCTGCTCAATCACCAGGGTGGATCCAGGATTAGGGTGTATTCCTACAGGAAGTATCTCCGTCCTTGGGTTTAGGGCGTGACAATAGGAGTTTTAGGGAAGTTGAGGTTGAAGATTATTGATGCTGGGATTAGGGTGTTCCTGCTGCTTGTTCCCGTTGAGTTCTCGTGAGATTAAAATGGGACTTGAAGAAAGCCTCGTGGAGTAGGATTTGGGATCGGACATATTGGAATTGCCCCTGAACGTGTGTGGAGGCTGGTGTGAGATCGGGAATAAAGAATTGCTGTTTGAACCTACAAAGCTGTGGTGCCTCCTGATTCTGGTGCCCCCCAAGACATCGGCAAATGGTGGCCCGTACGGGGATGTCTGAAGCTTGGGGGTAAGTGAATTTGCTCGATCCCGAAGGAGAGCAAAAAAATGGGTGACCATTCCAAAAAACAACGTGTTCTTGTTTTGATTTATTTTGTTTTTATTTCAAGTTGCCTGTTCCTAGAACTTTCTCAGGCAAACTGGGGAAAATGGTTGACTCAAGGTTTGAAGTTGTTCACCTCCAAGGAAAAGAAATTGTTAGAGGAAGGAGGCACCCCAGTGAGACCAAGAACAGCTAGGACATATGTTGATACGATACAAAAATGTAGCCCATGGCTTTTTAGAGAGGAGTTATTAAGTATATCAATGGGGCCATCATGGTATCCTGTAGAAGGATTTTTCTTCAATAAGAAAGAGATGGCTAGTTCTGTTTATTACGCTTGTCTAAGATCTTGGTTTTTACAGACATCTGATTTATTACCAAGCTAAAGTGTTAAAATATCAACCACTAAATATGAAATCAAGTACTCTTTACTTATTAAGTTCCATAAGGTAATATATTTAAACATTATGTGTGTTTGCATAAATTGGTAAATGGAAAAAGGTTTAATATTGCTTTGGTCTGTGTCTTTGCTGAAACAAGGTTACTAAATGTTAAGATTCTATCATGTGTAATTTATATACAAATAGTATAAGAAGTTTCAGTTGGGTTTCAATTACAGTATAATAGTACCTTAGAAAACATGAAAATATTTCATCTTATTAAAGTGGAGTAATTTGTCTAAATCAGAAATTTTATAAGGGTTGTTTTAGAATGTGAATTTATTAAAAGGGTTAACGGTTAAAAAAGAGAAAAATATTCAAGATGTGGAAATATATTTTTATATAAAAGGTTAAAGAAAAAAGAAATGTTTCTAGATGAGATAATCTCTGTGTGGTAAAGTAAAAAGTTGTCAAATGCTATTTAAAAAGATTTTGAGGAAACTAGACTTACTTTAAAGCTTGAGAAAGGAAGAAAGAAGAAAAAAGGTATTTGTACATGGCAGATTGAGACAAAGCTTCTTAATGGAGTAAAAAAGAGCCTTTAGTTGAAGGGCAGCCATGTAAACTAATATTAAGCGATTTAAACAGAATATAAGCCTCGTTTAAAAGAGTAAAGCTGTAGGTGGTGAAAAGTACATTTAAAAGTACAGTATAGATGATAATTGAAAGGCTTTAAAAGGTTAAATTGAAGGTGGTCGGGATACCCTCATGGTGGAAAAAAGATTGCTTTACTCATCAAACTATTAAAATGTACTAGTTATTAAACCAAAAAGAGGGAGATGAGATAATCTTTGTGTGGTAAAGTAAAAAGTTGTAAAATGTCTAAATAAGTTGCAAAAGGCTTTAAAAGGTTAAATTGAAGGTGGTTAAGATGCCTTCATGATGGAAAAAAAAACATGAAAATGGGAAGATAATAAGATAAAAGATTTAGATAAAGAAGATTAAAAATTTGAAGTGGAAAACTTCAAAAACAGAAGTACAGAAAGGTAAAAAAAAGAGAAGATGTAGAAAGATAAAAAAGATATAGGAAGATAAAAAAGATGTAGAAAGACAAGAATTTTAAACCCACAAAATAGGAAACAAAAGAAAACTAGGAGAGAAAAAAAGCAACTAAGGGTAAATATAAAAACCTTAGAAGAAAACTAGAAGATAGGAATAAGATAGAAAATGGTTGAAAATGTTAAGTAAAGGTATTTCAAATAGAAAATACAAAAGGCTAAGACAACTATAGTTTAAAACCACATCTAAAAATTAAAAGGACTAAAGTAATTCTAAAAACTAAGGCAGAATGCTTTTGAAAGACTTAAATTTAAAAGGATCTTAAAGGGGTATATATCCCCCAAAGATAAATTTAAAATAACCCTTTTTTACTCTAAACCTTTTAAATTTGGATTCATCAGGACTTAGTGCTGCGGAAAGACATATGTATCCGAAAAATGTACATAAGCCTAAGGTACTTTGGAAAGATATTCTAACAGGACAATGGAAAGGTCCCGACCCAGTTATTGTCTGGAGTCGGGGTTCCGTTTGTGTGTTCCCACAGGGAGAACAGCAGCCGATTTGGATTCCAGAGAGGTTAACCAAAACAATTTCTACAGAAAAAGAAGATGATTTGACTGAAATCCATAACAGCTGATATCCAGAGCTCCAGCTTGGCTATTCTTACATCTGCGACAGTGATTAACCACGGTGCTTTTTTTCAATATCTATTTTATTATTGCATTTTTCCCACATCATAAAGTTCTATTTTATTTTTTGAGCTCATACAAACCTAGGTTAATGTTTTTCTGATCAGTTTTGTTTTTTGACTGTGTTTTATTTTTTGACTGTTTTTAAACATTGCAATGGAGATTTCACTTAGGTATAGCTACAAGGCCTTTACTTATTATTGTCTTATGTGTTGTATGTTATGTGTGTACTGTTTTGTGTTGCATGTCAGTATGTGTGTATGTCCATATTTTTATTTGAGGAGCGCTCATGAAAAAATGGATCCGAATTTTTTTTTTTTTATTCACGTGATTTAAGTGGTTTAATCTAAATTAGGTAAACAGCTGTTAATGATTGTTTTCAAAGGTGGTTAACAGATCTGTTTGCTTGCTATTGTTTTTAAAAGTGATTAACAGATCTGTTTGTTTACTTTCACTTTTCCTTTTCATTATATTTAATAATTCTGTTCAGGATAATGTCTCTTTAACATCATTGCCAGAATTCCCATCTCCATCCCAGTGCCTGTGAAGACTAAGAAAACCAAACTACAGCTTCTATGATCACAATAAACTGTATAAACTGATGCATCAATGAATATAACTCAACAAGTAATGCTCAATCAAGGACTTGATTTACTTTGGGAGGAAATGGACATATTGATAGACTCTTCCACTTTGAACTGCCTGCAGAACTTGCCTGGACTATGTATCAGTTGCATGCATTGTGAATTATCGTCTGGTGCAGCGAATTGTGGTACTGCTGGCATATTTTTGCTGATGGTGTCACCAGTGATGCAATTTCCTTGCCAGCGCACCCCATGTTAATTGTGGTAATGCTGGCATCTTTGCTGATGGTGTCACCAGTGACGCAATTTTTCCAAAGGAGCCGTCAATTGGCTTGGTGTCGTGGCATTTCTGTGTCTTCTTCCCTTCTACTAGTGATGGTCTAAAATTTGGGGGCCAACAGAGGTGAGGCAAGAACCTCACCCCCCCCACTGGCACCTAGGTTAAATTTGGGGGCCAACAGAGGTGAGGCAAGAACCTCACCCCCCCACTGGTGCTTAGGCCTATCCACAAGCATGGCTGAATGCTGGACCGGTAGTCAGTGACGGGTTGATCTGGTTGCAGTGGATTCAACCTAAGACAGGAAGTTGACGCCCAAAGGTCAGATCTCCCATGACGGGTAAGAACCACATGTTGAATTGGACAACCTACCAGGCACAGTCCTAAGCCACATTGCTTGTTGTTTAATTAATCAGAAGGGGGGAGATGCTGAGGGCCATTACCAAGTAGGTATGACGCATCGTGATCCTTGCCAGTGTACCCCATGTTAAATGGACTTGACTTGGAAATTTGCTGCGTCCTTGCTTGTGTGTTTGAGAAAGGTGACCCTGCTCAATCACCAGGGTGGATCCAGGATTAGGGTGTATTCCTACAGGAAGTATCTCCGTCCTTGGGTTTAGGGCGTGACAATAGGAGTTTTAGGGAAGTTGAGGTTGAAGATTATTGATGCTGGGATTAGGGTGTTCCTGCTGCTTATTCCCGTTGAGTTCTCGTGAGATTAAAATGGGACTTGAAGAAAGCCTCGTGGAGTAGGATTTGGGATTGGGATCGGACATATTGGAATTGCCCCTGAACGTGTGTGGAGGCTGGTGTGAGATCGGGAATAAAGAATTGCTGTTTGAACCTACAAAGCTGTGGTGCCTCCTGATTCTGGTGCCCCCCAAGACATCGGCAAGGACCAGCTTAATCTTTGGATCTGGACTTTGAAGGTTGGTGTCAAAATAATGGTGTTCATCACCCACATCACCGAATCCCATAATCCCAGGGCGATCTCAGAAAAATCCACCAGAGGTGAAAAAGAAATAAAGAAATGAAGCCACAAAACGCCCCCAGAAGCCAGTCACCGCTTTCTTGTGGTCTCTTTGTAAGGTTTGTTGCTGAAGGGCCCAGAGGTGAAGGTGACCAGGTCGGTTCCTGGCAAACTTCAAAGGCTTATTCAAAACTCCCAAACCTGCCCTTTGTTAACCCTCTTTTTAGATGAGGCTCTTGTGGCAGGTCCTGTTGGTCGGATGCTCCTCTTAGTTCTGTTTCCCTGCCGTCCCCATGACAGTTTTGAAGGCAGACATTTCACTTTCAGGAGCATTTTGTCTAGCCGAGGGTGATGATATAATGGCACAGGGCCCATGAAACAGCAGAATTCTGCTAGGTGACCTTGCTGTCCCCATCACAGGGATAGATGTGCTTGGCAGGGTCTTTCCCCTCACTTCTGCCTCGCACGCCGACGTGACAGCTGTAGCTCTTTGGCCACCACGAGGCTTCTAACATAAAGGCCAAGAAACGCTGGGTGACACAGGTCACCCGACTGATGTCAGAAGCCTCTTCTCTCCACATTTTCAACATGAGAAAATAACCTCTTCTTTGCTTACCATACTATCAGTTGGGCTTTATGTGATTGGCAAGAGCTATCCCCATCTGATGGGGCGTTTGGCAGACATCCTAATCCCCACAGCACCCGCAGGGCACCCACAGGGCAGCCGTTCTCTTCCTGTTCCTTAAGCCAGGAAACCGGGGTGGGAAGAATCTAAACAACTCTTTAAGGCTACCTGGGCCTCAGTCACTTCACCTGCATTCTTGGTTTTGATGCAGTGTTTCTTTTTCTGGCCGCACACCAATGCTCCAAGCGCTCATTGCTCTTCATGGCCCTGAGTCGCCTTCTCTGCACAGGTGGACCTGTGTCAGATCGTTCCCAGGAGGAGATTCAGGTTGGATCCCAACCTGCCTTGCCGCGTCGTCCCCACTCCCCCACCTCCACTGTCTCTTCTGTAAGACTTTGGGCTGGATCCAAGTTGGAGCATCTCTTCCAGCTTTGTGACGGCACCATTGTCTCACAGGAGACAGGTGAGCTGCCCCAGACCAGGGCTTCTGTCTTTTCTTTTCCAAGCCCAGACTTTAATTCTTCAGCATAAATACCGAGGAGTGGGTCATATGGTGGTTCTGTGTCTAGCCTTTTGAGAAATTCCTATACTGATTTCCACACCGATTGCACTGATTTGCAATCCCTCCAAAGGTATAAAGGTGTGAATTTTTCTCCACATTCTCTCCAGCATTTGTTATCATTTGCATTCTTGATGACTGCCATTCTGACTGGTGTGAGATAAAATCTCAGTGTAGTTTTGATTTGCATTTCCCTAATTGCCAGTGATGTTGAACATTTTTTTTTTTCATATAATTGTTGGCTATTTATAATTCTTCTTTTGAGAAGTGTCTGTTTAATTCATTTGCCCATTAAATAATTGGATTATTTGATTTTTAGTGCAAAGTTTTTTGAGATCTTTATATGTTTTAGATATTAATTCTCTGTCAGAAGAGAAGCTACCAAAGATTTTCTCCCATTCTGTGGGTTCTCTCTTCACATCCCTAATTGTTTCCTTTGCTGTGCAGAAGGCTTTTAATTTGATACTGTCACATTTATAACTCTTAATATTATTTTCTAAACTTTAAGGTCCTATTGAGAAAGTTGTTGCCTGTGGCTAAAAGCTGGAGTGTTATTTTTTCCTAGGAATTGTAGTTTCTGGTCAAATTCTGAGGTCTTTGATCCATTTTGAGTTGACTTTTGTGCAGGGTGTGAGATAAGGGTCTAGTTTTATTTTTCTACAAGTGGATAACCAGTTTCCCCAGCATCATGTATTATATATATAAAATCTGTCTTTTCT
Organism: Urocitellus parryii; assembly: GCF_045843805.1. NCBI lineage: Eukaryota > Metazoa > Chordata > Mammalia > Rodentia > Sciuridae > Urocitellus > Urocitellus parryii. The sequence goes on along the minus strand of NC_135538.1, from coordinate 146,788,892 downwards.
CCAGTGAATGTTTTTGGCACCTTTTGTCAATCAAGGATCAGATGATGGTATCTCCATGGGTTTGTCTCTGTGACTTCTATTCTGTACCCTTGGTCTATGTGTCTGTTTTTATGCAGTACCATGCAGTTTTTGTTACTATTGCTCTGTGGGATGTTTTGAAGTCAGATATCGTGATGCCCCCAGTATTGTTTCTTTGGCTTAAAATTGCTTTGGCTATTCTGCGTCTTTCATTCTTCCAAATGAATTTTGGGACTGTTTTTTCTAGTTCTGTGAAGAATGTCAGTGGTATTTGGATGGGGATTGCATTGAATCTGTATATTGCTTTTGGTAGTGTGGCCATTTTAACAATATTAATGCTGCCTGTCTATGAACAGGGGAGGTATTTCTATTTTCTAGTGTCTTCTTTAATTTCTTTCTTCAATATTCTATAGATTTCATTGTGGGGGTCTTTCACCTCCTTGGTTAGATTTATTCCTAGGTATTTTATGTTTTTTGAAGATTTTGAGAATGGAATTGTTTTCCTGATTTCTTTCTCGGCAGATTCACTGTTGGTGTATAAGAAAGCTATTGATTTTCATGTGTTGATTGTGTAACCTGCTACTTCGCCAAATTTGTTTATTAGCTCTAGGAGTCTTTGGGTGGCTAAAACTGAAGGGCATTTTACCTGAAGGGCATTTTCTCAATTTTGAGGATGGAGCCTATGTTTTGATTGATACTCAGGGCACAGAAGAAGGAGATGAAGTCTTGTGCCCACCTAAAGTGCAAGTAAAATAGAAAACCCCATATAAAGACCAGATCCTAAAGGGGTAGATCTTCAGTGAGTGAAGGGGAAGAGAAAACAAGATTCCCATACAATGTTGGTGGGAGAACGAAACTGTGAGCCCCTCTGGAAGATGGTCTGGCAGTTTCTTAGCAAACTAAACATCACCCTACCCTGTGGTCCAGCAACTCTACTTTTGAGGTCTTTGTCCAAGAAAAACAAAATGTCCCCAAAATTACTTATATGGTAATGTTCACAGAAGCCTTATTTATAATAGCCCTAGACTGGAAACAGCCCAAATGTTCATCAACACAGAACGGATAAACGGGTTGTGGTATATGTACACAACAGAATACTAGCCAGCAGCAAAAAGGAGCGCAGTCCAGATACACACAACAGCATGACGAAATCCGAAAACATTAGACCAAGGGAAAGAAGCCTCACTCAGAAGAGCACAAATGATGTGATTATATTTATACAAACAGAGCATGCCAAGCTACTCGAGTAAGGAAAATAATCAGAAAAATTGATGCCTCAGCTGGAGCTGCGGCAGGCAGTGGCTCTGAACAAGGGACATAAGAAAACTTTCTGGGGTCCTGTTAATGACCACTGTCTTGATAGTTTGAAACTTACACATTGATAAACCTAAAATATGTGTATTTCATGGTGTTTAGATTATATCCTCCAAAAAGAGAACTGTAAACAAATATTGACTCAGTTAGTAGTTTGTGTGCTGAAATTCTTAGGAGTGAAGTGTCGCTTCAAATGCATCAAAAGACAAGAAGTGGGGAGGAATAGAGGCACGAGGAACAGGTGAGAAAAACAAACATATTAAAGGGGAATTTCATGATAAGTTAGTGAAGAAAAGAAGACAGTTTGGAAAGGTGTCAGTCTTGACTGTGAAGGTCAGTAGAAAGCAAAAATAATTCAATAGTTCAGTAAATCATTTGAAAGTCCAAATAGCTTGGTGCCAACTCTGGGGAGATCCCCTCTGGCTGCATTACATCACGGGGATGACATCCTGGCAGGAGTGCATTGAGAGGGAGAGGTCACATGGAGATAGGGAGACTGGGGAGGGGCCAGCTTTGCTCTTGTGTAACAGCCCTCTCTTGAGAAATAACCAGGGTGCTTGGTTTTTTTTCTGAGCGTAGCCTGCCCAGTGACCACTCCTCACTAGGCCTCGCTTGTTGAGGGTCCACCCCCTCCTCACTGCAGGACACAGGGGGCCAAGGTTCCATGGGAACTGCTGCAGGTCAAACCACATCCAAGTCATAGCGGACTGGATGATGACTCTGTATGACGTGGGACCACTCATTTCTTCTACCTGGGCCTCAATTTTCTCACCTGTAAGTATCATCACTGACCCATGGATTCCACGAGTTCTCTCCTGTGTGTCTGGCCTATACACACTCTCTCTGATCATCCAAACACCTGAAATCTTTTGTGTCTGTTTCTGCAGTCAGTTGTATCTGCTGGCTCCCACTCCTGGCACCCTGGCGATCCAAATCCAAGGTCCCGTCCAGGCTAGTTCAACCTTATGCCACGTTCTACCCAAGGTCATTTACTGACACCGTGCACCAACCAGTGGATTCAGAGACTCCGTTTTACTCTAATCCAACACAACCACCTAATCTCATTTCATTCGTCCAATCCCTCTCAATCCATCCAGTCCCATTTAATTCAGCAGGGCATTCACCACGTCCAAGCTTTGTGTAAATGACAAGACAATAAAAGGCCATCCTAATCCTCCCAGAGTCCTGGTTTGATTGGGAGATGGTCAGGTCAACAATATAACAGGCTCCTTTATAACAGAAGTGTTCAGAAGCTCTAGAAATGCAGCAGAGGAGGCAGGGATGACTCTTCCTTGGTAGACTGTATCACCACTCGCCGACGTCAGCTCGACCCCCAAGGCAGGCCTGCTGTGAAACATGACAACGGGCTTCGTGAAGTCGTGTGTATTATATCCGTGTACAAGTTCACGAGCAGTGTGTGCTTTCTGTTTTTCCTCCTCCATCCTGCCCAGCTACCTTTCAGCTAGTTTCTGCTGGGCTGTCCTGGGTCCTGTAGAGCAGATGACATGACACAGCTGCAGCCAGCCATGATGCTGTCAGGGCTGGAGGAGGATTCAAGCTGTGCCAAGCCTCTGAGATCCGTTCACATTGCACACCTCCAAGGGCTGATCAGGGATGCTGGGTCCAGTGTCCTCTGCAAGGAAATGCACGACAATAGTTTAATATGATATTGAGGAGCTGGGCCACCAGAGCCACATTCTCTGTGAACGCAAGGCAGCTCCTAGAAAGGACAGAACATGACCTTGATGAGTCTTAATTTGTTCCAGAGAATGCATTTTTGGTCACTCGGCAAGTGAGACGTTACTGTTGCCTTGTGATCCTCTTAAATTAGTTGCCACGATTACAAAACTTCACTTGTTATAAACAAAGACTCTTCTGGTCTTTTAGGTAGCTTCATCCTGAAGAGGCAGATCAAACACTCAAACTTTATACAGCTTTTAAAAATGTTTTCTTTTTCTTTTTCTGGTTGTTCAGCTTTCTGTAACGTGGGTGACCTAGTCTGTCCAGACGGGTCCTTTGAGTTTCCTAAAAAGAAAACACCAGTGTCTCATAGGAAATGTGGGATATTGGTGTGGACAGGTATCTTGGGGGCAAAGTTGGCTAATTATTACTCTTGGGGGCTCACAAAACATATTCCACAATTTTGTTCAGGGGGCAACCCAAGCATGTCATTAGGCATCTCATGGATTTTCTTCTCCTAACCTCTTGTGACTGTGCAGAAACAAGACAGAACAATTCTACAGAGTGGCACGTTTCTAAATAGGTGGTGTTTTAATTCATGACCGTGAGGCTTCTGGGCCTTGTGAGCTGTCCAAAGGTCTGGTTCTCTTAAGTCACCCACACTCCTAGGTCTTCATTATAGAGCTTCTTCTCCCTCCTCAAAGCATAACGTTCTGGTCCTCATGAAACTATGATTCTGGGAACAGGGAAGACTTGAAATCAATCAGCCAGTAAATATACTCTTCAGGTAGGTGATCAAGGCAACGAATGACACGAATTTTGTGGGGACCAAACATTAAGTCCTTAACAGTCTCCTTCCCTTGGACTTCCTTTCTTCTCCTTATCCAAGCTCAGCCCTCAAGCCCCTCCTGGTTGTCATTAACACTTGTGCTGAAGGTGACCTCATCTGGTTCGTGGGTTTCAAATCCATCTGTGTCTGCACGTCATACCCAATTGTCAGAATAGGCTGGAGCTTTCTGCACACTTCCTTCCAAGCTCAGTGATTTGGAGCAGCACACATTTTGTGTCTTTCACTTTGAAATGTCCATCACAAATCAGCAAGGACATCTGCTCACTTGGTCACTCAGGGCCTACACCTCCATCACCTGGCCAGGAAAACAGGACATAGTGAATCATACTGTTAAAGATTAAGCCTTGAGCTGTCCGTCACTTCTGCTCTCATTTCACTGGCTAAGGCATGTCACATGGCTATGCCTAACTTGGAGGAAGTACAGGCCTACCCAGCTGCAGCAGAGCCAGCCATATTGGTGAGTTCTCACTGTTTTGTCTCAGACCCTGATATCTGCTGAGCTCTAGACCAGTGTATCAAACTGACCCTTGGCATCTTCTTCCAGGTAGTTAATAGGCACTTCAAAGTTACTGTACCCAAATCAGAATCTTCAGTTTCTTTCCCCCTCATCCTCTATATGGCCAAATCGACTACCGAGTCCCTGTCTGTCATTGTGATAAATAGAACTGTAGTGTCTGCTACGCAGGCTTGGAGTCATCTTTGGGTTCTTTCTGTTTCTCAAACCCCACCTTACCTAAAAATCCTACTGCCTCTGTCATTAAAATACATGCAAAATATGACCTTTTCTCACCTCTTTATTATGACCATTCTTGTCCAAACCACTGTCCTCTATTTCACAGGTGAATGCAGGTGCAATCTACCTGGCTTCCTGTTCCCTGTCTTCCCCCCATCCCCCACCCCCGCAGTCTACGCTTCTCGGTGCAGGCAGAGGAATCCCATCCAAACACCATCATATCATGATCCTCCTGAGCTCAAAACCTGTTGGTGGCTCCCTGTCTCACTGGCCGTAAAATCCCGAGTCCTTGTCACGGCCCCCAAGGTTCCACGTGTTCTGCTCCCCGCCTCCTCCCTAACACGCCCCCCTCCCCTCCCCCTGCTTTCTCCACTCCGGCTGTACTTTCTTTCTTGCTCTTCCTGAACACTCCAGGCACACTCCTGCCCCTGAGCCTTGGCACAAGCAGTTCCCTGTGCCTGAAATGATCTCTGTGACCTGGCTTCTTTCCTTACTGTTTTTTTTTTGTCCCCAGTTTAAATGTCATCAGAAAACCTGAGGCAGTGCCGGCACCCCTCCCTACCTCCTCTAGCATTCTCTAGCCTTACCTACTTTTTTTTTTTTATTAGTTTTTAACCCAACCCAGAAAATAATACTTACTTTTGTTTTTGGTCTACCCTACTTCCAGAATAGAAGCCCCAAGAGTGCCCACACTGTATTTTTCCTACTACCCTGTCCCCAATCACTAGCCCCTACAAAACACGAACATTTGTTGGATGAACAACGTGACGGCCTCCTCTTATGAAGAAGGAGACAAAATCTGCCTAAGGTCAGGCAGTTGGTGAGTGGGGAAGCCCAGACTCCGTCACAGGTCGACCTGCCTCCAAATCCACACACTCAACCCTCACACGCTGACGACTCCGTCCAGCCATGATTTTGGCAAACTCCCTAGTGAGCAATCTATTAATGCACTCTTAAATTAGATCCTAAAAGTAAGGAAGGATTAATAATTAAATGTTACCATAAAGAAGAACTAGACAGACCTAGAAGATAGTGAGCTTTAAATGGAATCGAAAATATATTTGGGAATTATGTTGATTTTTCAGTCTTCCATATTGGATCTAAAACCACCCAGATAGACATTTCTATACTTACACAGTGACCTGATGTGGAGCTGAGTGTGCCAAAAATAATTCAGTGTCCTTGACCAGTCTTAAAGTCAAACCCATAAGCAAACTTCTGGTCAAGTGTGTTTCTGACCAGACTTTGACCCAAAGGAATCAAGCTGGCCGAAAGGGCATTAGCATGTTGAATGCATCTTCTAAAATTGCTCCTGATCTAAGCTATCTGGTGACGTAACTGGAAAGTTCAGAGAGCGCTGTGTCACCCCGAGCATATTCTGTTTCCCTGGAACCAGGGCATGGTTGGCGAGGCTTCTCCAAACAGCAGCATTTCTTATTCATGGGGTTCTTTCTCCACTGAGCCATAGATTATTGATGGGTCTCTCCGTTCGGCAAGGCTGCCTGTCACCCTAGACAAACACAGCATGGCTCTTCAGCCTTCCTTGAGCAAGCACAGATGTCCCCTGAGAGCACCCACGTGCGTACTCACCCAAGGCAGTGGGAGGTGGCTCCCACGTAAGCTGCTGCTCAAAGGCAGCCGAGTGCGTAGTGGAGGTATCAGGTGAGCTTCCCGGGGTGGGAAGAGATGCTGGCCATGACCGCCATCTCCCCGACAGATATCCTTTTGGATGTTTCTCAGGATGGCCGGGCAGCATTCTCCAGACTCCACATCTTCACCTGGTGGCCCCAGAATACCTTCTCTTCCAGACTGTTTCTCAAGTCTTCCTTCTCCTACTTTAGACATTTTGTTCTGTGGAAAAATACATGGAAATACAAAGTGTTACAAGAGCTTCTGTAAGAGAAAGTAGGTTAGCAAAGGAATGCATGCCTAATTATTTTTCCTATCTTCTTTTCATACTTCAAGAACTGCTCTGTTAGAAGAGGTGTAGGAGCAACTTAAGCTGAAATCATAATGCTCTTCTAGTTATAAGAGAAAAGGGAGAAAAGCACTCTTGAGATCACCCAGTCCCAACTCCACAGACGAGGACACTGATATAAGGAAATCACGTCACTTTCCCAAGCACCTAACGGGGATTACGGGAGGGCATGGATCGATCTCGGAGCCTCTGGCTTTCCGGTCCTACATCCTCATGCCTGTAATATTGGTCGTCATTTAGAAAAGTGTCATTTAGAAAAAGTGTCAGTCTCTTAAAAAGTGGCTGATGAGTTATGTGTAATAACTATTTAACATAATCCTACTGACACTCGGATCTCTGTTTCACTATTACCAGCAATTAGTACTATATCAGCAGTAACCTCTTGCAGATATATCCGGGGGCTCTGCCACTCATAATGCAACACACTTATTCCTACCCTTCAAAAATGGGAAAATAGACCTAAAGAAAGCAGAAGAGAACTGTTTTTTTTTTTTTTTTTTTTGTACAAATTCGATATTGGAGTGAAAATGTCACTAAAGGCAAGGTGAATTTAGGAAAGAGAAACTTTCTTACTGTGGCAGATTTAAAGATGGCACCAGGTACTTTTTTGGTTCTCAACAAAGGTGCGGGGGGGGGGGTAGTCCTCAGCTCCTTGCCATCAACTCTGGGTTGGCCTTGGTGACTTACCTGGAATCCACAGGATGGGGAAGAAGCAATGTGACATAACTTCCTGAGCAAGGCCAAGGGAGGACATGCAGCTTCCACCTGGTAGTGTGACAGGACGAGGAGGCCACGCTGAGATGCCATCTTGAAAGTGTCTTCCAGCCCTATCTGTTCAGGCCATCAAGCCAACATCACCCCCAGCCATCCTAATCCTCCTGGATGAGTCCACAGCAGACACTGAAGGGCAGGGGGCAGCTGTGCCTTGCACCTAAGGGTTGCTGACCCATAGACAGTGAGCACAAGGGAACGACCCTTCTTGTTTTTATATCACTGAGGCTGGGGGTGGTTTATTATATGGCAATAGGTAACCAGGACAGTTAAATAGTTTGGTGCTTCCCTTTGTTCAAATGTTTAATTCCTCAACCATGCCACACATTGTTTTTATTTTGTCACTCCTAGAGAATGCTTCACCTTCTTCTTTGATGCACTTACCGGCTTCCATAGTCTTTCTGTAGCTTTAACTGACATCTCCTTTGTATCTGAAAAAAAACCTACGAACGCACACTAGTTATATCTAACTTGACATAATCGAACTCAGGAAAAGGATTAACATTTTATGATTAATAGCAAATAATTCCTCTGGAGTGACTGTAAGAAAGATAACTGATCTGTAAAACAAAGAGAAGTTTACTTTTAAGAAATAAGCTTGGGGCTGGGGATATAGCTCAGTGGGTAGAGTACTTGCTCATCATGCACAAGGCCATGGGTTCAATCCCCAGCACCACCCAAAACAAACAAACAAAAAGCAACAACAAAACCTCCCTCCTTTGTAGTTACTCCTACTTCTTTTAATCAGAGATTTTTGAAAGTCAGTTATTCAGAGACCTGGTAACCGTTAATAATGTAATCCAGGAAAGCCAATGCTGACGGGTTATTCTATAGAAGCAAAATCCAGTGACCCACTTCCATACTCTATTTTATGTATAGTACATGCTCAATCAAGATTTGATTTTAGTATTGATATTAATTTATTAGAACAGGAACAGAGAGCACTATTAGGACAAAAAGACAAAAGAACCACTCTGGAGGTAAAAACTAACTACAACTTTGTAAGTTATAATTCGGAGACTCTTTGGGCTGGGCATGTGGCTCAAGCGGTAGCGCGCTCGCCTGGCATGCGTGCGGCCCGGGTTCCATCCTCAGCACCACATACCAACAAAGATGTTGTGTCCACTGAGAACTAAAAAATAAATATTAAAAATTCTCTCTCTCTCTTCTCTCTCTCTCTCTCTCTCTCTCTCTCTGTCTCTCTCTCTTAAAAAATAAAAATAATAAAAAAAAATAATTCGTAGCCTCTACCGGCTGCGTCATTTGGCTGCCCTGAGATGGTCACATACTGAGCTAACTCGGCGAGGTCACCCATGTCTGGAATCACAGTGCTATAGTTTGGGATATTCCCCAAAGACCCATGTGTACAAGGCTTAGTCCCCAGACTGGTACCATCGGGAGATGGTGGAACCGTGAGGAGGGGCCTCCTGGGAAGTCTTGGGTCACTGCGGATGTGCCCTTGAAAGGGATAATGGAGCCCTGCCCCTTCCTCCTTTTCTCTTTGGCTCCCCAGTCACCTTGAGGGGAATGGTTTCCCTCTGCCATGTGCTCCCACCATGGTGCTCTCTGCCACCAAGGACCCAAGCAACAGGACCCATATGCCATGAAGTGAAACCTCCAAAACTCTAAGCCAAAGTAAGCCTGACCTCTTCCCATGTTGATTTGTCTCAGACATTTGTTTCAGTAATGGAAGGGGATGGGCATATGCAGGATCTCAACCATGACACCAATCCATCTTTTACAGTTTATAGAGCCTCTATCTTTCTAATACAAAGAGTTTCTATCAGGGTTCAAATTATTATCTAATTAGCAACAGCTAGAAAAAAATTTGTCCTTTGTGACTTGGAGATGCATATGTGTATGTGTATGTATTTGTTCGACTGTTCTTTCTGGCATACGGTAATCAGTGCAGATTTCTACAGAACACATTCAGATGTGGCGCCTGACTTAGCTTGGTAGCCAGCACCAGTAAATCCAGCTTAGAGAGACCTTAGCCTCCTGACTTTCCTCACTCTGAGAACCTGGGCTTAATGAAGCACACAAAATATTCCCACTTCCTTCAACATATGGTAGGTAGGGATCTCTGCACACTCAAGAGCTTTACCTCTAATATTGGTTGATATCATCCTTTGGGATAATCATTTACCTTAGCAACAGAAAGATAACTGAACAAATCTGTTCACTTTTTTGGGGGGTTAATATAGAAGGTATTGGCCAATCCCAAAAGGAACTAGACTATTACCCAACATGCTGGTCCTCTGTGAGCCTTTTCTTGAATGGGAATCAAGAAGGGATCACTATCAAGCCAACGCTGCCTACCTGTGCCCAGCAGTGCCACTGTGAGAATGTCCCTCTCTGCTCACAGAGGTCCTGAGGCCCTTATTGCATAGTTATAAAAGTCCCCCAATACTATGAGTATGCAATTTCACTTAGTCCCTTAGAATTCATTACCTCGTGACCATCTTGTAATCCCATGGAACCACCTAGATTCTCTTGGAAGAATGACAATCACGTTGAGTCAAGGCCAGAATCAACCAGAGGTATTGGTGTTAGGTTTTTCCCTTGGCAGGTCATTTCCAGTATGAAATGAAATTTCTCCCAGCTCCCCGCATTTACATTTCTGTGCCCAGTGGGGAGGCCCCGTGGGCATTTCATCCAGCTGAGATGAGAGTTGGGGGGCTGCAGCCAGAGCACCTGCATTTCTAAGGGTCTCTTAGTTCTAAGGGTCTCTTCCTTGGGACCATTCAGTGCCCCGTGGTTCTCTCTTATCCATTTCTTTGTAGGAGTCTCTGGGGCGTCTCATCCTTTCAGAAATGAACGTTTGATTCATGGAAGCCTAGTTCAGGTGTAAGCTGAGATTTTTTTTTTTTTTTCCTTGATAGATTTCAGGGCTAATTTTGAAAAAGCATTGTTCCAATGGCTGGGAGCCTTCGCCACGTCCCCTTGCTGAAATGTCTCATTCTGGGAGACAAGCACCATGCCAAAAGTGGCAGCTGGGCGAGAGTTTTTAAAAACACAGATAAAAGAAGGAAGGGTTGGGCGTAGGAGAGACAGCTGGGAGGTCTCAGGATGTGGCCTCTAAGCAGCTGAGAGAGACACTGGCCTGCCAGGGAGGGCCTGTTGGCGAGATAAGAGGCTTTGTGCAAGCTGGAAAAGTAGCCAAAGACGATAAGGAAAACAGCTGCAGGGAAGGTGTGAATTATCAAGATTCTCAGGATGCCCAGGACACCGGACGGCCACACGGGCCCTTAAAGGCACCGCTCGGTCCCAGCTTTGGCAGTTTCACTCCTCCAACCGGCTCCAAGGTCCGAGGCTGTGCCTGCCCCTCTGCCACTCCTAAAGCACCCTGGCTCCTGCCTCTGGCATTACTCATTCTAGCCACCATCCCTCCTCAATCTCCTCCCCATCTGAATGGACGAGGTCTAGCCCCGAAGGGCGGAGGGGACTTTGGCCTGTGGTTACCTGTAGCAACTGGGTTCTGCAGGGAAGTCCAACGTTATCACGAACCTCCCTGGCAATGTTCATGAAACGCGCGTTATTATTCGACATCCTTTGACATAAATTCACAATTTTACTCGTCTTTGATTTTATGAGGCTCTTATTATATTCTCATTCAGTTTTATAACAGTTCACCATCGTTAATCACAGCATCTGTATAATAGTTTCCCTGCAAAAGCTCAAGTGAGTTGAGGTCAAGATGACTAAACAGTCATCATGCTCTTTAGTACTCTCACCAAACAAACGTTGCCAGAAGAACGAAACAAAGAAAATGAGCCGGGACACGTTTCTGTTCTGCCGTCTTTATTAAGGTTTTGATTCTATATGTACATTTTTGTTTGGGTTGTAGACGGACAGTATGCCTTTAGTTTATTTTTACGCAATGCTAATGATGGAACCCAGTGCCTCACCTGTGCTAGGCAAGAGCTCTGCCACCGGGCTACAGCCCCAGCCCTCACATTTGATGTTGATCTCCAAACGGAAAGCATGTTTATTCAGTTTTCCTTAGTTTCTGAGACAATTCCTAGTGACAGAGAAAAAGACTGATGAAATATCCCAAGGGCAGGGAGTCCTTGGCATCAGCCAGACTGGGCTGCCCCTCACCGCTCGACCACCTTGCGCTGTGACTTTGAAACCTCATGCTGCAGTGAGGTTTTAGTGTTTGGCACCAATGGATGCTCAGAAAGTTGTAGCCAAGATCTAGATAGATATTTGAAGGGGTGAAAGATGGTAATAGCGTATTCAATTTGATGTTGATGACAACCAGTATTTTTTTCTGTAAATTTTTTTTTTGGAATGGAAATGGAAGCAAGAGTTGGAGGGAGTGAGGGAGGGAGACAGATAGATAAAGAGAGAGAGCCACAGCCAAAGGATCCATGAGGTCAGGCTCTCTGTTCACGTCAGCCCTTGGAGTCCTCCTGGAACTTCAGAATCTTTCTTTTACTTTGCATTTACCCAGTTGCACGTTTCCAACATATTATCTTCCCACCAAGCATTAGTTAAATAGTGCCAAACAGGGTACGTGACTGAGCATACAGAGTGTTTTGAAAATATTATTGAGAAAGGAGATGCAACGTGGAAAGTTTGCACTAAAAGAATTTTTAAAAATATGGTCTCCCAGTCCAAGGCAGGTACAGAAAGTACAACTGGAAGTCAGATTAGAAGAACAGGTTCAGCTGGGTGTAGTGGTACACACCTTTAATCTCAGAGGCTTGGGAGGCTGGGGCAGGAGGATCCAAGTTCGAAGCCAACCTCAGCAACTTAGCGAGGCCCTAAGCAACTTAGCAAGACCTTGACTCTGAATAAAATACAAAAAAAGGGCTGGGGATGTGGCTCAGTGGTTAAGTAACCCTGGGTTCAATCCCCAGAATAACAACAACAAAAAAGAGCAGATTCAGAATAAATCAAATCCATTCGGGGCACCACTGAAGGCTCTGTAGCCCCTTTGGCCTCCTCCCTCTCCGTCCTCCCCCATGACTCAAATCTTCATGCAGGTCCGTTTCCTCCAAGTCAGAGCTTGCCTTCTCACATGGAATAAGAGACAGAGGACAGGAACTGGTGTCTCTAAGGGACCCCAGGTGAAGCTCCCAGGGCTCCCTGGACAGAGACAGGAAGCAGGAGGGTGTGCTGACGTGCATAGAGCATTGGCTTCCGTCACCCCGTCTTGAAACCTGGGTTCTGCACGTCCCGATGCTGTGGCTTTGGGCTGGGTGCCTGCTGCTGCCTTTTGTCTGAACAAGGGGGGTGGTTTGGCCTGCCTGTCATTGTTATGAGGATTAAATACAGGGACAGGGACAGGGTGGGTGGTGAGTGGGTGCAGGTCCATCCCACCACAAACTGTCCTTGATTTCTCTAAAGGCTCATCGAAGGCAGACCAGCCTGAGACCGAGACAGCAAATCACCTGCAAAGAGATATCAGAGCTCGAGTTTCCCAGCTCCAAATGGCTTCTGAAATGTTGAAACAAAGCATACTAAAGGCAAGGTGCAAACATGTCCTTTAATCTCCTCCATTTCGACTCACTTGCTTTTCTACTTAAAACGGGAAAAGATGATCGCAACGTTAAAATGATGCCAACATTCCCTGTCTCTGGGAGGCCCAAGGTCCGTGACCAGGATCTATCTAAACCTGCCAGAGGCTCTGTAATTCTCTGTTCCTAAGAGTTATCAGTTACAAAGCACATATTTTTTATCATGTTTTAACCTTTGAAAAACATAGTTCAGGAACTCTGCTGTTAACTAAAAAATAGAATTACCTTATGATAGAGCAACTCTGATTCTGGGTATGAGGCCAGAGGTTCCGAAATCAGTACGTCAAAGAGAGATCTACTCCCCGTGTTCACTGTAGCACTGTTCACCAGAGTCAAGACGTGGAATCAATCTCAGTGTCCGACAACAGATAAACAGACAAAGAAAATGTGATAGTACTCAGCCTTTAAAAAGGGCAAAATTCTGTCATTTTGATTACATGGATGAATCCAGGGTCCATATGCTTGGTGAAATAAGCCAGACACAGAAAGACAAATATCTCATGATCTCACATGTGAAATCTACCAAAGTCCAGCCCATAGAAGCCGAGAATTGAATGGAAGTCATCAGAGGCTGGTGAGGGGTTGGTGGGTGAGGAAAAGGGAAATGTTGGTGGAAGAGACAGAATTTCATTAGACAGGGGGACAGATGCTGGAAATCCATTACATGGTAAGGTAACCATGGTTATAATGTGCTGTCTATTTCTAAATTGCTAAAGGAGTGAATTTTAAATGTTCTCACCCTAAATGATATGGATGTGTTAATTAGCTCAAACTGATGATTCCAATCAAAACATCACAATGCATTCCATAAATATATACAATTATTTTTTGTCAATTAAAATTTAAAAATTTGAAAGCAACTCAGCTGCTATCCCGAATGCCATTGATTCAATTATTAAACAGAAGGAAACCATGCAACTAATTGCTGTCCCCCTACTCGCACCATCAGAGCCAACCTCGTAGCACTCAGCAAGTGACACCTCTCTTCCCCGCATGGTCTCCCTAGTGGCAGACTAAGGAGGTCCAGCCCACGTGACTCCCACGCCTTCATCTCATGCTCCTATTTTTAGGAGATGCTTTTGATTTCAGCAACCACTTTCTTTAGTTATTTATTTTTAACATCCTTTCTGTAATCCCTCCTCTCAATTTCAAAATGTACGTTAAGTGCAGGCAGAATGCAGAGTGCCTGCCCTGGTTCCCCAAGCAACACCCACGGTGTCCTTTTGTTTCTCCTGAGACATCTATAAGGACAGGTGACAGAGCAGGAGTATTTACAAAGTAAACGGGTCCATAGCTGCTTGGGACTGTCCGATGAACATCATTTTAAAATAGAGCTGAAACACCGTTCTCTGCTTTGCAAAACCATGCCTTTGCATTTAGAATTCACGTTGGGAGTCAGAATTAGATGTCGGCCCTTTGATGAATGCATTCTCTGAGCGATTAAATGAAAAGAAATAACGATTTGTACTCAATCCCTGTCATAATGTAATTGGAATTACCTCTAACAGTGGCAGAATGGTAAACAATGTGTACCCTCCAATCCACTTAAAGTATATTAATAGATTAGTGGCGGCACGTTGATTGTAAGAGAGAAATGGCATTTGTCCTGTGGGAGACAGTGGCCCAGACAGGAGGACTTTGTAGACCTTATCCTTGAGGAAGTCGGTCTAGAAGGGCCCAGTACAGCACAATTACTCAGAATTGTTTATATCAAAGTATAAAATGTAGATCACTTTTCTTATCTAAAAATTCTAAAGGACTTGTATATGTGTTGTCTCATTCTTTCTTCTTGATTTACAACTGGTACTTCAAAACCTGAAATTCCGATAGGTAGATGAGAAAACGTTCAATATCAGTAAACATTAGGGAAAAGCAAACCAAATCCACAATGAAATATCACCTCCCCTCAGCTGGGATGACAAGAAATAAATGTTGGTGAGGATGTGGAGAAAAGAGGAACGCATGCACTTAGGTGGGAATACTAATTATCACCATTATTAAAATTTGAAACTAGAACTACATGATCTAGCAATCCTATTACTCAGTGTGCTAAAGGACACTAAATCAGTTTATCAAAGAGCTATCTGCACTTTACTCAAAGTCACCAAAAGAAGTAATAACTTGTGTACACCCAAGGATGAATGGATTTTTAAAAGTGGCATACATACCTAGTGAAGTACTACTCATCCACAAAAAAAGAACAAAATCCTATTGTTGGCAACAACATGAATGTACCTGGAGACATTATGTCCAGGGGGAGAGGGAAAAATACTGCTTGATCTCAGTTGTAAGTAGAATCTAGAAGACAGATCTTATGAAAGCAGAGGTAGATAGTAGTTCACAAAGGCTGGAGTAGTTTGTGGGGAGTGGGGAATGGGGAGAGGTTGGTTGTTACATAGGAGGAATAGTTCTGATATCTATTGTACAGTGGAGTGACTGCAGTTGACAATAATGTATTATATATGCCAATATAGCCAGAAGAGAGGTTTTTTTTTTTTTTTTGGTACTAGAGACTGAACCCAGGGGCGCTTGACCACTGAACCACATCCCCAGCCCTTTTAATATTCTTATATTGAAATAAAGTTTTGCTAAGTTGCTTGGCAACTTCCTTAGTTGCTAAGGCTGGCCTTGAATTTGGCAATTCTCCTGCCTCAGCCTCCTGAGTGGCTTGGATTACAGGCATGAACCACCACCCCTGACCAGAAGAGAGAATTTTGAATGCTCTGACCACCTCACCGTTTGAGGTGATGGATATGCTTATGACCCTGATTTGTTCATTACACAATGTGTACATATAACAAAACATCACACTCTATAAATAAATTCAATTATTATGTCAAGGACAAATAGAATAAAACTAAAAGAGAGCTTGAGATTTAAACGATTTAGCTAAAATTGGGATTGAGCAACTGAAACTCAACTCAGAACAAATACCCAAAATGAAATCGCTTCTGTTTGAAGTGCTGAAGAAAAACAAAGTTGGAATTTCCATGGAAACCGCCTGGAACTCTTGAAGGAGAAGGGAGCGCTAGGGTAAGGCTGAACATGCATTTGTTTATTTTTTGCTCCTCTTCACCTCTGCCCCTCTAACCCTCAGGCTGTCAGCTTAATGAACGCCTTCAAGCCTTGCGGAGAATTAAGAACCATATTTGACAGGAGCAAACCAAGGACTAAATTTAGTTCCTCCACGAGAGAAATGGATTCCATAATCTTTTCGTCTGTTCTTCCTTCCCTGATCTGGGCGATTTCTCTCTCGTTCCATGTGACTTTCATGCTGCTGTTTATCTGTGACTCATTTGGCATAAAAACATATTTCACACCATCTCGTGAAATGCAGTTGTGTCTTCCTTTTCAAAGGACCACTTAATAATTGCTTAAGTCAGTCACCAATATCGTACATATCACCCGAGTATAACCATGGCCATTCGTCCAAAGCGTTAGAATTTCTAAAATGTTCTCCTATCAAGTGACTTTATTGTGTTAGTCCATTTTCTGTGGTTAATGACACAACTTCACAGACTAGGTAAGTTAGCAAGAAGTCTCTTTTGGCCTAATGTTCTGGTACAAGGTCAAGGGGCCACACCTGGTGATGGCCTCCTCACTGACAGCGTCCCAAGGCAGTGCAGGACATCACAGGGTGAGAGACGGGGAGCGCACAGGAGATCTAGCCAAACCCACTCTCCAGATAACCCTTTCACCTGTTGTTACGGTTTGGATGTGAGGTGTCCCCCAGAGCTCAAGTCAGACAGGAATGTCTAGGGGTGAAGTGATTAGGTTATGAGAGTTGTAAACTAAACAGTGGATTAATCCACTATGTGGGTTTATGATTAGAATGGAGTGCTGGGAGTTCCTGTAGACAGGGAGGGCTTGGCTGGAGGAGGCGGGTCACTGGGGGAAGGTCCTGGCTTCCTGCTCCCCCTCTGCTGCCCAGCTGCTATGGACCAGGCAGCCCCTCTCGGTCACACAGTTCCATCATGATGGCCTACCTCACCTTGGGCCCACAGCTTCGGGGTTGGCCCGCTAGGGACTTCACCTCTGAAACTGTGAGCCCAAAGTAAACCTCTTCTCCTCTTGAGTTCTTGCCAGGTATTTTAGTCACAGCAATGAAAAGCTAATATACCAATTAATACACGAATTGCACGAATGAGCTAATCCATTCATGAGGTCAGAGCCTTAATCACCTCTTAGACTCACTCGGTCCCACCTCCTAATATCTCATAATGGGGACCAAATTTTCAACACGAGTGACCAAAAAATAACAATTACACTTGAACCATAGCATTCATTTAATCAGTATAACCTCAGAGACAGAGCGAGCCATCGTGTTGGGTATGAGCAACTCACATTTCACTAGTTTGGAGAGGTGAAGATCACCCTATTAGGAAATAAGGAAAACAGGACTCAGCCAGCACTTTGGATCCCAAGACACACCACTCCTACTCAAGTACTGGTCGCCTGCTAGACACATGATGAGTCTAAGTCATGGCTCCTCAGTTCTCAGGATCACCTGTTACAATCTGTTTCTTTTTAGAAATGTATGCCTTAGCATTAAATGTGACAATCTTGCCGCTATTACTACATGACAGGAGACACATCCAAGAAAGTTAAGTCCAGAGGAGGGTGGACTTTTAACATTCTTGAATATGGCTATTTTTTGACAAGCTTTCTCCAGAACTGTCTGACCTATTTTTGATCAATAAATCAAATACTGCTTCATTTCAAGTTCTGCAACAGATGGCTTATTGCAGACGAAAAGTGACCTTTCATAAACCTGAAAAATTTAAAAGTAAATCCTGTCTTTTAGAATATAGTCATTGGTGCACTGACTGAATTCAGTAGCTTAGAAATTATTTTACTGATCCTAAATAACACATCGGAGTGCAATAATACCGCTCCCTGGTATCTATTTTTCCTTGGAAAATTATAGGCAATTAAAATCTGCGCCTGTGATGTCTCTAAATGGGGTGGTAATTATGAAGTAAAAAGTCTGTTGTTATCACCATTTCCTGTTGCTCAAAGTTATTGGAACTAATGGAGTTCATGAAACTAATGGAGTTCAAGAAAAGATCTATCATGGATTGGGAAACATTCGGACAGAGATCAACAACCCATTCTACAATTAATAGAGCACATGCTTCATGGCGATGGATGTGACCTCTGTCACTCGATGTGCTAACACACACCTCATTAGATACTACCATACCTTTGTGGACAGAAATTTTAAAAATCGTAAACCAACTCCTTTCTTTTGGTCAGCCGTCATGGTAGGGCTTCATAACAATGGCTATTACATATTGACTTACCACATATGTGGCTCTGTGACAAGTAGTTGGTGTATTTTATTTAATAGTCAAATAATTATGAGAGACTGGTATCTTTATCCCAGTGATGAGACATGAGAAACCCATAAAAACCTCAAGAAAAAACGGGGATCAGAGAGCAGTCTGCTCCACTTACATTGGTAGAAAATGGTGGGCTATGGTTCCAAATCCCGGCTTTGTACTGGTCCCTGCCATAACCCACTACTTTCCACCCAACTTCATCCAAAAAATTCTGAGGGATACCAAGAGTCCTTTAGGGTTCACTCCTGGGGGATGCCCTTATCACTTGCCAAGGATGAGGTAGACAACTGGTGAACTTTAAAGGTACAAAAAAAAAAAAAGGCGGTTGGGAAAGTTTTATGCTTGCTGAAAGAATTTCATGTGAATCGTGGCTATTAACACTAGTTAAAAGGAGAAATCGTCGCCTTTACTACAGAATTAGAAATGATCACTGCAACAGAAGTTTTTAAAAATTATATTTAATACAAGTGAATAGATTAGAAGATCTGAAATGTTATAAAGCAATATACACAATGAATAAATAATTTGCACAGGAGAGTCATGTCTACATCACGTAACACTGTCTAGTACGGGGATACTTAAAAGTAAATCCAGTGATAATGGAGAAAGTCCATAAAAATGCTAACCTGTCTTCCCTTGTATGAAATTGTTCAAGTATAAAAATCCAATACAGTGTAAAATAGTATTCAATTTAGTTTAAGAATAAAAATTGCAAGTATTGCGGTTTCAGAAGAAAAACGTAAAGCAGCATTTAAAAACTACATAAACTACATAAGAATAGTGTTAGAGGAACGAATTACTGATAAATGAGATCTACACGAGCAAAAATCAGAGAAGAAAGCATGGAACTAGCAATGTAGCTTGTTTAAAAAAAAAAACTCAACTAAAATAAACTAAGATGTGTTAATGTAAGAGTACTCTCTTATACAGTGCACATATGAATTTAAATAAATCCAAGTCAACATCTTCAGTTGAATAGGTTAATATTTAATATGCTACATCTAGACCTACTAAATAATTTATGCCATGAGATGAATACATAATTTTACAGTGTCACATCTAAAGTTCCTTTCTTTAGAGTGCAGCATAGTAAAACTTAAAAATAAATATCTTAAATAGCATTACTATTAAGGCACAGTATAAACCACATTATCATTAACCGTTGAAGAATTGTAATCTCAATAACCTTGTTGTCTCAGGTAACTGTATTCACTAATAAATAGTTTTAAATAGGACTCTGAAATAGATACTAAAAAGTGTAAAATTATTTAAAAAGGGGGGGAAAAATAAATTGTCCTTAAGACAGCTCTTAAGGGTTTAGCGTCTGCAAACTTGGCCTGCCTCTATTCCTAAGCCTCGAGTCGACACGATAAATAGAAAGAGAAGGCTGTAGTAGTAAAAGTCTGATCCTGTTTAGGGATCAGAGTTGCTGACAGCAGCAGATACAAGTTTCCCAAAATTGAAACAGGATGGGGAGAGGGATTAGGATGTGACAAGCTCATCAAACAAGCACAAGTGATGTGTTCCTTCCAGAACCGTGGGTGACTGATTGTACAGCGACTGCGCCCAGTAAGTCTACATCACTTGCCACACGGTCCCACTCATCTGGCGGACAGATGAGGGAGCCTGTCCACCACCGTGCCCACTGCCACGCTCCTGGATTGATTGTTCGATGCCCATTTTTGAGATAGAATAAACACCACCTTCTTCCTCAGAAAAGTCCTAGAGGCCAATAGTGACCGCTAAAAGCGACAATCAGTGCTTTCCCGTTTTGTTGTTTTTTTTTAAAAAAAAAAATCTGCTTTTTAAATGCATTTCAAGCTACATATTGCTCACTCTGTATTCCCTGGTTCAACTAGATTCAAATAGCATTTTTTTTCCTAACTTGTAAAAGGCAGTTTGCTTCCCTGATACTATAAAAAGAGCAAAAATAAAAATCCCGTTACAAAAGTGAAGTTCCATCGGTGCGCCTGCCGTCCTCTCCTGGTGGCCTTCAGTGACTCAGGCTCTTTGGGATTGATTTCCAAAACTGCGCCCATGCCCCTCATTCTCACCTCTTTCTTATCTAGAACACTACCTGGAGTATATATATAAAAAAAATAATAATAATAACTCTGCTTCACAATAGCATCGCTTTTTTTTTTTAAAGCTGTTAAGTCAATGTTAACTCTCTTAATAGCTACTAAAAATTGGAAAATTGGGAGGGAAAGAGAAAACAATTCAACTTTGATCAGATGGCTGGTTTACTGCATTCGGTCTGTCTGCAGCTGCTGAGGCTGATACTGGCCAAAGGCTGCAGCGGCTGCAGCGGCGGCAGCGGCGGCCGCAGCTGTCCCAGGGGCCGCAGCGGTGAGGGGCTGCTGGACTGCATAGCCGTAGCCCCCCGCGGTAACGTATCCTGCAGCCGCTGGAGAGGCTGCATAGGGGTACTGGTCGTAGGCGGCGGCCGCAGCAGCCGCAGCAGCTGCAGCGGAGTATTGTGCATAGGCAGCTCCAGTGTAATCAATGTAGGGCGTGGTGGAGGCTGCAGCGGCCGTGGGCTGCACGTGCGGAATGACCACTCCAGGCTGCACAAAAGCCTGCGGGTAGACATAGTGGGCAGGAATCCTGTAGAGAAATAGGAAACAAAGTCAGGCAGCCGTCGCCTCCCACCTGTTGCATTCATTGATCAGAAATGAGACAAACTCAAATTTAGTGGTTATTATGAGTATAGGGTTGCCATAATATCTACTTTCAGCGGTCCATCCAAAGTACTCCGGCAAGAGCCAAAGTCATGGAGCATGATCCTCCCTGCTAGAATTTTCACTTATGATTACTTAAGTAGCACGGATTCACCAAAGTTCCGAGACCAAATCAAGGTTCATAATGACTGGTGCTGCATATGAGATTTAATAAAGGCTTGATTGATTAAGGTTTTTAAAGATAATTTTGTAAAGGGTGCATACAAAAAAACCAAACAAACAAAAAAAAAAAACCAAAAAAACCAACAAAACAAAACAAAACGGTTAGCAAATATGAAAGTTCATAGCTACGAATATAAGACTTAGAAAGGTAACCGGTGATGGCCAGTTTTTCAAAACTGAATTTCAACAAAGTCGGTTTGTTTATTATCATGGCAACCCTACTTGAAATTGCTATGCAGACTCGGCACACATTAATCTCTCTGCAACCTCAGTCACCCTTATTAAAAATGATAATTAAAAAAAAAGCAGGCGACAAAATAAAAAAAAAAGGAGTTTAAAAGTTCACAAGTGTGGTAAACACAGCAGAATCACACGTCTCAAACGAACGTAGTGCAGCTCACTCTCACAAGAGGCTGTTGTGGGAAGCTACAAAAATGCTATTAACATTCATGGCAGTGATTCCCAAGGAGGTGTGCGGCACACTTTCTTTCTTTCTTTCTTTAATTTTTCCATAAAATCCATAAGGACACAACGGTCAATCAAACCTGTTTGACTATCAGGCAACTGAGGGTCAGCCAGCTTGTTTATCTCTATGCAAGACAGACAGAAGGGGTTTTGGGGAAATGAGGAGGGTGAGGGAAAAGGAAGGGAAATACAGCTAAACATTTCTAACATTAATAGAAACTTAAAATATGGATGCTATAAGAAACGTTTACTCTGTACATCAGCTAAGTCCTATTTTGTCCTCCAACTCAATAGAAAGAGATATATTAGTATGTCCGTTTTACATCTGCCCTATTAGTCAATATTTTGCAAAATTCAATTATATAGTATTATCCTGAAAAAGTTCAAGAAAGTGAAACAAAGTCAAGTTCCTCTTAAAAAGTTTACATTCACAGGTAACATACAAAACAGACTCTAGTGACTCAAAAGTTAATTTGAAAAATAAACCATAAGCGGTATTTTAAAATATCCAATACCTCTCAGCTCTCACTCTTGAGATTGATTACTGACCATTTGTAAAATACTACCTCAAATACAATTTATTTTATCTTTCTTTAGCATAATCCCTAAAACATGACACTAGAATGCTACCCGGTATCAACAAGCCCAGCTTACAAGAAGTATAAACACAATCTTCTTGTATGAGCAATCTTCAAAACTTTCAAGACTCTAAACAAAATTTCATAATTGGATTTTTCAAAAACACAGACTTTGCTTTGCCTTTTCAGAGGGGCAGTGAAAGCCCTCATTAACAAACAGCCATGGAAAGGATGAATTCATCACAGATGGTAGTGAACTTTGACCCCCGTGATAAAAATACGGTCAATTTTACTAGAGTTGTAGATCTTTCCCAGTGCCCAGGGAGACGACGTCATCGGTGTTTCTGAGGACACTGAGAGATGTTCTAACTGCTTGTCCCAAACCGGACGCGCGGGTCATGCACACACGTGGGACTGTGCTGCGGATCAGGTGACTGGCTCACTCGGGGCAACAGGTGTGGCTTTATGGAACACTGTCCCTGGAGCCGCCACGTCCACAATGTGCAGACGCGGCTAAGAGGGCCTCCTCTCAATGCCAGTTTACACGTGGTGATGGACAGCAGTGGCTGCAGCCGGGCTATTTTTGATCCTGTCATGCGACAGGGTTTCCAGCGGGTAAAATGTCTTTATAAGGCTAAAGTAAAACATCTATCAGCTGCAAAGGCCAGCCAGCACAGACCTCACTGATACCCAGGCATGCACCCTTTGTATTCCTGAAGTTCCCAGCACAACACAGTGGTTACTAGGTTCCTGTCTCAGAAAGAAGTAAAAACGTGTGTGTGTGTGTGTGTGTGTGTGTGTGTGTGTGTGTGTTTGAAGAACACACTGAAACACAGAAAGAGGGCTTACAGTACTCTTGTCTCTGCATTAACGTTTTATTAAGAAACAGTTCTGATCTGATAAAGCCACCCAATGAGAGTTATAACTTTTGCAAGGAGATCAGACTTCTACATGAAGTCTGGCAATGGTGAGCAGGACGTCTGGAGGGCAAATGGAATCGTGGAGCCCTGGAAGGTTTAAGGAAGAGGAGAACCCAGGAGACTGTGGAGAACCTGCCACATTTCAGTTCCTGAGGAAGGCAGAATAGCACCATGGGGTACAGTGGCATTTCTGCTGCAATCCCTGCATTGCGAGTTCTTTTAATAGCCTACAGAACTCCCTGAGGCCATTTGCAAATCTCCCTCCTACTACATTTCTTCCTTCCTTCCCTGAGGATTGAATGCAGGGGGTGTTTTACCATTGAGCTACATTCCCAGCCCTTTTTATATCTTTTTTTAAATTTTGAGACAGTGTTGCCAAGTTGCTTAGGGCCTTGCTAAATTGCTGAGGCTGGTCTTGAACTGGGAATTCTCCTGCCTCAGCCTCCCAAGTTGGCTGGGATTTCAGACATGTGCACTGTGCCTGATGCTCCTGCTATATTTATTATCAGTGGACTTTCCGTCAGTTAATCCCTGTATGTATGCGCTGGGCAGTTTCAACAGCACCAGAGCAAAGCAGATACTTTGGGTAATTTTCAAAGAAAATTTCTGATGTCTCTCTCCGACTTTGGGGCAGCATCCTGGCTTCCTTTTCCAATTTACTGCACAAACTGCTGATCAAGACTCCATCTCGCTCACTAGCTCTAAGGAATCCACAGCCCCTAGCGTCAGACCTAAGTGCACATTTTTTTAAGCCTTGCCATTTTAGGCCTTTTATGTATCTGGCTCCAAAATACCTTATTGGCATTTCTGCCTTTCCTTGAGCGCAGGTCAGCTGGACTCCTTCATGGTTCCTGCATACGCACA
Organism: Urocitellus parryii; assembly: GCF_045843805.1. NCBI lineage: Eukaryota > Metazoa > Chordata > Mammalia > Rodentia > Sciuridae > Urocitellus > Urocitellus parryii. Next base: position 146,764,951 of record NC_135538.1, on the reverse strand, counting down.
GGGTTCTTTGCTCATGCCTTCATCCCTCACCTGGGATGTCCACCGCACTTCACAGCTACCTGTGGTAAACCAGGTCCCATCCACCCCAGCTCTAGAGCTCGCTCAGTAGGAGGCTTTGGAAATTTGCTTTACCTTCTAGTCTCACCTTTTTGCATGGGAAATGGACTAATATTTTCAACCCTGAGTTGCTGCTCATTAAATAAAACTCTATGGGAAGGGCCTATAAGGACAAGTATAGCAGCTATGCAGTAAAACAGTTCCCTAGCCTCATTACCCTTTAAGACCCAGGCCCCCCTGGACTTCCTTCGTGAACACCTCCTGAGTCCTACAGATCTGACCACTCTCACTCATCTGAAGCCACGTGGACAGCTATCTTACTACATCATGAGAAGGGAATTGTGTCTTTTTTGGCTATAACTTGACACTAAGAAAAGAACACAGCTTCTGAAGTCAGGCAGACCATGATCCTGAATCTAGAATCAGACTCCAACATTTACCAGACCTGTGATCAGGGGAAAGTCAATTAAACTCTCAGCATCTTGGGGTTTTTTGCCTATAGAAAATAATATTAACAGTGTCTTTGACAAATACTTATTGTGAGAATTAAATGATGTAATTTATGTAAATCCTTTATCTGTCCCATGCAGGTAGTGGATGCTTGGTCAACCGTAGTTACAGTCTATCCTGCCCCACGTAGTGGACGGGATGAATACCTAGAACAGGGTACTACGTCTTGCATACAACTTAGCACTTAAGGGCTGGGGATGTGGCTCAAGCGGTAGCGCGCTCGCCTGGCATGCGTGCGGCCCGGGTTCGATCCTCAGCACCACATACAAACAAAGATGTTGTGTCCGCCGAGAACTAAAATAAATAAAAAAAAAAAAAAAAAAAAAACTTAGCACTTAAGCTGGGCATGATGATGCTCGCCCATAATCCTAGTGGCTTGGGAGGCGGAGAAGGGAGGATCCTGAGTTCAAAGCCAGCCTCAGCAAAAGCGAGGCGCTAAGCAAATCATTGAGACCCTGTATCTAAATAAAATACAAAATAGGGCTGGGGATGTGGCTTGGTGGTCGAGTGCCCCTGAGTTCAATTCCTGGTACAAAAAACAAAGACCTTAGCTGTTAAATGTGTACTGAGTAAATACTGCAGTGTAAGTTCCACCGGATCTAAACTAGCCCAGAAGTTTCTATTCCAGATCAGCAGTTTCCTCCAAGGTTTCTACAAGAAAATGCTTCTCTCAAACACAAGCTATTTATAAGCTATTGTCCAGCAAATCCCTCAGTTTCTCTACATCTGACCATGTAGATGTAGAAATTCCTTCAAGCTAATGTTTTGTCTTTAAAGACCCAGAGTCACCTGGGGGTCGTGTAAGGATCACATAAAAAAAAAAAGTCACTAGAATTTCAAACAAGTGAAGTAAAATTAAAAAAAAATTCTCAAGCATCTTTGCAGGCCTAAAATAAGAACATGTGGCATTCACATAGAATTTAGGATGACCAGGTGTGATTTGTTGGGGACAGACTCAGAATTAGAGTGGTGCTGAGAACCCCTTAAAAAAAAAAAGAGAAAGTTCACTTGGCCCACCTGGAACGCTATCTATGTCTAATAAGAATTCAGGTTCAAATAATTTATGCACATAGTGATAATCACCATCCTTTATAAAGACAGTTCATATTAGAAGAGATGAAAAACAAAAGGTTACTATCAAAACATGCTTGGTTTAAAACTTCCATAACACATTTTACCCTGGTGATTCTCATCTCCCTGGTATTACTTTCTTCCTTAAGGATCTGTGATAACTACTGTGACCAGGCCAAACGTGCAATCCTGGCTCTCAGGACCTTCCACACAGTTTGGTCTCCATGCACTGGACTTTCATTTATGCTGTCTCCATCCTCAAGGACTAGAAAGGTACAGCCGTGAGACCCAACCAGTTTTCGTTTAACTCATCCAGGACATGGCTTTGGTGTGAGTCTAATGTAAGCATGTTCCCCACACTGACCTGTCCAAAGCATCCAACTCATTTCTTATTTTCTTGCTACTCTGAATTCTTCCTGTATTTGAAACAATACCAAGTCATTGAGCAATCTGTAGTTATTGATTGGTTTGTGTTCTCTTTCTTCCCAAATAGTGCACATTTTTTTTTCACTTTGCACAGTGAAAACATAAATATACACTAATACTTGTTGATGGATTTGGTTTCAGAACTGTTTTAAGATCATTACTAGGCTCACCACCACTTCTTCAGACATATACTTCTCTTTCTAATCCCAATTTAAATAGTCTAGATCAATGAAAACCCATGGAGATGATCAGACCCACAATTTGTTATCAATATCCAAGTTGGCTTAGATGGGTTTGATACATAGCTATTGCATATATGAGGGCCCTTTCTAATCAGAGTGGACAAAAGACTCTTCTATAGCTAAACAAACAAAAAAATGTTGGAGTTGGCAATAAAAGTGAACCTCTAATATGTTAAAGGGAAGGTAATAAGGTGTTCATGGAAAATATAACTTGACTCTCAGTCAAATTACTATTATTATTATTATTATTATTATTTTGCCTATTTTCAGAGACATAGAAGGCAGACATCTATCTGTACAGACAGATTCCATCCTTCCAGGTTACATATGTAGGTGTTGAGGTCCTAAGCTAAAGAAGAAATTAGTGCTGAGGATAAAATGCTTTTTGAACAACTAGATTATTTAAAAAGGAAGTTTAAATCTGTGGCATTGGAATTACAGAAATATTGACCAGGTAGAATATAGTTCAGACTCCAGTGTCCAGGATAAATTTAAGCGGTGACCTCCCACAAGATCATGTCTAAGTGGAAGTGACTTGGGGACTTCAGGACAGGAAAGCTGGTAATGACAGAACCCAGAGACAACACAAATGAGCAGGCTGTCCACCTGTTAGGTCTGAAGGATGGAGGTTAGTGCTATGCTACTCAAAACAAAAATTAAAAAAAAAAATTAAGAAACTGCCCAAACTGGCTAGTGTTAATGAAATCTGATGAGAGTCGCTGAAACCTTAAACTAGAAAGCCTACAAGTAGATATACACAGCAAAGGAAAGAAGCCCGTTCCCAGAAAACTTCCCATGGAACAGAAACTTAGGACATGCAAGCAATGAATTTGTAATCTTACAGAGAGAAATCACACAATTTAGCACTCACTACAAAAAGACGGTTAAATGGAAGTCACAGGCTAGAGCTTAAAGCAGGGAAAAAAAAAAAAAAAAGCCCTTTGCTTCTCATGGCAAAGTGAGAAGTCAAACCCTCAACACCACCACCAAAACCAAACCGCAAAGAGCCCCTTCCCAGAGGAGAAGAAAACACTTTCACTACAGCTCTTTTCAATTAAGTAAAAAGCACACAGTTTAGCTATCAACACCACTTCATTACTGTAATAAATAAAATAAAGCACACGGAGGGCTATTGACTATTGTGAAAAATAAAAACAACAACACCAACATCCATGCATCGTTAATCACCATCTGAGCTTGTGTGTCTGAGTCTACTGGTTACAGAGTTTAATTCCAAACAGAACTATTCCACCTCTTATCATCGTATCCTTCTCATCAGTTAGCTTAACTGTATACGAGCCCTGTCAGGTTAGAAAGAGATAAATAAAATTGAGTCAAGTTGAACAGCAGTCACGGTGACGGGACACAATCGTCTTGTGCACAAGTCATACCTGGTACGTTTTGTTTTGCTAAAATCATAAGCTTAACATTTGTCTGGTTTGGAGTCTGCATACTTGGTCAGATAACTTGACTCATCTAAAAATATTTATAGCATCACCATTAAAAATACACAAACATATGTAAATATGGAGAACCAGGAACATTTTGTGACCTGTTGAACTTTTCTGCTTATCATAAAAAGGCAGGTGATCAAATGACAGCCATATTGAAACTTCAGAGGGCTTGATGAATGGACTTACCCGAAAGGTCTCTGTATGAGGGCTGGATGGAGCTGCTGCACACCAAAGGCAAAACCTAGCAACAAAACACAACACATTCTCTATTCGTGCATGACTGGGCATTTACTATCACCACACAAAAAACGCAACCACAACTTTTGATTAAAAAGGAGAACACTTTAAAGAGGAGTATATATATATGTGTATGTTTTTTAAAAGTTGGTTTTATTAATGTGGTCACTAATCCAAAATAAAGACTAAAAATAGAAATCTTTTTCCCTTTAATCTGCAAAGTTTAGTTGACAGAGACTGAATAAGACCTTAGACATTTAGACCAGGGGAAAATGCTTATCAAGTAAAACCAAGAACAACAGGATTTGACAATGAAGTACATTTAACAGAATTCTTGTAGTTCTGAATGACAGTTGATAAAAAGTCTTTGCAATACAGGACATTCTGGAACTCTTTGGATGTGCTTTGGAAAATTATGGGCTTTACAGTTTATAGTAATAAAAATTCATAGAAACAAACTCCCCATTCTTTCTTTTCTGAATAGTTCATACACACAATATATTGGACAAGTACATATTTTTAAACACCCATGGATATTTGAACTTATTCTCACTTTCTTGACAATCTAGTTTTCTATTAAGTCCACATGGTTGGAAGTGTCAACCTCTCTCCTAAATTTCAGATAGAAAAGAGTGAAGAGTATGTGATTTAGTCAAAGTTGCTTGCCCAAGGAAATGACTAATGTGCTCAATAATCAACTCTCAATGACTTGTGCTCATGCAAAGGACAATGTGGTAAATAATCCAAAAGGTCATACTTTCACACAGACAAAATATTGCACCCCTTTGGCAACTCACAGCTACACAATAGCTTTGAACTATTTCTCATCTCTAAGTGACTGTATTTAAAAAATCGGGAACATGGGTAGGTGAAACCTATTTTCTTTAATTACAGGTATTGTGAGATTTTGCATTAAAGCTTTACCCACCCAGATATCACCCCCACCCATATGTTTCTCTAGGTCATGTTCATGGCAGGCTATCTGCTCTGAGCACCCTGCAACTGGTGCTTGCTGCAGTTGGCAAATTTGGCCCATATCATCCACATGACTCACATTTTTAGCTACAGGTGGCTAGCTAAAAATTGGAAAATTGAGTGCAGACTACAAATGTATACCAAAAAGTAATGAGATGAATCAAATGAACTCTTGTGTCTGTCCAAACTACCTAGACCCCAAGATATCCTTTTTGCACACATTTCAAATCCTAAAAGGAGCAAAACTGTCATTTATCTTTAATGCCTTGGTAGAGTAACCAGTCACAGTTCAAGTTTACCAAACACATCTACAGATTCTCTCAGAAGCTGGTGTTTTTTGGATCAGGGTACATTCTGCCCCTAAGTGGGGGTGGGGGGTCTGCCAGGGAAGGGGAGGTAGACATTTCTTACCTGGTTGCATGATCCTTGGTTTTGCTCCCAAGTATGCCAGATTCACATTGGCCTTCCTGCCGTCAATGATGGGGTTGGGATCTTTGCAGGCCCTTTCGGCAGCAGCCCGGTCAGCCATGGTGACCTTAGCAACACACACACACATACACACATACATACAAAGCTCTAAATTAACCCCTGAAGAAACCAAGAATCACAGCGGAGAAGTCACTCACAATAAACGGACACTCAACTTTTTCTTTGGGGGTGGGGTGGGGGTGAAGCTGGACAGTGCTCCTTGATCTTCCGTTTAAAAAGGAAGGAAGCAAAGAAGGAAGGAACCTTCCACTTCCACTAAGTCCTGAGGGTGCTAGCCGGGCCTAGCAGAGATTTGGAAGCCTGAATTCTTATAACTCCTCTTAGATCCCCCCACCCCGCGCTGCCCTCTCCCCCAATGATATCACCCCTGTGTGCCCCTAGGTCCCACCAGACCTCTGAGGCACCGATCGCTTTAAAAAAAAAAAAAAAAAAAAAGTACAACCTCGCATCTGCCCCAGGCTACCAACCACCGGCAAACACTCCCTCCCCAACGACAATAGCTATTGTCCTACACTGGGGGCTCCCAGCTCTCGGGCAGCTGAATTTGCACGTTTAAATCTCCGGGAAGCTTAATGTGCTGTTTCAGTTGTCCAAGAGCCACAGGATTATCTCTCTCTGTGTTTTTTAAAAAAGAACCTACCTTTGCAATTAAAAAGGTGGGGGTGTGACTAGAGGGGAAGAGCCTCAGACCTCTTGGGGCGTCCCCTCCCTATCCCAGCCCAAACGCCAGAAGACACAACGCATTTTTACAAAGCAACAGCGCGCTTTATCCACCAGCCTCCAGGAGGGGAAGGCAATTGTGCGGGTCTACGGCCCCTCCTGCCCGGCCCCCAGCGCCCCAAATCCAGCAGTCATTACCCTCCTGCCCCGCTGGCTCCCCGACACAACATCAAGTCGGGTCCTCTCGGTACTGGACGAGCCAGGCGCCGGCCCTCCCTCCTGCAGCTCCACCGCGCGCAAAGTTTCTGTTCAGCGGGGAGCGGAGGGGCAGCGCAGCTCACCAGGGCCGGGCGCCGTGCACCGCCGCGCGGAGCCCCTCACTCCTAGCACCGACCACCGGGACAAGCGCCACTCTGTCCCTCCCCTCCTCCACGGTCCTCGATCTCCCCGCGGGGCTCTCCGTCCCCCGCCCCCCCCCATCCGTGCAACTTACAAATCCGTAGCCCCGGGACTTGCCCGTCTGCCGGTCCGTGATGACCACCGCTTCCTCGATCTCGCCGAAGACCTCGAAGTACTTGCGCAGGCTGGCGTCGGTGGTGTGGTAGGGCAGCCCCCCGACGAAGATCTTGGTGTACGTGGTGTCCTTCTGGGTCGTGTGCATCTTCGCGCCCGCCCCGCGGCTCGGGCTTGGGCTCCGGCTGCGGCTGCGGCTCGGGCAGCGGCTGCGCGTCCTCCTCCGGCTCCGCGTCTCCCGCACCCTTTCGCGGCCGCCGGGGGCCAAGGGGGAGCGCGGAGGCGAGGGCGGCGGCGCGGCGGGGGCGAGCGGCCGGGGGCGGCCGAGGGCGCTGGGCGCGCGGCTTCCGAAGTCGCCAGCAGCCCCGGAGACTTGACTGGGCTCTCTCCTCCCGCCCCCCCTGCCGGTCACGGTACAAATTCTCCGGATCGTCTGGGTTAGGATCTGGTTCTCTAGAATGGGCCAGCGGTTCCGCTCACCCCGCGGGGAGGTAGAAAATGCAGAGGGTGGTCCTCGAGCGAAGAAGAGGGTGCCTTTAGAGGTAGATTTTTCTTTCTTAAGAATTAAGTGTCGTGGGCGGGGCGTGGGTCGGGTCGCGGTGAGCGCGTCCGAGCGCCGAGGTGGAAGCGGAGGGGGGGCGCGGCGGCAGCCCGGGTGGGGGGCTCCGAGCGGTTCCGACTCGGGCTGTCCCTCCCGCCGCGGAAGCTGGAAGACCAGTGCGGAGGACGGCTCTCCACCTCTCTGCTCCCTTCCCCCGCCGCCCAGGGGTCGACGCCCGGCTGGGGAGGGGGCGGGCCGGACGCCTGCGATTGGCCGGGACAGCACCTGGGGCGCCCGGCGCCGCCGCCCCCCAGCTGTTGGGAACAGCTGCTTCTCTCCCCGCGCGGCGCCGCGCTCGGTCGCCGCGTTGGGCTCTGTAGCTGGCGCTGGGGTAGGGCTGGAGACGGCCTTGTTCCTGGCGTCGCCTGCTCCAACCCGTCACAGTCCTAGGGACCCGGCGCTGCCCCAAATCGGACCCTCAGCGCGGAGACTGCGTCCGAGCCGGGAGCTGCGTTGCTTTTCAAAGCCGACGACGCGAGCTCTCCGCGCTAGGCCCCTACCACAGGGCGGGCGTGCTGGACTGGCGAATTGGGGGTCCCAGGCCCGGGGGCAGTTATAAAAGAGGCAGCCCCCACCCGCACCCCAGGCACCTGGTACCAAAGAGCTCTGCCTACCTTATCGGAGGAGCTGGATACTCAGGCCTGGAGAGTAAGAGGGTCCCCAGCTTTCCTTGGCCCCAAGAGCTGGTGCTTGGGGAGAACCAGAGAGGTAGAGCCAAAAGGGGGGGAAAAAAAAAAGAAAGAAATTTTTTTAGCACTTGGGTGTGTTTGGTAGAACGATTAACTTTCATTGCTCACGGCCCAGCCAGATGTAGATGCTTATGTTCATCAGGCACCGTCTTTTATTTTAGAGGACCATAAATTAGTACTTTAGCCCCCACAGTCACCAAATTTATGTTTTTTTTCCCCTAACTTCGTTATTCAGATAGATAAGGACAGCCACTCATAATAAATTCTTTTTCCCTCCAAAGTATCAATTTCTTCTATTTGAATTACAAACCTGTTTAGTGATTTGACCCTATCTGTTTTGTCTGGATGTAATTGTAAAAGGTATAATTTGTAAAATCAATTTGTTACATAACCACTCATTTCTACCAGCAGATTTGCAAGCACTTGTAGAACACAGTACTCCCCGTATATATATTTATTGATTTTTTTTTGCAATGAAACAGAATTTTACAACTTCTTTTAATCAAGCGTACAATTCAATAAGGCCTTAACATCAGTCATATCTGAGGTTTGGGCGAAAATAGTTAATATGAGCAGAACACTTCACCTCTTATTGTCAGTGTACAATTTCCTTTCAAATCCTTTCCATTCAGAGTTTCCCTTGAAGTCCCTACATTCATTGCCTGGAGCCACTCCATTTGTTCCCTCTAAAGCAGGTCAGTGTGTTAACCTGTTGGAGAGGCACATATGTGCTGTTTCTCTTTCCAGGGCACCTTCCTTGTCAGGAGGATAAGAACTACTTACTGGTTAGCAAAAGCTAATGAGAATGCAAATGTACTTCTGCAAAACCTGAAATTCCTCCTGCTGACTTCAGCTTGAGGTTGATTTTTTTGAGGTTATCAGGTTCTTGAAGTTTGAACCCCCCAGTGGGAGAAATGGAGAAAAAAGAAATCTCTCTAAAGTTAAAAACTTTCCTTTAATCCGATTAAAAAATTAAGTATTTTACAGATAGATGAGAGCCAGAAAGTGGAAATATAAACAACACCCCCTTCTTATTCCTTAAATACAGGTTGAAAAGGGACTCTGTGCTGGTGATGAAAGATAATTTTTAAAACTTAGGAGAAACCAAGCAGGCCCTGAAAGAGAGGAGGCCTGTTTTTTGATATTTAACATTCATCCCGCAGTGTCACTTAAGAATTGCAGTACTTAGATGAAGCTCAGGCAAAAATCCTGTAGTGCCTGAGAGGAAGCTACTTAGCAAGAAGCCTTAGAAGGCTGAGTTTGGCTGTCTTGTCTGCCTTCTTGCCTGGACAGGAAGTCCAGCCTGGAGGGTGTTTGGGAGTGTAGCCAGGAGCTTGGATACTCACTAGGTGACCTGGTGAGATCCAAAAGGAAATTCTGATCCCAGAATGGGTTAGCTGTCATAGAACTCAACTTTTGGTAGTAAGAGGTTCCCCTGCCACGGCTCCTTCCAGTCCCTCCTACAACACCTTCTTGTGTGTCTTTATTCTTTTAAGGGATCAGTAAATATCTGTTAGTTGTATTTGAAACTTTGTTTCATTTTATACAAAGTCATACTTGGATATTCCCTAATTTTGAATTCCAGAGGTAATTGAAGCATTACTAATCCTCAGATGTTATGTGAGTCTCTGTGAACAAAGGTTAAGAGGAATAGTGGTTCCTTATTTTCCAAACCTATTTAAATAGAAGCCATAATTCATACCCAATTTGGCTTTGCAAGCCTTGGTGGTGTCTTCCCCGTAGCAGACAGCAGTGTGCTGGGCATAATTGATACCCCCTGTGGGTTTTGTTTTACATCTACACAAAGGTGAGCCCAGTTACAATGGCCAGATCCATCTTTGGCGAATTTATGAACCTTCGTCATCAATTCATGTAGATCTAGGGCCATAAAATCTTTCTGAATTCAAAGTTTCAAGGTTACTAAGTACCAAATATTTCTGTACAATTGCCCATTATGAATTCAGGTTTGAAAAACAATGCTTTGATAATCCTTTTGCTTTTTCAGCTGCTTTTGGCAAAGGACACTTGTATATTCAGAGGAATTATGCGGTATGATGTGTTTTTTTTTTTAAAGAAAGAGCCATAAAATACTGTATAAGTTATAAATAGGTTCCAAGTTTGTCATATCCAAATTAGTACATATGGATTGCCCTGATTCCTGGTTCCCACTCCTTGGCAAGATCGATCTTATTTTATTACTTGTAGTAAATTATTATCCACTTTGTTCAAAAATCTTTATCTGACTAAGAAAGGCTGAAACCAAACTAAAAAATGTGACATCCATTTATATATTTTCTCTGCCCCCCTTCCACCTCAATTAGTCATGGAGAGTAATTCCAGGATTATAAGTGCTTACAAGAATTTTGAAAAAATAGAAAAATATTTCATGAAGATTGAGAAGCACTGTTCTGGCTCATCCCTGAAACTCCTACTCATGGAGTGCTTTAGATAATCAGCTGCCTGAGGGTAGGACGATCTCTTGGGTGTCATAGGATCTCTTGCAGGTCATTGAAGACAGAGGTCTATACATAGCACTAAATAATATGCACTGAAAGGAATTAATGTCTTCAAGATCTCTACCTTCCAGCTTGATGGGAATAAATCCGTTCTGGATGGAACTGGCTACTTGTAGAATTAGGCCAGATATTTATCTTTTAAATAAAAATATGGCTTCAGTGAGATTTTTGTTTGTTTGTGTTGTTTGAAAATGTTTTACCTTCCTTTCAGAGTCTGTGAACATAAAGTGAAATGGAAATTTATAATGGTTTTCTATTCACCAAAGTCATGATGCTTTTAATCAGACATTCCCCTACCTGAAAGCAGAGTAGGTTAATTTGGGGGATCAGCAAGGGCAAAATTGAAGCTCAGGGTGGACATGAAGTTCACTTGAACTTCACCTTGTGAATAGTTTCCTCCTCCTGGCTAGAGGTGGCCTTGGGGAAGGCAAGGAAGAGACTGCAATCCTTTTAAACCCACTATGTGCTGCTACACATTTCAAACTCAGGGCGGGCTTTGGTTTTAAGTCTTCAAATAGTGAGACTCTGAACTGACAAGTTATTTTTAGGGAGCTGATGGTACCTCCCTATGTATTGAATTACCTCTTTCTCCACAACAGCTTCTTACGATGTTGCTGGTGTGCCGGGCACAGGGTCCAAAGCAGTGGAACTAGCCTTGAATCCAAGACAGAGACTTAGGACCTAGCCTCATCACTTGTTTTTTTTTTTTTTTTTCTCATCTTACTTTTTATTATATCAACAAAAAATTTGTAAATGATACAAAGTAAGGATGAAGAACACCACATTCAAATTATTAGTTTCAGTTTTACATCCTAACTAGAACACGTTTTCTTTCTTTTACTGCTACTCATCTGAAGCTAGGCATTATTCTTTATCAATTTTTTGAAGTTTGGAAGTGAAAAGTAAAAGCAAATAGCGCTTTTCTGTATTACTTATTCACTTAAGAAATCTTATTTTACTGTCTCTAAATTGTCCCTGTGTTCCCATGTTGGAAGGAGGATATAATTCTCACACCATCTCTGATTTTCTTAATTTGTGTCAATTCTTCCCAACATTAAAAAGAAGAACTTTAGAGTAGCACTCTCAGAAAGTGTAATTTTTTTTTTATTGGTCGTTCATAACATTACATAGTTCTTAATACATCATATTATACGGTTTGATTCAAGTCATCACTTGGTTTTATCCCTTTAAAAAGCACAGATGTAAAGCTGGGGGTAGCTGGGTGGTAGAGCACTTGCCCAGCAGGCCTAAGGCCCTGGGTTCAATCCCCAGCACTGCAAACAAACAAATGCATATCAGAGAGAAGCATAAATGTATTGGAAAGAGTTTTAATGGTCTTCCCTGAGTAGATACACCTGATAATGGAGGAGAAAACCCAATGTTAGTACTCGAGTACTATTTATTTATTTACTTTTTAATTTAAATGACTCAAGATCATTTTGTAAGACTGGTGTTTTTCTCTGACCTCAATGGGAAAGTATATTCATGAGAGGAAATTAGGAAAAAAAACATCAAGAGAGACAAAGAAAAAAAGTAATATCATCCACCATTCTACTCCTGAGAATAACCTTTGGACATTTCAAAGTAACTAATCCCAGGCTTTTCTTATACATAAATACATATATTTATACATATATTATACATATATTTAAGCACTGACTATGTGCCAAACATCATTCTGGGAGTTTATAAATACACACACATAAGTTTACAAACATAGTTACATTCTACATTCTCTTTTGCTATCAGCTTTCTTTGACCTAATATGGTGAGATATTTTTCCTTATCATTAAGTAGTTTCTATATTTCATTTTAAATATCTAAGTAACATTTTATCATGTCAATGCCCCAAAATTTATTTAAGCAATTTTTTAGTTGGTTATTTTAATTTTTTTCCTGTTCCAACTCATAAAGGGCTATGAAGTTAATACTCTTGTAAATAGATATTTTACACATCCTCTGTTACTATTTAAGGCTGGTCCTATAAGGGGCTTTGTTGTATCCATTGCAAAAGCCCTGACTCCCAGAATGGTGTTTGGCACATAGTCAGTGCTTAAATATTTGTCGAATGAATGAGTACATTCTTACAAGTTTATATATTAGGTTGGAGGGTATGCCCATATTTAGATCTTTTAGTACATATTTCCAAATTGTCCTCCAAACAGTAGCATCAGATTCAATTTGTACCAGCAGCACACTGATGTCAGTTTCCCCGAATCCTTGTTGACACTGCTGTCAACAGTGAGACAAGGGAGAAACCTCCTGAACAATACTGGCTTAAATAATAAAAAGGAATTTACTGTCTGCTCTCACTGAAAAGTCTGGTGACTTGAGGGCAAGGTTCATGGAGTCTCCAAAGCTGTGGCTGCATTTGCTGAGATCCTCCTGCCTTGCCTTCCCAGTGGGTGGCTTGTTCTTAAGTTGGCTCCAAGACCAGGCTTCCAGCAGCTCTAGGCTACAAGTTTCCTTGTTTAGTTGTGGAGGAGGGGTGAGGTAGAAGGTAGAGGTGGATCAGATGTCTTCCTCCCAATTATCAAACATCTGACCTTCCCTTGGATTCATCTTCTGTTGTGAACTCTCTCAAACTGATCTCAGAGGCCAAAGGAATCTGATAGCTGGTGGGCTTTGGATTGGCCTCCACTTTGTTTTTCCAATATGACACAAATTTTTGAGGCCTAGCAGGTGAAATGGTACTAGTTAACCCACAGTAGCCCATCCCTGGTACTGGGGTTGAGATGAATCCCACCAAACCCTGTGGTTGAGAGATTCTGGGTTCTTTGGGTGAAGAAGAATGGGTACAACAAATGCTTTGTAAACAACAAAAAATGACTCGGGACTATTTGCATTTAATATTCCAATATTTGTATTTTCTAGGGTAAAAGTTTTGTGTCACTTGATCCCCACCCCCGGTATCTCTGGGCCATTTGTTCTTCTTTTCAGACCTAAAAATGAGGTTTTGGTGGTTTTTCCCCCCCTTTAATTTGTAAGAACACTTTAAAGACCTGTTTTGACAGATGTATGCCATATAATTCAGATCATCCAGTTTAATTCCTTATTTTGGAATTGAAAAAAACTGAAGAAACGGCCTAGGAAGAAATGGCTTCCTAAAGGTCATCCTTCTAGCAAAGGCCTCAAGGGGGATTTATTTTATTTTATTTTTTATTTGTTTTAATTAGTTATACATGACACTAGAATGCATTTATGCACTTTACTCTATCATACATAGATAGATGGGATATAATTTCTCAACGGGGATTTAAATGAGCTCAACTTACTTCTAAAAAACGATTTGTTAAATTTAGATATGATTTGGGTATACCCAATTCCACAAATCCGAAAGTACAACGGGTGTTTTCACATACGTCTACACCCTGTAAGTCCTAGATAGATCAGGATGCAGAACACTTCCAACTAATATGACCCCCCTGGCCCTTCCCAGTGGATAACAATCCCCATACACATGCAGGCCCAATTGCAACCACGGTTCTTCCTTCTTTTATCATAGACGAGCTTTGCCTGTCCTTGACTTTCATATAAATCAATTCATTGAGCATTTACTCTTTCCTGATTGCTGGGTTGGGCGGTTCATGGAGGTGGAGACTTAACAGGATTAGGTGCAGGGAAGGGTGACTGGCCCCACAGTCTCACCCAAGGCTTTGACCCCCAACCCCTTGGGGAGCTCTCAAGTTGGAGGCAGCTCTAGAGCCTCCACCCTCAGTCCCTGGAGGTGGGTCACACCAGGAGGAGGCACAGCCATGGGCGATGGACTCCTTTACCCTCAGCCAGGGTATAGTAGAGGCTCCTTATCCTTGGGTTCACTTTCTGTGGCTTTTGCTATCTGTGATCAACTGCAGCCCCCAAAATATTAAATGAGAAACTCCAGAAATAAATGATTCTTGGCTTGGGATTGCACGTGGTTGTGAGTAGTACTCTGAAGTCTCATGCCGGGCTTCTCTCTTCTGACCAGGACATGAGTCAGCCCTCTGTCTAGTGAGTCTGAGCTCATTAGTCAAGGGTGGCCATCTCGATTGTCAGATTGCCTGTCCCAGGATCACAGTGCTTGTGGTCAAGTGACCCTGGTTTTACTAAATAATGTCCTGGAGGCACTAGAGTAGTGAGGATAGCAATTCTCTTACGGCCTATTGCCATAATTGTTTTATTTACTATTAGTCATTGCCGCTAATCTCTTGTGGTGCCTGTGACAAACTCAACTTTATTGTCTGTATAAACGGGAAAAGGACCAGGGTACATAGGGTTCAGTACTGTCCTTGGATCCAGGCACTCACTGGGGTCCTGGCATATGTCACTGGTGGATAAGAGGGGATACTGTATTCCCTTCAGGGCTAACAGCAGGGGGCTTTCTGCTGGTAGCCTTTCCAACACTGGGTGAAAGAAGTGCTTCATTCCCCGGGCCAAGGGTCACACCAACCATCATGGCCTCCCCCTGCTGCCTCTTGGATATAAGTCTTCATAGAAGTCAGGGGCAGCTCCTCCTGGATTCTCATGCTCCTTTTCCTGAGAGAACTTAGAAGGGGAAGGTTAATGGGATGAACTGCAACCTCTAGGTGACCTTGGGGCTGCCTCTTCCTCCCATCATCACCTTCTTTTCTATCCATTCTGGACTCCCGCTGGCCCTAAGCTGTCATTTCTCTTAAACTTGGTGGTTTGCCAAGTCATTTGTATTGGCCAGGATTCTCCAGAGAAATAAAATCAATAGGATCTATCTATCTGTCTATCTATCTATCTATCCATCCATCCATCCTTTATCCAGACTGATCTTAAGGAACTGGCCAATGCATCTGTGAGCTGGCAAGTCTGAAATTTGTGGGAGGTTCAGAAGGCTGGAAACTCAGACAGAATTCTTTCTTCTCCAGGAAATCTCAGAGTTTGCTTTATAGGCCTCCAACTAACTGGGCAAGATTCATCCATGTTATTGAAAACAATCTCCTTGACTTAAAGTCAACTGATTTAGATCTTCATCACATCTACAAACTATCTTCATAGCAACATCTAGACTAGTGTTGGACCAAACAACTGGGCATCATAGCCCAACCACGCTGATGGATGAAGATAACCATCACAGGGTGGAACCTGAGGGATGTGAGCCCCTACTCACCAAGCCACTCTTATTACATGCTGTCTATTTAAAACTGTCAAAAATGGGGCACGGGAGTACCAAGAGCCTCCTCCAAGTGGATCATGCCAGACACATCCCTGCCTCCTGGAAAGAAGCGGCTGATTTCCTCCGATGACTGGGGTCAACAATCTCCTTCCTTGATGCCTGGACCTAACAAGGCTCAAGGGCCCTGGTGGCAACGTTGCTGATAGTTGAACGTGATTTTTGCTGTGTTCTTAAACTGAAAGAGCTCTGAGTTGCAGAGATAGGAAACAGAACTTGTCATATAGGGTCCTAGGGGATGATGGCAAATAGGGCCCTCTAAATTTTACTCATTGGTTCTAAGACCCATAAATTACAAATATTTGGTCTTTGTCCTCAGTTCCTTGGTGGGGGGGCGCTCCTCAAACCCTTGGAGTTTATTGTCTTTTTATGCTAATGAGATGACTCACAGGAAGTGGGGCAGAAAAATCCAACACAGGATTAGACAGAACTTTCAGCCCCACCCGCCAACCTTCAGGGAGGGGGGAGAGCTAGAGACTGAGCTCCATCACCAGGGGCCAATAATTTAATCAACTGCATCTATGTCGGGAAATCTCCACAAAATCCCTACACGACAAGGCTCAGAGACCCCTCGGGTTGATGGACCTGTTGGTGTGCTGGCCAGCCCTCCAGACTTTGCCCTATGCATATATTCCATTTTTCTGTTCCTGGGATGTATCTTTGATAATAAACTGGAAATTGTAAGTAAAGCACTTTCCTGAGTTCCATGACTCATTCAGGCGCATTACTGACCCCGAGGAAGGATTTGTGGGAACCTTTGAATTTGTAGTCATCAGGGCAGTGAGGGTCACTTGGCGCCCCCCCACGGCACCCTTGACCTGTGGCGTCTACCCTAACTCTGGGTAGTTACTGTTAGAACTGAACTGAATTGTTGGATGCCCAGATGTTGGATGTTGGATGCTGGTGTCAGAGTGTGAGAATTGCTTGTTGCTGTTGGAAAAGACACCACACAGTTGGTATCAGAAGAAAACATGCAGGAACAAGTCACCACTTGAGGGTCACTGATTCAAAGTATGTGCCCTGTCCTGGTCTCTCCAGGAACTACCTCTGAGATAGACTGTTGCTGTTTTCAACGGATTCGATGGGTCCTGAGTTGTGGGACGTCCTCACAGCCTCGTCTCTTCTTTATGATAAAGTGGATCTGTTGGTCTATTGCAGTTAGGTGGTGTTTTAGTCAGCTTTTATGCTGCAGTGACTAAAAGACCTGACCAGAATAATCATAGAGAAGGAAAAGCTTATTTGGGGGCTCACAGTTTCAGAGGTCTCAGTCCATGAACAGGAGGAGGCTGTCTTCCTCAAGGTTCAGTTGAGGCTGAAGATTGTGGTGGAGGGAAGCAGCTCACCTAATGATCAGGAAGCAAAGGGAGACTCCACTCTCCAGATACAAAATATGTACCCCAAAGGCATGCCCCCAGGCCTCCACTTCCTCCAGCCACACCCCTCCCACCTCCGGTGACCACTCAGTTAATCGGGTCAGGTGATACTCTCAGATTGAGTGAAGACTCTTACAACCCAATCATTTCTCCTCTAAACCTTCTTGCATTGTCTCACACATGAGCTTTTGGGGGACACTTCACATCCAAACCATAATAGGTGGGATCCTGGGCTAGATCCTGTGGGCACACAAGGCAGACTCATTCTCGAAGAGTTATTTGCACCCTTCCAAAATTTCTACTCTTTCCCAAGATCTAATTTCTTGAGTCCAAAGTGGTCAACTTGCTTTCAAGGGACTGGTTGGTCTCTTCGAAGGGTGGGGTGTATTGTGGACCCAGCGTGGGTATCTGCCACCAGCCCGCTAGTTACCTGATGAGCCTTGGTAAGAACGCTAAGGCCACCATAGAGAGTCTGTCCGGGTACCCATGGTGCCGGCCCAGAGTCACTCACAACACAAGGTGGCTGACACCAACTACTCTAGCCCTTTTTTGTCAACCTGAATGTGGCTCAAGGGCATTAACACCTGCTCCAGAGTTCTCCACGCTTTTGGGTCCCTGTCAGATAGCTTTCTGGTTCCTCTTCCTTTCGAGACTTTCTGGACTCTGATCTCCAATAGGATGGCCAAATCGTTGCTGCCGCCTATCTATATGGATTCTGACCTTGGACCCCTCTTTTTTCCACACAGAAGTGGTTGACCTTGTGTACTACCAGAGCCACGTAACTTGGCAGGAGTTCCCCTCACCTCTGTCCTTCAGGCCACGGCTGAGTGGGGCTGGAGTAGAGGGGCCGTGTAGCTTTTGGCTTCTCCACATCCATGAACTAGGCTGGGGATTTTCCTTTTGTCAGTTGGTTCTAAAGGATGAAGCATGAGACTGTGTTGAAGGAGAAGTGCAGGTCAAAAGTGGGTGACAGACCGGGCATGGTGGCACCTGCCTGTAATCCCAGCTACTGGGGAGGCTGAGAGGAGGATCATGAGTTCAAAGCCAGCCTCAGCAATTTATTGAGGTGCTAAGCAACTCATTGAGACCCTGTCTCTAAATAAAATACAAAAAAGGGCTGGGGGTGTGGCTCAGGGTTGAGTGCCCCTGAGTTCAATCCCCAGTACCAAAAAAAAAAAAAAAAAGTGGGTGACAGTCTGCTCCACCTGCTCAAGTAGCATAGTGTCCTCTGGTCCGCGTGCACCACTCTGCCAAGTAACGCCTCCGTCTTTAATGTGTTTGTCCACCCTTAGAACTCAGTGGTTCTGACAGAGCCCAGCTTATGGTGGAGTCATAGTGCATGGTCATTTGGCTTCCCATGGTCAGGCACTCTGCCTGTACCAGGGCCCAGTAGCATGCCAAGAGCTATTTTTCAGAAGATGTATTATTATCTGCTGCAAATGGCTTCACCCTGCAACCTAGGGGTCTGTGCTGTAATTCTCTTAGGAGGACTTTCCATAAATGTCACATAGTATTTTCCCCATCACTGATATTTCAGATAGCAGGGTCTCTCAGGGCGTCTGGCCCAGGTGACAGGGCTGTTTACATCACAGTGTGGATTTGACATGGTGCTCTTTCCTGCTTGTGCCCCCACTAAAAGCTGGTGGCCTTTCATCGTGCCTTTTACTGAGTAGGAGAGAGTCCTAGGTGAAGGATATTTGTCTTCACGACCCAAAATGGTCCACCAGCCAGAGTAATTCCTTTGAGATGGAGGGAAGTGGGAAATGCTGCAGTTTGTCCTCTGTTTTGGAGGAGCAAAGCCTTACTGATGCCTTCCTCCCTGGATGCTTATTTCCCTCCCTCTGAAGCACCATGTTTCCCCAGGGTTTCTGCTTCCTTCTCGCAGGGTCCAGTTAGCACCGCTCAGTGTAGTGGATCAGCGTGGTGTCCGCTGGCTGTCCACCTGTTTCATGTGGCCCTGGCCCTTATTTGTCAAGTGTCTTTTTGGTGCCATTCTCATTTTACTCCCTGCTGGGAATTCAATTACATCTACTTTACACTATTTTAATATTTTCCCACCAGTCCCTGGGGCTCTGCTCATTTTTATCCTTCAATTGTTTTCTCTCTGTTTTTCAGGTTAACATTTTTTATTGATCTCTGTTAAGTTTCCCTGGCTCTTCTGCAGCCTTCAATCTGATGTTAAACCAAAGGAGTGATTTTTAAATTTCAATTATGATAGTTTCTATAATGACATCTTCATGTTTTAAGTTTCCATTTGTTTGCTGAGATTCGATATCTGTTCACTCATTAAAACTTGAGTTTTTTTGTAGGAGAGAGTCAAAACAAAACAAACAAAAAAAACTTTGAGCATATTTCTGTTTAAAGTCATTGTCTGCTAAGTCAATATCTGGGCCTTCTTTGAGTTGGTTTATATTGACTGATGTAGTGTTTTTATTTTTAACTATAGAGCACAGTGGTCTATTTTGGCATGTCTAGTAATTTTTTAAATTGGAAAAGGCATTTGGCAATGACATCAGAGAGATTTGGACACAGGTATGTTTCTTTCTTTTTTTAAAAAAATTATTGGGAAAGACTTTTTCTTGGGGGGTGGGTACCAGGATTGAACCCAGGGTCAACCACTGAGTCACGTCCCCAGCCCCATTTTAATTTTATTTAGAGACAGGGCCTCAGTGAGTTGCTTAGCATCTTATTTTTGCTGTGGCTGGCTTTCAACTAGCAGTCCTCCTGCCTTAGCCTCCTTAGCTGCTGGGATTGTAGGTGTGCACCTCTGTGTCCAGCATGGTTACATCTGCTGGTTTTTGTGCTAAATGGCAGTTAAGTTACCACCTTAGAGGTGTGCAGATTTTGTTTTATACATTGTTAAGGCAGCACTATGGAGGGTTTCCCCAAGTCACATTAACTGGACAGGAATCAACACACCAACTCTATCTCCCCAGAAGAATTTGTCAGGACATGGTTTTAGTCTTTTTGGGGATGGTCTATAGTAAACCTTAATCAAGAATTTAGCTCTTGCTGGGCACAGTGGCACACACCTGTAATCCCCCGTGGCTCATGAGGCTGAGGCAAGATCCTTAGGCTCAGGCCTAAGGATCCTGAGTTCAAAGCCAGCCTCAGCAAAAGCGAGGTGCTAAGCAACTCAGTGAGACCCTGTCTCTAAATAAAATACAAAGTAGGGCTGGGGATGTGGCTCAGTGATTAAGTGTCTCTGAGTTCAATCCCTTATACCCTGCCCTGCCCCCAACAAAAAGAGTGTAGCTCTTAATTCTACAGCCCAGCTTTTTGGGAGTCTCAGTTGGCTCTTGGGAGATTCATGAGGCATGAGCGAGTTATTGGCTGCTCTGAAATTCTTCTACCTCTCAGCAGCTGCTTGTTTTCTGATATCTTTGGTCCAAAATCGCCATTGTTTGCTAAACTTCATGGAGTCTTGCCCTAGGTAGGTGCAGCCCAGGCCACAGACAAGGCCTGGTAGGGCATCCCACATGCCACCCCAAGCTCCACCTTCCTGTCTCTCAGGGCTCCCTCATCTCCGATGCCCTGCCTTGCCCCATAGATTTTAGGCACTTCATCTTCCCCAAACTGGAATCCTTGCCTCCTCACCTCAGCAAGGCTGCCAAGCCCTGCTGACACCGGTTCACTGTGTGTGGTCAGGAACTTATGCCCAGAGAGCCAGGGCAAGCCTAGTGTTCAGCTCAGGGTCACCTTCCCTCAAGGACTTTAGTCACTCATGGTCTACTGAGTGTCTGAACACAGGGCCACATGTATTATATCTAGTACTGTGGTGTTTTAGAGAAAAGGGGTGGTGCCAGTTAATTACTTTGACTAATCTCTGGCAGCAGGAAGTCTACATTCTAAAAGTCATTTAAAACATTGGCAGCTGCTACCAGGCTCCGTGGTGCACGCCATTAATCCCAGCAACCCAAAAGGCTGAGGCAGAAGGAGCACAAGTTCAAGGGCAGCTTCAGCAACTCAGTGAGATCCTGTTCCAAAATAAAAATAAAAAGCGTTGTGGATGTAGCTCAGTAGTAAAGCACCCTTGAGTTCAATCCTGAGTCCATACCCCTACAAAAAAGAAACGACTTTTCTTGTAAGTTTTGATAGGTTGCGTTTATTTTCATCCTCATTCATCATAAAATGTCTTCTAATGTTCATTGTGAGTTTTTTTTAACCCGTGATTTATTTAAAGGTATTGTCACAGGAGAAGACATTTCTCTGGAGAAGAGTCCAAGGAGTTCCCAGAGAAGGAAGAACTTGACTCAGGACTAGCGAGGCTGTTGGCATTTGTGACAGAAAAGAATTTCAGCATGTGTCTGTCAAAAGCAAGGAATATGTATTCAAAGGAGAATGCAGGCCACCCTCCGTAGTGACAAAACACAGCCCCGTGGTGTGCACTGTTCAGATTTGTTATTGGGAACTGGAGATTCAACCCAGGAGTGCTTTGCCACTGAGCCGCTTTGAGCCGCAGCCCTTTTTATTTTTTTATTTTTTTTTGAGATCAGAGGCCTTGCTAAATTGCTGAGTCTGGCTTTGAACTTTCAATCCTCCTGCCTCAGCCTCCCCGGCTCTAGGGATTACAGGCGTGTGTCACCCTGCTGGTCTTGGGCTATTATAGAGGACCTCCGTTTAGGGACTGGGTTTGAGGTGGAGCTGGGAAGAGTTGCACAATTCCATGACAATTTTCCTGGTGCTCTTCATCGCCCTCCTTTTACAAGGGCAAGGGTCAAGGGCCTGAGCCCAGTGGCTGCTCAGGAGTTCCTGGGTGTTTTTTGCATCTCAGTGGGTGTTTCCTTTAGGACAGGATGCCTCTCTGTTGATCCCAAATCCCTAGCTCAGCAGGTGAATCAACTTTCAAGTATTTGGGAAATTTCTAGTTACCCTCTGTTTCTGTGTTCTATTTGATTTGCAAAGTGGTCTTCTGAAGTAGACACTGTGTGGTTTTATTCTCTTGACCTTTTGAAACTTGTTGAAACGTATTGATTGCCCAGAATATGCTCTATTTTGATAAATATTCTATGTGCACTTGAAAATGACCATGCCTTCTGCAATGATTATATGGTAATCTGTGAATGTTAATTGGATCAAGTTATTAATTGTCGTCAAAACCCTGTAGAGGTCACTGATATGGTTCTTGTCAGCTTTTTGTATTAATTCCGGAGAACAGTTTTTCAAAATCTCCAAGGACTGGGGATTTCTCTTTGAGTTCGGTCAATTTTTGCTTTACATATCTTGAAGCTGGATAACCATATAAATTTATGATTCTTTCCTGTTGATTTGTTCTTTTTTATCATTTTGAAATGTGTTTCTTTTTCATAATAATTTTTATCTTTGTGTGATGTTCAGGTAGTGTTTGTAGGGGGCATCTTTTTTTTTTATTCTTTAATTTTAAACCCACCAGTGTCTTTATGGTAGATTTCTTGTAAGCAGACTCACATCTCTTTTGGATTCAATCTGATATTGTTAGTGTTTTAATTGGATTGTTTAATCTACTTAAATCTGTTATTGCTCTAATGGGATCTGAGTCTACCAGCTCATTGTTTTCTGTTCTGTGTGTCTTCTGCCTCTTTATTCCCCTTTTCCTGACATTATTCCACTACATTTCCTCTATCACTTTTCTTTGGTGTGTCATAACCTTATATATTTAGTGCTTACTCTAGAAATTACAAAACATATTCTTAATTCATTACAGTCCACCTTAAATTGGTAACTATACTACATTCTGAAAAATGCAAGAGCCTTAATTCCATTTACCCCCTTGAATTTGCTATTTTGATAAGTACCTCAATATATATTTTACAACACACAAAGCTTTATTATTGTTACCTTAGTTGTTAGTGTTCTGTTTTTTTTTTTTAAACCCATATGTTTATCCTCTTAGGTGCTTTTTATTTCTTCTTTAACTTCTGTGCTCTCAATTGCAACGATTATGTTGAATGTATCTTCTCTTTTCCTTGTTTTTTTGGTTCTGGGGACTGAGGATTGAAACCAGGAGTGTTTTACCACCGAGCCTACCCTCCAGCTTTTTTTTTTTTTTTTTTTTTTTTTTTTTGAGACAGGGTCCTGCTAAGTTGCCTAAGGCCTTAATTGCTGAGGCTGGCCTTGAACTTGCCATCCTCCTGTCTCAGCCTCCCAAGCTACTGGGATTACAGGCATGTGCCACTGGGCCAGAGGAAAAATTTCTTTAAATAGTTCTTACAAGACTATTCTTCCTATGATGTATTTGCTTAAACTAGCATTTTTTAGATTCACAGCATTTTGGAACCTCTGAAATCTTATCAATTAGCATACCAAAAGCTATGTGTGTGAGTTAATAGGCTTCCTTTTTGTGTATGTCCCATGTACTTGAAATTCCAAGAATTTTTATGCAAATTTTTGGTCCCTTCATCTTTAATTCTCCTTTACCTGGAACCTGTCTGCCAAATCCTAGCTTTACCAGCAGAACTAAACTCTGACCCCTTCTTCCTCTGTCAAATACAACTACCGCTGCTCTGGGCCTCTACTTCCCTGTGCTTAGATTGGAAAATAACTTCAGGGAGGGAATCTAGAGCGAGTGTGGGGCTCACCTGGTATATTTCTCCTCTCTTGAGAAGGGGCACCTAGGAATCGCTTGCTGTGCGAAACCTTGCAGCTGTAGTTCTATCCATTCTCTCAGTGTCTCTAGCTCTGTGTGAAGGGGAGTCTGATACCAGGTACTCTGTCATGGTCTGAACTGGAATTTTAAACATCAATTATAAACATAGATACTTTGGGTGAAAACTCCTTTTATATTAAAAATGCATACTTCTTCATTTCTAAAATCCATCAAACAAACCTGACTTGAAGATTGTTATGTAACAGTTATCCCACTTATTTCATTGGATTCGCAGCAGACTTTTACTAAAAATGCAGGAGATTCAGTGAACTCAGGTCAACATGGAGACAAAACTTGCAAGGCCAACGTGTCTCCCAGGAGATCCATAGGCGCAAGGGCAAACCCTCAGCACCTCAGCATTCTTTCCCCCTTATCCATAGATGTTTGTTCCTTCCAAACGTCATACTCAGACTCCAAGCATAGAAATTTTATGCTCATTGATATCAGAACTTGCAGATATTGCCTAGGTATAATATGAGATCCTTTTAAGGGAAGATGGACAGGAGGAATCATAAGTTCCCACTCCGCTGACATCCAGGCTGGCCTGATGAAAGTGCAGTGTATCAGTTCCCAGATGTGTGGCTTTGTTAGAGTACCATGGTGCTTTTCCATGGCTCTCCCTACCCCCAGTGGTATTTTCTGGGTCTCAAAACAGTCCAGATGTTTCCTCTAACATCTGAATCTTTCTTTCTTTCTTTCTTTCTTTCTTTTTTTTTTTTTTTTTGGTGCTGGGGATTGGACTCAGGGGCACTCAAACACTGAGCCACATCCTCAGCCCTTTTTTATATTTTATTTAGAGACAGGATCTCACTGAGTTGCTTAGGGCCTCATGAAAACTGAAGCTGGCTTTGAACTCTCGCCATCCTCCTGCCTCAGCCTCCCCAGCCACTTGGATTACAGAGATGCGCCACTGTGCCTGGCTGAATATTTCTTTTCCCCTTAAACTCATAATATTCCTACACAATCACAAGTATATATCCCGAGAGGAGGACTGTGGAAATTTGGGACCTAAAAGGGAGAAGCTGAGGGAGCGCGTGGTGGCCCTTTGATGGAGTGCAGGAGCGTCTGTTAAAGAAAGCACGCGGTCTGTGTACTTAGCTTTCTCCATTTAGAAAGCAGCTCAGTGGACCTGCCAGGGAGACCAGCACCAATAAATTAGCTAAAAGCACTCTGAGGAGTCGAAGTACAGCCAGGATTTCTGTCATCTCCTTGCAGCGATTCCGAGGGGGACTTGCGCAAATCAGAAAACCCTTGAGCGCTGTGTTTTAAATCACCTGGATGGTGAGAGTAATGCTACAAAGGTCATCAGTGCACTTCTGATGGAGATAAAGGAGACATTTCCTTCTGTTTACAAAGCAAAGCAGTTCATCCAGTTGTCCCCCAGGAACACAGAGAAAAGACCCAAGTATTTTTTGAAAGTAACTTACTTTAGGTTATCTGTTCTGTCTCTGTCTACTCTGCACTGCGCAGAAATACCTGGCTCCTTTTGGGTGTGGGACAGGGCCATTTTCCGCTGGCGCTGAGGGTCAGCCTCCGCGTAGGATATCTTAATTAAAGGAGCACTTCTTTTAACTTTAAAGGTCAATTCAAGTGATGGATCAGTGATATAAAGCTTATGTCAGTTAAGTGGCTAACCAAACAGTTACATAGTTGTGTAATTTTGGAGAGATATTTGTAAATTTAAAATTTTTTTTAGTCATTCATGGACACAATATCCTTATCTTGTTTATTTATTTTTATGTGGTGCTGAGGATCAAACTCAGTGCCTCACATGGGTGAGGCAAGCGCTCTACCACTGAGCCACAACCCCAACTCCTGTTCGTAGTTTTTTTAATGTAATTGTTTTCTTCCAATCTTAATTTTTCTTCTCTTTTTCTTGTATTCTTATGGGTTAAAAACCTATTCTTAATTTTACACACACGCACAGAGAGAGAGAGAGAGAGAGAGAGAAATCCAATAAGTAATTTCACATGGAGAAAGCAGATAAACATCTTATTAGGCTGTGTTATGAACTGGCTATGAGGTGTCCCTCAAAAGCTTATGTATAAGACAATGCAGAAATGTTCAGAGGTGAAATGATTAGATTAGGAAAGCTGTAACCTAATCAGTTGATCAATCCATTTGATGGATTATAATTTGAAAGGAGTACAGTATTGGATGGTGACCATAGCCAGGTAGGGGGGGCTTGGTATGGCTGGAGGAAGGAGGTCACTCGGGGTGTGCCTTTGGGGTTTATATTTGGTCCCCAGTAAGCAGTGATCTCTCTGCTTCCTGGTCACCATGAGCTGAGCAACTCTTCTCCACCCCGCCCTTCTGGCATGACGTTCTACTTCATCTTGGGCACAGAGTAATAGAATTAGCTGATCATGAACCTCTGACACTGTAAGCTCAAAATGAACTTCTCCTCCTGTTTTTCTTGTTGGGTACATTGGTCACAGCAATGCAAAGCTGATTAACATGCTGACAAAGCATTCCATCTTATATTCTGCAAGAAGTATTACAGAACTATGTACCGATAAATTAGCTAGGTCCAAATTCTCTCTCTCTCTCTCTCTCTAAATATATACATATATGTATATATACACACATATATACATATATATTTAGGCATTAAATGTTTACATTCTTAGAAATAAATTTCTTAATTTATACACACATACTCATGCATACATGTGTATTACATATTTTACACATATATGTCTAACTTGATGTGAGGTCTCATCATCAGAGGTAAAGTTTGGGAAGAATAAAATATTTCTGATTAGTGCAATATCACAGGTTTGAAGAATTTCAATATTTTAGGAAATTCAAATCTTCTTCTTTTTCCTGTAACCATGTTGGATGTGTAAAAATCATCCTTTCTAAATGCCATAACACTTGGGTTAAAAATTAACTTATCCTCCGTGGTATCCTCAGACCACATTCACCCATAGACAGGATGGATTTTAAAAGCTAGGTTGATTACCCAACCTCGCTTTATGTCTTTTTTACTGGTTTAGGGCAGTGGAAAACTGTTTTGAAAAGTGACTGGTGGGCACGATGTATCCTGCTTTCTGTGACACTGGTTTTTAATATTAGGTGACTGCACATGTGCTACCTGATATTTTAGCTTAGCAAAGCCCCATTGAACTATTATAACCAGGAGGAAAGGGGTAGGAGATAAAGATTTCAGGAAGCTATGTGAGAAAAAAAAATTAACAAGAAATAGCACCTAACACGTAGGGAAAAAAAGGACTTATAGAAATCAATGAGCTGCTCAGCATCATCCATTTGCACATGTCAAACCCAAAGATGGGTCCCACTGAAGAGGATTCTATTTGGAGAAGCTGCCCGTAAGAGCGTAAAATGTGCAATGTATTAAAAGTAAGGTACAAAATGTCCAAAATGTGACCTGTCTTCTTCATCCATAGAAATCAATAGGTCTAGGGGCTGGGGCTGGGGCTCAGTGGAAGTGCACTTGCCCGGCATGTGTGAGGCACTGGGTTTGAGTCTCAGCATTGCATAAAAATAAATAAAATAAAGGTCTGTCAACAACTAAAAAAATATTAAAAAAAAAGAATCAGTGGGTCTAAACAGAGGGAAATAGCAGAAGCTCCCCAGGAATTGGAAGAGTGTGGACCTGGGAAATCTGTTCTTTCCCTTAAATGCAAGGACAACACGGACAAAAATGGTCAAGGTCAAACATTTCAGGACTGCAGGGATTCATCAAAGGCCTGAAATGATTAAGGGGTGTTTAAAAGCAGGCCGATCTTGATGAGAACATTGAGCTTCATGTTCATCTTCTCCCTGGCTCCCCAACCACCTTCAGGACTGACTGCTTCACAATCATTTCCTGATAGGTGTGAGGCTGCTGCCTCAGCCTCCTGAGCTGAGGGGATTGAGGCCTGTGTCACCGCGCCTGGCTAACAGAGCTGCCCAGCAGCCACCGGAGAGGACAAAATGGTGTTGGCGCATCCCCCCAAAAGCAGCACATGCAGACTGTCCTTATCAGCCCAGTCTGGCTGTTCCTGAACACCTCTGAGCTTGTCTTTCTTTGCCCCCAGGCAGAACTCACTCAGAGCAGATAAGCTTTGTCCTGGGACACTGTGCAGAAACTTCCAGTGGCGACTGTTCAACATCGCAGCTCCCTAAGGTGGTCTCCTAATCTTCTCAGAAGCTATTCCATAATACTCAGACTGGGGTGCCTTAGACACACACAAAAATATCTCTCCCAGTTCTGGAAGCTGGAAGTCCAAAGTCAAGACACCAGTAGATTTGGGGTCTGGGGAGGGCCTGCTCTCCCCTTCACAGACGGTCACATTTTCACGGTACCGCATGTGGTCCACACTCTGAAGGACCTCTCTTGAGTCTCTTTCCTAAGGGCACAAACCCTGCTCAGGAGAGTTCCATCTTCGTGACCTAATTACCTCCCAAGTCCTCATCCCTTCATTCAGTTACCATTTCAACATGAAAGTTTGGGGAGAACATGAACCTCCAGTTTGTGGCAGGTGGTAGCCACCAATGACGACCAAAAAGGAAAAAAACGGAATGAGGTGTCCATAGGGAGCTTTGAAAATCTCTGCCATATTCCTGGGAACCCCAAAGGCCACACATAAGTGCAAGTTTGTGTGTATCCCAGACCTGAGAAGGCAGGTTCCAGTTTGAATATTTCTTTGATATTACCCTCCTACAGGAAAAGTCCTAAAGGAAACGGCCAAGAATGGTTTGAGCACTGGTATGACTTTGGAATCAGTGAACAACTTATTATAGTGGGCTGCTCTGGTGCTATCTGTTATCACCTGTGGCTTCTTGTAGGTTTGTAGGAGTCGACTTTGGTCAGACTTTCACATAGAATCACAGATTTTTAGAGAAGGCCTTATAAATTTTATTATAAAAGTGAGATACTAGTGAGATTTTAAAAAAATTTTTTTTTTAGTTGTATAGATGGACACAATATCTTTATTTATTTTTATGTGGTGCTGAAGATAAGAACCCATTGCCTCACATGTGCCAGGCAAGTGCTCTACCACTGAGCCCCAGCCCCAGCCCTGATACTAGTGAGATTTAGTGGGACACGACATCATTCCTTGATATTACCTGTCAAATAAGTACCAAGAGGAAGCGGTTGATTGGGAAGGAAGACTAGAAGTCAGGTATATACATTATGTGGGTCTTGCCCTCATTATCCACAGAAGCAACAGTATATTAGACTACGCTGCATCTCACATCTCTAGATTTTCTTTCTATGAGATTTTTTCCAACATATTTCTCAATTTTGGGCTGGGTTTCCGAAGGTTTCATTTTTCTTTTGCCAAATGTCATAATGCACAATTCTTAAAATCAGTTTAATGTATCTCTGTGGGCCATTGAATTGTGGGTGGTGTACTTAGCCTTTTCCATTTGATTGGCTTTGCACTTTCCCTAAATGAACTTACTGTGGTGATGTAAAGTTTTGCCTCTAATACTCCCAGGCTCTCCGGTTAGTTCAAAATACCATTAAAATTTCAAATCTAAATTAATTTTGATTTAATAAGTCATACCTAATGCTGCTTGTGTTGATGATGTCATCCATTATTCTCAGTAATGGTGGCCAGAGTTAGCAAATAAAAGTTCAGCATTCCCCGGTAAATTCAAATCTCAGATAAAAATCATTAAGCCAACTACCATATAGGACATACTTATTTTAAATATTCATTTTTTTTCCCTGAAACTTATATTTCACTGGGTACCTTTATCTAGCAGCCCTAATCCAGGTACTTAGGGCATGTCACCGGAAGAAAATTCCTGCTCTCACAGAACCCATGTTTTAGAGGGGAAGGGTAGACAAGACAATGGACCCAATTAGTAGTGAGCTATACAGTGTGTTAGAGAACAAATCCACTATGTAAAGAGGAATTTAAAGAAGAGAGTAGGATCCCTGAGCCGGGGTGTACCGATGTTCTCTCCCCTGTTGAAAGAGGTTCTCACTTTAAGCGGGATGGTTGGTCTGAAATACCCCTCCAGAATTGAATGGAAGAGGATTTCAGGCTGGGGGCAGCATCTGGAATATTGAAGAAACCGCAAGGGGACCGGTGAGCTGGAGAACAGTGAGGGAGAGGGAGGGTCGGGGAGAGGACCTGGGAGGCCAGACCAGAGGGACTGGCACACCTTCGTAGAAAGGACTTTGGGACTCTTGCAGAATTTTGAGCAGAAGGGTGATGTGGCCCGATCTGACTTTTTAAAGGCTAGAAGGTGACCACTGTTGTCCAGGCGGGAGGTGAGGGGGCTCTTGCTGCTCATAGAGGTGGCGGCAGAGCTGTGTGAAGTGGTGAAGATTCTGGGGTTCACTGAAGGTTGAACCAACAGAATTTCCTGAAGATGGAAAATGGAATATGAAAGAAAGGATTTAAGGGTGACGTCCAAGAGTTTATCCAAGAGGGCGATTAATGAGCGGACGTAATGTCTTCTCTCTAAGAAACTGGCCAATTTGTGGTCTGTGTCAAAGGCTCATTTGGCACTACGAACCAAGTTGCACCTTCTGCACTATTTAAAAAAAAATTTTTTTTTTAGTTGTAGATGGACACAGTATCTTTATTATTTATTTTATTTATTTGTATGTGGTGCTGAGGATCAAACCCAGGGCCTCCCACCTGCAAGGCAAGCATGCTACCACTGAGCCACCACCCCAGCCCTTTGTGCACCGTTTAGACAAAACTTTGTGTGCAGATGCAGTCTAAATGTAGAAAACAGGCAGATAGGGAGTCTGTCCTTCTATCTTTCCTACTGGAGTTTCCTTGTTGGTGTACCTCACCTGTTGCTGCAGGCTGGCGTTCAAGGGCACAGATCTATGTCTGTGAGGGGGGTTTTTACAGAGCCCAGAGATGGCCCAGTGGCACCCCACACCAGGCAATGTTTGCTCTCTTCAGGAAATGCCCAGCCTTCAGACTGGGGATACGTTTAAGGAAGTGTACTGGAAGCTCCTAGGACTGATTGTGATGACCCTTACGTGTCATTTAAATAATATATTAGCAGACATCCACGGTCACAGATTGGAGCATGACCTACTGTTTCTTTGGGGAAAAGTAAAGACCACCCAACACTATCATGTGCAATGAATGGATTTTTACAGAGACATTTCATTTTACCCTACCTGTTGGGATGAAGGATGGGCAGACAGCTTGCCAGCTTATGAAATGCTACCCAACCTGACGGCCTCAGCCTCCACGTGATTATATCCTTTTTATTTATTGATAAACACCATATGCCCGTCATGTCAGAGATCAGAGAATGTTGGCAGTCATTCATTAGACCCGACTACAAAGCCTCCCCGATGATGCTCCAGTTCGCTCACTCTTGCTGAGACTCGCTTCTGAGGACCTCTCTCTCTGGGGGTCCACAACAGGGCATGAGACTCAAACAGCGTGACTTTGATGGCTGAGCCATGCTGCTGTCACCAACATGAAACTGCCATCTCCCAACGATTTTCCTGGATACAGGGTGTCATGATTCAGGTTATTCTTCAACAGGAGGAGACAATAAAAATTATTTATAATTATTTCCAAAATACATAAGTTTCACCCTTCCTAATGATAGTTTACACAGACTAAATTTAAGATTGATTTGCATCTTCTAAGTCTCCAAGAGCCAGGGAGGAGGGAGTCTTATTTAGTGTCACAGATGGCAGGGTGATACTATTTTTGGATTAAAAAGAAAATATATGGTGGCAAGTCTATGAAAAAAGTTGGGGGGGATTTTTAAAAAAATAAACTCATGGGAATGCAGAGGATGATAATGTTGATAATGATCATAAGCAAAACAAAACAATGATAATAGTAAGTAATTTATTGGACTTTTAATATGTGCCATGTGGTACTCCAGGCCCTCTGCATATATTAACTTCTTCATCTGCATAGCCATCTCATGAGCTGTGTATTGTTTTTTCTCTCATTTTATAACTAACGAAACTGATGTTTAAAGAAGGTGAATAACTTGCTCATGGTCACACCGGCAATATATGGCAGAGCTAAGACTTGATCCAGGAAGTCTAATTCCAGAACTTTAGCTTCCATGTGATACTAAATAACATGAAATAGCATCAATCAGCTGGGTATGGTGGTACATACTGGTAACCCCAGCAAGTTGGGAGGCCGAGGGAAGAGGATCACCATTTGGAGGCCAGCCTTAGCAACAGGGTGACATAGTGAGATCCTTTGCAACTTAGCAAGACCTTGTCTCAAAGTAAAAAATAAAAAGGGTGGAGAAGTAGCTTAGTGTTAAAGCACCAGTACCAGAAGAAAAAAAAAAAAGAAAAATGAAATGTCAATAATAGAATATCACACCTATCCTGGTATCCTAGTTTGATACTAGGGAACTGCCTAGTGCAGGAAGAGGGAAACAGCTCTAGGTGGAGTCTTAAGAAGAAAAATGATGAAGATAGCTTGGAGGGGGTACCAGACCCAAACAGGCCCCATACACTGGGCGGGATGTTAATGCCCACAAGGAAACAGGGTACAGGAACCTGGATCTGCAGGAAGCTTGGAAGGAGATTCCCTGTTAAAGCTGAGGGTTCTGAAGGTTTGGCTTATGTTGGAAGGGACCAGAAAACCTGCCCAACAATCCAGAAAGCTAACAGGCAATGGTAGAGTCAGTCAGTGGATAAAAGCAAGTAGTCATCCAGGTACCCATCACAAGAGCTTGTTGGGAAACTGCGACACACAGGGTTAAAATGATTCAAGGGCTGGGTACAGCTCGGCTGTAGAGTACTTGCCTAGCAGGAGTGAGGTCCCAGGTTCCATTCCCAGCAGTTAGCAGCAACATCAGAAATAAAGTAAAAATTATTAGAGGCAAAAAAAAAAAAAAAAAAGAACAAAGAACATTGAAAGATAGGATGACACTGGGAATCAAGTGAATTTTTTTTTCTTTTAATAACATTTTCTATATTTTTTGGTTTTTGGTATCAGGGATTGAGCTCAGGGGCACTCAACCACCGAGCCACATCCTCAGCCCTATTTTATATTTTGTTTAGAGACAGGGTCTCACTGAGTTGCTTAGGGCCTCGCCATGGCTGAGGCTGGCTTTGAACTCGAGATCCTCCTGCCTCAGCCTCCGGAGCATAGGGGTGTGCGTCACTGCGCCTGGCCAAAAAGTCGATTTTAAAAAGAAAAACTAGGACTTTACAAAATGAAGGAAACTAAGATGAAAATGTGACCAATAAGAAAACAGAAGATGAAAGGAGAAATAACAGTGTCCCCGAAGAAGGAGCTACATGATTCAACCAGAGGATATGGCGGGCATGGGGACTCTACCCAGAGATTAAACAGATGGAGAAGAGCACATGTTAAGAAACATGGAAGACGGAATCATGAGGCCCAATGTGTGTTTAACAGGAGTTCCAGGTAGAAGAAACGCTGTCGGAAGAGACACAGTGTTTGGAGAGAGTGGGTGAAGATTTTTTCCAAAACAAAGAAAGATGTGCAGAGGCACACCAACTTGGGAGCAGAGTAAGACTGAACCCACTCCTAAAGACATGGGAGCAATACTGAAGCCCACCAAAGAAAAATAGACCTGAAAAAAGATACTCAATAGAATATTATACTGGATACTACTAATTTATAATTCATAGTATAAGTTATTATTAATTTCTGCAGAGACCCAATAAGGTCAATAACAAAATAATAGAAAGCATCTCTTCTTCATGACAAGAGAGGCGCTCACCCACCCCGGTAGGAGGTGGAGAGCAGTGCTAAAGACCACCCACAGTCTGAATGGACTTTGAGAATATGAAGCTGTGAGTTCAAGAATCCAGGAAAGGATTCCTTAGGAAAAATTCAAGGCATTTTCCATATTCTCATCTATATATGTGGGGGGGGAGGGGTTGGGGTGGTCACAGTGTACTCATTTCATGCCGACTAAAAGGGACTTGGAGAAGATCACTTAGAGAACCTGACACTGTGCCCTAGAATTTGAAAAAGTGCAGGGATTAATTCCACCCCCTGCGCCCTTAACTGCAGTCTCCAGAAGCCTCAATGTAACCACTTGTAGGGGCCAGGAAAGGCAAGAGGCAAGAGTGGAAATTGGAATCCATCTCCATTTGGCTTGGAAAATATGTATCTTTCCTAGGGCTAAAGAGACACTGCGGATTCTTGAACAGGGGCCATCTTGAAGGGAGCCTGCCCAAGAAGGAGGCTTGCCAACATGAAAGGCAGCCAGCAGGGACACAGGAAGGCACCACAGAGGAGAGGGGCCGCTGAGAGGGCGGGCTACGGGAGTGACTAGGGTATTGCCTCTGTTGAAACTGCCCTGTGCATCCTCACTCGGGACAAGAGCGCCACATTGCTCCTATGTGGAAGAACCAGCACAAAAATCCACAAGTTCTAGAAAGCATCAGGCCAGACCATATCCACAAAGTAAGGCGCTTTTGCCGGACCCTTCTTTCCCGGGAAACTAGCTCTGCGGCCCTGCCCCCACTCCATTCCCAGGATCTAGGAATCAGCTTGGTCAAAGGCTGAGGTGAGCCTTAGAGGGGCAGAGGACATGTAGCTGCCCCTCCCTTCCCTTTGCAAGCCTCTACTGTGAAGCAGGCCCCGGTGGAAGGACTTATTAGGCACAAGGAAGAATGTTCCATTTACTAAAATGAATCTTTTCATTTTACAAATTAAAAATAGTCACATTGCTTCCAACATTACCCTGGAAGTTCTAGTTAATGCAATCAGAAAAGAAAGGCATACAGGTTAGGAAGGAAGAAATTAAACTTTCTACACAGAGACACAATGGTCTGTGTGGAAAATATGAAAGACCTGACCCAAAACCCCTCCTGGAAATAATAATTGATTATGGCAAGTTTGCAGGATACAAAGTTAATAAGCAAAAGTCAATCACCTTCCTGTATATCAGTAGTGGACATTTGGAATTTGAAATAGAAACATAGTTCCATTTACCTTAAGGACCCCTAAAATAGAATATTTAAGTATAACTTGAACAAAATATCTGAGGAAAATACAAAATTCTGATTCAAGTCATCAAAGAAGAACTAATAAATGGGAAGATCATCTGTGTTTATATATAAGAAGACTCAATATTTTCAGAATGTCAGCTCTTTCCAACTTGATCCAGAAATTCAATGAAATCACAATAAAAACCCAAGTATGTTATGTGGATGTCTACAAATTGATTCTAAAGTTTCTATGAACAGGCAGAAAACTCAGAACAACCAATACAATATTGAAGAAGAATGGCGTTGGAGGAGGGACGCTGTCTCGCCTGAAGACTTGCCATGAAACTATAGTAATGAAGACAGAGTATTTTGGTGAAAGAATAGACAAACAGATCAGCGGAACAGAATGGAGTCCAGAAATATAATCAATCTACCTTTGACAAGATAATACAATGGATCAAATATAGTATTTTCAACAGACAATGCAAGAACAACTGCATGTCCACATGTAAAAAATAAAATATGGATACCTCACCC
Organism: Urocitellus parryii; assembly: GCF_045843805.1. Taxonomy (NCBI): domain Eukaryota; kingdom Metazoa; phylum Chordata; class Mammalia; order Rodentia; family Sciuridae; genus Urocitellus; species Urocitellus parryii. The sequence goes on along the minus strand of NC_135538.1, from coordinate 146,729,906 downwards.
CACCACACATCAACCTACTGAAAATAAATCACAGACCTAAAGGCAAAAAAGTAAGACTATAAAACTCCTTGAAGATGACATAGGAGAGAACCCACATGACTTTGGGTGTGGTGATGATTTTTTTTTTTTAAATTCGATATCAGAGCATGGACCACAAGAAGAATTTAGTAATTTAGTAAGTTTAATTGGTTAGGTTTTATTGAAATTAAAAACAGCTCCATGAAAGACAATGTCAAAAGAATAAGAAGAAAACCCATAGACCAGGAGAAAATATTTGCAAAAAAATTTTCTGGAAAATAAGCATATGAAAAGATGTTCCTCACCCTCTCTCACCAGGAAATTCAGATTAAAACAGGAATGGCCCCAACCTAGGACATGGCCAGCACCCACTGGCACAAAATGGTGCAGACACTTTAGAAGTCAGGTTTTTTAATTTAACCTTTATTTTACTTATTTATTTCTATGAGAGATGCTGAGGATTGAACCCAGGGCCTAGCTGAGCCACAATCCCAGCCCCAGGTTTGTTGTTTTTGACAAAACTAAAAGTACTTTCCCCGTTCAATCCAGTGGTCTTGCTTCTTGGTATTTACCCAAAGGAAATGCAAATTTATAATTCACCCCAAAACCTGCACATGGATGTTTATGGGAGCCTTATTCACGACAGCCAAAGCCTGAAAGCAGCTGAGATGTCCTTCAGAAGTTGGGTGGATGGGCTGTGGTACACCGAGACAATGAAATGTCATTCAGCACTAAACGAGAAATGAGCCCTGAGCCTGGGAAAGACATGGGTAGAGCAGGGCTTCTCAGTAGGTGAAGGGAGCTGGTCTGAAAAGGCTCAGACTGTATGTGCATTGTAACTCCACGGCATTCTTGAAAAGGCAAAACTATGGAGACCATCAAATGATGAACGGTCATCAGGGTTAGGTAGAGAGGTAAATAGGCCCAGCAGAGAGGATTTTTTGGATAGTGAAACTGTCCCACGTGCTGCCATCATGGTGGGTATGCATCATATAATTGTTCAAACCTGTTTAACACAAAACACAATCGTGAACCTAAAGATGAGCTAGAACTGTGGTTATAATGATGCAGGTTCTTCCATCATCACCAACGTGCCATTGAAGTGGGGGCGGGAAGCATATGGGTAATCTCTGTGTCTTTGTTCAATTTTTCTGTAAAAATGGTTCTAACATATAAAGTCCACTTTGAAAAATTACCAGGTAATTTTATGAATTGATAATGATGAGTAAAATTATGGTACATTTACTAGATTCCCTGCAACAGAATGGAAATGCCAGCTCTCCAGGGGACATGGAATGAGCAGGAGGAGATCAGTGAAGCAATCTGCTGTACCCTGTCACTCTGCTCTCCCAACGTACTCATGATGGAGCTGTTCTCTGCAAAGGTATGACAATGACACTAATCTGTAGATTTTTCATCAGCATAAATAGAAGCTCAAAGGTGGGGGAAGCAATGTAATTCTGTGCCTAACTAAAACTAAACTAAGTCCTTCCCCATCTGAATCATTCAAGACGAGAGCTGGAATGAAAGTGTGATCAGACACACACACACAATTTATTCACAAGAGCCTCGATAACTACTAAAAGATATATGTAAGTAAGAAGAAATTGGACGGCAAAAGGGAAAGGGATGAAAGGAGAAACTAGCAAAGAAATTGATAACTTACTGAAATTCTAATTAAGCATTGATTATTGGGGATTTGTTTATAAGCAAGATGAAAACAACATACTAGACAACAATGTGGAAAAGATCTTTGTGTATTTTTGAAGGAGTACAGATATTAACCTTAATAGCAGCCATATGTTGTTTTATGATGGAGTCTGGTTCTGAGAAAGGCATTGCTGGTGCTTTGGGGTTTGTGCAAACATCGTAGCGTGCACTTACATGAAGCTTAGTGGCCCAGGTCAGACACTTGATGTTGCCTCCTGATGCCATCAGGAGGCTGGGCAAGCACGAGATGTGTGGAGCTGCTGCTGCTGCCGCCACCCAGCTCACTGTTTTACAGTGAGCTTTGTTTATGAGCAGAAGGAGCACACACTAAGATGATGATGTAAGTACCATGTGGTAAGCACAGAAGCAAGCCACAGTCATTTGTCATCTTTATCGAGTATGAGGTGCTGTGCGTAATTGTGTTGCTGTGCTTTCACATGACTGGCAGCACAGGAGGTTGGTCCGCACGAGCATCACACAAACACATGAGAAATGGGCTTTGCTGAGACATTACCCTGGCTACGTCCTCACTAGGCATTAGGGATTTCCATTATAATCTTAGGGAGCTACCAGGGTATATGTGGCCAGTCCTTAACTGAAATGTTGTCAGGCTATAACACCTGGCCATAATTAGCTCATTGTTAGCTGCTACTGTGTCCTATTTCATCAAATGCTGCTTAAGTGGTATTCTATTTACATATGTTTACTTTTTCTCACTTTTTATAGTAGATACTTATATCACTGATTTTCAGTCTTTACTTTTCTATTAAGTCCATCCAATATTATGAACTTCCTCTAAATTTCATCTTAAGCTTATACTAGAAATTGTATGTATTCGTGTATGCACTTCTTGACAAATTTCAGTTAGGGATATATGTCTAATTTATGCTTGATTTATTTACTTTTTTTGGCTGATGAATTAAAGATCACTCTTTCATTCTTTTTTTTTTTTGTTTTTTTTTGTTTTTTTTTTTTAGTTTTTAGTTTTTGGTGGACACAACATCTTTGTATGTGGTGCTGAGGATCGAACCCGGGCCGCACGCATGCCAGGCGAGCGCACTACCGCTTGAGCCACATCCCCAGCCCCTCTTTCATTCTTTTGTTTTAAATACACAGTGGGGATGAGGAATGTTTGTGTTTTTTTTTTTCTAGAATTTTTTTTAATGCACTGTGATCAGACATTGTTTTAAATTAATTCTTTGGTTGTTGAGACTTCTTTTATAGTCTAGGATTTTTTTTTAAACCTCTATGTGTGTTTCATGGAAAAATAAGATTATGTACCCCATTTGTATCAAATGTATGATATGTCAAGATCATTGTAATGTTTTGAGCAACTAATAAAAAAATTAAAAAAAATCTCTATGTGTGTTTGAAATGAATGTCTACTGTCTCTTAGCTGAATTTAGGATTTGTGTGTGCATGCATCGGGGGAGGGGCACATGTTTAATGGGTGTGAATGCACTTACTTAGAAGGTAGTTCAGCTTTGGTAGACATGCCCAGCAATTTTCCAGTGATTGTTTTACTTTCCCCTCCCAATAGCTGGGCACGAGGGTTCCAATAGCTCTGCATCCTCCCTAACACTGTGGAAGCCAGTCTTTTATAACCTAATAAAAGCAATTTAGGATTTGCTGTTGTGAAAATCGGCCATAGATGTTTAAATGAAAGGGCGTGGCTGTGTTCTAAAACCTTTTTATTTACAAAGTTGGTTTCATTTTTTTTTTTTACAAAAAATTTACAAAAGGATTTATTTTCAAATATATCTTAATATAATTAGTTCCAGGCATTCAAGCAGGAAATCACTTCCTACTTGGATTTTAGAGCAAAAATGTTTGAGAGGGGCCATTCCATGGAAGACAGGAGCAGAAAACACTTAAGACGTAGGATAGTTTGTACACAGTAATAAAGTACAGAATATAAATGGATAGAACAAATATACAATTCTGCATGTGGAACACATTAGCCTGATTTTGCTTAGGGGCTGAGGCCTGCAGACCAGGGGCCAAGGTGCTCCTCGCACTAATATTCTGGTAACCCGCCTTTTGTTCACCTAGTCTCTTGTCATCTTCTGGATAGACAGACAGATGAGAGACAGATAGACATATATTTTTCTGAATCACTTGAATTAAACTGCCTGCTCTGGGACAAAGGGAAATTCAATGTTACAAGTGTTCAATATGAAGAGTTAGAAAAATTATGAGAGTAAACATGTATTATTAATCTTTTAATCTATTATCCATACTGGTGGGTGGATTGAGGTAGCTCTTTATGACTTCAAATTACGTTTTCCAGAATACTCTTTTTCATTAGTTTATTGGCCACTGTATATTCTCTTTGCTCAATTCTTCATCTATTTTTACTCATTTTCCTAAGGGTTTGACTTTTCCTTATTGATTGGTTGGAATGTTTATCGGTGTCGCATTGCTACACATTGTTGGCTTAAGATTGCACTGATTCTTTTGCTGTTTGCCTGGGTCAAGAATCTGGGTGCAGTTTTGTTAGTTGCCTCTGGCTGATTAGAAGGTTGTAGTCAAGTCCTTGGCCAGAGCTATATTCATCCCAAAGCTTGACTGGGGTGGAAAGATGGCTTCCAAGCTCATTCATGGTTGGCAGATTGCAGTTCCTGAGAGGCCACTGGACTGAGGGCCTTGGCTCCTCCCCACACCATGTGACCTCTGTTTATGAGACAGAGACAGATGGAAAAGTTAAGGGAGGGGGAGATGCTTCGGTGGCTCTATCTATTTTTCCTTCATTTTAAAATCTATTTTTTTGAAAGTATTATCAAAATTCTCATTGGCTCGAATGCATGCACGAGCCATTAAGATGATGATAGTTAAGTTAAGCTGTGTATAATTGCTGTGACTGGGTGATGCTGGATTGGGGCAGGCTGTGTATTCAGTTGTATATGGACCCTGCTGTCCAGCAATAGGGGGGCTCCTGCTGCCTCAGGCGCCTGCTACTTTTGAGTTCCCATTGAGTTCCCGCGCAGTGCAGAGCCGGTGGAGAGCTGAGGGAATTCCCAGGTGAGAGTGCAGGTGAGAGTTCGGGCAAAAAGGTAGTTCCTGTTTGAACCTACAAGTGCCTCATGGTGGCTCAGTTATTTTGTGCCCAGCCAGACTGCGGCAGATATGTTTGGATTATATTTTCCATTTTATCATTTATTTTCTATTTATCCTTTATTGGTCCTGGACAGCTCTCATTTCGTGTATTCTTTGATATTCATCATCTATTTCTTTTGTCTTTCTGTTCTGCACTATTTACCACCCACAGGTAGGTTAGATCTTTGTCTTTTTACTAGTGGTTACTTATAGAGCGCATTCTTGACTCCTTCAAATCTAATATAAAATAATACTTTTACCTTTTCATGGAAAAAAACAGAACTTTAGAGCACATTAACTCCATCTATCCACTTCTGCCCTTTGTGTTTTGGTTGTCATGCATTTAAATTCTATATATTTGAACCCTGTAAAATGTTATTAGCTTTGTACAGTCAATGTTTGTATGAATTTACACATTTCTGTTGCTTTTCATTTCTTCCTGCATGTATGTGTGACCATTTCCCTTCCACTTGAAAAACTTCCTGTAGTGTTTGTTTTATAATGGCGTTAATAGTGACAAATATCTCCATTTGTGTTGATGTGGAAGTGTGTTGATTTCACTTACTTTTGAAAAAAAATTTGTCAAATATAAAACGAGGTTAACAGTTATTTCCTTTCATTGCTTGAAAAACGTCATTCATTTTCATTACTTGAAAGCTTTCTATTGTCTTCTGGCTTTCAACATTTCTGGTGCATCTCATTATTCTTTTTTTATCATTTTTCTTCTTCTCTCCCACTGAGAACAAATATGGGAAAAAATCTGCTTGACGATGTAAGAGAGTTATCAAGACGTTGGAGAATTATAGGGTCAAGATCTAGAAGTAAAAAGAAACACAGACAGCTGAGCTCAGTATTTGTGGCTGCTTTCTCTTGGAGATATGTGTTGATTTCAGAAGAGACAGGAAAGAATCTGAGAAGAGTTCTATACTGACTCATGAATCCTGGAGGACCAAAAGGAGAACTACAGACTGGCAAGGGTGGAAACACCCTGGTAACTCTCCCCTAAGACTTTGGATTGGAATCATGAAGAACTACATCTTAGAAGGAAGGGTGAATCAGAAATAGACCACTTTTGAAGTATCTCATCTTTGATCAGATTAAGGTGATCTGGGATTGCTAATGCCATAGCCTAGCCTGTTAGCAACAAATATAAATCTCCTTGGAGGAATATAACATCATACAAAACCTAAAATTATCTTAGCTATCTTCACATGTAATGTTCCATGTGTAATTAAAATTAACCTGTCACAAGAGGAGAATACAGACCATGGCCAAACAACAAAGACTCAAAAGAAATAATAATAAAAATAGAAATAAATCTACATATTATACCAAATCAGATAAGGTTAAAAATGATCAGGAAATTTCTAAAAAGCCAATGAGAATTTTCACATATGACTGGAAAACATAAAAATGTACCTGATAATAATTTCAGAAGTAAAATATATATATATATATATATATATATATAATAGCTGGAATTAAGATCTCCCTGAATAAGTTTATTAGCAGAACAGACTTAGGTGAAAAGAGATTTGATAAGTGGAAGATAAATCAAAAGGAAATATCTATAGTGAACCCCAGATCAATAACAGTAACAAAACATGGAAGATACCACATAGTGTATAAGACACCTAGAGCATACACTGAAAATATCAATTTATTCATTATTGGAGTCTTGGAAGAGGAGGAGAGAGAAACAATGTGGGTAGAAGTAATAAATGAAGAAGTTATGATTGAGAATTTAAAAAACAAACAAACAAAACCCCCAAAAGATATCAAGCCACAGATGTAAGAAACATCAAAGACCTCAGGTGAGTCAAATATAAGGAAAACCATATCTAAGCACATCGCAGGGTGCCAGAAGAGAAAACAAAATCTTGCAAGCAGTCTGAGGGGAAACTGTAAGAGTAACAGTTGATTTTTCAACAGAACAATGGAAGCCAGGAACAATGGAAAGATAATCTTCAAAAGTCTCAGGTGAAGTGACCAACTGATGGTTGTGGCAGGACTCACTCACCTATCCTGAGCTCCTGGGTTGGCTCTGATCTGCCTCTCATCTTCCTCCTAGGTCTAGCAAGCTACCTTGAGCATGTTCTACTCATGGTAGTGGGAGAGATACAAGAGAGCAAGCAGTTATGTGCAAGCACCTTTTGAGCTTCTGCCACATCTGTTAAGATCCCATTGACCAAAGCAAGTCACATGACTGAACTTTGAACCAAAGAACAGGAAAGTCTGTCCTGCCACTTGGCAGGAAGGGCGGTGAAGTTCTAAGACAAGCGCATTGTGTAAGACAGGGTGAAGAATTGGAGTCATTGATATAATGCACGCAAGGTAACCAGTGAAAAGGAGCAATTCAAATGAATGTTTGTAGCTTGCTTCTTGGGAAAGAAACACATCAGGAATCCCTTCCTAAGTCATGCTAGCTATTCTGACTGGAAGAGATTTTGTAAAGGGCATGGAAAGCATTCAAATGCTCTTTCGATTTGTACTTCAGACATGCTTCCTGTCATGACTGCTTTTACTGAATTCCAAGAGCAACTTCTTCTGCAGGACAGAGGATAAATTAAGTGAAAGGAGAAGAAAACCTGTGTTTACTCTTTAAAACATGGGAGTGATAGTAAATTGAGTTGAAGAAAAATAAATATGGATTTTAATAGCATCTTTGCAATGCAAACCCCCAGAAAGCACTATGTAGAATTAAGTGGGAAGATCTTTTTTTTAAGAAAACAAATAAGCAGTTCCTTCCCAGGCTTAATATTTCTAAAAAATTGGCTTTGCCAAGTTGGATCTATGGTCCAAAAAGTACATGGCAAAGGAAGCATAAAAATGATTCAAAGCTGGGCATGGTGGCATGTGCCTATCATCCCAGCTACCCATTAGGCTAAGGCAAGAAGATCACTGAGCCTAGGATTTTGAGACCAGTCTAGGCAATATCTTAAAAAAAGAAAAAGAAAACATTAAAACCCCCCAAACCCCCAAATTAAAACATGTTAAGACATTTAGACCATTTCTTCTCTCCAAGAAGAAAATAAAGTAGATTTCAGTACCTATGGGTTTGAATCATTTGTACTTGTTCATGTAGAAAAAATGGTTAGGATAAAAAGAAAATAGTCATAGTGGTCCTGGGGGGGGCATCCAGGGCATCGGGGGCCATGTGGGGCCAAGTCAGGCTTGGTGCACGGTGCATGCTGGACAGTGGGGTGCAGCAACACCACCCCCAATGGTCTAAGTTCAGACTTCCTTTGGGGCTTGTGTTTTCCTCAAAGAGTTCTGCAAGTTTGTTTCCTCCTGCATAATAAATATGTGGGTTTTTTTTAAATAAAAAAATGATTTGCCTTACTCACCTTAAGGTAATATTCAGGATTCAGGAAGAAGGGCATATATTTATGCTGTGGCTTGGATTGTTTCCTGGCACATGATGGTATCTTCCCCTGCTCAGTGGGTCTGTATAAGAACCTGAGGTTGGAGTGCTGGACTGGGAAATCTGGAGGACTGGGTTTTACTCTTGTCTTCGCCACTAGCTTATGTTCATGTTGGAGAAGTTATTTAAACTGCCCAAACCCGTTTTCTTGCAAATTAGAGGGAGACTGGACTAGACCCTTTCTAAGGTTCCTGCCCCTTCTGAGTCCCCAGGATTCCCTTCCAGGTTCCTAGCTCTAGGTCCAAACTTGGAATTGGCTTATGAACAGGGCTGTCCTTGAGCTGATCACACAGATGGTAGAAGCAACTTTCTAGTCCCAGGCAATCTCTGATCTAAGACGGTACAGAAGCAGCAAAGGGCGAGATGGGACAGGAAGGTGCGAACCCTAAACCATCCCACAGGCGCCGAGGTCAGGGGAATGTCTTCATGGAATTAACGAACTTTTCAAGGGGAGGTAGACGCCGTTGGTCTGTTAACAGATGCAGGTTTTTTGTTTTGTTTTGTTCTGTTTTGATTCCATCAGCATTGAAACTGAGAATGGTAACAAGATCGTCACATTAATAAAACAAGGTGGTATTTGGACACTTAAACTAAACAAAAGAAATTGGACCTGGGAGTGCATTACTTATTTATGGCATCTCCTCTTTGAGCTCTCAGCTCTTTTATGAGGCCTGGGATGCTCTCTTTATTGGTCTTTAAGGCAAGTGGGAAGTACTCTGCGGTGGCTTCTGGTTTAGGTCAATGTGAGTGGGTTGTGCGGGGTCATTTGGTCCAAAGCCTCCACACAGGGAATGTGCTCTCTCTCTCCTTTTCTTGAAGGCGCTTTGAAACCCAGCTAATGGTAAGCAGGAGATGTGCTCAGGAATTTCATAAGGCCATTCAGCCAGGAGGCAGTAACCAAATTAAATCAGAGCGAGACAGGGCCAAAGGTCTTCATCAACTCCGAGAAGAAGAAAGTCCCGAGGAACAGGCCAGGCGGCTGGCAGCTTGATTTCTTGTGTCTGTTAAAACCAACCCGGGGCAAGTGTAATTGAGCAGAGGGCTTTGGACGGAACTTCTCTGCCAGGGAACTTAAAGTGCTGAGTGACTAAATGGCCTTGTTCATCTCCAGTTTCTACTGTTGTCCCCAAAACAGCCGCAGCAGTTCTCAGGTTACCTTGTTCCACGTCGTTTAAATACAGATTACCTGGAGTCTGACGTGACCCCGCAGAACAGAAGCATTTCACAATCTCCAGTGAATTCTCAGGAGGTCTCGATGCGTGTGCCTAAGCAGGGAGGGACATGAGTCTTGTTGTGCACACACACATCCCCAAGGCGAGTACAAACTCATTGTAGTTGCATGTGGCCACGTTCCCTATGGAAAACATCCATTCGGCTCGCACAAAGCTTTTGTCTTGGGATAAAATCAATTCGGCCACAGAGCGTCTTCTCCTTGTCTTTAGCTAGGAAGAAAGGGTCTGGTTTTGAGGAGAGCTGGAGGAAATCCCAGAGGCAGGGCTAGCTTCGCCAGCAGCAGCAGGGTACCACGCAGCCATCCTTTCGCAGCCTGCTGCAGAGGTGTGATCGTGACCTTCTCGGGGTTCCACCAACATTAAGGAGAGAGTGAAGGACCAGAATGAGTCAGAGCCCCCTGGAGATGGGATGGTCCCTCACCAGGCCCCGTAGTCAGAGTGGCTCCTGGATTTGTTTTTTTTGGCAAGACCAGGAAGATTTGAACAGATCTGAGATGGAATTCCTCTCTATACAGCCACCATTTCAAGGCTCTCTCCTCCTCGAAACCTCTCCTTTTCCTGGCCCCTCTGCTCATCCACGTTGACCAGCCCCACTCCCAGCTGGTCAACGCCCTTCCTCACCGCCCAGTTTTCTCTTCCCTTTGGTTGCCATCGGCTCAGCTGACCCAGCCAGTCCCTCACCCAGGATCTCCACAACCTTTCATTTCCTCCATTCCTGTCCCTGGGCCAAAATATATATAACCCCAGACAAAAGCAAAACCTAAAACCCCAAACCACATCAGGACCGGTTCCGTGACCATCCTAGCATTCCCAGCCTCTTCCCTGTTTCCCAAGGCATCGACCTTAGATCATCCTTTCTTCTGTCGAATCCTGAACCTGCCCAGAGCCCGTCTCTCTCAGCAGAAGACGGTCTCCTGTTACACTGAGAAAAAATAAAAATGGCTGCACGGTGGCCACGAAGCCCTTCCCTCTCTCTCTGCAGCCACCTCTCCTGTCTCCTTCAGAGAGTGGCTTCTCCGCCCGCCCCGGGGTGCACTCTCCGTTCTAAACCATGCCTCTGTCTCGGTACTTGTTATCCCAGTTGCTTTTTTCTCATCTGTATTTTCGGTATCTTTTAACTCAATTCTTCCTTCATTGATCAATGTGCTCAAATCTCTCCCATGTTATTTTTATTTTTTGGTACTGGGGACTGAACCCAGGGCCACTTGACCGCTGGGCGACATCCCAGCCCTTTGGATTTATTTTTATTTTGAGGCAGGGTCTTGCTAAAGTATGATCCTCCTGCCTCAGACGCCTGAGTTGCTGGGATTTCAGGTGTGCACTCCCCGCCGTAAGAAAAATAAAATGAAAGCATCTCTGTGTCAGGTTTCCTTGGTTTCCTCTACCAGCTTTCTCCTTCTCTTCTCCACCTCACTTAGCAGAGTATTCATGTTCCGCATTTGCTTCCTCTCCTCTCTGACGCAGCATCGAGGCCACTGTGATAATGGGGAGGCACTGTCATCCTCGTGTCTGAATTGATCACCCCACTCTCCCTCCCTCCCTCCAGGTGGAAGGGGAGCATGGGCACCCTTGCTGGTGGGTCATCGTGGTCACTGTTGTTAACGCCTAAATGTCTCCAGGACCCAGGCTCTGCTCTTCTCCCTTGCTGTGTGAGCGCCGCCTGCACAGCACTCAACCTGAGTTCCTCCCCAGTCATTGCTCTTGGCAGTGGGGGAGCCATGTCACCAAGGTGATTCTCAGCCTGCGTCCGTGACGTGTCTATCTGGAGAAGGTACAAGGCTTGCTTCTTGCCTCAGCGTGGGACATCTTTGAAGCAAGCTTCAAATCTTCCCTTGAGATCGACAATTACAACTTCAAGACAAGTTTGGTTTCTTTTTTCTGCCAAGTCTTCCCTTCCCCATTGGGAGTTGTTTCTGAGAGCCCTTTCCTGCAGGCCTGGGACTATCTCAGGGTCTGCTTCCTGGGGAGCAGATGAAGCCAAGTATTTTCCCAGAAAAAAAAAAAATCATTCAGGCTGACCTCTCCTCACCTGAAGATCCAAAATCCAGAATGTTTCAAAATCTGAAACTTTTTGAGAGCCAACCTGACGCCCCAAGTCTGATGGTTCAAAGCACATAGACTCAGTTTCATACACAGAATTATTAGAAGCAGGTTATGTGTATAGAAGGCACGTAGGAAAAATGAGCTTTGTGTTTAGACCAGTGTCTCTTCCCCACAATATTTCATTTGCTGTGACCAAAATACGACGTAGAGGGGGAAAAGTTTACTCTGGCTCACGGTGTCTGACGGAGGTTCAGTTCATGGTGGATTGACTACATTGCACTGGGCTGAAGGTGAGGCAGAACATCCATGGTGCAAGGGGGTGGTAGAGGACCCCTGTCCCACTCATGGTGGCCAGAAAGGAGAGAGGGGGGTTGGGGGAAGGGCCTGGAGGGAAGATGCACCCTTCTAGGACACACCCCCTGCGACCCACCTCCTCCAGCCACCACCCAATCTGCCTACAGACATCACTTGGTCCATTCAAACTAGGATGAACTGATTAGGTGACAGCTTTCACAACACAATCATTTCGACTGTGAATATCCCTGTATTAACCATAGATTTGGGAGCCGCCTTGTATGCAAACCATAACAATTGTGTACATGCAAATTTTCTAAAATCTGAGATCCAATCACTTCTGGTCCCAAGCATTCAGGTAAGGGATATTCAGGCTGTAGCAGAGCTAGGAATTCCTTACTCTCACTTTCACTTTTACCTTTTACTCTCCTCTGTGGGCACATAATGATCCCAGAAGATTTGATCAGATTGAAGCCATAAATATACTTTTGACCAGGCTTTCAGAGCAGTGAATAAAGTTGAGCCCAATTTGTAAGCCTTTTGTTTAATTTCTTCATTTTTGTGAATAACGTTTACTTAGAACAGTATTAGATCAAAACCTTTTCATTGGATCCAACGTCAAATTTCTATGAATTAAAAATGTTAATCATTCTATCTCAATAATTTTCTCTTTAGGAGAAGCTGTACCCTGTACCCTTCTCTCTCTCTCTCTCTCTCTCTCTCTCTCTCTCTCTCTCTCTCTCTCTCTCTTTCCTTCTTCTCTTCCTTCTCCTCCTCCACCTCAGCTTCCTCCTCCTCCTACTTTCTTTTCCTTCTCCCCTCTTAAGTCCTTAAAGATTGATTACATAATGAAAGTTTAGCTTGCTCTCCTCTCCACATTCCCACTCTGTGAGTATCACAGAATTAAATGGTGCTATGCTCAGGACCTCTAGAACTAATAGGTACAACTGACCGAAATGTGCTAATATATGCTCTTTTGCTAGATCAAATAATTTTGACACATCCAATGATACATCTTAAGGAAGGATAGCTGTTCTAATAGTTCAGCTGCTCTGTCTTCTCTAATTCCAAAATATATTCTAGATCTAAACTTGTCTCATAACTTTTAATATAATTTATAGGAGTTATTTAATACTGAATAAGAAGCACTCTAAAAATATCTAAACAACCAGTTATTTTTCACACACACACACACACACACACACACACATTTTTTTTTCACAAGTCCTTGTTTGTCTGGACATGTCTGCTGATCTGGATTAGGCTTGGTCCCAAGCATGGGACGAACTTTGGATGTGCTTGGAAAGTTGGATAGAGGCTGGCTGATCTAGGATGACCTCGGCTGAGATAATTCAGCTTTGCTCCACGTGGTCTCTCCTCCTCCGGCAAGCAGCTAGCTTGGACCTGTTCTTATGGTATAGCAGGGCTCCAAGAGCAAGCAAGACTAACTCTATGATAGAGCAAACCCCAGGACACAGGTCCCATTGTGTTTTCTGCTTATATTCTTGACTCCTGTATCCTATTCTCCACCTAATGGCTAAAATTGTCTTTTCAAAAATCTCTATCAGACCATGTCAATCTCCTGCTTAGAATCCTCCAGGGGTTTCCCACTACTCTGAGACAAATTCAAATTCCTTATCATGGCTACCAGGCAACAGCCCCTGCTGATCTCTGTGCCCGGTCCCCTAACTCACCCCTCCTGCAGCGTGCCCACTCTACTCAGCCACTCTATTTTTCTCTCTGTCCTTCCAGCCTCAGGAATCTCATCTTTGGTGCATGCTTTTCCCCAGGTGTTCAGATAGTTGACGACTTCTTATCTTTCAGCTCATACACCATATTCATAGAGACGTTTCCTGGCTAACAGAGGTAAAATAGCTGGGCCCCTTCTTCCCATACCACAACCTTTATCTTATTACTCTTTTTATAGCAAGTTGGTGTCTGAAATGATTATGCTTTCTAACTTTTCCCCCTGCTTCTGGCTAGAATGTGAACTCTGTGGCCATACAGCCTGGTATGTTAGCCACCTTTCTGTCACTGTAACAAAATACCTGAGAGAATCAACTTGCAAAAATAAAAGATTTATTTTGGATCCCAGTTTTGGAGGTTCCAGTCCATGATCAATTAGCCCAATTGCTTGGGGTCTGTGGTGAGTCAGCACATCATGGTGGGAATATATGGTAGAGTCAAACCCCTCACCTCACAGCCAGGTAACAAAAGAGAAAGTGACGAGGATCTGAGATCCCACCATCCCCTTCAAGGGCATGCCCCCAATGACCTAAAGATCTTCCACTGGGCCCGACTTCCCATAGGTTCTACCACCTCCTAATGGTGCCATCTTGGCCACTAAGATTTCCACTTATGGACCTTTTAGGGGGACTGTTGTGATCTCATGTATATCACATTTTCTGTCTTACCCAAAAGAGTGCATATAGACACTCACCCAGAATACTCAGTCAGTAGTTATTTACTGAATAGGTAAGTAAGCAATTAAATCCAAATCTCTTGGACCAACTTATAAACACATATATTCCATTTCACTGACTTAGGGTGGACCTATGGCCGTATCTCTTTCAGTGTTCTGCACCAATGCGGCCCTCGCTTTCTCATCCCAAGGCCTTTCAGCCAGATTTTCTGGTTAATTCTTTCCCTGTTTGTGGGCCCATTTCTTATTCTTTCCCTTCAGCCCATGGGAACTAGATGCTCCATAGCTAACCCTGTTTATCCTCTAGTCTCTGTCTAAAAACCCTCAAGAGAAAATGCAGTGGTCCATTAGACAAGTTGGGGGCATTCAATGACATTTGGGAGGTTACAGAGAGTGAGGGATGGACCGGCCCATAGGAGCAAGATTTCTCTCTTTTATCATTGTCATCTTGACTTCTGATGACAAGTCAAGATGTCGACTTTAAATTCCACTGGAGTCAGTTTTCTGAGAGGACTGCTAGCCACAATTTCCCCCCTATATTCTTCTAAGTTTGAGGCCTCAAAGATTGCTCTCCAGTGGAACGGTGCAAAGACATTTCATCTGAGGGTCTGCCTTTTAGACTCACAGCCTGCCCAAGGCAGCATATTCTCAGAAGACAGAACTCGCTGATGAGTCTTATTATCTAGGCTCCTTTTGCCATATGATGCTCTGCCTTTTTGTTTGCTGGCAGGGCTGGGGATCAGACCCAGGGTCTTGTGCAAGTGCTCTACCACCGAGCCGCACCCCAGCCTGAGTTCTGCCTCTTGATGAGATCTATGTTTTTCTTGGGGCTTTTGCAGAGACCCAAGGCTCAGTAGGCATTCATTCAGGCTCATATTCTAAAATGCTTCCATTTTCTCTCTTTCTTCCAGAATTCTTCACTCTTACTCTTTCTCCACCTTCCCCCCAAGGTGCTCCAGAGCTGAATCTCATCACGCCCCACTGACTAGGGCTTTGCTCAGAGCTGGTTGTCTGTCCCGGGGACCCTTCAGTCTTGTGTTCTTCTTTAGAGCTCTTGCTTCTGTTCCTTCTCACATGTGGACTCATGTTCCTTTGCCCCAAAGCAGAAAGGACTGAAATCATTTCCATGAAGAAAATGAATTTGAATCCCCTCTTCTGTATTCATTCTTTCCAGGACCCTGGCCTGGGCCGTAGCAATGTATTTGTTGCCAAATAAGCCAAAACAAGATATTCTCAGGATAACAGAGAACATAATTCTCTTTCTCCTAGTGTTGGGTGGCCATGGGAATTGAACTTCCCCAATTTAGGATAAGTTAAGCAGGGAAAGCATTGAGTTCAGAGACAGTGGACCCTGTCCATGTCCTCCAGTCACGTCCAGAGACTGCAGGCCATTCTGATGCATGACTTTTAAGAATTCTACTGCCAGCTCTCCTGGCTCCCTGGGCAGGGCCTGGGGCCAATAATGTATACATGTCTCCCCTTGGGAAACCGAAATACAGGGATGGTGGAAGAGAAGCAAGGTTTGAAATGCACTAGAGCCAGAAGGGCAAGTATTTGATTCTCATGGAGGCTTAGTCAAAACAGAGGTTTTCTCTGGAATATAGTCTGTGAGGCAGTGTATAAAATTATACATGCACTCTGTATTTTTCCCTATTTTATTGCAACCACATGAAATAGAATTAATCAGAATTTCTGTATTTGTAAGTGATAAGCTTGTAGCAGTACTATAAATAGAAAGTGTACTCTATATGAAGTCTCGGGGCTTATACATCCCAACATCAATAATAAGAAGCAAATTCAACAGCCCTGTTAGAACACTGAATGATGTTTCCATTTTCTCTGTACACAATGTTACAAAAAAAAAAAAAAACAATGTCATACCAAGAGGCAAAGCGTATACAGTCAGAATGTGTAGGAAGAAATATTAGAAAGAAGTATGATGCAATTACACTCTAAAATAATGCTATATTTTTAGATTCTGTCAGCTTCTTAAGTTTTGAATTTGTAGTGTTTCTTTATACCTGATTTTATATTCATAAAATTTTTATTATATTTTTAAAATAGAGCCAAAAATTGTATAAGCTTCAATCCCTCATAAAACCCAGGACATTTTCCTGGCAAAAACAAGACGTAATTTATTATCTCAAGAAACTCTTCCAACACACAGATAACAACTCTCATTAACTGAGCGCTTGCTCTGGGTCTGTCTATTCCAGGCACTTTATGTAATTCTCTTATTTGTTAAAACAACTTGATAAGCTATAGTCCTCATTTTAATGAATTTCAAAAAAAAAAAAGAAAGAAAGAAAGAAAGGAGGGGAGGAAGGAAGGAAGGAAATGAAAAGGAAATGATTTACTCAGGGCCACGCTGGGCAAACCCCCTGATTCCTGTCTGTGCACCTCCCAGCATGCTTTGCTTCTATTATGCGTTACAGTTTGGTGCTTTACAGTTTTTCTTGTGTAGCTTGCCTGCTGCTTTACGTCTGAGCTCCTGGGTCCCAGATATAATGCAGGTTCCTTGAAGACAAAGAATAGAACCCAGATTTCTTCCATATCAGCCTCAACACATGGCAGAGAGCTCAACTTGTGGTGGAATCACTTTAATTCTTGACAATCAAAATTGATTAGAAGTCATGTCTGTCTGCAAAAAAATGTCCCCGAGAGAAGCAAAGGAATCACTACAGGAATAAATGAAAACAAAATTTACTTATTTTTCCTGCCTTGGGTACAATGCTATCTCCTGGCCCTGGTGGGGGATATAACTGATCTTCAGCTCAAAATGCACAAGAAATAAATGTGCAGTCGGAAGCGACAGGTAGCTTTGGTTTCTGTTGTGAGCCATCCCTGTTGGCGGATACATGTGTGAAATGCTAGTTACCATAGCGACCAGCACAGCAAGATTTTTTTCTTCCCCCTCTTTGGTTTATGAATTCAAATCAATAAATGTTTATAAATAACTCTCCAATTGGCCCAAAGAAGTAAAAGCATAAGCCAGAACAATCCTTCTGTCCTGTGAATGTGAGTCAGAGAGACGTTGGCCATATCCTCGGGACAGAAAAAGGCTATCCATGGAATAAACAATTGGCCACATCATTTCCTTTGCAAGAGCACTTAGGGAAAACCTGCTGAGTGAAGATCTATGTCACAAGCTGACTGACAACACACAAAATGTGCACAGACAAGGAGTGTAGAGACCGAGGTGCAGAAATTGCACCGTTGGGTGGTACAGATGCTGGGATTGGAAGGCAAAATGGGGGTCATCAGATCTAAGTGATTCTACTGAAGTCCAAGGGCATATTTGGAGGCTTTATCATGCATTTGTGGGTTGATTATGTGTTCTGTATGATATGCAAGTGGGAATTCATATAAATGTGGAATTTAGTCTCAAGAGTCCCAACAAAAATCAAATCAGGCCGTCACCAACCAGGGTAAGGATTCTTTCTATAGCATTGCAAACAGATGGCCAAACAGCCTCTCTCAGGGTATTTTTAGTAAAAGGGAAAGTCATTTCCCTCCACTCTCTATCTAGTAGCTGCTAAATTTATATCCTGAGCCAAGATCTCCTCCTACTCCCATCTCGTAACTTCCATCCATTGGTCTTCGTTTGTTCTTCGGCACCACAAATCCCTAATCCCCGAGGTTCCTCTTTTTTGGTGACAGCCTTTCAACTCTCAGAAGGCAGCCTGGAATTCTTCCGTAGTCTTCTCTTATTGTAGGTGTGGGTCCAACCTCTCCTTCTCTTGGTTTCTTTTCTCAAAATGCTTTTTTTTGGTTTTGATTTGTCATCCTTCTTCTCAAACTGGGCTTCCAGAACAATCTGTACAAATGGCCACATGTGGGTTAAGATTTCAGAGCACCGTGAAAAAACTTCCTTACTGACAACACACAAAATGACTTTCTCTGTCTGTGGATGTGGCTAAGTTGATGTTCAAGTTTTTAATCTTTCTTCCTCCCTCCCTCTGCCCACCCCTCCCTCCTCCCTGCTTCTTCCCCGTCCCCGTCCATGTTCCCACAATGCGCTGATGGCACCCATTAGGCTTCTGCTAGGTTAAAACACACAGGGCATCCCATCCCTTCCCAGAATAGGGAAGAATTATATAAATATTTTTACCAGGAAGAATCAACCAGGGCAGGGATTCCCTGGCAAGCCACTAGCCTGAATAGCACAAAGGAACAGCTGTTCTGATGGTTTTGGCCAAGATTCTAGCTGGCTGACACCAAGTAGAAAAGGAATAATTGTCCACCAGATGTGCTCTCCAGGGCCTTAGGGGACCCTCTCTTGCTCCAAAATGTCTCATTCATACAAATGCTGGAATGGCTGGAATTTCACCATCTGGGAAAGCTGGTCTACTCCTGACCATTTCCCCACCCCCCCAAAGGTCATATTAAATCACTAACAGTTTGGTCTGAATGAGATCCCATTTTCCTTTGGGAAAGAGTACAACTTGGGGCAGTTAGAAATCCCTCCTGGATTTGGAGGGAAGGAAGGGAGGGAAAACCAGGGGCAAAGGTTTGAAGAAGTCGTCCTGGAACACTTTGAAGGGTTAACCATTTTACCCAAGTCCGTTGTTGACACTCTCAGTAGCCAGGGAAAGGGTCACAACTCAAAGGCTGCAGTGCTAGTGACAGTCAGTGGAGACAACAGAGAGTGGCAGGAACCTTGGGACCCGAGGGTCCTAGGACAGAGGCAGCCTTTGCTCAGCTTCAGCCCAGTGTTCCCCAGGCAGACACAGCCGTGCTGTCATGAATTTCAGATTGTCAGAAATCGGAGGTTTAGGGCTGGGGTTGTGGCTCAAGCGGTAGTGCACTTGCCTGGCATGCGTGCGGCCTGCGTTCGATCCTCAGCACCACATACAAAGATGTTGTGTCTGCCGAAAACTAAAAAATAAATATTAAAAAAATTTTCTCTCTCTCTCTCTCTCTCTCTCTTTCTCTTAAAAAAAAATCGGAGGTTTACATAAAATCTTAACTTCATGATGACCAATGCAAAAAAAAAATCTCTCTTTATCCATAAAATCTATACTTGCAACTGTTCCAATTGAGGCAAAGAGGGTGACTCCAGAAACAGTAACTCAAACAAGATAGAAGTTTCTGCCTTACTGCTCCTCAAACCAGAGAGGGGTGTCCAAGGCGTCCTTGGTTAGCTCAGTGCAGGTCTCGCTCCCCAATGCATGAGGCCTGATGACTGGGATATGGGCAGTCCCAGGAAGGAAGCTGTGGCCATCTGCCTGCAGTGGCAGAAGACACAGGAAAGAAAACTCCATTGGTAATAAACAGCACTGGGCTGTTTGTGTGTGCGCATGCGGGTGTTATCCAAGTGTGTCTGAAAAAGCTTTGGAATCTATTTCTTCTTGGGGCTGGCAAGGGCTTAGATCCCAGTACAGGTTTGAACAGGCACGGGAAGGGAAAATATCAGTCTTTAGCTCATTCAGTAAAATAATCCCACACACAGACAGAGGCACAAATGCATATAGGTTTTCTTTACCCACTAATATAAACCATCTTTATACAATGAAAATATCTGATATTGAGGGAGGAGGTAGGGGCAAAAGGACAGTCAGTGTAGGTAATGAATAACTGGAGGAGGGGGGCTGACTCCAGAGGAAACGAAATGCTAATACCTCCAGAGCACTTCCCCCTCCTCCACCTGTTGCCAAGGTTACCTGCCTCCAGGGAATTGTTCCTCCTTGGCAAGTCCCTGGGTGTCTCCCTTCCTGCCTGGACCCCTGGGCAGGGGAACAGGACTCAACCTGATTCTCAACACTGGTATCAATATTGACATTTTTTTCATATCAGTATCAGCATTAATTCTCCCATCTGCGTATTAGATTATATGGATAGTGTATTTTTTCAACACAATACCTTTATTTTATTTGTTTATTTTTTTATGTGGGGCTGAGGATTGAACCCAGTGCTTCACAAGTGCTAGGCAAGCGCTCTACCCCTGAGCCACAACTCCAGCCCCTGGATAGTGCATTTAAACAGTTTAAGATATCCCTTCCACGTTTTTGCTATTGTTAATAATGCTGCAATAAATTTCCTCATTCATATGTAATTTTACACCTATGTGAAAATACCATAGAATAATTACTAATTATCCCATGTATAAAGTGAAATTGGGACAAAGATGTGTGCTTTTTAATTTAAAAGGTGTTGCCAAATTGCCCTCTAGACAGACAATATAAATTTAATGCCCACCAGCAACACATGCTACATAAGGTGTGGGTGGGCCAGCAGAAGAAGCATCTCCAAAGAGCTTATGAGAAATATAAGTTCTTTTTTTATTTGTCCTAATTAGTTATACATGACAGCAGAATGTATTTTGTTTCATTGTACACAGATGGAGCACAACTTTTCATTTCTCTGGTTGTACATGATGTAGAATCACACCATATGTGCAGTCATGTATGTACTTAGGGTAAAGATGTCCATCTCATTCCACAATCTTTCCTGCCCCATGCCCTCTCCCCTCGCCTCCCTCCCTTTTGCCCAATCAAATTTCCTCCATACTTCCCACGCTCCCTCCTCCATTATGGACCAGCATCCACTTATAAGATTTGGGGGATTGGCTTACTCCGCTTAGCATGATAATCTCCAGTTCCATCCATTTACCTGCAAATGCCATGATTTTTATTCTCTTTTAATGCTGAGTAATAGTCCACTATGTATATACATCACAGCTTCTTTATCCATTCATCTACTGAAGGGCATCTAGGTTGGTTCCACAGGTTAGGTATTGTGAATTGAGCTGCTATGAACATTGATGTGGCTGTGTCACTATGCAGATTTTAAGACCTTGGGGTATAGACCAAGGAGAGGAATAGCTGGGTCAAATGGTGGTTCCATTCCCAGTTTTCTAAGGAATCTCCATACTGCTTTCCAGAGTGGTTGTACCAATTTGCAGTCCCACCAGAAGTGTATAGGTGTGCCTTTCCCCCACATCCTCACCTAGAAATGCAAATTTTTGGGCCCCCATCCCTGGACCTTCTCAATCAGTATGTCTGCATGCTGGTAAAATCTCCAGGGAGTTTTTGTGCATCTAAATTTCGAGAATTCGTGCAACCTGTTCATGGGTAGCTATGAAACTCCATCACTTTATGGTTTTAGTTTGTCTTCCCTTTTGGTTGAGTGAGGTTGAACATCATTTTATATGTTTAAGAAGTATTTGTAGGTTTTTATGAATCTTCATGTCCCCTTATCCAGGGTTTTACTAACTTCAGTTTTCATTACCCGTAGTTAATGCAGTTAATTGTGGCCTGGAAATATTATTCCTCTTGATTCCTTCAAGAGAGACTACATTGATATCACTATTATTGCAGTATATAGTTATATTTGTTTCATTTTATTGTTGTTGCTAACCTCTAACTAGACCTGATTTATAAATTAAACTGAATCATAGGAATGTACACATAGGAAAAAGCAGGGTGTGTATGGGGTTGGGTACTAGGCACAATCACAGGCCTCCACTGGGGGTCTTAGAATGTATTCCTGGTGGATCCCGGCTTCAGGCAGATGATCTCAATGTCTGTGATTTGAGTAGCAAATACTTTTCTGCTTGTCATTGCCTTGAGTGCTTAATGTTTTTTCTTTGAAGAATTTTTAAATTTTTATACAGTTAAATTTATCTTTTTATAACTTTTGTTGAGTCATAGAAAGGTCTTTGCTCACTTCGTAATTAAAAACTTTGTTTCCTTTTAATACTGTCTGATCTGGTTATTTACATTGCAATATGCTTTCTGTCTGAAACTTATTTTGTTCAAGGAAAATGATGTGGATGTAATGTTTTCCGAGTGGCTACCTCCTTGTCCCAATACCATTTATTGAAAATTTGTCTTTTGCCCCATTTATTTCAAATAAAGTCACTTGAATATACTAAACATATCCCATGTGAGCTCCCTGTCAATTACATCCTGGATCATGTCACCTCAACGGGAAGCAAGACTCTCTACTAAACCTTGATGTGTTTCCCCAGTTCTGTGTCCTGCCTCCTGTATGATGATTGAAATGACTGGAACTCACTTGTCTTGTGTCCTGCTTCCTCCAAGTTCCCACAAGTGACAACTAAATTGAAAAGGAACATGAAATAAAGGCTATTTGGGTCTGGAGTTTAAATAATAATAATAATAATAATAATGCCTTAAATCAAACAAGTAACTTGGAGGTATAAGTAATTCTAGAATAGATGGGGTTTCTAGAATTTATTATTTTATGCCACAGAAATAGCACCTTATTGGCCTTCCCCGTCCAAGGTTTAAATTAGAAAAATAGACAATGAAATTCCATCCCTGTCCTTTCTCTTCTTCTCCCCTTCCCCTTCTCTTTTTCTTTCTTCTTTTTCTTCTTCTTTTTGTCTTGAGTGCTCAGAGCTAATCATTGTTTCTCCAGGCTCTTTTTTTTTTTTTAAACATACTTTATACTCTATTTCACCAAATCACAGCAACCAGCTGAGTTCAGAATTTGGAAATCACTGTCTCATCTTTATTTCTCTAGCCTGTCTGGTTCATTCACTTCTTTTTTCTCCTGTCAAAACTGAAAAGTACTTAAGACAGGTTTCCTGAAGTCGTCCTTTTTATTTGAAATAAATTTGTGAATGGAGCCTGATTTAAAAGAATTACAAACTCAACTTGAAAACTCAAACGAAGTCACTTACAGATAAGAGTCTGGGTTCCTGACGGATGTTGCTGCAATGTTCTTTTGATCACGAGTCATTTTCTCTGCTGTTATTAAATGAGGGCATATTACCCGAACAAGGCAGGCTCCCGTGGAGCTCAGGATGCTCCTTGTGACACTCCTGTGAATGTTTGTAGATGCAGGCAGCTTTCCACGGAGGACTGAGATACGAGGAAGAATGCTCAGAGTCAAGGGCACCAAAGCCCGGCAAGGGAGCAAGTCAGTTAAACTCAGTACTAAGAGGGCTCTGCTGACCCTTTTCTTCCCATCATCATGTCATCATTTCCTCTTTCCCATTCTGGAGCCATGTAAGTGCCCTCTCTAGTCGCCTTGGTAGAATATATATATATATATATATATATATATATATATATATATATATATATAGATAGATATATTTGTAAACAGACACAATACCTTACTTTACTTATTTCCATGTGGTGCTGAGGATCGAACCCAGTGCCTCACACATGCGAAGCAAGCTCTCTACCACTGGGCTCCAGCCCCAGCCCTTGGTTGAATGTTTTAAGCCTTTAACTTACAGACATTTGACTGTTACCGATACTGTTAGCATTGAGCACATACTAGTGTAACATACAGAGTGTTGACATCAGTTTCCCTCTTTGGGGACTCTGTGTGTATGTGTGGTCCTAGGCTCAGGGACATGGGAGGCTTCGACCACGTGCTTTCCTGGTCATCCCTGCCATGAGAAAAGCAGCCGAGCACCTTACACACACAGGGCATGACCCAGGAGCAGGCTTGGGAGGGGCGCTGGGGACAGGGAGACAGAGAAAAAGGGACTCCAACTCAAGAGAGTGTCATTGATCTGCTTATTCCTGTGGTCCAACAGGAGATCTTGCCCACTGCAAGGAACCTTCCAGAGTGCGCTTGAGGAGTGACCACAACAGAAGGAATATGTGCTCGCTGGCTCCACTTCCCTTGTTGTCTCCCTCTAGTTCCAACGTGGCAGGGGGGCTGGGTGTTCTCTGCAGGCATCCCAGCAAGCAGGACATGAAAAACAACACCAGGCAGAGTCCAGTGGACCACGGGCCCTGAGAACACTGGCTGTGGCTGTGGCCGCAGTGGCAATGGGGAGGAGGTGCTGGATCGTTGGCTCCCTGCGCATCAGGAAACTCACTCCAGAAGGTAACTGGCCACTGGCTGCACTTTACCACTGCTCTTGGCATGAATTTAGGGATGTGTGTGGGTATGACGTTTTAAGGTGCCCACAACAAAACAGCAAGTGGACAGTCCATACCTTCTCCTTGGGTCTACACCGCTCTATAGACCTTTGCAGGTGGATACTATGGGCAAACCACCAAACCAGTTCTAAAACCTAAGGATACTTGCTAAGTGGACAACCAGGTCACTTACTTTGTCCACTCAGAAAGTGTCCTTGGGCTTCTAGAATGCTGCCAACCATTTTTACTTACCCTGGTAATGAAGGAGACATCAGAGGTCAGAGAAACAAGTCCTGGGTGCTATGGTTTCCTGTTCTTGCCAGAAACGTGTCAAACATTACAGTGGACACCTGCGAACTCATCCAAGGCCATGCACTGGTGCTGGAGAGACATGTGGGTCACAGAGATGGTTTTCGGTGTGAGGAGCTCATCCACCTTGGGCAGAGGGTCAGCACCATTCCGCATCCACCTAGTGGCCTCTCATCCTTATATTTGCAGGCACAGACATGTTCAGACGTGCAGGATGGCGAGAACCATCATGGGGCACTCAAGGACAGCGACAGATGTCTATGAAAATCCTCTTGGGTTCACTCCAAGACGCAAGTAAAAGGAACATCTAAAGAGGGAATGTGAGGCTCTGCTGCCTTTCAGGGAGGGTTCTGTTTCCACTTCTCAGGGTGGACTGGGAGGAGGACCCGGCCTGTTCCTGAGAGTTTTGGAACTGGCATCGAGTCCTGTGCCATTGGGTATGGGAGGGCACAGGGCTGGCAGGAAGGGACGCGGGATGGGACTCACCTCTCACCCGGGCTCCCTCGCCCTCCCTCGCCCTCCTGATGCTGTGTTAGCTGAGCCAGTTGTGTGACAAACACGTGGTCAGGCCTGGCTCTCAGCTAGGAAGTTGGCCACTGTGCTCTGGTTCAACTCCCATGGAAGTGGCGGGAAACACTGCCTTCCTCAAGGTCATGTGACAAGTGGCTGGCAGAGAGCTTCTAACCACGCACTGCTGTCTGCCTCTGGCCCTTCCGTGTCTGCCATCGAAAACTGATTGACCACTTTACTCCCATCCAGGCCTCCTGCGGTCCTCAGCTTGTTCCCTCCCCCCCTCCCTCATTCTGTCTCGCCCCCTCCCTCCCTTCCCCTTCTCCACCTTTCCTTCCTTTAAAAAAATTAAACTTTGAAAATTCTGAGACCATTGTAATTCATGTGCATTGGAAGAAGAGAGAGAGGGAGGGAGGGGGAGAGAGAGAGGGAGAGAGGGGGAAGAGAGAGAGGAGGGGGGAGAGAGAGGGAGGGAGGGAGAAGGGGAGAGAGGGGAGAGAGAGGGGGAGGGAGGGAGAAGGGGAGAAGGGGAAGAGGGAGAGAGGGGGAGGGACTGCATGCCCTTCACTCAGCCCTCCTGTTCACCCGGGTAGCCTTCTTGTGTGATTCTCTGGTTGACTTTGCCTGTTTGCCTTCTTGGCTCAGCTAGATGGGGAGAGACCCAAGGGTGTGTTGTACTCAGAAACTTTCAGAGTCTCTGAAATTGTCCACCGGGATCTGAAGAGCTTGACCTTCCCGGGGCCCCCAGGCCAGCATTCAGGGATCCTCAACTCCCTTTCCAATCCCGGTCAGAGCACCCATCAGAATCAGGGACCTTGCAAACAGCCACTCGGGCAGTGGGAGCAGCCGGGAGAGCTGGGAGAGGCAGGTCGGTGCCTCGTTACTGCCCTGTAGATGTTCCCCTGGAGACGCTGAACCACCAGGGAGAACTTCTATGACGTTCTGTTGACCGAGGCAGCCAAGTGTTGAGGACATCTTAGATTTCTTTCCCTCATAAAACAGTGCCAATAAAACTGTAGCATGAGCTGTTGTAATGCTGTTCAGGCATTTTATGGACGTGGAAGAGGTTGCTTTTTGGCAACGTGGATAGCTTTGAGGTGCCATGCAGTTCTTCTTGTCCCTTTAGTACCCATTTTAGGGCCAAACCCCTTCATGAGCCCCCACCACCCCCTGCCTTTAGTACTGGGAATTGAACCCAGGGGCATTCAGCCATCGAGCTACATCCTCATCCCTTTTTATTTTTCTTTAGAGACAGAAAAATAAAAATAACTAACTTGCTTAAGACCTCCCTAAGCTGCTGAGGCTGGCTTTGAACTTGTGATTCTACTGCCTTAGGCTTTTGAAAACAGGCACGAGCCACCATGCCTGGCTTCATAAAAACATTTGAAACTGATACTTTATCATGGTGTTGGTTTAAACAGCAACACAGTCTAGGCTGGATTCAATTTTCTATATTCCTTTTATGACATCACTTATATTCAAGACTGTCACAAAATAGAATAACATTATTACTGAATATCATTATGTTCACTTTTTATTCTGATTTTAAAAGAAATTAAAACATTTTCCTGGGCCCAGGATTCTATGTCTACTAACAGATCCGCTGGCCCTGCCCAGCTAGGGGGCTTAGTCCACCATTAGAGTGCTCATGTTCCTCCCAAGGGCGTACACACTTTGTAGAGGAAGATCCTAAATATTTTTTGCTCAGTTTCCCCAATCTTCCTTCCTTTTCAAACCATTTCTCACTGCCTGGAGGCACATTACTTTAAAATTTGTATCAAAATACAGTTCCGAATGCTTTCTAAGCTGCTGGTATGAGTCTTTGCTGGCATTGAATAATTTGTCATTTTTGACACTAGTGACATTAATTTCTAAGTGTTTTTAAAAGGTCACAAAATATTTTCGGTTGTGTTATATTGTCACTACTATTTTCTAATTTTTTAAGCATTTTTAGCACCATTCTCTAAATGTTTAAAAGAAATCTCAAAATTATTGCTTTTGAAAGACACTAACTTCCAATAGATGCATCACATAAATTGGCATCTGGCTTTGTGCCAGCTGAGAACATGGGAGAAACAATTTCACGGGGCTCCTTATCTCCTAGGCCCCCACCCCTTTGTGAAGATACCTCAGGAGGTAGAGCAGATTTCCTCCACCTCTGCACCCGCAGGCTCGGGGCTGGGCAGGCCTACTTGGGAAGGGGAGCTGTCCTGGGCACTGGAGGATGCTCAGCCGTGTCCTTGGCTTCTACCCCCAGCTGCGGGTAGCACCCACCCCCACCCTTCCAGCCGGCTCCTGACACCCCAGAAGGTCCCCCTGGTGCAACATTCCTCCTGGTTCAGATCCACCGGCTCTGAGAATGGAGCCAGGTAGAGGGGTTGTGGGAACAGGTGATAAAGGATGCCTTATTGTCCCTGGGACTTGTGCTCTTTTCCCCAGAAAACCCTCCAAGGCCTCGTTTCTGGATTGACCTCTACAATCCTTGAAAAACAGGCTGCGGTGCAGGCTCCCGAGCCCACTGCTCAGCCCAGCCTCCAGCTCTGCCATCGGCTAAGGGTGTGGTGGGTTCCGGTACAGTCAGACCCCTGTGCTGTGATTTCCTCATCGGTAAAGTGGGGATATAGTAGAAGCTACCTCACGTACGAAAATCCAGGCCAAGCGCTCATCATGCATTGCAGGGCCTGGCATGTACTGTGCACACACACTCACACACACACACATACACACACACACCCCTTCAAGGCACACAGCAGAGCAGTTGAGATTTCCTGGCAGAAAACATGGGGATGGCTGTTTTCTAGAGTTTTAAGGAGATTCACCCTGTCGGAGTGACCCCAGACAGCGAGACTAGGGAAATGAACTGCCATTTACAGAAAGAGGGGCGACAGTGTGGAGTTAAGAGCCGTTCCCCCAGTGTGTTGAGAAGCCAGGGGAAAGCACCCACCACAGGCCAGGCATTAAGGTATCATTCCTGATCTTCTCTACAGCCACTTGAGAAGGGCCTTAGTATTCCTAAATTTAGGGTAGGGAAATAAGGTTCAGAGAGGGTAAGTTACCAACTCAAGGTCACAGTGCAAATAAGCTGCTGGAGCAGGAATCGACCTACAACTGGACAGATTCCACTGGCCTCTTTCAGGGCTGTGGATGGGTGGAAGGAGGGCAGAGAGAAAACAAACCCAACGACCCTGGCAGGGACTGTGAAGGAGGCACCCGGCCAGAGTAAACGCCAAGAGAAACCAGGGAGAGCGGTTCTTTCTGCCAAGGGAGCTGAGATGCCTTGACCAGCAGTGAGGCTAATCCTCATTTGCCCTGCCTGCCTCTGTTTAGGGAAATGAAGAAGGAGAGAGAAGAGGCAGATGTTGCCCGTCGGCAGGAGGAGGTGTGATGGAAGGGCTGTTTGGTGCCCCTGGGTGGCTGGCAGCTGAGTGCAGGCTGCTGAGCGGGCAGCCCTAATGTAGCCTGTGGAAACCAGCCGGGGTGGGGGGGGTGTCCCATTGGCAGAAGTTTAATGAGGTTTAAAGGAGAAGGGCCCAGGGAAGACGAGGGGTTTTTGACTTTGGCCTTGGCTGGGATGATTTGGGAGGAGGATGTGTGCACACTGCTGCCTGGTCTGCCTGCCACCTCTGCTTGTCCATTTCAGTCCACCCGGCAGGTAAGTCCATGAAAGGCCAGTTCTTGGGGTGCTGGAAAATGGGGTCTGGGAGAGTGTCAGCTCGGAATGCACACGCCAGCGCTCTGACTGCAAGTTCTTGAGAAGGGAGAATGCGGCCCTTAGAGAATAAGCCACCATTGATAAGCTCAGGCTGAAGCTTGTGGCACTGGTAGCAGCACAGCGGCTTCCAGGTGGAGGGTGTTTGGACCATATTCCTCTTTTCAAAGGCCCCTGGGCCAGCTGGAGGCTTTACAAGGGCCCCTACTCAGGCCAGCCGGCCAGCAGGGAATTGAAGTAATCTAATTTTAATTATGTGACAAAAGCATGAAGAATCATTTAAAGGTCTGTCCGAGCGAAAGATGGCCCCAGTCTGCCAGGAGTCCTTAGATGGAAATAGAGAAAACCGCAGGCTAAATGCTGGGTTTTGGTGCTTTAAAAAAAATAAGACTTGCACAATAAGCGAGCGGCACATGATTGGAATAGAGATTGGCTGTGAGGGTCGTCCCCAGCTTTGTTAAGGAGGGCCAGGGCACCTCCAAGGCTGCTGTTCACAGGAGACAACATCTGATCTTTCAGTGGCTTAGTCTTTTTAAAAATGATCATGCCCTATTTTTCTGAAATCGAAGAAAAGAACATTTCTGTGGACAGCACCAAACCCAAGTGGTTTATAAAGATTTTTCTCATGCATTATCTAACTGGGCTTCACAAACAGGATCTTCCTGGATGTTTAAGAAAAGTTCTTAGTTTTAAGTGAAAAAAAAAAAAAGAAAAAGAAAAGGTGGATTTCTGAGATTTCAATCCGGTTCAGTTTACTGCTGGTTGTTTCTTATGTAAACATGAAAATCAATGTCCTTTTGTCTAGAGCTGCTCTTTTAAAGTTCTGAGAGCCTCAAGCCAAGAGGTCAGTTTTTCTTTAAATCAGCCAGGCTCCACCAAAAGAACTTCCTTGAGGACTGGGGCCATTTCCCAGGCAGCCGGAGCCTATAGCAAGCCTGGACATCCCGTCAAAAAATAAGGCAGGGTTGAAATCATTAAGTGGAGCAGACTAGAGGCTTTTCAAAGGGATTGCTTCATGTTCCTCAAATTCAGGACAGGATTCTGCCTAGAGCTCCAGCCCAGGTAAACACGATTTGATTCATTGAAAAGTTTGCCACAGAAGGTATGAATCAGGAGTATCAGAGTAGACCTCAGAGAACCATCTGGGCAAATGGACACAAAATTATCCTGCCTCACTATGTTTTTATCTCATCTGTCCCTGTGGCTCCTAACAAGTGGGAAGGCAGTCTCCCTGGGTTGATTTCTAAACTGAAGCCACAGTCCTTTGACCCTGTATATACCTTTCCAGTAAAAATTACAGAGCTGCCTTCCCCTTCTCCCCCAGGGACTGGGTTAGACAGCCTAAGTCTAGGTTCTGCTTCAGTAACAAGCCAACCCCAAGTTCTCAGTGGCTTCATATAACTAAAGTGTGCTTCTCACGCATAACACAGTCCCCGGCTGGCGCCCCTTGGCAGGTGTCATCTAAACAGTGATTTTGGTGTCCTGGTTGCCTCTCTTATAAGATACTATCTGCACCACATAGCATTCCAGTCCCTGTGGAAAGGGGAAGTGAGGAAGAGGGGAAATACCTTGGCTTTGAAATGCACTGTAAGTGACAAATATTGTTTCTGCTCCAAGTTCATTGTCTTGGTCTAGTCCTGTAACCCCAACTGCATGGACCTGAGGAGATGTAGGAGAGCCCATCAACATCTGGACGTCTCTGCCCAAGGCACTTATTCCTTACCCACACTCTCATCTGATTATTCCAATGCACAGGGAAGTCATTTTTCCTCCGAAGGATGGAGTTCATACCATATAGAAACTATTAACCAGGATGAATTTTTTCTTCTTGCTTCTCTCATAGGACTATTTACAAAATATTTTAGATTTCATCTGCAATATATTGCAAAAAACTCATTTGTTTTTCTTACAGTACTAAAAAACAAACAGTCAAATATATATATGGTAATTCTTGGCAGCTGATTAATAAAAGCACATATGAATGTGTGGAATGTTGGCCCAAGAGTCCTGCGTCGAATTTAGCAGGAAAGCAGAAAGTCCCTGGGGTAGGCTTGCAACTTCCAAAACAAAATTCATTTGTCCATCATCCTCGCACATGTAGGGCCTCAGCATGGAGGATACATTCGAGGAGTCCATAAATGTACTTAAAAGGCACACAGTCCCCTTCTTTGTATTTCCCAGAGAGAATAAGAAGAAATTCCTTCCGTAATCCAGAGCCATACTTGGTCCCACCATGATTGGGTTAAGGCTGTCCTACCCCAGTCATTTTACCTCTGAATGTGCTTGCATTGTCTTACACATGAGCCTCTGAGGGACAGCTCACATCCAAACCACAACAGAAACAAATACGAGATTCAGCAGTGAAGAAAGGGGGAGGACTCTGAGCACAATGCAGTGGTTATTTGTACCCCGTCCCATTTGCTGGCCTTGACTCTGTTGAAGCACCTTACATACTTAGTACTCCCAGGACTTAGCAATGGCTTACTTATTTAATAACTCATCACACCACATGCAGCGAGAGGCCCGATGTGAAGTTAAACAGAGAGAAATGAAAAAGGTTGAAGTGCATTTGGAAATGATTGTGAAAATAAAATGAAAAGAAGAATTCCTTTTGGCAGAAAAGCATTCAGGGAAGAGAACCTGAGTTCGTGCTTCAATACCTTCAGTTCCATTAGTTCATAATTATGGGTGCAGAGTTTCCTTTCTCATTTTTCCATTTTCCACCCTGTAGTAGTGAATTTTGCCCTTGTCACAGAGTGACAAAGAATTCCTATTGCTCTTTTGAGTTATTTGTCTTCGCAGATGGTCTTCTCCAGCCGACTGCGTGGGTCCCTGTGTGTTGCCAACCGGTTCCTCTGCAGCTCAAATGCTGCAAACTCTCAGATCCTAACTCCTCTGCTCAGCAGTTCTCAGCCCTGGCTGCATACTGGAATCATCTGAAGAGCTTTGAGAGATCCCAGGGCCCTCGTGCACCTCAAATCGTCCAACCAGCAACTCTGGGGCAGGGACCCAACCCCAATATTTCGTATAGTTCCCAAGTTGATTAGAAAGTGAAGCCAAGTTTGGGAACCACAGCTCCAGTGGTGCTTCTCAAACTCTAAGGGGTATCAGAATTTCCTGGTAGTGCCTGTAAAAAAAAAAATGCAGTTTCTTTTTTCTTTTTGAAAGATTCTGACTCACCAAGTCCAGTAACCTATTTTATAGCACCCGGGAGAATGCTAACAAAAGGTTCCCAGACCACTCTTTGAGAAATATGCCCCGACTAGGGCTTGATAACAAGTCTCATCACGCTGCCATGTATCTGCAACCATTTAAAATATTTTCATTCTGGAATTCTCACACATGCATAAAAACAGATAATATTATGATAAACTTATGGCCATTTATTACTGCATAATAAATCACTTCAAATTAATTTGTTTAAAATGACAGCAATTTAATTTGCTCATGAATATGCAAATCAGACAAGCTTCAGTAGAAACAGCTGGTTTCTGCTCCATCTGTGGCCAGCTGGGATAGCTCAGCTGGGGCTAGAAGATCCACTCCCAAGATTGTTCCCTCATGTGACAGGCAGGGTAGTGGCTGGTCTTACCTGAAATTCAGCAGAGACTGCTACACAGCTCTCATTTCCTTTAAAAGACTGCTTGGGCTTCCTCTTAGCATGGCAGCTGGTTTCTAAGAGTGAATCTATCGACAGGCAGAACAGAAGCGGCAGTTGCTTAAGGCTTGGGTCAAGAAAGTAGCAGAGCATCGTTTCCTTCCTATTCTATTGACCAAATCGATAACAATAATAAAAATCTGCTCACATCTAGGGTGGAGGACATAGGGCCCATCTCTGAAAAGAAACAGCGTCAGATTTGCAACCTTCATTAACCCACCATAGTAGACAGCTCTTGTATGCACCACTCAACTTTACTTAGGTGTGCTTTTGAAAACTGGCCTCTTTCCTATTCCCAAACCATAAGATCAACCTTAAACCTAATTCTGTGAGCAGATTCCATTTTGGGGGTCTACCCACATTGTGGCCAACCTCTCTGGTGCCATCTTCCCTGTGTGGTTTGAATCTCTGAAAATTAACA
Organism: Urocitellus parryii; assembly: GCF_045843805.1. Taxonomy (NCBI): domain Eukaryota; kingdom Metazoa; phylum Chordata; class Mammalia; order Rodentia; family Sciuridae; genus Urocitellus; species Urocitellus parryii. The sequence goes on along the minus strand of NC_135538.1, from coordinate 146,697,209 downwards.
GCTCCAGTTAATTCTCCCACCAGTTCTTCACCTGCCATTTGGGGTCCACAGATTCTGGGTTCCGGAGTCCCTCGAGAGCCACTGTGCATTGTCTGGCCACTCGGACCGAAATCTCTGTTTGCCTCTGTGCCTCTCCCTAGCTTCTTGAGCTAGGTTTAATTTTCCAGAGCAATTTCTATCCAACAAGCAGATGGGAATTTTCTCTACCTTTCAGTCCTGATCCCTTCCGGACAGACTTGGACACAAGGAGTAGATGGGAAATGCCAGTCTTCTCTGAGGTAGCACCAAACTTTTGACTTACCTTTCCTTCCTCCTTGCCACCTTTCTTCATTCAGATTACAGAATTTTAGAATTCTAGAGCAGGAAGGGGCCCCCCGAGGATCTGGAACACAGACTCCAGTTTTACAAACAAGGACATCAATATTCTTTCCCCATGTTTCCTCCTGGAGGCCTTTGGAATTCTGGGAATGGATTTCAGCTCTTTTTTTGGGAAAACGACTTTCCCATTCTCCCATTCAAAACCTGCTTTTTCTGAAGAAGAAATAACCAGAGGAAGCAAAACTAACTTTATAGACCAAAAAAGGGCTAATGGGGAAAATTGAGTGGGGTGTGGTAGAAAGAAACAAGTCCTCTCGTTCTTCTGATATTCAAAGACAAATTACACTGATTTCCAAATGATTTGAGCACATTCATGTGTTTGTATGCTTTTTGTGTTTTCTACTGAGCAGCACTGACAACTTAATAACTGTAAAACGACATTACTGTTTTCCCACTACACGGTTAAGAAGAGAGAGTGTGTTTCAGTCACAGGGATAAGGAACGTGTAGGACAGTGTCTTCCAGGATGGCAGCTAGTGATCCTAGCAACCTGAGCAAGCAGCACAATGCTTGCTTAGGAGATGCAAAGTGGAGAAGACAGGGGTGAGGTGGGAGCCCCTGCCAACAGGATTACCTTTAGGCTGATGGGCTCCTTCCCGGGACCTTGGCTTTCCAGCTCTCTAGTCCTGAGCTGAGTCAACAGGCAGAGGTCTTTTGTTGATGGGGAAAAGAATCAACTCAATTTGACTTTAAAAATCATGGTATAAAATAGTTGTACCCCCTAAATGTCCGTGTCCAGTCACAAAGCCCATCGACCTCTGACCTGTGGCACCTCCTCAAAAGTCCCAAATCCTTGAGCAGCTGGGTGCATCTGTGTTAAGGATTTCCGGTAAGTGGTGGTGTGTGGGAGCGTGTACACACACACACACACACACACACACACACACACACCCTCAATCTTGAGGGTTTTCCCAGGACTTAACAACAACACGGGAATTGAGTGACCATTGTATGTAAGGTGCTGATTTAGATAGGCCCTGGGGATATAAAGCCAAACAGACAAGATTCTAGATTTCCAGGGTACTGATAAGTCTACAATTACTCTTAAATGTATGGAGGAGTGGAGAAACTGGTGCTTTTTGAAGTATACTGTTTCAGATTTTAAAGGAGCATAATTATATCACTCCTTAAAAGTCTTATCAGTCACCTTTCTCTCGCTCTCTCTGTTTTAACCACATTAAACATTTCCTTCTTTATTTCATACTTGGGCTTTAGGGAATCAAAATGATGTCCCCTAAAACAGCCTGTCTTGCCCTGGCCCCTGCTGGCTCTTTTATTATTCTTATGATATGGCCCCAAAGAAGCATGGCCTTGGGGCGTTGGAGGGAGCTTTGGCTACAGAGCCCTGCCCAAATTGGTCTTTGAGACACGTGTCGTGTTACTTTCCATTCTGTTATATATATATATATTGTGCAGCTGTTCAGGGTCTGGTATAAATAGCAGGGCTCACTCTACCAGGAATGCACCCCTGGGGCCTTTGGAAGTGAGAGGAATCATCCCCGGAGTACAAGTCAGCAGCACCAAGATGAAGATTGACTGCTCCCAATAGGAAGAGAAAAGGGTTGTGGAAATGAGGGCGGGCTGAGGTGACTCTGAGAAGAGAATTTCTTTGTGAAATCATGTCCTAAGGCTGGTTTGGTGCTTCCAAGATCCAAACCCTCAGAGATAATTCAGAAAAAAAAGCTCTTAATAGGCAAATGCCCTAGTGGGATGCAGGCGTGTCTCCCATGATGAACTGACTCCAGGCGTGTAGGAAAACCCAACCCAGGTGTTAATCACATTTAAACAGCTCTTTAGCCATAGAGTGTCTTCAGAGGCCTGGAGCGTAATTATTAATCAGGTTGGCTACATCAAATCAGAAACTGCATTCATTTCACCTCTGCTCATACTACCATATATTTTAGAAATACTGGCTGAGTCTTTCTTACTGCAGAGAACATCTTATATTTAATATATGAATAAAAGCAGCAATTTTCTTAATTTTGGAGCCCGGAGATATGAAAATGCACAGAGGAAAAGACTAGCATATTTGACGGTTTACCAATAAAGAACCTTAATTTATTCAACAAATATTTAATGAACTCTCTCAAGACTTCATTATTGTTTTGGGAGGGGGGAATTTGGTATAATATATTCATGTGTGCACAAAATAAAACAGTGTAATTTGATTAATTTCCTTCCCCAGTACCTCCCCTTTTCCTCCCCTCCCTCCCCTACCCCTTCCTCTATTCTATTGGTCTTCCTTCAATTTTTTTAAAAAATTGTTCTAATTAGCTAAATGTGACATGTATATATAGAATGTATTTTGACACATTGTACACAAGTGGAGCACACTTCCCATTGCTCTGTCTGTACATGGTGCAGAGTCACACCAGTAGTGTAACCCTACAAGTATCCAGGGTAATCATGTCTATCGCATTCTACCGTCCTTCCCATCCCCACAGCCCAACCCCTCCCCTCACTGCCCTCTGCCTATCCTTTATTCCTTTATTTTTCCCTACCCCCCCCCCACACACACTGTGGATCAGCATCCACTTATCAGAGAAAACATTCAGCCTTTGTTTTGGGGGATTGGATTATTTCACTTAGCATGATGTTCTCTATTTCCATCCATTTATCTGCAAATGCCATAATTTCACTTTTATTTAAAGCTGAGTAATATCCCATTGTGTATATATACCACATTTTCTTTATCCATTCATCATTTGAAGGGCATCTAGGTTGGTTTCATGGTTTGGCTATTGTGGATTGGGCTGCTATAAACGTCGATGTGGCTGTGTCACTGGGGGATGCTGATTTTAAGTCCTTTGGGTGTAAACTGAGGAGTGGGATAACTGGGTCAAACGGTGGTTCCATTCCAAGTTTTCTGAGGAATCCCCATCCTGCTTCCCAAAGTGGTTGGACCCATTTGCAGTCCCACCAGCAGTGTGTAAGAATACCTTTTCCCCCACAAGGCTTCATTCTTCTTCATCATTATGATTCTGTGTGCTGAGAAATAAGGTAAAATAAAAACACAAATATTGTGAGAAAATACTTTATGAAATTGAAAAAGGCTCTTAGATCTACTTAGTGAATTTCAGTGGAATTACCGTTGGTGACAGTGACATCAAAGCTAAGTTAGGGAAACACGAAAGAGACCATAAAAAATGAGTAGGTTAAAACCTAATGGAAAGAAGAACCAAGGGACCAAATGGGATTGCGAGGTCCCGTCTCTTCTACTCCGAGGGCGTTTGTTGGTGGAGTTGGGTGATTGTCAGCTTAGGTTTCAGAGTGTCTTCATGCCAAAGGGACAGGTGCCAAAGCCAGGTTCCCGGCACAGTGGACAGTCGCCCAGGTGCCTCTCCCTCCCTCTGTCGTGGACTGAACTGAGTCCTCCCCAAATCCACACACAGGAGCTCTGCCCCTAAGACCTCAGATCGGGACGTCCACAGGGAATTAAGTGAGAATGAGGCCATTAGGGTGTGCTCTGATACAATGATTCTGTCCTTCTGAGAAGAGGAGACTGGGACACGGAGAAGAGACGTCAAGGGCACTAGTGCACAGAGCCACCGCGGGCTAAGAGGCAGCAGCAGGACGGCCATGTGCCCGAGGGAGGAGAGAGACCTGGGGGACCCCCCTGCCAGCCGACTGGACTTCCACCTCCAGCACCGTGAGAGAATGGAGGTGGCCTGAGCCCCAGGACTCAGTGCTTGTCACAGTAGCCCCCGCCTACGAGACACCTCCCTAAAGATGCTGGGGCTGGTCAGAGTCAGAGGAGACTCCAACCATTTCTGAGGAGTTACACCCAGCAGCTAGTGCCTCTGAGAATTTCCTGGTCAGTTTGATGTTTCCTGAATGAGACGACAAAAACTAAAATCGTGGTTTAATTTAAAAGCAGCCCCACGTTGGTAGTGCCTGAGGTGCCCACGTAAGCAGACGCCAATCCTCTCAGGAGGACAGAGCCTTCCCCTGGGCACCAACCAATTCCCACGACAGATGCCACGGCACAGAGGGACCTTGAGATAACCCAGACACACAGGGACAATCTCTGTATGATGCTCCTTACACCAGGGACCTAGAAGAGGAAAATTCACAGGGACAGAAAGTGGGAGGAAATTACCAGGAGCTGGGGGTGCGGTGGCTTGAAGGGGAGAGAGATTTCAAAGGGAAGAAGGAAAGTGTTTTGGAAATAGATGGGGGAAAGGTTACCCTCAGGGTGCATTTAATGACATATTAAATGCATGTATTTAGTGCCTTTTAACGTGGCATTTAATGCCACATTCATTTACAAATGGTTAAAATGACATTTTATACATTTTACCATAACTTTAAAAACTCCAATAAAATTCCCCAAAATAATGTCTCAAAGGCAACGCAAGCAAGTAGACAGAGATAAGCAGGTCTTGGGGAATGGGAAAAGCAGCAGCTGGAGAGACCTTCAAGGCCTGCAAAACCTTCGAATATAGAACCATTTCTCACCTACTCACTGTTTTATGTTTTGGTACCTGGGATTGAACCCAGGGGCACTTAATCACTGAGCCCTGACCCCAGCCCTTTTTTATAATTTATTTAGAGACAGGTCTCGCTAAGTTGCTGAGGCTGGCTTTGAACCTAGGAACTTCCTGCCTCAGCATCCAGAGCCGTGGGATTACAGGTGTGGACCACCATGCCTGCCTGGCCTGTTACTCACCCTTTAAATTAAAACTCTGCCTATTATGGTTAATAGAACAAAGACAAGACTGAATCTGAAAATAAGCAGAAGCTGTAACAATGATCTAGTAGCTTGGGAAAAGAAGCAAGTAGAAATTCCAGAACTCAAACATGATAATTAAAACGGAGCAGTCTGGGGGTGAGTTTTAAATCAAGTTCAACAACGCCGATGACCAAGTGTAAGATATGTATGTTTATATGGAGAATTATCCAGAGCACAGACAAGACTCAGAGATGGAAAAGATGGGAGACTGGGTGGAGAAGATGAGTCCAGGGACAGAATGAGAATCAAAGTTCTGTGGGGAGCACAGAGAAAAAAAACAGCACAGGCCAAACTGGAAGAGAGGATAGCTACCATTCCTTCAGGAATAATTAGAGGCACATTTTTGTGAGTTCAAGGAAGTGGATGAACATGAAACAGAAGAGGCAGGAAGAAATCAAGGGCCAGATACAGTATGAAGAACAGACAGAAGGACAGAGGCAAAGACAAGAGAAAATCCCACAAGTGGCCAGAGAAAAAGGATAGGCCGCTCTCCACTCTCCACTGTTGTGAAGCCAATGATTCCAAAACGTAGTTACTGGAAATAACAATGACTCACCATTTATCACCTTCTCGTGTGATGCTTAGGCCATTCTTGTACTGGTCTTGTGCAGGCTCACTCACACAGCTGTCACTCACACAGCTGGGTTCTGAGTCTTCTGGTGAGCTAACTATGGGCTGCTTAAGTGGAATGCCAGGGAGGGCTTGATCTCTCCCTCCATGAGATTTTTCATCCTCAAAGACAATAGACCAGGTTTCGTCACCTGGCATCAGCCGCATTTCAGGAAGAAAAATAGGACGTAGATGTTCAGGTCGCCATGGTTTGTATCACATTTTTGGTGCCCACCCTCACCCAAGTAAGCCCAGGGTCGTTGTGGGAGAGGATCACCGTGGTGGGACATCAGGAAGCACGATCCACAATCCACCACAGTCTGGCCCATGAGTCGGTTCCCTCCCTTACAGAAAACCCAGTTTATAGGATCTGAGTATCACCCAACAGCACAATCAAACTCTAAGTCCATTATCTTGGGATCTGCACCAGGTCTGGATGCAGGTGAGACTCCTTAGTTGTCAACCCTCATGGGGGTAACTCCTTCTTTACTCAGAGACCTGTGAGCTAAAAAGTTGTGTGTCTATTAACCACCCAGCTGCTCTTCCTGTGCTCACACACCACTCAACACCACACTTGAGACACCAGACGTGTGGAGCAATTTTTCTCCCACACCCTGGGTACTACGCCCTTCCATGGATACCAATTGATGGTCTTCCACTTGAATGCAATTCTGATCCCATCTACCTGGAGGTAGCATCAGATACCATAAGTTAGGGGCTCAGTCCCACAACCACAATCATTTCAGATGCCAATTACTAAAGGTAACCTGTTGCAGATGGATCAGCTGTTAAGTTGGGTCTCCTAGGACCCTCTCCTTAGATCTGACTAACTTTGCTAGAGGAGCTCACAGAATTCAGGGAAACACTTTATCCTTATAAAGGGTATGGAGGGAAAGCCGGATGGAGGAGATGCACAGGGCGAGGCATGAGGGACTGTCCCCCAGGACCGTCCACTTGTTCAGCTTTCTGGCTTTTTGGTTTTTATGGAGGCTTTTTTACATAGGCATGATTAGTGAAATAATTGGCCACTGGGGGTCAAACGTCCCTCCCTGGAGGTTGGACTGTAAGTTCCAACCATCTCATCACGCCCAGCTTTGATTTTCTGGTGATTAGCCCCTCTATTGGGGTGGCAGGGTCCTGCCGGCACCATTCAGACACTCAGGTGTTTTAGGTTTGCAACAGGAACCGGCTGTGGAGACTGACACTACTTCATGTTGGACTGCAGTATCACAGCACTGGTCTCTGCAGCTCTCTACCCTCGTCTCTCTCTCATTTTGTTGTGGGACTTGTCTAGTGTTCTCAGCTAAGGAACATTCTAAGTTTTTAGTAACAGTCTTAGCTTGTAGACAGTTGGGGGCACAGAGACTTCCTTGCATTTTGAGCTATTCTTTACCCCTTTTAGCCCAACCAGGTACATCTTCCTTTAAAAACATTATGGGTTTCTTATGAATTTAGTTGACATTTACTCCAGGCTCTAGAGCCATAAGGCCCCAAGAAGCCAAGACAGACCTTTCTATACTGGGCATATCAAGCTACTGCGTGATTCACCACCCTTAAGATTCATGAATGCCCATTTGTCTAGCTCGGAGATCTATTAAGCACTGCCTAAAATCTTTCCAAGGCCTAAATAAAGAAATTCACAGCTACACTTGGGTTTTATTTTAAGGCCATTATCTTAAGAGTTTTGTGCTGGCTGGAGAGACTGTGTGAGTCAGTTTTCCTCCATGATAACAAAACACACAAGATGGTTAACTTGTAAAGAGAACAGGTTTGTTTTGGATCATGGTTTTAGGGGTGACAGGTCACGACTGGGCAACCCCATGGCTCTTAGGCCTCTGGTGGGGTGCCGGATGGCAAGGGTGGGGAACACAGGGCAAAGCAAAGCTGCTCACCTCATGACCAGGAAGCAAAAGAGAGAGAGGAAGGGGCCAAGGCCCCACAGTCCCTCCACGGGCTGCCTCCAGTTACCCAGGAGCCTCCCTCTAGGGTTCACCTCCCTGGGTTCCTCCTCTTCCCAGTAGCAACGCTCAGGGGGCCAAGACTTGAACACTCGGGCCCTCTGGGTTAGGAGGACGCTATCCCAACCATAAGAACACGAGTGAGAAAAAAGTTTATTTTATGACCCAACAAGTCCTGAACACTCTAGATTTCCTCTAAATCCTACTTTCAAACAGAACAGACTCTTCCAGCTCATCTCTCGGGCCACGGGTTACAGTATCTTATCCTAAGACAGGCCCGCTGACACCTTCAGCTCTCTGTCGACACCTCAGCTACAGCTGTAAGTGTGCCTGGGCATAAATTGGGCACATATTTTTTCTCTTCCAAGTTACCACAAGCAACACGACTGCCAATAAGTCATGGTTGCATGTTTGTGTCCCCCCCCCACCTCCCTGGAATTCATAAATTGAAATCCCAGCTCACAGCCTGAAGGAGTTAGAGGTGGGGCCTTTGGTGGGTGATTAGGTCATAAGAGGGGAGCCCTTGTGAGTGGGACTGGAATGAGATTTCAGTGTCATCGAGAATACAAATAAAGCCAGGCGCAGTAGGGCACACCTGTAATTGCAGCAGCTTGGGAGGCTGAGGCAGGAGGATCACGAGTTCAAAGCTAGTCTCAGCAACTTAGTGAGACCCCGTCTCTAAATAAAAATAGAAAAAAAGGGATGTGACTCAGTGGTTGAGTGCCCCTGGGTTCAATCCTTGTTACCCACCCCTGCCACCCACCCCCCCCAGGACACACACACACACAAAATGCTGGAGGGGTTGTGGAGAAAAAGGAACAATTTTACACTGTTGGTGGGACCGTAAATTTCCACAACCACTGTGGAAATCAGTATGGTGGCTCCTGGAAATAGTAGGCATAGAACCACCATAGGACCGGTTATACCAATCCTGGATATTTATCCTGAAGGATCAAAGTCATCTCACTAGAGTGATGCAGGCACACCCACGTCGATAGCAGCACAATTCACAATAGCAAACTACGGAGCCAGCCTAGGGCTCCATCAGTGGATGAATGAATAAAGAAAACGTGGTGTATATACACAGTGGAGTTTTATTCGGCCAAAAAGAAAAATGGAATCGTTTTCATTCCAGGAAAATGGATGGAACGAGAGACCCTTGTGTTAAGCAAGATAAGCCAAACTCAGAAGGTCAAGGAACAAACGTTTTCTCTCATTTGCGGAAGTTACAGAGGAAAGAAGAAAAGAAAGGTGGGAGTGGATCTCATGAAAATCCAAGGGACATCAGTAAAGCGGAGGATAGGGGTCCGGGTGAAAGGCAGGTAGGACGAGGGAAGAGCCGGGGACTGATATTGGTCAATTTATATTGTCATTTTGTGTGCAGGTCTGAATGTGTAACAGCAAGTGCCATCGTTACCTACAACCATAATGCACCCATTTAAAAATGTGGGAAAAAATAAAAGAGCCTGCAGAGAACCTTCTCGCTCCTTCCCTCACATGAAGACACGGTGGGAAGACAGCCATCTAGGAATGAGGAAGCCGGCCTCACCAGACACCGAACCTGCCAGCACCTTGATCTTGAACTCCCCAGGCTCCAGAACTGTGAAAAATACATTTCTTTTGCTTATAAGCTATTTAGTTAATGATATTTTGTTATAGTGGCCCACATGAAATAAGACACAATTGTTTCACTATACACAAAAATGACTACCTTTTTAATGGTTTTTGATGAAAAGCCTCCCCCCTGCTTCTATTTAGTTTGCTCACCATAACTCAAGGCTTTATCAATACCCTGGAGGTTCTCAGCCTCTAGTCATGGCCCACTTTCAAAGTTGACCCCACCTGTTCTAGCTTTCTGTTATGGTAACAATCCTGGGTTCCAATTACTCTTTATATTATAGGTTGCTGTATAACTAATCTCCCTAAAATTTAGTGGCTTAAACAACAATGATTTATTATTGTTTTTATGATTCTGTAGGTTGGTTAAAAGATTCTTCTGCTGGTTTTGCCCATGATCCCTTACTTGACTGTTCAAGTAGTTGGCTGGAAGTGGAACTCAGCTCTAATATCTGGGATGGTGAGGTTGGTCTCTTCACCTGTGATGAATTCAAGGAGCTGTCATTCCCTGGGAGCCAACCAGCATCACAGACAGCAACCTTTCTATCAGAAATAGGAGAAGCTGGAAGGCAATAAAATGGTGACTTCAGTGCATTAAAACTAAACAGAAACAAACAAACAAAAACAGACAAACAGAATTTTCTACCCAATGAAAATATCAAGAATGAAGGTGACATAAAATCATAAGTGCATAATTAGTGAGAAAGTACTTTTCTGAGTGAAACTGAGAGAGTTTGCCTTAAGTAGGTGCTCACTAAAAGAAATCACAAAAGATAAAATTGAGGAAAATGGAAAGTAATCCCAGGTGGAAAATCTGAGATGTGAGATGAAACAAAGGGCACATCAAATAGTACAGAAGGATTTCAAGGTGGGTTTAACATGCTTTTATGATCAAATGTAAGCTGGACATGGGGTAAACGGAGTTCAAGTTGTTCTAAGTTTCTTGATTTTGTATAGCTCAGTGTCTATGATGTAAAGATGTAAAAGAAAATGTAGAATGGGTTGGACAGATAAATATAAAGCACAGAATGATATGGTTGACAAAAGTCAAAATATATTACCAAGTACACTTAATGTAAATGAACTAAAATTTTAAATTAAAAGGCAATATATTTTAGGCACTGTAACTTAAGCACCCAATCTCAAAACACAGAAAACATAACAATGAGACAAATTGGACATCACAGAAGCAGGTTTTAATAAACACCTCTGGGTGAGTGATAAATGTAGCATATAAGAATTGAATAAGCTATAGAAGCTTTTCATAGCATAACTAGCAATCTTGGCCCTAATGAGCATGGAGATAAAACTGTCCACTGACTCTTTCCCTAGTGCATACAAAACATGGACAGCAAAGGATCATCAGACAGAAGGTCATCATATTAGGCCTTACTGTAAGTCCTGATAAATGGTGAAGAACAGAAATTTTACAAATCGTGGTTCAGTTACAATGTAATGAAACCGAAAATCCATAATAACAATAAGTGGAAAAAACATAATTCTATAAATTAAAAAATATATCTCAATATAACACATAAATCAAAGAAGGAGCCATAATTGAAATTAAATAATATTTTGAACTGAAGGGAGTTGGCCGGTAGCGGCTGCTTGTGGAAGGCAGTTAACACTTTTCATAAAGGAAAATATCAACTCTAATGTGGACCCTAGATGAGAAGAGTGACTGAGAATTAATGAGGTCAGCATCTGTCATGAGAACCAAACAGGGAAACAGCAGGAATTAAGATAGAGAAATTAATTTAGAAAAACAATTGAAGAAATCACAGCGAAGAGAATCGATAACAGCAACAGAGAGTTCCTGGAAAAAAAGAAAGCTGAAATATGCCCAGTGATATTAAATCAGGACAAAACATACAAGGTGTACATAATCCATAACGGGAATGAAAATGAGTTTCTACTTCAGAGGCTGCAGCTATTGTGCAAGTGAGAAGAGGAGGATGTGAGTCACATTGCTCGAAAGCCCTTGGAAGTCCGGATCGAACCTGATGACATCACTGTGCACCAAGGAGCTTGGGAGAGTCAGTTTCCCCAGACCTCGGCCACTGGGCGTGCTGCTGGGCCGGCACCCTCCCCTCACCTCTGGTCACCTTCCTGCTTGTTAACAAGACCAAGTTATCCTCCACCCCCCATGAACACAGCCCCTGCCCCTGTGCGCCGAATCCCACTTCTCCCTGGTCCTTGTTCCAATTCATGGTTTAACTCTTTACTTATTTATTTACTGTACCACTGGGCAACGAGGTGGTAGGCGAGGGGAGGCTCAGACTAATGGATACCAACTGGAGCTCTTTCTCCCCCGCCCCATCCATCTCTAGAGTCTCGGACCTCCCTGAAGACAGTCTTTGGCAGGGGATGTGGTGGGGAGGCTGCGATCTCACGGATGTCAGTGGCACTTCTCCTAACAAGGTCCCAGAGAGCTCCCTAGCCCCTCTGCCTTAGGAGGATTCGCCACCAGGAAAGGCTCATCTGCGAAGCAGGAAGCAGCCCTCAACAGACACTGAAGCTGCTGTCGCCTGGAGGTAGGACCTCCCAGCCTCTAGAACTGTGAGAAAGGACTTTCTGTTGTTTATAAGCCACCCGCCCTCTGGTATTTTTGCCATAGCAGCCTAAGCTGACCAAGACAGAGAGATTTCTCTTTGTAGAAGTAGTCTAGATGAACTAAGTGGATAGAATATCATCCTGACTGAACAGAAGGGTCTACCTATTAGTCACAGCAGGGGAAATGACTAGATACTGTGTTCCTCCAGGTGGAAGGACATAAACCATTTATGAAGCAGTTCTCAGAACAATCATCCTGACTGATCACATCCCCAGATCCAACTTCCCATTTTCAGGAAACTACAGAGGAGAGAGCAATACGTTAAGATTCCATGGGGATTAATGAGCACATCCACACTGGGAAGCTATGAGACAGATCCCTCAGTTTCCTCAACAGCAGCAGTTCAAGGAAGTAATCTGCCGAAACGGGATCCTAAAGACACTTACGCACGTGGCAAGCAAGAGCCCTAAATGGGCCTTGTCTGTGTCCCGATTCAAGTCAACAAATTTGTAAAAATCTAAAGGCCCCTATTCATGCATTTGTGAAACAGAAATGCGGACACCGGATACTAGAAAGTTGACAATACTGTGGAATTCACTTAATTTTGAGAGATGTGATCATCGTGGTCATTTTTAAGGATTTTTATGTTTTAGAGATACACATTTAAAAATTCATGGATAAAATTTAAAAAGAAAGTAGAACGCATCCTGGAAGTCACAGAGAATTCACCGCAGATGTAAAGGACATCTCATTCATTTCAGCCAAGTGTCATTACCTGCCTGTCCCCATCCCCCTCCTCCCAGGAACAAGCCGAGGCCACCTGGAGGGTGGAACTTAAGCCAAAGGAGCTGGAAAGAGGTGATGGATGGACATGGGGAAAGCATTCCATGCTTTTTCAGTCTGGCCCCTTATCATTTGACAGAATCAGTTAGCTTCAGCTGCTATGACAAACATCACAGACAGGGTAGCACACACAACAAGAGTTTATTTTATTGGTGTTATGTGGCTGAAAAGTCCAAGGTCAAGGCTCTGGCAGCTTCTATTTCTGATGAAGACTCTCTTCGTGTCTGTTAGACAAGGTGAAAATCTTTCTCTCTCTCTCTTCCTCTTTTTACAAGGACATATTTACTGTATTTAGGCTTATCCTCATGACCTCATGTAACATGAATCACCTCCTATAAAGCCCTGTCCCCAAATATAGTTGCATTGAGGGTTAAGGCTCAGCGTATGGATTTGGGGGTGCAACCCAGCCCACAGCATCCCCCAGGTGGGACCCTCCTCCTCAGTGCAGGGTCCATGCCAGATCTCTGCCGGTAGCCAAGCACCTGAGAGGATCTAGCTCCACGGATGCTTGCCGGGTGTCGTGGCAGCCCACACGGCTGTGCCCTGTCTGCCAGAACCTGGCTCCATTTATGAGACCCCATCAAAGAAGAGAGCCTGATAGGACGCTGCCTGTTGCTGGACTTTTCCATCCTGAGACCAAATACTGAAGGGAATTCATCAGACGCACGGCAGAAACGGGAAGGCTGTGTTCTTGGGTGTCACTTAGTTTAGCTCAATTTCCAGAAAGCGTTTTCTCCAAGGGCAGGGCACAAGCATCTAACTCATCTGCTTTCCAAGGTAAGAATAATGAACATGGGAACAAATCGGAGGAAACAACAGATTGTACCAGGAATTCGTCAATATCAGGAGCAGTTAGAGACGGGGTGGGGGAAGAGGAAACCCAGGGACCAAAGAAACGGAGAGAAAAATGAAAGAAAAAGCCCGGGCACCCCTGGAAGCAGAGTAGGAAACTGCAGAGGAAGGCGATCCAGAGAGCTCTGCGGAGGGATAGCAGAGCAGGGCCCAGGAACAGAACCAGCCATCCATGGAGACAGGACCTGGGGTCCAGCTCCGGAGCCCTGAGGTTGTGATGTCGCCTGAGAGGATGAAAGACAAAGTCGTCTTCTTTTCTAATTGTTTGGGTGGTTACATGGTCCCACTTGGTTCTTCTTTAGCTTTAAATGATAGGAGAGTCCATTCTAGGTAGAAAAGCTCAGGCCCCAGGTGAATGGAACTAGAGTTTCAAAACAAGGTCAGCCCAACGGCAGAGTGAAATCAAACCAAGGACCCAAATGCTCTACACCTGCAGCGTGTGCTTCTTAATAGAGGTGGGTGGTGTTGGTTGCCTCCCCAATAGCTGTCCCCACTTCTTTCCTTCTCTGCTAATAGGGCCATGTTTTGTTTGAATGACAATGTGCCCCCTCTGTGGGAAGTGGGAATAAGTTACCATAGGCGTAGCCAGTTCAGGACACCCTGCTCCCCATTGGTAGTGACTGGACTAGGGATGGACAACAAGGTGTGAGAGGAAGCCTGCTTAGGGACTTATAGGAAAGGTTTTCTCATTGATGATAGAGAGTATTCCCTTGTGCTCTGGAAGCTGTTGTCTCAGCATGTGCTGCTGCAGCCAGGTTGTGACCAAGAGTGGCAATTCAGGGGAACCATGGAAAAGCTGCCCCTGTGTCCTGGTCTTATTGAACCTTCTGCTCTGAACCATAGAACAAATTCTGAATCTCCCTATCTCAAGGCTTCTTATAGTAGAGGACAATTAGATGTCCTGTTTCTCAAATCCTATTGACCTGGTGTTCTGTTACTTGCAACTGGAAATAGTAAGCCGAGAGCATTAGTAGGTGCTCTGGTTTGAAGGTTGCCTCCAAGATTTCACGTGTTGGAAACTTAAACCACAAAGCCAGATGTTAATGGATTTTGGAGACGGGAAATTTCTGAGGTTACTAGGATCAGATGAGGTCGTGAGAGTGGGGCCTGCATGATGAAATTAGTGGCCTTATAAGAAGAGGGAGACCTGAGCTAGTAACTTGCTCTGTCTGGCCATGCAATGTCCTTTGCCATGTCATGACCAACAATCAGCCCTCACCACATGCTAGACAGATGTTGGCATCATGCCCTTGGACTTTCCAGCCACCAGAACTATGAGCTGGGTAAACCTTTATTCTTTATAAATCATCCCGTCTGTGGTATTTAACTATAGCAACAGAGAATGGATAGAACGTGGGATTAGGTTCCTCTGTGAGGCACAGAAACCTCAATATAATACTGAATCAAAGGAGATGGAAGTTCTGTTCTCTTTTACATAATAGTCTAGAGATGAGCAGCCCAGATCACGTAGTCCTCAGATGTTCTCTGTACCTGGTTGGTCAGCAACCCATACCCTCTTTTTTCAAGGTCACCTTGGGATCTGTGCCGGTTGCTCTGGTTCCAGTGTCATTTCCTTTCTTCATCCAGCAGAGATAGAAGGGAACAAGGGGCTCAGGCACATGGCTCATGTCCAAATAATAAAGAAATAAAGGTTTTCAGGTGTGAACCCCAGATAATGGGTATATCTAAAGGTCTCAGTGAGGCATGGAAGGAGATTCTCCCCACTGCAGAGATCCCCTGTGGGAGAAGTGGGGGTGTCCTGAGCAGGAGCAGTGCCTGGCGGGCAGGGCTGGGGCAGGGTCAGCGGGTGGAGGCATCAGTAGGAACAGGGCATTCGGTTTCTGATACGTGAAGAAGGCCCTCGTGGAAAGCCAGCAGGTGGAGGCTCACGGCGGTAAAGGGCAGCAGGAGGTCCCAGGGGGGAAGGGACTTCAGGGCAGAGAAATACTGTTCATTATTTTAACATGGCACATCCCCATGGCAGGTCCCAACAAGGGCAGGGCTGAGGGTGAGGTGGCTTCCGTGGTCACTGGAGGACGGTGGAGGATACTGAGGCCTGGGGCTGCACTCTCTAGAGAGGTGCAGCTCAGCCACCTGGAGAGCAAGTGATGCAGCAGATAACAAAGGATCCACATTGGAAGGTGGCCCCTCGGTGCCGCAGTCTGGCTGGGCACAAATCACGAGCCACTGAAGCAGGAACAGACTTTATTTCTGAACTCCACCAGCACACTCCACACACACTCCCGGGGAATTCTCCCAAACGCCACGCGGCTCCTCCAGGAACCACCAACCGGAAATCCCTCCTCCTGCACTTCCCCAACCAACTCGAACTCTTCAGGAATCCCCGCGAGAGCTCAACCGGAACTAATGGCTCGCTGGCGTCACCTCTCAACCACTACTTCTGGCAAAAATGCCATGCGTCATCCCAACTCGGCGGTGGCCCTCAACACCTCGGCTTCCTAGTTCTTGGTCAAGTTACTGGGCCTCATTCAACGTGAAGGTCCTCTCTATAAAACAAGATGCAGAAGCAGTGTGCAGGCATGGTGGGATGGGAGTTTCCTGGGCTCGATCCCTTGCAGGCCCAAGGGACCATCCCCAGTCTAGGTGCTGGAAGGTCCATGCTAAGACGGGAAGGCCCAGGGCTTTGCTTTGGGAACGGACAGTAGGGAAACATTGCCGTGAATGGTGGTTGTGACGGCCAGAGGAGAGCCCTGTGGAGGCCTCTCAATGAAGACACCCCCGTGGGTCCTGCCGAAGGTCAGGCACAGCCTTCGAAGGACCCATAGGACCCCCCCTCAGAACACGGGGGATCTCACCGTGTCCCTGCTGCCCAGTGGGAAGAACTAAGTGTAGAAAAGGCTCCAAGGACCCCAAGTGGAGGGGCCAGGGGAAGAGAGACCCGGGAGGGGGATCGCTGAGCTGCCTCTGGGTCCAGGAGCTGAATGTTTCTCCCTGGGAAAAGTCGTGTTTTTACACCATCTTCTTACCATTGTCTTCTTCTTCTCTGGTAAAGGGCGACCCCAGGACCTTTTTACTCATGTGAACTTAATGAAGTGCTTGCATATTTCGGAGAGAATTAAATGTTCTTATGGGTCCAAAGCACTGAGCACAGAGCCCGGCACAGGGTAAGCTTTCAATAGCTGCCAGTCACTGGGTTTACAAATGGAAGTGACTTGAATCTTTGTCCCAGTCCTGGGAGCTGTGTGAAGACATAAATGCGGACCTGGGTCTTTCTTTAAAAAATGAGATGATCTCTAGCATCTGTTTTAGCTCTCCTGCCCTGGTGGGGTCAGGGTGCAGGGATAGAAAGACCCTGAGTATTTGCTATGATCTTGGATGATGGGAATCTGAGGGAGGGGTTCTTGTCCTAAGATTCCCCTAAAGACAACTCAATTCCAAACCTGGAAGACTTCAGAGGGGAGAGTTTCTTCTTCTTCAGAAGGAAAACTGTGTCCGGTCTTGGAATATCTTCCGTGTGTATGAAATCCTATCATTTGTCAGTTATTTTTAAGAATCCTCTTTAAAAATGGCAATGCTTTAGGCAAAGGGTAGCAGCATTTTTTTTTCTAATGGGAACTGGTTCAATTAAACTGATTTTCTTTGAAGACTTGAGCTGAGGACTTTCTTTGAAGACATGAGCTGCAGGTAGAAAATGAGAGGTTTGATCTGAGGATGGAAAAGTACAGAGCAGAGGGGTCAGGGACGAAGACATGAAGGAGATTGTAGGTCTGTCTGGGACACTTGGGCTCTAGGTCTGGGAGGGATGGGAGTGTTGAGAGCCACAGCTGAAGGGGCCCCAGCAAACTTCCAGCTGCCAGCAAACTTTCAGACTGCCAGCTGATGATTGGCTCACAGCGCCCCATCAACATCTAGCTGATTGGCTCCTCTGCGGTGATGCTCATTGGGGGACTTCTTTGGCTCCACCCACGCGACCCAGCCAATCAGCCTCAAGAGCAGGAGGATTGTGGGAGGTGGAGAGGCCTGTGTTTGTGTGAGAGGCTTGTGGGAAGCCGTTGGTGGCAGTTGGGCTCTGAGGGTTTTTCCTGAGGAGCTGTTTTGTTTGGCATGTGGGGTTCTAAAAATAAAGTTCGTTTCTTTTGACAAGTGGCTCCTGAATCGTGCCCAGCCAGACTGCGGCATGGGAGGGATGCCTAAGGGCCTCCAGATGGTATGAGTGTCTTGTGGCTGCTGTAACAAATTAACATAAACTTGGTGGCTTAGAATGACAGACATTTATTCTCTCACTGTTCTGGAGGCTGAATGTCTAAAATCAAGTTGATTTCATTTCAAGGTTCCTCACAATTACATTGCCAAAGATCTTATATCCAAACAAGGTTCTTTGTAAGACTCTGGTTCATCATGAATTTGGGGTGGGGTATGATTCATCCCACCTGATAGACCCTGAAGAGCCAGGGGTGTGGTGGGGTGGGGAGGGTGACTTGCGGGGCAGGGTCTGAATGCCCACGAGGCCAGCTGTATGGTTTTCTCTGTACAGTACACGTCTTCTCTAGCACTGATGCTTTCTTCCAGGTGGAATGTGGCTTCTATTTTCAGAAAATCAGACTTCGGGGAAGGCAGGGCCTTTGCAGATCCTCTCCCCTTGCTCCTCCCGTTGCCCTTCTCCCTGCTGCTTGCTCTTCCCCGCAGAGGAATCTGCTTCCCAGGAACCCGGGAGGCCTTCATAGGCACTGGGCTGAAGGCTGTTCTGGAGAACCTGGTGTTGGAGGTTTCTTTCCAGGAAAGAAATCACTAGGGCCTTCAGCCATATAAAAGGCACCCTCTGTCTAAGAGTATTATGAATCACTGACATACCAGGTGAGTGAGTGGGTCTCCTCTGCCTCTCCCCTGAGCATCCATCATCTATACAAGAGCTCGTGTCTCACAGGCACATCTGCGCCTCTCCTTTATGGGTGACGCACCCGGTCCAGGGGCGGAGGGTGGGATTCCTGTTAGCGTTTCCCACCAGCCAGGCTGGGTTCTCCCAGGCAGATGTGCCGGGCGCTTTCCTTTTATGTGAGCGTCTGATCTACAGCAGGGCTCTCCTCTGACAGCTCTTATCCTGCTCAGATCCTGCAGAGCCCTTTTAAGGTAGGAATCACTAGGCAGCTCTATCAAAAACGTTGGCCTTCTCACACTAAGAAGGAGGAGTTCTGAGGTGGGCCTGAAACTCATGCAGACAAGTGGTCCATATATGCTCAGTGCAATGGGGCATTCATCCTGAGTTATTCCCCACCCCCTTTTGGTGATGATAAAGATCCACTCAAATTAACTTATGCATCTGAAAGGATTTGATAGGATATCGGTGTTTCTTGTATAATCAAAGGAAAGAGCCAACCAACAGCTGGAAGGGCAAAGACACAGGACTGCCTGAGGAAGGGTGGCCCCGGGAGACTGCACTGTGGCCCTAGGGGCATCACAGACGGGCCTGAACTCTGCATGGTGCTGCTTGCACACCTACAACAGGACTGCCTCACTCTCTCTTTGGTTCCAAAGTAAAATGAAATAGCAGGGACAGGCTGATTGGCTCAACTTGGGCAGAGGGGTCTTTCCTGGGCTGAGAGCCTTCACACATCTGGAGAAGTTGGTTCCCTGGAGAGTTGATCAACTTAGGTTGAATGCGCTAAGCTTAACTAAGTCATCCCCTTTTCTGTGTCATGTAGATCTTGATGGTTTTATTCAACCCAGGTCTCTTTTGAGGAAATGGATGGTTTGAATATGGTGTTTGCTGCCTTTGACAGAACTTCTCTGGAAATATCCATTTCAGCAAAAATGTCAGCAGTTACAAGTTTATTAAAATGGGTTCTATATTAAAAATCTCTTGTTACTATGTCAAGACTATTTAGTGCTATCATGTATGGATTCAATAAATGCTGTTCAAATATATTATGTCTTGCACGAAAAAGCCGTGTTCTGTTTTTAAATATACCTTTCATTTATTGAAGAATTGCAATGGGATTTGGGGGGAGAGTCGATAAAGCAGTTCTGGGCTACATCTCCACTTTTTAAAAATAAGATCCACAATGGTAGGATGGAATTTGTAGGAAGACAAACGTTGATTGCAACACAAAAGCATATCCAGTCCTACCACTAGGCCCAGCTCTGACGCTGTCAATCATCATCCCTTGTCCCTCTCTTGCCTCATTCCTGGCTCCCTGGGATAGCTGGCACTTCCTTCAGAAATACATATTTGCCCCCTTTGAAGGATGTGGGCCAAACCAAGAAGATTGAACAGAGAAGCTGGCTGTCTTATGGCAACACGGTGCAGAGTGTGACACGTGGAGGCAGATGGGCCTGGATTCAAATGCGGACTTGACCTCATGCTGTGTGATGCTAAATATAACAGCCAACACTTTAAAGTTCCCAGTCTCTCATTTGTGAAATCGGGATGCTAGCATCACAGGGTGGTTTTAAGTGTTAAATGCTGGTGCAGGGTGCTTAGCCGTGATATCACTTGGTGAGAGTGATATTTGGACACAACCATACTCTGATCTCATCCTCTCACCCAATTCTCTTCCTAGACCCCTCGACTTTTTAAAAAATATTTATTTTTTTAGTGGTACTTGGATACAATATTTTTAATTGATTGATTTATTTTTATGTGGTGCTGAGGATTGAACCCAGGGCCTTGCCCATGTTAGGGGAGCGCTCTACCACTGAGCCCCAGCCCCAGCCCCTAGACCCCTTGACTTTTCCAGAATAAGTGAGGACCACACCCACCCCTGGGGCCACTTGATGGAGGGCCAAGGCCAGGCACCTTTAGCGTCCCTTCTTTTTGTTATAGGAATGAGCAGTCACTTTGGGTTGGCTGGCTCATCTGACGTGGAGCGACTGACTATCCTATGAGCCCTGAAGGCTTTGTGAGGTGAGAAGTGTGTCTTGAGCAGAATGTTGCTCTCCTTTATATGACTGGTATGTACCCCAGTCTCCCTTCTTTCACCTTCCACACTTATTGTATGGCACTTGAAGCATCCCATATTCTTCAGAGAATGTTTGTTAGAAGAAAGAGTTCTCAAGTAAAAGCACCAGATGGGGGGTATCCAAGATGGCGGGATAGAGGGAGGCTGCGTTCTGTGTCACTCTGGGACCTGGGATTCAAGTAGTGGGAATACTGTTTCTCTGCGAGTGATTAGAGGACCCCTGGCAGCTGCTCCCACTCAAGAACACAGCAGCTGTGCCGCTCAGTTCTCCAGGGCTCAGCATCAGTGCAGGACTCCGGGCCACCTGACCACACAGGTCCCCTGGGTACCCGAGTAGGACCACCTGCATCAGCACCTGTGCAGGACTCCTGGCCACACACCCATACAGGACACCTGGCCGCTGCCCATACGCAGGAGCTCTGGCCAACGCCCCGTGTGGACCCCCACCTAACAACGTCGGCTCCTCCCGTTGCCTCCGTCTTGGGACACTGCAACCACTGCCACAGTCCCCTACACGCGGTAGCCTATACCTGGGGACACTGCACCGGGTCTGGAGAGAGCCGCCTGCCACAACACTGCACGCCACAGAGCTGCATCTCTGAACACACCACTCAGTGCCACCATCTGGTCCTGCCTGACCCAGGACCCCATCACTGAAAGCAGCCTCCTCTTCTTGGGACACCTTCGTCACCATCTTTAGTGGGGAAACTCCCAGCTTGGAACGCTGGCTGGGCCTTAGAATCAGTATCAAGGTACTGAAAGTCCCCAACTCTCCCCACTCCTCCCCTGGCAGCTGCGAACCCTGCACGGCCGGTCCAGTCCCTAGGTTGCAGAACTGGGTCACAAAACCGGGTCCTGAACTACCCAATATAAAACAGCTCTCCTCGACAGGTGCGCAACTCCCAGAGCGCAGCCCACAAGATGTCCAGAGAGAGCGGTTCCTGAATGGGAAGTAGAAAGGGAGGAGTGAGTGAGATACAGTTTAGAGGTTAAATGAGAGACCAGGAATTGTGAGGTCTACAGGTGATATAAGGAGATAAGACCAGGCGCCCACATCAGAGCAGGCCCCAAAGGAGGTCCTTGGACCAACCCTCCCACCCTGATGACCTTCACCATCCTGAGGGTGGAGATACCAGCAAACAAAAGACGACCCCACCTATTGGATGAGGAGGAAAACTGGAAAGATACTGACCTCCTACAGAAACAATCCTTGTATTATCTCTCAAGATTTTTTTTTCTCTCTCCCTTTCTTCTCCCGCCCTCACATCCCCAACACTTTTGAAACCAAGTACTTTTCATGAATTAGTCTACTGAGGACTGGGACATCTGAATAGTATGTTACAGTGGTGTGGTATATTGGTTTATCTCCTATTTTTACATTTTTTACTTTTCTTAATATTTATGTTTGTTTTCTGAGCTCTACTGTCTTCCCACTTATTTGTCTCCCCCAAATCACTTTATCTCTCTTCTCCTGCCACTAACTTCTTTAGATTCCTCTTTTACACTTTCTAATATCTAATATCCCTATATCCTCACCTCCTTCCCCCTCAACATCTCATCCTACACCTCACCCGTGGTTCTTTGTCCACCATCAGAAACTGTAGACCCTTTTGCAAATCTACAGTTTATATTGTAGATAATAATTGAACTCACCATTTCTGTCTATTGTGACAAACCTGTAAACGTCTTAATAGCAGCTATTTGGTTTAAGGCTGTATATTGTTTGTACTGGGATCTGTTCACATTGTTCTCCCCCTTAAAGGAGAGGTATTAGAACCCTGTGGGAATACCATAGGCCTATAGGGTAAAAACTGTAATGCCTCGGATCCACATTGCTAGAAGGGAAGACACACAAACAACTTGGAAAAACAAGAGAAGAAAGTGCCCCCAACAAATCAAGATATTACATTATTAGAATCTATGGCCAGTGCAACAAAAGAAATGACAGAGGAGCTCAGGATGTACATAATTAAAATGTTCTGTGAATTAAAGGGTGAGATAAGGGAGCAAATACCAGCAGCAAAAGATCATTTTGATACAGAGCTACATAAGCAACTACAGGAAGCAAAAGATCACTTCAATAAGGAGATAGAAGTTCTGAAAAAAATAGTAAACAGAAATGCTTGTAATGAAAGAAACAATAAACCAAATTAAAAGCTCAATGGAAAGCATCACCAACAGATTAGATCACTTGGAAGACAGGATCTCAGACAATGTAGACAAAATATAAAATCTTGAAAAAAATGTTGACCACACAGTGAAGATGGTAAGAAACCATAAGCAGAACATTCAAGAATTATGGGATAACATAAATAGACCAAGTTTAAGAATTATTGGTGTAGAGAAAGGCATAGAGTTACAAACCAAAGGAATGAATAATCTTTTCAATGAAATAATGTCAGAAAATTTCCCAAACATGAAGAATGAATTGGAAAATAAAATACAAGAGGCTTACAGGACACCAAATATACAAAATCACAAAAGTCACATTATAATGAAAATGCCTAGCATACAGAATAAGGAGAGAATATTAAAAGCCCCAAGAGAAAGGAATCAGATTACATATAGGGGGAAACCAATTAGGATATCTGCAGATTTTTCAACCCAGACCATGAAACTAGAAGATCCTGGAAAAACATATACCAAGCTCTGGAAGAAAATGGAAGCCAACCAAGAATCTTTTATCCAGCAAAATTAAGCTTTAGATTTGATGACAAAATAAAAACCTTCCATGATAAACAAAAATTAAAAGAATTTACAACTAGAAAGCCTGCACTACAGAACATCCTCAGCAAAATATTCCATGAGGAGGAAATGAAAAATAACAATAAAAATCAGCAAAGGAAAGTATTACACTAAAGGAAATACAAATCAAAGGAGAAATCAAAACACGTTAAATACCAAAGTAAACAAATATGACTGGGAATACAAATCATGTCTCAATAATAACCCTGAATGTTAATGGCCTAGACTCACCAATCAAGACAGACTGGCAGATTGGATTTTTAAAAAGACCCAACAATATGTTGTCTTCAAGAGACTCATCTCATAGGAAAAGACATCTGCAGACTGAAGGTAAAAGTTTGGGAAAAAACATACCACTCACATGGACTATGGGAACAAGCAGGGGTTTCCATCCTCATAGCAAATAAAGTAGACTTCAAGCCTAAGTTAATCAAAAGGGATAGAGAGGTACATTTTAATATTGCTTAAGGGAACCACACATCAACAGGACATAACAATTATAAATATATATGCCCCAAACAATGGAGCATTTACATTTATCAAAGAAACTCTTTTCAACTTCAAAAGACAAATAGACCACAATATAATAATTCTGGGTGACTTTAGTGTGCCTCTTTCACCACTAGATAGATCTTCCAAACAAAAGCTAAACAAAGAAACTATACAACTCAATGATATAATCAATAACTTAGACTTAACAGACACAAGTATTTCATCCTTTAATGAGTGAATACATTTTCTTCTCAGCAGCACATGGATCCTCCTCTAAAATAGACCATATATTATGGCACAAAGCAACTCTTAGCAAATACAAAAAAATTAGAGATGCTACCTTGCATTCTATCAGATCATAAGGGAATGAAATTAGAACTCAATGATAAAATAAAAAATTAGAAGCTACTCCAATACAAGGAAACTAAATAATATGCTATTAAATGAACAATGGGTTGCAAAAGACTTCAAAGAGGAGATTAAAAAATTCTTAGAGGTAAATGAGAAAACTCATACAACATATCGAAATCTCTGGCACACGATGAAGGTAGTACTAAGAGGAAAGTTCACGCATAGAGTTCATTCCTTAAAAGAAGAAAAAGTCAACAAACAAATGACCTAACATCACATGTCAAAGCCCTAGGGGAAAAGAATCAACTCAAAAACAGTAGAAGAGAGGAAATAATTAAAATCAGAGCTGAAATCAATGAAATTGAAACAAAAGAAACAGGTGAAAAAATTGACAAAACAAAGAGTTGTTTTTTTTTTAAAAATAATAAAATTGATAAGCCATTATCCATGCTAATGAATAGACAGAAGGAGAAAACTCAAACTACTAACATCCACGATGAAGAAGAAAATATCATGATGAACACTAACAGAAATACAGAAGGTATTAGCAATTAGAAATTTGTCGATGCCTTCAATATTTTCTATTTTATTGGAGTTCAAATTTTCAAAATAGAGTCATATGATTGCCCAAACTGAATCAGGATGATATACACAAGTTAAACAGATCAATTTCCAGTAATGAAATAGAAGACACCATCAGAAGCCTACCAATCAAGAAAAGCCTCAGGACCAGAAAAAAGAGGCAGCACTTCCAAACTCATTTTATGAGGCCAATATCCCCCTGATTTCAAAACCAGACAAAGACACATCAAAGAAAGAAAACTTCAGGCCAATACTCTAATAAACATAGTTGCAAAAATTCTCAATAAAATTCTGGCAAATTGAATACAAAAACATTAAAAGATAGTGCACCGTGATCAAGTGGGATTCATCCCAGGGGTGCAAAATTGGTTCAACATATGAAAATCAATAAATGTAATTCATCACATAGATAGACTTAAGATAAAAATCATCTGATCATCTCAATAGATGCAGAAAAGTATTCAACAAAACACAGTACTGCTTCATGTTCGAAACATTAGAAAAACTAGGGATAACAGGAACATATCTCAACATTGTAAAATCTATGCTAAGTCCAAGGCCAGCATCATTTTAAATGGAGAAAAATTGAAAGAATTCCCTCTAAAACTGGAGCAAGACAGGATGCCCTCTTTCACCACTTCTATTTAACACAGTTCTTGAAACTCTAGATAGAGCAATTAGACAGACAAAAGACGTTAAGGAGATATGGACAGGAAAAAAGAACTCAGGTTATCACTATTTGCCAATGATATGATTTTATACCTAGAAGATCCAGAAAATTCTACCAGAAAACTTCTAGAACTAATAAATGAATTTAGCAAAGTAGCAGGATATAAAGTCAACACCCATAAATCAAAGGCATTTCTGTACAACAGTGACAAATCCTCTGAAAGAGAAACTAGGAAAATTACCCCATTTACAATAGCATCGAAAACAAAACAAAATAAAACAAAACTTGGAAATCAACCTAACTAAAGAGGTGAAAGACCTCTACAACAAAAATTACAGAACACCAAAGAAAGAAATTAAAGAAGACCTTAGAAGATGGAAAGATCTCCCTTGTTCTTGGATAGGCAGAATTAATATTGTCAAAATGGCCATACTACCAAAAGCACTATATAGATTTAATGCAATTCCAATCAAAATCCCAAAGACCTCCCTCATAGAAATGGAAAAAGTAGTCATAAAATTCATCTGGAAAAAGAAGAGACCCAGAATAGCTAAAGCAATCCTTAGCAAGAAGAGTGAAGCAGATGGCATTATCATTCCAAACCTTAAACTATACTACAGAGCAATAGTAACAAAAACAGGATGGTATTGGCACCAAAATAGACTTGTTGACCAATGGTACAGAATAGAGGACACAGAGATAATCTCACATAACTACAGTTATCTCATATTAGACTAGGGTGCCAAAAACATACATTGGAGAAAAGAGAGCATCTTCAACAAATGGTGCTGGGAAAACTGGAAATCCATATGTAACAAAATGAAATTAAGCCCCATCTCTCACCATGCACAAAACTCAACTCAACACAATGTGGATCAAGGGCCTAGGAATTAAACCAGAGACTCTGCGCCTACTAGAAGAAAAAGTAGGCCCCAAACTACATTATGTAGGATTAGGCCTCAACTTATAAAAGACTCCTATAGCAAAAGAAATAAAATCAGGAATCAATAAATTGGATGGATTCAAACTAAAAAGCTTCTTCTCAGAAAAAGAAACAATCAGTGAGGTGAATAGAGAGCCTATAGAATGGGAGAAAATTTTACCACATGCATATCAGATAGAACACTAATCTCCAGGATATATAAAGAACTCAAAAACATTAACACTAAAAAAAAAAAAAAAAAAAAAACCCAAATAATCCAATCAATAAATGGGCCAAGGAATTGAACAGACACTTCTCAGAAGAGGATATACAATCAACCAACAAATATATGAAAAAATGTTCAACATCTCTAGGAATTAGAGAAATGCAAATCAAAACTTCTCTAAGATTTCATCTCACTCCAGTCAGAATGGCAGCTATTAAGAATGCAAACAACAATAAGTGTTGGCGAGGATGTGGGGAAAAAGACACACTCATACATTGCTGGTGGGACTGGAAAGTGGTACAACCACTCTAGAAAGCCATATGGAGATTCCTTGGAAAACTTGGAATGGAACCACCATTTGACCCAGCTATTTCACTCCTCGGTTTATACCCAAAGGACTTAAAAACATCGTACTATAGTAATGCAGCCACATCAATGTTCATAGCAGCACAATTCACAACAGCCATTGTTGTGAAACCAAACTAGATGCCCTTCAGTAGATGACTGATAAAGAAACTGTGGGATATATACACAATGGAATATTACTCAGCATTAAAAGAGAATAAAATCATGGCATTTGCAAGTAAATGGATTCAGTTGGAGAATATAATGCTAAGTGAATAAGCCAATCCCCGCCAAAACAAAGGCCAAAAGTTTTTTTCTGATATGTGGATGCTGATCCATAATAGGGATGCAGGGGAAGTATGAGGGGAATGGGGGAACTTTAGATAAGGCAAAGGGGAGAAAGAGGAAGGGCGGAGGAAGGGGGGTAGGAAAGATGGTGGAATGAGATGGACATCATTACCCTAAGTGCATGTATGAAGTCATGAATGGCGTGACTCTACTTTGTTACAACCAGAGACATGAAAAATTGTGCTCTGTACATGTACTATGAACTGAAATGCATTCTGCTGTCATATATAACAAATTAGAATAAATAAATAATTTTTAAAAAAGCACCACACAGGTGGAGGGGCACTGTTCTCTGGAGTCAGGGGTCCAGCTAACCCCATCCATGGACTTCTAACCCTATCAAGTCTAGCTAACCCTCTCTATGGCTGGCTAACCCAATCTATTGCCAGCTAGCCATACCCAAGGCTGGCTAAACTTATCCATGACTGGCTAACCCTATTTATGGCTGGCACATTCTATCCATGGTTGGCTTGAGTCCTGGAGAATTCAATAAAGGAAAATCCACAGGCAATCAGAAATAGTGCCATGTAAACACTCAGGCACCAATATCCTCATCCAAGAAACTGCTATGAATGTCAAGTGCATCATATTGACTGAGGCAGAATCGGAGAGTAGCCAAAGCCTCAGCCACTAGCAGTGGAAGGGTGAAATATTACTGTCATTTCCCCTGACACACAGTTTTTCTGGGTGACATTTCCCCTTAGTCCTAGAAGGAAATAAACATGTCTTTGGCCTTCTCTTGGTACCAGGAGCCCAGAGTCATTCTAATTTACTATTTATATCAACATGGAGGCCAGAAAGAAAAATCCACATTTCAGGACCTGGGAAGAGATAGCAGTGAACACCATGCAAGACTCGGCAGGGGGCTCCACAGGATGGCCAAGAATCCTGCCCTTTCCAGCACAGCTGAAGGAAAGGTGGAGACCAGCTATCTCCAGAATCAGACCCAGCTTCCTGAGAATTTGCACAACTGCCACAGACGGCAGCTCGACCCTCGGAGCCACCTTTGAGTTCCACCAACCTCTTGCTGAAGGCTGCACACCACACCCTCTGAGGGCTTCTCCGCCGGCCCAGGGCCAGGATGATACTATTTCTGTTGAGAAGAGTCAGGAATACTCTTCATTTAATCCTGTCTCAGATAACATTCAGCTGCTCTAATCCATACAATGAATCCAATGCTTTGAGGTCTACTGTGTGTCTGGGTGTTTATATATAGACGGCAGGAGCTGTGTTTCATTATTAGCAGAACAGGGACTAAATGTCTGTAAGATGAAGCTGTGAAAATATTTTAAAGACTATAATTGTCTTGATAATTGGAGAAAATGCAATAGAATCCGATAAAATAAGAGTAGTTTTTTTTTTTGAAATTCTTTTTTTCTTTATTGGTCGTTCATAACATTACATAGTTCTTAATACATCATATTACACGGTTTGATTCAAGTGGGTTATGAACTCCCGCTTTTACCCCGTATACAGATTGCTGTATCACATCAGTTACCCTTCCATTGATTGACATATTGCCTTTCTAGTGTCTGATGTATTCTGCTGTCTGTCCTATTCTCCACTATCCCCCCTCCCCTCCCCTCCCCTCCCCTTCTCTCTCTCTACCCCTTCCACTGTAAATCATTTCTTCCATTTGTATTATCTTGTCTTACCCCTCCTTTCCTCTTATATGTCATTTTGTATAACCCTGAGGATCGCCTTCCATTTCCATGCAATTTCCCTTCTCACTCCCTTTCCCTCCCACCTCTCATCCCTGTTTAATGTTAATCTTCTTCTCTAGCTCTTCGTCCCTACCCTGTCCTTGTTTACTCCCCTTATATCAAAGGAGTCATTTGGTATTTGTTTTTTAAAGATTGACTAGCTTCACTTAGCATAATCTGCTCTAATGCCATCCATTTCCCTCCAAATTCTATGATTTTGTCATTTTTTAATGCAGAGTAATACTCCATAGTGTATAAATGCCACATTTTTTTTTTATCCATTCATCTATTGAAGGGCATCTAGGCTGATTCCACAGTCTTGCTATCGTGAATTGAGCTGCTATGAACATCGATGTAGCAGTGTCCCTGTAGCATGCTCTTGTTAGGGCTTTAGGGAATAGACCAAGAAGGGGAATAGCTGGGTCAAATGGTGGTTCCATTCCCAGCTTTCCGAGAAATCTCCATACTGCTTTCCAAATTGGCTGCACCAATTTGCAGTCCCAACAGCAATGAACAAGAGTGCCCTTTTCCCCGCATCCTCTCCAGCACTTATTGTTGTTTGACTTCCTAATGGCTGCCAATCTTACTGGAGTGAGATGGTATCTTAGGGTAGTTTTGATTTGCATTTCTCTGACTGCTAGCGATGGTGAGCATTTTTTCATGTACTTGTTGATTGATTGTATGTCCTCCTCTGAGAAGTGTCTGTTCAGGTCCTTGGCCCATTTGTTGATTGGGTTATTTGTTATCTTATTGTCTAATTTTTTGAGTTCTTTGTATACTCTGGATATTAGGGCTCTATCTGAAGTGTGTGGAGTAAAGATTTGTTCCCAGGATGTAGGCTCCCTGTTTATCTCTCTTATTGTTTCTTTTGCTGAGAAAAAACTTTTTAGTTTGAGTAAGTCCCATTTGTTGATTCTAGTTGTTAACTCTTGCGCTATGGGTGTCCTATTGAGGAATTTGGAGCCCGATGCCACAGCGTGTAGATCATAACCAACTTTTTCTTCTATCAGATGCCGTGTCTCTGATTTAATATCAAGCTCCTTGATCCATTTTGAGTTAACTTTTGTGCATGGCGAGAGATAGGGATTCAGATTCATTTTGATGCAAATGGATTTCCAGTTTTCCCAGCACCATTTGTTGAAGATGCTATCCTTCCTCCATTGCATGCTTTTAGCCCCTTTATCAAATATAAGATAGTTGTAGTTTTGTGGATTGGTTACTGTGTCCTCTATTCTGTACCATTGGTCCACCCGCCTGTTTTGGTACCAGTACCATGCTGTTTTTGTTACTATTGCTCTGTAGTATAGTTTGAAGTCTGGTATCACTATACCGCCTGATTCACACTTCCTGTTTAGCATTGTTTTTGCTATTCTGGGTCTTTTATTATTCCATATGAATTTCATGATTCTTTTATCTATTTCTACAAGAAATGCTGTTGGGATTTTGATTGGCATTGCATTGAACTTATAGAGAACTTTTGGTAATATCGCCATTTTGATGATGTTAGTTCTGCCTATCCATGAGCAGGGTATATTTTTCCATCTTCTAAGGTCTTCTTCTATGTCTTTCTTTAGGGTTCTGTAATTTTCATTGTAGAAATCTTTCACCTCTTTTGTTAGGTTGATTCCCAAGTATTTTATTTTTGGGGGCGATATTGTGAATGGAGTAGTTGTCCTCATTTCCGTTTCAGAGGATTTGTCGCTGATATACAGGAATGCCTTTGATTTATGCGTGTTGATCTTATATCCTGCCACTTTACTGAATTCATTTATTAGCTCTAATAGCTTCTTTGTAGACCCTTTTGGGTCTGCTAGGTATAGAATCATATCATCTGCAAATTGTGATAATTTAAGTTCTTCTTTTCCTATTTTTATGCCTTTAATTTCTTTCGTCTGCCTAATTGCTCTGGCCAGTGTTTCGAGGACTATGTTGAACAGAAGTGGTGAGAGAGGGCATCCCTGTCTTGTACCAGATCTTAGAGGGAATTCCTTCAATTTTTCTCCATTCAGAATGATGCTGGCCTGTGGCTTATCATAGATTGCTTTTACAATGTTGAGGTATGATCCAGTTATCCCTAATTTTTCTAGAGTTTTGAACATAAAGGGATGCTGTACTTTGTCGAATGCTTTCTCTGCATCTATCGAGATGATCATATGGTTCTTATTTTTAAGTCTATTGATGTGGTGAATAACATTTATTGATTTCCGTATATTGAACCAGCCTTGCATCCCAGGGATGAATCCTACTTGATCATGGTGTATAATTTTTTTTTATATGTATTTGAATCCGATTCACCAGAATTTTATTGAGGATTTTTGCATCAAGGTTCATTAGAGATATTGGTCTGTAGTTTTCTTTCTTTGAAGTGTCTTTGTCTGGTTTCGGAATCAGGGTGATGTTGGCCTCGTAGAATGAATTTGGAAGTTCTCCCTCTTTTTCTATTTCCTGAAATAGCTTGAAAAGTATTGGTGTTAGTTCCTCTTTAAAGGTTTTGTAAAACTCTGCTGTATACCCATCCGGTCCTGGGCTTTTCTTAGTTGGTAATCTTTTGATGGTTTCTTCTATTTCTTCTATTGTTATTGGTCTGTTTAGGTTGTCTATATCCTCCTGACTCAATCTGGGCAGCTCATAAGACTTAAGGAATTTATCTATGCCTTCACTATCTTCTATTTTATTGGAGTATAAGGATTCAAAATAATTTCTGATTATCTTCTGTATTTCTGAAGTGTCTGTTGTGATATTGCCTTTTTCATCCCGTATGCTAGTTATTTGGGTTCTCTCTCTTCTTCTCTTCGTTAGCATGGCTAAGGGTCTGTCAATTTTATTTATTTTTTCAAAGAACCAACTTTTAGTTTTGTCAATTTTTTCAATTGTTTCTTTTGTTTCAATTTCATTAATTTCAGCTCTGATTTTAATTATTTCTTGCCTTCTACTTCTTTTGCTGTTGTTTTGCTCTTCTTTTTCTAGGATTTTGAGATGAAGTATGAGATCATTTATTTGTTGGTTTTTTCTTTTTTTGAGGAATGAACTCCAAGCAATGAATTTTCCTCTTAGAACTGCTTTCAATGTGTCCCGTAGATTCCGATATGTTGTGTCTGTGTTTTCATTTAACTCTAGGAAGTTTTTAATTTCCTCCTTGATGTCTTCTAAAACCCATTGATCATTCAGCAACCTATTGTTCATTCTCCAAGTGATGCTTGATTTTTCCTTCCTTCTTTTATCATTGATTTTCAGTTTCATTCCATTATGATCAGATAAGATGCATGGTATTATCTCTACCCCTTTATATTGTCTAAGAGTTGCCCTGTGACATAATATATGGTCTATTTTTGAGAAGGTTCCATGTGCTGCTGAGAAAAAAGTGTAACTACTTGATGTTGGGTGGTATAGTCTATATATGTCAATTAAGTCTAGGTTGTTAATTGTGTTACTGAGTTCTATAGTTTCCTTATTTAACTTTTGTTTGGAAGATCTGTCCAGTGGTGAGAGAGGTGTGTTGAAGTCTCCCATG
Source organism: Urocitellus parryii (assembly GCF_045843805.1). Taxonomy (NCBI): domain Eukaryota; kingdom Metazoa; phylum Chordata; class Mammalia; order Rodentia; family Sciuridae; genus Urocitellus; species Urocitellus parryii. The sequence goes on along the minus strand of NC_135538.1, from coordinate 146,664,855 downwards.
ATTATTGTATGGTGGTCTATTAGACTCTTGAACTTGAGAAGAGTTTGCTTGGTGAACACAGCTGCACCATTATTTGGGGCATATATATTTATGATTGTTATGTCTTGTTGGTGTATGGTTCCCTTGAGCAGTATGACGTGTCCTTCTTTATCCCTTTTTATTAACTTTGGCTTGAAATCTATTTTATTAGATATGAATATGGCCACTCCTGCTTGTTTCCGCAGTCCATATGAGTGGTATGATTTTTCCCAACCTTTCACCTTCAGTCTATGAATATCTTTTCCTATCAGATGCGTCTCCTGTAGGCAGCATATTGTTGGGTCTTGTTTTGTGATCCATTCTGCTAGCCTGTGTCCCTTGAGTGGTGAGTTTAAGCCATTAACATTTAGGGTTATTATTGAGATATGGTTTGTTCTTCTATCCATATTTGTTTAATGATGTTACTAAACCTGATTTGTTATCCTCTTTGACTACTTTCCCCCCTTTACTGTCCTACCTCCCATTGTTGGTTTTCATTGTCATTTTCCATTTCCTCTTCCTGTAATGTTTTGCCAAGGATTTTTTGAAGAGATGGTTTTCTAGCTGCGAATTCTTTTAACTTTTGTTTATCGTGGAAGGTTTTAATTTCATCTTCTATCCTGAAGCTTAATTTCGCCGGATACACGATTCTTGGTTGGAACCCATTTTCTTTCAGTGTTTGAAATATGTTATTCCAGGATCTTCTAGCTTTCAGAGTCTGTGTTGAGAGATCAGCTGTTATCCTGATTGGTTTACCCCTAAATGTAATCTGCTTTCTTTCTCTTGCAGCTTTTAAAATTCTCTCCTTATTCTGTATGTTGGACATCTTCATTATAATGTGTCTAGTTGTGGATCTCTTATGATTTTGCACGTTCGGCGTCCTGTAGGCTTCTAGGATTTGGGATTCTGTCTCATTCTTCAAGTCTGGGAAGTTTTCTCCTTTATTTCACTGAATAGACTGTTTATTCCTTTGGTATGGAACTCTGTGCCTTCCTGTATCCCAATGACTCTTAAATTTGGTCTTTTGATATTGTCCCATAATTCTTGGATGTTCTGCTCATGGTTTCTTAGCAGACTTGCTGAGCTGTCCATGTTCTTTTCCAGTTGAAATACTTTGTCTTCATTGTCTGATGTTCTCTCTTCTAAGTTATCTACTCTGCTGGTAGTATTCTCAATTGAGTTTTTAAGTTGGTTTATTGTTTCCTGCATTTCTAGGATTTCTATTTGTTTGTTTTTTATTACCTCTATCTCCCTGTGAAATTGATCTTTTACTTCCTGGATTTGTTTGTCAATGTGATCTTTCATTGTCTGATTTTGCTGTCTCATGTCTTCCTTGAGACTCCAGATAATCTGAAGCATGTATATCCTGAACTCTTTATCTGACATTCCATCTGTTGCAGCTATTACCTCTTCTAATGTTGAGTTGACCTGCATTGCTTGTGGTCCTTTCTTTCCTTGTCTTTTCATACTGCTCGCGTTTCTTTCTGCTTGGTGCAACTGTTGTGTTTTTGAAATTTACCCCCTATTTATTTATATTGCTCTTGTATAGTTGGGGAGTCTCCATTGCAGGGCGGGTAGTGGCTATGCTCCTCCTCTAATTAGGGTGATCTGTCTACCACGCTGATCAGTCACAGGTCTGCCCCCCCTGCGGGCACGGGTGGCGGCTTTGCTCTGCCCCCACTCCAATTGTGGTAACGTAACTACCATGCCCTGGGGTCGTTGGTCCTGATCTGGATGTTTGTGGTGGCTCTGCTGGGTCCCCACTCCAATTGCTGTGACGCGTCTACCACGCTGGCAGGCCTCTAGGCCGGTGGGTCGCAGTTCTGCACAGCCCCCACTCCCAATGGGGGTACCTGACTACCTCTCCAACGGGTCGCTGAGCCCCCTCCGGACCCGGTTCGCGACCCTGCTCCCCCCCCACTCCAACCAGTGTGACGCGACTGCCTCGGTGTTACGTGTCCACCACGCTGGCAACCTACCTGGCCTGTCTTTCCAGTGGGCCGCAGGTATCGTTGCTCCCCTGCTCCGGCACCTTGCCGCTCCCCAGTGCGCACCACAGACTCCAGCCGCGGGGCGATTGCCTATCAGGCTATGCGACCCTCCGTGTGGAGAAATGGAGCTCCCGCAGTCGAACTTCGCATGATTGAAATCTGTCCACTAGATTCTGGAGCACCTCAATTTCACTGGAAATTCCCTACAAGATAGCCTTCAGGCGATTCACATCATCTTTCTCCCGCTCAGTGATGCGCTGGGGTGATGCACTCCCTTCGCTGCCATCTTCCCTCCTCAGTACTTGACTTCTGCACCCGCCGCGGTGCCACCTGTGGAGCCGGGTAGCTGTGGCCGCGTGGTTAGGAACCGGGCGGGAGAGGCGGCTGCTCCCAGAGCGAGCGCTATGCCTCCCGGGGGAGCCCGGATGGCGGAGGCCGACTGCCGTTTCGGGCAGGGCGGCCCAAGCCGTTCCGGGTGTCCGCTGCTTACAAAAGCGGTTGCTGGCTCCGGGACTTGACTTCTGCACCCGCCGCGGGGCCACCTGTGTAGCCGGGTAGCTGATGGCTGCGGGACTAGACCTCTGTGCCCGAGTGGCCGTCCAAGATCCACTTTTCTGGGACAAACTGTCACTTCCAATAAACCTACCAGATCACGGCTGCTCTCCTCTTAAGGGAATTATGCTAGAAGTTCCTCCGTAGGTAGGCTGCAGCTGTTCAGATGGGTCTTTCTTATCCCGTTAAAGTGGAGACATTGGAATCGCTGCTTCCTCGCCGGCCGCCATGTTGGATCCTTTTTCTTGAAATTCTAAAGACAATAAGTGGATCTGTTGCAGAGGCTAATTTTTATTTCTTAATTAGAAGAAGGTAAGAAAACCATTCCTATTGCTTTTGGTTCAGGTTCTGAATGAATAATTGCTTCTACCCCAGAATGGGAATTGAACTTGTCTAAAGAGACGTTGCAGGGACATCTACGGTGACAAAGGCAACAGCTTGTGACTCTGTCCAGAGCGCGCTTCATGAACGGGTGCCTGTGGTTGCAGAAACCTCAGCCTAGGAAGTGCACTGAGCTACAGTTCCTGTTAAGAGAAGCAAAGTGAAAATCCTCTCATCACGGGTTTTTAATGACGTTTCTCATCTGTAAATACAGCCCAGAGAACACCACCAGCCATATCTTGGGTCAGGCAGAATCTGAAAGTGTCTTAGGGTTGTCCTTTGGAAAAATCAGTTCCCTATGCAGAGACTCAAGCTGGGGTTATGGTAGCTATATGTCCATGTGTGTTCTTAACAAGTTTTTTTTTTTTACTCATGCAATTTACCTTTTTAAATAAAGCATATAAATGTATTTACTACATTTTTCATGAGATGAGAGGCTTCATAAAGTGAAATAAAGATTCCCCCAAAACATGGAAACTGGATATTTGTGCTGAGGCTAGGTGAGAGTGGACAGTCATGCAGAAGCAAGATTGGACAAAGGGGTGATAACCTGGGGACAGCACAGTGAGCTTGAGGGTTCAGACATCTCTGTCTTCTTTGCTCTCCTCTAGGTCCAGGAAGTGTCTGGAATAAAAGTCCCAGGACCTGCTCACTGCAGGGGTTTCCCCTTCGGGAGAACCTTCTAGAAGAGATGGCGGGTTGCAGAGCTCAGCTCAGGGGAAGAGGGCAGTTGCTGTCTCCCAGGGCAGGGCTGCTGGGCAGGAGGGCTGGTTTGGGGGGGACTTTGGGGGTCATGTTGAAACTGGAGTTTTAATTTGAGACTAGATTCTCGCTTTGCCAGTTTCCTCTGGGTTTCTGTCTCTCGAATTTTGAAGAAAAAAATCCACAGACAATCACGAAAGGGAAGAGTAAATGGAGCAGGATTTATTTAAGTGAGAGGAGATAGAACTCCCACCATGTGGGAGGGGGCCTGATAGCTGAAAAGCCCCGCAATGTACCCCTTAATGACAAAAACTGAGAACAGAGAAATTCATTAAGTTGATGATGCTAGTTGATCATGTTATAGTTAATAAAGATGTTTTATATAGACACACAGACTCCCTTTTGTCTTTATTCCGTATTTTTATTAGTGCATTATAGTCGTACATAACAGTGGGATTCATGGTTACATATCCATACACGCACACAACATGACAATATTATTTGGTCAACATGATTCCTCTCTCCTTCCCTACCTCCTCCCCAGGTCCCTTTTCTCCATGCTACTGGTCTCCGATTTTCATGAGATACCCCCCAGCCCCCTTCTTGCCTCTCCCTTTCTTCTCTTTGACTTTCACACTTGAGAGAAAACATATGACCCTTGACTATCCGAGTTTGGTTAATTTTTCTTAACATAATGCTCTTAAGTTCCATCCATTTTCCTGAAAATGAAATAATTTCATTTTTCTTTATGGCTGAATAAAACTTCATTGTGTGTAGATTCCGTATTTTCTTCATTCATTTATCCATGGATGGACACCTCAGATGGTTCCATAGTTTGTCTATTTTGAATTGTGCTGCTATAAACATGGGTATGCATATATCACGTAATAAGACGACTTTAATTCTTTAGGATAAATATCAAGGAGAGTATAGCTGGGTCCTATGGTAGTTCTATGCCTAGTCTTTTGAGGAAGGTCCATACTGATTTCCGTGGTGGTTGTACTAATTTACTGTCCCAATCAACAGTGTAAAAGTGTTTCTTTTTCTCCACATCCTCTCCAGCATTACTACTGTTTGTGTTCTTGACGTCTGCCATTCTGGCTGGAGTGAGATGAAATCTCAGTGTAGTTTTGATTTCCATTTCCCTAATTGCTAAGAATGTTGAACATTCTTTCATGTATTTGTTGGGTATTTATATTATTTCTCTTGAGAAGAACCTGTTTGGTTTATTTGCTCATTTATTGATTGGGCTATATATTTTTTATTTTTTGGTACAAAGTGTTTTGTGTTCTTTATATATTCTGGATATTGATTCTCTGTCAGGAGAGTAGCTAGCAAAGATTTCCTCCCATCCTGTATGTTTCTCTGCACACTCCTAATTATTTCCTGTGTAGAAGCTTTTCGGTTTGACACAATTCCATTTGTTCATTCTTTGTAGGATTTCCTGAGCGCTGGGGGGTCTATTGAGGAAGTTGTTGCCTGTGCTGTATGTTGAAATGTTGACCCTACATTTTCTTCTAGCAGTTTCAAAGTTTCTGGTCTAATTCCTAATTTGATCCATTTTGAGTTGACTTTTGTTCAGAGTGAGAGGTAATGATCTAGTTTCATTCTTCTAGTTTTCCTAGAACCATTTGTTGAAAAGGCTTTCTTTTCTCCAACATATGTTTTTGGCATCGTTATCAAGAATCACATGACTGCATCAGTGTGGGTTTGTCTCTGTGTCTTCTATTCTGTTCCACTGGTCATGTGTCTGTTTTTATGCCAGTAACATGCAGTTTTTTAAAAAATTTATTTGTTCTAATTAGTTATACATGACAACAGAATGCATTTCATTTCATTGTACACAAATGGAGCACAACTTTTCATTTCTCTGGTTATACACAATGTAGGGTTGCACTATTTGTGCAATCATACACGTACCTAGGGTAGTGATGTCCATCTCATTCCACCATCTTTCCTACTCATATGCCCACTTCCCTCCTCTCTCTTCCTTTTGCCTAGTCCAAAGTTCCTCTGTTCTTCCCATGCCCCTCCCCCCATTATGGATCAGCATCCACTTATCAGAGAGAACATTCAGCCATTGGATGTATGGGATTGGCCTACTTCACTTAGCATGATCTTCTCTAACTCCATCCATTTATCTTCAAATGTCATGATTTTATTCTCTTTTAATGCTGGGTAATATTCCATTATGTATATATACCACAGTTTCTTTATCCATTCATCTCTTGAAGGGCATCTAAGTTGGTTTCACAGTTTACCTATTGTGAATTGACCTGCTATAAACATTGATGTGGCTGTGTCACTGTAGTATGCTGATTTTAAGTCCTTTGTGTATAGACCAATGTGTGTAATAGCTGGGTCAAATGGTGGTTCCATTCCAAGTTTTCTAAGGACTCTTCATACTGCTTTCCAGAGTGGTTGCACCAATTTGCAGTCCCACCAGCAATGTATGAGTGTACCTTTTCCCCCACATCCTTGCCAGCACTTATTGTTGCTTGTATTCTTGATAATTGCCATTCTGACTGGAGTGAGATGAAATCTTAGAGTAGTTTTGATTTGTATTTCTCTAATTACTAGATGAACATTTTTCATATATTAGTTGATCGATTGAATATCATTTTCTGAGAAGTGTCTGTTCAGTTCCTTAACTCATTGTTGTTTGGGTTATTTGTTTTATTGGTGTTAAGTTTTTTAAGTTCTTCATATATCTTGGAGATTAATGCTCTATCTGATATGCATGTCGTAAAGATATTCTCCCAGTCTGTGGGGTCTCTCTTCACATTATTGATAATTTTCTTTGCTGAGAAGAAGCTTTTTAATTTGAAACCATCCCATTTATTGATCCTTGATTTTATTTCATGTGCTATAGGAGTCTAGTTAAGGAAGTAAGAACCTAATCTGACATGATAGACTTACTTTTTCTACTATTAGGCACAGGGTCTTTGTTATAGTGCCTAAGTCTTTGATCTACTTTGAGTTGAGTTTTATGCATGGTGAAATAGAGATTTAATTTCATTTTGCTGTGTATGGATTTCCAGTTTTCCCAACACCATTTGTTGAAGAGTCTATCTTTTCTCCAATGGATGTTTTAGGTGCCTTTGTCTGGTACACGATAACTGTACTTATATGGGTTTATCTCTGTGTCTTCTATTCTGTACCATTGGTCCACATGCCTATTTCAGTGATAATACCATGCTGTTTTGTCACTATAACTCTGTAGTATAGTTTAAATTGTGGTACTTGATGCCTCCTGCATGACTTTTCTTGTGAAGGATTTCTTTGGCTATTCTGGGTCTCTCATTTTTTTCCAAATGAATTTCATGATTGCTTTTTCTATTTCTATGAGATTTTAATTGAAATAGCATTAAATCTGTATAACACTTTTGATAATATGGCCATTTTTATAACATTAATCTGCTTATTCAAGAACATGGGACATCTTTTCTTAGTCTAAAGTTTTCTTCAATTTCTTTCTTTAGTAATATTCTGCAGTTTTCATTGTATAGGTCTTTCACCTCTTTTGTTAAATTGATTCCCATTTTTTTGTTGCTATTGTGAATGGAGTAGTTTTTGTAATTTCTCTCTCAGAGGGTTCATCACTGATGTACAGAAATGCATTTGATTTATGGGTATTGATTTTATATTCTGCTATTTTGCTGAGTTAACTTAATAATTCTAGAAGTTTTCTAGTGGAATTTTTTGGATCCTCTTAAGTATAGAATCATGTCAGCAAACAGTAATAGGTTGAGTAATTCTTTTCTTATTCGTATCCCTTTAATTTCTTTCATCTATCTAATTGCTCTAGATAGAGTTTCAGGGACTAGGTTAAATAAGAGTGGTAAGAGGGGGCATCCCTGTCTTGTTCCAGTTTTTAGAGGGAATTACATAACAATAATAAATATATATGCCCCAAACAATGGTGCTGCTATGTTCATCAAGTAAACTCTTCTCAAGTTCAAGAGCAGTATGTGATCTCCATCTTTATCCCTTTTGATTAACCTTGGCTTGAAGTCTATTTCATATGAGTATGGAAATCCCTGCTTGTTTCTGCAGTTCATGTGAGTGGTATGATTTTTCCCAACCTTTCGCCTTCAGTCTGTGAATGTCTTTTCCTGGAGGCAGCATATTGTTTAGTCTTTTTTCTAAAACCCAGTCTGCTAACCTATGTCTTTTGATTGGTGAGTTTAAGTCATTAACATTTATGGTTACTATTGAGACATGGTTTGTATTTCCAGCCATATTTGTTTATTTTTGTTATTTTACTTGAATTGGTTTTCCTCTTTGATTAGTTTTTCCTTTAATGTACTACCTCCCTCTGCTGATTTTCATTGCAGTTTTTTATTTCCTCTTCATAAAATATTTTGCCAAGGTTGTTTTGTAGTGCCGGTTTTCTAGCTATAAATTCTTTTAACTTTTATTTATCATGGAAGATCTTTATTTTATCTTCAAATCTAAAGCTTAATTTTGATGAATACAAGATTCTTGGTTGACACTCATTATCTTTCAGAGCTTGATATATGTTGTTCCAGGATCTTCTAGCTTTAAGGGTCTGTTTTAAAACTCTGCCGTTATCTTAATTGGTTTTCCCTTATATGTAACCTGTTTCCTTTCTCTTGTGGCTTTTAAAATTCTCTCCTTATTCTCTATGTTGAGCATTTTCATTATAATGTGCCTTGATGTGGGTTTGTTGTGATTTTATACATTCGGTGTCCTGTAAGGCTTCTTGAATTCGGATTTCCAATTAATTCTTCATGTTTGGAAAGTTTTCTCATATTATTTCATTGAATAGATTGTTTATTCCTTTGGTTTGGACCTCTATGCCATCCTCTATCCCAATAACTCTTAAATTTGGTCTTTTTATGCTATCCCATATTTATTGAATGTTCTGCTTGTGGTTTCTTATCATTTTTGCTGTGTGGTCTATGTTCTTTTCAAGATGGTTTATTTGATCTTCATTGTTTGATGTCCTATCTTCTAAGTGGTCTCCTCTGTTGGTGATGCTTTCATTTGAGTTTTAAATTTGGTCTATTATTTCTTTCATTGCAAGGATTTCTGGTTTTTTTTTTGTTTGTTTGTTTTTATAAAACCTCTATCTCCCTGTTGAGGTGATCTTTTACTTCTTGGATTTGTTTATGTAGTTCATTGTCAAAGTTATCTTTCACTGCCTATATTTGTTCTCTTACATCTTCTTTGAGATCTCAAAACATTTTGACCATGTATATCCTGAATTCTTTTCCTGTAATTTTTGCTGCTGTAGCTGCCAATGCTGCTAACGATATGTTGTCTTGACTTGTTTGTAGTACTTTCTTCCCTTGTCTTTTCATGTTGCTCATGTGTCTTTCTCTCCAGCTCTGGGGATCTGGGTTGTTATTGTTTTTACCCTATAGATTTGTAGAGCTCTTGTAGGGTTCCAAGATCTCTCCTTTGTGGGGAAGGACAATGTTAACAGATCCCAATATCAACAATACATCAACTATGAACAAATTTTTGTTATTAAGACATTTACAGTTTAGTCTCAATGTCTACAAATGTTGGATTCAATTATTATCTAAAATATAATCAGTATTTTCATAAGGTTAACAGTTTCTGGTGGTGGACAATGAGCTGTGGGTCAGGCGTAGGGCGATATGTTGAGGGGAGAAGATGTGAGGGTATAGAATTAATATTTCTTAGGAAATGTGAAGGAGAAGTCTAATGAAGAGGGTTAGTAGCAGGAGAATATATAGGAGGTAATTTGGGTTAGACAATTATGTGGGAAGATAGTAGAGTAGATAAAACAAACACACATATGTTTTTAGAAAAATACAGGATGTTAAAATAGTATAATTTGGAGGGTGAGGGAAGAAGAAAGAGAAAAAAAGGGAAAGAAAGAAAAAAGAGAAGAAAAAGAAAAAAGGGGGGCTATGCAATTCCTCTGTGTTACATTATGCAGGTGACTCAGTCTTCAAAGTCCTATTTCATGCAAAGTTCTTGGTTTTACATATGTTGGGGGATGTGAGGGCCAGAGAATAGAAGAAAAAGAAGATAGAATAAAAATACTCTTAGAGATCTGTTTCTTTCTCGTCTCATCCAGTAGGTGGCTCTGCTCTCAGGATGGTGTAGGTGACCAGGGTGTGAAGATGGACCTGGTGTGGAGCATTGGAAAGAGGGGAGTGCCACCCACCAGTCCCAGCAGGGAAATAGTGCCTCACAGGTCTTTTTTTTTTTTTTTTTTTTTGTGACCACTCCTCTGACTTGAGCCTCCATTTTTTCTCCCTCTCTTGCCTGGATCTCTCTGTTATGCTCCAGACTTTAATCTCCTCCCCTCTCTTATTTTTCAGGCCCCAACTGCAGGACTTCTCATCCCCAGGCTCACACCAGATGAGTGGCACCAGTTTGCACTGCACTCCTGTTCAACTGAGAGCTGATCTTGTGTTGTGGCCACTGTGCTGAGTTAACTCCGTTGGGGAGGGGGAGGAATTGGAAATCAGGTACCTGCTCAAATGGTGATCTGATCTGATGGCCACGCTTACGCCCACCACAAAATGGTGAGGAAGGTTTTCCAAGATGGTGTCAGTCTGCTTCCAGCGCTGGAGTGTCTGGTGATGTGGGGGGAGCTGAGCGATGGCCTTGTGCTGTGGACATATAGCATATTTTCACTTCTGTGAAAATCCACTGGCCCCTGGAGATCTGATCTGGGAACTGCCCTCACCTCATATGACAGAATGTTGAGCCAAGATGGCCGGGGTCTGCTTTCAGCGTAGAACTATCAGGTGAGATGGGAGGAGCCGGGTGATGGCATTGTGCTGGGGGTAGGTAGCAGCTGAGTGACCTGCATGGGAGAGGAGCGAAGTCTTGGTGATCTGCAGATGTGTTGAGAGGTGATTCTGCTAAGGTGCTGGCCGAGTCTTGCATGGACTGGAACTTCGGGCTTTGGGTGCTGCTCCAACACTAGCGTCCTATTGGAACACTGAGGCCTGGAGCCCTGCACAGGGTCACAGCGCTGGTGATTTCTGCAGAGAGCAGCTGCATAGGGGTCCTCTAAAACTCCCAGAGATGCAGTATTCTGACTAGGTGAGATCTGGATCACAGAGCAACACAGAATGCTGCCTTCCTCTGACTGCCATCTTGAAGTCCAATTTCCATGTGTTGAACCAACCTTGCATCCCTGGGATGAACCCCACTTGATCATGGTGCACTATCTTTTTGTTATGTTTGGTATGTCATTTGCCAGGATTTTATTGAGAATTTTTGCATCTAGGTTCATCATGGATATTGGTCTGAACTTTTCTTTCCTTGATGTGTCTGTGTGGCTTGGATATGACTGTGATCCTAGCTTCATAGGATGAGTTTGAAAGGGTTCCCTCCTTTTCTATTTTATGGAAGAATTTGAGAAACATTTGTATTAATTCTTCTTTGAAGTTCTTGTAGAACTTGGCCGAGAATCTGACTGATCCTGTGTTGTTAGGCTTTTGATAGTGTCTTCTATTTCAGATCTATTGAAATAGATCTGTTTAAATTGTGTATGTCCTTTTGATTCAGTTTGGGAAGATCATATGTCTCTAGAAATTTGTTGATGTCATCAAAAAGATTTTCTATTATATTGGAATATAAATTTTCAAAATAGATTGTAATTATCTTTTGTATTTCAATAGTGTCTGTAGTGATATTTCCTTTTTCATTATGAATTTTAGTAATTTGAGTTTTCTCTCTCCTTTTCATTAGTGTGGCTAAGACTTTATAAATTTTCTTTATTGTTTCAAAGAACCAGCTTTTTTGTTTTGTCAATTTTTTCTATGTTTCTTTTGTTTTGATTTCATGGATTTCAGGCCTGATTTTAATTATTTCCTATCTTCTATTACTTTTGGTGCTGATTTGTTCTTCTATTTCTAGGGCTTTGAGATATAATGTCAATATTTGTTGACTTTTTGTTCTTTTAACAAATAAACTCAATGCAATGAAATTTTCTCTTAGCACTGCCTTCATGGTGTCCTAGAGATTTTGGTATATTATATCAGAGTTCTCATTTACCTCTAGAATTTTTTAAAATCTCCTTTTAAAACCTCCTCTTCTAACATGTTTTTGTAACTATAGGTTTGTAATGTAATTTGAAGTCAGGTATTGTGATGACTGCATCATTTTTTGTTTGTTTGTTTGTTTAGAATTGCTTTGGCTATTCTGGGTCTTTAGTCTTTAAAACTAATTTTAAGTCCATATTTCTATTTCTATGAAGAATATCATTTGTATTTTGGTGGGGATTGTATTGAATTTGTATATTGATTTTTGGTAATAGGGCCTTTTCAACGACGTAAATTCTATCTATCCATGAACATGGGAGGTCTTTCCATCTTCTACAATTTCTTTCTTCAATATTCTATAATTTTCATTTTCTAACCTTCTTGGTTAGATTCTTAGAACTTTTGTTTGTTTTTAAGCTTTTGTGAATGGGCTTACTTTCCTTCTTTCTTTCTCAACAGCTTCATAATTGATGTATAGAAACGCTATTTATTTTTGTATGTTGATTTTTAAAAAATCTTGTATGGACTCCCTTTCAAAACATTCAAAATGTGTTTTGCTATCCAAACCTTGTATCTTCCTGCCTTCCAGATGTGAGCTGCCTGAGGGCAGGGGTCACACTGCATGGGGCTTTGTATCCTGAGTGCCTAGCATAGGGCCCCTTAGGATGGTGAATTTAAAGCAGTGGCTCTCCACCTTGACTGCACATTGGAAACCTCAGGTGAGCTTTCAAAATGCCCAGGTTCTACTCTTAGAGACTAATTTAATTGGTGTATAGAACATTGTGGGTATTGGGGATTTTAAAAGTTCCCTGGATGATTCTAATGTGCAGTCAGTGTTGGAAACACTTATTTCAGTACCAGTTTGCCAAGTGCAGGATGGCAGTATCACTTCTCTGAGACTTTCAGGGGCAGCAAGGAGGAGGAAGTGGGTGATGCAGAGGCACTTGGGGATTAGCCTGTGCCCACATGGCAATGTGCACCTCCTCTGCACAGTGGCCTGGCATGGTAGAAAAGCATCATGGGAATTTTTTTTGTGCAGTTAATCACAAATAGTTCAAATGAATAGAAGAATGCATTTGAGGACATTAGAAAATTCCAGAACTTAGGCTGGGTGTGGTGATACATGCCGGCAATCCCAGTTATTTGGGAGGCTAAGGCAGGAATATTGTAAGTTTTTGGTCATCCTGAGCAACACAGCAAAGGTCTCAAAACAAACACCCCTCCAATAAAAGACAAAATCAAAAATGAAAAAGAAAAGGGAAATTCCAGAACTTAACTTCACCTCTACCATGAGTTTCCAAATTATCATTTAAACAAACAATTCATAAAAGAGAAATTAATAAATTAATAATAAATACTATACAGAAATGTTTTACTTTAGAAAAAAATCATGAGTGAAAATTAGCATTTCCTGCCTCTTGATTATAATAAAATTATTTTAAGATATTCAGAGTTAACAGGGATCAATTGGAAATGATTTTAAATTGATTGATATTTTGCAAATCACTTGGGCAGTATAGATCAAGGACTATAAAAATGTTCTTATCCTTTGCTTCTATAATTCCCTTTCTAAGGAAACCATTCTCAACATGGGAAAATCTGTCAGGATATTCATCATGGTTGTCTCTAATAGCATAGTGTCAGAAGTGAAATATGCTATTCCATGCTTGTATAATCAGATCAAAGTGCATACTACTGTCATGCACAACTAAAAAGAACCATTAAAAAAGTGAGATTTTTCTGAATGTGGTAGCACGCACCTGTAATCCCAGCTTTAAAAACATGAGAAAGTTTAAAAAATACAAAATGCATCCACTGCAATCACATGAAAATGGATAAAAATGAAAATTGTGTTTTACATAGGAATATTTATGCTCTGGTGTTAAAAACATCATGATAGAACATTCTTCAGAAATCATGATGTCTATTGGGTTTTAAAAGGACCTCCTTGGATATTTCAATTCCAAAAAAAAAAAAAAAAATTCCTCTCCTGGAAGTGTAGCTACTCTGACTTCACAGATTTGCTTGTGTGCTTGCTGGCCTACAATAGCTCACTTTGGGTTCTAGTCTTTATAAACTGTTCTTGAAAATAGCCATGATCCTTCCCATCAGACTTTTTTTTTTAATGGTTAAGATGGTAAATTTAATTTTAATATGTATTTTACTAAAATTTTTTTTAAAGTTTACAATAGATAAACTACTTCAAACAGTACTTGAAGTATGTTCAACATTCAGCCATTGCTGAGCATTATTGTCTAGTATAAGAGCTATTTCTATAGCTGAGGCTTGTAAGGCTCTGAGTGGGGTAGAAAGTGAAGATTGACATTAGGAAGTCAGTTTACTACAATGCTGTTCAAAGAGTGGTCAAGGGGCTTGTGGCCATCTGTGATCAGCTTGCTCTTCATCCATGATAAAGCAAGGACATAAAAAGAGACTAAGCACTTAGAAAAAGTTAAAGCAATGTAAAAGCATAGGAGGAATCTAATAATAAAGAAACGTGTATTTTGTATGCTTTTTCATTAGACATTTAAAAAAATCTTTGTTATCTACCTGTCTTGAATCTCTTATAGGAGTCAAAAATCAATGGAAGGGGGAGGCAATTAAATCCAGCAGAAATTCTCTCTGTACATTGAACATGAGAGAAATAAGAAACACACTCAACTTATCTTTAAGGTGATCTATTCCTGGAGTCCTGTCCCTTCAAATCGAAATTTCCTGATGTTATTAACAAAGAATCTTGCCGGTCACCTTAAAAAGCAGTTCAAGGGTGTGGCCTATTACACACGGCTCAGAATCTCCAACCTGAGTAAAGTAAAAATAGCTAAATGGGAAAGTTGGTTTCAGAAGAAGAATTGCTCTAAAGTGAATGAGAATTATTTTTAAAATTCCCCTGTGAAAATTCCAGAACATACGTGGGTCCTGAATCTTTGGCACAGACTTGGGAACAGTTAGGAGACAGCAAAGCTGTTGTTTGATAGAGGAACACGGTTCATTTTCCTGCTAATGAACCCAGTTGACACTTTTGGACAGCAAACTGTTATAGCCAGGCCACAGCCAATTAATCAACTCTTATTGAGAGAAGTGCAAGTCAAATTATGGTGGAATACTTGTAGCTGGTACTAACTTAATAAAAGTTGCAAGACTGTTATTTAAAAAGTTATTTAGTCCAAAGTATTCCCTATATTATAGCCTGAAGGATATAAGTCAGGCTGACCCCATAGTATTTTTTTTTCAGTCAAAGAGGATGGAAATGATTTCCAAGCAGGTAAGCAGTGATCCTAAGAACGAGGTTATAAAAGGTAGCTATTTGGACCTTAAGACTATTTTATTTTCATAAAAATAAACATATACATGAATGTATGTATGTGTGCATGTGTTTATTTACCACCTTAACCATTTTTCCATGTGCTGTAGTATTAAGTATGGGTATATTCATTTGTGGTTCAGGAGATCTCTAGAACTTTTTCATCTTGCAGTTCATGGAATATCCTTTGAACTTTCCTGTTCCTTCTCCCCTCAGCCCCTGGCACCCATCATTCTACTTTCTATCTCTATGAGTTTGACTCTTCTAGGTAGGTACCTCATATAAGTGAAATCCTACGGTTTTTATCTTTTTTTTTTTTTTGTACCTGGGATTGAACTCTGGGGTTCTTAACCACTGAGCCACATCCCCAGCTCTTTTTTAAAAAATATATTTTATTTTGAAACAGCGCCTTAATAAGTTGCTGAGGGCCTCCCCAAGTGCCTGAGGCTGGCTTTGAAATTGCACTCCTCCTGCCTCTGCCTCCCGAGTCTCTGGGTTTACCTGTGACCGACCAGTATTTTCCTTTTTTGTCACTCGTTCTTTTACTTGGCATATTGCCCTTAAAGGTCATCCAAGTCCTACTATCTGACAAGATTTCTTTATTTTTTAAGGCTGATAAAATTTTCCATTTTTCAAGTCATCTGATTAAAGACTGGGCAGACGGTTTAAACGGAGACTTCTCAAAAGAAGAAATATCAATGGCTAATAAACATTTGAAGAGCTGCTCAGTATCACCAGGTGTTGGGGTCAACAGTGGTCCGTGTCCAGGAAGGCCTGCTCCCTGCGGTGCGATGAGAAGGACTCAGGGGATCAGGGAAGGGAAGGAAACAGAACACTTGTTTCACCTCCAACCATCAGGCTGAGAACCAAAGCAGAGGGACCTTCACTGTGGAGTAGAAGAATGTCTTCAAAGTGTCTGGAGAAATGGACCTCGCAGCCTCTCCCTGCGGCCCCCATCCTGTCCTGGCTTGCCCTGCCAAAGAGTGGGTGAGTAATAAAATGCCCAAACTGTTCCCATTGAGGACTCCAAATTCTTTCTTTGGAATTGGAAGACTGTATGCCGGGGGCTCTTGCAATCCTGGGGTTGAACATTATCCATCAGGCCAATTATGAAAATCAGAGCTCCGTTGAGATTCCATCCAGTTACAATGGCTATTACACAAAACAAAACCAAAAACGAGCCAACAAAAACAAATCCTGGCAAAGATGAGGGGAAAAACAGATTTCTTTCATACTATGGATGCAAGTTCAAAGCCAGCCTCAGTATAAAAGGAATTCTTCTATACGAAGTTAGTATAGCCAATATGAAGAACAGTATGTAGAGTCCTAAAAAAATCTAAAAATAGAACTATCGTATGATCCAGCAACTGCACTCCTGGGTATAAATCCTAAGAAATGAAGTTGGTATATTGAAGTGACAATCTACACTCCTGTGTTTATTGCCACACTGTTCAGAGTAGTCAAGATGTGGAATCACTCTCATTGTCTATCAACAAATAAATGGATAAAGAAAATGTGGTATACATACACACAGTAGAATATTATTCAGCCATCAAGAAGAATAAAATTGTCATCACAGCAAAATGGATAGAACAGGAGGACATTAGGTCAAGTGCCAGAAACAAAAATGAATAGTGCATGGTCCCTGCCAAATGTGGAAGATAAAAAATGTTGACCTGAAAGTAGAATAGTGATTACCAGAGGCATGGAAGGGGAGGTGGGCAGGCTGGATTTGATGAATGCTCACCATATGCATGGATGGAAATAAAACACCGAACCCAAGTCACATGTACAATTGTATGTATGAATAAAAAATTTAAAGAGAATTTCCTTTTTTTTGGTTATTTTCTTTAGACAACAATTGTGCTCAATGATTCCATCTCACAATAATAAAAATAACAAAAATAATCCCTTCTCTTGTCTCAGATCTACCTCAGACTTGAGCTTTCCTCTTTTTACTCATTAACATCATAAAGCCCACCCAGCCGGCACTCAGTCCTTCACTGTCTGAGATCTGGTGTCTAACTTGCCAGTCTTCTAGATTCTTTGAAGAGTATTAGACTCTCCTCAAGTAATGATCAAAACCAAGAGGCTTCCTCTACAGCCAAGGCCCTGTTGGGAGATGCCCTCCGTCGCTCACGGCTCAGCCTCTGTTTTCTTCTGGACTGGGTTCGCCGCCCACCTTTGCGTGTGCTTTTCTTCTCCCTTCTTTCTTCTATTTTGCTCGTGTAGTTTTCTTTTGCCCTGGAACTCTGGCAGGGCCGACAGCGTCTACTGTGCTTTGCGAGGCAGCTCTGGTGGCTCTTGGTGTGGAGAATCCTGCTGGACCCGATCCTGGCCTTATTCTGAGACCAGTTAGTGTAAGGTGCCTTTTGGGTTTTAAGGCCAAGAGTTGCTTTCAGTTCACTTTTATGGAGGTTGGTGGTGTGACGAAGACAGAGCCAAGAGTCAAGCTCGGGCTAGAGTCTGAACCCAGAGGACAAGAGCTCCCAAAGTTCCTTGAGACTCTGTCACTGGTTGTAGAGCTCACTCGGAGGGAGGCGTCCAGCTCCCAAGAGGCTGGGTCATTGCCCCAGCTCAGGACGATGTCTTGAGGGGCGAGAGGCGCTGGGTGGCTTTTGTAGCATCTTTCAGGCGCCCTGGAGAGAGGGACTTCTACTCCAGGAGCTTTCCTGCAGCTTCCCCGGGGAAGCCTGTGCACACCTGCAGTCCTCTTCCCTGCAAGTCGGAAGACACGAGCGAGAGGGCTCAAGATGTCTTGCTCTTCCCTTTTATTCCTGATAGGGCTTCCGAGAAGCAGCAGGAACTGTGTTAGATGAAATGCTCCAGAAAGCGCCAGTCCTTCTCTTGATACCTCAAATTCTTCCTCTTTTCTTGCTTCATTGCAACGGGTAAGTTTTTATGGTTTTCTCTTAGCGTTTGGAAGTCCAACTGTATCCTCCTCATGACTAGCTTGAATGATGCTTTGTCTGTACTTCCTCCTCCCTTAAGCATTGTTTTTTCATTCTTATAAATCAATTTCTTTTTTCATAAGGTTTTTTAATTTATGCTTTCATGTATGCATAACGGCAGCATGCATACATAGAAATTTGTCATATTATACATACAAGGAGTATGCCATATTCCCCTTAAATGTCTTGATATGGCTCACTCTGCCCTTATTTGACCCGAGTTACAAGATATGTTTTTCCAACCTCGACCCTAAGTTTCTGCCTTATTCCGACTCTTCACAAAAACAAAGGTTGTTGGACTAGTCTCCGTCCTCACTGCCAGTTGCATAGGGAATCACCAGGGGAGGATTTTAGAAAAACTTCCCTCCCAGGAATTCTAATTTATTTAGTCTGAGGAGGAGCCTGAGAATCCCTGTGTTTCAGTAACCCCCCGGGAATTTAATGAGATTGGAGAGCTGCAGGCCCCTGTGTAGGGACAGCCCCTCCCAGCTCTGATGGCGGAGAAGGCTCCAGAAATCCCCCAAGGCAAGGAGTGGAACAATGTTAACAAAAGGAAGGATTCCCAGAGTGAAAAACTCAGAAGAGAAGAAAGCAGAGAAGAGGAAGAGGGAGAGGGGCCCCAAACAAAGGAGCGCATTGGTAAGTGGAGAGTGGGGTGAAGCGGTTGCGTTCTTTAGAAGCCACCTGGACAATTTTGGTAACTAATGAGATTTCAGAACGATTGATCAGGTTGTCTCGCTGGTCTCCTGCCAAACACAAGGTTTCAGAAAGCTCTCATCCTGTCTTCCCAGATCCATGCTCCTCGTATGGCTCGTCTCTCCTCGGGTTGGAGGTATTAGGAACCGTCTGCAGAGCTTCCCTCCGTCTTTTCTGGGTTCACCCCCACCTCTGGTCCCAGAGCAGTGGGCTCCTCAATCTTATTGAATTATTTTTCTTTATTTTAATGAGGTACATAGGACAGCAGAATGCATTCTGATTCATGGTACACAACTGCAGCACAGCTTCTCATCTCCGGTTGTGCACGAGGTAGTGCGGCACCCTGTGTGCAGTCATGCATGTACCTAGGGTAATGATGTCCATCTCATTCCAACACCTTTCCTACCCCGTCTTTAGTGCACATCAAATCACCTGGAGAAGCTTTGTTTCAACAGATTCCCTGGCCCTGAGAGTGGAGTTTCTGACCCTGAAGCCTGGGGAGGGTGAGGTGGGGTGGGGTGGGGTGAGAATTTGCATTTCTATCCGGGTTCCAGGTGATGCTGCCCCTGTAGGTCTGGGGCCACCCTTCAAGAAATACTGTGATTGTCCCCCAAACAGACAGGGGCTTCACCCGTTGCCTGAAACCCTGGAACATGTACCGGCTGGAGCGCCTACGCCTCTGCAGGAGTGTCCCTCCCCTCTACACCCCGACAGGCCCACCCAACATGTCCTCCTTCTCCCACCTGCTGTGTTCTTTCGCACCGCACCTCCAGCCTCGCAGGCACAATTCTCTCCCTGGAGTCTTTGCTCCTGTTTCTATATTGGGCCGACTCCCACTCATCAGTCAAGATTCTGCTTAAATGTCACTTTCTCCATGAAACCTCCACAGAACCTTTCAGAAACACAGAGCCTGTCTCTTCTCTGCACTCCAATTTAGAGCCTGTCTCAATGCATTTCCATTTCCTGTTTGCATATCTTCTTCCTGCCCTAGGAGATCCCGAGTCCTCATAAATAACACAAGGTTTTGTTCTCTTCATCTCGGCCTTCTCTGCATCCCCCAGGACTGAACACAGTGTCCAGCATGGAACACGTGCTAAAGAAGACTTAATTTCATGCAAGACTGGATCATCGAGGGCAAACTACATAAGCAAAGAGTTGGGGGACTTTTTCCTTAAAAAGGCACAACAGCTCTTTAGATGGTGTTGGGGCTTTTCAGTTTAGCTGAAGCTAGAAATTGTTTTCAGTACTGGACATTATGGAAAAGATGGAGATGTTAAAAAAGATTTTCCTTAGACCACTGTCCTCTACCCAAGAATGATGCCATCAGCCCCATTTCCTACACAAGCCCCCCAAAACTACTTAGCAGTTGAAATCTGATTGGTAGGAAAGAGAGTTTGAGTATGGTCCCATCCTTCTGAACCAATAAACTGCAAATTATTTTACCTGAAAAACAGCCAGAGGAATGTCTTCAAAAACTCTTCATCCCAGAAAAACAAGACACAGTGTAGTCTGGAGGAGAAAGATAGTCATTCCTTTTTATTAGGATGAAGGCAAGCTTTTTAAGGGTTAAAGACACTTAAGTGGTCACAGGAGACATTTAGCATGGCTCAAAAAGCCTAAGTTAAAGTCAGTCATTTGGAATTTTCTAGATGATTGTGAGGTTAGTTCTTTTTATCTGACCCTATGTGGTATTTTACAAAGCACATCTTCTGGGTTCAGCCTTGTAGAACTTCAGCTGTTAAGAGTCATACATTCAGAAAAAAGCTGGCTAGCAAAGGACAGTGTTGGCAAAGCGTATGTTAAATGATTTACAAAAGCGTCTGAGCTGGTTTATTCTTAGGTTTAATCTTCTCTTTCGGTAAAACGTTGGCCGAGGACTTGGAGGTCCGCCTGTGCTTGTCCCTCAGAGGAGCAAATTGCTGTGGGTCACAAGTGACAGGTGATCCTTGTGCGTTGAGAAATCTGCAGAGATTCAGCGGCTGGTTGGGGTGCAATAATCCTTCATTTATTCCTTCACTCAACAAGTTGGCCTCAAGGGCCAGACCTGTACCGGATGCTGAGCTTGGCTCTGGGGAGATAGCAGAGAGCAAAAGTCGCCAGTCACTGTCCCCAGGGATCCTGCACTCTGACCGGGGTGAGCCAGGCAATAAACCAGTGTGAACCACTATGGAGAAGAACAAGCTGGAGGAGCCGACAGGGAGAGGAGCACAGGGAGATGGTGCTTTAGATCAGGGGCTGAGGAAGAGCCGTGGGCCCGAGGAGGGCGGGAGAGTGACCTGGGCAGCCATCTGGGCAGAGGGCACAGGAGGGACACAAGATTTGAAGTGGAGCCCTCGCCTGGCATGGAAGACACAGGAATACAGGGACTGCGTGGCTGGCAGAAGGAGCAAGAGGGACAGCTGTTGAAGACACAGGCCAGGAGAGCTCAGGGGGCCTGGCCACGCTTGGCCGTACTGGACATGGTTGTAGCATTCTGCCTTTACCTGGAGATCTACGTGATGTTGGTTAGCAAAGTGGTGGCATCTATTATAAGGTGTCTTCAGAATGAACCCAAGAGAGGAAAAGCAGAGCAGGGAGCTGAGACGACGCTGACCATCGCCCAGCTGAGACCAGGGTGGACCCGGACAAACACTCAGTGCGGAGGAAGTGAGGGGTCAGACTGATCCGCTCAAAGAACACGTGAGAGACTCAGGACAGCTTCAAGGTTTGGGGCCTGAACCGTGAGGAGGATGAGGCTGTCATTCGCTGAGATAGAAAAGTCTTGGGCGGGGGGGAGCAAAAGATCGCTGTTTGGCACAAGTGGAGCTTGGGCATAGGGGAAGACCTATTGGGGACCATCCTCATGTGAGTGGCATTTCAACCAGCACACTGGGGAGGACAGTAGGAAAGGTCAGGGGCAGGAGAGGCAGCCAGTGGTTAGGGGGAAGCGCAGGGGAATGTGGTCTCCTGGAGGCAAAGTGAAGGGAGAATTTTGAGAAATAGGGGATGGTCAGCCATGTCTGAATCCACGATTGATCATGCATCCTAAGGATGGAAAATTGTCCCATTGTCTCATTGATTTCACCTTAATAAGATCAGTTTTAATGAGACAGCAGCAGGGGGAGACCATCACTGAGCTGCGTTAAAGGAACAACACACAGGAGGAAAGAAATAGGTGCCATTGGCCTGGACGACTCCTTCAGTGCAGTCAGCGGTCAGACACCGGCTGCGACCAGGAAGGAACGCTTGGGTAAGAAGGAAAACGGTGTTCAGGTAAGTGCAGATGTTCCAGAAGAAAGAAAGAAGAGCTACTGACATGAAGCCAAGCCTCCCTGGGAGCCCACTGGACACAGGTAGTCAGGATTAATCATGTGAGATGAGTCAGCATGGGAAAGCACTTTAGAGGTCACCAGAGGAGAGGCCGTGACCTGGGAGACAGGTGCTGGGAAAGCATCATCCATGTGGACATTGAAATCACCAAGAATCAGGACAGATAGAAGTGTTGGAGGGTGTACCATGATCCAGAAGGTCTAACATGCAAATTGGTTATTACGTAATCAAGGAGAGAGACGCAAAATGCCACAAAACCCAACCGATTTTGAACCTTTTTTAAAGATGGATAGTGATTTTCATTCACTGTCCTTTGGTGCCACCTGCTGGACGTCGATCGAAGCAGACAACCAAGAAAGATGAAGTTTCTGTCTTTGGAATTTGAATACATTTCACCGTGGGTGGGGAAACTCAGATGCACCCTTAGTGAACTGGATTAACTAGAAACATCATATTGTGGCCTCATCACATGTGATCAGTCTCACAAATCTTGGTTTCTCCAAGATGTAGGGGGAAAAGGACACAGAAAGAAGGAAACAAGAGCTAGGGATATAGGCTGCAGGAGGTGCTGGGTTCCAACCCTCGTCACACACACACACACACACACACACACACTCAGAGTCTCTCTCTCTCTCCAATAGGGAGACAGTGTGGAGTAGACTGAAAAGTAAGCACACAAAAGGACACGACTCATCCTTGAGGGATTATACATCCATCAGACTACCTTTCTAGATAATCATGTGATCATCTCTCCAAATAAGCTCCTGTTTTCCCTAGTCAGGTACCTGATCTTAAACATGACTTGGGTCATGCACACTCTACCTCTTATAACATAGCCATGCAGAGAGTAGATGCTTAATGTTTACTGGAGATTGAAGCTTGAGAAGCAGTTGAGGGTAAAGATAGTTGTACAACAATGTGGAATATCCTACTTAACCAGACACTTAAAAATGTCAAGAGGATAAGTTCTATGTCAGGTGCTGTTTAACCATAACTGAAAATGAAGAATAATTTTAAGAGGGCAACATGAATACCTATAGCGATGGAGATATTACGTCTTTCGACGGTACCAATGTCAATACCTTGGTTGAGACAACGGAGTACAGTTTGGTGAGACGTTAACACTGGGAAAAACTAGAGAAAGGGGGAATGGGATCTCTCTCTTAGTTTTTGTAACTTTGAAATGAAAAGTTTAATTAAAGACAAATAAATACATAAAATATGATTTGGGATTAATATCAATGAATGAAACACTAGAAGCAGAAATAAATTCTATATTGCTAAAAATGAAAGGGTAATTTCTAAAGTTACCAGTGTAGCTGTCTCAAATTTAGAAAAGTTGAAAGCCAATTATTTGAATCCCTTGGTGATAAATAGGAAGAATAAAAGAAGATGGCCAGACCCAAATCTAGTGGATTAGTAGGGAGACGGGCTGTATAGCTCTAGGTTTCCAGTAGGAAATTCCTGATACACTTCTTAGCATATACCATCATGAAAAAGAAAATCACATCTCAATGATGGAAGAGTCAAATAAGTTACCAGCAAAATGAGTCCTGGAACTTTGTGTTCAAATAATACCTCACGAGTGTTCACACTGCAGCTGGCCTGTCCAGCCTCCATCTGACCTTTCTATTCTCTCCGGAACACACTTGTGTTCGGCCATCCACCCCTTCCTTCCCAGATGGCTTCAGGGAAAGTCATTCTATCTGCTTACTCCGAGAGGAAGTTTGATTGGCAGGTGGCTAACTCCCCTGCTTTAACCTTGACGGGTTTCAGAATTGCCAAAGATACAACTGGGCATATGGTAGGCAAGGAGGGGCTTCCAGGGTCTCTTAGGAAATTTCCTCCTTGCTTTTGTGGGAAAGCTTCCTGAATAGATTCTCCTGCTAGATATAAGAGAGGAAGCGCAGGGCCCCAATTGCTACTGAAAACCATCCTATGACTATAAGCAATATCCACCTTAGGGGGAGGCTGACGTTGCCGGTAGAAGAGTTGAGAGACGGTAAACCCCTGGGTTCTGGATGCCTGACGAGTCCTGGATCAGTCAGCCGTGAAGTCACCTTGCTTTTTTTTTTTTAATTCTTTATTGGTGGATTATACTATTACCTAATGGTGGGATTCACTGTTGCATATTCATACACAAATAGAACAATGATTTAGTCAGCTTCTTGCCCACTATTTCCCCTTTCCGTTTCCTCTAGCCTCCTAGAGTCCTGGTCCATTTTCTGTGGGCTGCTGGTCTCCCTTTGATTTTCATGACACAACCTTCATCTGTTTCTTTTCCTTTTTTCCTCTCTAACTTCCAAATAGGAGAGAAAACATACCACCTTTGACCTTCTGAGTTTGGCTTATTTTGCTTAACACGATGTTCTCAAGCTCCATGCGTTTTCCTGAAAATGACACCATTTTATTTTTCTTTATGGCTGAATAAAACTCCATTGTTATATATTCCACATTTTCTTTCTCCACTCATCTGTTGGGGGACACCTAGGCTGGTTCCAGAGTTTGGCTATTGTGAATTATGGTGCTATAAACATAGGTAGGCACGGATCTCTATAGTATGCTGACTTTAACAGTTTAGGATAGATTTCAAGGAGTGGTAGAGTTGGGTCATATGGTAGTTCCATGCCTCATCTTTAGAGGAATCTCCATACTGATTTCCATAGTGGTTGGACTAATTTATATTCCCATCAACAGTGGGAGGTGTTCCTTTTTCTCATTCTCCTCCAGCATCTCTTACTGTTGGTCTTCTAGATGGCTGCCATTGTGACTGGAGGGAGATGAAATCCCAGTGTAGTTTTAATTTGCATTTCCCAGAATGCTAAAGAAGTTGGACATTTTTTCATATACTTGTTGGCAATTTCATTTCTTCTTTTTGAGATGTGTCTCTTTAGTTAACTTGCCCATTTATTGATTAGGTTGTGTATTTATTTATTTTGGTGTAAAGCTTTTTGACTTCTTTGTGTATTCCAGATATTGATCCTCTGTCAGAAGAGTGGCTAGAAAAATTTTTCTCCCATTCTATAGGGTCTCTCTTTACACACCTAATTATTTTCTTCACCGCGGAGAAGCTTTGCAATGTAGTGCAATTCTCTTAATTAATATTTGGTATTATTTCCTGAGCTTTGGGAGTCCTATTGAGGAAGTTGTTGCCTGTGCCTCTATGTTAGTGTTAATGCTAGGTTTTCTTCTAGCAGTTGCAAAGTTTCTGGTCTAATTCCTGTGTCTTTGATCTATTTTGAATTGACTTTTGTTCAGGGTAATAGATACTGATCTAGTTTCTTTCTCTCTCTCTCTCTCTCTCTCTCTCTCTCTCTCCCTCTCTCTCTCTCTTTCTTTCTTTCTTACCAGAGATTGCACTCAAAATGCTCTACCACTGAGCTACATCTTCAGACTTTTTAATTTTTTTAAAATTTTGAGACAGGATCTCCTTAAGTTACTGAGGATGGCCTCCCTAAGTTACTGAGAATGGCCTCCTGTCTCAGCCTCCTGAGTTTCTGGGATTACGATGTATGCCACTACCCCCAGCTAATATGATTATCTTGATAAATGTTAAAGAAGCATTTGGGAAACTAAAAAAATACATTTGTGTGAGAGCGTTCTCTCTTACCAAGCAATGGATATAAAAACACTTCTAAGCTCTTTCAGAGAATGCAGAAACGTTTTGGTGTGAGTTTGGTCATTAACGTAGGCCAAACCCATTTGTGTCTTTTCACCTCTGTGTTATTTGGTGAATAACAAAAAATTCATAGGCTGCCTCACTTTCAGCAGTGGCCATTCATTCAATCCTTGTGGGTCACCTGATGGGCGGAAGTCAGGCCATAACAGATTATTTTATTCCGATCTCAATTACTAATATCTATAACATTGATGTCACGCAGCTCATATTACTTTTTTTTTTTTTAACAGAAAGGTAAAGGCTGTCACAGGGGTTCCAGAGGCTGAACTGAGAGCAAAGGCAGAGAGCAGATGTGGACTTCAGAGTTTCTGTAGGTGGTCAGATTAGATGATGAACCAGAACCAGCTGAAAATCTTGTTTGGGGAGCAGAACTGTCAAAGCCCAGGAATTTATTCTAGGCCAGGGTCCAGATGGACAGCAGTTTCAGAGTGAAAGCTTGAGATGTCCAGGAGCGGGCCATGGGTGGTCACCACCAGCAGGAAAAACCAGCCTGAATTCTGAGGACAGAGGTTGGGAGGTGTGCTACTGTGGTGATTTTCCTGGGCAAGGCTTGGGAAGAGTGATGAGGGGATGGGTCAGGTTGTGGCCATGTCCTCCTCTTCTGGACCTCAACCATCCTGAGAAATGTACCTGGTTACTGCACTCTTGTGAAGGTCAGAAGAGGCCAAAGGGGTCCGCTAAGGCCCGCTGCCCTTGGGGTCATGAAGTACGTGGAGACCAGTGTCAGAGCATTTTCCTCTAAGTACATCCAGGGGAGGTAGGCAGCTTGGGTACCGTAACAGCTTGGAGTGGAAACTTGTTTGCCTCCCTCCTGAGAGTGTTGTCTTTTAGGATATTTAAACAATCTCACCCAAGTGTGCCCATCAAGCATACAATAACAACAATAAATCTCACAGCAGCCAAAGATAGGATCAGATGTAACAAATAGAATCACACCCCAGGAAATAAGGTGCTGGAGTAGGGGGTGGAGGGGTGGGGATATCAAATAAGAGGAGCAATGCAGAAAAGAATGTTGAGGCTAAAAAGACATAATTGTCCAGTTAAGCAATTCCAAAGATAATTAGAAGAGACATTTACTATTAAAACACCCATCAGTGACCTGGAAAAAGAAGTCCAGAAAACATCTAAAGACCACAGGAAAGGAAAGGGTATCAAGACAGATGACAAGACACTTGAGAATAGGCCTGAAAAGTCTGGCAATGTTTAAAAACAATAAAATTTCATAAGTATTAGTGGCCTGAGAGTATACTGTAGTATACTGGTTTCCAGACTGCATTCATGAGAAAATCTCAATACAATTAGAAGAAAGAGAAAGTCATCAAACCTAAAAGAACAAGTAACTTCTCAGTGACAAAGAATCAAATTGGCATTGGACTTCTTGTATGTAACAATAGATGTTAGTGGAATAGAATCTGTAGACTTGTGAGAGAAAGAACTGTAAGCCACAGTTTTATACCCAGCCAAAGGATCCCGTCTCACAAGGTAAAGAAAGCAATCTGAGAGCATGCAGGAGTTCAGAGATTATATTATTAAGTATCTCCTAGGGAGGGGTTTGCTCAAGGAAATACTCTAGCCACCCAGCCGACCGCAAAACCCGAATAGACAGTTAGATAGGGCCAGAGTAAGATGAGAAGAAACAGGGCTGAGCTATGAAACTTGAAGTACTTACATTTTTAATACATCCAGAATGATCTAATTACCTAAATGAGTATGGAAAGATTGTTAGGGAATCTGTAATATAAATGCAAATATGAACTTTAGATCTGAAAGAGCATACGTTATGGATAATTTCACAATATAAAACCAGAAGCATTATCTCAGAAAAACTGAAGTGAAGGTTGATAACTGAAATCATTCTAAAAGTTTCAACTTGCGACTTGGGGGAAAAGGAGAAAAAAAGTGTCTTGAAAAACATGTAATAATCCTATGTGTGTGTGTGTGTGTGTGTGTGTGTGTGTGTGTATGAAGAATAGAGGGGAAACAGTTAGAGCCACCTGTAGGAGGACTTAGGCTGGCACATTGCTTGAAGGTCCACGGGGCACACCCAGGGTCCTGGAGTCCCCCACTTTTTCCTTGTCTCCACCCTTTCCTAAGGGTATAAAACTTATGCAGCCCCTGAAATGCTCCTTGATCATAGGAAGTAGGTTTGGATTAGGCTGAGTGACATGAAATTGCCGAGGACGGCAAAATGCCATACTTTTAACCAAGTCAACCGTCCGAGGTCATCTCCCGTGGACACTGAGTTTTTCCTGTGCTGTGCAGTGGTGTCCTGGAGGTGGTCATCTTTCTGGTGACTGTTTGCAGGTCAGCTGTTGTTCACCTTGCACTGAGGACTCACGTCCAGGTGCATTTCTCTACCTCAGCTGTGACTGGTGATGGTTTCTGTGTTTGTGAATTTACAGTATTTAAGCTCCACAGATTTTTCACCCAGTTAGAAGAACAAAGGAATAAATATTCTCTCCCCAGGGAGTTGAAACAAATGGTCCCCAGTTGTCAAGGCTAATTGAGCAGCCACTCCTGGTCATAGTATTTTTGTGGGAATGGCAGTCTTCTTCCATGGTTAGATTTTCTGCCATGGTAAGCACAAGATCCAAAATGAAACCTTCCAGTCCATTTACCTTATGAGATGAAATTCACAATTAAGGTAGTAGCCGGCCTTTTTACATGGATAGTAGAATTATTTACTCTAATTTACCACATCGATAAATTGAAAATAATCCAAACTTCCGAATTAAGGGATTGGTTAAATAAATAATAGTAGCATTTCCTGACTTTTGAAATTGCAAATTCCTTAAAGTGGTTCTAAAAACATTTTTAGCAATTTTGAATGGCACCTGAGACACAACTGATTTAAAACACAAATCATTTAATTTTTTATCAATAAATTAAAGATGGTATTATCAAATTTCTTTAATAGATAGATGCCTCTGGGTCTGGGATGTTACTAATGAATACAAAGCAGTTCTAAAATACAGCAAGTATACATATAGGTCTCTGGCCCATTGCCTGACAGAGCTCCTTAACCCTTGGGAATTTCCTGGGTGATAGAACCTTCTTTGATCTAAGGAGGTGTCTCCTTGTGGGCTCCTGGAAGGGGGCTCCTCCCCAGGAAGACCCAGCTGTGCTTAGAAGCTTGGAGATTTCAGATTCATCTCTGTAGACGGAGAAGAGCTGGAAATGGAATTGATGATCCATCAAGCCTGTGTGAGGAAGCCTCCGTAAAACTCCTGCACTGTGGGGTGCAGAGAGCTTCCAGTTTGGTGAATACATTCATGTGCTAGATGAGTGGCACTCTCTAATTCCATGGGGACAGAGGCCATGTGTGGGGGACATTTCTCTCCTAGCTTTTTCTGTGCATCTTTTCCATCTGGCTCTTCATCTGCATCCTTTGTAATAAATGGGTCAATGCAATAAAGGGTTTCTCTGAGTTCTGAGAGCCATCCTAGTAAATTAATTAAACCAGAGGAGGGGGGTCATGGTAACCCCAATTTAGAGCTAGTAGGTCAAAGGTGTAAGTGACAACCTACTGTGTACAAATGGCATTTGAAGTAGTGTTCAGCCTTGTGGGATCTAACCCAACATCCAGGTAGATAGTATCATCATTGAATGGAATTGGAGGATTCCCCACTAGTGTCCAAAAGAGAACTACATTGTTGGTGGGGAGAAATGGGACACATTTTGGTGACCAGGGGTGACATGTTTTTTATTGTATCAAATGTGTGAGAGTTACAAAGAGAAAAACACTTTTTTTTTTCTCTTAATAGCCAATTAGGGAGTCTTAAAAACAATGCATATATACCCTAAATATTTTAACTTAATACATTTATATGTAGTTTCATTTGAAAATACTGACACCATTTGAAAAATGTGACACCAATGCATGATTAAAATTCTCATAAACCACATGCATAATACATTATCTATAATTAATTTTAGTCTTCTTAAATTAGGGGTGAAATTTGGACATCTACAAAATGATGTGAGTGTAGAATCCTTTGAAGATTTCTTACAAACTCGACTATTCCTTTCCCAGCCACATTTTTTTTAAAAAAAAGTTACTCAAAATTAAATTTAATAGCCAGTACAAACAGCATTAATAGGTCTTAGGAGAAATCTAAGTGACACTTGGCAAATATTCAACTTCACCCATCAAGGAATGAACGCTTGGGTGTGCTGGAAAGTTGTCTTCTAGACAGACTTGTATGGCTTATTGTGGGCATGGCTTGGTGCGTTTATAGACTGAATGGAAAGCATACAGAAAATCATCTGAGGGCTTGCAAAACCCTTATCACAGAGCTGATATAAAACAAGGTGGAGCCTGAGAACTTGCATTTAATAACAGGTTCCCAGGTAATGAGGACTGCCAGCTGGAGGCCCCACTCTGGAAATCACAGCATGACCCAATCCAGCAAGTTGTTAACTGCAATGGTGTTATGTGTTAATACTCTGGAGTGTTCCTCTCACTTAACAGTGAGTCTTACTGTTTATTTTAAATTAAGGAGAGAAAAAGCTGGATTGTTGTCATATGTATTTTTTCCCATGATATTCAGTCAGCCCTCTGCATCCATGGGTTCTATCTTCAAGGATTCAACCAAGCACGGATTGAAGATATTTGGGGGGAAGAATCATATCTGTATTGAGCATGTTCAGTCTTTGTTTTCTGGTCATTATTCCTTAAACAACACAGTGTAGCAACTATTTACATAGCATTTACATTGCATTAGGTATTCTAAGTAATCAGAGGATGACTTAAAATATCTGAGAAGATATATTGGTTATATGTAAATATCATACCATTTATAGAAGGGCCTTGAGTATCCTTGAATTTTGTTATTTGCAAGGTATCATTTTGTTATTTGCAAGGACCTGAATTGTTATTAATAGAGAGAGGAAATTACTACTATAAATTACTAGAAATTACTGGAAGTTAAATGACTGCTTTCATGACCCCGTGTTTGAAATGATTGTAATTTGTACATAAACTAGTTGGTCACTTGATTTATTCTATTTTATTTTTTTGGTCACTTGATTTTTTGTTGACTGTACTTTCTTGTTTCTAAATAACAGAAAAATTTTTCAGACCCTTAATTGTGAACACTTGTCTGCCAATAACACTTTACAAATGGGTCTGGTCTCTATGTCTGGCAGTGAAAAGCCAGCTCAGACATAAGAATGTAGTAGTTGTTACTTTTTTCCTTTTTATTCTATGAGCTTTTGAAGCCTACCTGGGTCCTCAGTGGGCTGAATAAAAACTGCCATAAGATGAATTCAGTTTTCTGAACAGAGAAAGTCTGGAGGTAGCATTATAGTTTGCAAAGCTCCTATTAATGCAGAAATATTCAGAGGAGAAAATGATTGGATTATGAGATCGATAACATAATCAGTCCATCTTAGTTTGAATGGACCAACTAACTGGGTGGTAATTGGGTGGGGCATGACACACTGGGGCTGTGTCCTGGATGGGTGCATCTTCCCTGTGGTCCCTTCCTCCCACCTTCCCCACCCCCGCACTTCCTGACCTTGCCATGAATTGAGCAACCTTTCTGGGGGGGGGGGGCTTTCCAGCACGATATGCTGCCTCATCTTGGGCCCAGAGAGGGGAGTTGGCCATCTTTGGACTGAGACCTCTGAAAACACCCACATCATTTTACTTTTCAACATTTCCCAAACAGAAATGGAAACATGTGGTATAGCTATTTTTAACTAAGGAAACCCTTCAAAATACAATAGGAAAACTAGACAATGTTGTCACATTCTTATATGGAGGCAGATCATTAGGAATAACACTGTGGAAGTAGATTTATTTACATGAAAATCAGCAGTGGAAAAAGCAAAGGACAGAATGGTTTATGTAGTATGAGTCTTTTTTTTGTAAGGAAAAAGCACGGAGGAGCATATTGCAAACATTTTATCAGTAGATATCCTGAGGGGAGGGGAAGGTGTGAGATTCCTGGGGTTGTTTGCTTCTTATGTTTGTCAGCATTTCCTATTAATTATTGCTCATGTGATTAAAAGAAAACAAGAGAAAGCTATTATATTTTAAAAGCAGTACAAGGAACAGAACAAACTGTCATGTTGCACAGTTTATTTTAAAACAATGCCCTTCGTTGACCTGCTTGGAACACAAGTTCCACTATTGCCACATGGAGGTGTTGTGGATAGGGTTACTTGGAGGCAAGTGTGATTGGTGTGCAGAGACGGCTCAGCACAACACCTCTCTAGGAGGCAGCATTCACTATGTAAGTACTCCCTCGAATACTAGCTATAACAAACACAGAAACAGGCACAGTCCTAAATTACTGGTAGTTGCTATAGCAACACTCTATGATAGATTCTATTTTTGTCCCAGTGATTACAAATTCATTTTAGTAACCTATGTATCTTACAACATGCATTATTTTAAGTATGAATGAAATATTTAAGATACATCCCTTAAATATTGTTTTTACATGTATTACCTCAAATATGAGTTGTTGGTAAGCTCCCCCACCCTGACCCCACAAAGTTAGAGACTCTCTAATATCAATATATCTTTTATTAGGTACTCAAGGTCATCTTTCACAAGGAAAATGGAACATACATATACATATCTCTCCATCAGTGGCTCCGTCTCTAGATCCATACAGCATCTGCCCCAGTTTCTTTTATGGTTTGAACTGGAATATTCTGGAGTGGAATCTCATCAGATGGAGGGTATAGGGTATAACTCCTCTCATCAAGGATAGATGATTCTAATCCATTCACCAGGTAGAGGGCATGGGGGTCTAGTGAGTTCTACTCACCTCATTAATGGAGGGCAGGGTGATCCTTTCCCCATATGAGTGGAAGGCACTGCCATCTAATTCATATATATCTTTATTCAGATTCAGATTCATTTGTATCTATTCTTGTTGGGAGTCGCCCCAGCTCCAAAGACTAACTTCCCCATCCTCCAAGAAGAGCCGTCCAATGGTGAGCCCTGCTGGCTCACATGATCCTTACCCACCAATCAGACTAGCCCTGCTGGCTCACCTGAATCTACCCACCAATCAGACTAGCCCTGCTGGCTCACCTGATCCTACCCACCAATCAGAAAGCACCCCATGCCAACCACCCCTGGCTCTATAAATATGCAGAGCTGTTCCTCAATAAACAGGCATTTGCTCCGATGAGGAGCCTTGTTCATTCTTTCAATTCTTATATATCATATTCATATTCACATATGTATTTATGCATGTTCACACATTTGTATTCATATTCATATACATATTCACATACATATGCATGTATATTCATATTTATATTCATATACTTTTTTGTACATGTTCATAATCATATCATGTACATTTACATATTCCTATTCCTATTAATATACTTTTAAATGTAGTATGTATTCATATTTACATACATTCATATTTATTCACATGTACACATTCACATTCATATTCATGTACATGTACATATTAATATGCACACATTCATATTCATGCACAAATACATTCATGTCCATGTTCATATTCATATTTATACATATTCATGCACATGTACATGTATACATTCATATTCAAATTCATGTGTACATACATAGGCATGTTCATATTCAAACACATATTCACATTCATGCCCATGTAAATACACACATTTATATCATGTTCATGCAAATGTACATATTCACATTTATACACATATTCACATATTTACATGTACCTTTTCAAAAACATATTCATGTACATGTTCATATTTGTATTAGGGTTCTCTAGAGGAACAAAATCAACAGGAAGTATAATTATAAAGAGGACTTATTAGGTTGTCTCTTGTGACTAGAAGCTGGATAGTCCACAATGGCCACCTGCAGGCTGGAGAGCTAGAAGAACCAGCTAGAAGAACCATCATAGTCCAAGAGGTTGGAGCCTCAGAACAAGAGGGATCAATGGTGATACCCAAGTTTCGAGACTGAAGGCTCCTAGGGAATCACTGGCAGAGTCCACTTTAGAAGAGTGAGGAAGTGATATCCTCAGATGATTACAGCAGCAATCAAGAACACATTCAAGAAGAATGGAGCTTGCATCTGCTGCTTCCTTGTTCTTGAAACTTTTATTCCATCTAAGCCATCATCTTATAGGTCAATGCTGCCCACACTTTGGGAGGGTTTCCATTTCAGTTGGCTATCCCACATGCCTTCTAGACACATCCTCATAGACACACCCATAATCCTCTTAATCCTTGACATCTCTTAATCCCTAACCCTTACAATATTCATACACATTCATATTCAGGTATCTGTACTTGTGCATATTTATATTCATGTTCATGTACATATTCATATTCATCCACCTATTCATATTCATATACAAGAGCATATACATATGCATACACATATTCACGTACCAGTACATATTTATATTCAAATAAACTTTCATATTCATGTTCATGTACATGTACACATTCATATTTATGTTCATATACATATTCATGTTCAAATTCACACTAATATTCATAAGCAGTCATATTTATATGCATATTCATATGTACAATATGCATATGTACATATACTCATATTCATATCCTTGTACATAGTATGTATTTATTCATATTCATCTCTAGATTCATATTCTATTCATATACATGTACATATTCATATTCATATTCATATTAACAGACACATTTGTGTTCATATATGTGTTCACAATCATATTCATATACATATTCATATTCATATTAATATTAATATACAAACATACATATTCATATTTATATACAAATATATTCATATTCATGTTTATAGATATATTCAAGTACATACTCATGTACATATCCTCATTCATATTAATATTAATGTACATATTTATATTTGCCTATTTATTCATACACATAAACATATTCATATACATATTAATGCCTTCTCCATTCATAATTTTTGGGTAGAACTGGAAAAATCTGGAATGGGAAATCATCAGAAGGACTATACAGAAATAATATTCTCTGATCAGGTGGGTAATATGTGGTTCTACATATTAATGGTGGAGGGCATGGGGGATCTGTGCCTTTTGATGACTGAAGGACACAGGGACCTAAGCCTCCAGAGGAACTACTCTACTCTCTTATCAGATGATGGAGATCCCCACCATCTAAGGGAGGGCATGGTGTTCCATTCCCCATTCTTACTGAAAGCCACTGGTATATATTTCCTTTATATATTCTGTTATAGATTCAGCTATATCATCTGTCCCAGTTTCATGATTTTAGAGTTTGAACTGGAACATTCTGGAGTGGGATCTCATCAGATGGAGGATATAAGGATTAACACTCCTGATCAGGTCGAGATAACATGATTCTAAGCTACTTACCAGGTGGAGGGCATGGGGATGTACTCCCCTCATTGGGTGCAGGACACCAGAACTGTCCCTCCAGGGGCAGCAACAGCCCTCACTGTGCTGAGGACATGGAGATCTACTCACCTAATCTGTTGGAGGGCATGGTGATCCTTCCCTGTATGAGGTAATGCACAGGGATCTAATTCATAGTATATATATCTTAATAGTCATATACAATTAATATATATTCATGTACATATCATTTTCATACTGAATTCATGTATATATTATGTACATATCATGTATACAATATATTTCCATGTACATGTTCAAGTTCATATTCATATACATATTCATGAATGTATTTACACACAAATTCATATTTATGTACATGGTCATGTTCACACACGTAATGCTATGCATATACATATTCAGAATCATGTTTGTGTACATATTAATATTTATACATATAACTATATCCATAAACATTCATATTCATATATATGTACATAGTCATATCCATACACTTAATCATAGTCATACACATATTCATTTTAACATTTATGCACATGTGTGTGTACATATTCATGTATATTTACATTACACATTCATATTCATGAAATATTCATATCCATATTCCTATTCCTATTTATATACACATACATATTCATATTCATGTACACATTCATAAAACATAAACATTCATATACTTATTCATATACATATTCATACACCTGTTCATATTCATGTACATGTACATATTCATGTTATAATAAGACATATTCATATTCTTGTGAATATTCATATTTATATACATATTCATATATACACATATTCATGTTAATATTCATATATGTATTAAAAATCCTATTCATATACATACTTATATGTATGCATGCATGCATACACACCTTCATACATGTTTTCAGATACATATTTCTATACATTTTAATGTCTTCTCCAATGCATACTTTGAACATAGAACTTGAATAATCTGGAATAGGAAATCATCAGAAGGACTGTAGAGATCAGGTAGAGTATTATTGTTCTACACCTCTCACCAGGAGGAGGGCATGGGGGTCTGTACCTCTCCAGGTGTAAAGGACACAGAGACCTAATCTCCCCTAAGGGGAACTACTCCCCTCAACTGTCAGAGAGCATGGAGATCTACTGCCTTCATCTAGAGGGGTGCACGGTGTTCCATTCTGCATATGGAGTAGAAGGCACTGGGATATGTTTAGAGGCATCTATAGATCTATCTATAGCATCTGCCCCAGTCTCATCCTTTTAGGGTGTGAACTGGAATATTCTGGAGTGGGATCTCATCAGATGGAGGGCATAGGGATTAACACTGGTCAGGTTGAGGATAGATGATTTTAATCCACTCACCAGGTGGAGGGTATGGGGATATAGTCCCCTCACTGGGTACAGGATGCCTGGACCTACTTCCCCCATGAGGGCTAACAGCCCTCATTGTGCTGAGGTCATGGAGAGCTATTCACCTCATGTAGTGGAGGGCAGGGTGATCAGTTCCCCATGAGAGTTAAGGCACTGGTATCTAAATCATAGATACATCACTATATATTCATACACATTCATATACATATTAATACACATATTCATATTTATATACACATTCATGTATGTATTCATATTCATACAAATAATCATATTCATGTAATGCACTTGTTCATGTTCTTATACTAATCATATTCATTAACATACGTGTATCCATTAACATTCACATTCATGTACATATTCATATTAATGAGATATTCACAAACAAATTCATATTCATGTGCATGTACATATGCATATCAACACATATTCATGTATACTCATATTTATATACACACATATTCATATTCATATATACATATCCATATATGTTTATATTCACATTGATATCTATTCATATTCACATATATATTTATATACATTTTCATATTTCTATTTATATACATATTAACATATACATGTTCATATTCATATATACATTCATATACATATTCACATACATATTAATGTCTTTTCCTATTCGTACTTTGAGGGTGGAACTGGAATAATCCAGAATGGGAAATCCTCAGAAGGACTGTGAATAAACTCCTCTGATGAGGTGGCGTATACACAGTTCTACATCACCCCTCACCAGATGGAGGGCTTTGGGATCTGTGCCTATCAAGTTGTGATGCACATGGTGACCTACTGGTTTCAAGGGGAACTACCCCCTTTTTGTTGGAGGGTATGGAGATCTACTCCCCTCATTTAGGGGAAGACATGGCATTCCATTCCCCATACTAAGCCGAAAGCACTGGGATAGCTTTCATCTGTAGGTTCTTCTGTAGCTTCTGCTATAGATTCATCTATAGATCCCAAGACAAACCACCTCATGGGGCCCAACTTCTGCTTGTGGAGGATTTAGAGCATATTGATCCATTTGCCAAAGCAATATTTACACAGCACTTATTCTGTACCCTCCACTTACTGAGGTACAAAAAATGCAACCTTGATAACAACAGATCATGGTTGTGATCTGTTCATTGTTTTGTGGGGATTGAAAATGCCTAATGATTACATGGAAATCAGGCAGCTTCTTCACAGGGTGATAAGTGCAAAAATGAGTAGCCCATCTACCACAGGTGACCTGGTCCAGGGTGTTGGAGAAGGTGTATCTGAATTGATACATGAAAACAAGAAGGCATCCATCAAATCGCAAGAGGGGAAAGAGGAATGAGTGAACAGCATATGCAAAACCCAGAAGTCAGGGAGAATGTGCTGAGTTTGAGGAACTAGAATTTGTTCAGTTTGCAATCCTTCAAATCTGAGATCTTTATCAACAAAAAGCAGTCTGGATTTTTATCTTGACAATCAAAGATGGTCAACAAGGGGGTCTTGGACAGACCACGGTTGTATGAAAATGGAGAGATGTGTTGCAGTAACCCAGCTGAATCATGAGGGGTGGAGTGGTCTAAACCAGAAAAGTATGGAAATGGATGCAAGAGATCTTCCCATCTGATCACTCTTATGTGCAGAGGCAAGGGAGGGGGGAACCAAGGCATGATTCCAATGAGATGAGCACAGCTTGGAGCACAGACCTTGGGCTCCTCACTTACCCGCCTATTGCCCCAGGAGAAGTGGTGTTTTCAATATGAAGAAAACTCCATGTTTTACATAATTCTAAGAAATGGATATTGTTTAGCTAATTATAAATACAGATGAAACTGTAATTCAGCTTTAAGGTAGTGCTTTATTACTTGACAGCAAAATTTTTAAAAACCTAAACACATTCCTAAAAAACACACAGATTGTTAAAATACTTTATAAATGCATTCAATTTTGTTGTAAAGGACATCAGTGGACATAGTCCAAGGTCAGGAGCTAAAAAGTAAGGGTTTCATTTGGCACAGATATATTCACAATATATAAAGCTGCAAGAGATTCATAAATTAAAGACATCTAAACAACTTTTAAAGACATATTCAGGGAGAATACCAACCTCATAGTAATCTAAGCTGGTCAGCTCTATGGATCTTTCTCCTGTGCGTGTGCATGTGTGTGTGCGTGCACACGCGTGCATCCACAGTAATTTAATTAAGTCAACTAATATTCAGTGCATGCAGCCCTACACCATTATTGCAAAAGCTGCACCAGAAATTCCACAGGGTGAGGTCACATGGTCAAAGAATATGAGACATACTAAGACTGTTGCACTAGGGAAAATAGATTCCTTTTTATGGTGTTTACACACACACAAAATGGCTTATTCAAATATATCATCCTCTTTGTTGTAGGACATGTCTGACTCTACAACCCCCAAACTTTCATAGTAGTAGTTTCCATCTATCGGGACTAAGTCATTGTTACTCTTCCTCTTCTGTAGCTCTCCTCCCTGCAGGACAGGTGGCTCAAATGTAGCAGCACTTATGGTTTGAAGTTCTTTCTCAAGTGGAACCTCAGCTCCATCTATTTCAGCCAAATTTGAATGATTGGCTGTGGGCAAAAGGCGGTCACTTCGTAGCCGCCTTCTTATTTCTTCTTCTTTAATCTGAAAAGCAATATTAAAAAAAAATGAAAAGGAGTCCAAATCACCTTCTATAAGTTCTCATTATTATTGCCCATCATGAATCATGAAAATTTCTGGCTTTTCTATGTCCTTAACAGTCATATAACCATATTTGTTGAGGAAGTTCTATTGAAGGGGGCAGACATAGGGTCTACCCCATGAAGTACATAGCCAGTCCTTGCTCCCAGGAGGCCATGAGAGGGCAATGTCAGCTTGGACTAACACCAGGAGGCCTGTCTCCCAGCAGAGCAGCTAGTAGAGTGTTCTGAGGTCCCAGGTGCCAAAGCTGCAGGAATTCTTGTCTGTGGTCCTCAGGGCCTCCTCTCTGCTACACACATCCTGCCCTGATTCTCCTCCTACCCACCCCCAAGTAAAGTCTTTCTTTTTTCATGTGAAGGAAACCTCATACTTGATTCAATTCTGAGAATTTAAATATTGCTATCTTAGGCTGTATGGATGAAATTGAAATTTTCGGCCAACTTTAAGATATGTCTTCTGTTACAGCACAAAGATAATTTTGAGAAAGCAAACACCAACCATTTAGCATAAGAAGCATGCAGATCACTGAGATACTAAGTACAAATCCATGCAATTTGTCTTAAAGCTACTGATAGGAAAAGGTCTGAAGTGAACTCATTTTAGCAAGTGTTGAATGCCTCAGACTCTGAGCCTCAGAGCTCACTTACCTTCCGCCGCTCCTCTGCTGCCTGCATCTTCTCTTCTATGTCCTTCATTGTGAAATCTCTTACTTCCTTTTTGATCTTAAGTTTTTTCAGTCTGGCTGGTGGCTTTCTCAGTGGCTTCTCAGTTGTGTTCATCTGGAAGAAGACATTTTTAGAAAATTGAGAAACAAGCATATTCAATGGCAGAGGAGAAAGGCAGGAGAGGTAAACACAATTTAGAAGGTAAATACTAAAGACCTAAACTTTCTAGTAGCAGATTAAAACAACAATAACAACTTAAAAGCTGGTAACAAAAGAATTAATTACTAAAGATAAAATGTGTTAGATGCCCTAAAAACACCAAGCTATTAAGAAAAAGGAACTAAGTATGCAACAAGTTCTGAAACTGGATAAAAGAGGACTCAGGAGGAAAAAGTCTTGAGAATGAACACAAAATGGAAGGTAGAGAATCAGTTATGAATTTGTAATTCAAAGTAAAAGGTCAAATTTTTACCTTGATTTATAATATTCAATGATTTCAATTCATTTTTATACATTCCACAAGTTGCAAATTACTTTCACTTGAATAGCGATTAGATCTTACCACTTTTGATCTTGTGGCAGAGAGAGAATTAATTGCTATTGAGAAATAACTTTGTGCTGGGCTTTGCTATTGGTATTTTACAAAATATTCTCATGAGAGCAGAAACTAAAATGCCACTTCATGTGACTAACAACTCTTTCAATAGTTCAAAGAATAATGAATTTCTAATTATAATTAGTAGTAATAAAAATGTAAAATTATTATGAAGGGCTTATGAAGAAAGTTTTTTCTTCTTTTTTTAAAAAGACATGTTATTTGTTTTTAAAAAAATATTTATTTTTTAAAAATTTATTTTTAAAAATAATATTTATTTTTTTTTAGGTTTAAGTGGACACAAAATCTTTATTTTATTTATGTGGTTTATTTATGTGGTTCTGAGGATCGAACCCACTGCCTCATGCATGCTAGGCAAACACTCTACCACTAGCCACAATCCCAGCCCCAGGAAAGTTTTAATTGACAGTGTTTTTCTTCTTAAAAATTAAATTTTCTTTTAAAAAAGTTTTTGTAATATACATTTATTATGAAAAATTTAAAAAATACATAAGTAACCCCCCTAATCGTCTGTTTCATCATTTGGCCCCCAATCCCACTCGTAAACATGATTTTTTTTTTAAAAAAGTGTGTCTTTCCAGATATTTTCTACGCACATGAGACATCAGGGATCTCCTTGAGAAAAAGCACCCCTTATGATTAAGGGATAAAACCTCTCAGGGGGAAATAATTCAGCCAAGTTAGCTCTCAGTCTTATGGGGTTACAAGCTGTACTGGAGTTAAAAAGCGAACCAGTCTTCAAGGCTATAGGAGTAAAATAACTTGTTAGGAGATGGAAAGCTGAGAAGTCGCCTCAGCCTTTTGAGATTATGTGGTTGGCAGAAATGTCAAGGACTGGAATGAGACAAGTCCCAAAGACAAGGCCACTGAGACAGAACAACAGTCTGCCCCATTCTGAAAATAACATCCGGGACTTTCTCAGACAATAAGAAGTAAATTCCAAATGGTGAGAGACAAATCTATGCATAGAATAGTCACTGAAGTAACCCATAGGCACCTTTACCTTATTAGCATAGTTAACACACACCCATAGAGGGACACATAGGATGTTAATGAGACATGCAATGCGTAAAGAAGCACAAAGAGGAAGAGCACATTGTGCTCAAACCCCACCTCCTCCAGGGACGGAATCAAGGTAGTCCCTCTGCCTACTCTAGATGCCATGAAACTGCACACCTTTATCATTTGTTCGAGTCGGCCTGACACTCTTGGAGAGTGCTCCCTCTGGCCCCAGCAGAAGTCCCCAATAAAGAGCCTATTCCTCTTATATGGATGTGTCTGCCTCATTCTTCTGGTAGAGAGCACAGGAACCTACTGAGCCAGCAACACAGGTATATTTATATGCGCACATATGTGCAGAACATCTGCAATGTTAAATAAAAACTAAATGCGATTATATCCAAACACATTGTCCTGCAATTTGCTTTTACTTAATTTAATATGGACATCTTTCTAGGTCAGTATATATAGATTGATTATGATTAGGGGAAGATTTTAACGAACTCCATGTCTTTATTATAAAATGAACTGAGTCCTGTTCTAGATAATCTCTCTAAAGACTTCTTTCAAAGAGAAAAGAGCTATTAATATTCATTATAATTTCCAAATGACTCTCTCTCTCTTCAGACTACCACGCTGTAGATGCTGAGAAAATAAATCAAGCGGACAAAGAGAAGCAATTTAGCTTAACAGGGAAAGTCACGGGCTTGGGACTTACACACACCTGGGTTTGAATCCCGACTTGGCTATGGAGTGACTTTCCATGACTTGTTAAGCCCTACAAACCCTGGCTTCCTCATTTGCACAGTACTTAACTTCCTGGGAAACGTTTTAGAGGGAGTAGAAGGGTATAACGCCAACTTGTCTACTCGGCAAACAAACTACCCAACTACCCCAAGGTGGATAAGGAGACCAGAAAGGCGCTGGAACTGGAACGGAAACCCGGAACCGGAAACCACCGTGAGACCAAACCCGGAACCGGAAGTACAACGGAACCCGGAACCGGAAGTAGAGCAGCAACTCTACCACTAATTCAATGTCTGACCTGAGGCCAGCACCTTTGGACTTTGGTCTCTGAACTTACGGGTAAGATAGTGAGAGGATGAAAGACGGCTAACTTTCCTTCCAGCTTTGAAATCTAGGATGCTCAGAGCCTTTTGAAAACATTATTGTAAGGTTGGCTCCGTTTCAGCCATCAGAGTTATCTGTGGGGCAGAGTTGTTCACTGGAAGAAAACTGATTTTTTCAGTAAAGAATATTCCCCCTTCTCATTGTGTGTGTGTGTGTGTGTGTGTGTGTGTGTGTGTGTGTTTTAATGACACTTGACTTTTAAGCTTCCTGCTGGCAAAAGCCATTTGCTGGAAAGAGGGACACACTTGCTGTGGTTGCTCAGCCAGAGATACTATGAAATGAGTTTGAAAACCTTTCTTAGAGCTGCTCACTCAACAGAGGCTAAAAGAAAATTATATGGTAATCCAAGATCCAATAAAGAAATGCAGAGTTAGATTTTACATAGCAGTCTGAACCTTGACTAACACTGTGAGATCAGTCAGTCATACTGAGAGAAGTTGGGATTTTCTGGTTTGGAAAGGCTCTTCCTGTGGCTTTATTTCAAACTGATGCCTATGAAATCATTTTCTTCCTCCTCTTGAGAAGTTAATCCTATCTGTGCAGTCTTTCTTGAGTTTGACAGTTACATAGAAACATTGAAAAAACTCTGTACAG
Organism: Urocitellus parryii; assembly: GCF_045843805.1. Lineage (NCBI taxonomy): Eukaryota > Metazoa > Chordata > Mammalia > Rodentia > Sciuridae > Urocitellus > Urocitellus parryii. Next base: position 146,621,872 of record NC_135538.1, on the reverse strand, counting down.
TTATATTTTTTAAAACTGAATTTTGTGAAATCAGAATTCATCAAATGTTGGTTGGCACTTTAAAATGATAACAACAATTTTATTATGCATAGACATGCTGTCAGTAGAAACTTAAAGACCACCATCTTAAGCTTAGAGAAGTTACCAGTTCAGTTATTTTCCTTAAGAATACTATCAGAGGACTGCCAGTCCCAAAGATGCTGTAATAATATTTGAGCCTTGTTTCTAGCCAACTGAGCTTGTATGTATTATGTCTTACATCCACTATGTATCCCTCAGAACTTTCCTAATTAATTATTGACCTATGGATGAACTTATCTTGGGTTTGTTCCCTAAAGGTATCTTGTACACAGAATAGGCCAAAGCTTCCTGCAGAAGACCTGATCATTTGCCACAGTCCGGGCCGCAGCAAAATAAGGGGAGGGGGGTGACGAACAACTTGTGTACATTGATACAGCAGGAGTAGGAGCCGTTTATTGTAGGACAACAGAGGTATTTATACATTTTGCACAGCTTATCTTAATTAGCATAAACTAGATACATCAGTCAACCAATAAGGAATGGCTTATGGCTTACACTTAATGGCTCGCTTTTGTTACTTCTCAAACCACTCCCTCTGGCATTTTGTCAGGCACCATCCAGACTTGTTTACGAACTCTAACATTCCCCTGGCAAAATGCCAGGCGCCATCCTGACTTGTTTACAGACTCTAACAATCATTCATGTTCTTTCATCTTTAGACCTCCTTAGGAAGATCACACTGTCATTTACTAGCATTATTTAGTCCTAACTCAGTTGACTTTCTCCTCAAAAAACTCTCCATGAAGGTCAACAAATAATGTTAGAGACTGATGCAATGTGAACAAACTCCCTAACTACACTAAAGGTTACAGAAGTTGCACAGAGAAGAGAATAAACTTTGATCAGACAAGGCGAAATTAATGGAAAATACTCAGGGCTTGCAAATAGGTATGAGAGAGAGAGAGAGAGAGAGGTATGAATTTACAATAAGATACCTAAGCAATAATATTTATGTGGGTGAGAGTCAATCACATATTTCTAAAGAGGTCTGTACTAACCCATACACATATTGACATAAATCCAGTACTCTTTACCATATAGTCATGTTAAGTCTCAGTAAAATGGTTTAAAATACACTAAAAGGCTCACTTAATGATCTAATATTTATGTTATTGATGTTATATCTCTTACATATCTTTTTAACTCTTAAATCAGCATAAAATCTATTAATATGAACATGCTTGAAAACTGGTTATGTGGAGAGTACTATGGAATTGTAGTACTCACTGGCAAGTGAATGATGAAAACAGAAAAAAGATGAAAGGAGACCTTGCAGCAGACTCAGATACTACTTTGGACCCTTAGGAAGATGGGATGGCCCTGACTCAGAAGAGGAATAGAAGACCCTCACTTTTATCACTCTAACTAAAAACTCAGTGGAAGATGATGATTACCTGACTAGGAAGTGGGCATAACTAGTCCAGAATTCTCTTGTATTTAATAAGCTATTAGTCCATGTAAGAAGTCTTATTTTTAAAGTATTCTCAAATTTATTCTATTTTCCCATAACATTTTATTTTAAATCATTTTTCCCCTAGGAGAATGAAGAAATAATGTTTACACATCTGATTGGATTCATCACATTGTGGTAACTGCTAACACTGGTATCCTTTTATTAATCATCTTCTTTTTATTTATCTTGACTCCTTGGTTTGATTTTTAGTCAAATTTATCAGGGTTTTTCTTTTTTATAAGTATTATATATTTCAAAATATTAGCCTTCAATCACTTCTATACTTTATATGATCCCCACTCTGTCCTTCAGTGTTGATTCTTATCTTTTTATTATATATGTATAACTTTTGCCAAAACATTTAAGGCACCTAGTATCTGGCCCAATTATGAACTGAAGCACACCTGAATTGAAGGAAGCTATATTGGTGACACTGAGCTACTGTAGCTCTTTTTTACTTCCCTGGGCTTCTTGAGTATAATTGTAGTTGCTATTCTTGAAATGTTACATTTTCAGGAATATTTTAGAATTGTCTCTCATGATGAATGAGGAATACACTATGATTTCAATAGCTTTAATCCTTCCCATCTTGTTGGTGAACTTGAAAGCTTTGTGTATAGATTTGAGGAAGTTCAGGGTATCTGGTTCTCATCCTAGGCTGTTGACAGATGATTCTGTTAACTTTCCAAAACATGGAAGCTGGATTCCACACCCAGGTATTAGCCCAGGGTGGAACATGGGCACTGGGAATTTTGAAAACTCCCTAGGTTACTCCAAGGTATAGTCAGGTTAAGGACCACAACATTAGGCAATAAAACAAAGAGCTATATGTTGCCACTCTGGCCTGTTGCAAACTTGGTGTATGCTGGAACATCTTGGCCCAATACCAAGGGCCAGACTGGGTGGGAATTGTGGCATTCTTACAACCTTATATTTAAATGCTTTTGAGAATGTCCTAACCATGCTCCTAATAGCCATTCTATTTCTATATAATATGTATACAGTCTTAACCTTTAGTTCACTTAATAGTGTTATTGAAAGTCAAGCCCATAGTTGTCATTAATATATTTCTTTCACAATGTAACTTATGCTAATTAACCTTGGCATCCTATGCAAGATGTATGTTAGAATGCATTCATCTCGAGCACATTATCACTGAGATGTTTGAATGTAATCCTCTTGGTGTCAGCCCCAAGGTATCTCCAGCATTTCCCAGAAGTAGTCATTGCTTAGCTACTGGATGTTTCCATTATCTGTCCTCCTCCACTTGATGTGCTCTCCTGTCTTTTGACACAACTTTTTTTCTGTCCCCCAGAGACTCAACTATAGCCAGAAATCCCTCCCCCTCCATGTTAAAGATCAAATCCCTCCCCCTCCATGTTAAAGATCTGTTCTTCTGGTATTTTCTAGTAGGATCAGGTACTCCAGGATGCCTTGGGTCATGTTAGCAGTGTGCAAATGCAAACTGTCATGATGGCATTAGCCTTTCATTATATGACTCATTTGTACTTTGCCCTTTCTCCTACATCCTCATCATTGGGTAGTCTAAGAATATTAAGTGTTGGCAGTCTTTCCTCTCCCCAAATACTTTCTGCAGGAATTTCCCTTTTCAAAAGAAAATGCCAACTTGGCTTCAATTCATAAGTTCTCAACATTCCCTACACACAGGGAAGAAAGTTCACTTAGGCACTAAGTGACTTGGTCTAGGAGCAGACTTCATTTGAATAATAAGTCTTTTATTCCCAGTTGACTATTTTCCCTACAACACAGGGATAGGTAACAATTATGGGAACTTTGAAGTTATTTCTGATCTCTATTTTCATCATTGCTTTTTCTTTTGTTTTCTATTCATTTTTTCCTCAGTCTTCCTTTAATTGTGATTTCTTCTTTACCTTCTCTGGTACTCAGTACCTAGATATCTGGAGCATTGGCTTAAAAACAAGCAAACAAACAAGCAAACAAAACAAAACAACAAACACTATCCTCTTTTATATAGAACTAATTTAAAAATTTAGAGTTCTAGACTTGGGTCAAGCAAGTTAAAAATCAGAGTAAAATTTTACACTAAGGAAAAACTGCCAGATTGATCAGGATGAATCAGCAAAGAAAAATAGCAGTTTAGTAATTTTTACAACTGTATTTCCCCATGTTTGATTCTAGGATGTGTGTATGTACACACACATAAACATATATGTCATAGCCTTGGCATTTAGGCCCATTTTCTTAATGAGTAAATCAAATTCAGTTTTCTTATCCAAACGTTAATGCTTAATAAAAATTGCTGAAAGGACAAAGGCATGTTATTCAGTGGGGCTTATTGTACCTCAAATTTAATATAACCCAAGAAATGTTTTTATCAGATTCATTACTCAATAGCAATTAGGACAATTCCTGAATCCACAAAGGATGGTGTGCAAGGGCATGAGGGAATTGATGGAAGGTAAAAACTGGCTTAGATAAATGCTGTCACCGGCAGTCACACATGTGGAAATAATGACCTGTGCTCCATCATCTCTGAGGTGACATTAATTATAGAATTACTTGCCATAACATCATATGATTCTCCATTTCTAAATATTCTGCTGCTGCTTTGTATTATTCCTTGAACAATCAGTTCCTCCAGGATGTCTGATGACTTTTGTCGCTCTCGATTCTCCAGGGGTTGGGGCTTATTGATAAATCCATTGGTCACCGGGTCTTCCAAAGTAAAAGAGAAAGAAAAGGAAGTGAGGATTTTTATCAGTCAGATGGTAATCATATGTCTTATGAATCATGCTACCTATTGAAATCTTAGTCTCAACACTCTGTCCTAAGAATCTGTTTCTTTTTTAAAAAAGTAGACTCCTTTGCAGTTCAAATTCTTAATGTTCTTTCCAAGGAAACATGGACATATTATATTCCTAGCAGGTCTCATGTTAAGCATAACAAAAAGTCTTTCATGTGCTGCTATGTATTACTTTTTGTTGTAACAACACTTATACACTTGGGTCAGATGACATGGGTTTCTCCACTAATTATGAAGCTAAACTACAGCTAAGACTCATTCTCCTGGTGACTAGGATGAGTTGCAGTTTGGTTTCTATGCTTTGTATACAAAAGATAAACAGCATGATGTTGCCAAGAGACGTCTAGTTCTGCAACCCTGAGTGTACAGTTACACCATCTGCTAAATCTGCAGAAGTAAAAGCGTGCCTTTTTGAAAAGAGTCTTTGATCCAAATCAGAATGGGATTTAAAAATTTGTCAGCTATATTTTTATTAGTGATTCTAAAAATGAGCCTTGAAATCATTTCTAGGGGGACCTTATCGAACTATTTTTTGAAAGAAGCCTCCTCATTAAAAATCACCAATTATATAAATAAACAAATATATATTATCACATTACAAAATAAAGGTCCAGAGACAGGTTTGTTTTCTTGTCAGAAGTCCAGCAGTGTGGAGTCCTTGGGGATCAGCTCTCCTCTGGTCTGCAGTCATTGGGAAGTCCTAACTGTAACCAGGTCCATCCCCTTTAATGGATGGAGGCTTTGTATTAAAATTTCTAACCTGGTTATGAAGACAACTTTCACGAGTTTGCTGGAAAGGGAGAAAACACCCCCTGGTGCAGACACACTAATCGGATTTCTTTCACTTTGAAATATTAACCTGCCTTCTCTATGAGATTTTTCAACCTTACTGCTGCAAGCAGCTCCAACACATCCCCAACCATCTTGGCACCTTTCCACTGCTGCTTCGGCTGCCCATGCAGGTGCTCAAAATAGAACCAATTCTCATTTGAAAGTGCTCTATCCAGATTTACGTACAGAGTAGTAAAACACGTCATGTAGGTAGGTGAACTAAAAATTTGAATTAACAAATAAAAATGCAAAAAAAATAGGCCAGAGGTGAATCCAAGGTCATCTGGAAGGGTCAAAATAATAGTAACTACTGTTTTTTGAGCACTTATGTACTTGCATTATACGAAGTACTTTGTATACTGTCTCGCATATAATTCAAACATAAATAAATAATATCCCTGTGAAGGGATATTATTATCTCTATTTTATAAGTAAACACACTAATATGATGAAGGCTAACTAACTTGCATAAAGGGATATGGGTAGCAAGAATGTTAACTAGCACTGAATCCAAGTCTGTTTGACATCAACACCCATGTCTTCACTACCTGTCTCTCCCAAATGGGTCAGGTCAATGTCATGTCATGTAAATGTCTCCCAAATGTGTCATGTAAATATCATGCATGGGAGAGAAAGGCTTCCTCTCTCCTGTGGTATTTCTAAAAGGGTTATCATGATTGAAAGATTACTAACATAATAAAAAGTATTGTAACCATTTGAACCCATTCTTTTTTGAGTTCACTCAAGTATTCAGCTTGATCTTTGCAGTAACTAACCTACACAGAGATTCCTAGAATGTGTCAGTTACTTCAACTAATTGTCTTCTTTTCTTGGGACACTGGAGAAGATTGGGGAATGTTGAAAAATAACATTGTCATTCTATTTTTATTATAAAAGTAATACATGGTTCCCACAATGAATTTAAAAAATATAAAAAAAGAATAGAAGATAAAAGTGCCTGTATTCTCACCATTCAGAGAGAACTATTGTCAATATATAAAATTTTATTTTTATAAATTTGGCACCATATTGGACATACAGCTTTGTTTATCATTAAACTAATGTTTATATTAGCATTTTCTCATGTTATTAGAAACTCTTTATAGGCTTAAGTGTGAAAATTGGAATCACACAAGAAAACATGGGTGACATCATCTTAAACCAGATACAGGGAAAGGCTTTTAAATTTTCTCAAAATCCAAATTCAGGAAAAGACTGATAAATTTTACTACATTAAAAAAACCCACAAACTTTTGCAAGTCCGAGTACCAAATACAATAAGAGTCAAATGTAGGTACCATGTGCCTCCTAATCTGCTGTACTAAAAAATAAATAAATGAATAAATAAATATAATTGGATATTATTTCTGATGTTCTTGCCCCAAATGCATAACCTGGACACAACCGTGATGAAATCTCAGACAAACCCAAATTAAGGAACATTCTACATAGCCTCTATCTTCCAATACATCAAGGTCTAAATGTAAAGAGAAGCTGAGGGGTTCAGGGTAAAGGAGAATAAAGCCATGTGACAAACATGTGACCCAAGGTTAGAACCCAAATCAGAAATTTATGAAGGACATTTGTGAGACAATTGACAAAATTCGAATATGGCCCATACATGAGATAATGATGCTGAAAAGCTAATAATTTCCTGATTTTGATCCTTTTACAGAGATTATGCAAAAAATGTCCTTGCTTTTAGGGAAACACATACTGGTGCATTTCCAAGTAAGGTAACATCAAGTCAGGGAAAAAACACACTCGTATATGGGGGACATGATCATGCAATTGTGGCCATGTGGTAACACTGAGGAATCTGGATAAAAGAATATAAAGACTTTTTTTCTTAAATCTGACATTATTCAAAATTAGAAGTTTTTTTCCCCAAAGGAAATACAGTCTCAGACTTAATGATGGTTCAATTTATGATTTTTTTGATTCCATGATGGTACAAAAACCTTATGCACGTTGTAGAAACTGTATTTGAATTTCTGATTTGGATCTTTTCCCGGACTAGCGATAGGTGTTTCAACTCCCTTTTGGATGCTGGATAGCAGTAGCGACTGTGACTTGCAGCCAAACACAGATCGCTGGTGACACCAGCACTACAGCATGCTGTGGCTGAGCCCAGGCGTTCAGCAGGTCAGTGCAGTCAGAGCATTTTTGACTTCTAACATTCTCGTCCTTTTTCTACTGGTGGTAGGTTTCTCGGGCCCTAACCCCATGGTAAGTCAGGTAGCCATAGTTGGAAAACGTTAGTGTGAAGATTGAAACTCTGTAGATGTGAAGACCAGGAGGAAGAAGGGAGAAAGCCAAGAACTGGCAGAGAGGAAAAGTGGGCAGAGAACAAATGTAAAGTCCAAGACATTCTGTGAAAAGATGCCTTCTTGAAACTCATGTACACTGTATTTTAGAAACATCTGCTTTGAGCTGACTTCTCAAGCTGTTCTCCCTCCACAGCATCCTGCTTCCCAGCTGTGATCCTCACAGTGCCTTTAACAGCATGCAGCTGCAGGATCAGCTGTCCCCAGCACACCTGTCCCAGCCACCTGACAGCCTGAAGTCTGCTAGCCACACAGGTCTTGAGCAGGTATTTGCAGCCAGGAACTAAGTCACAACTGCATTATCACAGAGAGAAAGTATCTGTGCTGGCCCTGTAGTCAGAGAGGAGGGGACATCCTGCTTCCTTCTCAGAGGTCATGTGGACATCACATCAGAACCACAAGAGGATGACCAATATAAAATCTGTAATAATCTGAGCGTGCTAGCAAAGTCCAAGAAGAGTAACTTCATGTATGAACCCATGTGCTTCCCAGCTGTAACTGGTAACTAGCGAAGAAGCTACAGAGCATTTTTAACTAGGAATGAAATGAAAGCTCCCCCCACCAAAAAAAATAGAGCACTTCCCCTTGAAGTCTGTGAGGTTCAATTTATTTTGAATGCTGATCAAATATAAATAAGATATCATAAATCCTCACCAGGGAGCAACTCAAGGAAATGGAAATCTGCAAATAGTTCGCAAATAGTACACTAGCTCATGACTACTTCTTGAAAGATCCTTTTATTGCACATTTGCTGATAACTTTGGAAGGGGAGACACAGGGAAGGCAGTTGGACGAAGGTTTTATTTATTTTTTTGCAAATGTAGACCTTTCCCTTAGAAAGAGGTTAACCTAGTGGAGTGGATGTTTAAATGATTTTAAATTGAGCAACTTGTATTCTTAAATTCTGTTTCCAATTCTCAATAAAGGCTGAGAATGTTTAAAAAAAAAAGAGAGAGATGACTTTAATTATCTCACGGACAATAAGATGAATAGTTGTCATTATTTACTGAAAAAATGAAGACCTAAGGCTAACTTTTAAAGTTTTGTCACTGAAAATACTTCATGACCCACAAAAAAGAGATAAAAGGCCACTGAATATACATTGTATTTAGAGAATCAGTATTTTTGTAGAGATCAACATGAACCCACAAAACCCAAGGAGTGGTGGCTTACCTGAATTTACTTTTCCATTTCTTTCACTAGGAGATGGAGAACTTTCTGGAATAGTTCCGGGTAAGCTTCTTATCTGAGTTTGTTGTTCCAGGCCTTCTACCTTGTCCACAGTGTCCTTGGGCAGTGTGGCATCGATCTGGGGCCTGCAGTTCTCCTCAGAGTGTGTTAGTTGGGCAGCAGCCTGTGAAGAGGGAATACTCTCTGAGAGTCCAGATTTCTTGGAACATGAAAAGTGTTGTGGGTCTGCTGTGTGAGTATTTCTTCAACCAGTATCCATGGTAGGCTGCAACCTGCAAATGTTACGTGGCATGTGATTAACTGAATGGCAAAATTGTCCTAAAGGACCCAGGGGGCCCTATATGCAGTCACAGTGTCCCTAGAAGAGAGGTAGCAGGAGATTTGACTGCAGGAGGCAAAGCTGATGCGAGGATGGGAGCAGGGGCAGCTTGAAGATGCTAAGGTGCTGGAGGGGAAGGAGAAAGGGACTTTAACCACGGGCTCTGAGGACCACTGCTATAGATGCTGCAAAGGGAAAGGACTTTTTCCTTCAAGTGACAGTGACTAGCCCTGCCAGCACCTCGACTTTGCCCAGTGTGACTAACTTTGGGCTTCTGACTTCCAGAGCTCTAAGAAAATACATTTGTATTTTTTAAAAATTTTTTATTTGTTCTACTTAGTTGTACATGACAACAGAATGCATTTCAATTCATTGTACACAAATGGAGTGCAACATTTCAATTCTCTAGTTGTACATGGCATAGAGATGCACTACTTGTGCAATCATACATGTACCTAGGGTAATGATGTCCATCTCATTCTACCATCTTTCCCATTCTTATAACATTTGTATGGCTTTAAGCCACTAAACTTGGGTTAATTAGTTAAAACAGCAATAGAAAAATGCTTACAGTTTTATTAATTTATGTTAGAAGGGATCTATCAAATACAAGTTGCTGTACTGAACTTTTTATTAAGACAAACAAGTTCATAATCAAGTGTGAAAGTAGAGATACTACTACATAAAAGGAATATTTTTTAAAAAATGAAATATACATTGTTTTTGCTGGTTAAAATGTAGGTCAGACTTCTTTTTAAAAGAATTAAATAATAGTGAAGGAAATTGCAGTCAGTTTTATGTGTCAACCAGGCTAGGCTACAGTAGTCAGTCAAACATTAATTCTAGGTTTTGCTGTAAGGTGTTTTGTAGATGTGATTTATATCTACCAATCATTTGACTTTAAGTAAAACATTATCCTAGGTGGGTCTCTTACACTCAGTTGAAAGGCTTCAAGAACAGACTAGAGGTCTCCCTCAGGAAGAAGAAATTCTGCTGTGGACTGTGGCTTCAGCTCCAGACCACATTTTATGACCACTTGCCCTGTCCTGTGGATTTTGGATTTATCTGGCAGCTCTGTGACTGCATAAGCATTTTCCTTGCAGTACATTTATTCATCCATCCATTCAACCATCCAACCAACCATCCATCCATCCATCCAACTATTCATCTAACCAACCATCCATCCATCCATCTGGACCTGTTCCTCTAATATAATCCTGACCAATACAGAAACATAGTAGAAAATAAGAAGTACCAGCCCTTAGATAGAAGCACCATCAATATCTTGGTATATCACTTCCCAAATGTATTTACTCATATAAACAGTCTTTAAAAATAAGTTGTAATTAGCTGTTAAGCCCATGAAAAGATCTTCACTATTATACAGATCAAAACCACAATGAGTTGCTTCATATCCACTAGGAGGACTAAAATAAAAAAAAGAGAATAACAAATGTTGGTGAGGGTATAGAGAACTGGAACCCTCCTCCATTACTGTAGGAACACAAAATGTGGAGATACTTTGGAAAACAGCTTGAGATCTCTTCAAAGTTAAATGTAGGGTTACTGTATGACCTGGGAATTTTAATCCCAAGTAAACAACCAAGACAGTGAAAATACATATTCACCAAAAAGCTTGCATAAAAATGTTCATAATGGTTATTAATAATATTAACAAATGGGAAACAACCAAATGTTCATCAGTTGATGAATGGGGAAATAAAATGTGCTATATTCATGCAAAGGAATATTATTTGGAAATAAAAAGAAATTAAATATTGATATGATATAAAATAGCCAACTCTTGAAAACACAATGATAAAAATTCCTAGGCATGCTAGATCATTTTATAATACCATGTACATTTTATAATACATTTCCAGAAGGCCCTCTATAAATTTTGCACCAATGTGTGTGTAGTCCCACTTCTTTTCAGTGGACCATACTTCCATTGCTGATAAAAGTGCATTGGGCCAGGCGTGGTGGTGGTGCATGCCTGTAATCCCAGTGGCTCCCAGGAGGCTGAGGCAGGAGGATCTCAAGTTCAAAGCCAGGCTCAGCAACTTAGTGAGGTCCTGCCGCAAAATAAAAAATAAAAAGTGCTAGGGATGTCACTCAGTCCCTGCAGAGTAAGTGGACCTTCAACATACAACACATCTCATGTCACATACATCATGTACCACACACATACATTTATATTTGATTCATATAACAAAGGAAAAAGAGCCCCATTCAGATGCTCTTGTCTCTGAGGCTGAAGGTAAAGATGCAAATCATGTTGTACATTCTTCCTCTTATTTCTAAATAAACTGTGAAGAGCCAGGATCTGTAGTGGTCATGACACAAGTGTTTTTACAAGTTCATTTCATTCTGTAAATTCATCATTTTTTGAAACCAGTGAGTTACACACAAGGACTAATTTTTAATTTTATCATTTAATATTTCCAAGTGGAGATCCTAAAAACATTCAGTTGATTTAATGAAAGCAAAGGCAGCACCAACAATGATGGTAAGAAGCTCACACTAGAATTGAGTGTAAATTTGAGCATTTTTGATCTAAAAGGATGACTTTTCATAAAGACATTCTGTAAACTACAGCTTAGCCTCTATTTAAACACCATTACTGCAAATGACCTCACCATGGCTTCATCAGCGCTATTATAGCCACTTGGATTTGGAATCCAGACCCTAGCAAGGATATCTTCCCATGTGTACTTAGAGACACTCTGCACCGGAGTGCTGTTACTGACCAACACTTAGGCTGTAGCTGACAAAACACAGTCTTTTAGCATCAAATAACTCATACCAGCCTTCAGTTTCCACAGTAGAAATGTAAAGTTCTTCTTTTTTGAAAACTAAGAACATCTTTCAAATAACTTATCAATGTGTGACATATTCTGAGGATTTTAACCCAATTGTATAATCTGGACTTGAAAACAGACACAGTTCAAAGACCAGAGATACTGACAAATCAATTAAATCTGTGCCACTTGTGGACATGGCTAGTAGTGTTCTTGTTCCATCTATGCATGAAGAGTTTAAATTTTCACACCAATAAGAAAACCTTCTATATTATATAAGAAATGGTAACTGGAAGAGTTGGCTGGAAGGTTTTATCTTTTCCTTGAGATGAAGTAAGAGAAGTACAGATTAAATGTCTTTTTACATTTTGATAATTTTTAAAACTTTTTTTTTGTACCAGGGATTGAACCCAAGGGTATTAACCACTGAGCAACATCTCCAGTCCTTTTTTTATATTATATTTAGAGACAGGGTCTCACAGAGTTACTTAGGGCCTCATTAAGTTGCTGAGGCTGGCTTTGAATTTGAGATCCTCCTGCTTCAGCCTCTGGAGTTGCTAGGATTACAGGATTTTAGACACTCTAGAGCTGTCTGAATAATAATGCCACCACACCCAGCTATAATTTTGTATCAATTTTATTTTATACTTCAGTTCCTTGAGGATAAAATTTTATCAGTTTTAGACAGAATTTTAAAAATTGTGAATTCTAAAGTGATCTCTAGGCATGAGAATTACCATAATTTTTTTTCAAAAATTGCTTTCAACTCTAGATGTGTTTTTTTGTTTGTTTGTTTGTTTGGGCTGAGAAGTGTTATATGTGTCATACAGCTTTGGGGAAACATGTTTGCCAAACAGTTTGGAGGAACTAATTTGTTGAGGCTCCCCAGAGCTGAAATCTTAAATCAAATTAGTAGCAGATATATTTTATAAATATATTTGTTTGTAGACATAGAGGAAGAATTTGTTCTTCAAAAATATGATTTTTTCTAGTTACTTCTAGAAAAGTCACAATAATATCTCTCCAAATCTTATTATTTAAAAAGTTGAGCTTTAAGTAGCCGCTTAGGCCTTTTCAGAGACAATAAGCAAGGGCATTTTTAAAATCAGATGTTGGAGGGAAGCTGTGAAGGACCCTTGGAGATCACTCACTGCAAGCTAACCATTCCCTGTTTGTAACAGGCAAGAAACTAAGTTATTCATGTAGAATAACTCCAAGTAAGCATTTTTCCAACTAAGAAGTTTCCCAGGCTTTTCTTATGAATTAGTTTATTGTGGTGTCTTCTTGCCACTTTAAGGCAAAAGGGAAGAGAAAGTCTGTAGACAGTTCTCAAAACATTTAATTCAGAATATTTTAAAGTCAATGCCACTAAGAAACAATATTTCATTACAGCAAATACATTCATCTCAGTTTGAAGATATTTCTGAACTACTGAACTCTGAGTCCTCTGCCTTTATGCATGTAGTAAAGACATTACTATTCAGACAGCTCTAGAGTGTCTAATTAATAATAATCATACCCTACCCAGATCAGATTTCCAAAGTCAAGTGTTTTGGGCACTCACATAAAGAGAAGGTATATGCATGAGTAGACTCTCAGTCTATTTTCAAGTTGTTTTAATATTGATTTTTTTCCTTGCAGACTGTCATTAGTCTGGTTATGCTACATGGAGACAAGAACACACTAAGGAATCTGGGGACTTGGGTGCGTGGGGAGGACATGCAGTCACTCAAGGAAAATGCATTAGTGCTAGGTCTGCATGAGACACCACAGTTAGCACCAGAGATACAAAGATAAAAACAGTTCCTGTACCCAAGGAGGTGACAGCTCAGGATAGGAGGAAAAAATGGAAACAAATATGATAAAATGCATTGCCATTTGGTAGGAGGAGGTAGAAGATCAACCTGGCAGCATGGTGGCAGGGTCAGGGGTTGGCCAGATGAGCACAGGGAGGAGTGACCGTGAGCTGTCTTAAAAGATGTGCACAATTTGACGGTGGCCTTGGAGAAAGGGAAGAATCTGAAAGAGAGAAAGCAGCAGGTGCAAGGTCATGGAACTAGGGGCAGATGGGTGTGGGGAACAAGAAGCGAGGCCTGCGCAGAATATGCACATGGGGAGAGAGCAAACCCAGAGTCAGCAGCCAGTGCAAGGATATGCCAAGGATGTAGGGTTTTATCTTACAACCATCACCGTCATTATAATAACTTACATTGAGTTTTAGTCTGTGCCAGGCATATGAGCACTTTCATGTGAATTGTCTTATTTAATCCTTATAACAACTCTGTGAAGTAAGTATTGTGAATACCCTCATTTCACAGATAACACTGGGCCAGAGAGGTTAAGACCTTGACCAAGGTCAACAACTAATAAGAATGAACACAAAAATCAAACCCTGGTTGTCGTCGTCTTGACCATTGGTTTGTGTGCTCACTTAATGGATTGGTGACATTTTTCTGAGGAGGACTGACATATCCAATTTTATTATATAGAGGTCATTCTGGAGGTCATGTGGAAGATTAAAGCAGAAGGCAGATGATGGTGGAAATGGAAAAAGTATCCAAGCAGGCGATGACTTAACTGTGAAATTCAAGAAACTATGTAGAAAACCTTGCAGGCTTGGGATAGCCTGACCTAAAGGACCTGATATATTTGACACATGGAGGGAACTTCTTTTTACTCCCTCCTGATCTACACAACAAAGTTATTTTCAGTGTTAACCATGTGATCGAGCAAATGATAAAGCCAGAAAAGAACACAAATAGTAGGCATTTTTTTTTGTTGAAGACTTACATATAATGCGTGTATGAAAAATAAAAAAAAAAGATGAGAAATCTCTTTTGCACGAAAAAAGCTAAAACAATAGCAAATTGAGACTTAAATGACATAATGTATCGTAGGAAAAGGGGGAAAATATTCCTACATATTGGTGCAAAGCAATACTGAACAATAGCAAAGACCACCGAGGGTTTCCCAGAAGCCTGTAAACCTGTGAGGGAGAAGGACCTTGAAACAAATTGGCCTCAGGTGGCAATGGGAGTGCCAGATCAGTTGTTTGGGGGCCCAGAGCTGAAGGACGAATCAAGAGCTCACCAGCTCTCCTAGGACAGGCCCCTGGGGTGGCATTCTAGGAAGACAGAATAGCGTGGGTAAAAGCTTGGAGGAGTGAGGAAGACTGGAGGAACCAACCCCCAAGCCCTTGGTCTAGCAGCCCCAGGGGTCATGAGTGACAGCCATGGACAGTAGAGGAGCTGGCGCTACTAGAAAGAAAGAATGGGACCAAATCAAAAAAATGTCTGTACACTACAGTGAATTACAGAGGAGAACAGGTGACAGTGTGGGAGGTAGACTGGGAAGGACGGTGACAGGAGAGACTGAGAGGCCCAGGAAGACATATGGGACCTGAATGCAGACAGCAGCAGTTTAGGGATGGGAGCAGAGTGCAGGGTGACAGGCATTTGAGTGCAGGCTTCCTGCCGAGCACCAGGTCCTGAACCTCAGCTTTTCCCTAGAGTTGCTTTTGAAATGTGCCCCAAGAGCCCAGCAAATATGCCTCCTATGTGGCAGATGCTGTAACTGACACCCACAGTGTCCCACATAACCTGCTGGGACAAAGCCTGGGCTCTTTAAACAGCACTCTGCAAAGGCCTTTTAGGAAGGGTGGCCATAACTCTGGCTGTGCTGTGCTGGGCTTCAGCCAGACTGGCTGGGAAATGTATCAGGAGAACTCCCTTTCACTCTTGAAAGTCAGATTTTGATGGAAAATTAAACTCCTCTGGAATGGACCCTTGAGGGTTCCTAGTTCTGTCTATGGAATCTGGAGGGCAAAAAGGATGGGAAGAAATTTTGGACTAATTTTGGTCACAACCAACCCATCCCCTCCATGACCCATTCTGGGGGGCGGGGGGGAATACCCTTAATGCCTCCAGAGGAATGACCCGGGATTGGGGCTGGGAGTGTAGCTCAGTGGTAGAGCACCTGCCCATGGAGAGACCCTGGGTTCCATCTCCAATACCTCCCTCCCCTCACAAGGATAACAGGGATGCAACTTTGAGGCATAGTAGAAAGAGCACTGGAATGAGACTCCTGAAGAAAACTAGATCTGCCCCAAACAAGCTGTGCAGCCTCAGGCAAGTCTTCCACTTCTCCGAACCTCAGGGTCCCCCTTAGCTATGAAGCTAGAGGATGCAGCCAAGTGGTTCCTGAGAGCCCCTCCCATTCCAAGCGACTTCCAAAGAGCCCATTTTCCAGAAGCCAACCATACCTGGCAGCTCCAGGGACTCCCACCTTCCCCACATCACCTCCAGGCACAGCCCCGCCCAGCTCTGGCCGACTACAGGGATTATTCCAATTTCCCCTTTGCCCGGGGCCTTTAAACACCAAACCTCCCCAAACCCCTGCGTGGTTAGGACAGCCGCGAAGCACTGGCAGAACAGGGCTGTCCCGCCTCATGCACCCTATTATCCCTCCCGAGGCGGCCTGGGAACTTGGTCCAGCCCATTTCAGCTGTCCCCGAGCTTGAGAATCGGAGGCTTCCGGAGCAAAGGCTCTAGGTCTGTCTGATTCATTTTATTACTTTTTTTTCCTTTTTACCTGGACTCCCTCTTCCCATCCCTTCCTGGGCGCGGGCACGCGTCTCTGGTCCTCGGCGGGCTGGGACGCGCTGCAGCCCATGCTGCCCGCGCTCCGCCGCCCCTCGCCGCCCCTCGCCCGCGTCCTGCAGCGCTCCCGCCGCGCCACCTCCCGCCTTCAAGCTCGGGCGGGAGGCACTCGGTGTCTGGGCAGTTGCCGGGAACTATTGCCACAATAAACAGCGTCAGGAGGACCTGGGGCTGGGCTGCTATGGGACGTCTGTAACGGAAAACTCCAGATTGGAGGCGTCTAAATTCCAAGTAGGATGTAAATCGCAGCTCCCTCCAGGGTCCGGGAAAGGCAGGGTCCGCTGCCTGGCCGAGTTTACCAGGTACTGGAGTCTCAGCATCCTGCGAGGACCTTTTATTGATTTTCTTTATAAAGCACCGTGGGACACGCCCACCCCGTGCCTGGTCCACACTCAGCTGCTTTGCGACGCTGTGGGGGTGGTGTAGAAGGCGATTGTGTGGAAGGTGACGCAGATGGCCAGTCGGTGCAGACCCCTCCTTTGTGCAGATGGCCAGGACAGCCCCAGAAGGCAGTGTCTTAATGTGACCTCACAGAGGGGTGTTCACACAAACAGAAAGCCACACACTGAAGGAAACCAGACGTTGGGACCTTAAACAGTTCATCAGATTCCACAAGGGTCATGCAAGTCATTTTAATGGGAGGTGCATTTTATGAGCTGTAAGGAAAGAGCACCGGTGTGCATATCTGACAGAGAACCAAGAGAGGTCTGCTAGGATGACTGCTCCAAGGAGCAGCAAGTTTGTCTTTCCTGACTTTTTTCTTTTTATCCTACTTAATTTAAAAAAAATATTATTAGAGATGATTAAAAAGGAACTGAAGGGGATCTTAGTGATCTCCCAACCTTTCGTTTTGCAAATTTAAGCCAGAGAAGCTGGGTAACTTTCTAGAGTCCGGGAGGCAGCCATTTGTGGTTGAACCAGGTGGCCTGACTCAGTCCTTCCCTGGGTCCAAACAACAGGAAAATACAACTAAGGATTCTTGGAAGAGTAAAAATCCTGGATTCTCCCAAGGAAACTAGTGGTCAGTTCTGTCCTAAGGAACTAACCTAGCACTTAGACTCATTCCCTTCTCCCTCCCCCTGTTCTAATGATGCTGCCTGTCAATTTCCTTTTATTAAAATCCAGGAACAGGAAATGAAACTCTTGTCAAAGTACTGCAATTATGGAGCCACAGACATTGAAAGTGTGTGAATGAAGATATGAACCGAGGCTAAAATGGTGTTTGGGGAACATCTCTGACAGTATTGCCTCGTGGGTGCAATAACTCACATTAGATGCCCCAACTGGAAACTGGAAATTTCTTAGTTAGATAAACTCAGTGCAAAGGACACTTATAAAAATGTTCTTGGAGAAGTTTAATAGGTATTTGTAGAATTGTAAGAGTGAAATACTGCACAATTGTTTTTCTTTTAAGCTGTCTGTGAACAAGGGGTGGTACTAAAATGTGATTTACAGGTGTCTTTTGGAGCATCCTAGGACTACAACCCAAACTTGTGAGAATATCTTTTTCTAAGGGTGTGGTAGAGCCATCTAGTTCTCTCTCACAAGAGCCAATTATCAGGAATATTTGGACCCAAGTGTTAAACACAGCCATTATTTAAATTAAATTCTGTAAAGTTATAATTAAATGAATCATATTGAAAGCAAAGATAATAAATATAACAATACCCTGCACAGCAAGAGTGTACGTTGACCATCTATGAATATTAAATCACTATGTCAAAAGACAAAGGAAAAACAAAGATGGAAGGAAGGAGAAAGAAGTGAGGAGGAAATAAGATTAAGTCTGTTATAGCTGGGTGCAGAGGAAAAGAAAACTGGCCTCTTATGATCGAGGTGTTTTGAGTCTGGGGGCACCTCTACACAGAAAGTTGCAACTAGAAGCCTAGATGCTCTGTCACCTTCTGTTCCCTCTTCCCTGGTAGAGAAGGGATCTCTGTAAGTCAGGGCAAAGGAGAAAAGGAAAACCTTACTTGCCATTGCCTAAGCTCTGGGGACAATTTCCCCCTTTCCTTCTACTCTGGTGGGAAGGTAACCATGTAGGAAGGAAAGTCAACTGGACATGGAGACCTGTCCCTGAACTCTCAGTGCCTCCATATGTCAGGGCAGGGTCAGTCAGATGCGGACCAGGGATTTCAAATTCCACACGAAACATTTTCAACGTTCATTCGGACTCAACTTTTCTAAGAAGTGGAAATGTACACAGAGAACTCAATTCTGATTCCAATCTCAATTCACTGAGTTTATAGCCTTCTTCTTGTGAATAGAAAAATTGTGTGCTGATTCTCATTCCTAAAGAGTCCCAACTGTCCAGTGATTACAGTCTTAGCTGACATCTTGAGTGCTTGCTAAGATGTCAACGGGGGAAGCTGTTGGCCAGGTCGGCATTTCTATGTTATCAGTCCTTTCTTGGTTTAAAGCAAGGGTTAGGAAACAATGACCCATGGCTGAATTGGGCCCACTGTCTGTTTTTGTATGATACCTGGCCTAAGAATGGATTTTATGTTTTCAAATGATTGAAAAAAAAATCAAATGGAAAATAATATTTAGTGGTTTGTAAAAAAGTACATGAAATTCAAATCTCAGTGTTTATATAGAAAGTGTTATTGGAACACTGACCCTCTGAGTTACTTACGGTTGCTTTTGTGTTACCATGGGCAGAGTTCAGTAGTTGTGACATGGCCTGCAAAACTTGAAATATTTATTGTCTAGCCTTTTCTGAAGAATATTTGCTGATCCTTTGTTTTAAATGATAAATTGGGTCCTAACTACATGGGACCCAAATGACTTGAAAGAGTTGTGGAACTTCCAGATAGGGTGGGAGAAGAACATATCCCAGGGAACAGCAGCCACAATGGGGACGAGGAAGGGGGTAGCTCATGAAGTAGCAGAACTCTCAGGCCTGTAAGACATTTTAAGTGGCTTCATTTGGCTCATCAAACCCTCCAAGGCCTCACTGGAGCACCCTGTTCAACAGGATACTGTGGAGCGTGAACAAAAAACCTCACTGTGTGTTCATCTGTTTTGCATCAGAGACATCTATGTACCTGGGGCATGGTAGATTCTGCAAAAAGAAAAGAAAGCACCAGATTGTAAGAAGTGGGTGGCATTTCGAGCATCATCTTTAATTCAAAAGACCTAATTTTAAAGTCCCACGTAGTTCCTGGTTCTTCATGGCCCTTTGTCAGACATTTCAACCCAATTATTGGATTTTTGGAGAACAGCCTCCCCCCCCCCACCAATCGTATGTATATACATTGTTTTGCTCAGATCTGAAGTTTCTATCTCAGCAATCCAATGTACTATGCGCATTGAGAAAGTTCACTAATCCGTCTATGAAGAGTTGTGTGGCAAAAGAAACTCCTACTGCTACAGAAAAGCTGAACCAGAATATTGTCATTAAAATACACACACACTATCAACTCATTTGCATATTAAGATTTTTGGAAAGTATGTGCCAACACCCACATTGAAACTGGCAATGACTTAGTGGAGCTACCCCAAACTGCTGAGTGCAACTGTATTTGGGTATCTCTTTAAGGGACTTAATATGACAGATTCTTGTAGAGAGCAACCAGAAATAAATAAGTAGGCCCGCAAACAGGGGAACAATTGTTTGCTCAACCTTGGCATTAGGCCAACAATCTTGATGTTTGCTCATTCAATGCAAACTGGGTAAATACAGAGAGAAAACCCCAGTCTCTAGGGTAATCACTCAGAGAAAGGCAGCTTAACAGTAAATTTAGCTGCAATAAAATCCCTTGGAATTATAAGACTTGCACTGACACTGCATTTAGATATTATAGAGGTCTAATCGTGTGCTGGGGGCTTTAATGGAGATGTGTAAAGAGAGAAGTGATCCTTCCTGAATGGCGTTTGGAAAGGCAAGTTTGCTTTTTAGAAAACTGTAACAACTCTTAAGGTTACACATGGCAATTTTCACACGCTGATATTCTCACAATTAAAGAAAAGTAATATTTAAACTATTTTCACTGCTTCCAATTTTGGCAGTACGTGGGCACAAAGCACGAAGACTTTTTGAATTAGTGGTGTGATTTTTCCGTGCTGGCCTTGAACATATTGTTTGACGCTCCAGGGGAGTTTGGCTGCTTGAAGAACTGAAAAAATGAGGGGAAGAACAAAGTCCTCTAAGAGACTTCAATTTTTTCTCTGCTGGAATGTGGTGGAGAGAATGCTGCGCCAGCTGGCATGATTCTGATTCCAGCCCTGCTCTGGGCCTGGGGACCAGCTGCAAGGAAGTCATTTAATCTCTGTGGGCTGGCCCCTACCTCTTTAGGTGAGGGGCTGGACAAGGAGAGGCTGGACATTTCACAGCTCCTGGAGATCTGGTTCTCAAAGTGAGATCTGGTTCTCAAAGTTATGGGATACTCTCCGCTGCTGTCATAAAGGCATAGTCCACAGATGCGTAGAATCAGAATCTTCAGGATGTACATTCCAGTTTTTTTTTTTTTTTTTTTTTTTTGGTACTGGGGATTGAACTCAGGGGCACTCAACCACTGAGCCAAATCCCCAGCCATATTTTGTATTTTATTTAGAGACAGGGTCTCATTGAATTGCTTAGCACCTCACTTTTACTGAGGCTGGCTTTGAACTTGAGATCCTCCTGCCTCAGTTTCCCAATCCACTGGGATTTCAGATGTGTGCCACTGTACCTGGTCAGGATGTATCCTCCAGAATCTGCGTTTTTCTTTTTCCCTTTGTTTGTGGTCTGGGGATGTTGCATGCTTGGCAAAGGCTCTACTACTGAGCTATGCACCCCCTAACCCTGGAATCTGTATTTTTTTAATCTCAGGTTATTTGAGTGCAAAGTGTGCTTGACACATTCATTACAGAGAGCAGAGAAGAACTGGGCCTTTAGAGAGAGATGGACTGGTTTCGCCTTTGACTTTGGAAAGTTAATTCACTTTTTTGGGGTCTCAATTTATTCTTCTTAAAAATAGGGCATAGCAATATCACTTACCTCCTAGAGTTATTGGAGAAATTAAATTTGGAAAAATAAAAAAGACCTGAATGGATCTTCCCACATAGTAAATATCCACTATATGGCAGTTGAGATTATTTAGACTTTAGGGCTGATATATTTTTTTATTGTAGGTGGGTCAAATTTGATAGAATGCTTACAAATCTATCAAATTAGCCTTTTGTAAGTCAACTAAGCTTTTTTTTTTTTTTTAAGAAGAGGATTTAGTTTTATTTTAAACTCATGAGGTTGATTATATCTCAATTTTATACCAACATAGGTCAAATGTCCCCGAGTCAAAATGTATTAGGCTAAAGCCTTTATGAAGATCTGCTGCCCCCGACCCGTGTGGGCAGCTGAGCTTAAGTTCGCTCCTTAGAATTTCCAGGGACACCAAATAAAACACAGACACACAAAACAAGCTTCAGGACGGCTTCTCCGCTTTCGGCCTCAGGCTCCCCAAATGGGAGAGCAAGAGAAAGTCACAGAGGCTGGGAGAGGGAGCAAGCACGTTCAGAATTGGATTTTACTGGGGGGACCCTTATGCTTAGAAAGTTCCATCCAAAAAAGGCCAGAAGGGGCAGAGATACAAGGGACAGGAGTGTAATTCAACCAAGGGGCGTGGCCTACATCTAAAGACAAACCCTCAGCTTCCTGAACCTGGACTACAGAGCACTAGGAAATGGAAAGGTAGTGAATGGTCAAAGCCTCTCTCTTCAGGATGGAAGGCGTGAGTCATTCAGAGTGGCTCCCCACAAAGATCAAAAACACGCCATCCCTTTGCGTCACAAGCCCCTGATGGGACTCAAGCCAGCCCTCCTCTCCTCTGGAGCACCCTCCTGTCCTGAGGCCCTGCTGCTCCTGCCAAGCCTTCCCCCCTCCATCTTCTCTTTCATTGACTCTGCCATCTTGGCAGACAGAGTGAGCTGCCTGTTCTCTGTTCTTCAAAATCAGCTGCAGTAAGGCCTGAGAGTCAAAATCCCTTGGAGGAAAATTCTCCAAGGAGAATCTAACAGGGAGGCTGCAGTGCATCTTTCTGTGAGGTCTGGGGTGCAGGAGTGGATGGGGTGGGAGAGAGGGAGGGAGAGAGAGACAGAGACACAAGGTACCATGGACTAAGATAGGAGAGAGGGAGGGAAAGGGACGGGGAGAGATGAGAATCAAAGATGGAGAGAGAAAGAGTAAGGGAGATAGATGAATAATATATGATTGATTGATAAAAAGGCAGATGATAGATGATTGATTGATAAAAAGGCAGAAATGGATTGTTTATGAAGGGAAAGCCTTGGGTTATCTTTCTCAGTTATGAATACATGGGGATGACTAGACCAACTTCTACTGGAAAAGAAGAATTCAGTGTCTCAGCCTCTCTGTGCCTGAATTGGATTTACACACACCAGGTGGCTACAGTGTCACTGCTTGCAGAAATGGCTCTGCTACATTTAATTCCTCAAACATTTATTGGGCACCTACTCATTTTTGCCCACATTAACTTCAGGCTCACCTTTTGGCTGTGTGTCAGTTGGCAGAATGCTCTTAATGACAATCATTAAGGGAGTGGGAGGGGCTAGGCAGACACTGAGGGACCAAGAATAAGAAGACATTCATTCTTTATTTAAAAAAAAAAAAAAAGTAGGTGCTAACTTGGAAGTGGAATTTGAAAATGCAAAACTCCAGCTCGGTTTTGTAAATGGCCCCAAGTGTCTGCCCATGGTTAGTGATTACCAGTGGTTAGGAACATTGTGTCCACACTTTCAGGTGCTAATATTGAATAACTGCGTGGATCAAAAAAGCTGCTCTACAGACTGAGGGTATGGCGGGTCCCAAGGCCCTTAAGTCTACCTCGCCTGAGTGGATGTTAACAGAACTTCCTGGCACTCAGCATGTGATAACTCTGCATTGCATCACAAAAAGCCTCTCCATTTTCTTTCTAAATGCGTTTTGGTAGTGACCAGATGCTGCTCTGACATCTATGCACTCCAGCGAGTGCTACAGCTGGGAACAGTCCTCTCCCTTAGCAGGTTTTGTAGCTAACAGCACCCTTGGTACTTTTCAGCACAGAGTCCCTAAAGACTTAAAAGGAGCAATTGAAGAAATATCCATACTAGGCAGGCCTGGAACTTTCCTGCTGAGTTTATTCTTGTTCCCTTCTAGAGTTAATCCCGCCAGACTAGTAATTAGACTGAATATTTACCAAATAAGTGCTCCAAGGGCACATGTGACAGTTATTCACAGTGATATTAACAAAGATATTCACCTGGCAGGAAGAATCCTAATATGAAAGGACTCTGCTCACTGTTATAAGATTGTACTTTCCATTGTTCAGAGCAGGTGTGCTGGAGATCACCTGAGGCTACAAGAGGTAAACTTCCAGCTTGTTATTTCCTTATGCTTTTAGTGTGGGATGAATTAAATTCAGCGACAAATTTAAAATTCTTTCACTTTCCACAGGACTCTGTGCTGAAAAGTACCAAGGGTGCTGTTAGCTACAAATCCAGGGAAAAGGTTAAGAAATACTTCTAGCAATTTACCAAGCAAGGTAAATTGATAATGTCTGACATGTAGTAAGAGGAAAAAAAAAATCTCACCTATCCCCTTTTCTCAATCTGTTTTATAAAAGAAACAGAGGGTGACACAGAAAAACCATCTCAATTGTATTATTATCAAACATCTAGACAGCCGCAGGAAATTCAGCAAAATAATGCTTCCCCCTGGGCCCTTTCTCCTACTGCAAACTGGTCCAGCTAGACGTCTGCTTCTAGTCCAGGTGGAGAAACAGGCATCAGATTCACCCTTCCCCTGAAAACAATTAACAAACACATTGGGCATCTGGCTGGGGAGGACAGTGATCCCTGAGAGAAGGAAAGCAACTTGGTGGGCTGTGTGATCAGGATGCCTTGCAGAACCCTATGGGTGGCCTGAATTGAGGAGGAGGAGTTGAGCATCCAGGGAGGAAAAAGGTGGCCAGAATTTGGAGGGTAAAGTAACTCAGAGGTGACAGGATTCTGGAGAGCTGCATTCAGCAGAAGACTGGTCAATACTTTCACCTACAGAAAGTTTACCAAGCTGGAGAAGAAGCCACCAGGAGGACTAGAGGAAAGGAGTCAGCCCACAGTGACTGTTTCACCAACCAAAGCAGGAAGTCCTTGAACTCAGTGGTAGGGAGTTACTCCGTGCAAAGTGTCCCTATGGTCCCACCTAATACACTGTAAAAGCAAGACCTGACACTCTGTCCAAGTAAAAGAGCTGCATCCAAAAACAGCACTCAGGAATATTTACAGGAACACAAAACTATCTGGCACCAAGCAAGATAAATTCATAATGTCTGACATGTAGTAAGAAACTTACCAGGCACGCAAAGAGGCAGGAAACTATGACCCACGATTAGGAGAAGAGAGGACCAATCAAAACCAAACTAGATGTTAGACACAGATGTTAAGATCAGCAGACGAGGGCATTAAAACTTATTATTATTATACTCCTTGAGCTAGAGCAAAAAATGGGCATGTTAACTAGAGACATAAAAGGTATTAAAAAGTCCCAAACTGAATTTTTAGAGATGAAAACTGCAATGTGTGAGATTTTATTTTTTTAAAAAGGGCATTGAATGGGATTAATCACCAATTAGACATTTTACATACATGCTCGCGCGCGCACGCACGCACGCACACACACACACACACACACACACACACAGAGAGGAACAGTGAACTGCAAGTTAACAGTGAATGTATAAACTATGACACTATAATAGAAACCACCCCAAAAGAAAAACAGAGGAAAAGAAGCCAAAAATGGACATAGGATCACAGAACTGAGGGACCACTTCACGCAACCTAATATACACACCAGTGGAGCCCCCCAAAAAGAAGAGAGAAGGAGACAGGGATAGGGAAAATATTAAAAATATTTTAATAATATTAAAAATTCCAAATTTGAGGAAAACGCTGAGTTCACAGATTCAAGATACTCAAGGGACCTCCTGCCACAAGAAACACAAGAAACAACAATGCCAAGGAACATCTTCATTAAATTTTCTCAAAACTAAATGATAAGGAGAGATATCCTAGAGGGAGACAGAGAAAGAAACCATGCCAATATACTAAAAGAAAAATGTGGGAACCTGTGGGCTTTTATACCCTGTGAAAATATCTATCAGAACCAAGGGATGTCTTCCAGACATACAGAAGCTGAAAGAATTTGTCACCTGCCGTCCTGTCCCATACATAGGAAACGCAAAAGGAAATCCTTCAGGTAGCAGGGAAATGAAACAAGGTAGAAATATGGACTTGCACAGGGTTGGAGGAACAGGAGGCGCACTGACCACATGTGCAAGTATGAGTTTTTCTTACTACTTACATATATTGAAAGATAATTAATTGTTAAAACCAACATAATAACAATTGCCTGGGAGGTTTATGACATGTGAATGTATAAATTATGACAGAAAATCATACCCTGAGGCTGGGAGGGGAGAGATGGGAATGTACTAGATGAAATGAAAAGAACAACCACCACACACCAATGACACAATCTCTTGCTAAGTTCCCAAATATCTGGGAACCAAGAAACAAGAATCTCTGTGGCTGGGTTCTTTCCCCAGTTATTTGGGAAATTAAGACACTAGTGAGCGTTGTGTCAGTGTTTTTGGATTTATTTGGATGGAGAACATATTAGTTTTTTAAACCTATGTAACAAATTTCCACCAATGTAGTGGCTTAAATTGACACGTGTATGATCTCACGGTTCCCATGGAGCAGGGGTTCAGGCATGACTTAGCTGGGCCATCAAGGCTTGGCTGGGGTCTCTCGGTCCTCTTCCAAGCTCATGTAGTTATGGGTAGAATTCATTTCCATGGCGGTTTGCTTCCTCAAGGCCAGTGGGAGACAGTCTGCAGCTTCTTTTTTCTTTGACCTCTAGAATCTCCTTTAAAGGTCTTACCTGATTAGGCCAGCCTCACCTGGATGATCTCTTTTTGATTAACTTAAACTCAACCAATGTGGATGCTTCTATTTGAATATACCTTTGTTTTTTTCATATAATATAACCTGCTCGTGATTGAGACATTCCATCAGTCACGAACTCCATCCACATTCAAAGGGACAGGATTATTCAGGGGTGTACACAAAAGGCCAGGATTTTAAGAGTCATGCCATAGAGAGACAGAAAAGAATGAGAGCTAAGAAAGGAAATTATTTGTGAGTTTTTTTGTTATTCATGACCTCTTCTAAGCTACTAAGTATTGTTCCTGATTGCAAACAATGAGCTTTGATCAACTTTGTTATTTTCTCCCCTGAGACCATTGGTAGGGTTTTAAATAGCCATAAGAGTAATCATATTAAGCTAACAGCTACTGTTTCTTGAATGTTGGGTAGGTCCATAACACATTGCAGAGTCCTGTACCTATATTGTATTATCATATTAGATCTTTACAACAAGCACATGAGCTAGATATAATTAAACCCATTTTGTGGATGAATATCTTGGCTCAGAAACCATAAGCAATGTACCTTCCACAGTAGGAAGGAAGACTCAGTGCTGACTCATCCTTAATCCTGTGCTACAGAGGGAAAAAAAATGGAAATGCAGGTACAGGGAAAACTGTTTCCTCTGCTAGCTGGGCTTTCTTTGGGAGCAGATAGTCTTTTAACTGAATCATCTCCATAGGGGATAAAAGCTGACTCTCTGTTGGAAAGAACATGCAGCAAAAAACTTGGCCACATAATTTTCTAGCAATTGGAATTACAGTTACCCACATCCAACTTTCCCTTATTTTATCTTAAAGGCTAGAGTCAATTTGAGCCTTATTGTATAAATGATCAGATTTTGTCTCACGTACAGGTTTCCTATTTAGAAGTGCATGTGCATTTGGGATACGGAAACGTGTACCGGTGGTGACCCTTCTTAAGAGTGCCGAGCAGTTATTACACGTGGCTCCACATGTCTAATTACTGGCGATGCTTCTGTGATTTTATAGATTCAACATTTTTGCTGCCTGAAAAAATCTAAGCCATAGAAATGCTGGCTTCTATTATTCTGAATTTGCATGGATGTTCTCTGAAACTCAGGTCCCCAACCACTTGTCTTTAGAGGACAGAAAGTTTCATGGCTCTGGCAGGTGCCTGGCTGGACAGTCCTGAGGGGACTCATGGAGATACCTTCAGGGAACCAGAGTTTGATAGTCAGATCATACTCTGTAAGTAAAAGGTGCTGGTGAGGCTGACATGGGAAAGGGCCTCATACTTTTTTTTGTCCCTGGCTTCACTTGAAAATACATTAACACCACAATTTCTTGGGAAAGTCCTTGAACCCCAGCTGTTTTAACAAAGTCATTTCCAACCCGTTCAGGACTAATAATTAGCACAGCCACTAGGGGGCGACAATACCACAGCAATGCTGGAATACTAAAACGCTTGCTTTAATTATTGAGTCCAAATCACCTACAAGAATTATCTGAGGTGAATGGATTTTGTGCTACTAATAGTCTACTATACAATTAAGTACTAATACACTAATTACATTTCCACTGTAAAGTAACAATGGGAACCAGCTTATGCAGCCCGAACGGTGGGGCAGAGTCTGTGGGGAAAATGTTTACTCCCTCTCCTGTCTTCCCGCTTACAGTGCAATCCTAGTCTTAAAAGGGAGTGTGGTGGAAATCACAAGGTGAGGGGTGGTAATGCACAGGATCAGGGAAAGGGGAGGCTTTCAGAAAAGGCAAAGGTGACCCAGAGACATGAATGAGTCCTCCAAATCATTCCCCTAGAAACAGGATAGGAACCTGGAGATCCTGGGTCCCACCTGCTAAGAACACTGCAGGGCCACGTGGCCTCTCACAGAGCAGAGGGGCAGGGTCCCCTCCATGAGCCCTCAACACTGAACATGGGCTTGTTGAGTTCTGACTCTGGTCTAGGCACTGTACTAGGCCCGTCTTAAGGGATGGTGATGGTGACGACGATGATGATAGTAGTAACAAATACATACATCGGCCCCCAGGAAGGCAAGATCTGGTAGGGATACAGACAGTGAGATAATGATCAGATAAACATCTAGTCACAAATAATATTAGATCATATGGAGGAAAGCGCAAATGCTGGAGATCTTGCTATGCTGGAGGGTGTTCAGAATCAGACACGGAACCTGAGGCTGGGGAGAAGAGACAAACAAAAACCACTTGGCAGAATATTTCAGGTTGCTCCTAAGAGACTGTGGACTATTTAGAGAGAGGTGGTATTGCTGGATGTGAGGTGCCCGCTAGGCCATGTAGAGCATTTGAGATTTTTATCCTAAGTGCAATACTAAGTTTTGAATACAGAAGATTGATGAGGATCCAATTACGTTTTGGTAAACTCAATCTGGCTTCCATTTGGGGAAGTATTTAAAGGGAATATGAGGCAAAGTAGGGATGATTCAGAGTTTAACAGTCTTGGAGAATAAACAATGGCTGCTTAGTAGTGAAGATGGAGAGAAGTAACAGATTCCAGGTGTGTTTGGGTGAGAGCAGGCAAGACTTGTGTTGGATGTTGGGAGTCAAGGGAGAGGGTGCCAGGGATGACCCTGCAGATATATGACCTATGGCATCATGGAGGGAGGTGATGCTTACCGAACTGAGGAAGACAGAAAGATGGACAGAAGAGCCAGGGTTCAGTTTTAGACAGGACGATTGTGGATGCCAGGAAACATCTGAGAGGGCATAGGGCAAAGCTCAGGGGCAGAGATAGGCTGGACATTCCATGTCAGGGACATCAGCGTGGAGGCTGGAGCACAGATGCTGCTGCTTTGGAAACAGTGTAGATAAAGGAAGATGAAGGGGCAGGGTCTCCTCCACGGCCCTCAACACTTAACTTGGGATTATTAAGCTCTGACCCTGGTCTGGGCACTGTGTAGGCCCCTGTCTTATGGGAAGATGACGATGATGACGATGAACTAGTTCCAGGAGGATACAGACACTGAGAGGTCAGGCGGAAAATGGACACATGCAGAGGTGGTTGTGAAGGAGCTTTCAGACATGAAAAAACAAGACATGTGGTGTCATGGGAAGCCAGGACAGAGGGAAATAGTCAGCTGTGTCAAAGTTACCGAGGGTCCGTGCCGGACAGGGCCTGGAAAGGAGAATTAGGTTCTGCAACATGGCGGCCATTGACTACCTTCCTGAGGACGACTGTCAGCTGAGTAGAGGAAGCAGGAGCCAGGTTAGAGGGGCAGAAGGGGAAGTGCACACAGGGCACTCAGAAGTAACTCCTAGGGCGTGAGGGTGAAACCGAGTCACTTCTAGAACATGGAAGAATATTTTTATAATTTTAGAGTGGTAAAAATCTTTTTAATATGCAATAAGGGCAAACTGTAAAAGAGAAGACTGATAAATCTTTAAATACATATATATATATATATATATATATATATGTATTTAGTTGTTGATGGACATTTTATTAATTTATATGCGGTGCTAAGAATCAAACTCAGTGCCTCATGCGTGTTGTGAGGCAAGTGCTCCACCAGGAGACATAACCCCAACCCCAAGAAGACTGATAAATTTGACCTCTTTAATATTAACTTAATATTAATAACTTTTGTTTTATAAAGAAAGTTTAAAAATGCAGGATGTGCATACTAGTAATCCTCTTAATTCACATGTAAGAATGGTAGAAGAAATCTTTCCTATCTGCCCAAAGATGTGCATAGGAATGTTCATAGTAACATTGATTACAATAAAAAAAAATACCTGGAAACAGCTCAGATGACCAATCTCCAGAGAATGGATATATAACACTGTGGTATGTTATTGAACTGAATGTTATACCACATGTAAGAAAAGTGAAGTACACAGCTGTCTCTTACACCATAATATTGAACAAAAAATTCAATGTGCAGAAGATTACACACTGCATGTCTGGTGACATAACATTCAAGAATATTATTTAGAAATATGAGTATAAATATCTAATGAAAAAGCGAAAAAAAATTGTCAGCAGACTTGGACATAAGGGTTAGGGAGAAGTATGTTCCCTATTAGCACCATTAAGTACTATTTGGATTTTTAAAACTTTGTATGTGCATCTTTTTTTATTTCTTTAAATGTGGAAATAAATTTGGATGCAGGTGACACAAGGACCAGCTCTGAGCAACTTTGATTCTAAATGCAAATATAGAGAGAGTCGTTAGCTGATAAGACATATAGGGTCAAGGGGGATTGTGTGTTTTCCAACTAGTTTTTTTTCTTTTTTGAGATGGAGTCTCACCGTGCTTTCAGGCTGCACTTGAGTCCCTGGGCTAAGTGACCCTCCTTCCTTGGCCTCCAGGGTGCTGGGAGTCTAGGCACACACCTCTGTACCAAGTTAACTGCTTCATCTTCAATGGAAGATTCTAAAAGAAAATTAATCCCATTGGGAAGAGTCTATTGGAGAAGGGGAAGGATGCAGAAGATAAGAAGATGACCCAGGTGGTTCCTGAGAAAGCAAGACAGAGTGGAGGCCAGGACCTGACCTGAGAGGACCGACACTTGGCATGTGGAAACAGGAAGGACGAAGGAGACTGAATCAGTCAGGCCCTCTAGAGGAGCAAAAGCAGCAGAAAGCGTACAATTAAGAGGGCGTGTTGAGAGTTTACACAGTGGGAGTCCGGATGGCCTGACAGTGGCCCTCTGTAGGCTGGAGAGACAGAGGAACCAGTAGCTGCTCAGTCCAGGAAGGTGGCCCTGGTTTGAGGCTAAAGGTCACTCAAGAGGATTGCTGGTGCAAGTCTGATGTCTGCAGATGACAGAAGCCCAAACGGAACAAAATAAAACAAAAAACAACAAACCACATCTGCTCAAGAAGAATGAAGCTTGGCAGCTGTGAGCTTCTCCTTCTGGCACTTTCATTCCCCACAAGTCCCAGCCCTTTGGATGGTGCTCCTGCAGTCAAGGTGGGGCTACCCTCTTAGTGTGTTGGTCCACATGCCAGTTGTCTCTGGAAACACCCTCACAGAGACACCCAGCTGTGTGCTTGACCAGTTTCCTAGATGGCTCTCAATCCAGCCACATCGACAATCAAGACAGGGACAGACGCAGATGCAGGTGGGTGGTGGGGATCATGTAGACGGATACCAGGACGCTCCTATCTCATGGCCTCAGTTTCTTTTCTATGGGTAAGACAACTAACTTCATTTGCTCCAGAGGGTGATAGGGCAGAGGGAGTCTGAGCCGTGAGAGTCAGAACTGTTTAGAGCAGATTCAGGTGCTTCTCAACCACTGATGGCGCTGCCTCGCGGGAACCCATCGTAAGCTGAAAATATCATAAGTGGAAATACAATTAGTCACCTGCCTCAGGAGCATTCTAGCTCAGCAATCCAGTTCACTGCAGAGAGGTGCCTGTTCATCCTCATGATTGAGTGACTGCTGGGGGGCACTGCCCATGCCCAGCATAGCAAGAGCATCTTCCCATATATCAGTAGCCCAGGAAAAGCCCCACATTCAGAAGATGAAGTGCAGTATCTACTGACTGTGTATCACTCTTGCACCATTGTAAGTCAGACTATCATTAAGTGGAGCCATCACAATATGGGCCCCCCAAACTCCCCCCACTGAGATACATAGCGATGTGCCAATAGAAACCAAGCCGTTGGATACAGTGGCGCATGCCTATAAACCCAGCAACTCCAGAAGCTGAGGCAGGAGGATCTCAAGTTCAAAGTCAGTCTCAGCAACATAGCAAGGCCCTAAGCAACTTAATGAGTTCCTGTCTTAAAAAGGGTTGGGGATGTGGCTCAGTGGTTAAGAGCCCCTGGGTTCAATCCACAGCACCAAAAAAAAAAAAAAAAAAAAAAAGAAAGAAAGAAAGAAAGAAACTTCAATCCATCGGCATGATACAACTTCAACTTCTGGAGGGTAAATTTTATACAATAATAATAAAGTTAAAACATTTTACTTAAAAATTATGAACACATAAAATAGATTCAAAATACAAAGTTCAACTTTATTTTTACAATTAATCAGAGTATTTTATTTTAATTTATTTTTTGGTACCGGGGATTGAACTCAGGGATACTCGATCACTGAGCCACATCGCCCACCCTATTTTGTGTTTTATTTAGAGACAGGGTCTCACTGAATTGCTTAGTGCCTTGCTGTTGCTGAGGCTGGCTTTGAACTCATGATCCTCCTGCCTCAGCCTCCTGAGCTGCAGGGATTACAGGCATGTGCCACTGCACCTGGCTTCAATCAGAGTATTTTAAATGGGATGTTATCTACAAGAGGTGGCTTCAGGGTGCCCCCTGAATTCCTGGGGGGAGGACTTTTTGCTCCTCTTTGCAGAGAGGGGTACCTGTGTGAAAAGTTTGGGAACTAATGACTTAGGCTACAACAGCCTAGGCGTGGAGAGTCACACAGAGCCAAGCAGAGAATAGGAACCATATTTTTGGACTCCAAAGTGTACAGATTTTCTACCTTCCCACATAGCATTGAAGTCTTAAACACTGTTCATTTCTGTGTTAGAATGTTCAACTGTACTCTACATGGTGCATATAATAATGATGCATTTATTTTATCTAACAGACAATTGCGAATGTGGCTCCAGAAATCTGTCTATAAATAGGACTTTATTAAAACCCATGGCAATCTCTGCCTGCCATTTGGCTGGCGGACGACTCCACTATATTAGGCCGTTCCTTGGGTAAAATTCAGAGCTTGTACAAATTGGATGCAACGTTGTGCTAATTTTGGCCTCTGTTTAGAGAACTGCATGTGCATCTATAGCATCCTTTTCCTTTTGACAGATGAGTTAAAGGAGTCACAGAGGTGTTGCTTTCTCGAGATCCTTAAACTCACAAGCAGAAGCTGCCTGCTTCCTATTCTGTCAGAGTAAATGGTGCTACTATTTTTGGTTCGGTGTTCTTTTCCATTTGTGGTTATCATGATCAGAGCGAGAGAGAGAGAGAGAGAGAGAGAGAGAGAGAGAGAGAGGAGAGAGAGAGAGAGATCGTCTTTGTTTCTAAGATACTCTCTGATCTCTTTCAGGCAACTCGGGAGCCAGGCATCCTCACGTGAACTCTCACACAGTAGGTTCCTTGGTGGCTGCAGTGTGGGGGTTGTGCTGCAAAGCCCCATGTAACCAAATGAACGTGAAATGTTACCCCAAACTCTGTGCCAGGAAACACAGGAACTCTGTAGACTTAACCCTTCTTTAATACCTTGTCAAAACCTGTTATCCTCAGTGCTATGCCCTTTGCTAAGAGCCAGAAGGGAATAAATCTCACCCGTAATGAGTCACACTCATTGAAAAAGCATTTAAAGGGTGTTTAACAGGGGAAAAATTATTTTAAGCCTTTAGAAAAAAACCTGAAAATTCCATCTATATGCTAAGAAGGATAATGTAAAATAGAGTCTGATAATAGAGTGGTAATCAGATTAGGGGGAAATTTGCCATTGACAGGAAATCGGAGATTGGGAGCCCGCACCCCTGTTATCCAGGGGTTTGGTTTCATGGGTACAATGGAGATGTACACATTTCTTGTAGTGACTCAGAAGACAGAAAAAAATTGAATCTGGGAGACTGTTAGGGACAGAGCCAGAATTTTCTGTTGTGATTTTTTTTAACTGGAGGGAAGCGACATATAAAGCAGGAGAGACAGGGAAAGTTTCTGGTCCCCTCCAGCCTCCGTCCTCTGCCACTGACCTGTCACCATCTATCCCAAGTGGGAATAAACAGAAAACCATAGCGTGACCGTGACCCCCAGGGGACCACCTTACAAGTGCATGGGTTCCAGGCTTCCCTGTCATTGCCCAGAGCCCCTCTGTCGGCAGTGCTACCCCCCCGCCCCCACGCGGCAGGCTCGGGTCTGCACTAGTCAGCTGGGGCTCTCCTCTCTGAGACTCTCCCTTCTGTTCTGTCCTGGCTCCTTTGGCCTTTCGTCATGGTCTCTGTGTGGCCTGAGTTCATAGATGATTGTGGCCTAGACTGTGAGGTCCTAGAGGGCAGGGGCCGCACCTCTTCCTCTCATCCTCCAGCCTCTGCACTGCATGTACCTGGCAGAGGTTCAGCAATACCCGAGAGAGCATTTCCAAGGTTAATATGTGCCAGTCGGCTCAACAGTGCCTGGAAGACAACTCAGATCTTGCCTCGTGAATGTGCTGAGGACGCACAAAACACGCTCCTGTGATTCTCGTGTGGAAACCTAAGAAAGGAGGAGATTGCCCACTTTGTGCTGGGAGCCCTCCCATCTTGAAGCCACACCATGGTGACCCAGTGCATGGATGTTTCAGCATAGACCTGAGATCCTGGGATCATTTGTTGCCAGGAAATGATATTTCCATGAAACAGAATGGATTGGGATGCTTCAGACACTGCCCTGAATTCTAAACTTTCCAGATTGTTACCCACTTTGGGTTCATTTCCTGTGGCTCCCCCTTCCACCACTCTCCTTCCATCACCATCTTTTGTTCTTCTATCATTCAACCATCTTCAGCCATGGCCTCCGTGTGGCTCTAGAATCATTGGTGGGGATCTAGGTAGCCAAGGTGGCTTCTTTACCCTCCCTGGGGCCATGGCGAGCTGTAATTTGTGGACATCTGCGCAACATCTCTTGCAGCACTTGCGTCTGGGAGAGCTGCATGCTGGGTTTTCCTTGGCTTGGCAGCAACAAGCAGCTGCACAGCATCACAGTGGCACACGGGGTTGTCTTATAGCTGGGAGGTTAAGTATGTGGACTCCGTTTAAGTCGCTTGGTTCAAATCTACTGCTTCCATTCACTAGCGTGACTCCTTGGGCAAGCTCGTTGCTTTAGTTTGGGCAGCTAGGGCAGAGCATCATTGTCTGGGTGGCTTAAACGACAGACAATTATGTCCTCACAGTTCTGGAGGCTGTGAGTCCACGATCCAATGCCAGTTGATTCAGTACTTGTTGAGTTCCTCTTTCCGCCTTGTAGGATAGCTGTATCCTTGTGTGCTGAAGAGAAAGAGAGAGGGGTGCGGGGAGGGAGAGAAAGACTGACTTTCATGTCTCTTCTTATCAAGACACAAATCTCATTCTTAAGGGTCTTCACCTTATGACTCAGTTACTTCCAATGGCCCCAATTCCGAATATCATCACACTACTGAGGGTCACAACCTCCAAACTTCCACATATGAATTCTGGGGACACACACATTCTGTCTATAGCATTACCTTCCTCTGCTTCAGTTTCTTTATCAGTAAGTGGGGTGATAGTGATCACGCTTAGCATGCATAGAATGGTTTTAAGAGGAGGAAGGGGATTTAATATGTCTTTAAAGCTCTTGAAATAGTCCCTGGTCCATAGTAAGCACTGTATAACTCCTTGCTCCTGTTGAAGCTTTGAAGTTTGCTAAAGAATGAGAACTCTACAAAAGGGGTGGGGTGGTCTATGTAAGTTCTGGCTAGCAAAAGCCATAGAAACCTCACCCGGAAGACACTCAGTATTCTGCCCTGAGCAAGTCTGGTTTGCATTAAAGGAGTCGGTTGCTCAGGCCCAGAGGCCTCACGCCCCATTTTTCCTGTCCTTTCTATTTGAGGGTGGGATGAGGCTCTTCCTTCAGATGTCTCTGTATCCCAGCACCCTCATCTCAAAGATCTTGGTTATTATCTCCAGCTAGTTAATGCTAAGCTATGAGACATGGCAACGTGACCTCCCTTTTTTCAAATGGGAAAATCTGAAGCCCTAAATATACATATAAATAATATGGGCTTATTCGTACACTTGGGCCTTCATTTATTTAAATCCTTTTAGGGTTGGGCTTTCCTGTAGAATCCCCATGAATGATGGCACTCCTCTTTCTAGGACCTAGAACACATCCATCGATGTATTCCATACTTTTTTGTACCATTTCATGGCTATTAGTTATATTACAGTAAAGATAGTGAAAACTTACTAGAGACTATATATTGCACATTTATTTTCATCCCTCATTTGTAACACTGGATGCTGAACTCCTAGAAACAGATACTCAGGAAGGTCAGAGTTGAAAGAAGATTCTGTGTCCAGGATAAGGGGCAGGCCCTCATGCTGGCAGTTAGGGGGCTTTTCCTAGCAAGCTCTATCCACTAAACTTATGCAGCTTCCACAGCTCTGGCCCCTGGTAATTGGGGTGAGAAACAGAGTTCTGTGTCCTGCTGAACAGGATAGACACAGGGTCTGGCCTTGGATGAGTCCTGGGCCTGGTAGTTATTATGGGTCTGTGGCAAATTAAAGCTTGTGCTTTCCTCCCTAGAGTTCTGGGCTAAAGAATGCTTCATTGTTGAGCTCACCCTGACTCAATAGAAGTTAAGCTAAAACTTCAGGAAAGTTTCATTCTTACTTTCCAAAATTTTATGGTATCAAGCTGAGGAGCACTTGATGACTTTGAATAGGACCTCACAATGAGCAGCGAGGATTGTGTTTTATTCCTAACTTCTGATTAGTCCAGCAGCATGCACCACTACCTACCTACTCACGCCCACCAATGACTCATAAATGTCTTGTTCTCGTGGAATGTATGCTACCTACTTGATTATGGTGACTCT
Source organism: Urocitellus parryii (assembly GCF_045843805.1). NCBI lineage: Eukaryota > Metazoa > Chordata > Mammalia > Rodentia > Sciuridae > Urocitellus > Urocitellus parryii. The sequence goes on along the minus strand of NC_135538.1, from coordinate 146,584,955 downwards.
TGATAGGCTCCAATTTGCCTTTACTTCATCCAAAAGCCTCTGCTGGTTTTGCAACATAGAGTTCAGATTCACTTCTAAATTTCCTTTCCCATGTGGTTGCAGTGAGCTTAAGCCCATTGCACATACCCGATCGACTTCCCCTTTCCAGAACTCATTTTGACTCTTGCTTCAACTTTTCTGCATGAATGTCACAATGTTAGAGATGATCTCTCTATTTAACAACCTCTGCTCTTCACATTGCCTGAGCCCTTGTAACGCAAGGGTTAGGGATGGACTTCCAGTGGTTGCAGACCATTGTGTCATTGGTCAAGTTATTTATTCCCAAACTTCACTTGCCTCATCTTTAAAACAGTAACAATTCCCATAGTCCCAGTGCCTTGAGAGGCTGAGGCAGGAGGATCACAAGTTCAAAGTCAGCCTCAGCAACTTAGTAAGGCCCTAAGCAACTTAGCGAGACCCTGTCTCAAAATAAAACACAAAAAGGGCTGGGGATGTGGCTCAGTGGTTAAGTGCCCCTGGGTTCAATCTCTGGTACCAAAAACAAAACAAAACAAAACAAAAACCCTAAAAAACAATCACATAAAAATCAATAATAATAGTTCCTCCGTAGAGGCACAGTGAGGATCAAAAGAATTAAAACATCTCCAATCTTTAGCACAATGCCTGGGATATGCTAAGTATTCTTAACTGTCAGTCGTGATTATCCACCTCTCCTCTGTTCATAGGCAGCTCTTTTGTCTGCATCTAGGAATTCATCTTCTCCCTCCCAAGGCAGCAGCCCAATAGCATCTCACTGAAGTAACAGTATGGGAACAAATGGACTATGAACCCAGGACTCCTGGACTAATCTTCTGCAATGTTAGTGTCATAAATGTCATTTGTCCACACTTGAGTCTAAGAGAGGAATTGTAATTGCCTCCTTATGCTGTGTCCACTTTTTAAAGATGCTCTGAACTTGATTGTTTATACTGCTAGTAAATTCCTGACTTTGCTTGGCATTCGCTTTCCTTTGTCACCAATCTATGGCTTCTGCAATAGCAAGCAATTCTAGACTTCACTCTTCCAGATGTTAGACCTCTCGGAGGCTGCCAGGTCTTCTTTGACCACCTGCACCCTGCCCCAACCTCTTTCAGGAATTTCAGCCTAAATGCTGCAACAGGGAGCCTGCTATTTGTCCCTCAACTCCTCCAGGAAGCCCACCAGGATTTATTAGAGAAGGCAGGTTCAAGAACTCAGCGACTTAATCTTCAGATATTTAATGACTGAATGGTAACCATATTAAAACTTGCCAATCCACTGACAATTCAGGAGTGAGAAGAGAGATGTCCGTGTCTATGGAATGGGGAAGAGATTACCTGTTATAGTGCCTGGTCTCCCTGGAGCCAAACAGGAAAACCCCCGTATCAGGCCCTATCCCACTGGCTCCAGATTTGGGACCATCTCTCCTTGTGTAGTTACAGACCACTTCTCCATGCTCTTCATTCTGGGATTTTCTTTTTTTTTCCAGTCACTTGATCTATACCTCAGGTTCAGTATTCAATCAAGTCTCTTATCCTAGGGAGCTACTCAGACTTACTTTTCTGCCTCATCTTCTTGCATTGATAACTGCTTTATTGAGGATAATCCTCACACCATAATGTGTATCTTTTTAAAAGAGTCAAATCCATGCTATTTAGCAGATGCACAGAGTTGTACATTTATCACTACTCTAATTCCTGATCATTTTCATCACCCCAAAGAAACCTCATATCAACTGTCAATCACTCCCCATCCCCGCACCTACAGCTCTGGTGACCTCAAGTCTCTTTTCTGTGCCTATGGATTTACATCTTCTGGACATTTCATATAAATGAATTTATACAGTATGTGACCTTTATGTCTGACTTTTTTTTCACTTATAGTACTTTCAAAGTTCACCCATATTTTAGAATCTATTAGAACTCCATTTGCTTGTTATGGCTGAATAATACTCCATTATGCAGATATACCACATTTTATTTGTTTATATATCAGTTGATGGACATATGTGTTGTTTACACCTTTTGAAAATTATAAATAATCCTGCTGTAGACACAGGTACAAGCTTTTATGTACACTTTGGAACTTCTTAAGGGTAGACATTTAACTTTTTTTTTTATAGAAAATTTCAAGTATATACAAAAATTGAGGAAACAGTGTGCCCATTCTGTTCACATCACCAAGAGAACAATTATTAATTTATACCCAACTTTATTTGATCTACACACATATCCTTTACCCACTGCTTCCAGATTAGCTTGTGAGGAATTCCTGGAAGCATACTGTTTTATAGATAAATACTCCAGGAATTATTTCTAAGTTTTTAAAAAGCAGCTTTATTATGCTAAAACTATTTTAAAATAGTCTTGTTTTAAATTTATCACTTTACTGTGGACTTGATTTTGGAACTGATCCTCTTGCTCAAGTCTCTGCCAAAGTCCTGGATGAGTCACAGTGATCTACTAAAAAAGCTGATGTATAATTTATATACAATACGATGCATTAATCTTAAATGTAGAGTTTGGTGGATTTTTGCACATATGTATATCAATATACCACTGACCAGATCAAGACATAAAATATTTTCATGACTTCAGTAAGTTTCCTTATACATGCTCACTCCCAGCTAACAATTCCAAGTCAGCAATTCTTCTGAATTTCATCAACTTAAACAACTTTTTCCTGTTTTTGATTCCATATAAATGGCATCATAGAGTTTGACTTCTTTGGGTTTGTCTTCATTATGCCACAAAATATTTCTGAGATTGATAGATGTTGCTGCCTGTACCAGTAATCTATCATCCCCTCTTTTGTCTAAGTAGTACTTGATGCATGAACAGATCATGATTTGTTTATTCATTGCCCTGGATGTGCACATTTGGGTTCATTTCATTCTGGGAATATGTGATTACAGCCATGTGATTAAATTATCATGAGTATTCTGTGTAAGCCATGTTAGTGGTACTTGCTCATTTATCTTTGAAGTGTACACATTGCTAAGCTGTTTGACTTCGTTAGGAATGACCAGTTTTTTAATGTGGTTTTAGCATTACACATATCTATTGTTGACATACAAGAGTTCCAGTTCCTCCATATCCTCATATAAGAGTCCCAGTCCTGGATACTGTATTTTTACTTTTATCCATTCTGATGGGTTTTTAGTGGTATCTCATTTTAAATTTCTGATGAATTGCTTTATTTTAGGACCTAGAATATTACTTTATTGTGGTACATATTTCAGGTGCACCTTAAAAGAATGTATGTTCTGCTGATGTTGAGTGAAGTGTTCTGTGAACATTAGGACAAGTTAGTTCATGAAGTTGTTCAGGTGTTCTCCGTCTTTCTGTCTACTTGTTCTAGCAATTAATAAGAAAGTACCTGAAATCCTGACTGTAATTGTAGATTTGTCTGTTTCTCCTTGAAGTTTTTTCAATATTTGCAACATGTATTTTGAAAAATGGTTATTATATGCATACAAGTTTGGGATTGTAATCTTTTAATTAATTGGCCTCTTTCTTTATCAATTCAGCAATCTTTTCTTTACAGTGAATTCTACATTTTTATTATGTTAAGATAGCTACTCCAACTTTCTTTTGATCAGTTTTATTGTTTTTTAATCCAAAAGAGAATTTCTTCCCTTTAAGTGGTATGTTTAAAATTCATTTATATTTAATATGGTTAATATTTAATATGATTTTGATATAGATGTATTTAAGTATGTCATATATTTGCTTCTTTTTGACTGTATATTTTACTTCCCAATATTCTGCCTTCTTTTGGATTTACTGTCTTAATAATTCTAATTTTTTCTCCTTTATTGGTATAGCAAATATAATTTTTTGTGTTTGAGTTTGTTTTAAGGTTTATATTTTACATATTTAAATTCTTAGTTTATTTTTGAGCACTATTACACCACTCTATGTAAAGCAAAAGAAACTTACTACAATTATTTCTGTTTCTCCTCTTCTGTTTATCTCCTTGTCAGGCTTTACGTAACAGTACTATTTTATTTTATATACTTAGATTTCAGGAGATTGAACACAAGAAAAAGTCCTGTTTATGCATAAACTTGTAATTTCTGGTGTTCTACATTCCTTTGTATAGATTCATATTTCCATCTGGTATTATTTGCCTTCTGCTTGAGGTCCTTCCTCTAATATTTTCTGCAGTGTAGGACAGCTGGTGATACATGCTTTTGGCATTCCATCTCTACAAACTTGGGCTTGAGGGTTTGGCAATTCTAGGGCCCTAATGAGGAAGGCTTCCACCAGGGAACAAGTAACGTTTCCCTGAAATTAGATGCTGGAACCACCCCCTGATCATTTTGGGCTCCACATGCCATGAAGTTAACAGACAGGGAAGGGGGTCCGTGTTCTTTCCAGAATCCCCAGTATGGATTCCTATTGGGAATTGTGTGGCTGCTGCATGTGGGGAAAGAAACCCTATGTCCAGAACCTGGCATGTTTATTGAGTGCCTTTTAATGCTAAATTTCATTAGTTCTGTCAATGTGCAACCCTGGGTAGACAGGACCATAGAGGTTTAGGTCACTCCTGAAGTTGACTTGCTGGAAGAGAGTGAGGAAAAAGTGAGGTGTGCCTGGAGGAAAGCTAGAAATGTCAGCTTGGGCCTCATGGCCTGTTACTGAAACAGGGACCACGGTGCCTATATTTATGTTACTTACTTTTTCATGTTCTCCTGACACTCTCTGGGGGTTCATGTTGATGATTTTATGTATCTTACGTTGTCAGAACTGTTGGAGTATCTACCCTCTGGGAGATAAGTTTTCATCTGAAAAAGGCCAAGAGTGAAGCCTGGATGGCAGAAGGGGTAGAGTCTGGTAGCTGTCACAGTTTACCCTTCTAGATCCACTGCCCCTCCCCAACATCACCCTCCTCCCCTCTGCCATTGTGAAGCTAATCTGTATGAACTGTGATGATGGCTCCCTGGCCCTGTCTTTTGGTTGGGCTTGGCCAAGGAGAGGTATTGGCAGGAGATGAGGGTGGGGGGGAGAATGGGGTTGGATTATATGTTACCTCCCCCTGTTCCCTGGCGGCTTGTTAGGGATTGGCCACATCCCACCCGCTTCTTGTCGGGTGACTCTTGATGCAACTACTCTGAGTTCCAGTAACTTTTTCTCCTTTGACACTTCAGGTCCAGGGGTGGCAACAGCTCCCAGCCCTTGCTAGTCTCAGGGCACCATGTCAGACTTACTGGTTTCCTTAATGCCTGTATGTACACCATTAAACTCTTCTCAGAGTCCCAGTGTGAAAAAGCCACCTTGTTCTTGCTAGGATGTGACTGATACGGTTAGCTTCTGGGTTGATTGCCTTAAGCTCATGTTTCCACACCTTGTCTAAACAGTTGTGGTAAGGAAGTACAAGATTAGGTACCATAAACACAACCCAAGGGCTGGTCATGTACTGCCAGTAAAAACACTGTTATGAATAGAGGGTGTTGGCTCAACAAACCTCGCAAATTTGGCACAACGCTCACGTGACAAGTTTAGGCATTCTTTTCCCTTTATATTCCAGTCGCACTGACGTGTCTCCTGGTGCTCAGGATGTTGTTGGTGGAGTTTCCAGGGTTACATTGGGATGTCCTGGGTGCCACTCCTTGGGAAGTGAGATAATGGGAGGTGATCTGAGATTATTGTTCTATGAATTAGTTAAGTTTCCAAGGACTCATGGAGAGATCTGGAAGTGGGGGAGAGAGGATTAAAAAAATCCCCTGAGATGACATCTAAATGCACTTTGATTTTCTTCTCAAAGATGGAAGGTGACCCTGTAAACCAGGTCTGAGCCCTAGGGAGGAAGAGGCTGGAGGGTCAGCTGACTAGAGCAGATCTCTCGGGACATTCCATGCGCAGTGCTGCTTTTGGTGCTCAGAAGCCAGGGCAGCACACAGTGGCCAGTGTCCGTTCTGTGTGAATAGCCCTGCAGGGCTCTAGAACATTGAGTATTTTGAGTATCATCGTTAAAAGCTTTGGGAGAATCAGACATAAGTGTCCTGATTGTGACGTCTGCATCCCCACACAAAGAGCTCTTTGTGTAGTGGCAGGCATGGCACGCAGCCCCCAGGAGATAGTGCAGACCATGGGGTGGGACAGCTTGAGAGGGGCTCTCCACGAACACGTGTGCAGTGCCAAGAGCCTCTGGGAGAGCGCAGGAGGAGGAGAGCTGGATTATGCAAACAGAGACCCACTGAAAAAACTGCATTCTCTTTACTATGACATCATTCACAACCACAGCTCAGGGGTACAGGAACACTGGTATAAATTTGATCCTTTGTCCTCATTTTTTTTGGTTAGAATATATATTATTATTTTGAGACTCTTTTCCTATCTCTTCCTCCATCGGGATGACATGGAAATCTCAGCCAGTATATTTTCCCCAGATTTGACACTCCTTTATCAATGGCCAAGTTTAGATTATGATGTCTTAGTGGACAAAGGCTGTAACTTCAATTCTTACTATGTTGTTCTCAACATTATACAATGGATCAATAATTTAGATGGCTTAAACTCTTTCTTTTGTTCTTAGGTTTAATATCCCTCCTCTTTTAGACTTTTACTTCTCTTAGAGCAAAGAATAGAGTAGAAATCATTTCTATCAACATTATTATAAATATAAAAGCTTTGTGTAATCTGATTCCAGATGTACCTGGATACTAGATGAATATGACTTTATCAATATTTCAAAGAGAAGTATCTTCTTTGTGAGTTTAATCCCTACGATTTCCAAATGCTTTTTAATAAATTCCTTTTGCCCCCAAATCTATGCTGATTTTCTCATAAGAGTCCATCTGGAAAAGGTGAGAAGAGCTGTCACTTTGACTCATGTCACAGTGATGGGTTGCTGTCCACTTCCAGCCTCATTTTTGGTATCTTCTAGCTTGCTTTCAAAATCTCCATTCTGTTTATGACTGGGGTGTAGACAGAAGAACTACACTGGAGCCCTGAGAGATGGAGGGAGAGAGAGAGAGAGAGAGAGAGAGAGAGAGAGAGAGAGAGAGAGAGAGGTATCTCCCTGGTCACTCTTAACCATTCTACCTGTCGCCAGATCTGCTAAACCTTTACAGTTTCCTTTGCCGCCATCCAGAAAAGCAGCCCTCTGGCAATGAGACCTCTGAGCCCAGTTAAGCTTTCCAAGACTCAAGTACGACATGACAAAAATAAAAATAGCACCTCTCCCTCCTGGGGCTGCTATGAGTTAATTAGTTAATACGTATAAAGAGCTGAGGACACTGCCTGACCCAATGTAAAGGTTCAGTAAGTGTCTGCATGGATTGTGGTTGCTGTTGTTATTATTGCTATTATTATTATTTAACTGAGCATCCTGAAGTAGCCGAGACAATATTAGGAAATGAGTTGAACGTGGCATTGGGGGATATTACTTCACCATACCACAGATGTTTGATCAGCCATTAGAATTATATGTCAAACCCTATTTTCGAGGGACAAATGTAGTCTGTGCCCCTCAAATTCATGAAGTTCTTGCCTGCATGACATCTCACCTGCCCATGAGGCATACAGATTGTATGAATAAGTCTGTACAGAGAAGAGTCCTTTTGGGAGGTTCAAATAGCCCTCTCTACTCATAATTACTAGTAAATTCCAACTACTGATTATTTCACTAACCACAACTGCTTATAAAAAATACTTAAGATTCTTTGCATTTCTAAAGTTTCCCTCAGGGATCCTTCTCCAATCAGCATTGTTCCTTTTATTCATTTATTTTTTTGGTTGACTTAGAGGAAATACTTGGACTAAATGATCTCTTTCTAAGGAAGTTTTTGAAACAAAACACAGTGGTGAAAAAATTTGCATTGAAACATGACCGTACCCCACAGGTATGCACAATCATTGTTTGTCAATTAAAAATGATAAATAAATACAAACAAAACAAAAACGAAAATCCCAGCGGCCATTAAACAGAATACTAACTCACATGGCTCAGACATTAGAGACACATTATTCTACACAAGAAATGCCTGGCAAGGGCAGAGCCAGGTGTGGCAGATCACGTCCCTAAGGCCCCATTCTTTCTGCCCTCCTGCAGGGCCAGCCTGTCCTGGGGTAGCCACCTCATGGTTGAAGGGTGGCTGCTTACATCCAGATACTGCTACTAAACGGAGCAGCGGAAGAGGGACCATTTCTTACTACATAAGAAAATATCCTTTTCCGGAAGCATCCCCCCAGCTGCTCCCGCCCCTCCCCCATGGGCAGATTTCTTCTGGGATTTCACTTAGAGCTGAGCAACGCGCACGCCATAAGCCCCCCAGAGTCACGGGGCCACCATGGCCGTCGGAGGCTAATAAAGATTTACTCCTGGGCCACACGAGGGGGGATGAACACCCCAGAAGTGGGGGCTGCCAATAGGGAGAAGGTGGACAAGAAGCAGCCAGGTACATGACTGCACCTGGGTGTATGCCTGCTCCCGTCCAGGTCTGCAGGACTCAACCTTTCACGGGAAGGGAATCCTCGTGTGTACTGGAGGAATGGGTTCAAGAGCACAGAACAGGAGTGGGGACTCTGAGATGACACGTCAGAGGACACCTTCTGGAACACGAGTGACCCCTCTTCTTCAGTACTGTACCTGAAGGCCAGTCAAATGGCGTTGGGGTCCCCCTGAAGAAGGTCCCTGGCTCCCGCATGGAGTTTTCTGTGCCAGTTTCATTTTGCTTCCCCTCCTTGTCTTTCTTCTCTCTCTCTGTGTGAATTTACTAAGCCCCTGCTCTCTCCTTTGCTCTAGCTCTACGTTCTAAGGGGATTTCATGGCGCCCTCATATATCTTTATTGCAATGGGCTGGGCGGATCTGAGGTTTTGGTTCACTGAAGAACCTGAGCTCTGATCTGGTTGCTGTGGTTTGACTGGGTCATGCGATCTTCTTCATGGGTACGGGGTGACTGCACCCTGGGTATAAAGACGACTTGGTTAGCCCAAGGGGTAGGCTACAGCAGGCAGCTCTTGTTGCTGTGGCTTAGGGGACAGAGTCACTCAGAATTCCTTCAACGATTTTCCATTTTAAGACTCATGTTAGGACTTCCCACATTGCCTTGCATTATTTGTGAACATGAAAAAATTCCTAGCCACTTCAATGAAAACAGAAGCATCTAAAATTTCTTTTAAAAAATTATGCAAGATGGGTTAAAATATTAGACATGACAACTAGTGTCAGAATGAGGTTTGGGTGATATCTTAATGGTACTCTAAAAAAGTCCCTTGGAGGGGAAGGACTTTTATTAATAATATATGCTCTGCTGTATCAGACAAATAGCAAGGGTCAGCCATCCACAATTCTTTCTGGGACAGGGAAATATAAACAAACCAACCAATGAAAACTACAACCTGGCAGACTGTTACATGCCATGACCATATGATCTCAGGTGAGAACTTTTATCTACTAATTTAATGACTATTTGAAGTTTAATCCTATTGTATAAAGGCCGTTTTTCTGCTAGTCTACACCCAAATGACCTGTGCCAGGCATGGACCTCCTCAAAAGAGGATTTTTACATAAGATAAAGCACTAATTAATGTCCTTCTACTGGGGACCTGGATGATTTGGGTGTGATTTGTTTTTTTTTTTCCATTTAAATGTGATAGGGTCATAAAAGAAGAAAATAAGACATCTGAAAGATTACAGCTGCACAAACGCTATTTGAATTTAAACCTGTACAGAGATGAATGGCTGGATTATCTCCTGCTTCGCTTATAGAGGATGGAGTTGCAATCCAAGGAATTGGGAGTGCTTTCCTTTTTATTCTCAAGATGCTTAATGAATGTAAAATATTACCACAGACTTCATGTAGTTAGCCACCTTCTGCTTGCTGCAAATCTAAGTGTTACAAAGAGGTATATCTCCCTGTTAGAATAGCATGAAATAATTGCAAATCAAAGTGACACGAATAACTAAGAAATAAATGTAAAATGAAAGGGTTCATGTTTGAGAAAATAATGGTATATATTGAATCTGATGGGAACCTACTTGAAAACCTATATTTTTGTGTCATGTTTTCTTTTCAAGGAAAAGCTTTTCGAGGTCCATCTTTAAAGGCTGTTTAAACGTCACACATCTGGATTGGAGGCTTACTTGTGCTGAAACGTGACTGTAATATTTTATTTGTTGCTGAAGGAAGCCTCTAGGCATGTTAATTTCTTTCCATCAATGACATTTACTTTGATGGGGGGGGGCTGTGGAAGAGGCTCAGTAATGATCCAGGAGGCCGGCAAGTGAAAGAGCAGTATAGCAGTTGCTCAGGTTATGTGGAGGTCAGGTGTCTATAAATGGAATTAACGGAGGAAATTATTTAGCACCAGATTAGGGAAACTTCAGACTTGGAGTCAGATACATTCTTCAAGTTAAATTGAAGGCTGTGCACAAGACATAGCCAGCGATTTTATTTTCGTTTATGTCTGTAGTTACCCAAACACAATAGACCTTTAACAACTCCTTTAAAAGCCCCAAGACAGGGAATAGTGCCTGAGCCTTGCCAATCCCCTTTGCAGCTTTTTATATTTGAAAGGCAATATTGCCACTTGCATCATTTCCTAAACTGCCAAGGGCCAAGGGGGAGGGGGAGGTCATATGAGTTCGTGGAAAGTGTGACTTTGGAGTCATGGATCTGGGTTCAAAGCTTTGGGGCCATTTACTAGCTGTTTGCTGTCTCTGAGCTTCGGCTAAAGTGTCTCTGTTGGCAAAACAGCAATGAAGACCTTAACCTAAGGTTGTTGGGATGATTTAGCGGGATCATTTATGGAAAGTGTTTTTACACAATAAATAGCCATTGATGTTATTATAGTAACACAAAAATATTGGCATCATAAATTTTGTATCTAAGTCATCCCTTTCAAATTGTTCTTCAGCAAATTCTGGGAGTAGGTGCCTCAGGCCCCACTCCCCGATACCTGCATCTGCCTCTTGTCACCTAGTGCTGTGGCTCCTGTGATGCCCGGGACAGTGTTTACCCTCTGGGCCCAGCTCTCCCCCACTGCTATGGAGACTGCTGTTACCAAAACCACCGTGGCCTCCATGGAGGAACCATTGCTGCTCCTGTCACCAACTTGGGATAAGTCTTTTTTCTTAATTCCTCTACCCAGAGCAGACACCAGCTTGTGCCTTAGTGAGAGCTTGCTGGAAATTCAGCCATGATACATGGGAAGTGTAACTCAGAGAGAAATACATGCTTGCCACACACATGCTGAGCCATCTGCCAGGTGCTCACCGGGCTCCAAAGTGCCCCAGATTTCAGAGCTTGGTCCCAAAGGACTCCTGGCCTCTGAGAAAGGAGAATTTTCCTTATTCCAGTTGAAGGCCTGCCTATGAATCTTCCTTTCCTGCACCATCATCAAATCTTCCCAGTGTGATTCCTATAGGCACAAACCACCTCTGTCCAGAGGAACGTGCTAGTATAATAGTGGATCCAACAATAAAGGGAAGGGAGGAGAGCTGTCCAGGCCTTCCTGTGACACTCCCCACACCTCAAGTCTGGGAAGTCACAGAGACTTGTCGAGCCACAGTGCTGCCAAGCAGTTGAGGCTGGGTGATTTGAACTCAGGTCTGTGCCCTGAGGTTCAACGCAGGGATCCATCAGTGGGTAGCAATGAAGTTGTAAATGTTGCATGTTCCTTGCACAACTGGCTCAGGACCTGGGCCCAAAGCAGTCTATTAGAGGCAGGCAGGGACAGCTGAAGAGGTAGAAAGGGAGAAAAACCAGTGGAGGAGAGGAGTGGTTGTGTGTCCTTTGATGTCTCTGTCCCTCTTTCATATGTATGTGTATATATGCATGGATGGAATAATTATGAATATCTTCATGCTGAAAATTATAGTCAATGGAATCTATGTATTAAGTTTGTATTGAATATACACAATTGAATGCACATATTCAACTGAATATAGGTATGTACATTATAATACATGCATGTGTCTATGTATGCATATAAATTTATGTGTATGTATATACTTATAAACACGTATATATTTTCAACTGATCTCTTTAAATTAGGATTTTTATTCCACCTATCAAAATATTTTTTTGTTTATTTTCAACACTTATTTTCTTTCTTCTTTCAACTTCTCTCCCAAGTCTCTTACAGAGCCACAAAAATGAGAGCAAATAACTTTTTTATTGTTTGCTTTCTTCTCATTTGTTTTCCTGCTAACAATCTCTAATATGCAAAGTGGCTGAGGTTTATATTAGCTATTTATCTGGTTTTTTTTCCTTATGTTGCTTACAAATTGTTCATGCCATGGTCAGTGACCTCCTACGGAAATTCGTCCCCACTTGCTATAAGGTAAACACTGCAATGTGACTGCAAAACAATGACTGTGTAACTCTGGGCAGTGACCCATGCCACCCTGGCAGGGCAGCATTCAAGAGGGCCCTTTGTTCTGGAGCAAAGCTTCAGGATAGGGGAGAGGCAAAGTGTAAATGCAGGCTGACGCTGGCTGGCATCTGCGGGATTGGTTCCTACAGGTTTAATATCGCTTAAGCTAATAGCGTACATGTTGTTGTGAAGTCAAGCGCCACTAGAACCGACTATTAAGACTGGCAACAGGGAACCAAAGGCAAAGTACTTGGAACAAATGTATGGCTTTTCTCCAAGACAGGCTGGGAAAACATGCCCCATCAAGAGACTAGTTCTGGTGTGTGCCTAAAACAATGTGACAGCGCTGGAGAGCAGAATGCGGAGTGTCTTGCATCAGTGCTAGAAAAATCCTGGTCATGTCTCTGCTGTGTGTCTGCGACAGGAGCTGTCCTTGGCAAGGTCATGAGGAAGATTTCAGACACCAGGTCAGTCTACTGAGAGATGCAGGGGGCAGATAATACTTGCAGTCCTTCATGAAGACTGAATCTCTAATCTCCCAATCTCAGATCCTTTCCCAGAGGACCAGTCCTATCTGGACTCTTTATTCCAGGTTTCTAAGTGTGTTCAAGGATGAGAACTAACTTACAGGGAACTTCTTCTCCAAAGGTGGAGAGTCCAGGTCGCCCATCTCTACATAGTCTTTCTTCCTACTAGGTGCATGCGTGGGGGACATAAACTCCTAATAATCTGTAGTGAACGTAAGTATCTCATGCTGCTAGCCTTTTCCATCAGACTCTTAGAAATTGAAAGCTGAAAATATTTCTTCATCTTTCCTGGGAATGGAAAGGGCATTCTTAATTTTTATATTTAAATTATAGCTAATATTAATTAAGTGCTAATATATATTAAGGCATGTATTATATGTATATGTGCATACACACACATACACACACACACACACACACACACATATATACATATGGCAATATGTTAGGGACTTTGCATGTTTTAATTGATTTATCTTCTTAAAATCCTATTATTCCAAATAATTATTTTTGAAACAAAACCATATTTTGAAGTACATTGAAATACATACTGAAAAGCTACACTGGGTATCTCAGAATGTCAACTAGAATGACCAATACCAAAACCTACTCTAGTAAAATTGATGGACCTTAAAAGAGAAAAAGAAAAATCTACAAAACAACATGTAATTTATGCCAGAAGAACCAGACCATCATCAGACTTTCTATCAAAATGAAAATATAATACATATTCAAAGAAAACATCAGGGAAAGATTTTACACCCAGCAAAACTAACTTTGAAGCATAACTAGAACTAACTAATACACATGCAATTTATTATTGTCCTAATGAGCTTTTTCTAAGGAAGCTACTGGAGAATGTTCTTCAGACAGCCAATGTGACCAGGAATACACTTTCTTAAGTGTATTTGGCATATTGTCACTTTAAGACTACATGTAGTTCAAAAGGAGGAGAGGATAGTGCGTAGCAGATACGTGCTCCGATGATTTAGGCCCTAGATGATGATTAAAAGTGGGGGGAGGATGAGATCGGGAATGTAAGTGTTTTCATTAAGCATGCTGGCGGGGGCAGTATTAGCTTGTTTTCTAAGACTGTTGCATGCACTTTGTAAATAATTATGGTTTTTCTAATTTTATGCCCCAGTGTTCTTCAGAATTACGATCCTTGGTGTGTAAGAAAGAAGATACAGATGTAATATAGAAAAGTTTAAGTAAAAGCCCTCTAACTTTGCATTTAAATTGTCTGTATGAACTTCTGACGTATTTTAACTTGTATAAATGTTTTCTGGATCTATCCACTAAAAATGCTTTATAAATAATGATCAACAGAGTAGCAACTCACACCCTAGCATCCAGTGATTGTGCGGAATTATCAGACCCCCTGAGGAATACCAAGGATTTTTGGAGAAATGGCTGACTCCAGGTCTGCAGTAGGAAATAGACAAAATGCACCTGGAATAGCCTGTCACATCAGATATCAAGGAGGTTCTCAAAGAGTCATAGCAGGAGGGTTCAGAAGAGGCCCCCACTATTGAAATATGGAACAATTTGAGCTTAAATAAAAGTAATTATAAAGGGGAATCAAGCATTTATACTGACTTGTCCCTCAGTACTATATCACTGAGTAACCAGAGGATATTTTTTCCCCAAAATACCCCATGAATAAATAAAGAAGTCATAGCAGACAACACTGACATTTTGCACTCACTAAAGAATTAATGGATTGAAGGTTTGACATAATGGCTGTGAAGATTCCAGAAAAATTGACAGCAAAATATTATCTGCCTCCTATTGGAAGACCACCCTGTTGCTCATTAGAAGAAACCAACAGTCTTGCAAAAGAGGCCAACCCTGAAGTGGAATCCAGGAAAGTTAGAGTATGGGAAGCACGTACAGCTCAAATGACCCAGGTCCTTTAAGAAATAAGTTATAAGGATGGTGGGGGTGGGGTGGGCATGTAGATTAGAAGAGATCTAATACACATGTCAATTTCTATGGGAAATTGTTCTGAGGGAAAGACCAGACTTCTGGTTTCAGTTGATGGGGTATGCTCTCTCTCTCTCCCACTGCCTATAGCCAAAAACCTTGGAAAGAATATACAAAGAGACTATCCGAGACTGTGCAAATAAACCACACTAGGTGCACTGAGGGGGGATTTAAGATCCTGAAAACGGTGACTATATAGGCAGCATTGCTGCTTTTTTGGTTTTGATTTGTTTTTTTTCTTCTTCTCTTTCATAGCTCCCTGATTAGTCTCGGGGGAGCAGATCCTGGAACTGTGCTAAATGGGCAGAGAAAGTTCCAGGAGACACTGTTTGATTTCTAAAGCAGTGGTTGAGGACAGGTGGGGCATTGCAGGATGAATAGGGGAAGTTTCTGTGTCTTTCTTCTCTTTCTCTTCTAGTTCTTCCATGAGGCAGTAGTACAGGGAAGGTGCACCACGGGAGCCGTGTTGGCAGCAGCAGGGGTGCAGAAGTACCTAAGACCCCAAGTGTTCTAGAACAACTAGGTCCTGGTGTAAAAGTACCCCCAAGGTCCCCTGAGACTGAAGAAAAGAAGCAGATGGATTCAAGACTGCAGGGAGCAGTTTATTGGGGGACTCACTGGTAGAAACACAGACTGGGAGGCAGTCACCAAGTGGATTCCTGTGATTTGGATCAGGAAGGGAGGTGTATGTATAGACTAGTTAGGACAAAGTGACTTCATCCAAGTTGTAATCTAACTGGTTTATCTTAAGCAAATATCAAAGAGTCAGGCACATTTTTGGCACCAGGATCTCATTGTAAAGATCCACATACCACTGTGATGGTTTTGTTTGTTTGCAGTATACTGGGAACAATGCACAGAAAACAGTAAGGGTCACTTAGGGCAACCATGGTGGTTATGATTCAAGATGGCTGCAGTCATGTCAAGTTGAATCCATGCTCTGAGAGAGAAAAGTCCTTCTGCCTGAGGAAAGGAATAGAAAAAAGGAATCCTTGTTATCTGGTACAGAGAATGTTGTTGCTGTTTGCTACGGTTTAGATATGAGGTATCCCCCAAAAGCTCGTGTGTGAGACAATGCAAGAAATTTTAGAGGTGGCTGCTTTTGAAGTAAGGGAGGAAGTTGTTTGAGGAAGAAACATGGAGGAGATTTTAAGATGGCTGACAAAGTCCTGTTTCCTAACCTAATAATCATTCATTAGGCTACACACTTGTGTGGGTTTCTGTATGTATAACTTATTTAGCAATAAAAGTTACATAGATAGTCAATAAAATTTCAACGAAAAATCCAGTATAGTTTTATGTAGGACTTTTTCAAGTAAAGACGACAAACAGTAACAATGACCACAAGAGCTAGGGAGATTGCCATCCCAGATATCCAAAATGATCACTCTTAAGATAATTTGTACAATGTGGTTTTAATTTAGGAAGAGAGGTGTTGAACAGTGGAATAGAACAGAGTTCTGAAGCCCAGGCAGCCTATCTGGCAACTTGAATGGTACAGAGTAGACATTCAAGAATTGGAGGAAAGATGGATTATTTAATTAGTTGTGCTATAGAACTGATTATCCAGATTTTAAAAATTACATCTCTGTCTCATATGATATGCAAATATAATTTCCATTTAGATTAAAAATTAAATGTGAAAGGCAAAAATTATAAATACTTAGAAGAGAATATCATTATTACTTCCACTCAGGGAAGCATTTCTTAAGCCTCAAAGAGCACAAAGCCTAACAGGAAAAATATGTGCTTTGAAATAAAGAACATATATTTACCAAGAGTGTAAGTAAAAAAAATCCATAAATTATCAGAAGGTATTTAAAAAGTTTTGATATATGTAAGATTAGTATCCAGAGTATTCAGAATAAAAGGTAAGTGAATTGCCACTGTCCACTAAAGCAATTGTCAAAATCCCTAAGATAACACCCAATACTGACAAAGACAGAGAATATCAGGAACTCACCTGCTGCTGTGGGAATGGAAATTGGTATAACCACTTTGGAAAACAATTTGTACTGCTTCACAATGCAAGAAAAGTCAGGAATATGGAGCATAAATTTGGAATAATGGCCGCCTTTGTGAGAGGAAGAGAGAACATTTGCTTAAAGCTTTAATGTGCTGATGATGTTCTGTCTGAGCATTCATAGCATAAGCATTCATTGCGTTATGTAACTTGAACTCTCCACATGTTTTGTGTACTCTTTTGAATGTGTGATTTATTTCACAGTGAAAAAGAAAACATTTTAATGCAACATTACCTGCAACCTGTTCAAATATACTGAACAATTATATATTCTTTATTCAAGTTATGTTTTTCTAAACACCTGTTTTATACTCAGGATGTGTAAGGTCTTTTGATGTCCATGAGAAAAGTACAGTATTATTAAAATATTTACATGGAGAATGTATTTGTTTATTATTTGTGTGAAAAGTGGAATAAAAAGTAAGAAAACTACAAAGCTGGTGGAATGCTCAAAGAATTAGAATCTAGTTCACGAGATGAGCAAACAAATAGAAGGGCCCAGGAGATCACTGGATGGATCTTCAGGATCTGCTGCTCTAAGAGGCAGAAGTGTAAAATAAGTGTGTAAAGCTGGGATTTGTCAGGGATGTGCTCTTGGGAAGAATCGATGCATGGTAGGTTGTACCCCAAAATGCCTAGGAATTCACCCTGTCACATTTACATGAAATTTTATTAGACTTTTGAGTCTACTTGTTCCTGATGAATACATAAACACTGAAAAATATATTTTCAGTTGGAATCCAATGGACATGTTGGCTATGATGCAGAAATTTGTTGTACAGGTAGCTTTTCAGGGTTGCATCTGCTCTAAATGGCAAATACACCTACATGTGTACTTGGCATTAGGACGGTAAGGAAGTAAGACCGCAGTTAACTTCATTTTATTATAATGCAACTGTATTCCAACTTTCCCCCACACCCTGGCACCTGACATGCTTCTGTCTCTTTGCCCTCCTTTTCTAAAAGGAGTAGCTCAAGATATTTGCTTACAATTGGATTTAGAAGATTAAATGCACTGTTTCTGGTAAGGGCTCTTACTGTGGTCTCCATGTTCCCTTCTAAGCCGCCATGAACCTGGGCTTGCCCAGCTCAGGGAGGTACAGATTCCTGTCACTCAGGGGAAGCCCAGCACATTCTGGGCTATGATCGTGTGTGTTGGATGTGACAACATCTCTGCTCTATGTGTGAGTGAGGATGCGTAGCAGAAGTGGCCTTTGCCAAAGCCCCCTCTTTTTGGGCTACCTTTCTGGGTATTATTCTATTTTTTTGGTGACGCTGATTTTTATAGAGTCAGCCCACTTCTTGCCTCTCTTGAGTGGGCATAAAATCTATGATTATTTCCAGGGGGTTCCATGTGGCTTTTTCTTTCTGGGTTGAAACAGTTTGTGAAGTGACACCCATAGGTCAAGTGCCCACGTGGAGGTGCAGGTTAGATATCTCTTCCTGAGTAATCAGAGGCGAAATCAGAGGGGACCCCAGGGCTTTGGAAGGCACAGAGGAGATGAATGCACGAGGTCCTGGAATAGAAGAGGTGGTCCCAGGAATGCTCCCACTCTGCCCTGCCTTTTCCTCAACACGTGGCTGCTCACTGTTCTCTGATACACACACACCTGATGTTCTTTCACTCATTAATACCACATATTTATTGAGTCTCTCCAGTGTGACATTCTAGATGCTGGAATGTCACACTGGTGGTGCAGGGAACAGGACAGGAAATAGGACAGGCCCCCTCCACCCTTCACTGCAAGGAATCAGGCAGTGGACACAAAAGTTGAGAAAATGTCAGAAGGGCGTGTGCCTTCTAATAACCAAGTCAAAGCAGAATTAGCGTTTATTCCTCGGTGTCTGACATTGATTTACACGTTCTGCCTGTGTTATTCATTTCGCCTCCCAGAAGATTTACGCTGTGCATTGATTATCATCGCCCCCATTTTACAGATGAGCAAACAAAGGCCCAGAAGAATGGAGACCCTTTCTAGGGTCCCATTTCTAGTAAGTAGTAAAACTAAAATTCAAATACGGACTTTGATTTTTGAGCTTCCATTCCTAACCGTGTATCACTAGAATCTTGCATTTCCAGGAGGATCACAGGCCAGGGTCCATATAGGAAGTGCAGGGGCCTGAGACTGGGTGAGGAACCTGCATTAAATAGGGCATCTAGGAAGAGCTCACTGAGGGGTGACACCAGAGTCGGAACCTAAATAAGGAGAAGGGTGAGACATGCAAAGATCCGAGGGCAGAATTTCCCAGGAAGATCCATCAGCTAGGAAATGATCCTAAAGCAGAATCCAAGATCAGTTGTTGGAGAGACAGAAAGAAAGAGGGCCAATGAGGTGCTCACGAGCTTTAGGAAAGAAGACTATAAATCAAAACCAGAAGAACCTGGCTTGCTCTCTCATCAGTGTCTTTGTTTATAAAATGGAAGGACAGAGCCAAACTTACCCACCTGTGGGATTAAAGGAGCTCACAGTAGCCATCACCATAATCACCGTCACTAATAACATGTCTACAGAGGATGTAGCCTGGCTAGCTGGCCTTTTCCCGAAGGAACATGCTAAGTTGCTAGTTAAAACTCAACAAGGACTGCAAAGCTAGCACATATGATTTCAATTGCCCCGTTTATCTTAAAAGGTATCTACTGGGCTGGGGCTGGGGCTCAGTGGTAGAGTGCTTGCCTAGCATGTGCGAGGCCCTGCGTTTGATCCTCAGCATCACATAAAAATAAATAAATAAAATAAAGGTATTGTGTCCAACTACAACTAAAAAATAAATATTAAAAATAAGGTATCTATTATCCTCATTTTGTAGATGAGGAAACTGAGGCTCTGAGAGGTTAACCATATCAAGGCCGAATATCAAATGTGAACTATAAGGTGGTGATTCTAACCCAGTTTTTTCTTACTTCAGAGCATACAGGGTTTCTTTTATGCCACACTCCTTTGAAAGATGCAAACTCATCCAGGCAGGAGCAACACCTTGCTATGATATTGTATCAACTGCAAATGCAGACACTGAGAAATCTGTTTTAGAAGAAGGATATGATGAAGACCATGGTAATGTTGGGGAGAAGATAATAACAAAGTGCATTGCGAGAGTGGGTGGCATTAGCCACGCTGCTGTCCTCAGGTGTCTGAATGCTTTGGATAAAAGCACAATCTTCCGTTGCTCTTAAGCTGTGCAGGCTTGGCCTGAGAGAATCAAGAATAAAGCTGATTGCAAACTTGGTGCATAACAGAGAAAATAAAGACATCATTTACTGACTGATTTGGACTAAGAAAAGATGTATTTACTTGCAGTTTATTATGTTGAATGTGACAGGCATACATTTGTGCTTTTTATTGAATGATGACTTACTACATACAGGAATTGGTGCAATTTGTAATGCAGATTATGTTTTTAAACAAAAAAGGGTGCAAATACACTGATGGCTGTCACGTGACTCGCTCTGCACTTCTCAAAAAGTGGCTGGAGCGTGGGCGTAACGACAAATATACCCTAGATGCACAAATGTAATTTCCAACGAAGAAGATTCTGGGCAGCTTCCAATTCAGTCGGGCAGATTTAGACAGAAGAAATCCACAGCTAAGAAAAGCTAAGTATCCTAAAATAGCAGGAATTGGAGTAGGATCATTTAAATCACTCCCATTAACGGCTGACATGCCTCCAGACAGAGCGAGAGGAACCACGGTAGAAATCAGGATGTGACCTGAAGAAGTCCATTTTGAATTGCTGTGAAATTCCAAACGTACACACCTGGGAATCCCGTTTTTCTTCTAACGATGAGAGTTCGGATCAGAGAGAGAGAGAGGGGTCTCCCCATTGTCAGGTAAAGCACAAGAGAATGGGGGCCCTGGCTCATGGCTTCTTTCCTAAGTAATGAGTTTTGTGACCTCAGCAGCTGCTAGGCGTCAGGTCAGAGCTCATCTTGGGATACATTTATGCAACTCCTTGGGGTGCAGACTTGTGTTTTCCATTTGCAGTGGATTCATACATTTATGAGCCAGTAGGATTCTGTTTCTCCTGATCATCAGCCACCATCTTCATTTCCCTCCATTCATAACTGCACAAACAATCCAAGTTCCTTTCAGACCAAAGCAAATTCTACTAATTGCTTTTCTTCCTTGGACCGTTCAGGCGCCACCACTACCTTCATCCCGTGATCCAGCCACAAAGGAGCGTTCATTCATGCTCACTTCCATCTAAGCAGCTTATGAGTAATGTCAGAGGGAATGTGTGACTAAAGCTGCAACCCATGCAGAGATTGAAAATAAGTGGAAACATTTTTATTTGGAGAACTGATTCGCCTTGGAGGAAGGCAAAGCCGGGCATGACATGATTCTCAAACCACGTTCCATGGCTGTCTCGTCATTGAAACTTGGAGCTTTTCTTGTTTGTTTAACAGAAATGTTATAGCAGGGCAACAGAATTCGCCCTTGGCCATTTCCCCTCCTGATCCCCTATGGGGGAACCTCCAGCTCCCACTGATTGTAAACCCTGGAGTCTCTGGAGACAGCGAATGTTCTGCCCCTGTCTACATTTCAGTAAAAGGCCCAGCTGCCCAGCTCCTATCAAATCTTAGCGAGGACAGGATTTCTTTCCAGGCTGGACTCAGCATTGGAGGCTGGAACAAGTGGGGTCACACTACCACTCCTGACTGCAGGATTCATGCTACAAAGGTTCACAGCCACGGGCAGGCCTCTGTTGGCCAAGGCGAGGAGTCGGGGGGACTGTTTTTAGACAACTGATCATGGATTTCCTTGGTTTGCCTTCTGCACATCTGCTTTTCTCCCTTCTGTAAAAAGCAGAGGAAACCAGTGGGCAAGGGAGGGCCAGTGCCGCCCAAGGCCCCTGCCTCCAGGACCCGAAGCCCCTGCCAGCTGGTGTCTTGATGCAGATGTGTTTCCACCAAGGACTTCGTCTTCTTAGGCTTTCTTTCATATTCCAGGCAGGACATGAAGTAGGGAAAGAAAGAAGGCACTAGTTCCAACCCCTACTCCCCACCCTGACCCCTGGGTCAGCTCTCACCCTCAGATCTCTCTGGGACAAACCCTGGGGGCTGAGTGGAGGAGGAGTGAGAAGAAAGCAGCTCAAGGGTCATTTCTATTCTCTTCCAGTGACTGTTCCGGTGGACTCTTCTAGAACCTCTTAGTGTCTGCCAGGACTCCTTCTGGGCAGCCAAGTGCCACACACTGGGTGCTTAAATGACGGAAGGGTATTGCTTCACAGTCCCGGGGCTGGAAGTCCCGGGAGGGACTGAGAGGTGGATTCCTTCCACCCCGTGTCTCGCCCTGGCTGCTGGTGGTGGCTGGCCACCTCTGGCATTCCTGGGACGGTGGAAGCCTCACCCCATTGCCGCCTTATCTTCACCTGGTGTTTGTGTCCACTCCACACTCTCCGTTTTTATAATGACTGTGGATGGACCAGCTTGAGGCTCATCCTGGTGACCTCAGCCCGCCACTAAAGAAAACTTTCCTCCTACTGAATCCACATTGTGAGGGACTGGGAGTGAGGACTTCAACCTAACGTTTTGGGGAGAGTAGAGTTTAATCCATATCAGAACTCATGTTCAATTTCTTATATAATTCTATAATTTTTCCCAATTCAGGGCTGCTGCAGATGTTTTGGGACTGGGATCATGGGTGCCCTGGTGCTCTTTAAATCTGGAGTTGCATGGTAGAGTAGGAAGTTTTCCCTGTACCTAGCTATTTTTTTAACCTCTTCCATTCTTCTCCTTGAAGAGAAGAGCCAGGTCTGAGCCTGTGATCTTGGCACCAGCAACTTCCTGGCCTTGAAGTTGGAGCTCTCTGATTCTACGCAGTCAGAATCAAATTGCACTGGCAGCCTCCCCGTCCCCCCGGACACCCCCACACCCTTGGGTACCCTCCTACCCGAACATGTAAAGGGAGAAAATTTACCCTCCCTCCTTTTTTTTTTGTTTTTGTTTTAGTACCAGGCATTAAATTCAGGGAGACTTAACCCACTGAGATACACCCCCAGCCCTTAAAATTTATATATATGTATATGTAAATAAATATACATATTTATCTCTAAGATTTATATATATATAATGCTTTAGACCTTCCCTAAATTGCCAAGGCTGACTTTGAACTTGTGATCCTCCTGCCTCAGCCTCCCAGACTGCAGGGATTACAGGAGTGTGCCACCATACTTGGTTTCCTCCACCTTTTTCTCCATGGCTGATGCTCCCCCACAGTGGAAAGGGTGATCATCTAACTCAGGCTGTTGATTCAAATGCTTATCTCTTTTGGGAAACACCACCACAGATACACTCAGAAACTCTGTTTTACCAGCTCTCTGGGCCACCCTGGGCCCAACTCAGTTGACACACAAGTTAACCAACATACCCAATATGCTCTTGGTCATTTCCATTTTAAAATGATAAAGATGAATTTAAGTGAACGGGCAGAGTGAGTATGTGATGTATTTGGAATCTAAAGCCAGGCCTCATGATTCCAAATGCAGCATTCATTCCAAGATGTCACAAAAATGTTCCAGGTCTACTGTCAATCCATCATTTGTTTAATATTTTCTTGTACTCAGTGATTTCCAAGCTTGGATAGGTGGGAGGAGGGATCAGAGGGCATAGAAGGAAGGAAGACAAGGCAGGGGTGTGGGGGTATGGGTAATTGCATACCATGGCCCTGGCCTCCAAGACAAGCCTATGCTCATGACATGTGAGAGACGTGTACTCCAGTGGGTGATGAAGCGCCAACTTACATGCAGGAGACTGTGAGGCCTGGGGTTCTCAAGAAGGATTAGTCATCAAAGAAAAAGAAGAATTTCAGAACGTGGGCTTTGAAGGTCGGGCAGAATCTTTATCTCCCCCAGGTAGATGGGGTGGCTTTCTCAAGGAGGGAAATAGCTCTGCAGGTGGAGTAAGAAGGTCCCCTTCTGGAGAGGACAGGTGGAGTTAAAGAGAGTGGATGGAGAATCAAGTCTTCTAAATGTAAAACATGAAGAGAGAAAAGAAAGAACCATTCAGAAAAGATGGAAGTGTGACATCATTCTTAAATAAAACACCAAAGTTCTTAAATAATCATATTTAGAATAAAAAAAAAGGATGCCCCTTAGACTGGGTGGCTCCTAAATAAGACACATTTAGGAGACATGCTTCTCAGTTCCGGAGCTTGAAAATCTAAGGCTTTAAAGATTCTGTGCCTATCGAGGGCCTGCTTCTTGGAGCACAGATGGCTCTTTCACTGTGTTCTTCCTTGGTGGAAGAGGGGTGAGGAAGCTTTCCAGAGTCTTCTAGAAGGGTGCTGATCCCATTTATGATCACAAGTCACCTTCCGGAGCCCCTCCTCATGATACCATCACGTTGATGGTTTGGATTTCAACATATGAATTTCAGGGGAACCCATACCTGGTCTATGGCGTATGAGCTGCCTGGGAGAAAGTAAGATGAGCAGCATGCCCTTGATGTTCCACGTCCCATGTCATCGGGGAAATGACAGCAAGATACCACTACACACCTATTAGAATGAAAACTCCAGAACCCTGGCCACGCAAACGCTGACGGGTCGAGGAACAACAGGAGCTCTGGCTCAGTGCTGTTGGCAATTCAGAATGGCACAGGCCCTTTGGAAGACAGTTTGGTGGTTTCTTAGACAACTAAGCATCATTACCAAACTGCCCAGCAATCACCGAAGAAGTTGAAAACTTATGTTCACACAATTATCTGCATATGGATGTTGATAGCAGATGTATTTATAACTGCCAAAACTTGGAAGAAATCCATATTTCTTTATTAGGTGAATGGATCAACTGTAGTTATATCCAGACAGTAGAATGTTATTCTGCACTAAAAGGAAATGAACTACCGAACCATGAAAAGACATGGAAACTTGAATGCATATTAATAAGTAAAAGGAACCCATCTGAAAAACCAATGTGCTGTGTGAATCCAATTACATGACATTCTGGAAAGAGAAAACCAATGAACAGTAAAAAGGTAAGTCGTTGCCAGGGTTTAGGAGAAGGAGGGGCGTAGGCAGAGCACAGAAGAGTTCTAGAACAGGGAAAGCATCTGTAGGCTCCGACAGTGGTGGATTTGATACAAGTCATTATGCATATTTGTCCAAACTCATAGAACGTGCAGTATCAAGGGTGGACCCTAAGGTGAACTATGCACTTTGAGTGAAAGGTGTCAGGTGAGCCCAGGAACTGGGGTCATGCATGTGCAGGCCAGAGGGCAGATGTGGATTGGCACCTTCTTCTCAGTTTTGCTGAGAACCTATGACTGCTCTAAAAAGTGTCTTAAAAAAAGCATTCCATCTTTATTCCTCAATTCTTTTCGCAAGCAGGGCTATATGTGGAAGAACTCCAGGAGGGAAGCTGTAATCCTTAATTCATTCATATCTAGCCACACCACAGCCTGGATTGGTTTATTACATTAACTCACAGTCATCTGGGAAAAGCAGAAAATATTTTACACAGAACGACTAACCTGGCTTCCTGCCTTCAATCTTTTCATTTCAAACCAGAAGTCTTTGAGCTCTTTTTTGGACAACAATATTAAGAAATAAGTTTTACATCACAATGCAATACACACAAACCTAGAACCGAAATTCTTGTGTACAATGCACATCATTCTTTTCTTTTCTATTGTATTCCATTCTAGTTTATTTTATGTATTTTAAACAGTGCTGGTTACCACTCACTAAACTGGATGAGTCATGACCTGCAGTTTGAAAAACAGTGACTCAGGCTGAGCCCTAGTGAGCCAGCAGAAATATAGACTCAGCTGAGTAGTTCAAGGTCACGGCAAACTTGTCACCTGACCTGTTCACACCTTGGATCCTGCTCTGGTATCAGGCTCTTGCTTTGTTTCTTGTACTTCAATTCCAATGCTGAAATGCTATTTTGGACCCTAGCACAATACTGTCTGCTCATTCCTCCTCACTAAAGTCTTGCTTCTGAGCTCCTGGTCATGTGGCTGTGTCCCTACACTGTGCTTGTACTTGCTCAGCTATCGCACCTGCCCCAGTACCCTGTGCTGGGTAGACCCTCTGTAGCTGTTAAATAATGGATGTCTGACAGTGACCACCTGCTGCTTACCACTGAGCCCATGTGATACTGACATTCTGCCTGGCGGGACTTCCTGCCAAGCCCGGGACAGCCCTCCTGAGCCTCTCTGTTCTTTCTACAGCCCACTTTGAGTTAAGCCAATCCCAGCTTTGCCACTGAGAGAGGGAGTTTGCCACTGAGACAGGGTTTGGGGACCCATCAGGATGGAGGCTGAGAGCGAGAAGCTCTCGGCAACAGATAATAGGTCTCAGGGTATCTGAGATAGAAGATGGGGGTGGGCAGCAGAGGAAGAAGCTGGTGCCAAATAAAGCTCTTTGGTAGAATGAAGGCAGTGCAGGGACCCACAGACCTGGCTAGTTCCGACTCTTCTACGTGTAGCTCTGTCCCTCACTTTGTACACCTGCAAAATTGGAATCACATTAGCACGTAATAAACAAGGATTGCGTGGGGATAAAAGTGAGATAATGCGGTTAATGCAGCTGGCAAATAATTAGTTTGCAATTTTGTTTGCATCTGTTTGGTCATAATTCGAGTACAAAGTTCTCAGATGGTGACTGTGTCTGGCATCAAACAGATTCTGGAATTTTCCTTCCGTCTGCAAGTATCCTCTTCCTTCTCACCTCCTACATTAAGTAAGCAGCCCTGGAAATGAGCCTATATTAATCTTTCCTGCTGTGGTAGCTGGTGGTGCCTACCTGGAGAGCTCTCTAGCCTTGGGAAACAGAGGAAGACCAGGAGTCTTAATGGAATAAAGGGCTACTAACTGAACTTCAGGCATCATGACGGAGGAGCAGGGTATTAATTTGACTGGGGGGTTGTCTCAGTGATAGGCACCTCTCAAAACACTGTAATGGGATAGAATTTAGGCTTAAAAGTTGTCACTACAACTGAAGTCATCTGTTTATACACTTGGCTTTGACCCTTGTGATATTAAAGCAAAGTAAAAAAAATTTCAGCTCTGATCAAAGACCAGATGTATTCTTAGGAAAAAAAAATTGATAAAGTTGTCAATAGTAGAAACACTGGTACATTTTCACATTATTACATTTAACTAATTCTAATTATTCATTCATTTACTTCCCAAGGACTTTATCTGTCCTTCCCTGAAACTAACTGCAGCATCTCTTCATTTTCTTCAAATTCTGTATGTAGAAAATCTGTGTAAGGTGTGTGTAATTTTAAAATATATTAGGTACTCCTATATGACACTCTTGTGTTTACATCTCTCTTAAGATGATGTATATGTGTGTATTTGTGTGAGGTGTGTGTGTGTATGTATGTGTGTGTACACACATATCTGGATATGTTTATAATATCCAGACATATGCCTATAAATATTCATGAGACAATTCATACATAAATGAATAATTTAAGCTCCTCACCGGATCTGTTTATAGAGTTCCCTTTCTGTCCCAGCCACATTCTCCCCACAGGATTCCTCTTAAACACCTTCCCTCAGCTAGCATTCTCTTAAGTAGGTGAACAAAACGCAAGCAACTGGTGAAGTTTTCAAAAACCACCTTCATTTTATTCTAGGCTTAAAAGAGCACAAGTTTATTAATGCACAATTCTGGAGGTCAGAAATGCTATAATCCATGTGAATTTTAGGAATTGTTTTCTATTCTGTGAAAAATAACATTGTAATTTTGGTAGGAATTGCATAGGATCTCTAGAAAGCTTTGAGAAGTATGGGATTTCCCCAAAAGTAATGCTTCGAATCCATGGACACATATCTTTCCAATTACTGAAGTATTTTTCAACTTTTCTCACCATTATCTTATACTTTCATTGCATAGGACTAAATTTTCTTCTGAGTATTTTATTTTTTGATGGTATTGTAGATGGGTTTTTTTTTGTCTTTTTAATTTCTCTTTTGGATGGTTAATTGTATGTAAATGCAAGCTATTTTTGTATCTTGATTTTGTATCCTATAAATTCATTCATTAGCTCCCATTGCTTCTTTTTTTCCCCCTTGGTGGAGGTTCAGGATTTTCTACAAGAGCTGACAATATACTCTTCAAACAGAGACGAGTTTACTTCTCACTTTAAAATTTGGATGCCTTTCATTTCTTCTCTTGCCTAATTTCTCTGCCTAGGACTTCGAGTGCTGGGTTAAAGACAAGAGGTACCAAGTAGCCACCGCTGTCATGCTCCTGATTTCCCAGGAGAATCTTCCAGCTTCCCTTCCTGAGCCTGGAGTCGGCTCTGCATTCCTCATCTACAGCCTTTATCACATTGAAGTAAATTCGTCTCCATGTTTGTTGAGAGTTTTCTACATGAAAGTACTTCAATTCGATCAAATACTTTTTCTATGCCTATTGAGAAGATTGTATGATTTTTATCCTTCAGTTAAATTTTATGGGGAACCACAAACGACTCCGAGTAGTCTCCTCTCTGGGTGCCAGGGCCCCAGCACCCTTGGAGAAGCCCTGCTGAGTGTCACAAGGTCTTGGTAAGTGGAGGGAAGCCACGATCACCGGCATTCCAGGGGAAGAAACTGCGCACAGTTGAAGTCTTGCATTGGAAGCTGCTAAGGGCAAGAGGAACCGCGGACCTGCTGGATTCCTGGGGGTGAGCGAGATGCCCAGGGTTTGGGGACCCATCAGGATGGAGGCTCAGAGAGAGAAGCTCTCAGCAACAGGATAATAGGTCTCAGGCCGCTGGGCTTCACCAGGGATCCTCGTGGTTCACCATGGTGAGCAACTCTGCTGACCCTGAGCCCCCTGCCCTGCATTAGTCCTGCCGGTCAACCCTCCTAGCCCACCCTCCAAGGTCAAGTCCACCTTTCACCCATCACCTCCTGCTCCTCGGCCCAGAAGGCCTTGCTTTGGCGCAGGATGGGAAGGCGAAATCCTGCTTTCTCTTATCCCCTTTCTATTCTATTTTTCATGGTCTAAACTCTGTCCTCTGATTCCCTCAGGACTTCTCTTCTGATATTCAAAATCCCGTTTAGAGGTTTTTTAAAAAAAGAAACTCTGAACATATTTCCTGCTTTCTACATTTCTGCTGTAACAACCCTACTTTCCTGCGGCAGAGAGATGCCTCTGAGAGGCGGAAAGAGCTGGGCGGGCAGGAGCCTGGTGGGGGGACTGCAGGGCAGCTGGGGACGTTCGGGGAGGGGCTGGAGGGCAGCAAGGCCCATCCTGTCCCGGGCCTCTCTGTATGTGGTGGGACCCCAGAGGGAGGGAGAGCTGTGCAGGTAAGATTCTAGTTTTGGAATCTCAGCTGACTGCACTGCAAACAGCAAACACCAGGAGAGAAGACCCGGGCTGTGCAGAAGATGGGGGCTGCACTGGGAAAGGACAGGGACGCCGGAAGGGACTGGCTGGTTCTGTGACCCAGCAGGGGCCCAGCTTAGGACTTCTTTGTCTTTACCATGGTGTGACTGCGCACCCACGCCACCACTGTTTCCCGTGTGGTATTCAAGCCATTACGCGGGGTGTTCGACAGTCCATTTCCAGGTGGCTTCGTGGCACAGGATTTTCCCCGACAGGAGACATGTGAGTGTTCTGAATGCACTGGAGGTAGGCTATGGTGCTGGGTAGGTCAGGTCTAGTAAATGCATTTTCAACTCAAGATGGTTTGTTAGGATGCCACCCAGCACGAAGCCCAGAGCATCCATCTGCATCAGAAGATCCAGTTGTCCAAACAATGGCTAACGTGGGGGATGGAGGGAGAGGAGGAATCGGGAGGATCCCCATCAATCTGGTGTGAGCAACTGAACTTCATTCATGCAGGCGAGGAAGATGGGAAGAGGAGCGGGCCGGGTGCAGGGGCACTCACTGTCATGAGTCCAGTTCAAGGCAGTCTGGACACACAGGGAGAGGTTCAACGGGCACTTGGAGACAAGAGCTGGGGCTCAGGAATGAAGTGGAGGGGCTGAAAGCAACGGGAATGACCGAGAACCTGGGGGAAGTTTCTGAAAATGAGAGGAATAAAGGGGATCCAAGACAAGACCCTGAGGATCATTGATAGTCCAAGGACAGAGAGGGAAAGTGGAGCCTGCTAAAACCTTAGATGGAACTGTGGGCAGAGAACCAGGAAGATAATGTGTTAGCGATGCTAAGGAAAGGAGTCGTGGGGAACAGCAGGATAGCCGTGGAGAGAGCAGTAAGCAGGAAGAGAAGAGAGCGTCCAAGCTTTGGCAGCAAGCCATTGAGCCATTTCTGGAAGACTAGGGGCTGGGGGGAGCCAAATCCCAGTGGTCTGAAAACCGAAGAGAAGATAAGAAAGGCAGAAAGTAATCAACTGTTTCCAGACGTGGCCAAGAAGGGAGGTAAGAGTTGGGAGCACTGCCATGTTTACTGCATCACTCTTCCCAGTGGCCAAGATATGGAACCAGCCTAAGAGTCCATTAACAGATGAGTGGACAAGGAAAAGGTGGCACATTTACATGATGGACTACTATTCAGCCATAAAAAAATGAAATCCTGTCCTTTTCAGCCACATGTGATCCTGGACGATTCTGCTAAGACACCAGACATTGACAGGCACGTGCTGCCTGAGTTCACTCGGGTGGAATTGTCAAGCCAGTCTCGTGGAAGGAGACTATAGAAGAGCTTTCCAGAAACTGGGAAGGGAAGGCAGTAGCGGGCACAAAGGTTGGCCACCGGGGACAAACTTACAACGTGATGGGAGGAATTTGGTGTTTTATTACCCAGCAGCATCGTCTTAGTTGATGACAATATATGATATGTTTCAAAATGGCAGATTTTGAATGTTCTCACTACAAAGAAATTACAAATGTTTGAGGTGATGGATATGTTAATAAACCTAATTTGATCATGACACATGGTGTATATGTATCAAAACACCACACTGCACCCCATCAATGTGTACATTATTATGTGTCAATTAAGAATAAATAAAACTAAAACCAAAAAGAGCTGAGGGGCAGCAGGAAGGAGATTTTACAGTGGAAATAACAAGTATCTTAAAATACTATTAGGATTTGAATCTAAAAATGAATGCATCTGGGTTAAAAAATTCTCAGATTATACTTTGATTAAATATTTAATTTTATTCACCAGTACATTATGTGGCTAAGTTAATTCAAACCTTTCTTTGGCCCGAAAGAGCCAAAAAACAAAGTGAAGTTACCTGTTACTGCTTCAATTCTTAAGCTACAGTTTAATCTTCTTCCCTCCTAAAAACCAAAATACTTCCTATGGGGTTGATCCTCTGCTTCTGCACCACCTCCTGGCTGTCCCTGAGGTCTTCTGAGTGTTGGGTCACACACACAGCATCTCTTGTTTCTTTCATTCAGCCTCTGATAGCTGATGGCCCATAAGGCTCCAAGTTGCCTCTACTGCTGTCATTCTTGGTCACCCTCTTGTGGCTGACTCATCATCAGATCTGATTGGACCATTGTGTTAGTCTGTTTTATGTTGCTATAGCAGAATACCTGAGGCTGGGTAATTCATAAAGAAGAGAAATGTATTTCTTACATTTCTGGAGGACATTCTTACACTTCAGGACATTCCCAGGAGGAATTAAAGAATAAACAGAAGGAGAGTTCAAGATCAAGGGACTGAAGAGACTCACCTCCAGCAAGGGCCTTCATGCTGCACTTTCTTCTGGTGGGAAGTGGAAAGCAGGAGGGAGGGAGGGAGGGAGGGAGGGAGGGAGGGGGGCTTTTATAGTCAGCACTAGACACTCACGAGGGTGGAGTCTTGGGCCCTTAGCACCTCCCGTTAGGCTCCACCTCTTAACACAGTTGCTTTGAGGATTCACTTATTATACACAAACAGTAGAAACCATCATTTTTTTTTCCTTTCCTAAAGTATCGCTCAAAGAGCTAGTTTGGTATTTGGCTTGTTTCTGTGTCTACATTAAATCTTTGGTTTTTCTTGCTAAAACTCTTCTAAAGGACTGAACAAAATTAGAAAGACTCCGTCAAAACTAATCATATAATCTGTGAACCCCTGTATGGGTCAAGATAAACCTCTCCTCCTCCTTTGGAGTAGGAGGGAGGTCTCTGCTCTCATTCCCTCTGAGTCTGGAAGCTCCCCTTCCCCCAGAACACCTTCTTTTCCACAGGTGACCTGTGACTGCCGTGTGGACCATGCACGGACCCAGTCTCCATCATGATCTTGGTTGTTGGTAAGGCACAATGTCTTTCTAGAAGTTCTGAATAAACAAAAATACAATTGGAGTTCTAGCTCAGATGATGGAGGAACAACTTATATTGGACTGATCATTTGAAGCTGTGAACAAGATAAAGAAAAGCAACTATTTTTAAGTCAGAGGAAATGACCCCAAATGGGCAGAAATGGGGGGCATTTTCTCCCTGAATGGAGGGCACCACCAGCCCTGGGTAAAGCTTCTGCTGAAGTATCTTTTGCCCTGAAGAAAGCATTCTACTTGGTGCGGGGCCAGTAGAGTTCTAGCTGGGAGTTGTACTATCTTTTATATTTTCCAAAAGTGTTTATGGAGTATTGGCATTATTTTTTTCCTTTGATATTTGATAGAATTTAATAGTAAAGCCATCAAGGCCTTGAGTTTTCTTCATGAAAAGGTTTTTGACAATGAATTCAAATGTCTCTATCAGAAATAGAGCAATTTCGATATTCCATTTCTTTTTGATTCAGTCCTAGTAAGTTTTACCTATCAAGAAATTTGTCCATTTAATCCCAAGTTGTCAAATCTTGTTGTAAAGGTATTCATAAAATTCTCTTATTATCCTTTTGGTATTTGTAGGACCTGCAGTGATGTCCTTTCTTATCCTGATATATATAATTTGGAGCTCCAGCTGAGGCAGTCAGGCCAACTAAAGAAATCAAAGGCATTTGGATGAGAAAGGTAGAAGGCACAGTATATATAAAGCATGAAAAACTCAAGTATAGTGGAAATATCTGTATCCTGATTGTTATCATAGTTCTGTGGTTCTCTGGGTTGGCCAAAATATACCAAATTGCATGTTAAATATGTTCATTTTTTTGTATGATGACTCAACATGAATAAAGCTATAAGAAAAATAGACACAGGGGCTGGGGATATGGCTCAGTCGGTAGAGTGCTTGCTTTGCATGCACAAGGCCCTGGGTTCAATCCCCAGAGCCACAAAAATAAAATAAAAGACACAGATTGAAAATAAAGAAATAAAATGGTCTTTACTTGAAAAGGACATGATTTATACAAAAAATGCTAAAGAAAACTTACACGAGAATAAGTAAATTTAGCAAGGTTGCAGGGTTTGTGATCAATCTTCTTGAGCCAATTATGTTTCTGTAAACTAACAGAAAAAGATCGGAGAATAGATATTTTTTGAATTTATTCAAAATATGACTTAAGAACTACAAAATACTAGGGAGTGAAGTTAATGAAAGACACCCAACATCTCTGCACTGAAAATGACAGGATGTTCCCAGGAGGAATTAAAGAATACACAGAAGTTTGCATTGTGTTCATGAATTAGAAGACCCAGTATTCTTAAGGTGTCAACTGAGATTAATCTGCAGACTTGGCACATTCTCAGTCAGAATCTCAAATTTTGTCTGGAAATGCAAAGGGAAAAAGTAGACAAAATAATCTTGAAAAAAAAAAAAAGAGCCACATTGGAAGGCCGTAATAGAAAGACTCACTCCAAGTCCTCTAATCAAGACTGTGCTGTTGGTGAAGTGAATACAAGCAGGGCAGCACAACAGACCCTGTCACCAACTCAAGTTTTAGTCAGCTACTTCGCTGCCGTGACCAAAAGATCTGAGAAGAACAATTTTAGAGGTCTCTGTCCATGGACAGCTGACTCCATTGCTTTGGGCCCAAGGTGAGGCAGAACACTGTGGCAGAAGAGGAAGGTAGCTCAGGACATGACCCTCAGGAAACAGAGAGTTTCCTCATCAGGACAAAGTAGACCCCAAAGGCACACTCCCAATGACCCACCTCCTCCAGCCACAACATACCTGCACAATATGTCACCACCCAGGTAATCCATTCAAGTGGATTTCATAACCCAATGTAGGCTTTCATAACCCAATCATTTCACCTTGCATTGTCTCACACATGAGCTTTTGGGGGACATCTCACATCTAGACCAGTAGCAACACACATGCATACTGAACCTATTTTCTACAAATGCATTGAGAGAACTCTCTGGGAGAAATATTTTTTTCCCCAAAAAATAGTTCTGAAATAATGGAATAAATGCACAGGGGGAAAAATCAACTTTCGACCCCACCTTATACCTTATAAATGTTAATTTGAGATGGATCATTGACCTATTCTTAAAAACTAAGGCCATAAAGATTCTAAAAGAAAACAGAAGAGAATCTTTGTGACCTTGGGATAGGCAACTATTTCTTAGAAGGGACTTAAAAAGTAATAGAAAGTTTAATAATTAATTAATTAGTTAATTAATTATAGGATGAAAAAATTTAAAGCACTTTAAAGAAATCAGCAAACCACAGACTAGGAGAAAATGTTTCCAGGACACATATTTGATAAATGGAAATATCCAGAACATGCAAATCAAAGACGCTGTTGGGTTGTCAGACCAATGGGTTCTGTGAGGGCACAGGAAGTATAGATGGAAATAAGTATCTGAGAGTCCTGTGGCACCCTGAGACCAGCCCCAGGGCCCGAGGGAGAGGTCTCTAGGTGAGAGTAGTCTTCCCAGATGCCGATATCTCAGAACATGATTGCAACACTCCTGGCCTCATTTGATCACCAAAATATGGTTGCTAAAATCTCACCAGGGAACTTTCATAAACCAACGCAGAGCGCTGAATTTTCTTGCAGTATCCAGTTCAGCTAAACCCTCTGCTTTTGCAACTCCAGAAAACTCTGGAGGATTTGGGCAAGCTTGAAAAGATTTCTGAAAATCCTGTGTGTGGGTGGATAATCAGGGATGTGGTTATTTTAATTCAATAAAAGCTAATTATAGAAAGTTATCAGAGTCTAAGAATCTCAGAAAGAAACATGTATTCAGTTTATTTTCTTAGGGAGACATCTTCCAGAGAATTGGTTGGTGAGTCTAGTTAGAGGGTTTAGATGAGTGTTTGAATTTCTGCCTTTGAGTATACAATGTTCTGAGGATGAAAGCAGAATGCACTATGGTGAACTAAGAGGATTATTTTAATGCTATAAATGAACATTTAACTAATCAAGCATTGTGTGCTGGTAGAAGTTTAAATTCTGAGCTCTTAGCTCTCATATCTCAAAAAAATGCCCTTTT
This sequence comes from Urocitellus parryii, assembly GCF_045843805.1. Taxonomy (NCBI): domain Eukaryota; kingdom Metazoa; phylum Chordata; class Mammalia; order Rodentia; family Sciuridae; genus Urocitellus; species Urocitellus parryii. Next base: position 146,549,855 of record NC_135538.1, on the reverse strand, counting down.
CTCCAGATCATTAAAGCAATATTTACATATTGTGGAGATTTTGCAAGGTTTAAAAAATAACCTTGCTTTACTTTTAAAGCACTATGCAATCAGAAGGAAAAAATTACTTCTAATTCAACCTTTAGCCTTTCTTACCCACAGCATCATACTAACTTCATATCTTGCTCTTTTCTCCTGATATTGCACTTAAGCATTTCTCTATATTTAAAATTCTCCATAAATTCTTTTTTCTTAAGTATGTCCCTTGGTGTATCTTAAAGTTGTTTTCGATATTTCTTTCTTTGTACAATAATAAGCAATGCTGTGATGAACATATCTGCATGAATATTTTATCCAGTTCTGAATGTATTTTTAGAATTCTACTCAGAAGTTGTATTACTGTGTCAATGGATATAAATTTTTTTAAAGGATCTCAGTATTCTACCAGACAGCTCTTCAGAACCATTCTTCCAGCTTAGCATTTCATGACTTCCCTAAACTTGCTTTTTTGACCTACTCTTTGATAACATTTGGCAGTCTCAGTTTGGAAGATTTGTACATTTAATTGGTGAAAACAGTCCTATTTAGATCTATTATTAAGAAATTAATAACTTCAAGCAATTATTATTTATTTTAGTGGCCCAACTTAGAACATATTTATTCTGAGTTTGAAAAAATATATGCATATAAAAGAAAATCTTTCTCAAACCTGTCATTGAATACCCTGATCATTTCTGGTCATCCTTTTGGAACTTTCTTACTACGTTCAAATCCCTCTTCCCAGTTATGAAGGTGGTTTCACTTCCACTCAGAATGTCCACAAGATGTAGCCATGGATGTTGGACAGGATGGGTGGGGGAGGATGAAGCAAACTGGTTTTAATTCTTTTCACCAGCAACTTGTAGACTGGTTTAAAATATACCTGTAGCAAGAATTGAATACTATCAATTTTCTAAAATTATCAGAACAGCATTGACCTGAATTCTGATAGCCCATGACTCAGCTCCACATCACTTCTTGGGACGTTATCTGTCATTTTACTGCTGATGGCCTTATCGTGGTTGGACCAGACCAGACCTGGCACCGCACTTTCCCAGAGACACGCACCCTCTCTGTATATCGTTTGGCAGGCAGCTAGACCATTTCTGAGCATCCAAATCTTAGGGATACAAAAACATCAATTACTTCCTCCCTGAGAAACCAAAAACTCTTGGGTCGGTAGAATAGAAGAAGAAGCAGCTAAGCATGGAGTACGGCAGTGATTTGGCAACAGGATTTTATTGTTTTAATCAAAGGGATATGCTAAGGAAGAGAAGATGGGTAGAGAAATAGATAAAGAAGGATACAGAGAGGATGGGGGTCAGGGGAGTCACAGAAAGAGACGGAAAGGGAGACAGTAGTGGGAAACCAATTGTGTCCCTGTGTCCCTGTGTGTGTGTATGCAGTGGGTGGTGGTGAGGCATTTCCATGCAACGGGGGATTAATCTTTTGAACATGCAGGGCTGCTGCCCTTTGCTGGAGAGGCCACCCACAGGTCCATTTCAGTGCTGGGACAGGCTGGCCTGAAGTGCATGGTCTCTCAGAGGCCCAACAGGTCCCTGCCCAGAAGCCTGTCCCCTTGTAGAAGACTACCTCTGAGCTGGTGGCTGCTTCTGGTTGGCAGGACATGAGGTATCCAACTGTCAAGCTGATGATTTCATTGTGTTAATCTAGAATAAGTAAATAACTAGCAGAGGAGAGCAAAGTGAGGGAGCAAAACCAATAGATGGATTTTTTTTAAGACAGTGTTTACATTCTTTAGCTGATGAGAAAGCCATAGGGAGTCCTAGGAAGCTAGGAATAGCTGGTAATGAGGAATGAGGCTCTTGCAGACAGTGTGAGCGCCTGCCTGGAGGTCCTGAGGGCTGCTCTTTGGTACACTGTCCCCGGAAAGACCTGCACAGACCAGGTCCTGCTGGCCAGCCTCTTCAGACCTCAGGATGAGACACGTGCTAACAAGGACCCCAGGGAAGACAATGACTGGCACTGCTGCTGAGTTGGCAGGTTGCTGCTTTGGAAAGAGCAGGTGGGCAGCGAGTTCCGTGAAGTGCTGATGGTCTGTTCTCCAGGGAAACACCTGGAAATTGCTGCAGTGGATGTGGAACAGAAGGAGAAAACGAGCTCTCTTGGGATGATCTCATCGGTTATCCACAGTTCAGTGTATCTGTACGGACTCAGTCTAGGACCAGGGCCCAGGGATGCAGGCGCAGAAGGCAGGCACGGGGGCACGTCTGGGCATGGCCCTAACTGCCTCCCATTTCCTGACAACCCCCTAGAAACCAGGTCTGTGCGTGGTAACAGCACAGCCTCCGCTTGCTGATGCTCAGTGAGGTGAACCCAGCGCCCAAGACGCGCCACGCTCAAGCCCCCTGCAACAGAGCTCTCCAAGTGCAAGCGTGTGTTGCTTTCTCAGCTCAGATTTGATCCCATCTTTATATGGCCCTCCAGGTTTCCTGGCTGTAGGGTGTGCTGCTGCTACAGGCTTCGCTCAGCAGGTGGCGCTCTATAACTGCTCAGGAAATGACATATCTGGGCGGGAACCTTTTTTTTTTTGAAAGAGATCAGACTTTAAGAGAGTTGAACACCAGGAACTAAGGTACTAAGGTGGTAGAATTATTGGTGAGGGATTTTCTTAGAAGAGGGTGTTTTTTGATGCAACCACAGAAAGGGTTCATGGTAAGGTTTTCCCTTTTCCTATATGACAAGTATTCTTTGCAATTATTCTAAGTCAATTAAATTTGATGTGGGGGGTTGGATTTATTAACGTTATTAACACACTTGGCACTGGTAATGATTAAAATTTGCCAAGTGAGCAGTGGGGGATTCACTATTTAACTTAAGACCATATGATCATTTCTCATCATTTGTTCATTAGGTCCCAAGGTTCTCACTTCATTCAATTCCCAGAGCTTCTCTCTTGTTCACTCATGTTTATTTTCTTAGAGAAATTTTTTTTTTAAAAAATTGCTCTCTTTAAAAGGAAAGCTTTTCCCAAAATATGGCATATTTAACACAAACTCTGATAAAACATCTGTAATTAGATAAATATCAACAGGGAGTATGTTAAGGAGAAATTAGATATCCGTATCATCTTCTCTTCTGTTTCTACTTTGAATGTTGAAAATTCTATAGGAAATGCTTGCAGTCCACACGACTTCAGTGTCCAGACACCATTCTGGTCCTAGAGTTCAAGCTTGGTTGATACTAAGTGGGGAATGAACCGGAGTGGGTGGATGGATGGATGAACGCATGTAGGCATGCGTGGAAGGGCTGGGGAGATGATGTACTTATGTGTGAGAGGATGGATGGGTGGGTGAGGGGTGGATGGAGGAAGGGAGGTTGGGAGGGACGGACAGGGAGCTTAAAGTTCTGGTGATCCTGGATGGAGTTTGTCCCCAGTTCAGGACTGTGAGAGATGCTCCCAGCGTTGTTATTACAGTTGTTATTTTTATGGTGCTCACCAAGAAAAGCCAAAGTAAATGTTCTATTTCTGTCTATACTTTTTAAAGTGCTCTATCATATTTTGTCTAGAAAGTTTGCAGAACTCTGAAATCATCAGGCACAACAAAAAAGCAATACAGTAGCACTTCGCTTTCTTCAAAGTGGCAGATCACCACTGGGTGAGGCCCTGGGTCCAATCCCTTGTGTGTGTGTGTGTGTGTGTGTGTGTGTGTGTGTATACAAGCATACACACACACACACACACACACACACACACACACACACACACACACACCAGAACTGCTATAAACTGGTTTTCATGAATTTGCGACTTGCCTGCAGAATATTGGCCAAGGATTCAGTAAAATAAAAACATTGCAGTGTGATATTTGTTCAGTTGAACTAACATTAATTGAAGACCTACTAAGTACCTGGAAGTGCACTAGGCATGTGGGAGGGGCAAAAGTGATTACATCATTTCTGCGGATCTTACAATCCCACAGGGAAGGTGACGTGAACAGACAGTTTTGCAGCATTATGGTAAGGTGGCAAGTATCACCAGTATCATGGGAGGAGGGTCACATGGTAATGTTCTTAAAACCAAGAACAATCATATTCCTCTTTGCTTCCTAGAGCCCAATATAGTGTATTTATTGAGTCCCACTGCACGGACTCCATAAATATTATCAAAATGATAAATGGGGCTAAGCAAATATTTTTTGAAGAAGATGAATAGAACCAAAAACAAGGATAATAATGACAATCACTGGGAGCTTGCTATGTGCACTGTTTAAAATACTGACTTATGTCATCTTCACAGTGGCTAACTGAGATCCATGTGTAGGGAGACCATTGTATTGGGGGTAAAACTAAGATGAATTAGTTAAAAATTTGCCTAAAACCACCCAGCTAATAAATCTTAGAATTGAGATTCATACTTAGCACCCTCCCAAAACATGAGAGGCTTTCCTAGGCACACCTTGAGGTATCCCTTAGAGTATTAAGGGAGAAGAAAGAGCAGTGACCAATCAATGACTGTAGAAATTCACTAAAAGGCATGGAACTCTTGCTGTAGAAGATCCAAAATTATTGAATGGTTTAGTCCAAGAAATGACACTGTTAAATTTGCGTTTTAGCTTCATCATCCCGGGTGCTGGGTATAAGCCTGGGGGGTGATGTTGGAGGGGTTCTGAAGGGTAAAGAAGAGTTCACTCTATGAAAGGTGTTAGAACCAGAGGAAGGTTCTGGGCACTGGGCAGAACATGTACAAAAGCGCATGCAGCAGTCCTTCAGTCTGGCTATAGCCTAATCTCCAGGGTTAAAGAAATAGGAGGCATGAGGAACGGGGATAAAGAGGTGATGGGGACCAGATTGATGAGTCTGAAATTGGTTCCCCCCCCACAAAAAAAGCAAGACCACTGAGGAGTTTTTAAACGTCGGGGTGAGATGAGATGATGAAGTCGATCTTTTAGGATGATTCCTCTGTGAGGAGGAACGGAGGCAGGACACTGGGAAGACTGAGCAGGAAAATGTGTTTGGAAACTCTCACAGGGTCTAAGACAGAGACCATGACAACGGGAAACAGGGACAGCAGGGCCTGAGGATGACAACGATGACTCCCAGACACCCTGAGTTTGAGTTCCGAGGGCCAGAGGACAATGGGAGTCTTGAAGTTCCTGTGAGGAGTCTGGGACAAGGAGTAGCTGCAGGGTCATGTGCATACAGTTGGAGATACTGAAACCGTGAAAACCTTGGAGCAGCAGCCTGAGGGACCAGGCCACACTAGGAGAGGGTTTGTCCCTCAGGCAAGTAGTTCTGAACATTTGGAGAACCTGGGCATGAATATCATCCTGGGGAGTCGAGGTGGAAGTCTTCAGGGAAGGGCTGGCCTTGGTCTTAGGAGCGGGCATCCCGGGCCTGGCCAGCACAGGAAGCGCAGGGCGGCTGAAGAGGAGGTTGGTGTCAAAAAGACACACAAAGAAGACTGTAAATACTTCCAAGTTCGTGCGGAGTAAGAGCAAGAGGAGAGGTTGAGAGAGGATCTTTTCTGGCTGCAACTCTCTTCCTGCCCGACCTAGCAAGCTCCTGCTTTTCTGTCACACCTGTCCCGTGGCCTCATGTTCACGAAGGTTCTGTGACTCCTGGCAGGAGGCAGCCCTCTCTGTGTGCTGCCGGGGCTCACCACTCTTACCACAGCATAAGTTGGGTTCCTCCATGAGACCCTGTGTTCTTTGGGGACGTAAATGATGTCTCTTTTCTCTGCTTTGTTAGTTTTTTCTTAGCGCAAAGCTTGGCCTATAGAAGGTCTTCATTAATGCTGTGGATAAGCGGTTTAATTGAGGGATTTGGTGGGCCTTTGCTCTCCTACCAAATAGATTTACTCATGGTCCTCAGAACGGGTTTCTGCCCTTTGCACTTCAATAGCTGCTCTGGTCCTGTGCCCCCGAGTTCCTCCCTGAAACCCCACGCACTCCCCCAGGTACTGCCCACCGCCTATTGCTTCTGTGCAGCCTTCCCTGGCCGTGCCACTCCCCCTTGTCAGCAAGCTTTGGTTTCTCCGAGCTCAAAGAGCCTCATTCTCCTACACTTGAATTCCCCTATTTGATAGACCTGCCAGAGGGGGAGTGGCGTCACCCAGAACTTGGGCACCCTGCGTGCTGCAGAATGAGAGCACAGCTCAGCCAAGCTGCCTTTCCATTGTCCAGGCAAAGGTGGACACAATTGAGCGACCCCAGAGAACACACAGAGGCCCGCTTCTCCCAGCTGGTTTTCCAGGTCAGTGTGCCTCGGGTCCCCCAGCCCTGCTTTGTGACCGCGTGGGGACACCTCTGTGGAAGAGGCCTAGGCTCACGTCTCTTCCCAGCACGGCTGACCTTCTTGCCTAGGCAAGTCAGCACGGCCACAGGTTAGTGAAACTCACCTTTCCATTAGGGAGGTCTCAGCAGAGCACTTTATCTGGTACAGCAGAACTCAGGACGCAAACCCCCCGGGGTCTCTGGGTGGCTGTTCTGCCTGCAGTTAAACTAACAAGAATCATCTTTGTTTTTCTTCCCTGAGGAGTTTTCAGTGGTTTTAAAGTGGACCAGTAACTCCCTGAACCAAGAGGAAGCAACCCATTTTTAAAGCAAGGTCGACACGTTCCCATTTTAGCTGTATTGGCAAACTACTCAAAAAATGAAATCTTTTGGCCTCCAGCCAAGTTAGATCTCAGATGCAGTTACTATGCCAAGATTGGTCTACACTGGCATCACCTTGCATTATTTAAACCTGTGACTGAGGAAGTATTTATGGGGTCATTGAGCAGCACGGGCTTGGAATTTTGAACCCAGTTATTTGTTGTTGTTGCTGTTTGCTTACAAAGGCAAGCTGGCTATCAAAATATGTGGCCAATGCAGAGAGAAAGCCAAAGATAATTCGCTGGTTTATCATTCTACAAATACATTTAGTATGCTTTGGGCCAGAAACTGTCTCAGGTGCTGGAAATAAAGAGATAAAGGTGACCTAATCTCTGCTCTTGAAAAGCTCTTGGGGATACGAATATTTATAACCCCAACAAGAAGCCCTGAAAATATTAAGTGCTAAGTGCTGTAAGTAGAGGGACCGATAATGGATCACCTGCACTTTAAGAAGTTCACTCCTCTGAGCTGAAACTAAAACACAAGTGAGTGTCATGTCAGAGAAGAGCATTCTAGAGAGAGGAGAGAACTTGTGAGAAGACAGACAAGAAAACAGGGGGGTGTTCTAGTAGCAAGAAGTGGTGGTAGGAAAGAGGAGATTAGGGGGCTCTCAGGAACGTGAGACATTCTGCAAATCATAGAAAGGACTTGAGATTCATCCTGGAAGCACATGGTTATCAGGTAAGAGGTCAGCAGCACCTGGAGAGGAAATGCCAGCAGCTCCCCGTGACATTCACTCTGTGATCCCATACCCTGTTGACAAAAGGATGCTGAGTTCAATATGGAAGATACTTCACACACAGAGACCACGAGTAAGTTTCGGGGAGGGTGAAAGTCGGCCCTCCATATCTGTAGGTTCCTCCGTTACGGAGTCAATCAACTGCAGGTTGAAAATATTCAGGAAAAAACAAAAGCATCTGATCACTGAAATGCATAACCCCCACCCCCCGTCATTATTCCCTGTACATAACAACTGTTCAGCATTTACACGGTAGGAGACACTGCAAGTCATCTAGTGGTGATTTAAAGTACTTGGGAGAAGCTGGGTAGGTTCTTTTAAACACTGCATCATTCTGTGGGAGGGATGCTGCCCTCTGGGGCTGGGTGGTCCTGGAACCAAGGCCCTGCGGATTCCGCGGGGTGACAGTACACAGGTCAGGTGACAGGCACTAAAGTCTGAACAAATGCAGTTGGTGGTAGGAAGGGAGGGAGGGGGCCATGTCAGGAGGTTTTGATGATTAAATTCAGTTGTGAGGTGAGGCAGGCATCTCAGGGGACTCATTTCCAACTCGGATGACTGTGAACTGCCTGGGCTACAGTGGGACTCACGAAAAGCCAGTTTGGTCAGAGGTAGGAATGTGCACAGTAAGTGAGGGGACAGTAACGAGTGTGGCTGGGGACGTGTCCGCTGATGTGCCAGCAGAGCATCCTGGTCAGTGGCTCTCCAGATGTGACACCCGGCCTCTTCCGACCCAAGGGATCAGTGAGTGTGACAAAAGGGATATTTAAAAAGGTCCTCCCCACTTGCCATGTATGTCGTGTGGCTTCTGATTGTCCTTAGAATAAAATCTATATATCTTACCATAGCCTAAAAATCTGCATGGACCCTGGCCCCTGCCTCGCTCTTTGACCTCGCTGTGACCCTGTCTGTATTCACCCCCTTGAGCCCTGCTGGCCTGTTTTCAGCACTGGGAATACCCAAGGGCTCTTTCTTGTTCTAGAACCTGCCTGTGTGTGCGGTTGCTGCTAACCTGCTAGATCTTTCCATCTATGGTTCCTTTGGGTCATCAAGATCTCCATTTAAAAACCACCTCTTTAGATAGTCCTCTTCTGTGGACCCATGGAAAGGAAACAGACTTCTTTGGTCAGGACACATGACCTTTTATTGTCATTTCAGAACTGTTGTTATCAAAATGGTGCCATTCATAATTTGGGGTGCTTTAGGACAGAGACGTGTCCTAAACACCGGGGTCCTGCTATCATAGCTCTAGTGCCTAGGATGGTCATCAGAACACAGTCAGTGCTCAATAACTAACTGCTAAAGGCACGGACGCAGGGGAGGGGGAGGGAGGAAGAAGGCTGTGGGAACTCAGACTGTGGATCTGAATCAGACCTGGGAACCAGGGGGTCTTCTGAACCCCTGAGCTACAATGTCTGGAGAGGAAGCCAAGTGGTGTCTGGGGGCCAAAGGTCGACCGTCCACAGGAGACCACCGAGCACCCCTTCACAGCTGAAATGTGAGGTCCTCGGCTTTTACAGATCCAGCTCCTGGCTTCTGCCTCAGCAATCTTGTTGTTTTAGTTTTAAAAAATGTTTTATTAGTTCTTGTTGGACTGCTGAGGGCCATTGCCAAGTAGGAATGACGCATCGAAATTTCCTTGCCAGTGCACCCCATGTTGCTTAGAGGAAGGATTCCTGGAAATGGACTTGCCTTGGACTTTCGCTGTGACATTGCATGTATGTTTGAGAAAGGTGACCCTGCTCAAGGACCAGGGTGGATCCGGGTTTTAGGGAGGATCCTACTGGATTTGGGCAGATCCAGGTTTAGGGTGTATCCTGCAGGTTTTAGGGAGTATCCCGCTCCTTGGGTTTAGGGTGTTCCCAGTTTAGGACAATCTGGGTTTAGGGTGGTTCCAGGTTTAAGGTTATTCCTGCTGGGAATAGGGCGTATCCTGCTGCCTGAGTTCCCATTGAGTTCTTGTGGAATTCAGAAAGTATTTGGGATTCAAAGCCTGGCGGAGTACGTGAATTTGGGGGCAGAACTTGGATTTCCCCAGAACGTGTTTGTAGAGGGCCGGTGCGAGTTTGGGAATAAAGAATTGCTGTTTGAATCTACAAAGCTGTGAGTGGCTCGTGATCCTGTGCCCAGTCAGACTGCGGCATTGGACCTCTTATTTTATTTATTTTTATGCAGTACTGAGAATCGAACCCAGTGCCTCGCACATGCTAGGTAAGTGCTCTCCACGGAGCTGCAGCCTCAGGCCTCTTGGCCACCTTCCAAAGAATGGACAAGACACACCTCTGTGACACCTTTTTCCTTGTTTCATTATGTTTCTTCTGTTAAATTCATAGCAACTTCAAGCATGCAATTAAAGAGTTCGTTTGAAAATAGAGAAGAAAAATTACGTTAAAAAGAAAATTCCTCTTCCCCCTTTTTTTGGTGGGTGCCTCCAAGCTCCTCATTTCTCCCTAGACAACTAAGCTCTGAGTGCTCAGCGGTGTTCTGTCTTCGGTTGAGCGACTGCCGTGTGCTGTTTGTGTGAGGTGTTGGCAAGAAGAATACCGAGTGACTGCTGTTTCTCTGTGCCCCTCCGGAAAATGAGACGCCTGTCTCCGCAGGCCACTTCAGAGAGCCAAATTCTAAATCCAACAGAGCTGCCTCTTCATGCAACTGCCGTAAAGCTGTGTCCAAAAGGCTCGTTTCTGCTGCTTTTCTTTAACTGGCTCTTAGAACTTGCTCAGAAGGTTTTCCCCGCTCGCCTCTTTCACCCTTTCCAAACCCTTTCCTTTAACTGCATATCACACACAAAAAAAGCCTTTACAAATTTAAAATCATTTAATTGTAGACAAGAAGAGGAAGCAGATAAGCACAACTTTGAAAAACTAAGAATGAGTGTGGTTCTTATTCAGTTTTCCCCCAACCTTTACTTACTCCTCTGTCACCTGTGCCCTTTCCATAGGCACAAGATGGAAGGACTCTTGCCAATTTTTTTTTCAATAGACTGGCTTTTAAATTTTTAAACTCATGTTAAGCACGTAAAATCGCAAGACACTATGCTTACAATCATCTAAGAGCACATAAAAATAAATAATCAACTATAAAAACTTTAAATATTCATCCTTTAAGAACTAAACTCATGAAGATTCTGGAGCATGAGAGACACGGGCCCCAGGCCAAGACATGACCGGTTTACATCTGCAAGGGCTAACCTTATTGCTTTTAAGGATTTGAACCTAATCATGGGCTTTACGTGGCTTCACCAGGCATTTTCGTACCCTTTTAATTGGGATTTTTTTTTGCTGAAATCTAGAGAGTATTTTTCATGTTGATTAATTAGTTAATATTCATAATCATGCTTTGCAAATCAGGACAGTCAAAGTCATGCTAAGTATCATGATTTTGAACACTTTATAAGCAGCAGCCGCCCTTTATGTCTAAAAGAAGAAAGCCCTCTTTCAGGTTTCTAGCACTCTGTCCCTCCCACAGCACCCCCACCCTCTTCTCCTGCTGAATGTTTTAGAGTAGTCTCGGTTTGGTGGCTTTTATCCATGGTCTTTCTAGTTTTTCCTTTGGGGCTCGATGGTGCAGATCACCCCAGTGGAGCTCGTCACCCACACGCGCTCTGAAGGTGCTGTGGAATGTTTTGTAACCTTGCATGTATGCTTGTTATCTAGCCTTGAAAGACAACGAGGTGTTCCATACCAATGAGTCTTAGATAATTAAAGCTTATCCTCTGTAAGCTCCCAAATATTTTTAAAAAATCCAAACCGTTTTGATAGAAATCTCTCTCACTATATTACACACTCGACTGCTTTCTTCTATAAACATAATATAATTTCTCCCCGGAAGACAGCAACATGTGTTTGGCAGAAGGAGCAGCCCGCCTTTGTTGGTAAGTCTGGTTTTCTCTTTGACCCCAAAGCCACACCATCGCATGCTAATGAGGTCGATGTTTTTGTTCTAACTCCCAGACCCTGTCTTCAAGGAGCTCACCATTGTCTTGGGGGAGAGGATATGTAAATATGTCAGAGGGATAATTAGTGGTAAACATGGCAAGAGAGAAGAACATGGAGGGTCAAGGATAAATCAGAACCTTATTTGGTCAGAGGGGAATGAATGGAAGGGGGAAAAAAAAAAGATGCTTAAATTGAATCTTAAAAGATGAACAGAAGTTTGTCCTGAGGACCAGAGGTGAACGTATTTCAGGGGACAGTACTCTCCAAAGCACAGAAGCATGAACAAGGGGGATATGTCTGTGCCCCGACAGTGGGAGTTTCATGTGGCTGAAGGGAACAGAGAAACTGATGGAAACGGGACTGAGAAAAATCTGCAGAGATCAGATTGTGAAGCGTTTTGTTTGCCAAGCTGAGCTCCCACCCCGTGCTGATCACATTAAGTATTCCTCAAGATTGATCAAAAGTAAAGGGCTAGATCAGATCCAGGTGTTAATGAGAGGAATATCATTCTGGAGCTCTGAGTGGCCACTAAGTGTGGAGATTTGTCTGGTCCTGTGTGATTCTGAGTGAACAACGCGGACCCACGCCTGTTCTCGTAGGATTGCCACTGGGGATGGAGGCAGGGCTGAGCCAATAGGGAGAGGAGATCCATCTCAAGAGAATTCTGCATGGAGACTTGGTCGGAATTAATCTGATGCAGGAAAAATATAGAAGGTGGCTTCAGGAAAATTCCCAGGTTTCAGACAGTGTCGCTAGTGAGCACTGATCAGGGTAGACTGGCAGTTCTTTGAGCTGTTCCATCAATCTGTGGGAACATTTCCTGGCTCTGCTGAACTATTCCCCTTCCAACTGTGACACACAGTAGCATCTTCTAAGCTACTTCAGTATCTTACTCAAGCTTCTAGTTTTGCTTCAATCTCAGATCAAGACATAAGAGCTATTTGCCTGCCATTCTGCCCTGTTATTTTCCGAGATCTCGTTTATCTCTGTAAACTTAGGATCAAGCAACACCTAGACACCTGGTTCTGGATGGACCACTCTGGGCAGCCCTCTTCTGACTTCCAGGCACTAGGAGCTGGGACATTAGTATAGCTGACCACAGTCTCCTCTTCTCCAGCCTTCCCCAGAATCTGAGGGTCAACCTGCTGACTTTAGTCTCAAAGCAGGCACCGGCCCTATGTCAAGAAACCTTAGTTGAATTCAGCAAGGCATGAAAGAAGCAAAGGATCAGGACAAGGAGGAGAGCTGACTGATTAACTTTGAACTCACTGCAACAGAGTTGATTAGTTTTAGTACTTGCTACATTAGGAGGCCTGTGGGGTAGGAATATAAGGAGAGAGACCAGAGATTAAAATATATATCTGGACATCATCTGCATGTGTGATGACATGAGTGTGAATGATATTCTTTAGTCAGGTCATTCTCAATATCACCTAAATCGAGAAAGAATAGAATTTCAAAGGGGTGGCAATGCCAAATACCATGATGTTGCCATCTAAAATATCAATAGTCTATCCAATTTGGTAGCCACCTTTGCTAGGGTGTTTTCAGTGCAATGATAGGATCAAAGGCCACTCTGAAGCAGGCTGTTACACCCATGATTCCATTGAATGCAGTGTGCCCTTCCAAGAATCTTCCAGAAAGGGAAGGCATAGGAAAGGATATGAAGGTTGTGGGTTCTCTCACAGAAGATAACCGATGGGTCCAGGTCCCCGTGAAGAATAGAAGGTACAGAGAATAGCGGGAGAGTTGGCTTTGAATGTGCAAGGGCAGACCGGATTCCTCCAGGGCAGAATGGAAAGGTGTAGACATCCTGAATCCAGGTAGAAAAGGGGCAGGGTGAGGGAATCTGTGGAGCATGGCTGGATTTTCTCTGTGGAGTGAAACACAAGGATGTACTAAGCTAGGAAGGAAGAGGATGAAAGAGAGAGGCTGGGACCACAGGGGAACTGGGGATAGCCGTAAGTGTGCGCTAAGGGATGCAGGTGGAATTGGCCCTGAGCATGCAGGAGACCTGAGAAGCCACTGTTCCCTACATCTTCCCAACTTGACCTCCATCCTTTATCTTAAGGGCCCGCGTCTCCTCCCGTACTGATGCCAGTGGTCAGTTGGTCTCTCCTCACCACCCATCAGGAGGAGTCATTATGTTCCCCTTGGGTTTTAGGTGGGAAGAAACAGCTTCCATCAAAGAGCTGCTGAAAACACTGCCCCTTGGAAACAGAAGACACTTTCTTTTCTGCCCCAGTTCGCTGTTCTCCTTGTGGTTACGGCCAGGGGGATTAAGTCATTGCTACCACACCCATCCAAGCTGGCCTGAGACCCGAGTTTTCAAGTGTCCTCTGACGTCCCCTCCGCCCCCACCTGTGTGTGGGGCTCCGTCAGGTAGTGGACTCCCTGGTGAAGTCACTGAGAGGCTGAGCTCTTGTGGCCCTTGGCCAACTTTCTGTAGTTATTGTGTTCCCTCACTCCGTTTCTTGGTCATTTTGGAATATCTGCCTGCTCTAGCCCTTTTTTGTAGGGTGGTCCTAACAAAGTTCCATGGCTTGGTTGGCTTAGAACGACAGACGCTCACTCCCCCACAGTCTCGAGGCTGGACTCCAGCTTCACGCTGGCTCTAGGGAAGGCTCCTCCCTGGCCTCTCTCTTCCTAGTGGCTGCTGGCAATCCCTGACATTTCTTGGTTTGTAGCTAGATACTTCCAGTCTCTGTTCTGTCTTCACAGGGCCATCTTTCTTCTGGGTGTGGCTGTCCATATCTCTGTCTTCATGTGGCTTTCTTATAAGGGCACCTGTCCTAGTGCCAACTAATCCAGTGTGACTTCATCTGAACTAATTATATGTGAAACAACCGTATTTCCACATGAGACCACATTCTGAGGTTCTGGATGGGCACCCGTTCCATACAGCTCAGTGGAGCCCTCTTTTGACTTCCTGTTATTCAGGCTCTAGGGACTAGGTCATTATATAGCTGACCACAATCTCCTCTTCTCCAGCCTTCCCCAGAATCTGAGAGTCATCCTGCAGACCTTTAGTCTCCAAGTGGGCTCCTGGCCCTGCTCCGTTTTCTTGGACCCTGAGGCAGATTTCTTAGTGAGGAAATGCTACTACCTCTGTTGTGAAAGGCAAGCTGTGCAAAGTGTGGCCATAGCTGCTCTTCTCCAAGCTCAGCTCACACACAAATGGTGGAGAACTTCAGGATTCCCAACCTGCGGCCAGCTCCCAAGGCAGCCTTTAGACAGGTGGCCTAGGGACTCAGAGACCTCTAAGTAATAAATACTCGTGCCTGCAAAAGTTTCTCAGAGTCATTGTACCAAAAGAAAGCTTCCCATCAAACTGAGACCCCAAAACATCAAAATGAAAAATTAAAACGCATGCTATTTTGGGTTGAAGGGTATGTGTGTTTGGTGATTAGTGGGTTTGATTTCTGCAGATCAGAGAATTCTTTTTATTATGTTTTCCCTTTTTGCCATGCTGAGTTGGAGTCATTTGCCAGCAATTTAGCCATAAGGTATAATTTTTGCCCCTTTCTGATTTCCATTTTTAATTTGCAGACTTCTACTTGACCTACTTATCAGGAAGTTAGAGCGTAGTGCTGTAGGTCTCTTATGCTTTACTTACCCTTACGCAGAGCCGCAGAGATCCATGTGGCCTTCTCCCCACCAAGTCCAGAGGAGTGTCCCCAAAGGAGGAGTGAGGCAGAGAAACCCCTTGTCCCTTGTCAGTGCTATGGTTTGCATCCTGAAAGTTCCCCCCAAAGCCCATACGTCGTTGCAGGCCTGGTCCCCAGTTGGTGGCAGTACTACAAAGTGGTGGAATCTTTAAGGAAATTAGGTCACTGAAGATGTGACTCTGTAGGGCAAATTGGGATCCTGGCCCCTTCCCGTCTCTCTCTGTTTAGCTTCTTGGCCACCACGAGGTGGAGAGGCCTCCTCTGCCACCATGGTGAGTTCTGCCACCACAGGCCCAAAGCAACAGGGCCAAGCGACCATCGAGTGAACCCTCAGACACCCTGAGCCCAAACAGACCTTTCTTCTTTGTAAGTTGATTATCTCAGGTCTTTAGTGAGAGTCATGGAAAGTTGACTAACGCAATCAGTGACTGTGTCCCCCGTGAGACGCTGATCTTTCCTCACCTCTCAGGTCATTTGTGGAGGTCTCTGGAAGCCCCCCTCTCCCTTCCGTTCTGATGCTAAGGGGGCATTTTCTACTGGCCAGGGAGCACAGTACTTTCTCTGAGGTGGGTCAAACAGTGCCCTGCATCCTGTCAAGGACATATGGCCATTAACATGAGGTGAGTCAAGAGAGCTGAGGGGGATGCTGGACAGAAAGTACAAACAGGAGCATCTATAGGACCACAGGAGCTGGAGGAGGGTGTCCAGGGGCCACACAGAGCTATTTGGCCAACAAGCAAATCACCTTCCGAGTTTCATTTCCACTGAGCAGTGGTTTTCAGCTCACCCTTGATTTCTCACACTTCCATGCCCTCTTAGTTGCACAGCCTTTCTGTTTCTCTTACCATTGATTTTTCACTTTTAACCCACCCTGGCCTTTCTTCCCCCGCTGGACTATTTATGACTGGGCAACTCGTAGTGATTCTGGTCATGCCTCAATTCATCTTTGCACACTTCCTATTTCCTCTGTGGTCGTCCCCTCGATAGCTCGATCCTGTTTCATTTCCCTTAGCACTTTCCCCATTCTTCCAAAATTAGCTCCACTAAAACGTAATGTCTTTAGTTTCCCCTTCTGCTGTGGCTTAATTCTCCCCGGGATGAACATGACTATTATTAGCCAATCCCTTTGCACCTCCCCTCTCCCAGCCATGTCCTTGGTCCTAGATCCAGACAGACACAGCAGATTGTGCCTTGGGTCGAGGTTGGGCACAAGCGGCTGGCCTGGGTGCTGGGCATACCTATTGTAGAAGTTTTCGATGTTCTGAGTGGCCCAGTTTATCTTCGAGTCCAGGGTGTCCAGCTAACTGCTCTCCTCCCTTCTGATACGGCCAGCTCTGCCTAAACTGCCATGACAGTGCATCCGGCAGCTGAAACTCAAATCCCTTTGGACTGCTAAAAGGGGATGCACTGAAGACATTCACCGGCTGATTTTTTTTTTTTTTTTAACGTGCCGCATTTCTGAACTGCTGCAGCATTCACGTGGAATGTGCACGCTCTTTCCTTCAGCGAACCGCTTTCAAGATGTTCAGTCTGGGCTCGCTCTCTGCTGTGTTTAGGGTATTTTATCCAGCATTAGACTTGAAAGCCTAATTTGATGGACATGACTGAAAGATTGATGCAAAAATTGTTGCTGTTTATGCTTCCAACCTTCTGGAAGAGTGGAAAAATACTCACCTCTCCTGAACATTTGCTCTGCTACAGTTGCCAAATTATCTAACAGCCAGTCCATTTCCAATTTGACAGCGTGGCATTTATTTTTTTTAAAAAAATAATTATGCATGGTGGTGTCTGTTTCTGTCGATGACAGGTTCCTTGTAATAATGATGGTGATGATAACGCTTTGCCTTTACATGGCGCCCCTTTAAATTCAAGAGTCTTCCAGTGCCTGGGACCTTGATTGCCTCTGGAACTTCAGACAAGGAGGCAAGGACGGAGAGGAAGTGAAAAGAACAGAGCTGCCTAGCAGGTTCTCGGCAGCCTGCTGAGGTCTCAGCCAAGTGGAAGGTTTTCCCTTTCTCTTCCCGTCTGGTCCCCATGCTCACCCCTCCCCCCAGCTTTCTTGGCTACTGGTACCTGGTCCCCCCAACCCTCTCCAAATGCCTTTCTTCCTCTCTGCATTTCTCCCACCCCCCACAGAGAAACAAATTAAGCCCCTTCACTCTGGAGCCTCATGGTGTAGAACCAGAAGCCCTGTTTTTCTCTTGCATGACTTGACCTCTGGTATATTTATGACACGGCATAATAACAGTCAGTAGGAAGTGGATGGAAAGATACTCTTTCTTCTCCAAAGGGAAGAAAGAGAATGTGTTCTCCATGGGCCTTCCTTATCTAATACTTTAGCCCCGAGTGAAATCAGCACACACATTTCTAGGAGTAAGACAGGCCTTGCTAATCGAAGTACCAGATTCATTGCTATCTGGAGAGGGAGGATCACGTGTACCCGAAAGACCCAAGGAAAATGTCATTTAAGAAGGTGGGACTTGAAATGGGTTCTAGGGAGTTTGAAAGCTGTTACAAGATTGAGACCAGGAGGAAGAGTGTAAAGATATACTGAGAACAGAAACATTCACTCTGGTTCCAGGGCAGAGTCTAAGTATAGGATTTGAGGGGCGGGGGACATGGCATTTGATAATAAGTTGGCATTTGATATCAGCAGGTCTCAATTGTGGATGAAGAGTTTCTGCACCAGGCTCAGGATGAAGAACAGTCCCTGAACAACATTAGGAGGATGAATCTGGTGGTGGTGCATGGAATAAACAGGAATTAAGCGGTTTATAAATGCAATGATTAGGAAATAATTTTATAGATGAAAAAATTGAGACCCAGAAACATTGCATCCTTGGGCTCCACAGGCACAGTCATTCATTCCCAACTCCTTGAAGTCACTAATTTCCTGGCTCTGCGACCACTGCTAGCTACAAAACACTCAGCAGTAACATGCCTGGCTTCTCTATTTATTTGTGTCACTGTGGGATTAGACATAAAGGAGTTCTTGGAGAGAGAATGTTGTGAGGGGGTTTTCCGCATAACTAAATCGACACCAATGTCCTTTTCCCTTGTATAGACTTAGCTCTGTGAGCTCTAAATCTGTTTCCAAGAAAAGCTTTCTTACTAAGATATGAAAGCTTGCATTTTGAAAAAGTAGGAATGAAAAAAGAACAAGGATTGACCTAACACACACACACACACCCAGAAAATGCACCCAAACTCACAGCTCTGCAGAACTGCGAGGCCTTCACAGTTAGGGGCGTGTGTTCTGTTGCCCTGTTGGCAATGACGCTGTTCTGCTCTGATGGCCACTCTCGGTGGCTGGAGCATGGCCTCTCCTACTTAAAGAGCAGAGCTTGCGCTCCAGGTAGAACTGCAGGGCAGGCGAGGCTCACTCTGCCTCTTTAAAACACCGTCTGGGAGAGGGAGCTGAAGCAGAGTTCCCCGCTGAGAGACCAGACCTGGAGAATGCTTTTTCCTTTTGGGCGCTCTGTCATCTACTAAAACTCCTGTTCCTGATTGTTCTTGTTGAGTTAATCTTGGAAGTTGAATAGCTAACAAATGCTCCGATTAATGCTGGAATGCCATTTGGATTAGGATAACACACACTAAGGCATGCAGCCTCATTCATTGTCAATTTGTTGGGGGAAAAAAAGTCTGTGTCTCTTCTTTGAGTTCAGTGATGTAGACTGTGTGTGTGTGTGTGTGTGTGTGTGTGTACACGCACGCATGGAAATGTCACATCTGCTTTCACAGCACTTTGCCAATGAACAACCACGCTGCGTACCAAATTGACAGCAGCGTGCGACCTAAGCAGGGTGACTGGCCTGGAGTGACTGTTTCCTGGGTTGGCTGATCCTGCTCAAAGGGACCTTCTCCAGTGTCTGTTAAAAGCTTTTGCTTCAATTTGGATCTATATCAAAAGCCCCCAGAATGTGACATTCTTCTAACTCAGACCTCTTAGAAAGTCAAAAGCCATATGTTGCAGCTGGATTGTTGCAACCTCTGTGCAGCCTTGGTACAACCGTCGGTGGCTTTCAGATGAACCAGGGGGAAAAATGTGGCCAAACACAGACAATGCAACCTGACTTGGCTTGAAATTTCATTTTTCAAAATCTGTGTATTTTACAGTATTTGATGTGACACAGATTATCCTATTGGTCAAGGTTAACTGAGAAATCTTGGTATGCTTTAATAGCCATTGGGCTGTGACTCGTGGTGTGGTCCACTGAGCTCTGTTCAAGATTTCTTAGCATTCCCACAGTTGCTTTAATTAGAAATAAAGTTCTCTGGTCTCATATTCATGGACAAATCCATAGGTTCTTATCACTGCAACATTTGCTGAAAGCAATGAGGCTTTTGACCTTAATAGTATGATTCATTACTTCCGAAACAAGAATTATGTGCAATGTGCCAGAATTAAACCTGTCTTTTCTTAAACTTACCAAATGAATTAGTAAGTCTTCACTTTACACTATTTTAAATTTACTCTAGAAAACACAATGAAAAGAAAGATTTTAAATGATCCATATGAGCCAGTTTTGGAGAGGTTTGTTAAAAACTTCACCACTACAACAAATGTTTGGTTTATATTTTGAAATATAGATGTGAAGCTAAGAGAGCAATTGAGGACTTATTCCCCTTCAGCTCTACCAACAGACAATGGGCCCTTGAGTATGATGCAGCCACAGAACCCTCATGTTAGAGTTGCAAGGGGGAGACGTCCAAGGTGCGTGAGGAAGTGGACATTCCCTCCCAGCTTCAGCGTGGATTTCCCCCCTTAATATTATGATTTCTGCTGAAGTTTTTCTAGTTTCCAAGTTTATAAGTGATACATAGTTTGTGACCAGGTTATATTATTACCAATATATTAAGGCAGTTGGGAAGCTGCTATGTACACTTTGCATAGATTGAAGTCCTTTTGACCTTGCATTTTAGATCTTCTGTTTTCTGAAGTAGCAATGTATTGCAGAACTCACTTGAGTCGGGTGGACACCACCTGGCTCATATGCTCACAATTCTTAGACTTCACCTTCCTCTTTCACAGCTCTTCTGCCCCCACCCCTACCCTGCACCAGGATGCTTCCTGGACCTTCATCTACTCTGCTTGCTTTCTCTGGCTGATCCAGCCCACCCTCTGCTTGACTTCTAGAATATCAAATATTCCTCAGCAGCTCAGACCTCTTTCCTAAGCTCCAGATCCGTAACTCCAGCCACTTACTGGATAGCTCCTCTTGATTGTCTTGCAGTTCCAATGCACCATTTACAAAATTCAACTTCCCTCTTCCCACGCAAGAGTAGGAGCTAGAAACCCGGGGGTCATCCTGGACCACATCCAGGTGATAATGATGATCCACCTTGTCTCCATTTAAAACAGCTCTCCTGAAGTCCACCTCTGCTGCCCATCCTCACAGCCGCTTGTGGCCAGGCCTGGCTCACCTCTCACATGGATGATTGACAGAACCAAGCCATCCAAACTTCAGACTGAGCTTCTGTTGACCAAGACATGCTGGGAATCCCTCTGTCTTGGCCAGAGTAGGGGCCAAGGGAGAGTTAGTGAAGGGCAAGGAGAGAGACACCAAAGGAAGAGAGTGGATGCAAAGGTCACGGCAGGATCCCACGGGGTCCCACACCTCCATCTCAGTAGGGAAACCCCATGTTGGGGAGTAAGAGGCGTGAGGTGGGTGGCCCTGGGAGAAGCGGGCAACTCTCAGGATGCCAGAGTGGAGCTAGAGACAGGAGCATGCTACCCTCCAGCAATGCTGACAGCTTCGAGAGTGATCCTCCTAAAGCACAGATGTCATCCGACCCTCCTCTGCTGTCACAGACTCTGTAAGGCCTAAAGAAGAGATTTTCCTACTGTGGTGGTTGGGGTCTTGGGGTGTAAGGCAGTGCCTCAAAGGTAAGAAGGAAGCCAAGAGCAGATATCTGATCCACCACCACTGCCCTGCTAGGAGACAAGAAGTTAGCTGCTAAGGCCAGTTTCAAAGCCCCTGGCATTAAAAGGATATTGTCCAAATATGTTAACGGTGCCTTCATCCACTGAACACATAGTGGTTGGGCTGAGAGTCGAAGAGCGCACGGAAGTAACTAGACAAGAGGGGAGAAAGATCACTCAAGGCAGAGGAAGTGGCATGTGCAAAGTCCCTGTGGTGGCCAGGAGCACAGAAAAAAATGATCACTGACCAAGGGAGGGTCAGTGAGGCTGGAGCAGGGGTCCGAGAGAATGTGGAGCCAGATGAGGGTGAGGCCACGAGCAGGGGCAACCTCCACGCTGCTCCAGTGGCCTTATTATGAAACTTTGTCTTAAAAGACATGGTTAGCATTGCTTACTTTGGAGAAAGAAGTGATGAAAAATAGCCTCGTTTTGAAAAGAACACTTTGAGCACAGACAAGGAGGAAAGCTGAAGGGAGCTGCAGGGTTCCACAGCCACCATGGCAGGAAGAGAAAGAGACCCACAGCTCAGGGGATACTGGCAAGCCATGAGCCTCCTCAGGAACTCTAGGTAAGCCACCTGGAAGAAGCCTAGGGCTGGGACAAGGAGGACACAGAGGGGGCAGATCTTGATGCCAGAGGCTGTGGCCGTACCCCAGAATTTATAAGTCCCAAAAGAACAGGTGGGTCAAGCTGGATCACCACTGACCCTGGGAGAACCCAGAGGACGGCCTTGCCGACCAACAGGGGACGTCCTGAGGGATCTTCAGGGTGTTTTCTGCCCTCAGCGTCAACGCAGGCTAAAGAGCGGAATGACAGTAACGGGAAGCGTGACGTGTGGCTTGTATATTCAAAACCCGTGCAAGACGAATGGAGTCAGCCCTACGACATGACTCAAAACTGACGCACCCCGCGTGATCCGGTTTCCTTATCATGTCCCGGATTCAGGGAGCTGCACATTGGGGAAGAATTACGGATCTTGATAATGAACTACTGTCTATGGTTCTGAAGAAAATGAGCTTAAGATGTCACTTTTAATTCAACGGGGATATAAGAGAATTATAATTAGAGTATTGAAATAGATCCCTCAAGTCAAAGTATGTTAATTGACAAAAGGAAACACACTTTGGATAACCCAGACGTGCACCGGTCTGACCAGTGTCTTCCTTCTAGATGAGCTCTCTGGGGGGCCAGATCACCACAGGAGATGGGTGCACACAGAATCAGAATTGGATCGAATTTTCAACAGCAGAGTCTGATGGTCATTTACATCCCTTGCTAAGATGAACTACCTCCCGTGAGCCTGAGAGAGTCTTCTTTTCCCAGAGGTGTTTGATGGGTGTGGCCAGATTTTCAGCTTTACTTCCTCTTTATGGGATCCTTTTTTTGCATCCTGCTATTGGTTTCTCAGAGATCTGCTCATGCAGATGTCACAGCCACGATTTGCTCCCTTTTTTTATGCCAAGGGTTCCCCACCAAGTTTGATATAAGTGCAAATCTTATTCCTTTTCATACTAGAAGAGCCAAACGCAAGTGTTCTTCAAACTTCATTACAGCAAGGCTTGATATTTAGCAGTCAGCCTGTTGGAAATTCATGGCATAGCAGCCTCTGGTGAATGAAGGAATCCTATCACAAATGCGTCCTTCAGTGGTGAGTGGTTCCCATTTTCATGCCTCCGCTGCTGAACCTGCAGCGCCTCCCCTTGTCCTCATACCCTGTGCGTGAAGGCAGAGTCTAGGGAGTGGAGGAGCCAGGGAATTGTGAGCAGCCCTTTCCCTACCCTGCCTTCTTTCTTTCTCCTTCTATCTCAGTTCCCATCACTCCATCTTCGCCTTCCACTCCTCTCAGCCCAGCACAACGCACAATGTCCCACGGAGGCAGGAAAGCAAATCCTGGGGCAGTGGGAGACCGCGCACCGGGCAGAGAGGACGGCTTCGACATTATCTTACCTGCTGAGTGCTCCAAGCTTCCCCCATGACCAACATGTCCCCGTCATGGTTCCAAACCCTCTCCCTGAAGTTTCATCTGCTTCTTGTGCTAGTTCCCTAGAGACCTCTTTGCCCCACTGCTGGATGGCCTCCACCGGCCGGCCTCTCAGTAGCTCTTCCCTTTCTTCCCCATCTGGAGTTGAAGGCGGGTTCGTGCATGTGTGTGTGTGTGTGTGTGTGTGTGTGTGTGTGTGTGTGTACAGATGTGGGGGCATGAGTGTGTACACAGAAACTAAATTATATTAGAATGGAATGGATCGACCTGAAAGCCAGAGAGCAGGCCTGCTGCCCACTCTTCCCTACACAGGACTGATGGGAATCCTGGGTGGGTGGGATTCCAAAGCCCTCTGCCTTTGATCTTTGTTGTCTTTTCCCAGTTGGATCCTTCTACTCTACAAAACTTCTCCCCTGAAAGAAGGAAGTGGGAACAAGATGCCACCAGTGTGTGCCTATGCACTCTGCCTCCACGGGCTCCAGGATCTGAAGAGACACTTAATATCACCTCACCCCAGGCCCTTTCTTTTGCTGGTTTGAAGAAACAGAAGATGGCATCGTGACCCAGGCCCTTCCTGGACATGGTGGGGTATCTCATGGAGAGGAGATTCAATGGGGGCTGTTTGAATGGATTACATCTCTTTCAGGTAATTTTGGTGACAATGATTTCCATTTGGAAAGTAAATAATAGATGGACGCCTATTTAGCAAAGAGTCGATCATGGTAAGTGAGACACTTGCCCTCGTGGTGAAGCTGCTTTGAGGGCGGCTGGTGGTTGTGCCTCTAGTTACTCCGACGATCCCTCAGTACCCTCGGGAGCCCTGAACCTGGGCTCCAGAAGCCTCCCTTCCAGCACATTTTACAGGTACATTATTGTAGCACCTCGGTGCTCAGATATAAGTGCTAAAAACAGAAAGGAGGCAGAAAATTCCTACTTTAAAATAATGACAGGTTGGCAGGTTGAATGGTGGGGTAATAGGAACAAGAAGAATTATCTGCTTCAGTGATACGCATTCCATTGTCAAGTTCACATGAAGACGACCGGTGTGCCGAGAGGGGTTTCCATTAACACGCCCCCCTCCTGTTTCCTCCCTTCTCCATACGGATCCACTTCGGCTGAGATTTTCCCTGTGTGACATCAATCCAAAGGTAAACTGCCTGCGAAGATTGAGGCGAATTCTAATTGTGTTCGTGTCTGCGTCACAAAGTGTACAAGCCGACTCTTCCCTTCAAATTCCGTTTTCCAGGCTCTTCCCTTCAGCCTGCTTGGAGTCCTTGGCAATGAGAGGAAAACACTTCGGTTGCTGAGTTGCCTAAGACGGAGTTTCTCTTAATATGGCCCATTTAAAAAAGTGAGATAAATGTCATGGCATGCTTGTGACAAGTTAAATCATGGAAAGAAAGTATCAATACTAGCAAAGTATATTAACTGGATCTATATAGCACAATAGAGAAATAGATAGAGCCAGATAATTGACAGGTAGATAGATCCATGTTGGATTTTGCTTATTCTATCTTCACCAGTGACCAATCTAAGTTTGGCGAGGAGATCAAGAATCTTGCCAGAGGGACTTTATATATTTTCTTGACCCTGTGGATTAAATGGTTTGTATCTTCTGGAGAGGAACACGGACCCTGCCTTTGGATTGCAGGAATTGATTCCTGGTTCATGTCGGGTCTTCCCTGTTGGAAAATTTTCCAACCCACGCTGCTGGGGCTTTACCCAAGGGTGATGGCCACCTGGCAGGACTGAAAGGTGTCTTTTGAGGTCATTTGGATCCTAGTTGTCTTGCTCTGGTGGCAGAATCCCAGGGGGCTGGAAGGCCAGCGTGTGGAGCCAAGCTGAAGATGGTAGAAAGGCTGATGAGAATAGGCAGCTAAGGACAAGTCCCTGAGCCCGAGTTCTTGTTACACAGTTTCCTTGAGGTGTTGGAATTGCCAGAGCTGCTTCTTTTAACAATCGTGGGCCATGATGTTCTTTCCCACATTAACCTTGCCGGGATGGAAACCAGTACTTTGTAAATCTGCATTTTCCTTCCCTGGAGAATAACAAGGCACTTTGAACTGGATCTTGTAGGCAGAGAGTCCTTCCTTTCAAGTTTCCATGTCACCAAAATGTAAAGGAAAGAAATAAACGAGTCTTTAGTCTTCATTGCTTAGCCCTGGTCTAGCATGTTCATTAAATTTTTCTTTTTCTTGGATGTAAAAAGAGAAGGAATGAAAGAAACCTGGATTTTTTCAAAAGGTGTGTCTGTTTTCATCTCGTTCGATGAATGTTATTATACCAAACATCAGAAACGTGTTAAGAGGGAATATTTGTTTACACCCTAAGCTGCATAAAAAGCAATATTGCTCAGTCTTGTTAAATCAATTACTCTCTGGGCTTTCAGGAGTTGGCGAGTAATTCTGTACGCCCTCAAAAAAAGAGCTGAAGTTGCAGAATGATTATTTAAAAACCTATATAACTCCCTGCCCACCAAAAAAACAAATATAATCCCTTCTGAAATCCAGGTTGGACTATTTCAATAGCAAACACATTCATTTATTATTCTGGCAGTTCCTTAGCGTTTGGGACTTCTTTGGCCATTCAGCCAGGCCCAGTTTTCATAATGAAATCTATCCCGAGATAAAAGGAAATAAACAGACTTGGTACCTCAGGCTAACATGATTTTCTGAATTTTGGAGGGCAGCAGCTTGTTTATTTTATTTTTTTAGCCTGATAAGTTTCCAAGGCAGAATGATTTATCTCTGTCCAGTTCTTCTTGGGATATTCACTGGGCAGAAAGTGGATTAGAGAAGAGGTAGAGAATGTACTGAAATAGAAAGGCAAGGAACTGTAAGGACAATACTGAAGAGGCGATGGCCTAACCCGATTACTGTGTATCCTCTAAAGAGAGCGAAAATCAAATTAAATTGGAGAAAAAGAAAGTGAAAAGAGAAGGAAATTGCAATATTTTGGTGGAGGGGAGATTGCATTGTAGGGTTAATAGAATTTAGATGGCAACATCATTTTTAAAACTAGATTGGCTCATGCCTGTAATTCCTGAATGTGCCGTTCGCAGGCAAGGTTTGTATGTGTCGTTTTCTGACATGACACAAGAAAAAAAAAACCTTCACAAATGATAATTGCCTAGTGCCAGCAGTCACATAATTCCCTTTCAAAAGAGAGCAGGGGAAGGAGCTGTTGCCAAGGCAAGCTCGGAGGCTGTGAGGGCCTGGAGCTTCCCAGTGTCTCAGGTCCCACCCAGCACTTGTCATTTCTCTCCAAAGCAGCTGCTCGGCACCTGGGAAAGCGTCCTTCCTGAGCCTGGCCAGGAGGCACTGCCCAGCGGGACTGACCTTCTGCAATGGGCCTTCCCCATTCTCTGCAATGGGATGGGCCTGGACTGCTCATGGTTCTCTGGAGGAGATGCCAAGATGTGTCCCAAAGGTGTTTGCCCTCCGTGGGCAAGGCATATAGAGGGACATGAGTACACTATAAGTACAGGTAGAGTGAGAATAGATGCCAGGTGAGTGTGGGTCTGCTGGCCTCAACTCTGGTAGCCCATCGCTGCAGACTGTCTGATCAGTGGAAGAAAGGAGTGGGGCAGAGCTGTCCTCTGGGACCCCAAGGCCCACCTTAGGAGAACAATAGGCAGCATTTATACAGTCTGAGAGTGTCAGGCCTGGTGAAGCATTTTACACACCTTGCAAAAAATTTATGAGTCGTTTGGTCAAATGAGGATAAACAAGAGTGGCTTTCTCATGATTTATGGGAGAATTAGGAGAGATTAGCCTTCTGTTGCATTTACTTTGTGTCTGGTGCAAACATCAGCTGTCATTTGTACCAGCCTCTCCAAGAGACAGATGAAGAAACCCAAGACGAGGGGTGGTAGATAATCAGTCGCTATTAGTGTGGCGCTAATTCTCACTTTGTTCTGTCTCTGATCTGCTTCTGTGACGGGCGGCCAGGTGTGGCGACCCTAATGATCTGCACTGGTAATGCTGAATCACACCTTCTTTGAGTGTCACAGGGCAGGTTTCTAGTCTGTTTTCTGTTGCTACAACAGAATACCTGAGACTGGGTAATCTTTAAAAGAAAGAGATTCATTTAGCTCATGGTTCTAGAAGTTGGGGGTCCAAGATGGGCTGCTGCCTCTGGTGAGTGTTAGGGTCTATAAACAAGTCAGGATGGCACCTGGCATTTTGCCAGAGGGAGTGGTTTGTGAAGTAACACCAGCAAGCCATTAAGTGTGGAGATTCCTTATTGGTTGACTGCTGTATCTAGTTTATGTTAATTAAGATAAGCTGTGTGGAATGTATATATACCCCTCCTGTCCTACAATAAACGGCTCCCACTCCTGCTGTATCAATCTACACAAGTTGCTCTTCCCCCCCCCCCCCCCCCCCCCCGGTTATTTTGCTGCAGCCAGACTGCGGCAATGAGGGCCTCATGCTCATCTTAACATGGCAGAAAATTAGAAAGGCAGCCTGTGGGAGGAAGAAAACTTACCTGTCAGCCTTGCTTTACAAGGACCCGCTCCCACACTAGCTCTCCAGTGCTGTGAGAAAGCCATCAATTCCCCTTAATGACTTTCTCCCCTCTTCGAGGCCCCATTTCCCTACCCTGCCATAGTGGCGATCAGATTCAGCATGAGTTCTGGAGGAGACCAATCACAGTCAGGGCCCAGCAGAAGAACTGTAGGTTGGAGTTTCAGGCGAAGTCTCGGCGGAGGAAAGCTGTTGGGAGAAGAGGCCAGTGTGGAGCAGGCAGAGAGGAGAGAGTTTAGATGCCTGAGAGACCGTGGCTAGAGCAGTCCATCGGGGCTCATGGTCAGCGCGCCTGGGAAGCAGAACAGGAGAGGAGTTGAGCTCAGATTCTTATCTTGCTCTCCGCACCAACCAGGCACCTGGGCAGAGCCTCCTCCAACCCCAATTCCCATGGAGGTCTTCATGTATTTTGAGTAAGCAATTTGCTAATTTGTGTTTGGTCAGTTACAAAACCCAGCACACCATGAAACTTAAGCAGTGAACGGAGGATCTCTTCCACAGAAGAAAGACGGCCAGGGACAGGGGATTCCGTGCTTCTCGAGGAAGCCTGGTTCAATAGTGGAAAACACTTCCTTAGGTAGTTTCTGTTTCTTGACCCCTCGGTGTTTAAAGACAGTTGCCCTCGTTGTCTTCTTGTACCGGCCAAGTGACCTGAGTCACCCCAGGATGACAAAGCCCGATGCCCCTACCTTCGCTGCATTGCAGTCTCCTCTAGCCTACAGCTTCATGCGGATACCCTGACCTCAGGGAGCGGGAGATGAGTTCCCATTAGCAGCCCTCCTCACACACAGATCACCAGTCAGAAGGGCAGAAGTTCTACCAGAGGAGATGGAAAGCATACCGCCCACACGCGAGTGTGAGTAGTGAGAGAGAAACCAGAGCCAAGGGCAGCGTGGTACCTGGGACACCAGCGATACCCAATTCTTAGGGAAGCTTTAAGCTTTGATAACTTAAGCAGTGCATTTCCAAGTGTCTCAGAAAGCACACCCCTGGGTTCCTCCATTATTAAAATTCTATTATCCTCTTGCTTCTTCACCCTTCCCAAACTCACTCTGCTAGTGATTCCCCAGAAGACTTCAGTCCCAGACTAGGGTAGCACTGTTGATCCCTCTTGTTCTCTGGCTTTGGCCTCTTGGACCGTGTGGCTACTGGTCCTTCCCATTCTCTAGCCTGCAGAGGGCCATTGTGGACCATCCAGCTTCTGATGGCATAAGACAACCTGATGAATCCCCTTTTGATACTTCCTGCTGATCTGTTCCTCTAGAGAACCAGCAAAGGCTAATACACCTTGCAAATGTCATCTAATGTGGTAAATGGATATCTTCTTTGTTTTCATTTGTTTTGTATCTATCACATTTGTATCATGCTCACACATTTTAATTGACATAGACGTCATTGTGTTCTATATCACATTCTGTTTCTTGTCCAATTGGGCACTATACTTTTTCTTTTGTTTTTTTTTTTTATTGACACATAATTGTACATATTTATGGGGAACAGGTTGATAATTTGATACGTGTGTAATGTGCAACAATCAACTCAAGAAAATTAGCCTTTCCATCTTCTTTAAACATTTACCATTTCTTTGTGCTGAGAAACTTCAAATTTCTCCCTTATTCTTTATAAAATATCTAATAAATTGTTGTGAGTTACAGTCGCCTTACTGTGCTGTAGACCATTTGATTTTAGTCCTCCTATGTAACTGTATTTTGGTACCCATTATCCAACCTCCCTCTATTCTCCTTTCCTTCTACAACTTCCTTACCTCTAGTGGCCACGATTTCACTCTCTATTTCCATGAGTCAACGACTTTATCTTCCATATGTCAGCAAGAACATGCAATGTTTATCTTTTTTTCTTTTTTGTGCCTGGCTTATTTCATTTAAGACAATATCTTCCCATTCCCACTATGTTGCCTCAAATGACAGGGCTTCATTCTTTTTTTATGATGCATTATTATTCCACTATATACATATACACCATAGTTTCTTTATCCACTCATCAGTTGATGGGCACCTTGGCTAATTCCATGTCTTGGCCACTGTGAATAGTCAGCAGTATATTTTTACGGCCCATTCTTGATGCTCTCTGTTCATTGGGCCAGCAGCTTGTACCTTCTGCTCTTTCCTCCAAGGTGTGCCTCTGTTACATTCTACCAAGTCCATCTCCCAGTGATGGACATGTCACTCTCCTCCAGCTTTCCACTACTATAGATGACACTTTCGCTTGTGGGTCTGGGTGAGCTGACTTTGCATCAAAATGAGGGACTTCTGGAGGTGGCTGCCATGGCACTTGCCTGTAAACCCAGCAGCATGGGAGGCTGAGGCAGGAGGATCAGGGATTCAAAGCCAGCCCCAGCAATTTAATGAGGTCCTAAGGACTGAAATCCTGTCTCTAAATAAAATATAAAAAAGGGTTGGGTATGTGGTTCAGTGGTTAAGCACCCCTGTGTTAAATAACAAAGACAGACATAGTCAAAGTCAGAAAGAAAATGATCTTTGCAGTGCCTAAACAAACAAGGGACTGATATCCAGATTATTCAAAGAATTTTCTCTTATTGATAAGAAATACACAGAAACCCCAACACAAATCGAGCAGAGGATGTAAGCAGACATTTTATAAAATTGGAAACTTCAGAAACTACAAGTGTACAAAGAGATGTGCAAATTCATTTGTAATCAGAGAAATTTTTTTTTAAAATGAGCTATGATTGGCAAAAACCCAGAAACCAGGTGTTGGTATGGACTTGCAGACGTGGAATCTCCTTGCATTAGCAACAGGAGCTAAACTGTGGCTGGCTTCTAGGGGAACAACCTGGCGGAGCTTGGTCAGATTAAGTGCACGCGACACTCCTGAACCAGAAATCCTACTCCTTTACCAGTGCTTTTACAGTCTGTTTTTTTTGTTTGCTTTTAGCACATATATATTTCATGTATCTGGGATTTACTATTATTATCTATTATTATTTTTTTGGTAGAGTATAAGGAATTAGCCTTGTTTGTTTTCCCCAAATGTCTGGCCAATTGATCTACCAGGTTTGAAAAATGCCATCTTACCCCACTGTTCCCCTGCCATTGACGGACTTCTTGTAGATTCCTGAGGTTGTTTCCAGATATTGGGTTTCTAAATAGTGTATCTTAGCACCGCCAAGCAGGGACCCCTTTGGAGAATGTTTAATCCTTCCTGGGTTTTGTGCTTTGATGTCAAGAGCCTTGAACTGAACTAACTACAGATGTAGAGAAAAAACAAACAAACAAACAACAACAACAACAACAACAACAACAAAAAACCCTCACAGAAATCCAGGGCTGTTTTCTCTGGTATTTACAAATCCTCCTTGGATGGAACTGTGGTTTGGGGGCTATTATTCTTACATGAGCCCCTTCTCTGTGCCTTTCCTCCTTCAGGGTCTCTAGACCTTCTGATAGTACCTTCTTCTGTTTCCTTGACTGGAATCACATCTTTCTTCTCTCAATTGCATCTCCCCCACCACACTTGCTCTGGGCTCCCTCTCTTTCTCTCTTTCTCTCTCTCTCTCTCTCTCTCTCTCTCTCTCTCTCTCTCTCTCTCTCTTTCTATTTTTCTCTCTCTCTCCCCTCCTAGTCCCTCCCCCTTCTCTTTCTTCTCTGCCATCTTCCCTTCTCCCTCTCCCTCCCTCTGCCCTCTCTCTTTCTCTCACCCCTCTCCTCCGACCCCTTTCTGTTTCTCTTCACTGAATGCCCAACTAATCCTGTTTCAAAAAGAAAGTTTAAAGGTTTAAAGGCTTGAACCGAGTTTGGAAATCAGAAAAACCCTCTGGAGATGAGCAATTTGGAAATTTCTCTCAGCCCAAATTCCCAAAAAAGAAATCTTTCAGAACTGAAGTGGCTCTTTGTTTCCTGATGGGCAGGCCTGGTGGCATCCTGTCAGCCGTAGCTCCCTGGGAAGGCTCCTCGCAGCTTCCAGAAGCAAGAAGTCTGCCCCCCGTGGGTTAAAGCCCGAGGAGCAACCAGACACCTGAAAACCTCCACCCTGGCCTTAGAGGGAGCAAGTCCATCCAGGCAGCGGGGAAATGTGTGTGCTGGAAGGCCGTCAGTCACTTTGGTTTTAAAAGACACAGACAGCACTTAAAGGCTGTCAATCATTTCCTGTGAGAGGAAACAAGAAACATTTAACCTACGGATTGCCAATATTCTCTACAGTCAATGAAAAAAGAATGTTTTCAAATGTGGAAAAAAAAATTATTTACCAGATCAGGCCAGTTCTTTTCCATGAGACTCTTTGGAATAGCAGCCTTACCTGTCAGATTAAAAAAGAAAAAAAAAAAAAAAGAAAAAGAAAAGTTTAACTAGATTTTTAAAGGAAACAGAAAAAGATCTGGTTTGACTCCCCTTGGCTAGAAAGCTCCATGGTCCATTTGCAAACTGACGATTTGCTGGAGCAGGAGGCTGTCCTATTAGAAGAAGTGGACATCCAAATTGTGCCGTTCAGTGTGGCAGCCTCTAGATACATGGGGCCATTTCAATTTAATTAAAATTGTACCCAACTTCAGTTTTAGTCACACTAGCCACATTTCAAGTGCTCAGTAGCCCATGTGGCTAAGCGGCTATTGTATGGAAGAGCAGATATGGAATATTTTCACATCACAAAATATTCCTCGGAAATGCTGACTCCACCTTCCTACACTAAGTGTGGCTTGGACCAGCAACAGAGGCATCACCTGGTGGCAGGGCCAGCTCATGGGCGTGTGACCCTGCAGGGACACCAAGCCCTGTGGGAGGAAGCACTCCACACTTGGCTTGTACCTTGTTGTCTTGAGATTGTTAACAAATTTTCATCAAGGGGTCTTGCATTTTCATCTTACACTAATTATGTAGCCAGTCCTGCTTGTTCCAAATGCAGAAACCGAGACCCCGTCCCACACCAACTGAATCAGGATCTATAATAACGAGACCCCCCTGCTGAATCTATTGACATGAAACTTTGACAACATGATCTAGAAGGGCAGGCTTTGGTCAGCTTAAGGCTATAGAACTCTTCTTTAAATCAATTGGAATTAAACAAGCACAGAGAAAAATATTTAAAAAAAATAGATTAAAATAATGGTGTCCACTAGGCAATTTATAGTCATTGTGTGGCTGTAAATAGTATCTGATTATTTTTGGAATCTTGGAGTTCAGTGGAAAAGCTAGAACCCCCTGATTGGAGACAGTTTATGATGTTAAGACAACACAGTCCTAGATCCCCAGAGGACTGGCAGGACCCAGGGGAGCCAACCTGCCTGGAATGAGCAGACTATAGGGGAACCAGGCAACCAGTATCAGCACAGATTGGGGAGTTCCCACATCATGCTGGGCTTCTCACACACTACCTCACCCAATCCTCATGAGGAAGGGGCTTACACAGGGGTAAGTGGAGGCTTAAACTGGTTAAGCAACTTGCCCAAGCAAAGATAGTACTGAACCCAGCTTTATGGCCAGGATGAGGGTGGGAGAAATGAGATGCTCACCTTGGGTACAAAGTTGAAGGAAGTAGTTGAAACTTCAGTAATCAAGATAAATAAGATTTGATCCGGGTGCAGAGACTCACGCTTATAATCCCACCAGCTCAGTAGGCTGAGGCAGGAGGTTCATGGGTTCAAAGCCAGCCTCAGTAACTTTGCAAGGCCGTAAGCAACTTAGCAAGACCCTTCCTGTCTCAAAATAAAAAATAAAACAGCTGGGGTTGTGGCTCAGTGGTTGAGAGTCCCTGGATTCAATCCCTAGTACCAAAATAAATAAATAAGACTTGAATTCAATATCTGAGAAAAATCAAATCAAACACAAGAATATCCGTGATGTCTAAACTGTTATAATTTAAAATAACTCCAGACTGTTTTTGTGACCTGTCTGACCCTGCATTATTGTGTAAGGAGACGCAGCCTGTCCAATTAGCCCACAGTTTCCTGGCCCTGAATGGTCATCGGGTCCCCAGCCAGGTTGATGAGGGTTGACAACAGCGTGTGACCAGATTGGGCAACACAAGTCCTTATGCACTATCATGCTTTCTGATTGGAGAGATTTTATTAACTTTTTTCATTTGTTCAAAATAGGGGAGATGTCTTGGTGAAGTGTAGATGGGAGCCAGATGACTTTTGCCTTGGACTACAGGATGGTTTCCACTGTGGTTTCTTGGGTTCCAGGCTGGGTGGAAAGCCCGCCTTTGACTGCTGGGGAGAGTCAGTTGGGGAGCAAGGTGTGGGAGCAAGTGACCTTTTCCCGTGCCTGCTTTACATAGATTGTGCTCCATGCTCCAGCCAGAACCACATATCAACCCCTAAGCTGGCACAAAAAAATAGGTTTTCCTGCATGGTGGGAGTTCTCTCTCTTCTAACTTAAATAAATCCTGCTCCCTTTACTCTTCCCTTCTGTGATTGTCTATGGAATTTACTCTTCAAAATTTGCAAGACAAGAACCCAGAAGAAATTGGCAAAGCAGGGAGTCCAATCTCATCTCAAGTCTCCTGTTTCACCAGCAACTCTGGGGGCAGAAGCACGAGTTCCAGTCTGGGCAACTTAGCAGGACCTGACTCAAAAAAAAAAAAAAAAAAAGAGGTCTAGGGTTATGGCTCAGTGGTGATAGAAGCCTCTGGGTTTAATCCTTAGCACACCCCCTTCCAAAAAAAAAAAAAAAAGTCAACTGGGAGCTATAGAAACATCCCCATGCCTGACATCTATCCCAGGGTCAGCTACAATTGTCTGGATAGTTAGAAATGGGGGCTGGCACCAGATTTGTTGCAAAACTCTCTAGTTGCTTCTAACCTGTGGCTGAGATTGACAGCGGCATTGCTACACTACACTGCCTCTTGCAAGATCACAGGAGGAGGCCAGTGCAAAACATGAAACTCCCTCTGAGCCTTCTCTAGGGTGAGGTCAGCTGCAAACATACCTCCTTTCAGCTGGAAGTAGGAATGGTGGAATTTTAGGTCTAGGTGGTGCCCTAGCAATCAGAATGTTTGAACTAAAGAACCTCAAATTAGATTGCCAATTTTACTGATGAGAAAACAGACTTAGAGAGGTGACCCCAGACTTCAAAATGAGGGGCTGAGAGACAATAGGAACAAAAGGCTTCTGGGCTTCTGACTGAGCTTTGTTCAAAGCACCCATCAAAGAACACACAGACACACACACAGTCACTTCCTGTTGTCACCAGAAAGAAATGAAAAGAGCCACCTGTCAATAGCTCTCCCCAAACCACAAGAATGATAGTAAAATGCATCTTCTTAATTTAGTGTTTAAAGATTTTTTCAATTAAACTTGATCAATCTAAATGTCAATTCATAAATTGACAATTTGTAGGCCAAGTATTTTCTGATTTATACAATTTTTTTTTTAAAAAAAGTTCCCTGCAACACATAAATGAGAGATTTTACATAAAAATTTTAGAGAATGTAGCAGTGGCACACTCCAGTAATCCCAGCAGCTTGGGAGGCTGAGGCACCACTCATTTCTCGAGTTCAAAGCCAGCCTCAGCAAAAGTGAGGTGCTAAGCAACTCAGTGACACCCGGTCTCTAAATAAACTACAAAAATAGGGCTGGGGATGTGGCTCAGTGGCCAAGTGCCCGTAAGTTCAATCCCCAGTAACCCCCGACCTCTAACACACACAAAAGTTTAGAGAATGTAGTTTTACTGGCCACTGGAGTATTGGGCAAGGGATCTGTATTCTCAACCACACGGTAGTCCAGAGCTGAGCCACTCACTGCTGCCTGCCCCCAAGAGGTCCTAGCCCCTTCCTTCTGTCATAGCCTCTACTACTTCCAATTGCATTTGTGACTCCAGGTTGGCCAAATGTCACGACAAGACTAAAAATCAAAGTTAACCTCTCAGATGCCAGAATCCTCCTCCCACCTGTGTGGAGAATGGGAGTTAACTATCTTGGCCCCCAGGGACATTTGAGTTCTCAACTTCTGGGTTTGGGGTCACAGGTCCATGAAGTGCCATCCAGTGGGACAGAAAGAGCTGCCCTGGCTGCGTGGGGAGATGGTTTTCCACAGTGAAGCTCTAAGGAGGGTCCTTTACAGAGGTACCCCAAGAACAGGATCGTCCGTGATTCCTACAGTCCCCGGCACATAGCTCAGGTTGCAGGCATGCCAGTATGTCCCCTGATCTGATATTTCTTCATTTGTCATCAAGGGGTTTTCCTTCTTGTTTGCTCTAGGCTATTCCCCCCTCCCAGGATGACCTGCTTTACATCTGAAGTCCAACTGTCCTCCTAGGTTCAGCTTCCTGGATTACATAAGGTCCCTTCTCAGACGTTCTCATGCCATCGACGATAGAGAAACAACATATTCTTTTGACTTCCTCAGGTTGGAGGACAATACCCTCTGCTTTCTTATATTTGCTTTGAATCTTCCCTAACACCTGGGCCAGGCTGGGTTCACACCCTGCACTGGGACTGAGGGTCCCCTCCGCCTACCAGCCGCAGCCTGTCGATGCAGATGATGCAGCTCCCACCTGAAGCCACTAGAGGCCGCTCATCCACGCAGTCTTGCCCTGCCCAGGTTCCTGCTGCACACAGATTACTAGAGACGCTGGAAGTAGGGCAGGCTCATTTATTTCCTCTCTAACACAGCCTCGGGCCATTGGAGCCTCTGAAGTCAGGGTCCCTGCCGCGCAAGCTGCGGAATGAAAACAGTGCAAATAAGAAAGGTCACTGCCTCTGCTCCGCACATCTACTGCTCACCTGAAATCTCTGCTTTTGCTAGCAAGAGCTCAGGGTTTGAATGTTTTTCCCAAGCTCGATATTCCGGCAGGAGGAAGGAGAAATCTGTGATGACTTTGCGGATTGTGCGTGTGCATTTACAGATTATTGCCTCTATCCCTGGCCCAGGATGTGTGGAGAAAGGATTCCTCTCCCTCTCCTCTCCTCCCACCCCGGAGCACTTCTGAGCAGGGCACTGAGGCTCCTCCTCGGTTCTGCTTTGACGACTGCTGTTCACTACTAATAACAAGACTGACCTTTTAAAACAGGCCCTGGGAGGGGAGATGAACCAGCCTTAATGGAAAGGTAGCATCTGGTGGGTCTCAATTTGAAAGACCCTATGAGCCCAAAGCAGCCACAGATGGCGCAGATGTAGAAGATGGCAGGAAGGCAAGGAGTGAAGGGACCTACTGAAGGTCATGCCAGCCACTGATGGCCAAGTGCCTGGTGTGATGTCACAGCAGCACCACAGACCACAGACCAGGATGCTGACGCTGGTTGAGTCAGTTATTGAAGACTTAGCAAGTGAACAAACCCGTCCATCACAGAGATGCACATAGAGGACCCTCCACTGGGAAGCAAGCTGACACAGAGGTCAGTTTGAAATAGCAAAGCCCTGGACCCCTAAATCCTAAACACAAGTTTTCTTGGCTGACTACCATGTTTCTTTTTTTTTTTTTCCAGTTGTAGATGGACAGAATACCTTCATTTTATTTATTTATTTCTATGTGGTGTTGAGGATAGAACTCAGTGCCTCACACGTGTTAGGCAAGCGCTCTGCCACTGAGCTACAACCCCAGCCCCTGACTACCATGTTTCAAGACCATCTCTGGCAGTTTCTAAGGAGCATTCAGACTGACTGGCAGACTTTA
This sequence comes from Urocitellus parryii, assembly GCF_045843805.1. Classification (NCBI taxonomy): domain Eukaryota; kingdom Metazoa; phylum Chordata; class Mammalia; order Rodentia; family Sciuridae; genus Urocitellus; species Urocitellus parryii. The sequence continues at coordinate 146,512,849 of NC_135538.1, read as the reverse complement.
AAGGGAAGGCCACTTTGTCCCTCTATTTCATCCATTGACAGCGCCATGACCTAAAGGATACATTTAATAGTGGAGGCAGCATACTGTCTCTGGAACTAAGTTTCCTAAGTGGCAATCGGAGTTCTGATATTAACTAGCCATGACTTCAACCCCGTGCCTTGGTTTACCCACATGTAAAGTGGGTCTAATAGCAGTACCTGCCTCATAGGTTTCCTAGGAGGGATTGACATGTCAATGGTTAGGACAGAGTCCATGTAGAAGTATAGTCATGCTTTACTTAACTGTGATACCTTCTGAGAGATGCTCCTTTGGGAAATGTCATCACTGTGAGCTCATAGAGTGTACCTACCCAAGCACACATGAGCAAATTCTACAAAGCCATGCTATTCTCTAAGAAATACTTCTCTATTTTGCTGGCAAAGCGAGAGGGCATCCTGGAGGCAGTCTGGGAGGCATCCTGGAAGAGGCACCTGGCAGGCATGACTTTTTATTTCTCTGTAGGACCCTGGTGGTGTGTGCTTCCTGACATGCTGCAAGGCCTGGGGTTCTCACTGCTCCACATCACAAAAGGTTGCAATGTGTAGTCTGTGACATTGCCCCCAAAGCAAGACTCTTACCTTGTCCCTAAAACCTGTGAAACCTGGCATTGACTTGGCCCCTGACAGGTAAAAATCCTTCTACTCCTCCTATCCCAGGTAGAAAGCTTTTATCCACTTGAAGATCTGCTCTGGAGGTGATTTTCCTCTGATCAGCTCATCTAGAGTTTCCAAAACACCTCAGCTGCCCTCACAGAAGCACTCATGGACTCATTGTCCTTTCACATTCCATGATGAATAACCAGAGATTGAACCCAGAGGCACTTAACCGCTGAGCCACACCCCAGCCATTTTTGGCTTCTTATTTTGAGACAGGGTCTTGCTAAGTTCCTTAGATCTTCACTAAGTTGCTGAGTCTGGCTTCAAACTTGCCATCCTCCTGCCTCAGCCTTCCAGAGCCCCGCTGTCCCGCTGGATAACAACTCAAGAGTCACTTAAAGCCCCCGGAGCCAGCGGCACATTCAGCAGCAGAGTTGGGTCCAGCTTTTTTCCCAACAGTGTAAACAAACTTTTGCTTTGGGCATCGTAGATGCGGTTCTGTGTCTGGCCTTCAATCCAGGCCCCTGGCAATCTCTAGGCATCTGACACAGGCCCTTCTGGAGCTTCTGTTAGTCTTTTAAATTTTTTTATTTTTTACATACATGCCAATAGTGGGATGTATTACACTCATTATTGCCCATTCACAGCACAAGTTTTCGTAACTCTGTAATGTCTTGATGCCTTCAGAAAGGCAGGTTGACAGCTGCTGTCCTGTGGTTCTTGGTCCTCAAGTTCGAAGCTGGAGTGGGACACTCCCAACAGGTAAGCAGGAAACTCCACGGGTTTTCCTCTCTCGTGGTCCTTAACCATTGTGCCTCCATTCCCAGCTCCGTGGCTCTGTGGGTGCTCTTACTGTCAGCACTGGCTGTGGGGTTTATACTATGGACCCTGATAAACAAAACAACGCGAGATGAAGTCAAGCAACAGGGGAGACGCCGTCCAGAGACAGTGTGCAGCTGCTGGTGGTGTTGCAGCAAGTACTGCTGGACAGCGGGCCTGTTCTTTTAAGTAGACGTTCTCTCTAAAAAACGATGAAGCTGTAGTACCTATGAAGCCAGCAGCATGGTCATTTATTATCATTATCCAGTGTTACCTCCTGTACATGATCCTGTGTGCTGGCAGCGCAGTAGCTTTGTTTACACCAGCATTGCACAAGCACAGGCGTTGTGCTAGGGAGCTCAGGGGCTATGGCATCACTAGGCCACAAGAATTTCCAGCTCCATTATAATCTTATGGACCACCATCGTATCTAAGGTCCCTGGTTGACCAGAGCACTGTTACATGCTTGCCTCTCCAATGAAAAACGCTGAAGAACTTTTCCAGAAACAGTGTCAATGTTTCACACCTGAGCAATGAGGGGGTTCCAATAACGCTCTCCTTTCCTATAGAGCCAAGGGGATGCTTGTCTTCAAGATAATTGGTTTTATGTTGTCCTCCTGCCTTTTATACACAGGCCTACAAACCAGAATAAGAACATCTTCAGCTTCTCATGGGTTCAAGACGGAGCTCCTGGGAGTCTGCTGTGGGCTATGCCCTTTTCCAAGCTGGACTGTAGCAGGGTCAGAGGTCAGCACAGACAAGGAGTGAGAAGTGACCACCAGGCGAGAGGGGACTCTGAAGCCACCATGGGGTTGACTGACTCCACGATCTCGCGGTGACAGTTGCCATTTAGAATCAGGAAGCTGCCACTGTGTTGTCATTGAATTACCTCTGGATCGGAATGGGAGGTGGAACACGGAGACCAGTTATGCCTCACCCACCCCACTCCCCTCGGGCAGGCACAGGACTCTCAGCACCCAGAAGAATGGACAGATTGCTGCACAAATATTTTGCATCTCCACAACCATTTTTGCCATTTGAAAATAGCCCAGGGTAAAGGACGATGGTTCTACTGGACTGTAGCCTTGCAAACCTAGCACGAGGTTGCCTAGTGCTCAGAACCTATTTCCCAGCCAGCCTACTCACTGCAATAGAATACGAGAAATGAAACTTCCAGCTCTCTAGCCTCTGAGGTTCAGGGAGGGACCCAAGTGTGGTTCTTCATTAGGAGTGATTTTGCCCTCTGTCCCTGCAGACACTTGGCAATGTCTGGAGACACTGTTGGTTGTCACAAGTTGGAGATGGTACCACTGGTATCTAGTGGTGACTGGCCAGTGATGTTGCTAAACATCCTATAATACGCAGGACGGTCCCTGCAATAAAGGATTATCTGGCCCCAAATCTCAACAGTGCTAAGGTTGAATACACAGCCAAGAAAGAGGGTGAAATAGAGAACGGCTAGACCAGTCCATGCCATCCAAACATGGCAAAGGACCCATGTTAGTTAGACAATTAGTACATCTTAAAATGGTTTTGTTTTGTTTTAGAGAGTCTGGCTGGTGCTGGAGTAGTTAAAAGAGAAATTTTTATGAATGATGAAGGACTGAGATCCATAAGGAAGATGGTAGGAGTAAGGAAGAGAAAAGGTGCAGTCCAGCCTCCTTGGTATCAACGTCCCCTACCCAGGGGTTCATTTGTTACAGATGATGAGCCTACATTGACGCTTTATTATCACCCCAAATCCACAGTTAAACTAAGGTCCACTCAGTGTCCTGCTTCTCTAAGTGATGGGTGTCCACTGTGATCGTCTCATAGGGAGGAGTTCCACTGGACCTCAAAAAACCATTATTGCCTTGGTTGCAACACGGAATCTGCACATTTTTAGGAGAGAGATTATGATTTGTCTTCTCATGTATTCAGAAGGCTTCAATAAATACTTTTGGAATTTGTGAATGAGTTGTTAGTAATGGCATTCCAGTATCTCAGCAGTCAGAAATGGGCAACAATTTTGGAAAGAAGTTTCTTCTGAACCATTGATTTTTAATTAAATAAAATGAGATGTTAACGTAGCATTAGAGGAACCTACTAAGGACCAGGGTGACCGTTTTCCAATATAGCTTTGGGTCATCCCTGGAGACACACACAGCAATGGCTTTCTTAGTAGCAACTACCACCACGAATTGTGTGATTGTGGCTTGTAAAGTGTCCACACAATTTCCTGTGATGTTATTTATTCACCCTTAGATTACCAGGGAGTATTGAGAATAAGAGAAATAAGAATCAACCTTACTTTCACAAGAATATGAAAAATTTCCTCAAAGTCTTCAAAATTTCCTGTTCCATGATTATAAGGTATATGTACCATTCTTTTCCCTCACAGAATTGCCTGATTTCTCTAACATCTTTTCACAAAATTATTTTGCCAACCATATATATTCAACACAAGAATAAAATTATGGTTTATTTTTGAGGGGTCTATTGTCAGAATCTTGAAGGAGCTAAATATGTTTTTGATTAGTCAAAGACATTTTGATTTGGTGATGTAAATACACTAGAAAGACCCCTAATGCTGAAGTTATGGGAGATCAAGTAGTCAAAGTCCAACAGAGAAAGAGCAAAGCAATTAATTTATCATGGATTTTTACACACCTAACTAATCTCTAAGCACCAATGTTCTTGACTTTATTATTATTATTATTATCATTATTATTATTTTTTACCTATATTTCATGGTTTGGTCAGTTTAACCTGGGGGTCAAAAGACTAGATAGATGTTTTTCAAAAGAAGAACTACAAGTGGCCAAGAAATATGAAAAAAAAAAGTTCAACATAATGAGCAATTAGGGAAATGCAAATCAAAACTCTAGAGATTTCATCTCACCCCAGTCAGAATGGCAGCCATCAATCAATGACAAATGCTGGAGAGGACTTGGAGAAAAAAGGGCCACTTTACACTGTGGCTGAGATTGGAAATTAGTACAACCACTGGGAAATCAGTATGGAGGGTCCTCAAAAGACTAGGCATGGACCCACCATGTGACCCACCTACACCACTCCTGGGTATGTATCCTAAAGAACTGACGTGATCATACTAGAGTGATCCATGCACACCCACGTGGACAGCAGCACAGTTCACAAGAGCCAAACTATGGATCCAGCCAACAGGTCCATCCGCGGGTGAAAGAATAAAGAAAGCGTGGTGTAGGTACACAATGGAGTTTGATTTGGATTTGAAGAAGATTGGAATTATGGCTTTTTCAGGAAGACAGACAGAACATGAGAGCACTATGTTTAGCAAAATAAGCCAAACTGAGAAGGTCGAAGGTCTTTTGCTTTCAGAAGTTGGAGAGGAAAAAGGAAAAGAAAGATTTCAGGGGCAGAGGTGACTCTCATGGAAACCCAAGGGAGATCAGTGGAGCAGAGGGAAGAGATCCGGGAGGGAGGAGGGTGGGTCAGGGGCAATACTAGGGAATGGCACTGACCAGGTTATACTGTATATCCTGCGCATGTGCATATGTGCAATGAAGCATCCCACTACTATGCATAATTCTAATGCACCCATAAAAGTATGAAAAAAGAGAAAACTCTGGGAGAGCAACTGCAATATGGTTAAAAATTGAAATTAATTTTTTGTCTTATATTTGATCAAATTTCCCTGACTCGACTTTAGTTGACTTCTGTGTACGTTCTGTGTTTTGTTTATTTCTCTTAAAGAACGTAAGGGGTAGGTGGACAGAGCCTGTTTCATTCTGAATCATTCGGTAAAGGGAACCTAAAGGCTCGAAAGGGTTTTCAAGGAAGAGGAGACCAAGGGGAACTGCTTAGAGAATACTCAGGGAAAGAGAGCGTTCCCACGCCGCAGCAACAGCAAGGTCAATAGGACATCGGGGAGTGGGAAATGGCTCTTCTCATCTTATAAGACGTGATCTCCACCATGGAACCTGCAGTTTTTGCCGACAGGGGAATGAGCAGGGAGCAAAGCTTTGGGGAAGCTGGACAAAGGGTTGGTGTGGCAGAGGACAGTCACCGGGTGGGCAGGAGAGGTGGCCCTCCTCTCGCCAGCCTTCTCTTGTGTTTCCTCCTCCTGCTCCTCCTCTTTTCCTCTCTCTTTCCGCCTCTTTTTCTTATGCACCCTCTCGTTCAAGTGCAGAACACACACCTGAAGCATGTTTTCATTCTTGTATTTATCAATCAAAATGGCATGGTGTTCCCTCCAAATTATATAAAGGGCCTCAACGGCCTCCTGTGTCTTCTACCTGGTCTCTTTCCCTTTCCCCTCCTCAACCTGTTACCTCCCACCACCCTTAAAAAAAATACTGGTTATTAGTTGCTTTTTATTTACTTACAGTTTTTACATTAAATTAGTGATTTACAGGAGAAAAATAAATAAATAAATAAAATAAAACTTACCTGCCCAGAAAAGGCTAATATAGAGAAAGGGGAATTTTGGAGAAATTTTAACTTGGTATGCCTCTTATTGATATATTTTTTAAAAATTCTCTGCCTCATGCCAGAGATTATTAAGGACATTTTACCAAAATGTGGCTAATTTGGAAAGATGAAATGAATCAACAGTAAGTCATAAAATGGAATAAGAGGCAAAACAGAGATAGAAGCTTAAATTTACCTGGCACTAATCATGTGTTAAACTTGCAGCAATCAGCTCCTCTCCTTGCTTTGGCTTACCAGGTCTTCCCAAAGAGATTATTCTAACAAAATAAGTCTTGTGAGGCCAGAAGGGGAGATGATCTTCAAAGGCTCCTGGGTTCCAGGCTTGGTCTCCAGGGTAACTGCTACCGAGAAGTGGGCCCCAGGGGGAAGGTATTTAGGCCATTGCGGGCGGTGTGCCCTTGAAGGGGATGTGGGATCCAATCTCCCTCTCTCCTCCAATTCAAGATGTAACTATTCTTCTCTGACATGTGTTGCCACCATGATGCACCCCCTCTTGCCAACCTCAGCAGAACTGAACTGATGCAGGACCCATGCCTTTTCAAGTTCCAAAACTCTAAGTAAAACCTTTTCTCTGTATAAGCTAGCTGCCTCAGGCATTTTGTTGTAATAACAAAAATCTGGCTAACACAAATGGTCTGGATTTTTATCTGGTCTTATATGTAGCTATTGAAGCATCCTCAGGTAATCCCTGCTGGAAGAAATCTCCTCAAACACAAAAAGAAGAATCAGAGTCGTGAAGGGATGATGTTAAGGTCCAGAATCAGAAAAAAAAATGAGGACTTTCATCTTCAGATGTCTGGATAGAGCTTGCATGACACAGTACATTCTGGGACACAGCTTAACACAGGTATTGATTTATTCAACTACTTTTTTCCATTTATGAGTCAAGGTTAATGCTTTATCATGCTGGCATTTGTTGTGGGGAGATGCTGTCTGCATTATAGGATGCTAAGCAGCACCTCTGGCCTGTACCCATCAGATGCCAGTAGCTTCAGGCAACTGTGATGAACACAACTGCCTCTGGCCATGTCCCAGTGTCCCCTAAGCAGGCAAATCACCCCTATTGATAGCCACTGATTTAAGTGCAATTGAACATTCATTTCAGGGCTCCTGTAAACTGGACGGGTGTGTTCTGCCTTCAGGGGACTTGAAGTCTTTGGAAAATTAAATGCATGGATTGGAACATTAAATGAAAAGAAGATTGAATGTATCAACCATTAAACCCCGTAAACTTCAGTTTTCTTTGAAAAAATAGAGATTCTTTAAAAAAACATTTTCTGAGTCTCAACTTCTTCATGATCCTCATTTTTGTATCTGTGTTTTCAGTTTGGTGTGAGGAATGAGCGACAGGTTGCGTGGGACGCTCTCACACAGTCCCTGTCATGTTGTAAGTTTTCCGTAGATATTTACCATTACACATGTGTATTATTATCACCACTGTCATCATTGGCAAATATTTAAAGCTTATGGTTTCAAAAGTTATTTTAAAATGCTACCTCTCAAAATCATCATAATCATTTAGGTGGGTTGTTATGATTTTTCTCCCATTTTATAAATGAGGAAACAGGTTCGAGAAGAGATGTATCCCAGCCATAACTGGTAAATGGCAGGCCCAAGACTGTATATTGTTAAAACTCATTTTCCCTCCAGTCTTCTGGAAAAATGAACAATGGACAGGATCAATGGTACAGAATGGAAAATTCACAATGGATGGGGTTCCCCTGGGGACATCTGTCTTTTCCTTTGCATGACTACATCTAGACCACCAAGCTTTACTGTTGTTACCATGAAAATCAAAACTCACCTTGGCACATTTGTATTTTTCCTAAAACAATCAGGTGCACAGACAAACCCATCTTATCCTAACCTCTGTGCCCAAAGCCTTCATTAATAGAGACATCATGTTTGAAAAGCCGGCTGTGCTTTGTGTGCAAGGTGCACAATGCTAGGCACAGTTTAGAGCTGATGATTGCATTTCCTGCTCCGTGAGCACTCAGACTTTTCCAAAAAACCTTTGGCTTGCTCCAGCTACGTCCTGGGTCATTTCTAAGTTCCCTTGTTCAAGCAGCAGTGTCCTCTGTGTGCTAGCCTCAACAAGAGAAAGGTATTTTCTGGGCTGGGCTGTCAGCAGCTCCTCGGAGTAAGACTTCACCCAAATGCAGTTGATCATGCAAACTTTGTCTGCCAAAGCTGGATCCTCAAGATTGAGCTACAAGGGAGAGGTGACAAAGGAGGCCAAAGAAGCTGTGTGAAGGCCAAGAGATAGAAATGACCGGTAAGGAACTTGTCATTATGCCTTGAAGATGTGACAGAAGTTAGGTTTGCTCTAAATGTCAAATTTGAATTTTGGAAAATATTGACATTTATCATCTGAGAATTCATGATGTCATCTCCTCCTGTGCATGAGCTGCTCTTCTCTGGCCCCCTCGCTGAACCATCCCAGCCCACCTCCTTCCGCTCACACATACAGATGAGAGAACATTCACGGCTGGTAAATATTTCAGTAGTGTGGTTTTAAAAGGTACATTAAATTTATTCTAGACATTGGGCTCCTGACACGGATGGTGTTATGATGGAATACAGATCTCCAAAGAGCATTCCTCTTCATAAAGTGGCAGATAAAATGTTAGAGTCAGATACCACTCCTCATTCTCAAAAAGAGAGTCATGTTAAAATAGAATTTCTTTTAGGTGAGAAACAGGACCTTGTCTGTCTAGAAGGAAAACACATTTAATATCTTTTTTTTTAAAGAGTGATAAAAAGGGAAGAAATAGGAAAATTAATACTACATGTACATTTTGAGAACCAAGTAAGTTTACAAAAATCACTTGAAATGCTTAATTCAAAAAACTGGGAAAGGTTTCCTGTGAATATAAAATTCGAGAACCCTGCACATGGATTCCAAATGCTCTATCATACTGTATGCTGCCCATGCACGAAGATTGTATTTTAATAACCACTTAGGGATGCTTCTGAATATGATCCTCAATCCATATGCATCCTGCTCAAGAACTTAGAAAAACATATTGTTCTTGGGCTCGAGAGGCAAAAGGGGGATTTACAAGTCTGGGTTTGTCTCATCTTCTGTCACCACACAGAAGCTTAAGCACAGGCACTTGTGGAAAGAAGTCACTGAATGTTTCTAGAACAAATACTCTCCACCGATGTGTCAACCCACATATGATTTTAACTTGAGCTTCCTAGAAGCTTCATCTTACCATTGTTTTTGAATGTTTTAGGTGAATGTATAGACTCCTGTTTCAGAAGGATGGAACTAGTTCTGAGTTATTTCAATTTTAAGTGGTCTTCTTGGTTGTTGCCTGCTGTCCTGTAAGAGAGGGCCTCCACACCTGGTTCAGGGTCTGGTTAATGCAGCATTTTATTTAAAGCCCTAGGAAGAAGCTTTGGGAGAGGGGCTTAATTGCATGAGCTTCAAATGTAAAAAGGGGGTGGTAATAGTAGCTCATGTTTCTGGAATCCTCACTGCATTCAGGCAGCAGAGTGTGCTTGTTACATTCATGATTTCTTTTAATATTTCCAACAAAACTTTCAATGTAGATTTTTGTTACTATTCCCATTTCCCAGACCACTTAGTCTTGGAGGCTCATGACATACTGAAGAACATATGACTCAGTGACTGTTCTAGTAGAAATCCAAGACCAAATTCATTCCAGAGTGTAAACTCAGTGAATTTCTATAGAGTTAACCTTAAAACACCCAGAGTATCTTGGAAATACAGCAACAAAAGGTAACAATTGATTTTAAAATAAAATATATGTCCCTAGGGATACTGATTTAGGACAGAGGTCCTTGATTTGATGTGTATTTGAATCACAAGAGCAATCTTTAAAAATGATGTTTTGTTCTTCTCCCACTCCACATACACTGAGTCAGAGTCAGTGGGACCAAGACCTATATGTCTGTTTCATTTTAAATTTTTAAAGCTTGCAAATTTCTGATTCCCATGAAGATGAAGAAGCTCTTCCACACCATCTCTCCCACTTAATGTCATTGAAAACTTGGACAGAATGTGTGGAACAGTTACTTGGGGCTTGATAATCAGTAAAAGTGAACACGAGGAATGCAAGAGAAATAAAGGTCTGCTCAGAAGGAGGAAAACAAGAAGAAACTTTAACCAGTATTCCTACTGTCTCTTTCTTTCTTTCTTCTCCTTCTCCTTCTTCTTCTTCTTCTTTTGTGTGCGTGTGTGTGTGTGTACACCACAGATTGAACCCAGGGACGCTCAGCCACTGAGCCACATCCCCAGCCCTTTTTTGTATTTATTTAGAGACAGGGTCTTGCTGAGTTGCTTAGAGCCTCACTAAATTGATGAGGTTGGCTTTGAACTCACAATCCTCCTGCCTCAACCTCCCGAGCTGCTGGGATGACAGATGTGCACCATCACACCTGGTGTGGTGTATAAATCCTCCTGTATTTCTTAAAGGGAGTACAAACAAAAGGAAAGTGATAACAGAAGGAAATTTGAAATATTAGGTAGGAATGAAAGAAGAGGCACAGAAATGTTAATATACGTAAGTTAATGTAGTAGAGTGATCTCTGTAGTTCTTTAAAATCTGTGGGATGATTAAAAGCAAAAATGGCATATGATTGGATTTTCAAAAGATATGTAAAATACATAGCACTATTACAACATTAATGGGAAAGGATAACAAATTCTAGTTGTTGATAAGGTTTTTATATTATCTTGACATGGTAAATATTGATTCTCGTTGACTATAACATGTTTAGTATGTTCATCACATTCTCTAGAGCAACAACCCAAAAGCACTGTGCAGAGAGATATAAATAACATACAACAGAAAAATTACAATGGAATATATAAAAAGTTCAAATAATCCAAAGGAAGCCATAGAAGGGAAGTAGAGGAATGAAAACAGGAAGAAAACCTCTTATATGTAATTTTGTATAGCAATGAGGGTCTCCCTTCATTTCCATGCAATTTCCCTTTTCTCTCCCTTTCCCTCCCACCTCATGTCTCTGTTTAATGTTAATCTTTTCTTCCTGCTCTTCCTCCCTGCTCTGTTCATAGTTGCTCTCATTATATCAAAGAAGACATTTGGTATTATAAGAGGTTGTGAGGGGAATGGGAAAATAAACAAGGAGAGTAATGAATTACAGTAGATGGGGTAGAGAGAGAAGATGTGAGGGAAGGGGAGAGGGGATAGTAGGGGATAGGAAAGGTAGCAGAATACAACATTTACTAATAGGGCATTAAGTAAAATTGTGGATGTGTAACGGACGTGATTCTGTAATCTGCATTTGGGGTAAAAATTGGGAGTTCATAACCCACTTCAATCTAATGTATGAAATATGATATGTCAAGAGCTTTGTAATGTTGTGAACAACCAATTAAAAAAAACTTCAAAAAAAAGAAAACAGGAAGAAAACACAAAAAATAATAAAATGTAGACCTAAAGCCAAACACATTAATAACAATATTAAATGTAAATGGCATAAACATAGCAATGAAAAGACAGAGATTGTTAGATTTAGAAAACAACCATGACACAACCATATGCTATCTACAAGAAACCCACTTCGAATGTTAACTACGTATTGTCAGGTTGGAAATAAAAGGATGAGTAAAAATAAAGGCCATGCAAACCCAAATAAAAAAAAAGGTTGAGTAGTTCCATTAATAATAAAAAAGGATGGATTTGAGTGTAAAGACAATTATTAGAGAGAAAAAAGACATTACATAATGATTCTCCATAAAGAAATAATAATCCTAAATGTGGTGCTCCTTATGAGAGAATTCTAAAATACATGAAAATAAAAACTGATAGAACCAAAGGGAGAAGTAGACACAACCACATTCCTATTGGAGACTTCATCCCATCTCAGGAACTCACAGGATGAGTGGGCAGAAAATCACCCAGGGGTAGTTAGAGAAAAGACAACAGAGTAACATTAAAATTAGGAAATAAAATTAAAAGAGAATCTGGAGTATTACATGCAATTATAAAAAAGAACATTCAGGGTGAGTGCTTGCCTAGCATGAGCAAGGTACTGGGTCATTCCCAGCAGAGAGGAAAAGAAAAAAAAAAAAAGAAGAAGAAGAAGAAAAAAAATCCAAATTTCATAGTGTTTTCACTAGAAAGGAATCTGTCTAAAATCATTCCCATTTATTTTCCTAAAATATGACTAACCGTGGGGAGGGACGCCTCCTTGGGGAAGTGCTATGTCCTTTGAGTTTCCTTTTCCTTCTCTGTAAAATGAGGGTAGGGACTTTCCCCTCTGTCCTCGCTCTTCAGCATGATTTATCTAAGATTTCTTCCAGCTCTGCGATTTTTCCCCATGCCTTTATTTTTTAGCCAATTTTTTTTTTTTTAGGCTGGTGTTTTTGAATCATGCTGTATTGGAGCTCAATTATCTTTCCATCTTTCAATTTAACTCGCAAAGAAAATATTAAAGATAAGACGGGTGGGAACCCAATTTGCTGTCACCTAATCAAAAGGCTGTGGTCTGGAAATCTCCTCTCAGGCACGAACATCTTGAAACAAAGGCAGAAACCAATAAGGAAAATACGAATAGAACATGTTCCAACCAAACATCTTGTTTTATTTTCTGCTGAAATCATTTTTTTTTTTAAATTCCCTGTCTGGTAGACATAGGCTTAGGCAATATTTAACCAAATATTATTGGTGTGTAATGAGAAACATTAGTACTTTGCATTAGGAAAGCTATATGTTATAAACAAAAACCTGGCCAACCACTCAAACTTTGATAATGTGGGAAGGAACAGAATAAATTAAAAGGTAACCACGTTCTTGTCAGTTTCCTGATAGGTTTTGTCCAAACAGCTTGAGTAATTGCAAAATATCATTCACGTAATTTTCAGCATTTTTCTATTGTCATTTTCATTTTAGAAATGTTTACTGAGTTCATCTATGTTGTTCTAGCTCCAGACCCTTTGGAAGACAGAGATGTGAGACATATTCTCTATTTTCCAGTTACCCAAAGAACTGTATGCATGTAAGAAACAATGAGAATTTTTTAGTTTGGGCAGAATTTCTTTTTCTTTCTTTTAAATATTTATTTTTTAGTTACAGGTGGACACGATATCTTTATTTTTGTGGTGCCGAGGCTCGAACTCGTGCCTCACGCACGGTAGACGAGCACTCTGCCTCGGAGCCACAACACCAGCCCCTGGGGCAGCACCTCTAAAACCTGAATGTCCACGTGGATTGCTGTGGATCTTGTTAAAATAGAAATCCTGATTCAGTCAGTGTGGGGCAGGGCCCGAGGTCTGTTTGCGTTTGCACAAACTCACAGTGAGTGGTCTGCGGTCCACATGGTGAGTAACAAGAAAAGCCTGAGATCCCAGCAGAAGCTGGGTCCCAACCTCACTGGACAAAGTTGCAGGACTGAGGTTGGAGCCTGGATGGCCAGAGTGATAAATGCCCCATCTGAAACTGGGGGTAGCTGTCGAGATTGTTTCAAGGCACGAAGCCTTAGGTAGAAAGAGGTGAAAAGTGCTTTTCTAGGTCTGGCCGCTAGGGGGGTTTTGTTCCTCCCTCTGGGGTTAGTTAAACTTTGGGGCCCTGTTTTTAAACCTCCTGTGCTTTCCATGAATTGATTTGTCTTTATCAAAAAGAAGCACGTTAAGTGGAGTAAGCCGGGCGCTGAAAGATAAATGCCACACGATCTCACTCCTGTGGAATCTAGAGAAGTTGATCTGGGGAGAAACAGAATAGAAGGGTGGGGACCAGAGGCTGGTTGTGGGAGGGCGATGGAGGATGGGGACAGGTTGGGCAGCAGTTAGGGTTAGATAGGAAGACTCGGTTCTGATGTTCAAGCGCACTGTCTGGGGTCTGTGGTTAGTAATAATGTACTGACTATCTCAATACAGCTAGAAGAGTAGATTTCCAAATGTTCTCACCACAAAGTAATGACAAATGTAAGAGGTGATAGATATGCTAATTACTCTTAAGTTTATTATTATGCAAGGTATACACGTATGGAAATATCACACTCTGCCTATAAATACACACAACTAGTATGTGTCAATGAAACACAACAACAGCAGCAAAAGAGCAGCCATGGATGTATCCCTGGGTGGGAGGAAAGGCATTCTGTACCCCTCTGTACGCAAATCTCAGGTCTTTGCCTTCTTTCCCTGGATCTCTGCTCAGGTGGCCGATGAATGTGTCCAAGAGAAGAAGGGGGAGTGTGGGAAAGGCAGGAGGCACAGTGCTCAGGGAATTCCAGAAAATACTCCTCGCAGCCTGAATCAGAATCTTTTGTCTCCCCGCTGCAGCCTGGCTGGAGTTGGACAGGCCAGTTCAATTTCCATGCTGCCAGGTCCTGAGCCTGGATTTCCATGGTCATTGGATTCCCTGGCTTCTCTTACCCTGACTTGGAAAAAGTATCCTATTGCCCCTCCTGATTTAGCAGCTCGGGGTAATGCAACTTTTTAAGTAACACCTGAGAATCCACTCTGAGCTGTTTGGTCTTCCTTCGAGGGGCCCACATGGACAGGAATGACCGTGTAGGTGGGAGACAGGTGACTGACTGTTAAAATCCTAAATTAAGTCTACATTTTCCTTGTTTGCCTGGAAATCTCCGAGATTTTTCATAGAGCATTCATTTGGGGATTGTTCTAAGGGCACCCACAGGATCTTAATTTTCAGTTTGCAGCAGATCCAGCCCCACCAGAGGATGAGCTGGGGGTCTCGACTCTGGAGAGGAGGTGCCCAGGCAGGAAACATTAGGAATGCTGTGTGCCACAAGCTCAGGAAAGCCCCGCCTGGCCTTATTGCTAAAGGCTGGGGTGTTGCAGAGGCTCTCGATCCCAGGACCCCCTTAAGAACCAGGATCTCCTAAGTGAATGCAGATTTCATCTTCATCTTTAAGCCATTTCCTTTGGAGACGCTGACATCTTTCCCCCTTCCTCCCACACTCCACTACCTCCAACTCTTCCATCAAAGGAGAAAAAGCAGAAACAGCAAGTTAGAAGGCAAATAGAATGCACACAGGGAGCGAATGACCATGAGTCTGTGAGGCCATGGCAGTAGCCAGCTGTGTGACCTTTAGAAAGTTGCTTAACTTCTCTTACATTTCCATTTCTGGGTGTTGGATGAGATGATTTCAAAATATGTTTTTCATTCCTAAATAGCTGGGAGTTTATAGCTTGGTTTTCTTTTAGAGCTCATAAACCTATCCATGGGATTCTAACTCATGAGACAAAAATTCATTGAACAAGAGCAGTATCCTATTCTCATTTGACACCGGAATTCACCTTTAAAAAAAAAATCACGGGCTGGAGATGTGGCTCAGCGGTGGCGCGCTCGCCTGGCATGCGTGTGGCCCGGGTTCGATCCTCAGCACCACATACCAACAAAGATGTTGTGTCCGCCGAGAACTAAAAAAAAATAAATATTAAAAATTCTCTCTCTCTCTCTCTCTCCTCTCTCACTCTCTCTTTAAAAAAAAAAATCACAATTACCTGGATAATAGAAACATATACTAAATCCACCTGAAGTCGAGAGGAGATGATCATTCAACATGTTATTAATACTAATCTAACCACCCTGGGGGTTTGTGGTTGGCAGTCCACTCCCAAGTCATTTTTCATCCTTGAATTTATTCTTCTTCCTTCATCCTTAAGGTTCATCCAAGACCCCCTTTAGCTGACAGACACTCTGGGGTACCCACCCCTCCTCTCCCGACCCCAGCTCAGGGGACTCTTACATAAAAACCAAAACCCAGCGTTCAACAATAAAACAGTGATTCTAACAGGAAGCCGATCTTGCTTTGATTTAATGGAAACGGTCCTAGAACACACCCACGTGAACCACACGTGGAAAAAATGTGTCATTTGCCCCTTTGCCTGGAGGACAATGTCAATGTGCTGCCGTGGTTATAGAGGTGGCATCAACATCGACTCTCTCAATGATCTTTCTCTGCAAGCAGAGGAGGCCCACGGTCTGGTACTCAGAAGAGGAGAAGAAAAAGAAATCTGATCCGTCGTGACGTGGCATCTTGGTGCATCCAGATCAAAGTGCTGGGAGTCAGATTTCAGAAAATGGAAGGGGGGAATTTGAAAGTGATTACAGGATTAGATAATGGACAGTGACATCAGAACTAAACTCGGGCCTGCCATGAGGATCGGTCCCTCTTCATTAATAATCATGATGCGGGCAAAAACTGAAATGATGAGTGAGGAGCCTGGACAGAGCATTGCCTCAGCCCTGCTCCGCCAGCGAGCCTGCACGTGCAGCTTTGCTACTCAGGATCATAGCAGCGCTGGGCACCATGCCCAGAACATTGCTAGCTTTCCTTCCCTCTTCTGTGGTCTACATATTATAATTGTATGACTTTTTTTTTTCCCAAGCCATTTTCAACTCAAGCAGTGGAGAGAATATGCAATGCACATGTTGCCATGTGTGGACCTTGTTCTCTCCGACCACGGCTGCTCTCTCAGCCCCTGGAGCAACAGTGCTGGTGCAGAGGGTGTGTAAGATTGACCCCCCGGGGTCAGAGAGGAATGGATACCTGCACTGCACCTGGAGTGAAGCCCTTTTATGGGTTTTGATTAGCTAAAGGCTTCTTCCTAAGGCCTGCCCCCCAACCCAGGCAATCTCAGCAAGGGTTAGCCATCCACCGACTCAGCTTCTTTTCTCTTCACCCCCAAAGTTCTGGAGATCATCTTATTCTCATCTCCCTTCTTCCATCTCAGAGAAAAAAAGTGTGTCTCTTCTCTTCCATGGTGGGTACCGTCTGTGTCCGGAACATCCTCTCTTCCTTTCTGGGTCAACAGTGCCAGCCACACACGCACTTGTGAGGGTTTGCCAATGAAGTTCTGGGATTCTCTTACCCCACTGCTCTCCCCTCCCACTTTCTCTGGCCCCTCAAAAGCCCCCTTTTCCGGTTCTTCAGAGTTATGATCTCAGTTTTAGCAACACGCACCTCAGATCCACCTTTCCAGCTCTGTACTTACGCTGGACGAAGCTATGGCAAATGGAAGACAAGAGACACTTGGGAAATTCCTTCCCTGCAAGTCGCTTCTCCCAGGGGCCACTTCCCTCCACAATCTGCCTGCTTTGACCTAATTCTCAGATTCCTCCCGGCATCACTTTGGTGAAGGAGGCAGGTCCTCCTTCCTATTTAACCTCTCTCAGCCCCTTTCTCTTGGCCTTCAAGCAAGCCCCTGCCCCCTTTAGAAGCATCCTTCTCTCCACCTCATCTCCTTATCAACATACCACCCTGCTTTCTTCTTTTTTCCTTGAAAATGTACTTTTTGCATGAACTCAGACTCCATTTCTGTCCTGGGCCAGCCTGCTGCCGTGGCGCACCGCTCCCACGGATGATAACTGAACATTCTGCACAATAAACAGAAGACGTGTTCGTTAGGATTGTGAGAATTAATTCAAAGCAGGCTGATTGAGGAGGGAAGGGGAGACTTGGAGAGGTGACCTGAGAGGGAATGATTTCCCAATTGTCCTTTTTAATTTTTCTTACAGCTTTGCCCTCGGGGAAGCCTCAAGCACAGAGCTTGGATGAGGTCAGCCGTGCTGGCCACTAAATCTAAAATAACAACCTCAACTCTCTGAACAAAAGAGCTGGGGAAAAGGGTTGATGACAGACAGAAAATGTGGTGGAGAGGAGAAAGCTCTAGAAGGGGGCCCCACAGTTCTGTTTATAAGTGCATGTGTGGATCAGACCCAAACCAGCATGGCATAGGCTGCCAGAGCTGAACGGACACTAAGAAACCAGCAGCCCAAATCAGTTAATCCTGGAACTTCCAAGGGCTTTGAAAGCTAAACTGAGATTAGAACCACCACCTACAGAAGGCGAAACAACTTTCTGTGTGAACCCCACTAGATTGGTTGCCTTATACACTAAATTTAAAAATCATCATTTTCTGGAGATCTGTATGCTATATAATAGACACAATGTGTAAGATACAATATCCAAATTGCTCAACCACACACAGAACTGGGAAAATGTAACCCATTCTCAAAGGATCAGACAAGCAACATCCGTCACCCCAAGGTAGCCCAGATGTTGAAATTCTCAAGCAGATTTAAAAGCCGCTATTATACCTATGATCCATGGGGTGAAGGTCAGAATACTGATAGTGCATGGGAAAGAAAGAATTTCTCTGCAGAGGAATAGAAACCATAAAAGAACTGATTAGAAACTGCAGAACTGAAAAGCACCCCACCTGAAATTCAGAAATATCGCTGGATAATCTCATCAACACAATGGGAACTGGGGAGTGAGTGGAGAATCTATGAACTTACAAATGTTAATAAAAATGATTGAATCAAAATACGAGAGAGAGAGAGAGAGAGAGAGAGAGAGAGAGAGAGAGAGAGAGAGAGAGAGAAATAAAAGTGGGATCTCAGGAGCCAATAGACAAATATCAAAAGGCCTAACATATATGTCCTAGGGAATCCAGAAAGGGGCTAAAACCAGATTGGGATTCAAAATTTCCACAGTTCGAGAAAGACATAAATTTGTAGGTCATAGCAACTCAGTGAACCCCAAGCAGGTTAAACTCAAAGGAAACCACACCTGACATATGTTAATCAAACCGCTAAAAACAACAAAATCCTTGAAAGCTGCTAGGGGAAAATGACACATTACTTACATGAAAACAATGATTTAAAGGGCAATGAATAGCTCATCAGAAGTCTTGGAGGCCAGAGGACAGGATCAATGTCTTCAAAGTGTTGAAATATCATGAATGAGAGGCAGGGCTGTGTCTAAGACAGAGGCAGAGTGCAGGTGGGTTACTACACACGCAGACACGTACACACGAGGCCTGAGGGCTCTCATGAAGATGGGCACAGAGGTCACACAGGCCGTGAAGTGCAACTGGACCTTAGCTCCTTTCTACACATGTCCGTGACATCTCACCTTTGTCCTCCAGGTCTCCTCTGCTTCTGTCTTCTGCTCTGCCTCCTTGACATAACTAATTCCACTTAGCTGGCCTAGTGGTCACATTGCCTCTTTCATTCTGTAGCAAAGATTCCCAGGATACCCACTTTGCACCCGGGAGCTGAACTTCTGCATCAAGATTTCCTAGATCCTCCCACTAGAGTCATGTCTCTGTCCTCGGAATCTTCAGATCAATTCATTGAACTCCCTTCACATTTTATTTTAGAGTTGAGCATGTACCTATAAAGTACGCTATTGGAGGATAGAGACTATGAGTTACCAACAGGATCTAGCAAAGGAAATTAGAGGCATTCATTGTTGAGGACTTCTAACCAAAGAAGTAAGCAGATAGCTTTTCCCCTCCTAAATAAATCAGAATACCACCAGTCATTCATAATAATATGAAATTCATATCTATCTATCTATCTATGAAACATATCTATAAAATTCACTCGGCGAAACAATTCTTGGCTATAATTAGCCAATGGTACAAAAATTGGAAGGCAAAAATTAACACTGGTATTTCTCAGAATTAGTTCTCATAATTCTTTGAACTTTTAACGTGCTCAGAAGAGTCACAGAATATAGATTGGATGGGAAGAGAACTTGGAAACGAAAGATTGGGGCTGAGGCTTTAGCTCAGTGGTGGAGCACTTGCCTGGCATGCATGAGGTCTTGGGTTCAGCCCCCTGCACTGGGGTAGGGAGGAAAAAAAGATCAAGTCCTTGTTTTACAAAGCTGAGAGGTTAGGAGGCTGCTCCGAAGTCCATACTAATTGAACTGGACCAAAATCCAGTGTTTCCGACTTGCCCTCTGAGGTTCATGCTTCTTTTACATTCAGGACTACAAGGTAGAGGCTTGCTAAAAGAACAGAGGACCAGAGTGCCGGTGAGCCGGGAGGCTTGGTCACATCGCGAGGGGCGAGGCTGGCCATCTCCTCCCACGAGATGAAGGAGCTATTGTAAGGTTCCCTCCCTGATTCACCGCTCTTTCTGTGTGTCTGGCTGAAGGCGACAGCGTTCCTGCTTCACAGCCTCATTATTCTACTCACTGTTTATGACCTCAGCACTTAAAAGACCAGACAGTTCAGAGGGAGCCAGTTATGAAACAAGGGGAAAAGCAAGAGTTGGAAGAAAAAAACTCCACGTCTGATCTCGGTTCTATCAAAAGTCAAGTTAAGGACAATGCACCTCTCCTTTTTGCTCCAGGTGCCTCAACATCCCTGCTTGAAAAATGATGTTGAAAAGAAATCCAGTAACCCTGGAAACAGAAACAGGATATACCCATCAACGGGCTACTGAGTAGAAGAGATTTGGGATGCAAACAGAAATTAAAAACTGGGGAAAGAGGAAGAGTTTTAAGTATAAAAGAAAAAAAAAACCCAAAAGACAGATCTTTTTAAGAAGTTGATTTTTTTTTCTTTAGTTGTTCCCAAAGTAAGAGGGCCGGGGTGATATTGCCAATGCTTAACTCCAAAATAGATGAAAGGTTAAAAAAAAAAAAAGGAAGCAGAAGACGACGGCAGCTCTGTTGGGGGAAAAAGTCCTGAAATAAACCTTCACTGATGTTCAAAAGTCACAAGGTCATCATTCATCTTTATAAAAAGAGACACAGAACAAAGACAAACAAGGTAAAGGGCTCGCTTTTACATAACACCGGGACAGGGGAAAGAAATAGCTGTCATCCTCGGGCCTTGGGCATGACAAAAACGTAAAGCTTCAGACACAGCCTATGCAATGCTATATTCCTGGCTTCAACAGATGCTCGGAGACATCATGAGAGTCCACTGGGAGATGGACAGAAAGTTCTGTCCATCTCTCTTTTGAAATGCTTATAAACTATCTATTTCTTCAAAATCCAGCAGGTCTACTCTGTATGCCGACGTAAGATCAGTCAGGAGCAAGAGCAAGCACACTTTTCGAAATTTACCTGTATTTTTACTACTCTAGACTTTAATATGGATTGACCCCAACACAGGAAGAGCATGGCGGTCACTTGAAAGTAATTGCCTTCGTAGTAATCTGTTAAATCTGCCTGGGCACTCACAGGGACATGTCTTTTCAAATGAAGAATGGAAGGAAATTTTAATCTGTTCATCCCGTGCAATCTTGATGCAGAAATACCAGTAATTGCAGAAGTAACCGTGTAGGAGACAGGGTCACAGAATAACCTGAGCTAGAATGAAGTGTCTTTACCATCATCTGAAAATGTATGCAAATCTTCATTGTACACCACTGTATGTACAGGAAATAATATTTTCCAGCAAAATTTCCTAGTGAAACAACATCTTCCCACATAGTAAAACAGAAAGAAGATCCACAGTAGTTTTGGTCTAGTCTTCTGGCTATTTTAAGGCAAAATTGTTCTGTTTTGTTTTCTCTTTTGAATTATTCAAACCTCCGTGCTGATTATGCACTGCACTTTGCAGAAGTGTAATAGTGCTAAGAAATCTTATAATTTTTTATTAACTTGTGGATTTTTCTGGGGTGGGAATATCATTTCAATGTTCCCTAAGGAGAAACCAAAAGAAGGGAATGTTCCTCTGAGTGTTCAATTGTAGCTCACAGTGAATGGGAAAATCAGTTCTCACTTAGATCTGCGTGGCTATTTGTGAGAGGAAAATAGTTTTAATTATTCTGCCTATGCAACCAAGATTTTCTGGGACAATCCCAATTTCATTCTTTTCAATAAATGTGAATTTCACTGCACTTGTAGAAAATTGTTCAACACACATCCTCGCATAGGTGATTAAAGTCCATTGTAGGAAATGGTTCACTGCAGCATTATGGGTAATGGCAAACAACTGGAAACAAGTTAAATGCCCCTCAGTAGGGAAAGAGTTTCGAAAATGGGGATACATCTATAGAATGTAACACCAAGCAGAATCAGGTTGATCTTTATGTACTGGTATGGGAAAATAATCAAGATACATTGTTGAAAATGTCATTTTGGAACAGGCAGTTTAGTATATTTCCATTAATGGCACACTTTCAAAAATTCAACCATACCTGTTTGTGTTGGGATGGTGGGTCAGGAAGAGATGGGGACTTTCATACATCACTCATTTCCTCTAATTCCAAGTAGTTCTACGTCACCCCAATAAATGAAACCTTTCCCCTGATTCCCCCAGACCTCACTGCTTTCTATCTTGTTCCAGACCCTCTATTGTCATAACTCATAGAGAACTGGAGCCATAAGACATGAACTTTCATGAGATTGACAGGGTGATTGAGGGTGGGGGAAGCAAATGCCGTAGGACGTCACTAGCTGTGCCATTTACTGCTGAGGTCTACGGGTAGTGCTGAGACAGATAAGGTATCCAGTCTCCAGCAGACAGTGGTGGGCACAGGAGTTCCAGGAGGAGGTGACACAGCAAGCCAAGCACGTGGGAGCATCTTTACTCTAAGCGGTCCAACTTCATCCTTGGTTTGTGGTGGACAGGACAAGGTGCAGCATCTTCAGTCTCTGTCCCCTCCTTCTTCCTTATAACAGACCCCAGACTCCCCAAATAGTAGAGGTACCTGTGTTCCATAACATTGGCCAATAGACTGAAACCAAAAGTCTTTGGGATGATACTTTTTGATAATTCTTTTTTTTTTCTTCCCCTGGATGAAATCAGAATGAAAAAGGACAGTCTTTGCTAGCTTGTACCTCTAGCCCTTCATCTTTCAATCTGTCTAGAAATAGATTTGAGGCATAGGAGTAGAAAAGTCATCTTGTAACCCAAAGGTGAAAAAAATCACACAATCACGTGGCAGAACAGGAAATCAACAGGACCTGGGGCCCAAGATGACCTCTTAGAACCATTGTCAGAAGTCCTAGGTGGTCACTCCCTCGGGAGCCCCTGTTTTATGTGAAAAATTGGCCCTCTGCTTGATGAAGGTGCTGTTACCAGGCTTTCCGCGGTCAAAGCAATCCTAACTAATTCTGGATCTTTCCAAGATGGGTTGAGATAGAAGAAACAAAGAGCTGTCAAGGTTCTCAAGGGATCAGGGGGGCTCGGGACAAGAGGGCTATCATCCTGAAGAGTGAGGGGGTCCCAGAAAACACAGCAGGGAATTCCCAGAGCAGCCCAGAAGTGACGGAGACAAACAGGTAAGCTGCACATGGGCGTGTGTGTGCTCGGGTGCTGAAGACGCTCCTAGAAGCCGTTGGTCTGGCGGTAGCACCGGAGTGGCTTCTAGGGGCTGTTATAAATGGGGTGGGAAGCTAAGTCCTAAGGAGAAATCTGTGCCTCGGCTCTTCAATTTCTCTACCCGGGCTCTATGGGAGCTTCAGGTCCATCTTCATCCAGCTGCCCCTGGGGGTCAGTGGCTGCTTGACATCAGAGCCAACAGCCTGGGATTTGAAGGGAGAGAAAGAAGGGAAGAGCTTCAGCCAGCTGCCTCTGGGGTGACCTGACCTCTCTGCTCACTTCTGTTACTTTCAGTAACTTTTTGGAAAGCTCTCCAGAGCCAAGGAGAGATGAGTTGAAAAGACAAATAAATAAATTAATTAATAAGTGTTAACTGGGAGAATTTCTTTTTTATTTTTTCTCAACTCTCTTGGAGAGTGCATTATCTGTTAGTAAGTAGTGTAAGCAATTATCTTTCGCGTGGAAGCGGTATATTTTAGGCAACCCCACTGAGATGGCGTAAACAACATTTCCTGTGTCAAGAGCAGAGATCCAAGTCTGTTTTAGAATGGTCCTAATCTCCATCTCTTATAATTTCCACCAATAACGTGTCTTTTTATATATGCTGGCATCTGTGTGAAAGACAGCATCCCACATTGACCAAGTCTCCATCTGGTGACAGACGGGGGAACAGGAACGTAGACTGTCACTTTATGCAGATGGATTTCTATTAATACAAACAAGTGACCCTAAAAGAGAAATTGGCTAGCTCCAGCATAACTTTAAGAAGATTGTTCTGAATTTCCTGAAAACAGGTTATTTCTAAATACATGGTGCCGCCTTTTAAACATAGATCAGGCGCTTTGTCCTTCACAGAGCTGGTTTTACCAAGTGGGCTCGCTGCGCCAGGTTCCTTTACTTGGAGGAGAATGGAGGAGAGTGGGCGGGAGGAGGTGGGGGGAGGGGTGCAGTGGGAGGCAGCAGGGTCTTGTGGGAAGAGCCCCACGTTTTCCTGGTCACTGTTTGAGGACCCATGGGTTAGAAATCCAGGAAAGGCAGGTTGTGGGGTGAGGAGAGTGGAGGGGAATAACCCCTCCAGGTTATTTGCTGCCCTCTTCTCTCTCGCCTTAACACAAAAAGATGTGGCTTTAAATATATTCAGTACACCCCTCAGGTAAATTTCTGTTTCGAACCTGTACAAATGCTCTCTTCGAGAATCACTAGATTGGCCTGGATGACAATCTTGGCCTGTCCTGGTCAGTAGATCACTCCCTAGGCTGTGGGGAAACTCACCAGGAGAACAATTCCTAATGGTAAACAACCCAGCGGCCCATCAGTACTGTTATATAACTTAAAAATAATCCCATTTTGTGATAGTATTTTCAAAGCTACAGTGATTTCCGTACTACTGCAGGGTTTTTGCCCTACTGATGTTCAGATCTGCTAGTAGGTATTTAATACGGTTTCGTTAATGAACCCAGTTTTTAAAACACACGTTCCTGCCTTATATTCTTCCTCCGGGATCATGTCAATGCCTTCATGAGCTTGATGTGCTAACTATTCCATCCAGAACCTGCTGGCATAAACAGATAACTATTAAAATAAAAAATATTCAATAGGTATTGCTTTACATCCCCAGTGATGCATTTATCAACCTTTAAAAAACTGCTTGGGATTGTATTTGATGCTCCTAGGAAAAAGGCCATTACCCTCACCAAAGCAAACACCTAATGCACTGTTTGATCACTTTTGAGGAAATAATGTGTGTGTGTGTGAAAAAGTTATAGATATATGTACCCAGCATGTTAATAGCAGTTGATTCAATGTAATGTGGTCTCAGACTGTTCTATTTCTCTTTTACAAGTGGCACTCTTAGTGGGAAGTGAAGATGAATTCATTTGTTTTTCTAAATAAAACCTTTATTGAAATATAATTCCCACACCAGAAAACTCATTTTTTAACTATAAAATTGAGTGTCTTTTAGTATAGTCTGAGTGGTGTCAAATTTTCACCACCATTGAAGAAACTGGATAGCTATTATCAAACATTTTCCATTGCCCCTGCACACGGCACCTGCCAATCACTAGTCTACTTCCTGTCTCCATGGATTTGCCCATTGTAAACATTTCTCATAAATAGACTCATGCAACAGCTGACCTTTTGTGATAGGCTTCTTTGTTTTGCATGACTGAAGGTTCATCCGCATCGTAGAGAGCATGCCTCAGTACTCCAGTCCTCTTTGCTGAGGAAATACATACCACAACCTAGAAATACTACAGTTGCTTACCCGTTCATCTATTGGGTGACATTTTTGCTGTTCTACTTTTTGGCTATTATGAATAATCCTGCTCTGAGCATTTGTGTTCAAGTTTTTATATGGACATGTGCTTTCACCTTTCTTGGTTGTATACCCAGGGCTGAGGTGCTGAATCACAGAATAATTCCATGTTTAAGAGCTAAAATAGTCTCCAAAGTGGTGACACCATTTTCCAACCCTACCAGCAGTGTCTTCAGATTCTAATTCCCCCACACCCTCTTCAACATCTGTCATCGTCAGTCATTTTAATCTTAGCTATCCTAGTGGACATGAGAAGGTACCTGACCTTGTCTTTGATTTACATTTCCCAGAGAGCTAACATCTTCTTTTCTTGGTTGTATGTCTTCTTAGGATAAATGTCTATTCAGCTCCTTGCCCTGTTTTTCATTTGGGGCATATTTGTCTTTTCATTATCGAGTTGTTAGAGTTTTTCTATATTCTGCATTCACATCCCTTACCAGATATATAATTCACAAGTGTTGTCCCCATTCTAGGAGAAATCTTTTCATTTTCTTTTTGGTACTCTTTGAAGCACAAAAGTTTTTAATTTTTATTGAGTCTATATTTTTTGCTTGTGTTTTGAGTATTTTATTAAAAAAATCCATTGCCATCTCGGTATTATCATGCTAAGTCATCTCACCCATGAGCATAGGATAGCTTCTCATTTAGTCCAATCGCCTTTAATTTCATTCAACAACGTTTTGTAGTTTTCACTACACGAGTCTTCTACTTCTTTCACTGAATATATTCCTTAGAGGTATTTTAGGTGCTAGTATAAATAGATTCAGATTACTTTCTCTTCTTTACCTTTTTCTGAATTTTTAATTATTTACAACAAGACATAGCATTCTTAAAATTAGAAAAAGTTGAAAGATAATCATTTGTCTCATGAAGATTTGCAAATCTTAGACAGATTTTATGAGGGTCTTTTTTCTGTCTGAATTTGACTTCCAGTTTGATTCAAGTTATTCATGTAGATTCTAATGAAACAAGTTGGCCTCATTCTTTGTGAACTGCATATTTAGCATATTTTAAGGATGTGAAGTACAAATTTATCATGTGAGACACAACAGATTTTTAGGGATATTGTTTAACAAAAGTGAAAGATGTTTTGTTGGACATGTGATCAATAAATGCCCACTTCATTACCTTGAGTTTATAAAGCAAGTCAAAATAAATCATTTCATAAACATATGGAATAGAGGGAGATGGTTTCAATGAGGAGGGTGAAAATACCTGTTTGTTTGATCCAAATTTTTAATGCAGCTCTTTTGACAGAGACATGGGTCACTATAACTTATCTTTCTTTGCAGATTTGTCACATTTTAGCTTTAAATCAGATACATCAGCTGAATCACCAGGCCCTTAGAGATTTCCACTGGAAATCTTAGCCAAGGACTTCAATTTATTGCTTAAACCTGTCCTTTATAGAGTTATTTGTTTTTCTGAGCAATTATTCACTTTAAATCAGTTAGGACTTGCTGATACTAGGGGGGTGGCCCATTCCTCATAAGCTCTCCACTGTGTTAGTGAGTCAGGCTCTGTTTTTTTTGGAGCAGCTCTCTGTAGCTAAGTCACTCATAACAGATCTCAAGGATCCTCCTGGCCATAGAGAGAGCTCTCCAGGGAAGGCTAATCCAGATGCATCAAAAATCAGCTCCAGGCAAGAAAAATTGTAGGCCCTCAAAAAGTCCCAGAAGGAGAACAAGAAGCTACCTACAATGGTTGCTCAGATGAGCTCTTAAAATAATATTGCTTGTATAACTTAGGACCATCAGTTCTTACCTGAAGAAAGTACAACCAAAACTCCACATGCTCCAAATATAAACTTACACACACACACACACACACACACACACACACACACACTTTTCTGGCATCATCCATATTTCCAGTATGCTCATGTCATGGATTGCAAAAGACGTGTATATATACACGAATTCACAGCCACAAGTGCCCACCGACATTAGCATTCTGTGGATCGACTTTGTTTTAGAACAACCCTGTGGTCCGCAGTGCCAAGGAAACCATAACAGCTCTCAATGCTGTTGTGACAACAGCTTCTGACAATGTCAGCCTTTAAAACAAGAACCTGAGCAGCCTGAGTTCCTCTTCCCCAGACCTCAGAAGTCTTACATGTGCCTTCGCCTGCCCCCTGCCCTCCCCCAAAGGCAGCAAGAACTCAGCTAGGAGTTTTTTCAGTCCCCTCAGCATCTTCAAGATGGAGGAAGAGGAGACTTCCTGGGACACCCCTCTTTGTAAAGGAATACAATTTCCTCATATAATCAGAACCTGAGCGGAATTCAGAAGCCCTCCCAGCAGTGCAGAAAGAATTTGCACACAAATAATGCTGTACTCACCTCCCAAGAAAGAAAATGGCATCCAGGAGGCCAAGCAAGAAAGAGGTTAAGCCTTACACATGCCCCCCCCCCCCACCGGAGGATGAGCAGATGACCATTCCTCAGACTGAAACAGAACCCAATAGCAGGCCAGGGCCTTCACCAAGAGACCCCTCAGGGGACTGTCAGGTGGGGGGATCTCAGGCAATAACATTTCCATCAGTAGAAATGCGGGGGCAATTGTTCAGCTGCTCTTCTGGCTCCAGGAAGCTGAACCCGAAGCCTCAGCCAATCTTCTTCTCAGCAGTCGCAGAACAGGGCCCGGCTCTGCATCCGCTTCCACTGCTCTGCCGGCCCGGCCCTCCCCAGAAGGCCTGGTGGGCCTACACCTTCACCTGCACCGCCCTGCATGGCTCACGCAGCTCGGGCCACAGGGGGGCAACCGTGGAGGCATTTAAGGCCATGTCCTCAGAGAGAAATATCACCTTTCTTCTGACACTGAGAAGTGTGCCTGTGTTTCCTGGTGCCAACTCATCTTTTCCTTCAATGAGGCAAAGAGAGAATGAAGACAAACATTCTGAGTTCATAAAGTTTCTCAGGCTTTCATCGCACCATTAACTACATCTGGGTGTTCCAGAAACACCTCCTGATCTGACTCTTCAGGTCGTCTTTCTGTTCTTCTCCAGCTTCAAGGCTGGGGAACTCGAGTGGAGCAGAGGCTCTGGCTGCATTGAATTTCACTGTCCTTAGAGGGTCAGGCTGCAGGATCTCAGGGGAACAGGACACATTCCAGGCAGACAGCAGGAAGGTGGTCCTGCTGATTCCTGCTCAGCTTCCTGTCAGGACGGGCCGCTCGTGTTAGATGAAGCCTACCTACGAATGGGCACACAGTCTCCTTTCCTGTGTGAAAACACTCTGACAGTTTTGCGCACATGTTAGCTTGCTGAACACTTGTAGGAAAATTGAATGACAGGCTTGGCAATGGCTCTGCTCAAATTTTATCTACAGAAAATAAGAAGAGTGATGATTTCTCACTATTGGTCACTTTACAAGAAACGTCTGCATCAGTCAAAAAGGATGAAAGGAACCTCCGTGCTGGTACCCGAGGGCATCTTGGGTGAGTTCATTATGAACTCTACTTATATCTCTAATGAAAGGGTGACATTTCTGACCATTAAGTCGTCCTCACACAATTTTTCTCCGTTCTTAAAATGGATATTTTAAACTGAGTTGAAAGTCAATAATTTACCCCTTAAATATACCCTGACCACACCGGTAGGCAGCTACTAATAATTTTCAATTGTTAATGGAATAAAACATGAAGGGATGAAGCTGTGGGGTAAAAATAAGGAAATCCTTATGGCACCATGCTCAGCAAAAAGGTAGAGTTAAAAATTATAGTTATGATTTAATCATTTCACAATGCAAAACTATCTCAAAGTATCATTGAACCTGTTAAATACATACAGCCACATTTAAAAAGGAAAATAAAATTATAGCTACAATATTGCTGCAAATATATAAAAATTGGATACATAGATGGATAACCTTAAGATATAACTTGAGCAAATGGGAAAAACTGACTTTGTTCGGCAATCACATGAAAGGGAATTTTCATCTGTTGTATCTAACACTTTTAGTGCAACAAAAATTCTAATAATGAATGAACCCGATCATACACAAAAACTAGATATTCAGGATTCTGAGACAAAAACGTGAATAATATAACAGACAAGACCAACAAAGGATTTGACGCATGTGCTCCCAATATCTAACTCTATCAACCTAACCAAAAATTGTAGCTAGGCTAACCCCTGGCTGTATGGCTCTCTTTGGAACCATATTTTAGTTTAATCAAGAACTTTAATAAGTAAAAAGGAAAGAAAAGTACTGGCAAGGTTAAAATTAAAACATCTGTGTTATGTAGACGAGAAGATAAACATGAAGTTTAACTGTCAGGGCCAAAAAGAATGGCCATGTGAAGATGTAGTTCTCTCAGGTGTGGTTTTTTTTTTTTCCAAAAAAAAAAAGTAACAGAAATATCACTAAAGTAAAATAAAAATATTCCACTGTAAAAATAAGTAAGCAAATAACTAAATACAGAAAAATCACTTTACCAAAAATATAATGAAAAAAAAAAGAGTATCAGACTTTCTTGACAATTTCACAAATTCTTTCTCATGACTTTAAATCTACCACAATCTTGTAACATTTTGTGGATCCCAGTTTTGACTCTGGAAAAAATATCCATCTTAAGCATCTGCTCCATCATAGAAAGCTGAGAAAGCTCCCAGAAATACAGTCAGAATTGCTTTCATCCCATCTTAGTTGGGTGGTCCCCAATTGGGTGATCTTGACAGTTTTGATGAGTACTGTCACAATTTTCTCTCTGTGTCTTTTTCTTTTTTTTGCCTTTTTAAAAAAAATTTATTGAGATAATTGTGGGTTTACATGCAGTTGTAAGAAATGATATAGAGAGAGTCTATCTTAGCCCATTTTCTGTTGTTAATAAAATACCAGACTGGTATTTCATTTTATTTTTTTTAAAAAAGAGTTTTGGGCTGGGGTTGTGGCTTGTGATAGAGCAGTTGCCTCGCATGTGTGAGGCACTGGGTTCAATTCTCAGCACCACATAAAAATAAATGAATAAAATAAAGGTCCATCAACAATTTTAAAATTTAAAAAAAAAGAGTTTTATTTTGGCTCACAGTTCTGATCCACAGTGGAGGGGCTGCCTTTGGTGATGGCCTTCCTGATGGCAGAGTCCCAAGGCAAAACATAGCTCAGGATGGTAAGATCAAGAAGCACCTGAGAAACCTAGCCCGACTGACGTTTATAGCAGAGATATAAGATAACCCCATTAACCCATTAATCCATTGATCCACTAATTGCATGAATAGATTTATATAGCCCTGAGGACAGAGCCCTGATCACCTCTTATGCATTCCATGTGGTCCTACCTTTCAATATCCTATAATGGCAATTAAGTTTCAACATGAGTTTTGGAGGGGACAAGCCACATTCAAACCATAGCAGATTCCTTGTGTACTTTGCCCAGTTGCCCTCGGGGCTAGCACTTTGCAAAACTGTAGTACATGGGCTTCAACATGACCCACTGATCTTACACACAGTTCCCCCATTTTCCCTTGTACCCATGTGTGTGAGTGTGTGTGTGTGTGTGTGCACAATGTACATAGTGAGTTCTGTGGCGTTGTGTTGGTAGCTTACAATACAATTTTTGTCGAATAATTTGCCATAATTTTCTTTTCAGGTATAGTTCATTCAGGATACTTAAAGAGTACAATCCACCCCACATTTAACCTGGAACATTAGGTATCTTTTCCCAAATTAAATGCTCATTGGC
This sequence comes from Urocitellus parryii, assembly GCF_045843805.1. Classification (NCBI taxonomy): domain Eukaryota; kingdom Metazoa; phylum Chordata; class Mammalia; order Rodentia; family Sciuridae; genus Urocitellus; species Urocitellus parryii. Next base: position 146,481,900 of record NC_135538.1, on the reverse strand, counting down.
TTTCTATTCTTCCTTTCAATGGACTACACCAGCTTTCTTCTTAACATTACGAAAGACGATTTTCTTGGACTTCTATGAACATGATTCATCTCCGGGTTAATCAGTTCCATCTGGGTATAGATTCCAGATTTTTTCATGGTTTATTTGTTCATTCAAAAAATATTTACAGTTGGTTACTGAGTCCTTGAAGTAGCATCTCAGGAATTTAGTGTACAGTTAAAAACACAACTTTGCTTTCAGGAAACTTACCCAAGATGGCACCAACAATAAAACCACCGGGATCAACTTCTGACAGAGTTGCTGAAAAAGTGCTCATGTTCTTAAGAAGTTCAATGCAGTTTCCTCACTTGCCTTGCCAAGTGACTTTTACCAGGCCACTCCAGGAATCCATCACCTGAAGAAATAATAGAATATATTACAAATGGAATTCAAAGAGAAATACTGAAGTGTTATTCAGCTTTGGGCCATTGAGGGGACCATGCAGCCAAGGATAGACCAAGCCATCCAAACTATCACCTTGAGAGAAGAGTTTCATGTTCTTTATCTTGTCCCTTAGTATCAGTGGTCAAGCTCAAGGGGTCAAGTTCATAGATTTTTTCTCAGTGGAGAGAAGATACCAATTCTACCCTTTCTATCTAGGCCAAAAGGTTTACAGTAGGAGGGTGGAACAGATGGAGCCTTGGGGGGGAAGTCAGGGGGGGAAAAAGAGTTGAATTTATGTCACATATCCAAATTAATAATGTGAGTGAAACTTGCTATCTAGCTTTTGCACATTAATTAAATAAAAACTATAATTACCCTAGGGGCTTTGATGCTTTGGATATGAGGTATCCCCCCAAAAAACTCTTGTGTTAATGCAGGCCTGTTCAGAAGTAAAATGATTAGATTATGAGTGCTATAGCCTAATCAATGGATGAATCCACTTGAAGGATTAATAATTTAAAAGAACTACTATTATGTATAACTATAATGCACTAGTATAAACATTTAAAAAATAAAAAAGGACTAGTGTGTTGGGATTCGCTCTGGAAATACACGCCCTTAAGTCCTAAACAAGAGACACTGAACAATTCGTGCACCCTGCAATAACTTGGGCTTTACCTCCGCTCTGATAATGAGGTGGCTCCAGGAGTAGGTGTCCCGGGTGGAACTGAGTTACACTCACCTGTTCCTTTGTAATCCTACCCCTTTGCCCTTTTTTGGGATAGAATGTTTCATGGAACCTCCCCTTGTGTGTCCTCTATGTAAGAATAAGGAATTTCAGTGGCTCTCTCTCTTTCCATGGAAACCTTAAGATCAGAGCCATCCACGGGTTTTGAAAAGGTACTTCTGTGTGTTGGTGCGCTTTCTTCGCCGTTTTCTTAAGTTATTGGAATAGTCAGATTTGTGAACCAGCATAGGTCGCCAGCTAGGATAGATGGTGCTACTGGGCGGCAACTCCAGGCAGGGGGGGCATGGTTAGAAGAGGTGGATCACTTGGGGACATGCCCTTGGTGTCCCCTGGCTCCCTCTCCTTTCTCCTTCTCCCCTTGCCCCCGCCCACCCTTCTTGGCTGGCATATCCTGAGCAGTTCTCCTCCTCCATGCCCTCTCCCATGATGCTTTGCTTTACCTTGGCTGAGAGCAATGGAGTTGGCTGACCATGGACTGAACCTCTGAAACTGTGAGCCAACAATAAACTTTTCCTCCTCTAAGTTGTTTTTTTTCAGGTATTTTAGTCACAGCAATGAATAAATGACCAACACAGGCAGTCTGCAAAATTCAAATAAATCTTTGGCCTTAGGTTGACTTACTCTGAATCTTGGAATGTATTTTGCCGCTTCCTATTGGGGTACGCCTCTCTAAATATCCTTCTTCTACTCAGATTATGAGGAGGTTATTTTATATTTAAAAATGAGAAATATTTCCAAAACTCCCACCTATTCTTTGGGCAAGGTTTTCAACCAAATTCTTGTTTAAGGGCTTGAATTAATTAATTGAGTCAAAATTCCTATTTTTAGTAAAATCTAGCTTTGCACAGATACCCTGTTATTGACTGCTGTGCACAAATAGAAATAGGATAGCCCCCATCTGGGCGAGCATACAAGTCAGGATGCTAAATTTGCACAACAGGATGTCGGCTTTGCCACCTGCACACCTGTTATCGAAAGCATATGGCTCTCTCTTTAATCAACAACACAAAACACAGGCTCCTTAGGCACTCCTCGGGGATTTCAGGCCTGCCTCTGATCCAGACTTTGGCAAAAGCTAACTGGAAACATTTGATATTTGAAGGAGAAACTATAAGACATCCTAACTACACATTTCTTTTCATCTTAAATGTAAATATTTCAAAAACAAGGTATCTGGACGCTTTCTATGAGCCTCCCACAGAAGTTCTTGCACTGAGATACTTTACAATGGAGGTCAATACATATTTGCTTGAAGTCTATCTTGACATAATTTGCAATTCAGTAGCTGATTATCATATTTGAAAATCAAAGATAGAGGTACAGGATGGAGGTGTCCCTCAAAAGTTAATGGAGCCACTCAAAAGCCCTCTGAGCGAGAAAGGATGGGAGAGGAGGGGAGGAGTAGGAAGGATAGGAAGGGCAGCAGAACAGAATAGACAATATGATCAATGTATGTACATTCCATATATGTATTATATATCAAAATGCATTCTACTGTCATGTATGACTAAAAAATAAATAAATAAATAAAAATTTTTTAAAAAAGCCCTCTGAGCTTCTTTTCTATGAGAAATAAATTTATAAATTTTACTTACAATGGACATTCAAGTTGCTTAGGACAATATGAGAAACAGGATTATGAATGGCATTATACACATATCCTAAGATATAGGTTTCACAATTTTTTCAAGGAGATTGAACCAAGAAGTATTTTGGTCAGAGAGTATCTTCATTTTTGCTAGATATTGCCAAAATACTTTCCAAATGCCTGCACCAAAGTAGGTTAATACTTCTAGATTACTGTCTCCCAATAGTGAAAAAGAATTAGAGGCCTGATCTGTATCATTTTTAGTACTTGGTCTTATCAGGCTTTTTAATTTTGCCAGTCTCCCAGATGCATGGAGGAATTGTATTATGGACTGAATTTGCATTTCTCTAATGAGGTTAAACACATTTTCATGGTTTTTGGCTATGTGTTTCCTCTTTTGTGAAGCATACTTTCAAGGATCTTGCCTATTTTTTCTAGTGAGGTTCATGTCTTCATATTGATTAGATAAGATCTTTATATATTCTAGAGACAAACTATCCATTATAAATAACATGTCCTATTCAGTAGCTCTTCTTTTCCTTATCTTTATTGTGTATTTTAGTGAATAGAAGTTCATTTTAATATATTTATCAAATTATTTTTCCTTTATTAATTATGTTTTGGACATCCAGTTTACTTTCTAAAACATTTTCCTATCCTATCCTATCTTATGGTTTACATAATTTCACCTCTAAATATTCTTACATTTTCCAATCTCTACCATCACCTTAAAAGATAATACTGTTTCCTTTTATTTTTAGATCTACCCTTTTTCTGGCATTGACATTTGTGTAAAGTGGGAGATATGGGTCCAACTCTGTACAATTCCTATCACACTGGAACCATTTTTCAAAGACTCTCCTTCCTCATTGCTCTATCTTGTCTTTCTGACATAAATCAAGTGTCCATATGGGTGTGGCCTATTTACAGGCTGTTTGTTTCATGAGTATTACACCAATAGGATAGTTTCTTGCATGTAGATATTTAGAAGAGAAAGGGCTCGCCTTTTTTCTTCTCTATGAGTTTCATTATGCTTGGCCCTTGTTGTGGTTATTTAAGTCATTTGGCATTGAGAATATGACCAACACATGACCTAAGGAGAGCAACTGCAAGTAGGACAAGTTTATTTTGGATCATGGTTTCAGAAGCTTAGTTCATGGTGGCCTGACTTCATTACCTGGGCCCAAGGTGAGGCAGAACATCATGGGAGAGGGGCCTGGTGCAAGGAGGCTGCTCCACTCATGGTGCCCAGGAGGCAGAGAGTGAGGGGGAGCAGTGTAGGGAAGATGAACCCTTCCAGGGCACGCTCCAGTGATCCCCCTCCTCCTTTCACACCTTACCTCCCAGTCCATTCAAACTAGGATGAGTTGATTAGGTTATAGCTCTTATAATCCAATAATTTCACCTCTAAATACTCTTACGTTAACACAGGAGTTTTTGAAGGATACCACCACATACCCATTGCTAGGAGCCACAGCAAAAATATTGATAGAGGTACCTTTGGTTTAGGTGACTGCCAGCTAGCCATTGAGATTATGATTATGTTAAGTTTTACATTCATATGAAAATTGGACTCCTGCTGTTCACCTCAGCCTGTTACGGGACTCAGGTTACTCATGTCACTCATGTAATGGAAGAGTTCCCATTGGTTGGGGAAGGATAGTAGGAGGGAATTTCCGGGGGAGGTGCGCGCTCCCGGTTCCGGAGACACACGTGCGTCGAAGGGCTGGCTAGCAAGACGCACAGGGATCGCTGACGGCTTTTTTAAATAAAGCTTTGTTTCCCGCTTGAGCGGTTCGTGTTTCTGTGTCTAGCCGGGTTGCTGGCGGCTCGTGCAGCCGGGTTGCGGCAACCCATGGTCTCTCAAAGCTCATGTTCCTCCCACATTGCAAAATGCATTTAGTTCACCTCTAAGAAACTCCATAATCTAAATAATTTCAGCATTGTCCAAAAGTTGAAGTCCAAAGTCTCATTTGAGACTCAAGGCAAACTCTCAGCCCTTGTAAAAATCAAAACAAGTTACATATATCCAATATATAATGGTACATTCCAAAAGGGAGGAATGACAGCATAGAAAAAAGGGATAGACCCCAAGAAAGACTGCAAACCATCTGGGCATACAGGTTCTACAACTAGTATATGGCATGGTGGTGATCTGTGTCCCCAGAGGGCTGAGGCAGTCTCACCCCTTTAGTCTTGCTGGTTGCAGTGCACACGGGCTTTCCTTTACCCTGGCTCTCTCTGTAGCAAGTTTTTCTCAGGAGACAGTCCATGTTACTTGAATCCCTTAATCCTTGGTCTCCATTTCAGCTTAGGCATCACCTTTACAGAATCCCACATCACCCTCTCAAGGGAAGCCTACAGGGATCCCACCAATCCTGCTATCCTTTGCCTGGCTCCCAGGCCTTCCTTTGAAATCTCCGTGCAAGCATTCACGAACCCCTAACTCTAGCATCCTGCATTTCTGCTGAACCAACTCCAGAAGAATGTTACCAAAGCCAACAACCAGCCTGCACAGTAGCTGTGCCTGGGGATCATGGATGCAGCTGCCTCTTACTGCCTACATTACTCCGTATGCTGAAACAACTTTGTGTGAGCAGGGTGCCCCTCAATCTCTTCTCAAAGAAATTTTTCCATTCCTTACTGTGGAGCCTTCAGTTGGTGTTGTCTTGCAAATTCCTAAGATGCCCTCAAATCAACTTTCCTAGCGACTCTTTGCAAAGTACTTAACATTTCCTTAATGGCTATAATATCTCCAACAACTTCACCTTCCTTGGCCCCAGGTTTACATGCACTTTTTTGGAAAAATCAAAAGATTTTGAAATCCCACTTGTCTGCTTTCTGCTCCAGATTCTCACAATAAACTTAAAAGCTGCCAGCAAAATCCTTGCCACTGAGGGCTAGGGTGGTGGCTCAGTGGCAGAGCACTTGCCTAGCACTTGTGAGGCCCTGGGATCAATCCTCAGTACCACATAAAAATAAATAAATAAAATAAAGTTATTGTGTCCAACTACAACTAAAAAACAAATATTTAAAATAAAACCAATGCTACTGATTGAATGCTGTGCTGCCTTGAAATTCCCTCCACCAGATTAATTAGCCCATCACCTTTAAATTTAGCTTGGCAAAAAGTCTCAGGACATGCTCAAAATGTAGGCTAATTCTTTGCCAGAATATAATAGGAGTGGCATTCAGTCCAATCCACAAAAGAGTCCTTATTTCTCTCTGAAACCTTATGAGCATGATCTTTACCATTTGCATTTCTATCAACATTCTGGTCCTCTGAAATTTCACCAGAATCACCCATTAAGCTCCACTTACAAAAACTTAAAGTTTTTCCATCTCCAAACTTTCCCAAACTTCGCCCACAATCCAGCTCCAAAGTCTTCTGAACCATGTGTCCAGGTTAGTCATAATAATGACCCTGCTCCTGGTACTGATTTATTTGTGTGTCAACTTAGCATTGTTTTAGCACAGGAGCTTTAGGGAAACACTTTGTATCCAAACCACAACAATTATTATGTTAAATTTCACACAGAAAAAGATAGTGCCTAACAACTGTGGGGGAAACATAGTCTTTAGAACTTTAATTGGCATTGTATTGCTTTCTAGATCAAAGAAAACTGATATTTTACAACATACAGTTTCTCACCCAAGAGCATTGTAAATATTTCAATTTTTAAAGTTCTTATTTAAAAAATAATGTTTTAAAATGTTCTCTGTAGAGGTGTTTTGTTAAATGTATTTCTATGTAACAGATTTTCTATTCAACAATATACATTATATATTTTCTTTAATTTTATTGTCTTTTCTTGTACAGAGAAATACAGTTGCTCTTTCGACGTTGACGTTATCTCTTCCAACTTTTTAAAGATCACTTATAATTTCAATAAAAAAGTCAACAAGATAGTACATAAAATAAATATAGTGATATAAAACAAATCACCTTACCATGGGGCATCCACTTTTTTTTTTCCTCATGAGTATTTCCTGGAACCCTAGACCTTCCTGGTTAAATCTGAAGTCGGGGCCTCTGGGCTTGCTATGTAATTTCCACCCTGGCCTTCCCTTCCCTTAGATTCTTTTACTCACACACTTGGGCAGGGCATATCCTCCCTACTCTGTGATGAAAGATACGTTTACTAGGGATTTTTGAGAATGTATTTGTTTCCAAATATCTTTATTTTATTCTATTAATTCATGATAGGTTCATAATGCAGAATTTCTAGATTGAACTCAAAATCTCTACTCAGAATTTTTTAAACATCATTTTCTTGTTTTCTAGCTTTCAAAAAAACCAGCTTCAGGTGATTACAGATCATTAGTCTTTGATCTTCTTTACTTGGGAGTTAAAAGTATACCCATTTTCTGCTTCTGAAATTTCACAATTGCTTTGTAAATTGTTTTGATGTGAGTTGTTTTCTCTAATTTATTTTAGTCTTCAATGGACCATTTCAACGTGTAAATGAGTAGAGTAGTTTTCAGTACTTGAAATTTTTCTTGTATAATTTATTTGATAATATCCCTCTAGTTTTTATATTTTTCTCTCTTTTTAGAGCTCTTCTTAATCTATTTATAACTCTTAATTTTTCTGTTCTACTTTTCCATATTTTTTTCTTTTCATTTGTTCTTTTTAATTTTTGTCTTTTTAATAATACTTTCTGAGAGCATTTCTCAAATTTACCTTCCGAGTCTTCCATTGAATATTTTATTCCTATTATTATACATTATGTTTCAAAAAAGTCTTATTTACTGAATTTCACAAATATTTATGAAGCATTTATCATTTGTGAATTACTGTATTTGAGGTGGGTTGAGAAATATAAAAATATTGTTATGTTTAAAATATTCCTCAATTTAAAAAGTTTATAATATATACATTCCTAAACAAATACCTTATAAAATAAACTATATTAGGTTAAAATCTGAAAATAGAGAAGGAAGAACTGTCATCTCCATTATTATCATTCCTAAACCAGAAGAGCATTAATGAGAAGATCATCAAGTTAATTAAAAATATCGCTAGTGATTGTATTTTTAAAAAACGGATATATTTTCCATTTAGATTGACAGTACTCAAGACAAAATTTTGATTGACATTAGTTCAGTTAATTCTAATATGTCTCAGAGTTCATGATAAAATGGCATGAAGTTAAATTCTTAAAAAATATATATTCCATCCTGTTATAGAATATTTTGAGATCAAATAATAGTGCTCTTTTTAAAAAAAAGTATGTGGGATGTTCAGCTACTGGCACACCCTACGTGAAGAAATTGCTCAAATGGTTTTTGTCCTGGTTAAAAAAAGAACCTTCTAACCAAGGTCACATATAGGATTATTCTCAAGTCTTAAATCTAGTAATAGAATGGATAATGGGAAGGCAAGAAGGGATATTTCACAGTTTTGACTCAAAATGCCTGAGCAGCATTTATAACAGAGCAACATGAAAGAATTGCTATTTGACTTGAACAGCAGGAGACTCGATCCACTTTCCCCAGCATTATGGAAGGAACACAGGTTTCTAGAAAAGGAAGTTGGAAGACAGGGCTGTTTTGCTCTGAAAAAGTCCACTCAAGTAAAGGCAGGCTTTTCCATTTTCAAGGTCCAGAAGGGAAAGCCAGCTGAAATTGCTGGGTGGATGGGAACACTGTTCTGTCTGCAGATGTAAAGATGCTTCCCCACAGGCTGCGCTGGCATTTGACATTGCTAAAGAAAGTCTAAGTGTCCTGTGACTACTCTTTATTACCTGGACTCTTCAATTTTAAAGACTGCTCATCACCGGCCCCAGGTTTAGGAGTAGTTTTGAGAAAGTGGTATAGCATATAGATTGATTTAAGTTTGCGATCATGATCTGTAGCATTGTGTCGGTATCACAGAAACCTCAAGTTCTGCCAAGGAATAAATCTGCATTGAGGCTGAGCATCCTTCATAGCAAAAAGAAGGCTGCATCTCAATCCCTAAGCAAATGGGTTGCAGCAACTCGTAATTGGCTCAGCTGTTCAGACCTCTATAAGGCTTCTCAATCAGCTTTGTGGCAGTTGGCTACTTGCAGGCCATAGATACTAAGTAGTTCATGAGCACTTCATGTGTTTAACACCATCTCTGTATCTTGAAAGTCTAACACAGTGTCTGACACATCATAGCTACTCCATAAATGTTTGCTGAATGAATGAGTTCTAAGCCATCTTAAGCAATTTAATTCCATCCTTTCTACCCACAGTTAATCTCTAGGCTGATTCCACTTGACACTAAGATTTTGTTGTTGTTGTTGTTTTTACATTTCATTTTATCCATTCCTATTAGATTATAAAAAGAGGTTGAAATGGTTCTCCAGCACATGTTTATAGAATATCCACCACGTTCAAGGCACTATTGAATTCTAAGACAATCTTTGCCCTACAATAGCTTGCAGCATCAAAGAGAAGATGATATATATATATATATACACACACAAAAATACAATGCACAAGTACAGATCTCCGACTATTTATGCATTCATATGTACTTGGTATGCCCAAAATAGTATTTATGGGGTATAAAGTAGGTTTCACTTTTGTTTAATGCTTAATGTTTGTTTAATATTGAGACTAAAATGACTCTGGTCACCCCTCATGCACGACCCCAGCTGTGACAGCTTTTTTCCCCCAGGGTTCCATTTTCTAAGTACTTCCAGAAAAGCTCTGGTGTTGCCTGGTGGGCTGTCTTTATTTGCCCTCACCCCAATATACTTTCCTTTTTTATCTCCCTGTTACAAGCCCAGAAAGTTGACTCCCCTTTGGCCCTGTAACTACTTCACTCAGGCCCCGTGGTCCACTAGATTCTTGCTGGGTTGGCTGATGGCAGGGCCAGGCAGTGAGCAGAATGGGGTGCTCGCCCCTCTTCTTCCCTACCCAGGAGCTGTCCGGACACCAGCTGTGTCCCTCACAATGACAGATCCTGTCTCAAGACCCACCACAAGATTCTCTGGTAACTTCGTGTGTCCTTACCCCTTGCAATGATTAAGTTTGTGTCAATTTGACGAGGCCACAGGGTGCCTGACATTTGGCCAAATATTATTCTGAATGTGTCTGTGAGGGCGTTTCTGAGTGGGATTATCAGTTGGCTCAGTCGACTGGGTCAAGCAGGTTGCCCTCCGCCATGTAGGTGGGCCTCATCCATCCGCTGAAGGCCTGTGCAGAACACAGAGGCCAAGTAAGAAAGAGCTCCTCTGGTCTGACTGTTGGGCTGGGACATCAGTGTTCTGCTTTGGAACTCAGTCTTACACCTGTGACTCTCTTGCCTACTGTACATCTTGGGATTTCTCAACCTCCATAATCACATGAACCAACTATTTGTGGTATATATAATATGTACATACGTATCTGTGTATGATAAATACACAGAAGACTTCAGATATGATAAATAGACTTATTCCATAACATAATCCTTTCTGGACAATTGATGGGTGGTGACCTTGGAATAAAGTGTCCTTCAAAAGCTCCTATGTCAATGCAGGAATGTTCAGGGCCACTACATCACAGCACCATTGATTTATTGTTAATAAGTTATTTATCAAGTCCAGAAATATCAGAGTCACTGAATCAAAGGGAATTCATATCACAAAACCAGATATTAATAGAAGTGCTCATACTACCCCTTAGGTGGTCATGGGCTTGGGTTTACCATACGACAGGCATGGGTTTGGTGGGTCACTAAGTATTATCATGGGAGTACAGGCTAACTCATAAACATATAAGCCTGCATCAGTATTATAGCACATTAAGAATTGTTAATAACATTAAGATAGTCATGTAATTAGAGCAGTTAGGGGCTAATTGATGGGAAACCCAATGTTGCTTTTCTGATTAAGTAGGTAAGTAAGTGTCCTCCTTAGCTGTTAATTAAATGGCTAAGGCTATTGGTTGGATTAAAAGACTAATGATTTTTGATAATTATCAACATTAGAAGTAGAAGAATAGATGTGGCTTGGGGTAGGAAATGAGCCAATGATGCTTTAGCTTCATAATGGAATCCAGTGATCACCATTCCAGCTATAGTGGAATAGCTATGCCTACAGTTAGTGACAGGTGAGTTACAGGTATATGTGTTGGTCAGGTTTTCATCCTTGTGACTAAAACTACCTGACAAGAGCAACTTAGAGGAGGAAAGTTTCAGAGGTTCAGTCCATGGTTGGCCAACCCCATTGCTCTGGACCTGAGGAGAGGCAGAACATCATGGCGGAAGGACGTGCCTGAGGAAAGCTGGTCAGCTCATGGCACCCAGGAAGCAGAGGGGGAAGGAAGAGGAACAAAGTATAAACTCCAAAGACACACCCACAGTGACTCACTTCCTCCAGCCAGACCCCACCTGCCTGCGGATACCACCCAGTTACTCCATTCACACCACTAATCCCATCATGGATTAATCTGCTGATTAGGTCACAGCTTTCATAATTTAATCATTTTGGCTCTGAACATTCCTGCATTAACACATTAACATAGGAGCTTTTGAAGGACACTTCATATATGAGTGCGATAGAAGGTTTGTTGATCCAATAAATATAATTAGTAAAATTAATATTAAGGATCAGTTTCACCCTTTTATGTTATGTGTTGGTTATCATTCATTTTAGTATAAGCTTAATTAATCATTGTTGATAAGATACTAGGCAGTTATTAATTAGATAGTTGGGAGCAGGAAATAAAATATTAGGGAGTGAAATAATTAAAATAATAACCAGTAATCCTATTATTGTGGGGTTAATAAAAGAGGCAAATCGATTTTCATTCATTTTTTTTTTCTCAAAGGGTTTCATATTTTAATATTTCTATACTTTTCGTGATGGGCTGAGTGGCTAGGTATAAGTTAAAATTTTTGATGGAGATAGAATAAATAATGCAAGGACGATAGATATAATAGTAGTAAATCATGTTGATGAATCTAGGTGTGGCATTTTCATTTTGGGAAGATTTGTACCCTCAATCTCTAACTTAAAAGGTTAATGCTAAATAGCTTCATAATGTAGGCTACAATCTAGAAAAGCTGATCAGCTTTTGGAGTGTTTTAGGGGAACTAGTTCAAGGACATTGGCCGTAACACAGGCCGGGTGGTGTGGATGGTAAGGTTGCTTCATCAAGGTACCCTCGCACTGCATTTTTCTTTAATCCTGATGATGGAACAGCTCACGAATGTAATACCTATTTTGGTTCTCTGGGGACCCCTGACTAATACACGCCTCCAGACCTAGAGATGACAACAGCTGTTGTCACTCTCTGGGTGCCTCAGTGTCCTTGCTGGTTCTTGCAGCTCCATCCACGTGTCTGTAAATAGTCCCTTCAATAAAGTTGCTCAAAATCCCAGTTGAAGGTGCCATCTGTTTTCTGTTGGAAGCTGACGGACGCAGTTGCTCGTGACTGTCTTCTCCTTCCCTGAGCCAGCAGGGAGGATGCAGGAGTTCAGATACCTGGGCTTGGTGGCACTGTAGACCCACTTCCAAGGCTGCCCCCAGACACCACTCCACCGGCCCAGGGCCCCACCTCCCTCTCTTGAGTGAAGACTTGGAGTTGCATGGGAAGCAGAGCCTTTGGAGAATCCATTTAATAAAATGGAATTCCCCAGTGTGGAAATACTAAAAGCAACTGATGTGTAAAGGCTTGTTGTCCTTAACTGTAGAATGGAAACAGGTTCCTCACGCTCAGGGCTGCCCTCTCAATCCTTTGTGGAAACAAGAGTAAGATGAAAGACAATAAGATGTGACTGAACTAATCCTTTTTTAAAAACTGTGTTTTAGTTACATTGTGAATTAAATAGGCTTTATATTCCAGTCACTTTTCATGCATTATTTAATCATATAAAATACACTCTTGATTCCAAACCACTGACTTTTATATATTTCTTAATGGCATTTCTCAGTCTCACAATTATTTGCTTATCTATCCAGGAGAGTAGACTTGCCCCATAAGCAAGACCTTTCCCTTTTTGTCATTTTATTGCCAAAGCTATAACCTTCTTGGTACATAAGCACCATAAGCATTTATTAAATGGATGAAAATCATGAATAAATGACAGTGAACCTTGCAGCATAACCCATTTATATGCTGAGCAATACCTGGAACTACACTGTCCCTTGGGTGGCACAGAGAGGATTGCCTCTGGATTCTTCTCTCCTTGCTACGAAGGTGAAGAAATTATTTTTGTTCATCTTTTGCCTCACTCAGATGATTTATTATATAACAAATGAATGACTTGGTCACAAATTTAGGAATTTTTGAGCCCCTAAGCAAACTTCCACAGAAATCCTCCCTGTCCCTTGCAATGTAAGATCACCACTGTGGTAATTTTTCTGATGAAAGGGGAAACCAGGGGCAACTTCTTTCTTGATCTTTGTGTTTTCTCTAAGCAGAAGTATCAGAGCCCGTTAACCCTCATTGGGTTGAACAAACTATATATACAGCATTTGCCTCGTCTGTGGCTTATAGAGTCCAGCAGAAGTGGATTTCTCGTGTAGCATTAGGTGGAGACAGAGAGTTCTAACAGTTCTCTGGATCTGTCCCTTGTTGAAATACTTCCAAGTAGTTATAGCCATTGGCAAATTGTATGGTGGCAGTGGCTTCCCTCAATAGGAGCTGATTTCTACTCACTTAACAGTCCAATAAGGATTGTTTTCCTAGAAGTGGGAAGGTTTTCTCCAGGGGTGATTCAGGGACACAGGCTCCTTTCATATCCTGCCTCTTCCAACTGGTAGGATGTCAGAGTCCTCGGGAAACCGCAAGTGATGGGAGAAGAGCAGGCAGAGTGTCACAGGAGAAGTTCTAGTTGACCCAGCCTGCTCAGACTTCATCATGGAGAGCGCATCCAAATCCAAGGAGGCTGGAAAACGTGGGCCTTAGTTGGGCAGCCACAATTATACACAAAAAAGAACACAAGCGTTTGTGTGAGCAGGTAACTGACTCGGCCACAGGAAGTGTGGGATGGAGGATGTCATCCCAACTAGAACTCTCCTGTGACAGGGAGTGAGAAGAGAGGCAGGAATTGAATCCGAGTCTATGAATAGGAGGTAACTTCAGCAACTTGTCCTTCGGTGTGGACCAGGTCTGGGTAGTGTTAACTCTCATTGGAAGGGAAAGCCCACATTTTCCTCCTTTCAAGGTGTAGAAGGCTTTTTCTGATGGTCACCAACTTAAAATGGTTCATCTTAATGAATTTTTTGCTTTACTGTGGTGCAAAAGTCATATATATATATATAACTTTTTGGGTCTTTACCTGAGCTAATGATCCTTTCTCTTGATGCTCTGCTGTGGCAGCAAGCTGTAGCTCCCCGTCAGCCACGGGGTCATAAAGGGCAAACACCTGGAACTGTATGGTGTGCTGCCTTGCTAAGTTGTGATGTTCAGTAAGCCAGGTGCATCAGGTGCATTTGTTTTTAACTTAAAATGCTTTAAATTTATAATGTGTTTATTGGGATGTAACCCATCGTAAATCAAGGAGTATCTGCACTGTACACTGTTGGGGTTTTAGAGCCCCATACTTATTTCCTAAAGAGCTATTGATGCCCCCTATGTGGTATAGTCTGAGGATACAGAGACTTCCCAGTAGTAAGGGACCCCAAGTCTTGCTCCTTCCACTCCTGGCCCCTCTTGAATGGAACAGGGTTAACCAATCAGATACTCTCTCCCAAGAATCAGGAACTGAGATTCAAAGGTACTTAGTTGGTCTACATTTAATGCCTAACCTCCTAGGCAAGACAAAGATGGAGATGGCCATTTGTGCTTCAGCCTGTGTTTAGATGCTCAGAAAGTTGATCTGGGAACGAGGGTGGAGACTATCTGGGCATAAAGACTCAGACTCAGAGAGAGTCTGTGTCCTGACAGTCTAACTCTGATCTTCCAAGGGGCTCAGCCGTTTCATGAGCTACTTCATGCCTTTCTGGGAGACATCGTTCTGAGCTAGAGCTAGTTTGGGTGAGTTAGTGATTTGTAACCAACTAGTCCCTAAAATGAGTTCCTACTTGGTTGTGGAGTCCTACCTCTCGGAGGAGGGCAGCAATGACAATGATGGAATCTACACGTAAAGTGAAGCTCACTTGTGGCACTTATTACTAAAGAAATAGAACCACTTCTTTCTTTTTTTGTATGTGTAGGCACTTTTATTGTATTTAAATGACTGTCTGAGCAAATCAAGGCTTCCTTTAAGAAAAAGTCATTGAAGTACAATTGATAACATACAATGACATATCAAAAGTGTACAGTCGGACAGATTTTGACACATACCATCACCGCAACCAAGATCATGAAATATCTTTCACCTGCAAAAGTGTCATTGTGCCCCTTTGTCATTTCTCTCTCCCCTTTCACCCAGGGCAACCATGAATTTGGTTTCATTATACATTGCCGCAGTCCGGCTGCAGCAAAATAACCGGGGGGTGACGAGCAACTTATGTACATTGATACAGCAGGAGTGGGAGCCGTTTATTGTAGGACCGGAGGGGTATATATACATTCCACACAGCTTATCTTAATTAACATAAACTAGATACAGCAGTCAACCAATAAGGAATCTCCACACTTCATGGCTCAATGGCGTTACTTCACAAACCACTCCCTCTGGCAAAATGCCAGGCGCCATCCTGACTTGTTTACAGACTCTAATAATACATTAGACTGCATTTGCTAAAATTTTATATACATAATATATACTCCATTTTCTTTGCCTGGCTCATTTCACTCCAATATAATTATTTTATTTTTATATCTATCTATTTATTATTTCTAATTACTTATACACAATAGTAGAGAGCTCTTCAATTCATTGTACACAAATGGAGAAGAATTTTTCACTTTTCTGGTTGTGCATGAAGTAGAGTCACACCATTCGTGCAACCATACCTGTACCTAGGTGAATGATGTCCATCTCATTCCACTATTTTTACTTAAAATTAATTTCTTGGGTATAACATGTAGTTGGGTCTCACTTTGTGTTCTGGTTTGACAGCATCTTCCTTTTAATTAGAGTGTTTAAACCATTTAGGTTTGATGAAATTTCTGTATTATTGGGTTTAAATCTATTATCTTGCTATGCATTTTCTGTCCCATATGTTTTGGGTTACTTTTTTTCTTTTTCCTGCCTTATTTTGAATCAAATATTTTTCAGGAATCCATCTTGTCTCTACCATTGCTACCCTCCTTGCTTTGTTTATAGTGCTTACTCCAAAGTGTACATGTTTTAAACTTATCACTTTTAAACTTATCACACTATATTTTCAAATAATATACCCCTTCATGTATAACTTCAAAGTCCCACAATAGTGTATTTCATTTCATTTCTCCTGTCCATCGTACTAAAATAGTCAGACATCGGACTTGTTCACATATATTAATTTTGCTTTAAAAATCATCTTCTAGAGAGACTTTAAAATGATACAATGTTGTCATTTATACTCACCCACACATTTATTATTTCTGGCTTTCTTCATTCCTTCATTTTTTGTATAAGATCCAAATTTCCATCTTATTTTCCTTTTTTCCTAAATTACTTTCTTTAAAAAATCTTACAGTGAAGTTCTCCTGGCAATGAAATCTCTTATCTTTTGTTTTTCTTCAAAAAATCTTTATTTTGCCCTCATTTCTGAAAGCTATTTTGCAGAGTGCAGAATTCTGAGTTGGCAGTTTTTCTTCACTCCTTTAAAGATGGCGCTCCTCTCTCCCCCACCTTGCATTACTATCCACCTTGAATCTGCTGCCATCTTTATTCTTCTCTCTAGATTGGGTCTTTTCTTCTTCTGGCCACTTTTAGGGTTTTCTCTCTATGACTGGTTGGAAGCTTCGCTCACCTGGGTGCGGTTTTCTTCATCTTTCCTCTACTTGAACTTTGGTGATCTGTGAGTTTAACTTTTCATCTAGTTTGGGAAAAATTTTGGCTGACATTTCTTAAAATACAGAGAGTCCCCAGTTTATGGTGGTTTGATTTATGATTTTTCAGCTTACAACGGGGCAAAAGCAGTAGGCACTTGGTAGAAACTACAAATTTTAAATTTAGACCTTCTCTCAGGCCAGTGATAGGCAATATGAACCCTTATTGTGATGCTGAGCAGCAGGAGCAGGACTCGCAGTCTGCCGTGAGTTCCCAAGGAGAAGCCACTGGTGTGCCGTGTAGAGAAGCTGTGACCTTCAGGAGGTTGGGTGGATTCCATGCATTTTTGACTGAGGATATTTTCATCTTACAATGGTGTTTATGGTGATGTAACCTCACTCTAAATCAAGGACAACCTATATTCTCCGATTCCTTCTTTCTTTTCTCTCTTCTGAGACTTAATTACACATATGCCGAATTTTCAAAATTTCCTACAGGTTATTGATGCTCGGTTTACTGTTTCAGATTTATATTTAAAAGCAAAACAACAAACAAACAAAACCTTTGAGGCACTTCCCTTACTGGTGGGTTTCCAAATTTACTGCAATGTCCAATGTGCTATAAATCCTATATATTATATTTTTCAAATGTGTTTTTTTTCCCATTTCTAAACGTTCCATTTAGTTATTTTTAATCCTTCATTTATGTCTCTCCTCATAATGTCCTTAAGCCCCTTGACCTTATTTGTAAGATTTATAGTACCTCCTTGAAAGTCTCTTTCTGCTAATTCCAACATCTCTGTTATTCCTTGGCTTATTTCTATTGTGTATTTTTGTTTTTTTCAGTTCATGGGCATGTTTCCCTGCTACATTTTGTGTTTCTTGGTATTCTTACTGGGTGCTGCGCATGGTCAACTTTACATTGTATTGCATTCATTCACTGCAGGGCTTGGTTCTGGCATGCCGTTAAGTAAGTTCAGCTTGGTTCCACCCTTCCAAAGCTTTGCTTTTCACCTGTGCCAGGACAAAGCCAGAGAAGCCATGAGCCTAGGACTAATTGAGTCCCACTACTAGTGGAGCCCTTTCTGAGCTCTCTCCCCGATGCTCATTTATTTCATCTTTCCCCTTTGACAGGTGAGCATGTGACCTCTTTCCAGTCTTAGGTGAGCTAGGCTAGACACTGTCCTTTCCAGTGGTTCTTTCCCCAACTTTTTCTGCCAAAATGTTGTAAGAACCTTTCTGCACATCTCTCTCTCTCTCTCTCTCTCTCTCTCTCTCTCTCTCTCTCTCTCTCTCCAGCATCTGTCCCATAAATCTTAGCTGCCTTATTCTCTGGGAGCTCCAATCTCTGGCTTTCTTGGCTCAACACGATTGCCGGGTTGTGTGTAGGTCTCCCCTGCCTGTGCTGTTGCTAGGAAACTGTGTGCAGGTAATAAGCTTTAGGAGTCACAAGACTCATTTTTTACCTGTTCAAAAGATCACAGTTTTGCACTCCCTGTTGTCCAATGTCTGAAAACTATCGTTTCATGTGTAGTTGGCTCTCCATGACTGCGGGTTCGGTCACCACAGATTCAACCAGTCACAGTTCAAAAATATTCTTAAAACATTACATGGATTACTTAAAGTATCCAGACTCTTGTCTCAAGCCACATAGAATGTCAACTACTTAAGGAACATTTTCACAGTATTAGGCATTCTAAGTACACTAGAGATTTAAGTGTGTGGGAAGATGTGCATAGGTTCTGTGGAAACACTGTGCCATTTTATAAAAGGGACTTCAGTCAGCATCCTTGCCTCTGGGTATCTGAAGGGGGACTTGGAACCAATCCCCTGTGAATTCCAGTGGATGACTGCATCTATGTGGTTTTCTATTTGTCAGAGTGGGAGGACAAAGTCTGCACCAGTTACTCTTCATGGGAAGCAGCCGAAGCTCTACTACGTTTTGTGTGGTGCTACTTATTTAATTTTGGGATGATGGTTTTTCATTTGCTTGATATCTCTCACTACATTCATGTGTGTAATGAGAGTGGTCTATAATTGCTCTGATCTCCCGGTGCTGAAGAGCCGTGGGAGAAAGGGAGGATCAGAGACTAAATTTTAGCCCAAATTGGATGAATCATTCCAGTGCATTAGTATAAATGTTTCTTAAAGTAGCCCAGTCTCTGCCTGAATGAATAAGTAGTATCTAGTCTTTCAGAGTTCTGCCATCCTCTTAGAGGTGACCAACTGACACTGGTTTGTCAAAAAATCCCAGTTTTCATACTAAAAATCCTGAATCCTGAGAAACCATTCAGTTCCAGACTAACTGGGAGAGTTGGTCACTGTGTCCCTTCAATTCCTCTGCAAGATGGTGTCTGAGTTGGGGGCAGTGGTGTATCTTTCCTGTCCCTGTGGCTGCAAAGGAAAGATTGAGTATGAATTAAATAACCCATGGATTCTTGCTGGTTACTCACCAGAGCGAGAATGGACTCCAGTATCCTGTTCCTGATTATTCTGCTGGAGCTGAAGTGGTGTGCTGAGGGAGAAATGGTACTCTTCCTGCTGACTGGGCTTGACCCCAGTTCTCTTGGGCCCAAGGAAACTCTGGGTTCTGACGAGGGCTCCTACTCTTTCTCCACCCTCAGCCATCTCCATCAAATAGAGGCAAGCGCACCAAAGCCTGTGTAGACAGTGCTCATGGCTACCCTTGGCATCTCTCCATAGACCACGCTGGAAATTCTTCATTCTGTCCATAACCTGGGAACACTTGTGGAGCTACACTAAGACTCTTCATCTGCAACCGAGTTTAATTTCATGTGTCCCCCTTGGCTTGTTTCAGGCACAGTGACTGGTCACCTTTCACAGTCCCAATAGAGAGGTGGACCAAGGTAACCTACTTTATTGTTTCCCCTAACCCCTCTGACATAGCATCCCACACTGAAAGCTGGGCATGGACATAAGAAGACATTTCTGACCTGCTATTTCTCCTACCCCTGGCTGCCTTATTTTCTCACCACTGAGGGGCAGCTGGAGGAGGTGATTTGGGCTTTCACCTCCTCTGTATTGTGGGTTTCTATCACAGGCCCCACACAAGAAGTAAAACTGATCCATCAGGCTTAGTTCTGTTAGGTTTAGGTGTAGAAGGTTTAAAACAAAATCATAACCCTTTTTCCTGTCAATGTAGTCTGCTTTCAACAGTCAAAATTCAGAAAGTTAATATGAACTTTTTCTTGGGTGTCAGGGATGACATTTCCATCCTTCCTGTCTCTATTCCCAGCCAAAGGCCAATTCAAAAGAAAAATTCATTTGTATATGTCAGAGAATTAATGCCTTACACATGAAAGCAACTTTTAACCTTTTTTTTTTTTTGGTTTTAATCATATTTTTGGACAACAGTTTTCTTTCTCAAGTTTTTAGAATCTTCATCTTTTGACATAACTGATCTCCTTGTCTTACTTCTATGATTAATATTAAACTTTCTATGTCTGTGGGGATCCTTATTATAACGAGTTTTTATCAGTTATGATTTGTAAAGTATAGATCAGACTTTTAAACCTGCTGGTCGAGTACTTTCCAGAAATTTATGGGAGGTATTAAGGGTTATTACTCCTAAGAAAGGAATCCCACCATCAAGTAAATTTGAGCAATTCAGGATAAATTAAAACTAAATGGACTTCTCATTATGGTTCTTATAATTTTTAACTCGCAAATGAATTTTAGGCTCCAAAAGTAGGAAACACACAACGTGCCAAAATTATGTGAACACAGAATCTCTTTTCCAACAAATCTTTAATGAAAAACTCTCCTATAGAAAACCATTGGAAAAAATGTTGTATTGATATTTAAATTTTTGCACCTATGTTGATGTAGACATGAATACATAAAAGTACCCATTGTGTCTGTGCTAAATATCCTCTTCTTCCTTTTCTAACTTTTTCTGACCTTTTTCTACCTTTCTCTACTTAGCCTGAAGGCCCAGACTGACCTCACTTCCCTTGTCTTTGGAGCCTCAGTAGGAGGCTGAGGAGATGGAGGTAGGAAATGGAGGGTGTGGGGAAGGAAGCCCAGTGAGTCTGTATCCCTGGGTCTCTTCCTGCAGGGCCTCGGTTGGCAGTGCCGAGTCCTTCTCCTGCAGGGAGAAGCCACTTCTACTGCTTTTGGGGTGGCTCCACCTGAGTGTAGGTTCCAGCAACCTCTTCCTTCCCTGACCTCTTCAGCCCTAGGAGTGGTCATAGCCACCTGATGACACCAACCCCGGCATGCGTGATAACGCAAAACACTGTGCCCAAGTTTCCCCCACAAAACACTGTGCCAAGGTTGCAAGAAACTGTCTTCATTAAACCAGTTAAAGCCACTGAAGTGAGTTGTCACTTCTCTGATTCACATCACATCCACCCCTTTTTTGCCCTCCAATCCAAATTTTTATGAGTCTATAAGCAATTTATATGTCATTTTCTAGCTTTAAATTCTCATTAATATCATGAATGTTTCTTAGCCAGCATTTTCTCTTTTAGGAAATGTTAATGACATCTTGCATTCCATTTCTTAAAAAATAACTTACAAATATTATTTAGAATAACTCTCATTTGACTGATTTTAAGGCTCGCTTTTAGTCATTTTATACCAGCATTTCTAAGTTCTTGACTGCTTTGCTTTGGTTAATCACTCCGTTACCTAGAGTAGTTGTCAAAAAGAATATATGAGTTGTATATTTTCTAAGTCATTGCCTAGCCTAAAATATCTTTCTGTTCCCTTCTCAGAACAATGATTTGGCTTGATATAGAATGCATGAATCACCGTCCTCTCAAAATCCTGTGGAAGTTGCTTCCAATATCTACTATATTTTAAGATTATGAAGAAGCAATCTGGGGCCGACCCAATTTTTCTTCAGGCCCAGTATGGCCATCCCGCTTCTCAGTGCCGTCAGCCAACATTCAGGAAAGAGTTTCTGTGTTTCAGAAAACTTTCCTTCACACACACACACACACACACACACACACACACACACACACACACTTCAAGACCATAAAATTATGAGATTTAGCATGCTGTATGTGCCTTCCCTGCTTTGATTGTTGCCACCATCCTTACAAAATGACTATTTTCCAATGTTTGCCCGTTGGCCTCTGGCTCTCGACTCTAAGCAAGAACCCTCTCTTCCTCTTGAATTATTTATGTACATATTTATTGTCAGCGTGGATGCACAATTTCCTTTATCTTTGGTGGTTTACAACTCATGACTGTGCTTAACTGTTTTCGTGTAGATTTTCCCAGGTCTGGCCAGTGGGAGTCCCTCTAACCTGACACATTTCTTTAGACACTCAGCTGCTCACTTCCCACTGGATGAAGATGCAGGGAATCTGACACCTGCGCTTGAGTCACCAGCCTGAACTCTGACCTACACCAGTTTCTCACTATACGTTCTCCAGAGCCATATTGTTATTAGACCTCCACGTGTAGAGTTCTTTCCATGTTTCTTTAAGCCTCTCTTGATGACATATTTCTGCAGGCTTCTGTATACACTTACGTGTATCTAATTAAAACATCTATAGATAAACTTCAAAAAAATTAGGTTACCATAAAGCAAAGCCTGATGTATTCTACATAAGTTCAAATGTGTTTATGCAAAAATCTACCTTAATTTCTGAACTCCATGGCTGCACAGTGTGTCTGTGTGTGTGTCCACTATCACTGGAAAACATCTGGGAAAATAGGCGGTCCTTTACTAAAAACTACAGTGAAGGTGGCATCGGGTGCTGGCTACCAAACCAGACAAAGACTAAGACTTGCAGGTAGTTGGTTCTGAGAGGGAAGGAAGCTGAAGCCCATCCGTGGAAGAAACTTGATGTCTGGTACCAAGTAGAAGATTCTGACCTCCAGTCCAGCAGGAACCGGGGAAGCAGCGACCCAGGGCTCTGGATAGCTCCTGAGTGTACCAACTTCACTAGGCAAACTGAGCCTCAGTACCTTCAGAACACCATTTTGATTTCTTGCTGCCTGCAACTCTGAGTCTTTCTCTCCCTCATTTCCCCACTCTCCTCTATCCAATCATGGAACCATTTCCATCCTCTTTAAAGCTTTTGCAATGTTTGCATTGAGTGGGAGGGGTTCTCATAGAGCGTTCGGATCTCTGGAAGGGTCTACCAAGCCCAGGGTAAGGACCCTGGGACAAAACGTCAAACCAGGAGAAAGAAATGAATGCACGTCCCTCCTTGCCTCTGTGCGTGTGGCCTCTTGGAACGTCTGGGGCTGTGTGTGTCGCACCTGAAGGCCTCGGAGGGCTCTGTGCAGACACACACGTGTTTAGCCCTCTCCTGCCATTCAGTGACACATGCTTGTCAGAGACAGCATCCAGAGCGCCACGGCTCTGCCTTCCCCACAAGGCTGCCACATGTCACCGAGAGCTGCAGTTCTCTCTCGCACATTTTGCATAATCAGTTTCTATTCTGTCGTGTTCTCTCACACATGGCGCTCTGAGACTATTCTGGAAAATAGAGAATATTTTTCAGTTCAGATGAGTAGCATAATTTTACGTTGTGCTCCGCCTGTTTGGTAAATGAAGTCAATTAGTCATATATCTGTCAGAGGAAGAGAAAGACACAGGCAGGCACGTAACCTGTTTTTAGATCCAGAGACCACCCCTTTGCTTCCATCATGATGAGAATAGCAACGATTCACATCACGGCCCTCGGAGCTGATATTTGCATTTAGATTTCTAACTTAAAAAAAAATAAAAAAAAAAAACCACTGCATGGGTTTCTGCAATAGCCTCAAAATGTTCCCCTCCTTTGAAGACATTCTATATTCAATAAGCCACTCCTCAAACTTCTAAAAGCACCACTCTCTGGCTACTTAGTTAGAGACCTAGTTTTATCAATGACTGGCTGCCCAGACTAGCAAAATCACACCCTCTCTGAGCTTCAACTGCCTAAAAAGTAGCAATGGTACAGTAATGGTAATGTCCTGTCTTCCTGAAAGGATTGCCAGGAATCTGCTTGGAAAGATTACAAATTCTTTGCAGGTGTTTCTGATTTCTTACAATCTTTATATGACCTCTCCCTACTTAAACTATACCCTGGCTTTTAAGAACTATTAGACCAAAATCCACTCAAACACATTTAGCGGGTGTTTATCTTTCTTTCCTTCTTATTACTCCTCCATGTGGAGTCTTTTCCAGTCAAACACGGGAACCTGCCTTTTCCCTGGGGGTGACTGATGGGGAATAATAAAATCTAGAAAAGGTCAAGACAATGAGGAAATGGGACAGGAAAGTGGAAAAAACTTAGACTTCAAGAAATATTTTAGATGTAGGTCTTTTACCCATCTCAATGATCAGGTGCATCTGCTCAGCACCAATATCTTGGGAAAAAACGACCAGGTTTTGATTTTCCAGATATGTGCACTTCCAAGATGACTAATAATGACCTCCTTGTCAAAAAGTTTGAACCTGCCAGGTGCTGTAGTGCATGCCTGTAATCCCAGTGACTAGGGAGGCTGAGGCAGGAGGATGGCAAGTTCAAGGCCAGCCTCAGCAACTTGGTGAGGGCCTAAGCAACTGAGCGAGACCCTGCCTCAAAAAAATTTTAAAGTGCTAGGGATGTGGCTGAGTGGTTAAGCACCCCTGGCTTCAATCCCCAGGGCCAAAAAAAAAAAAAAAGAAAAGAAAAAGAAAAAATTTTGAAACTTACCAGACAGTTGGGGGAAATTGATGTGGCAAACTATTTATTGATTTTTTTTTTTCAAAATGTTAAAGCACTGTTTGTCTGAACTAAGCAATGTTAGTTTGCATTATTGGGCCAGGGTGAGGACTAGTGGACTTACACTGCTCAGAGACCCTGCACGCATACATGTCCTGTCCCCAAATTCTTACATGGTCAACACGGGAGATGATTCCATGAGTGCCTCAATTGGTTTCTTCTCAAATTGCATATGCAGTGCCATCCTACGAGTAGACCAGAAGTCAACAATCTAAAAATACTTCCCCACTAATTTTCCCTCACTTTGGAGAAACAGATATTGTCTGTGGAAGCAAAGCACTCGGATGGCTCACACCCCGGGGTGTCTCCAGCCACCTTGCCATCACACAGGGTCTGTTTCCTTGGTCAGGAGCTCCACTGCCCTTCCCCTTCTCCATCACCCCATGCACCATTAGCACACCACCCTCTGGGAGGATCAGGAAAGAAGACATTGATCAGCTCAGATTGGTCACTGTGGGCACTGAACAATGCAGACCAGTGAGAAGGCAGGCCAAGTGGAACGTGGCTGGCGAGCACACCGCATCCCTCACCCACAGCCATCCTGCACAGCCACAAATAACTTACCTGAGAGGGGGACTGTGTTGGGTAAACTCAGCTTTCTTGGCCAAGAGCCACAGAGCGGTTTTGATGTACAGGTTTCTTTTTTTCCTTTTAACAACAGTCCTGCCTTATACCATCTCACCTCCTGTGGTTTCAGTTAACCTTGGTCAAGCATGGCCTGAAATTATTAAATGGAAAATTCCACAAAGAAACAGCTCATCAGTTGTTACAGTATATTTTGTTACAGTATATGCCCTCAATTGTTTCATTGTCTTCTCATTGTTGTTGATCTCTTACTGTGCCTGACCCACAAACTGAACTTTCCCACGGTATAGGAGAAAACAAGGGGTGCATAGGGGACAGTGTGTAGGTGGCTTCAGGCATCCCCTAGTGTCTTGGAACATATTCCTGTAGATGGGGGGACTGCTGAGCACCTAATGGTCTCATGCTCATCCCATCAAAATTGCTCTTGGGACCGTGAGGACATGCAGGCCAGGGAGCCGCACTGCCAAGGGTGTGGCTGCTAGGGAGCAGTGGCCTTCCTGCCCAAGACAGCCAGGTCGGGGGAGAAGGGGACCTTGTCCATGGCTTCCTGATGGAGACGGCCGATCTGCACCTGAGTTGCGTTCAGCAGGCGTATTTCCAGGGCACATCCACTCCCCTGAAGACAAGCTGCCCAAACACCTGTGGGGGGACAAAGGGAAACATGGGGAAGGAACCCGGAGATGAATATTTCAGCAGGAACGTGGGAAGAGTACACTGCAACTCGCAAACAGCCTTCGGCACGGCATGCCATAAATTAACACAATATAAATTTATACATATTTACACCACATAGTCTCCAACTATATAAATCCTCAATACTCAGACTTGTGGAGTAGGTGTAAGAGAAAAGTCCATATGTTTATTCATTTATTCTATGGTGCTCTAGGGAACTGGGAGCTTTTACACACACACTCTCTCCTCTTCTCTCTCTCTCTCTCTCTCTCTCTCTCTCTCTCTCTATATATATATATATATATATATATATATATATATATATATAAAGTTAAAGTTGATTCTCAATGTTTAAATCAAATTAATGCCTAAAGGCAAACTCTATTTTAGAAAGTGTTGCCATTTTTTTTCTCCAGGATCTTTACAGCCAAAAAGAATTTTAATTCTGTTCAACTGAGCATTTACCTAGTTGCCTTCTGCATTCCCAAACCTCAGGAGCTATGGATCTATACATAAAGATGGTGTTGAGTAAACTTTTTATCGATGGAAAAGACAATGGAAAGGACGATTCCCTGGGGTCTCTCGTCCCTGTGAAAGAAAGAATTAAAACGCCAGGTCCCCCCATTGCAGCTCGGAGGCTTCCTTGCTGGGAGTGGGCATCGGGACTTGCTGGGGTGGACGGCTGAGCGTCACAGCAGTCAGATTCTGTTCCTGGATCTGCCGTTTACTTATTCCCGTTGTGAAAGTCCCTTGACCTCTGGGAGTATAGGGAGGACAGTAATTTCTGCTCCTAAAACAATGGCAGGAATCAGTGGCGTAGAGTGGATGTGGAAGGCCTTGGCAACCGTAATGTCTTCCTATGCACTTTCAAGTCATTGTTATGGTTTCTTTCATAATCTGCTAAGCAAACAGAATGCATTCAGCCTCTTTTACAGCTTTCTTGGGAGAAAGCTACAGCTGGGTTGCTGCTGACACTCTTTGTTTCCGAAGAATGCCGTCCGCGATGGTCGGAGAAGAGTGTCACAGCAGCACTTGCCAATTCGCCTTGGCACCCATGTGTGTGTGGGCCGCCATCACCAATGGGTCTTGGGCATTGTCCAGCGCTCAGTGGGCATTTATTAAACATGGAGTAACAATAAGACTTTTAGGGGAATGCTGTCTTCTGCAATCAAGACAGTAGTTTCTCCCCACGTTGCTACTTGAAGCAGCCCAGGGTGTGAAGTTAGCAGCGACTGTCTTTGTAGGCATCCAAGAGTCACAATAAAACAAGGTCGCACTTATTATGGCCAAGATCACAATACTAAGTGATAAGACTCAAAGCTTCACCTCCACTTTATTTTACATTGACAGCCAAGAGAATCTTCTTCATACAATGCCTTGTCTCTGGATCAGTGAGACTTTGTGCATGAGAGGATATTTGTAATAGCTCATTTGAGGGCTAGAGAGGAGACCCTTGTTCTTCTGACCACATTCTGAGAGCCATAGAAAAAGACTACACATCACAGAGACCTCCTTAAACACTAGGGGTTAAGACACAACTCAGGATCACATGCATGAGTCCATAGGGATGATTCTGTCCACACTACCACCATCACCGGGGCCACCATGTTCACACAGCAGTGATGGTACAGCCAAATCACCAGCCCCAGGCTCAGTAAAATCACAGGTACCATGGCTCCTCTTAAGGGCTAGACGTGGCATATACAGCAAACAAGAGCAGCACTAAAGGACACAGGAGCACCATTTTACAGCAACCTCCCCCAGCCTCCTCCTTAGGTTTGGGGGAAGGACCACTTATGAAGGACTATGCGTATTTTAAACACTCTCCTCGAACTTTTTCTTTTACCCCACCCACAGCTTGGGAATGCCCAATTGAGACCAACAGCTCCATTTTTGAATCATAGATGACTTTGCTATTCTCATGAAATCTATGGATTCTTGTCCAGAAAAAAAACTGCATATAATACTAATTGTAAATACAATTTTATAAGCCTGGTTTCCACTCTAAACCAATTTAAGAGATTTTTCTCTCAAGAATCTAAGACATCAAGGAGCAAGTATTATGCTTGATCTTTCTATAGGGCTGAAATGGGGAAGGAGTATGTTTGAGTTTCCTATTGCTTCTGCAGCAAGTTATGGCAAATACCTTATAGTTTTGAAAGTCAGAAGCCTAAAATGATTCAGTAGGGCTGTCTTGCTACTGGAAGTTCTAGGGGAGATTGCTTCCTTGTTTATTCTAGAACCTTCTTAATTTTCTGAAATCGCAGACCCACACTATTCTAACCTCTTTTTTCATCATTATGTTTTTATTTTTTTTATCTCTTACCCCCTCATTTCCCTCTCCTAGGGACCCTTGGGATTGTATTTGACCCATCTGGATAATGCAAGATGTAAGGTGTTTAATGCAAGGTATAAGGGTTTAGGATGTAGACATCTTTGGGATCACTATTTAGCTTACCACAGGGTGCTCAAGGTTTTAATTTGAGGACTACTATTAGAGAATAGAAAAGAGTTTAGGGCAGAATAACCAGTCAGAAATTGAAAGTCGGTACTTGATTAGCATGTCTTCCAAGCTTCTATATCCTCAGGAAGGGTACAGAATGCTGGCCCAGTCTGGGCAATGGGAAGAAATTATATCTATAAGTCTTTAACCCTCAACTCCAGGGGAAAGTTCTCTGGGCTCACTATAACTTGAATGGAAGTGGGAAAACAGTATCATTGATAACTTTTAATGATAACAGCACAAGAAGGAAAAAAAAAGAGTACAGGAGATGCTTAAGCAAATTGGGGCTGTGTCAAAATAATTGAGACTACTAGTCAAAATAATTTACATCATTCCTCAAGTTTCTGGATCCATAAAAGTCATACATTTTTTTTAAATTTTGAAATTACCTAGATAGTCTCTTCATCTATCCTGCTTAAGAAAATGTCCAAGTTACAATATGAATTTATAGAAAAAGAAATGAACATGTTCAGACTTTACAGTTACCTGGTAAAACTTGGGCAGATTTCATGTAACCTGAAGAGGTGCTATCCTTAACCAAATTCACACTTGGTACGCTCGGTTTCAATATGAACTCAATACTTGAGGAAAAGGAAATTAAATCAGCTCTCGAGTTTGTTGTTTTCTTTTTTGATCTACACCAGACTGGTGTGTCTGGATCCTGCAATCAAGATAGAATGTTATTATCCTGGTTTTTGTCTGTGACCTGTCAGAGCGGACGATTGGGTTTGAACGGAAAGGCAGCCATATGCTTCTGAGATGCTTAATTGTGGCAACACAGAAACATTGAATCAGCTTCATGTTGCAAATGTTGTCAGTTCCCTTCCTCAGCCCTTCAGTGTTTAAACTGGGCAAAAAATAGATGGTCGAGCCAAGGCTGTTGTTTCCCCGATGTTCTGAGAAGCCGGTTCTCGTTCTTGGCTTAGCCTGACTGCTGAGTTTGAACTGAAGCTGGTGAGCAGATGAATACCACACATCTCCCACAAAGAAAATCAATTGTAGGCTTCACATCTTTCTGGAGCATTGCACCAGGGTACTGTTGATCTGCTTTTGCTTTTCTTTTTTCCTTTTCTTTAAATGGAAAACCCTCCAGGGGAGTTTTGTGTACTCTAAACAAGATCTCTGTAGGATCAGATAATAGGGTCTGTGTGAATGTAATACAAAATAGAAAGAGAGAGAGGGGCGAGCATGCTAATGCTGACGAGAAATTATTCAGCTGAGACTTTCATTTACTAAGGCACATAATAAAAAAAAATGCCACTATCTTGACTGCCATTTTCTTGTGATTTCTCCAAAGATTTGAGGAAGATTATTTTTAAAACAGAACTGGTTTTATTTGCAAGAAGTCAGGTTTAGGAACAAAGTATGTGTTTTCCACAAACACTCATCTCTACTATTTATATTTTTAAAAATGATCATGCTTGAAAGTAACACTTGGAATAAGGAACAGTGAATGATTGTCACTGATTTTATTTGGCTATTGAAGGAAAAGTTGATTTGAAAGAGGTTCTTTTTAGAAAGAATAGAAAACACTTAAATATCCCGATTTAATGAGTCAAAGGACAAATGCCGTACACAGAGACGATGCATACAGTCACTGTGCTGCTTTGGTGCTGCTGTGTCTTGAAATCCCATTCACGCCAACATTGTTAATTCTGTGGGTTCCTTCCTATAGAGCTCAGGGTTCCCCAGAGAAACAGTGCCATCAGGACATCTTGCTTCTGTTTTGCTGGTAGACACGTTTAAAGAAACTTATTATGAGAAATTGACCCAAGCAATTATGGAGGCTGATAAATCCCAAGGTCAACTGTGAGCCAGAGGGACACCAGGGAGAGTGGACCCAAGGGCCTGAGAGGCAGGAGAGCCAGTCTGGAAGCTCCAGTCTGAAGATTGGAAGGTTCAGGTCCCCAGGAAGGGGTCATGTTTCCATTTGAGTCCAGAATGACGTCTCAGCTTGAAAACTATAGGGCCAGAGGAGCTCCTCTCACTCACAGGAGGGTCGGGCTTTTGTTCTGTTCGGGCCTTCACGGACTGAATGACGCCTGGCCACAGTAAGAGGGCAATCTGCTCTCCTCAGTCCACTGAAGCCCTCACGACCCATCCAGAATATTTGACAAAATTTCTGAGCACAGATAGGTTAACCCGTGAAATAAACCCCCTCTCATCCACACATCCATTTGTTCATTGACGTTATTAGTGGCTGCTCTGTGCCAAATTCTGGGCTAAGTGTCAAGGACATCAAGGTGAATGAAGTGGGTTCCACCTGTGGCATGAGAGTCTGGGGACCTCTGCAGAACCGCTACCCAGTACAACTGGTTAAACCTAATTTTAGAAACAAATCAACCGTGTAAAGTATCCATGCTAATTCATAAGGCGGGGCTGGGGTGGGGAGGGTACCAGGCTAAGGAAGAATAGAAGTACTTTGGATTAGACAAAGGGGAATGCAGGGAAGGGAGGGGGGTGAAAATCGGAAAGATAGGAGAATGAACTGGGCCTTACTATCTTATGTGCATATATGATGACAGGACCAATATAATTCTACATCATGTACAACCAGAAGAATGAGAAGTCATACTCCATATATGTATAATATGTCAAATTACATTCTACTGTCATGTATAACAAATCAGAACAAATTTTTTTTTAAAGAAATAAAAAAGGAAATGTGATTTGGGGAAATAAATATATGCCTTTAAAAGAAAACTGCTGTATGGTCATTTTAATGGGATTTCAGAAAATAGTGGTAATAAATGTGTGTGTGTTAAATCTGCAAAATAAATAAGCAAACAAATAAATACATAAAGTCTCCAGAAATGCTTCAAAGGGAATAGAGAAAAGAAAGAAGCATTTAGGAAAAGCTACTAAAACTGAATAAGAACCATAAATCTGTGGTATCAAGACAATATCCATTGGCCCCTTCTCCCATCCAACCTCAGTGACATGGAAACCATTCCCCAGACAAGTACAGTCAGGAACCCAGGGTGCCCTCCCCTCCCAGCTAACATTGCTCACCATGTCTCCCCCTACCTGTTGTTGAGGCTGACATGGGTTTAGGGCAGCCAAGAGACCCCCACTTCTACTCAGCCCACACTCATGGGATGCAGGCTCTCTGTTAGGTCCAGTGCTGCTTGTTAGACGGGGGCCTTGTCACTCTTGCTCCAGCTCACACAGTGATAGGTCTACGACAGGAGAGTCAAACCGGGAAGACCTTAGGCTCAGTCCTCTGTTCACAACACGCTCGGCTCTCTTCTAAGAGATCCCTCAGAAAGAAGAACACCATTGTCCCCACTTCCAGCCCCAGATCTACATTTCAGATAGTTTGGCCAAGTAGAGAAGCAGGCTATAAAGTAGATAGCTCCAAATATCTGCCTAAAGAACTGACTTCATTAGCGTGAGAGTAAAGTCCAAGCCTAAGGGTATTCATCAAAAAATGAGAATTCAACGGTGGAAGACATTTGGGAGGAAGTTGGTGTGTTTGTTAGAAATATAGGCTGAAGGCCAGTTAATTTGCTGTAGGACATGGGGCCAAGATAACTGGGGGAGCCCTTGAAGTCTACTCGAAATTTAAGGTGTTTAATAGCGGAGTATATTTAGGGAAAAAGATAGTTAAAGATAGCCCAGCTACTCTGCCAAAACCACAGTCATCTCAGAGTAACTGCAGGCCTAGTCAAATCTGTCCTCCATGAAAAACATCATCAGAAGCTTGACTTTAGGGGATAAAACTAGAATTCACTAAAATGACACAGCCATCACCAAACAAATAAGCAATAAAAGGCCTAGGCAGATGGGAGAGCAATATCAAGTCTTGCTACAATGTATTATCTAAAATGTCCAGTTTCCCAATGAAAAATTATGACACATTCAAAGAAACAAGAAAATATGAAGCATGCATTGGGGAAAAGAGCAGGTAACAAAATACCTTTGAGAACAACAGAATGTTGGATTTAACAAAGACTTTAAAGTAGCCATTATAAAAGAAGTCAGTAAAGCTATAAAAAAGAACCAAACAGAAATTATGGAGCTGGAAAGAATGACACTGAGATAAAAAATTCACTAGAGAGGCTTCACGGTAGATTTGAACTGTCAGAAGGAGGAATTAATTTCAATCAAAATTGAAAATAGATTGGCAGATCTATAGAAAATAGATTTCAAAAGATTGATGCAATTCAAAGAATAGAGAGAGGGGAAATGAAGTAAAATGGATAGAACCTTGAAGAAATGAGGGAAATCACAAAGTATACCAACATGGGCATAATGGAAGGTATCTGAATAAATAATGGCCTCAAATTTCCAAAATGTAGTGGGAAACATTTTCATACACACGCAGGAAACTCAATGAACTCTTTGCAAACACAAAGAAGGCCAGATACATTATAGTAAAAATGCAGAAAACCTAAGATGGGGGGAAATCTTGAAAGCTTCAGAGAAAAGTGATTTATCAATTACACAGAACATCAATCAGTAAGATCAATGACAGACTGAATTTATCATAAACTACAAAAATAGAAAGTGTGAGATAATAGCTTCAAAGAAACCAAAGAAAAAGATTGTGAACCAAGAATACTACATTCAGGAAAAAAGTTCCCCTTCAAAAACGAATGTGAAATAAAGAAATTGCTGGATAAACAAACACGGAGAGAATTGTTTGTCAGAAGACAAGAGATTCAAGGAAGTTTCGCATTTAACACAAAAGAAAAATAATAAAGGAGATTCTTCAAGCTAAAAGCCTGTGACCCCAGATGATAATTTGAATCCATACAAAGAGGAAGCACCAGTAAAGTCAATAATGTAATTATAAAAACAGTATAAATGCAAATTTCCTCTCCTCTCTTCTCTGCGCTGATTTTAAAAGCAATTTTATAAAACAGTATGTAGATAATATATTGTTGGTCCTACAACATATAGAAATGTAATATCTTTGCCAATAACAGAAAAATAAGAAAGAGATGTGAGTGGGAGCAAGGCTGCAACTGGGCTAAGGAAATGACTCCAGATGGTAACTTGAATCTATAGAACAAAGGGAGAGAATCAGAAATCAGAAATAAGAAGGCTAATATTTAAAAATGCATAACTACATAATTGTTAACTTTTATTTTCTTCTTTAAAGTGTATAGAATTATGTAAAGCAATTGTTTTAACAATGCGTTATTGAAATTGTAACATTTATAGAGGCAATACATGCAATTATTATACCACAAGGATGGGGAAAGGAAATAGAGCTAAATAGGAGTAATGTTTCTATATCCCACTGGAATTTAGTAAGCATGTATCTGAAGCTTAGTTTGTTAAGTGAAGGTGTATATAGTAAGCCTAAGAGCAACCCCAAGGAAATAAATAACTCATGGAGTGAGAAAACCATCAGTGAAGTCAAAACGCTACACTGGAAAATATTCACTTAAGACAAAAGGAAGCAGTAAAGAGGAGTAGAGAAACAAAAATGATATGAGAAGTAAAGAAAGCAAAAAGTTAAAGGGCAGACAATAATAATTAATGTGGGTGAATTAAGGAATACAATTCAAAGGCAGGGATTGTCACACAGGATAGAATTACAGGATCCAACTTCACGCGGTGTACGGAAAACACATTTTAAGTTAAAAAATACAAGTAGATTGAAAGTGAAGGGTAGAAAAAAATATGCTGTGTAAATAGTAACCAAAAGAGAATTGAGCTGGCTATACTAATATATCAGAAAAAATAGACTTTAAGTCAAAAACTATTATAAGAGACAAAGAAGGGGGATATATATTGGCAAAGGGTCAATCTATCAACAAGATATAATACTTGCAAACATTTATGTACCTCACAACAGAGCCCCAAACATAGAGCAAAGATTCAGAGAATTTAAGAAAAATACATACAATTCTACAATAACTGGAAATCCCAATTATATATGGATATAATAAAAGCAAAAGATCAATAAGCAAATGCAAGATTTGGTCACATTATAAACCACACAGACCTAACACATACACAGAATGTTCCACACCCAAAACAGCAGAATATATATTTTTCTCAAGTGCACGTGGAACAATGTAAAATATAAACCATATATTAGGCCACAAAGCATCAGTTCAATCACAATGAAATGAAATGAGAATTCAGTAACAGAAAGAAAACATTCCCAAATATGTGAAAATTAAGGAACACAGTCCTTCATAATAAATGGGTCAAAGAAAAACTCAAAAGGTGAATTAAAATGTGCCTCAAGACAAATGAAAATGAAACACAAAGTATTAAACTTGAGGTTACAATAATACAACTATAACTATAAATGCTTACAATAATTACAAACATATCAATACTCCAACCTCCCATCTTAAGACACTAGAAAAGCCAAAGAGAAAAATTAAGCCTCAAGCAAGCAGAAAGAAGGAAATAATACAGATTAAAGCAGAAACTGATAAAACAGAAAATAGAAAAACTATAGAGAAAATCAATAAAAACAAAAGCACAGTCTTGGAAAGGGAAACAGGATTGAAGAATCTATAATTAGATTGAATAAGAAGAAAGAGAGAAGACAAATTGCCAGAATCAGAAGTTATCTATCTATCTACACGCACGCACGCGCGCGCACACACACACACACACACACACACACACACACACACACAACCAATGCTACAGAATGAAAAGATTATAAAGGATTGCTATGAGCAATTGTATGATGATAAATTATACAACTTCACCAAATGGACAAATTCCTAGAAAGATTATCTAAATTGAATCAAGGAAAAAATAATCTGAAGAGGCCTATAATAAGTAATCTAAATTAGTAATAATAAAAAACTACCCACAAAGAAAAGCCCAGACCCAGATAGTTTCACTGATACATTCTATAAAGATTTAAAGAAGAGCTAATACCAATTCAGCATGAATACTTCCAAAAAATATAAGAGGGAATAGGTCCCAACTCATTCTATGAGGATAGCATTACCCAAACCAGACAAAGACATCACAAGAAAAGAAAACTGCAGACCAGTATATCTTAGGAGAATAGGCTCAACCAAATACTAGAAAACCAAATCCAACAGCATATGAAAAGAGTTACACACCATAGCTAAGCAAGATTCATCTTAGGAATGCAAGGTTGGTTTTTATATCCAAAAACCAACTAAGGTAATGTTCCACATTAAGAAACCAAAAACCACATGATTGTCTGGATAGATTGAAAAAAAAGAAAAAAAAATTTCACAAAATGCAACATCTTTTCATGATAAAAATCCTCAAAAGAACTGCTTTCTAGTCCAGCACTGAAGTCATCTCTGTGTCCTAAAAACAAGCCAAATGTTCAACAAACTGAAAAATCAGCAATCCCCCCCAGATCTGACAGAAGGGAGGTCACAGGGAGAGGTACTGGAGAGAGAGACAGGTGGATTCAGAGAATCAAAACCTACTGCGGCAGAAACCTACAAGTAGAAATTCCTCGGAAACCAGTAGTGAGGTAGAAAAAAACTAAACAATCTTCTAGAGGCTCAGTTTTAAAAGAATTTCCTCCAGGGAGCTCAGTTATAAGGAAAGCCCCGCATCAGGGTTGTGAATTTTACCTTCAAAAGCTCTACCAGGTTTTTACAGTGCATGTTGGAGAAAATCCTCTTATGCTTCCAGCAGACAGAGGTGAAAATGATCATTTAATCATTTCGGAACTCGACAGAGAATCTGTTCTTCTTAACAAGGTCTACGTTCAAGACAATCCATTTTACCAGAGCCAACTTGTTTGGATTTTATCAGAACCTAACTGAGCTGCAGGGAGAGAAAATTGAACTCCAGCTGTACATCTTAGGAAAAGGAAATACCTAATTCTAATCACCCAGTGTCATCTGAGGGCATGGGGACGGCTGAGTAGCACTTCTGAAGTTGTAGGCTTGGGGCACAGGCTAGTCAAAACTTTGAGACCTGACCCCAGGACTATCATATGCTTCCCATTCTCTCAGCATCTCACCACACAATTAAAGGCCTACTTACCAGAGTTCCTGTCACCTAGCAGACAGGTTTGACTTTCAATAAAAAGTTATAAGGCTATAGAAAAAGGGGAAAAATAATGTAAGAAACAGAAAAAGCATCAGATCCAGATCTTGGTATGGCAGGGATGCTGGATGATCAGTCTGAGAATTAAAAACAACTATGGTTAATATGCTAAAGTCTCCAATGGAAAAACTAAACAACATGCAGGAGCTAAGTGGGTAAGAAGAGAGACGGGTATTCCAAGGAAGGATCAAAAACACTTTAACTGAACTGAAGATGCTGTTAGACCTTGCATTATTAGACAGTGCACAGCTGAGGAGAGATTCTCTGAGTTCAAGGATATGTCAATAGAAACTTCCCAAACTGGAAAGCAAAGAGAAAAAAGATGCATGAAAGAACAAAACAGAACATCCAAGAATTGTGGCACAACTACAAAAGGTCCAACCAATGCATAATAGGAATCTTAGAAAGAAAAGGCAGAGAGAGAGGGGAATGGAAAAAAATACTTGAAGCAATTGTAACTGAGAATTTCTTCCAAATTAATGTCAGACACCAAACTGCAGACCCAGAAAGGTCAGGACAGATGCCAAAAATATGATAGCTAGAAATATCACCGTCAGACTGCAAAGAGTCAAAGAGAGAAAAAAAATCTTAAATGAAACCAGAAGAGAAAAAAATATCCATAGTGTAGCAAATATGAGAATTAGATCTTATGGGGCCCACGAAACCATGCAAGCAAGAAGAAAGTAAAGTGAAATAAAGTATTGAGAGAAAACTCCTACAAACCTAGAAACATGCATCCTACAAATGATTCTTCAAAAGTGAAGAAGAAATACTTTGACAAACAGATTTGAGGGAGATCTGTCTTGACAGCAATCTTCAAAGACGTTCTCCTTTGGGAGAAGGGAAATTATAGGTCAGAAACTCAGGTCTACACCAAGAAGGAATAATGTTAGGAAAGGAATAAGAGAGAGTAAAATCAAAACTTTGCTTTTTCTCAATTGGTCCAAGAGATGACATTTTTTTCAAAATAATAATAGCAGTATTTAAAGATTATGGCTTAGGTATAAATGAAAGGAAAGTCAAGAGATAGGAGGGAGGAAGTATTTTGCTATGATGAGGTACTAG
Organism: Urocitellus parryii; assembly: GCF_045843805.1. Lineage (NCBI taxonomy): Eukaryota > Metazoa > Chordata > Mammalia > Rodentia > Sciuridae > Urocitellus > Urocitellus parryii. The sequence goes on along the minus strand of NC_135538.1, from coordinate 146,444,728 downwards.
GTCTGCCTCTGAGCTGGCAGAGTGTTATTCAAAAGCAGACTTGGATTGGTTGTAAATATATTGTGAATTCTAGGTCAAGCATTTCAAATTTTTGAAAAGTATAATTGATAATGAAGAAAAACCAAAAAAGATAAAACAGAACCATATAAAATACTCAACTATAGTTACAAAAAAAAAAAAACAGAAAAAGAGCAGAATAGGAAAAGAAAAAAGTACAACAAATAGAAAATTAACACATATGGCAGATATTAATCCAACTAAGTCAATGATTGCTTTAAAAAGAGTCATCTAAACGCACCAATTAAAACACAAAAATGATCAGACTGAATGAAAAAACCCAAATGCAAGAAATCCACTCTAAATATGATACAGTTCAATTAGAAGTAAAGAGATAGAAAAAGATACATAATTCTAACACTAATCATAACAAAGTTAGAGTAGCTATATCAACTTCAGACAGAGAAGACTTCAAAGGAAAGAAAATTAGCAGGGTTAGAGGAGAGGAATTTGCAATAATAAAGAAGTCAATTTTTCAAAAAGACATAAAATTTCTTAATTTATTTTGTTTTTAACAGAGAGTCAAAATATATGAGGCAAAAACTAATAGTATTGCGGGGAAAGTAAGTGAATCCACTATTAGAAGAGAAGACTTCAACACCCATCTATCAGAAATGGATAGATCCATTAGTCAGGCCACAACAGCACCAACAACCAACTGGTTAGAATGTAAACATTTATAGATTACTTCATCCAACAAGAGCAGAGGGCACATTCTTCTTAGCTCATGTGGATCTGAATATCTTGGTCTATCACCAAGCTAGAGCAAATTCTGGGTCATAAAACACACTTCAATAAATTTAAAAGAAATCATCCAATGTATATAACAACGTTGGAAAAATAATAACAAAGTTGGAAAACTCACAGTTCCTGATTTCAAACATACTGCAAAGCAACAGTAATCAAGAGTGTGGTGCTGGTGAAAGACAGAGGAGCTGGTAGCATAGAATTGAGAGTAGAGTCAAATTCTCATGCTTGTGGTCACCTGATTTTCAACAAGGATATCAGGACAATTCAGGGAGGAAAAATATAGTTTTTCAGTAAATACTGCTGGGACAATTGGATATTCACATAAAAAATAAAATAAAAAAGTCAGACTCCCTACTTCACACCATACATAAAAATAAACTAAAAATAGAAAAAGATACTTAATGTAAGAACTAAAACTAAAACTCTTAGAAGAATACATGGTGGTAAGTATTGGCATTGGGTTCTTAGATGTGGTACCAACAGCAAAGGAACAAAAGAAAAAAATAGATAAATTGTATTTCAAAAAAAATTCAAAACTTTCACACTTCATAAGACAGTATCAAGAAAGTGAAAAGACAACACACACTGTGGGAGAAAATATTTGCAAATCATGCATCTCATAAAGAACTGTTATATTGAATTTTTAAAAGAACTCTTACAGCTCAATAATAAAAGTCAACTCAACTAAAAGTGGGCAACTTATCTGGATGGATGTTTTCCCAAAGAAGATATACAAACAGCTCGTGAAAAGATGCTTGATATCATTAGTCATCAGAGAAAGGCAAATCAAGATTAGAAAGAGATGCCCCTCCATTACGATGGCTAGAATCCAAAAGTCAGATGGTAACAAGTGGTAAGAAGAATATGGAGAAACTGGAACACTCTACTACTCCTGATGGTCCAGCCACTTTGGAAAAGAGTCTGATCGTTCTTCAGTAGTCACACGTAGACTTACTGTAAGATCCGGCAACTCCTCTCCTTTGTATGAACACAACAGAACTGAAAGTGTATGTCAACACAAAAAACCTATACAAGAATATATATGGGGAGATCCAACATGGCGGCCGGCGAGGAAGAAGCGATTCCAATGTCTCCACTTTAACGGGATAAGAAAGACCCATTGGAACAGATGCAGCCTACCTACGGAGGAACTTCTAGCAAAATTCCCTTAGGAGGAGAGCTGCCGTGAACTGCTAGGTTTATTCGAAGTGACAGTTTGTCCCAGAGAAGTGGATCTTGGCCGGCCACGCGGGCACAGAGGTCTAGTCCCGCAGCCATCAGCTGCTCCTACAAGCGGCTCTCCCGGGAGGCCGCCCCATCCGCCAGGTTCTTAACCACGCGGCTGCAGCTACCTGGCTCTACAGGCAGCCCCACGGCGGGTGCAGAAGTCAAGTCCTGCAGACAGCAGCCACTTTTGCAAGCGGCCAGCACCCGGAGCGGCTTGGCCCGCCCCGCCGGAACCAGCAGTCGGCCTCCGCCATCCGGGCTCTCACGGGAGGCCCAGGTCTCGCTCTGTGAGTGGCCGCCCCACCCGCCCGGTTCTTAACCACACGGCCACAGCTACCCGACTCTACAGGCGGCCCCGCGGCGGGTACAGAAGTCCAGTTCTTCAGCCAGCAGCCGCTTTTGCAAGCGGCCGGCACCCAGAGCAGCTTGGCCCGCCCAGCCCGAACCGGCAGACGGCCCCGCCAACCGGGCTCTCGCGGGAGGTCCGTGAGCGGCCGCCACACCCACCCTGTGAGCGGCTGCCACACCCGCCTGGCTATTAACCAAGCGGCCACAACTGCCCGGCTCAACAGGTGCCCCCCCCCAGGGCGCAGAGGTCCAATCCCGCAGCCACCAGCAGCTTCTGCAAGCGGCGGCGGCCCGGAGCGGAGTGGCAGCCCAAACCGGTGGACGCCTCCGCCATCCCGGCTCTCCCGGGAGGTCCTGCTCTCGCTCTGCCAACAGCCACACCACCCGCCCGGATTTTAGCCACGCAGACGCAGCTGCCCCGCTCTTCAGGCGGCCCCCGGCGGCCCGACTCAGCTAGAAGGGTCCCCGCACTCGCAGGGTGGGCAGACCTGCGAACGACCGGCAGAGCAGGCCTAGCGGCCCACCTGCACAGTAAACAGATCACCCCAATTAGAGGAGGAGCACAGCCACTACCCGCCCTGCAAGGGAGATTTTTCAACTATACAAGAGCAATATAAATAATTAGGGGAAAATTTCAAAAACACAACAGTTTCACCAAGCAGAAAGAAACACGAGCAGTATGAAAAGACAAGGAAAGAAAGGACCACAAGCAATGCAGGTCAACTCAACTTTAGAAGAGGTAATAGCTGCAACAGAGGGAATGTCAGAGAGAGAGTTCAGGATATACATGCTACAGATGATCTGGTGTCTCAAGGAAGACATGCGACAGCAAAATCAGACAATGAAAGATCACATTGACAAGGAACTACATAAACAAATCCAGGAAGTAAAAGATCAATTTCACAGGGAAATAGAGGTAATAAAAAACAAACAAATAGAAATCCTAGAAATGCAGGAAGCAATAAACCAACTTAAAAACTCAATCGAGAATACTACGAGCAGAGTAGATCACTTAGAAGATAGAACATCAGACAATGAAGACAAAGTATTTCAACTTGAAAAGAACGTAGAGAGCTCAGCAAGACTGCTAAGAAACCATGAGCAGAACATCCAGGAATTATGGGATAGCATCAAAAGACCAAACTTAAGAGTCATTGGGATACAGGAAGGCACAGAGCTCCAAACTAAAGGAATAAACAATCTATTCAGTGAAATAATAAGAGAAAACTTCCCAGACTTGAAGAATGAGGCAGAACCCCAAATCCTAGAAGCCTACAGGACGCCGAATGTGCAAAATCATAAGAGATCCACACCTAGACACATTATAATGAAGATGTCCAACATACATTATAAGGAGAGAATTTTAAAAGCTACAAGAGAAAGGAAGCAGATTACATTTAGGGGTAAACCAATCAGGATAACAGCTGATCTCTCAACACAGACTCTGAAAGCTAGAAGATCCTGGAATAACATATTTCAAACACTGAAAGAAAATGGGCTCCAACCAAGAATCATGTATCCAGCAAAATTAAGCTTCAGGATGGAAGATGAAATTAAAACCTTCCACGATAAACAAAAGTTAAAAGAATTCGCAGCTAGAAAACCATCTCTTCAAAAAATCCTTGGCAAAACATTACAGGAAGAGGAAATGGAAAATAACATGGAAAACCAACAGTGGGAAGTAGGACAGTAAAGGGGGGAAAGTAATCAAAGAGGAAAACAAATCAGGTTTAGTAACATTAATAAACAAATATGGCTGGAAGAACAAACCATATCTCAATAATAACCCTAAATGTTAATGGCTTAAACTCACCAATTAAGAGACACAGGCTAGTAGAATGGATCACAAAACAAGACCCAACAATATGCTGCCTACAGGAGACGCATCTGATAGAAAAAGACATAATAGACTGAAAGTGAAAGGTGCCGGGGTCCGGCTGCAGCAAAATAACCGGGGGGTGACGAATAACTTCTGTAGATTGATGCAGCAGGAATAGGAGCCGTTTATTGTAGGGCAACAGAGCTATTTATACATTTTGCACAGCTTATCTTAATTAGCATAAACTAGATACATCAATCAACCAATAAGGAATCTCCACACTTAATGGCTCACTTTTGTTACTTTTCAAACCACTCCCTCTGGCATTTTGCCAGGCACCATCCAAACTTGTTTACGAACTCCAACATTCCACTGGCAAAATACCAGGTGTTATTTTTGACTTATTTACAGACCTTAACAGAAAGGTTGGGAAAAATCCTACCATTCATATGGACTGCGGAAACAAGCAGGAGTGTCCATACTCATATCTAATAAAATAGATTTCAAGCCAAAGTTAATCAAAAGGGATAAAGAAGGACACGTCATACTGCTCAAGGGAACCATACACCAAAAAGACATAACAATCATAAATATATATGCCCCAAATAATGGTGCAGCTATGTTCATCAAGCAAACTCTTCTCAAGTTCAAGAGTCTAATAGACCACCATACAATAATCAAGGGAGACTTCAACACACCTCTCTCACCACTGGACAGATCTTCCAAACAAAAGTTAAATAAGGAAACTATAGAACTCAACAACACAATTAATAACCTAGACTTAATTGACATATATAGACTATTCCACCCAACATCAAGTAGTTACACTTTTTTCTCAGCAGCTCATGGAACCTTCTCAAAAATAGACCATATATTATGTCACAGGGCAACTCTTAGACAATGTAAAGGAGTAGAGATAATACCATGCATCTTATCTGATCATAATGGAATGAAACTGAAAATCAATGATAAAAGAAGGAAGGAAAAATCAAGCATCACTTGGAGAATGAACAATAGGTTACTGAATGATCAATGGGTTTTAGAAGACACCAAGGAGGTAATTAAAAACTTCTTAGAGTTAAATGAAAACACAGACACAACATATCGGAATCTATGGGACACATTGAAAGCAGTTCTAAGAGGAAAATTCATTGCTTGGAGTTCATTCCTTAAAAAAAGAAAAAACCAACAAATAAACGATCTCATACTTCATCTCAAAATCCTAGAAAAAGAAGAGCAAAACAACAGCAAAAGAAGTAGAAGGCAAGAAATAATTAAAATCAGAGCTGAAATTAATGAAATCGAAACAAAAGAAATAATTGAAAAAATTGACAAGACTAAAAGTTGGTTCTTTGAAAAAATAAATAAAATCTACAGACCCTTAGCCATGCTAATGAAGAGAAGAAGAGAGAGAACCCAAATTACTAGCATATGGGATGAAAAAGGTAATATCACAACAGACACTTCAGAAATACAGAAGATAATCAGAAATTATTTTGAATCCTTATACTCCAATAAAATAGAAGATAGTGAAGGCATAGATAAATTTCTTAAGTCTTATGATCTGCCCAGATTGAATCAGGAGGATATAGACAACCTAAACAGACCAATAACAATAGAGGAAATATAAGAAACCATCAAAAGACTACCAACTAAGAAAAGCCCAGGACCGGATGGGTATACAGCAGAGTTTTACAAAACCTTTAAAGAGGAACTAACACCAATACTTTTCAAACTATTTCAGGAAATAGAAAAAGAGGGAGAAATTCCAAATTCTTTCTATGAGGCCAATATCACCCTGATCCCTAAACCAGACAAAGACACTTCAAAGAAAGAAAACTACAGACCAATATCTCTAATGAACCTAGACGCAAAAATCCTCAATAAAATCCTGCTGAATCGGATTCAAAAACATATCAAAAAAATCATACACCATGTTCAAGTAGGATTCATCCCTGGGATGCAAGGCTGGTTCAATATACGGAAATTAATAAATGTTATTCACCACATCAATAGACTTAAAAATAAGAACCATATGATCATCTCAATAGATGCAGAAAAAGCATTCGACAAAGTACAGCATCCCTTTATGTTCAAAACTCTAGAAAAATTATGGATAACAGGATCATACCTCAACATTGTAAAAGCAATCTATGATAAGCCACAGGCCAGCATCATACTGAATGGAGAAAAATTGAAGGCATTCCCTCTAGGATCTGGTACAAGACAGGGATGCCCTCTCTCACCACTTCTGTTCAACATAGTCCTCAAAACACTGGCCAGAGCAATTAGACAGATGAAAGAAATTAAAGGCATAAAAATAGGAAAAGAAGAACTTAAATTATCACTATTTGCAGATGACATGATTCTTTACCTAGCAGACCCAAAAGGGTCTACAAAGAAACTATTAGAGCTAATAAATGAATTCAGCAAAGTGGCAGGATATAAGATCAACACGCATAAATCAAAGGCATTCCTGTATATCAGCGACAAATCCTCTGAAACGGAAATGAGGACAACTACTCCATTCACAATATCCCCCCAAAAAATAAAATACTTGGGAATCAACCTAACAAAAGAGGTGAAAGACTTATACAATGAAAACTACAGAACCCTAAAGAAAGATATAGAAGAAGACCTTAGAAGATGGAAAAATATACCCTGTTCATGGATAGGCCGAACTAACATCATCAAAATGGTGATATTACCAAAAGTTCTCTATAAGTTCAATGCAATGCCAATCAAAATCCCAACAGCATTTCTTGTAGAAATAGATAAAAGAATCATGAAATTCATATGGAATAATAAAAGACCCAGAATAGCAAAAACAATGCTAAGCAGGAAGTGTGAATCAGGCGGGATAGCGATACCAGACTTCAAACTATACTACAGAGCAATAGTAACAAAAACAGCATGGTACTGGTACCAAAACAGGCGGGTGGACCAATGGTACAGAATAGAGGACACAGAAACCAATCCACAAAACTACAATTATCTTATATTTGATAAAGGGGCTAAAAGCATGCAATGGAGGAAGGATAGCATCTTCAACAAATGGTGCTGGGAAAACTGGAAATCCATTTGCATCAAAATGAAACTGAATCCCTTTCTCTCGCCATGCACAAAAGTTAACTCAAAATGGATCAAGGAGCTTGATATCAAATCAGAGATACGGCGTCTGATAGAAGAAAAAGTTGGCTATGATCTACATACCGTGGGGTCGGGCTCCAAATTCCTCAATAGGACACCCATAGCGCAAGAGTTAACAACTAGAATTAACAAATGGGACTTACTCAAACTAAAAAGTTTTTTCTCAGCAAAAGAAACAATAAGAGAGGTAAATAGGGAGCCTACATCCTGGGAACAAATCTTTACTCCTCACACTTCAGATAGAGCCCTAATATCCAGAGTATACAAAGAACTCAAAAATTTAGACAAAAAGACAACAAATAACCCAATCAACAAATGGGCCAAGGACCTGAACAGACACTTCTCAGAGGAGGACATACAATCAATCAATAAGTACATGAAAAAATGCTCACCATCGCTAGCAGTCAGAGAAATGCAAATCAAAACCACCCTAAGATACCATCTCACTCCAGTAAGATTGGCAGCCATTAGGAAGTCCAATAACAACAAGTGCTGAAGAGGATGTGCGGAAAAGGGTACACTTGTTCATTGCTGTTGGGACTGCAAATTGGTGCAGCCAATGTGGAAAGCAGTATAGAGATTTCTTGGAAAACTGGGAATGGAACCACCATTTGACCCAGCTATTCCCCTTCTCGGTCTATTCCCCAAAGACCTAATAAGAGCATGCTACAGGGACACTGCTACATCCATGTTCATAGCAGCACAATTCACCATAGCAAGATTGTGGAACCAACCTAGATGCCCTTCAATAGATGAATGGATAAAAAAATGTGGCATTTATACACAATGGAGTATTACTCTGCATTAAGAAATGACAAAATCATAGAATTTGGAGGGAAATGGATGGCATTAGAGCAGATTATGCTAAGTGAAGCTAGCCAATCCTTAAAAAACAAATGCCAAATGACTTCTTTGATATAAGGGGAGTAACTAAGGTTAGAGTAGGGACGAAGAACAGGAGAAGAAGATTAACATTAAATAGGGATGAGAGGTGGGAGGGAAAGGGAGAGAGAAGGGAAATTGCATGGAAAGGGATGGTGATCCTCAGGGTTTTACAAAATTACATACAAGAGGAAGTGAGGGGTAAGGGAAGAATAATACAAGTGGAAGAAATGTTTTACAGTAGAGGGGGTCGAGAGAGAAGAGGGGAGGGGAGGGGAGGGGAGGGGGGATAGTAGAGGATAGGATAGAGAGCAGAATTCATCAGACACTAGAATGGCAATATGTAAATCAATGGAAATGTAACTGATGTAACTGATGTGATTCAGCAATCTGTATACGGGGTAAAAATGGGAGTTCATAACCCTTTTGAATCAAACTGTGAAATATGATATATCAAGTTAGATGTAATGTTTTGAACGACCAACAATTAAAAAAAAGAATATATATGGCAACATTATATGTAACATCCCAAAAGTTAAAACTTTTGAATGGATAAACAGAACATGGTATATCCATACAATGGAAATTATTGAGCAATAAAAAAGAACTCTTACAGCTCAATTATTATTGAGCTGTAAGAGTTCTTTTAAAAATTCAATATAACAGTTATTTATGAGATACATGATTTGCAAATATTTTCTCCCACAGTGTGTGTTGTCTTTTCACTTTTTTGATAGATATTGCAAGGTAGATGAATCTTGGAAAATATTGTTAAGTGAAAGACTGTTCATAACATATTTTACTGTGTTGCATGAAATGTTCAGAGCAGGCAAATGTTATAGAGACATGAAGTAGATTAGAGCTGGAGGGATGGAATTGGAGTAGAAGGAGAATAATAGTTAAAGGGTAAGTAGCTTCTTTGTAAGGTGATGAAAATGGCCTAAAATTGACAGTGGTGGGGATTGCTCACATCCATAAATATCTTGAATACTTGCTATGTTAGAAATGGACACAGAATGCTCTGGGAGTTGATGAGGGATTGGGAAAAGCTTTGTAGAAAAAGGGATGCTTTGAGCTAGATCTTAAAATATGGGTAGAAATTGGCATGTTGCAGAGGAAGAGAAATGATAGGAATGTAAAGGGACAAGAAGAAGAAAGGCTGTCAACACCAGGGAGGACAACATGGGGAATAATTAGGGGGGGGAGTAGTAGCAATGGAAGCCTGGTCTTCTGAGTCAGGTGTAAGTCTGAGCCCAAGAGTAGTGATATTTGAGAGGCCAGGAAGACTGCGATCGGAGCCTCATGGGAATGTGGATTTCACTATAGATTAGCAGCACACTGGGTCCTATGATTTAGATATGAGATGTCTCCCAAAGGCTCATGTGTGAAACAATACAGGAATGTTCAAAGGTGAACTGATGCAATTAGGAGAGATATAACCTGATCAGCAGACTAATCTCCCTGAATGGATTAACTGGGTGGTAACTGTGGGCAGGGAGGCTGTAACTGGGGGCATGCCATCTATCAGAAATGGACAGATCCATTGTCCCTGGGTCCTCTCTCTATATCTCTGTCTGCTTCCTGGCTGCGGTAAGCCCAGAGCGCTCTTGGACCATGCCCTTCTGCCGTGATGTGCTGCCTCTCCGTGGGCCCAGAGCAGTGGAGTCACTCAGCTATGGACTGAATCTCTCAAACCGTGAGACAAGTCGCTCTTGTCTCATCTGCTGGTCACTGTGAAGCAAAGCTGACTAACTCACTAGAATGTCACAAACACCACCATGTGCTGGATCCTTATTTAAACTAAAAAATACAGCTTTGGAGGGATGCCTGCTAGAGAAATGCAGAACTGGGCAGGTCATGCAATCGGCTAGAACCTTTACAGAATCAGCTACAATTTTTTTTTTTTTTGATTACACGTTTCCTAAATCATGCAAAACTTTCCCCAGAATTCTCTAGCAGGTTCTGACCAGACAGAAAACAATCCTTTTCAAATAAGAATTATAGTGGAGCAACATTCAAAGAGAAGTGGAATAAGTGGATAAGTTTTTAGATATTGCAAGACATAATTATTCTGCTGCTGTGGCTGCGTAGCGATGATTGATGGTTGGTTTTAAGTTTTTCAAGTTCTTTAAATGTGCTTCCAAAAAGTAGTATTTTAAATTGAGCTTTGAAAGACATAAAAGCTAAGAATACTGCTTCCGCTTATGGGGTTTATTAGGGTAATTAATGTTAACTGCAGCAACACACAAATCCCCATATCTCAGAGATTGGATGTCATAAAGGCTCATTGCTTACAGAAAATATGATGCAATTTCCTCTTGAAGCTCCATCAGCTGGAGCACAGATCTTCCAGTGAAAGCATGTGGTAGAAGACTCCCCGAGCCCCCAGCAACCTTCTTCCACAAGTTCCACCTCCCACTTTCATTTCTAGGCCTTTGCTCAGAACAAGCTGGGTGGCCCCGATCTGGGGTAACACAGGAGGAGCACGTGGAATATTCACCGTCTCACTGTCTCTCTACGTGTGTACAGTGAGGGCCACGAGGGTTGGCCACGAATCGAGTTAGTGAGACTCGGCCGAGATGGAAGACCCAGGGCTGATGAAAGGAGGAGGCTAAGCTAAATAAGTTGATAAGTTCACAAATAAACACCAAGACAGACGGGTGACAATGTCAGTGCTAAATCCCCAACTCAGGAATTACATAAGCCCTTGCAATCCTCCCTTTTCACCTCTAGTCACCTCTTTGAGTCTACCCATGAGTGGGTTTAGTAAGGTAAGGAGGTAAAAATAATGCCAGGGTGGAGAGACATTTTCGGTTTGCCCAAGGCCCCATAGAGGAGATGAAATATCTTACAAAATGAAGGTGGAATCCACTCACCCAGACACCTCCTGGCTCTTGCTCTTGCAAAGAAACTGAAGGAACAAACATCTATATTCAGCTGCATGCACCTCCCTTTGCCCAGGTGGCCCACTGGGGTTGTCCAGCTGCTTGTCCTTCAAGGAGAGGATGTCAGCCAGAGAGAGAGGCCCCTATATAGCCTGAGTATAAAGGAGTGTGGGATACCCACTGTGACACTGAGTGCAGGTTCAAGATGCCTCTATGGAGGAGACCAGAACGTCCCAGCCCCTTAGGGCTCCCGGGGTTCTCTTCCCATCTGAGTTCCCTCCTCTCTCCTTCAGGAAGCACAATACATCAAAACTGGCAGTGATCACAGCGCTGCAGAGCCAGGCTGGGAAAGGAGAAGTGAAAGGCTGCATCGCCAACTCTGCCTTCCTTCAGAGCCCAGACCCCTCGCATAATTCATCAGGACCCGAAACGTCCTCAGCCATCCCTCTGCCCAGCCAACAGCCTGTTTCCTGTGACTTCAAACCCGCGTCACGAGTTTCTCTTCCTGGACAGAAACCAGTAGATATCACATTCAGTGGCAATGCCCTCTTCCACCAACTTAACTGAAATTTTAGAGTTTGGGGCTTTTTTTGTTTGTTGTTTGTTTGTTTTTCTTGAAAGCTTTAAAACAATACTTCTGAGATGTGAGATCATTGCCTAGAATTCACAGCAATTCCCTTCAGAATTAGGTGAGAGCCATCGGGAGCCGCCAGCGGATGCCTGGCCCATGGTGGCTCTTAACCATTGGTGGCTCTTAACCACTGGAGGCTCTTAACCACTGGAGGCTCTTAACCACTGGAGGCTCTTAACCACTGGCACATATTCTACTTCTGGAGCTGTCCCTTCCACAGTCGCCTGTCTCTGCCACGGGGCTGCGTGTCTCAAGAATGACTCTCATATTCACTTTGCATCTGCAGCATGTGTCCCTGGTGGCAGCACCGTCCGCGGGGCGTGGGGCAGAGCAGACTGCGCCTCTGGTCCTGTGCCGTCAGGGGCACAGCACATTTTGCTAAACGGATGAATGAATGATGTCGGATCGGAAAGCTAAGACACAGTCCCTGTGCAACAGGGGGTAAAATACTGTCAGTGAAGCAAGATTGCCGTGCAAATAATAAAACCAACAAAGGAGAGTATGATTATGTGCCTCGTCATTCATTAAACATTCAAAGATATAAGAGAAACGCAGAACAGGGAGCCATCGCTGTGGGCTGCAGTGATTGGAGAGAGAGGTATAGAAGCCATGAAATTTAACTAGAGCCGGTGAAGCACCTGGTGAAAGAGAAGGGCACACACCATGTGAAGGGATGGAGACATGGAGCGATGGAGAGGGAGTTGGACATTCACAGGAGCGAGGGAGGGAGGGAGGAAGATTGAGGGAGTCAAGTTGCGTAAAGGCACGTAGGACCTTGGAGTCTGCTACAAGAGAGAGGAACCTCTTGAAAGATGGCTGGGCGTGCAGCTCAGTGCTGGATGCCCCACCCAGCATGAGTGCTTGCCCTCAGCACTGAAAAAAAAAGAAAGAAAGAAAGGAAAAGTGAGAGAGAAGAGTAGCAGGAAGAGAGACTGCCATGGGAAGGGACGAGAAGGGCCACCTGCAAGGCAAGGAGAGATCCTTGGAAAGACTCCTCCTGTTGATGCTTGGAGAAGAAACCACCCGCCATGCTTTGATCTTTAACTTTCAGTCTCTGATATGAAGCAAATAAACTTCTATGTGTGAAAAAGGAAAAAGGAAAGAGAGGGGGAACTTCCCAAGCCTTATAAAATCTGGAAATTATGAAACTGAAAAGTTCTTGAGGAATGAAGGAACAAAGGTTGGCTCCTTCCTTTACCTCTGCACCACTATCAACGACCACCCCAGACTCCACCCTGGCTATCCTGGTTGGTGATTGTCCGCCCATGTGGTGCTGTCTCCCATCTCCACGTCATCACGAAGTTCCCCTCTGCCTCGAAGGTCCTTCTCCACACACGTGAGCACACGATTCCCCATTTTCCTCTCTACGTATCCGTTAAGACCTTGCTCATTCATCCTATCAACAACTTCATTCAATCAATAATCGTTTACCGACTGTCTGCAGGGCATGAGATACTCTGTTAGGAACAGGGATGCAGCGTTGAACTAAGTGGGCAAGGCCTCCATCTAAACATCACTGACGTTCTGGTGGAGAAAGCCAATGCAACAAGAAAGGAAGTCAACAGCCAAGGCGATGGCAGCTCTGGGACCAGTGTCATGAGAGCACTCAGTAGGAAGAAGTGACGTCGATGGGCAGGGCAGGGTGGGAGGAAGAGCTCACATTCACTAGCAGTTCCTCCAAAGTCCCCTTCCTCTTCTTCCCTAGCCACATGGCTAGACCACATCTCCCAGTGTCCTTTTGCATCCCCGTATGTTCACCCCAGCCATTGGACTGTGAGTGGGAGGGTGGCTTAGGGGTCTTCACATACGGCTGTGGTCCCTCCTTTCTGCTGCTGGGTATAGGGAGCAGTGAAACCCAAGGGGTTGGCAAAGCCATAGATGGGGACTTGAACACTGGTGTCAAGACAGCCACTCACCATACAGGAACAGCTACCCCAGACTGCCCCATGAGTGACAAACAGGCCTCCTTGTACTTAAGCCGTCATGCACTGTGGCTTCACGTGCCCTAACAGACACAGGGTGTGGGCGGGAAAGACTGTCCAGGCCGGCTCCTGAGCAGGGTCAGGGTGAGACTAAGCCCGGGGAGCCCCAGCAAGGCCCTCCCGGCAGAGGGGACCAGAGTAGGGCCCTGAGCCAGGCAAGAGTACGCCATGTGAAAGAGCAAGGGGCCTGAGCCCAGTGACCAAGGCACCAGTGAAAGGAGATGGCCCTGAAGAAATGGCCAGGAGTCAGGTCATTCTCAGCCACCCTCTCCTCTGGGAAGCCACATCTCAGTGCACCTGCCGTGATGACCACCAGCTCAGCCTGCAGCCACCTCTGGAGTTCCACAATAACCCGGGTCTCCACCTGTTACCACCCTTTCTATTATCTAGTTACGCTTGGGTTACCCTCGAACCAACGCACTTTCTGAAAAGAAGAATTCACCCGGAGTCTTAAGTGTCCGTGCCCATGTGTAAATGTCTCTGGTGTAAATGAAGGAGATAAATAGTGGCTTTGCTGGTCTCCATGTGACAGTGACCAGGACTGGCAGGATGACAGTTGTCAGGTAGCAAAGAAGGATTCTAAGAGACAACTCATCTCCATGAACACGGGGATTTTTGGATTTTGCCAGTGAGATGTGACCTCCTTTCACGTGGTCCTCCCTCCACGCCCCACCCACCTTCAGGTTCTTTCTGGGGATGGCCCATTTCTAACGGAGACATCTTCCAGACAGCAGGTTGTGGGGAGCCCTCATTAAGGAGGAAAGTTATTTCTTCAATGAAAATGACGGGAAACTGAAAAGACACCGTTTGGCGCTGAAGGCCCCCTGCCAATACAGTGACCCAGTTAAGGACCAAAACAAAGAACGGATAAATCAGGGGAATCCGAGCCTCCCCATCACCCCTCCTCTGTCTTCTACTCACTGCAGTGTTTTCTACGAAGTTTTAAATATGACAAGATAATTCCATCAACCAGAATTGGAAAATGTCAGCCTCCACCTGAAAGGATCTTCCAGGAGAAATGAACATGTAATTTTATTCCCTCGAATGATGTGAATTCTGATTCTTAGCCTTCACCATCCTTTCATTGTCTCTTATGTCTCTTTTCTGTTTTTCTTGGGGTCAAAAATCGAAACAACTTAGCAATGACCCTCTCCTTGTTAATTTGGGGATGAGTGAGGTCTTGGAAGCTATAACAGAGTAGCCAACCAGTCGGGAAAAGGAAATTATATATTTTTTTTAGGGAAGTGGCTTTAAAATATTTCTTCTGAATTATCCTATAATGACAAAGAGGAATGAAATATTACTCCGTGAGTTTTCTGTTACTAGGACAAAATACCCGAGATGATGATTAGTTTAAAAGGTGTCAAGAATTTTTTGGCTCGTGGTTTCAGAGATTTCAGTCTTGGTTGCTTGACCCCATTGCCTCGGGCCTGTGGCAGCACAGTCCATCAGGGTCAAGTGCCTGCAGAAGAGGCCTGATCACCTCATAGCAGCCGAGAAGGAGCAAAGTCCCAATATCCTCCTCTATAAAGGCACAGCCTCAATGACCTATCTTGCTTCCACTAGGCTCACCTCCTAAGGGTTTCACCCTCTTCCAATAGAGACACATGCTGGCAACAAAACCCACAGGCCTTTCAACCCATAGGCCTTTGGGGGACATTTAAGATCCTAACTCTAGCAAATACCTCTTGAGGTCTGAGGTCAGAGCTTGAGGCAAGCATGAAATTTTTTGAAGTTTCTTAAAAACTGTTGCAAAACTTTTATCACAGACACACACACACACACACACACACGCACACGCATGCACACACACTCATGCACACACTCTCACATGTTTTGTGTTTGTATTAGAATAAAAATATTCTGTCTGCCAAACGTTTGAGTACCATTGGCAAGAAAAACACCATCAGGTTTATCCTAGGCCTCCAGCTCCTAAAGACCATGAGCACCCCCTATTTCAGAGGTTTGTTCCCTGAAAATTCTAAGCAGGCATGTTTGGGGCCGAGGGTACCTGCCTTGAGTTTGGATGAGTCAGCAGAAGAACAGATTCCCAAACACTTGTGTTTCAATGTGACCTTGACTGAGCATCTTTAGAAGGCTGTCAGAGACCCTGGAGAGAGGTGAGGAAGGAGGCCACCATCGTGCCATGGGTATGGCCATCGAGGCTGAAGCAAACATTTGCATAAATGCTGTGATTGATTTCCTTATGTTCAGTAGGTGGGTAAGAGATGAAGGCAGAGCGTCTGAGGTTGTGCACAGTGGTGCGCACATCACTGAGCTCTAGTTTCCTGGGGCCCCGTTCATTTCCTCCACCCAACTGCCTCACTCCTTCCCTCCTCCTTGCCCTCAGCACTCTTGAGTTGGAGCTGACTAGTCACCCTTACCTCTTTTGAAATTTCTGGGTTTGACAGGCCATAAGTAATTGTAGCTTTGTATAATATTTTTTTTTCATTTAAAACACAGTTTTGTTTTACTATTGCACTAGCAAATTGTCATTTTATTGCAAATATATATAACCAATATTCTGCCCTCTTCCTGGTGCATTTAGCAAATGAAAACCTCATGGCACAGTAGTATGGACAGCACATTATAGAAAGCAGTGGAGGCAGGGCAAATAGAGCCCATCATTTCTTTCCCCTCCGTTTCGGACAGATTGAGGCAGAAGAAGGGAGAGGGGCATAATGATAAGAGCAAAGAAAAGGAGATACATTAAGGGGGAGGATGGGGAATCTAAGTCAGGGAGCATGTGCACTGAGAGGGGAGGGAGCTGGAATCGATTGGCATCCATGCTCTATGGGGCATGAAATCCTTAACAGATTACGGAACTGAGGATGGCTGACCTCCATGTGGGAAGAGTGGAATTGACTCGAACCCTCTAAAGACCTTCCTCATTCTCTCTGAATCTCTTTTCCTAGTGGTGAAGTCAGGGGCTGGGATAGTTTCTGTCCTCCATCCGGGGCCTTTACAACCAGTGGACAGTTCTCACAGTGCTTTCCATCCATTAAGACAATCTCTCTCCACGGGCAAATTCAGCATTTTATAATTTCCTTTTTTCTTTTGACTTGGTTTTCCTTCCAGAATTTCTACCTTAAGTTCTGCCAACCTGTCCACTCTCAGTCTTGAGTTCCAGGATCTTTCTTTTCTAGAAAGCACCAGGAAGGGTTTCTCCATTCCACGTGGTCACAAGTGCTGAGGATAATGCTCCTGCAGAAGAAATACATTCCTTTGGGTCATTAAAGAACAGCAGAAGTGCTTTTTCTTTCTCAGAAGGATCACGTCAATTTTATGCCGAGATCTCCACTCAACAACTCTCTACTCTGTTCCCACTTTAAATATGGAAAGACGGAAGCTCCCACAGGTTATAGACTTTCGGTGAGCCAAGTAACACAATGATCAGGCCAATATCTTATTCACTGGAAAGGTTTCCAAAATGCCTGCAGAACACCAATGCTCCAAAAAAGACTGCTTTATTTTAAAACTTTTTGCTTAGAAACTCCGTAACAATAGTATCCACTTCTGGTTTATCTTTATGTCTTCGTAGCAGAAAGTAGAGTGTGGGAGGCCAACCTTAAGGGTGACTGAGTTACACTCCCCAGCTGGGTGCTGAGGTGCTCAGTCACAGAAATGGGTGTGTCTTGCTACAGTCCCATGGGTGAAGCTATGCTTACCTGTTCCTTTGTAATATAACCCCTTGCCCTGTTTAAGATAGAATCTTTCTTGGAAGTGCCTTGTGTGTGTCCCCTCCTCTTACTGTGCCCCTGGGTGTGGCCTACCCAGGTGTCAGTCAACCTGCTGACAGTGGACATCATGAAGATAGACTCAGCCCCCTGAACCTGACCCCTTGCCTCATTTGAATAGCTTCTCCTCAATAAAAGAGGTCAGCGCGTGCTCTCGCTCTCTCTCTCTTTCTGCGGACCCTTAAGGTCAGAGGAGCCGTCACAGCGACCCCAAAGAAAAAGGTATTTGTGTCTCCTGTGTGGTTATTTTGTGCAGCCCAGTCAGCCCAGTTTACCTGGAGTGACCCCTGAGCCTTTTAGTCGCGAGAACAGAAACCCGGCAGTAGAGAGTCTAACACACTGTGATCATATAATGTACTTCTGATGAATAAAAAAAAAAAACCATAAGCTTTGTCATTACTGTCACAAAGTGATACTCAATGTCCTCTCTTAATTAAAGAAATTGTGAGAAAAAGATGACTCTCTACTTTTAAACTCAAAGGCTGGTCCTTAAAATGTTCTATAGTTTCTTAGTAACCTAGTGTAATTTTGTCTTCAATGAATCAAGCTAAGTATTTTAAAACCGTATTTTGTGTTTGCATAAAGCGGTTTCTGTCAACTTGGCCGTCCCCATGCAATCCTGGCCCGGGTCAAGATGGCTTTCCGTCAGGCTGGAGGTAGGGTTTGTCGCCGAGTTATGGCGGATCCTCAGAAGTGATTTCTGCTTTGAGAGAAAGGCTTTATGAAAAATATTTGAAAAAGAGTTTCTCAGTGCACGAGGATCAGAAGGAAACATAAAGAAAAGGAAGAGGAAGAAGAAAAAGGGCAGAGGAGGCACCAGGAGCCGCTTACCAGACTCTCCAAACGCAGCTCTGAGAACCTGGTCCTGCATTCTTCAGAGGACCTAGTTCTTAAAAGTAGCAGGTGACATCAGCATGGCTACAAAGGCACCCATTAGGGACCTTGCTCTGAGGGAGATGGCCAGTGACTCCGAGGGTGGACAGTGATCTCCAGTGAGCCCGGGATAGGGGATTATGGAAAGCAAGAAGGCAGGCTGAGCTTCTCGAGCATTTTCTTAGCCCTGGACACTTTCTGGATGTTTTATATACGCTACCAAGTGAGCACAGCCATCCCTCAGTATTCAGGAACACCCTGACCAGCACCAAAATCCCAAGGTGCTCCATTTTTATAAAATGGGGTACTATAGGCATGTGGATGGCATGGACCCTCCTGTGGACTTTCAAGCATCTTTGGATTCCTTATGATACCTAATGCAATGTCAAAGCTAGGTAAGCAGTTTGTTTTACTGCATTGTTTAGGAAATAATAACATGAAAATCGTCTGTACATGTTCAGTACAGAAGAAAATTTTTTTCTAATATTTTCAATCAATGCAGAATTCACAGATGTGGCCCAAGGAGTGCCAACGATACTCACCATGGTATGAGGTGTCCTTCCCAATTTATTGGTATGGAAATTGAGGCTGAAAGACGAGAAATAATTTGTTCCAAATCATGGAGTGGGTGAAGAATTCAAATATAAATCTGTTTGATTTCAAAGTTTGCATTCTTCCTCTCACATCTGGCTTTGCCCCATGGGCAATCTTTGATGTGGCCAGAAGAGGCAAGAACTATGAGCATCTCTCCATCTGGAAGCTGCCCAGGCCTCCTGGTCAGAAGCACTACTCATGGGAGAGTCTCTACACAGTCCTTAGTGACTGTAGAGCCCCTCTGGGAACTGGCTAAGGACATTCCGGTACTCAGAGTCCTCGC